>NC_089821.1:71449255-72736755 GCF_035046505.1 Tiliqua scincoides
AGATTGTGGGCGTCTGAAGCAACATGCACTCCATGCTCTTTGTCATTGCTCTCCCACAGGTCAGTTTAGTTTTTCTTGCCCTAAGGCAAGGTGACCCATGAAGTGCTTGGCCATCTAGGATTCTTTAACTTCCCCAACTTTCCACTTGTTTTTTTTTTTTTTCTCAAATGGATAATGGACTGTGTCCTAGGAGACCACTGTGGCATCATCAGGACCAGTCTGAGAAATCTGCTGCCCCTACAAGAATGCACTCACTTCCCCCCTAAAACTCTTACATGCTAATGCATGCACATGCCTCAGCACCACTCCTGATATTGCTGTCACCGACACCTCCTCCCCCTTGTCCATCTGGCTGCGTAGGAGAGCAGCAAGGTGGACAAGGAGAGGCAAGAAGCAGTGATGTGGAGCCCATCCCTTTCCACCTCCTTAGGTGCCAGAGCTCAAGGCACTTCTTCCCTTATTTCAAACAGGATGGTGAGGAGGAGGAGGTGCTTGAACTAAAGGCAAGGGGCAGGTGCGCCATATCTCCTGGCCCATCTGACTCCCCCCCCCCCCACTCAAAACAGCCACTTTATCACTAGCCAGCCCTGGGAATCCAGGGTTCAAAAAACATTACATGTTAAAGTAGTGGAGTGAACCGAGTCACAGTGACAGTTCAAAAGGAATGGAAGACAGTACCACAGATCAAAAGAAACTTCCTTCTTTGGAAAAACGCAGCAGGAAAAAGATGCTCAAATTGATACTTATTTAGCATCTAATACAGGCAGGTTTTGTAAAGGGATCAGGAACATGAAACACCCAAGGCCAGTTCCTCCTTGCCTAAGAGTTCCTATCAAGGACTGTAGTTTTTCCTGGGCAGTAGCTTCTGGAGAAAGGGTATTCATCCTCCACTGTTCCCTGGAGGTTTATTGACACATTCAGAGTTAGGCCTGTTCCCCTTTGTCCTCTGTTGCATTTGTCTTCAGTCTACCAGATTCTGCCAAGAGCAGCCACAGATTCCATGGTCCTGAGTGTTTTGGAGTTTATCTGAACCAGAGGTCAACTCAGCAACCCTGGATGCAGGGATTCAGCCTAGGACCCAGGCAGGGATGTATGGTGAGTGGGGAGACAGGTGAGGCAGTGCTTCCCCACCCAAGTCCTTCAAAAAGCACCACTGCCACTGTTGGAGGTGGCTCAAGCACTCCAACCCATGCGCAAAGCAACAAGCAGGCAAAGCTTCATTGTAATTACTGATGAGGAAAAGGCACTCTGCACATGCTCAGATGCACTCTGATCTTGATTATGACACCCTGGGTCCAAAGTGCGTGGGTTGGGAGCGCTTGAGTGATTTTCAAAGGACTCTGGTGGGGAGGCACTGCCTCACCTGCCTCCCCACCCCACCCCACTGGACCCAGGGTGTCATAATCAAGATCAGAGTGCATCTGAGCATGTGCAGAGTGCATCTCCCTCGTCAATAATTACAAAGCCATCCGAGTCTGAAGAGGAAGATAAACTTTCTCAGAAGCCTCTTCAGCAGGCACAAGCAGGCTCCTTCCCTGCATGGCCCCGGGTCGCTCCCCCAGCAGGCCAGGGTGCAATAGCTCCGGCTCCTGGGTCCCCGCGAGGCCAGCGGAGACCACCTGCCCGGCCCCGCTCCCCTTCCCCAGCGAGCAGCCCACCTGCAGGCGGTGCGTGTGCAGCAGGTAGCCTCGCAGGAAGAGCCAGTAGATGGAGCCGACGTGCCCGGGCCCCGGCAACTCCTCCGGGCGCTTCAGCCGCTCCTCGCCGTGGGCTGCCGGGGCGGCCTCTGCGGCGCTGGATGCTCCTCTGCAGGCTAGGTCGGGGGCCCCGGGCAGCGCCCCCAAGCAGCGCCGCAGCCGCCCAGCGAGACACCCGAGCTTCGCCATTGCTCGCCGCGATGCAGCTGGCAGGCGGAGGAGGGGAGAGAGCCGGGAGGGCAGAGGGACGGCCGGGGCGGAGCCGGCTGGGAGCGCGGGGCGGGAGGGCGTTCCCTCGCAGCAGCTGTAGCCCTAGCTAGCCTAGCCACACTTCCCGGAGAGTCAGTCTCATCGACTATCATGGGACTTACTTCCGAGTAGGCATGGATGGGCTTGGGCTCTCAGGCTGCAATCCTAGCCACTCTTACCTGGGAGTAAGCCCCATTGACTACAGTGGGATTTACTTCTGAGTAGACTGGGCTGTCAGTCCGGAGTCCAGAGGCGCCTCCTCTCTAGTGGTCACCTAAGGTCAAAAGCAAGTTCCCTAGGCTGAGAACGTGAGAAGCCATTAACAGCTCAATTCTAGCCAAACTTTCTTGGGAGTAAGCCCCATTGACTTTAATGGGACTTACTTCTGAGTAGACATGCATAAGATTGGGCTCTGATGCTGCAGTCCTATACACATCCAGCTAGGAGTAAGCCCCAATGAGAGTTCTGAGTATCCACGCAGAGGAGGGCTCTGTTATAGCCCCATCGAACCAGTGTTTCTCAAACTGTGGGTCCAGACCCACTAGGTGGGTCGTGAGCCAATTTCAGGTGGGTCCCATTCATTTCAATATTTTATTTTCAATAGATTAGACTTGATGCTCCCATGGTATGTGACTGCTTTAAGGGAAATGTTACAGACCTGCAGTTTTAACAAGCTACTATGATAGTAGTAATATCAATATTATATTCAATATTCAATGATAGAAAATGGGATTTACTCCTGAGTTAGTGTGGTTAGGATTGCAGCCTAGGATTATTAAAAATTTTCCTGCTTGATGACATCACTTCTGGTGGGTCCTGACAGACTCTCATTCTAAAAGAGTGGATCCCAGTGCTAAATGTGTGAGAACCACTGCCCCATCCTATCAAGTCCCTCCTTTGGCTCAGATGCAATTGTGCCTTCTTGCCAAGGTGGTCTTCAATCGATTTGGAGATGTGACCACAGTATAGTGTTATTGATCCAAGCAAGGTAGCACCAAAAGTTCAATGTGGTCACAGTTTCAAAAAAAGGAAGTTTCTTTAAAAAAATAAAATAAAGGAGGAGCTTAGTTAAAAGGACGCTGGAAAGGCAAAGTCAAAGGTGTGTGTGTGTCAAATCTCTTCACAATGTTTTAAAACCACATGAATAAGCTCAGTTGCAATGAACAGGATAGACCAGTGTTTCTTAACCAATGTGTCCTATCCCAATTTGTCCTATCCTGCCAGCTACGCCCATTTGTCCCATCCAAGTATCTCAACTCCCTTCTAATGCCTGCTTTTTGGCTAATTAACACCCTCTTTATCTCTAGAACAACTGCTGTGGTGTGCAAAGGAATGAACACAGAACTCCTTATCTATTTGGGCAATTAACCAAATTTATTGCTATAAACACTCCCTGCAAGTCATCTTGTCCAGAGGCTTTCCCTCCCCAAAACTCCACTTAATTCAGTGGTTAAAGGTCCAAAGCCTCCAGTCCAAGTCCAATCCAATCTCCAAAGCACAGTCCAGTCTTCTGAAGCAGAGTCCCTCCTCTCTAGCAGTGTCCTCTCCAGCACAGTGTCTCCTCCAGCAGGGTCCTGGCAGTCCTCTCTTCTGTGTCCTCCAGCAGAGTCCTGGCAGTCCCCTTCTCCTGTAGGTCTGGGTCAGGTAGCCCTCTTGGTCTGGTTCCCTCTGGGTCAGGGTTCTGTCTGGTTAGCTCTTTGCTCCTTCTGAAGCTGCCTTTTATCCTGCAGCCCCTTGTTAAGTCCAAATGCAGCTCAGCTGTGAGCTACCTGGTTAGCTCATTCAAAGTCCCATCAAGGTCAAATGAAGCTCAGGTGTCCATCCAGGTCTCCATTGGCCTTGATTGATTACAGCTGTGGAGACAGCCCTGCCCTTCCCAGAGCTGTCAACCAGCTGTCAAAACAGGGAATAGCTGTCAACACCACATCATCCACCTGATGATCTTCTGATCTTCCATTACACAATGGTGTCTGGTGGGACTCACTGGACTCCTGCCACCCAACAGCAAGACTAGGAACACGACACAGCAAACAGGTGTAGGAGGCTCCAAAGCATGCTTGTCCACACTTGAAAAAGCCCACCCATCCAGCCTGAGCCTTTTACTGTTGTTTGTCACATTGCATCTGGCCTCCCAACCCAAAAGTAACTGGCAAATATGTCATCGCCAGCTGTTTGCACCATGGGAGAAAACACAGAGAAATCGTATAGTACCTCTTCTGACTGCTATTATCCCTCTTTGGGAAAAAAAAATTAAAATAAAAAACTGGGGGATCCTGATCATAGATCCCCTGCATCATAACTAACATGGTCCTAGAAGAAGTGGCAAGACATGAAATGTGAGGGTTTATTGACAATTTCAAAATGAACATGACACTGAGTGGATATTTCACACACCCAAACACTCTCAAGTAATCCAAATCTGAAATTGTTGCTCTTCTGATAAAAGAGAGAGGACGGGATGGAAAGCAACTTGTTACTTCCCGGACACTTTGGAAAGTGGCCAGTGTAACATCAGTTTTTAAAAGGGGAGTCAGGGAAGTATGGGCCTTGTTTTAGCCAAATAGTGGCAAATTGGTGGAAACACTGAAGACAGAATTATTAAGCCTATAGAAGGACAAGCCTTACTGAGGAAGACTCTGTGTGACCTCCACAAAAGGAAGTTCTGCTTCATGTGAATTTTTTGGAGTTCTTCAAGAATGTCAACAAGTGTGTAGATACAAGATATATGGTAAACAGTATATACTTGGATTTCCAATAAACTTTTGAAAAGTCCCTCCCTAAAGGTTTCTGGAATAGTCATGGGACAAATAGTCATGGGACAGACATTTTCAACCACTGTGCCATGGCACATTGGTGTGCCATGAGTAGTCAACAGGTGTGCCACAGGAATTTGTTGTCTGTCTGCCAGCAAACCCCAATAATTTCTGGAGATAACGATGTATTTTAAGCCCATTTTGGTACATCTGCTTGCTGATTTAGGGCCAAATCCTATCCAATTTTTCAGTGCTGGTGCAGCTGTACCAATAGGGTGTGCACTGCATCCTGTGGTGTGGAGGCAGTCACAGAGGCCTTCTCAAGGTATGGGAACATTTGTTCCCTTACTTCAGGGCTGCATTGCTGCTGCAGTGGTGCTAGAAAGTTGGATAGGATTGGGCTCTTATATGAATATATACTAGTTTTTTCCTGAACTTTACTGATCATGCCCCCCCCTTTTTCTGAGATGGTTTTGTAATATGATTTTCCAGTAAAGAATGACATTTTGTAACTTCCTGTTCTTTTGATGTAAAGGACATTCAACTTAAAAACAGATTATTGCCATCCAAGTATTTTCAATAAATATTTAATAAGTATTTTAAATAATTTTTTTTTGCAAATTGCATTGAAGCACTCCATCTGAAAAAAAGGAGAACTAAAAGTTTGTGTCCACCATTTTGAAATTAGTTGTCCAATTACAAGTAGTTTGCAAAGTCAGTTTAAGTAAACATGCTTAGGGCGTTAGGTTGCATAGGTATAACCTCAAGGCAGTTTCAGATGTTGCAATTTTAACAGGCATCTGTATTGCAGACATGCTACAGCTGTAATTTCTGAAGCGCCTACACAGTCTTTTCTCACTCAAGAAACACATGCTGGTAAGTCAGGACCAATTACAGCTCACCAGAACAGGTCACTGTTCACTGTAATTACTCACTGTAATTCTACCAGTGTAAATTTACCACTGCAGATTCTGCAGGACCCATAGTTTAAATCGGGTGCCCGAACCCCAGCCCGGGGGCCATTTGCAACCCTCGGGGACCCCCAATCCGGCCCTTGGGGAGCCCCCTGTCTCAGCCTCTGGCCCACTGGAGACTTGTTGGAGCCTGCACTGGCCCAACACAACTGCTCTCAGTACAAGGGCCGACTCTTCGGTCTCTTGCGTGAGCTGCAGGCTGAGTTTTCTCTTTGCTGCTTGCTGTTTCATGTCTGTGAAGCAGCAGTGGCAGCAAAGGAAAGGCCGGCCTTGCTTTATGCAAGGCCTTTTATTGGCCTTGACCTAGCGTGAGACCTCCATTCTTTCCTGTAAGTTTCACCTCTAATATATTAATGTATGTACATTTATTCAAATTTTAAATGTAAATTAATTAGTGTCTGAGAGATGATGTGGCCGTTCTGCCAAAAAGTTTGGACACTCCTGGTTTAGATGAACTACTAGATAGGTGCAGCTGAAGGTACATGAGTTCCAGTCTCCAAAAACAGTTCTTGCCCAGAAGCCTTTTAAACCGTCTTGCCATCTGTTAGGTGCTTCAGCTAATCATTAATTTCCCTTATCAAAAGTTCTGACTCAAGGACCTATTTAGGGGGTCAACCTTTGTTCCAAGTTCAACTTGAGTGACCTACCCAGCATACAAGGGCAATAATCAGAGTTGCTGCTTGCTTTCCAGTAGGGATCCTATACCTTAAATGGCTATGCAACAGGTAGAAATTTAATACATGAAGTTTTCCCCATCATTGCACCTCTGGGTTAGGAACAGCTTGATTTGCTTTTCTTTCCCTTGTCTCTATCCATTAAGCACATATGGGGGGAGGTGTGATAGAGATTGGAACCACAATGGGGGTCTTCTGCCCTTTGCCTCTGCTATGGTTTCAAGGATGGTTGATCCTACTATGCATGTGATTTTACAAAGAAAACCCAAGTATGAAGCTACACAGCACATGCTCAAAGTAATGCATAGTTTGGTCATTACTCCTTATCATATGCACTTGTCTTCCAAGGTCAGAAATATAACTAGGGTGGGGTGATGAGGCATGTGCCCGAGGCACAATAATAGCAGGGGTGCAAAAATGTTAAAGGACAGGGTGGGGTGGTCACCTGAGACACAGAGACCCCATTCCTGCACTTTTAACAATTATTTTTTCTTGCCCCTGCACTAATTTCCCTTGTTACAGCACTGCCCAAGGCTAGGGATTACATGGGTCGGCTTGTAACTAGAGTTATCTTAGCAAATGCTTGAAGTACTATCTATTATTATTATTAACAGTATTTATAGTATCTACTTTGGCCTTAGGGTGATCAGAAGCAAAGGTGGATAGTTCCTGAAAATAGCTGCACGAAACAGAGAATGTCAATGGGTGCAGCTTTGCTTGCAAGACAAATGGTACTAATTGAAACAGATACTTCTTCTATTAAGGTGTTTTGTTTTATGATTTTTATTTTCCTCCTTTGCATCCGATCCCTCCATGAGGTCTGCCGACAGATTTAAGAAATAGCTTTTAATTTTTTTAAAAATTTAAGGGTTTGGGCACTACTTTTTCACCCAATCACAGTTTACTTCTGCAGAACACTGCCAACTCTGGGAGAGCCAGGGGATGAGGCTGAAAAGTTTCTAGATGATAGTGACATCTGGTGCTCATTCTCTTGCATACCCCAGAACTTCCAGGGCCTTTTACTTAGCATTTACAGGGCAAGTGTGTTCAAAGCACTCCGCACACTTTATAATCATTGCCCCTGTAGGGCAGGCCAGCGTTATTGTGTTCATATTCCAGATAGGAAATGGCACCCATGAATAGTTCTAAGCTAAGTAGTTTTATGGCAGAGGCCAGATTTTAGCAGATGCTCTGCCAGTTTTGTTCTCTCTCCTTTTTCTACCACATTGTGCACATCCTTGACCGTAATCTTCACAGTACAGTAACTGAAGCATTTTATTTCTGATCAAATGGTTGTTAGCATCAGGACCAAGCATTGGTAGCCATGCAGGCCCCTTCCTCCTGGCATGAAATTTATTGAAAAACTAATTTTGCAGATGCCTTTCTCTTGCTGTTTTCATCTCAAGTGAACTTTCAGTGGGTTTTCTTTTATGAAGACCCACAGGCAACTGGGCAATGTGAATAAAAATTGCAGGCAACTGAAGCTGATAGTCTCTGCTGCAATGAAGGCCAGGGGAGGGTACCAGCATGCAGGTTGTGTCTTGCTGTCTTGTGTGCTCCCCGAAGCATTTGGTGGGCCACTGTGAGTTACAAGAAGCTGGACTAGATGGGCCTTTGGTCTGATCCGGCAGGGCTCTTCTTATGTTCTTATGAAAGTCAGTGCTTCCATTGTCACGGAATCTTCTACAATCCTGACAAAACTCTGAACTTATTTTTAAATCATGTTGAGGTACAGTATAAAAACTATTCCACATTCCCAAATGTGATGAACAAGAGCATATTAAAGACAGATTTTTTTCTAGCAATGAGTGCTAGCTTTGCTGCTTGATCTTATCCATGCTTAAATAAGTTGGGTGTAAGTTCCACAGTTCAGTGAGACTGATCCCCAAATAAGTGTGCATAGGATTACTATCCCAGTGGATAACAGTGTATGCAATCTTTTATGCTTAATAGAAACAGCCCCTTTCCTTTGCAGTCCTCTAAGAAGGTTCATTCACTGAAGTTTCACAAAACGTAAATACTATTTACACTTCTTTGAAAAATGACAAAAAGCCAGACCACTAATTTAACAATCACTTTCAAATGGGTTGACAGTCCTACTGGCTTTGTGTAAATCAAGGCTTATCCTGCACCTAATTTTGTTGGTTTGGTTGCAGAAGTACAGAGATAGGGTTTCTATGGAAGTCCTATAGGGAAGTACTACAATTTTCTGGTAGCATACATGCTACAGTATGCATGCAGTTGATCCCAGGGTTGAATTTCTTCCCTCTCCAGGTAGGGCTGGAAAAGACTCCTGTCTGAAATGCCAGAGAGCTGCTGCCACTCAACGAAGACAATGTAGTCTCGTAGATGTAGTCTGTATCCAGTGTAGACTCAATGTACTGAAATATCTGTATTCTATCAAATGTTATGGCCAATTAACCAGAAAATGAAAACACAACTGTCTTGTGGAACAAAAAGTAGATTTGCTTAACTCCAAACAGACCTATGAGACTGATCGTTCTGAGTGCCAATGAGATGTTATTATGATACAGCATGGAACCAATAACTTTTTATTTATTTACTTAATTAAATTTGATTTTATCACGCCGGGGGGGGGGCGGCTACAAAATCTTCTTTGACCCCACGTAGCAGATAGATGACTTCGCTATGTCACTGACTGGGGGGAGGAGGTGGGTTCCCCCCAATTTTCACATTTTAAAAAGCCCGGTTGTGACATCACGTCTGGTTGTGACATCACTTCCAGGGCAAAATTTTGAGCTTGGCACCGAGCTACACGAACATTAGCTACACCACTGGGTTGTGTGGTTCACCTGCTTGGGAATGGGAGGGTAACCAAATGCGTAGAGCCAGCCCTGCTTTACTCTTCTAGCTGCATGAGGTATGTGGATAGTAACTTTTTAATTATTTAGTTCTGATTCTAAATTAATTGTGAGAAGAATGACAGACTCACAGGGTTTCATCCACTTCTTGAACATGATGACACGTGTGCAGAAGCACATGCTTCCACAGGGAATCTCTGCAGCAGATCTTGCCATTTCAAAGGGGCTGGTAGTCATAGGATGTCAAGTGTGTTTTGACTAAAACAGCACGTTTAGAGCCACAAGTGGGCAGCAGTGATGCACCGTAAGCAAGAAGAGTCTGCAAACCAGTTCAGAGCTGTTGTTGAGAACTTTTCGTGTCTGAAATGAAAATTAAAAAAAAAAATCCACCACTTTGGAAAGGAATGATTAAAAAAAATAACATAGAGAAAGAGAGAGGTTAGAGGCAGGACAATGGCTTCCCTGCTTGAATCTGCTCCCTGAACCAACTTCAGTTTACTTTGTGTTAAGTACAGTAAAGCCCTGAGAACCTTGTGCCTGATGGCTTTGGTGAGGAGAGTGGGGGATTTTTCTTTATTGTGCCTTTTTATTTATTTGGACAAGGCTTTCAAAGTCCCTTTCTGTCTTTCATGTGATATAATTTGCGTTATGGACCTTTTTGGTAAAAAGCACAATATAAATATTCATCATCATCACAACTAAAATCAATATAAAATGTCGTTAAGTTATTTCAGCAACCAGAGCACAGCAAAACATCCCACAGTACTTCAGCACTCATTTGTGTCAATCAGTATAAGTTGACATGTGGCATGTCAGCCCTATGCCTCATCTGAAACAAGGACACCTTTGTCCTAAATCTCTCTAAGGTGGGAACCTGTATCTGGGCAGTACTACTTCAGGCTGTGCATAGAATCTCAAACGACTGAGTGCTGCTCCTGTTCTGCATGTAGAAAATGGAATTGCAGGGGAAAGGGTTTTAGCCCCGCCTTCAACCTTGTATGCAGGTGAGAGCTGGTGTAGTGGCTGTGGCTAGGAGACTGTGCTCTGGAGCAGGACTTTCCTGCTTTGAATCTTGCCTCTGCCATGAACCCATTAGGTGGCCTTGGGCAAGCTACCCTAGGCTCAGCTCTGGAGCTGCAAAATGGGCGGGGATATTGTCAGAGGTTGGCCGGTGGCCAAGGGCTCACACCGGTGAGAGTACCCATTTGGTCCCTGAATGCTCAGCATTGATAGGTGTGAGCACCATGGAGGGTCCAGTACAGGACAGGGCTCAGTGCAGGTACAGAGCCACCAGCATCCTGGCATCAGCAGCGAATACAGGGATCCTTACAAATCTTTATTCTTCAAGGTTGTTATAAGGAAAGCATCAATTCATAAAAAGTGCTTTGTACACCCCCCCCCAAGTACTATGCAAGTGCCAAGTATTGTTAAGCTGGTTTTTTCTCCCCCCCCCATCCTGTTGTATGGAGGAGCATTCCATCATGGTGGGGGGACCACAGTTTGAAGTAATACAGCCCAGAAACAGGTGTACCACCTTAGTACAAACTAGGACTTTGTAAGCCTTAAAAGTTCAACAGAGCATGTCCCTGAGGGGCCTTGGGGGGGGGGATATTGAGGAATGATGTGACCTTGGGTCTGTCACAGTGTGCTAAGTAAAAGTCTTTTACTGTGCTCCATCATGCAGTTTTTGCAAACCAGGAAATGCAGCATTTCTGGTTTATTTAAAGCACGGGTGTCCAAAGTTTTTGGCAGGAGGGCCACATCATCTCTCTGCCACTGTGTCTGGGGCCGGGGGGGGGGGAGAGGAAGAATTAATTTACATTTAAAATTTGAATAAATTTACATAGGTTTACATAAATGAATATATTAGAGATGAACTTATATGAATGAGTGAAGGTCTTGCAATAGCTCAAGGCCTATAAAAGGCCTTGCACAAAGCAAGGCCGGCCTTTCCTTTGCTGCCACTGCTGCATCACAGACGTGAAACAACAAGCAGTGGAGGGAGCCCTCATCCCACAGCTCACGCAAGAGGTCAAACAGTCGCCCTCACGCTGAGAGCAGTTGCATCGGGCCAGTGTGGGCTCCAACAAATCTCCGGAGGGCTAGAGGCTCATTGGAGACTGGGGGCTCCCTGAGGGCCGCACTGAGAGGCCTTGAGGGCCGCAAGAGGCCCCAGGGCCGGGGTTTGGGCACCCCTGATTTAAAGGGACTGCATGAATGATGGTACTTCATCTGCATGGTCCCTTTAAATACAACTGGAAGTCCTGCACTTCCTGGTTAGCAAAAAGTATGTGATGGAGTATGGTAAGGAGGCTGATCAATGAGACTCATGCCTGTGGTAGGCTAAAGGGATGCAACAGCAGGCTTGGGGTGACAGACACACCAAATCCATTTCCTCCTGACACCTACTGCTAATACAAGCCTCATCAGCCCGTTCAGGGCTGGCTCGGCCCTAGGAATGTCAATAGAGTTCTGCTCTCCAGAAAGCCCAGCTTCTTTCAGCCACTCAAGATAAAGCTACTCGGAACAGGACCTTGCCTGATGATTGGAACACACACTTTGTGCTCACATCTAAGACTGTGGCCCCTGAGACAAGAACATGCTGGTCCTCTTGTGGCATTGAGGCTGAGAGTGCTGAAACTCCACGGTGCTGGGGCTCATGATGTCATGGCCCCGATTCTTGGGGTGAATACTTCAAAATGTTATGTTGGGGAAGGCAATGAATAACTCCAGAAAACCTATTTTCAACAACAGCCCCATGACAAATGTATGCGCTCTTGGCCCTCAGAGGGGAAGCTGAGTGTGACATCAGTTAAGATATAAAACTCCCAACATCTGTCTCTGTCACTTCAACATTGCAGTTGCCTGTTAGCTTGCCTTGAAGCAACCTCTCTCCCCCATGTGATAGATTCTGTGTGGTACTCCATATGACCAAGGGAACCAGAAAGACTATAACAGAAAAGCAGAGGGTTGACATGGAGAGAAGTACTGTATGTGTCTGACTGTGTAAAAAGTGTGGGTCTCTGTTTCCCTCTAGTGGTTGTTGCTAGGAGAACTAGAAGTTGCAATTCTCTGTCCTGGTCTAGGGACTGTTGAAGCCCAACCATACTGCAACTCTTTGGTGCTACTGCTGTCCAAGCCTTGGACTCAGGTCAGCAGTAGATTCTGCAAATAGCTGAGGGGAATTATCACCAAGAAAATGGTTCAGGGACAAAGTGCTAACCCTTTCCCATGTGCCATCATCTCAATCTGGATCAAGCCTCCCATAGCAGCTTCTTGACAAAACAGAGTCACTTTCTTTTTTAAGTCCATCTCTTAATGATGGGCTTAACCTAATGGATAGTTTGGCTCTCGAGCTGCAGCATGGCTAGCATTCAACAGTACTCCAAAGCAGGACAGAGAATCACAACTTCCATTTCTCCTAGCCGCAACTACTAGAAAAAATACATTTTATACCTGAACACACAATCTCTCTCTCTCTCTCTTCCTTCCCCCCACGTTTGTCACCTCCCAATTTCCTTTCTATTATATTCTCTCTCGCTTCCAGGACTGTGGCAGGCTGTAGCAGCTACTCGCTGGATTTCAAGGCTGTTCAGCAACACCAGCTGGTGACCTTTTGCCATAAATATCTCAGATTATTGTCCTCAAGTCTTTCTATCTTGGTGTTGCTTTGCGGACAAGATAACAATCCCAGGACCAATGCTTTGAATTCTATCATCAACTCGGGCTTATTTAGTCTCATTCCTCATCGATATTTGGGAACACAATGTGGGAAGGGTGGAAAGGCCTGCGGTGTACATCCCCTTTTGCGCTGATATGAATGAAAAACATACAGCAAGGCATGAAGGTTGAGGTCAATACCAGGAAAGACAGGAAAGACATCATCGGGAGATGCTGGCAGTGACAAGGTCCAGCCCCCCAAGAGTTCCGTGTCTCCCTTTCAAGTGGGTTAGGCTGATTAGGGTTTGAAGTGCCTACAAGGAACTATCAGAGAGGAGCATATCCAAGAGGCCTAAGAATGGAGGGCCTAATCGCAGTGCGAACTGCGGCTCCTGGCAAGTGGGCCTGGCCCCTTGACCCTGTGCTCTGCAGCCAAGTCCCAGCCCAGAGCTGTCCTGTCCAGCAGAGGATTGCAAGGGGGGCCGCCGGCTGCAGGGAAGAATTTCTCGACATCCTACAGACTTTCTTGCTCATTCTTTTAAAAACCCTCTGGGGGGAAAAGTGAATGTGCAGCAGAGCCAACAAGGCAGCGGTGTCCCTGCCCCTGTTGCATATGGCTGTTTGCCTTCAGCCCTAAGCAAACCTGATTTTTATCTCCGTCTCCAGTCAGAATTGGCCGCCTTCCCTTGCTAGATGCCTCCTACGCAGGCGAGGCTTATAATTGTAAAACACAATCCAGGACAGAAGGAAGCTGGGTAAGAGGTTTACAAGCCTTGCTGCCTGAGAGATCATGCTGAAAGGGCTGCAATATTCCCCACAGAATGTTCTGTTCAAGCCTTGTTCAGGGACAAGATGGCTCTGCCCGACATTGAACCAGTCAGGAGAGAGTTGTGTTTTCCCAACAGATCTGAGCTTGGACTCTCTCACAGCTTCTGGCCAGCGGCAGTGGTGTTCTGTCTGTTGGACCACAGTGGTGCCATTTGCAACCCCTTCTCCAGCACTCTTAGGGCGCAATCCTAACCACTGACCTAATCCTAACCTAATCCTTTCCAGCACTGACATAAGGGCAATGCAGCTCTGAGGTAAGGAAACAAACATTCCCTTACTTTGAGGAGGCCTCTGTGAGTGACACCCAAATACAGGATGCAGCACATGTCCCACTGGCACTGCTATGCCAGTGCTGGAAAGCACTGACATAAGGGGTTAGGATTGCGCCCATTCTCAGTTGAGAATGACTCTCTCCATGGGGAAAGTCCTAAGGCAGTGGTTTCCAAACTGTGAACCATGGTTTCTCAGAGAGCCACGGAAACCAGCCAGGGGAGCCACAGAATCCTTGCAAAAAAACCCATCACCTTATACAATGTATAGGATTGTAGCCTTAATGGGGAGCCACGGCCAATGGTCCAGTAGGTCAAGGGAACTGCCAGTCAAAAAAGTTTGGGAACCACTGTCATGGGGAAGCTTTAGAACCTCAAAATAGCCCCATTTTAAGTACATTTTCATGAGCCATAAAAGTATGTCTGAAAGTATGTGCAAATGTATCAAGGGGGTGACCATATGAATGTATTCCAGAGAAAAGGATTTTGATACGTGATCTTATGCCACTTAGAGGTCTTTCCCCCAAATGTGTTATGCACACTGTCATCCTCATAATATGTCTGCATAACTTGTACTGATGCTTATGAGTTTAGGACAGGGCAGCCTGGCCATGAGGCCCACTCAGGCAGTCACATCATGTGGTGGATAGATAGGAGGTATCCACCACACACCTTCACTGCTCCTCATCCTCTTCCTGCTCCCTGGATTCAAAGAGGAAGGAGAGAAGGAAATAAAAGAGGAAATGTGGAAGAACGAGGTGGGCTAGCCTCATTCCTCTTCCATTCTATTCCCCTCTTCCTTTTTGAATCTCCAGAGTAGGAAGACATGTGGGGAGTTGGTGACTAGTGTATTGTCAGGCCAGGGGGCAGCATTTGGTGTGCTCTCAGGCATCAAAAGATCATGGATTGGCTTTAGTTTTTAAGCTAGAAAGGATTATTCAAAAGAGGGCCAGGCCAATGAGTACTCCAGCACAGGATGATCACTTCCAACTCTCTGAAGTCTGATGTGATGGAATACCCTTGGCAAGAGAATTATGCCCTGGCCATTCTATTTAATACTTGAAAGTTTGAATTTCTGAGGATTCCACAATAGACCTGCACAACATAGTAACTGTGGGCCATCTGAAACTTTCTTCCATACTACTTGCAGTTCTGAGAGTGGAATTCTAAACATTCCCTTCTTTGTGCAAAGGACCATTCCCTTCTTTGTGCAAAGATCTTCAGTTTCCACAGACACACAGACTGTTGGGATAGGAGACTCTAGCTCCTCATTTTCCTGGCTCCAGAAACATACAGTAGAGCTGGCTCCAGCTTGCCCAACAGCCAAGCAGTACCTGCATCTGACTTCCTTAGTGTGTGAACTGCTTGGGCAGTGAAAAGCCTTATGAATTAAGAAGCAGGGGCAGAGACGGTCTGAAGGCAGAAGGTGACTGGGAGATCAGCTGCTGAGAGATCTGTGGAAGAACAGAGAGAGAGAGAGAGAGAGAGAGAGAGAGAGAGAGAGAGAGAGAGAGCGCATATGTACTATGGAATGGAGGAAGAGAAAGATGTGCATTATGGGGTGCATAAAGAAAAAGAAGAGGTTAAAAAGAACACACTGGATTTTAAATCCAGTAAAATGCTTGTCCATTGTTAATGTAGTGGGGTGGCTTCTTGAATGACTATAAAAGCCGCCATGTGGGTGATTCAACTTGTCCGTCCCAATGGACAGTGGAGAAATAAGGACTAAGCTGGTACGTCTGTGAGTTCCCATGATGCCAGACTTCTCTGAGCCTTTCGGCAATCATGCTCCTTTTGTTACTTATTAGATCTTCTGTACCCTGTCCTCTGTTTCACTGACAGCACAATCCTATGCATGTCTACTCAGAAGTATGCCCCATTGTGTTCAATGGGGCTTACTCCCAGGAATGTGTTCATAGGCTTGCAGCCTGAGTATCCCTGGCCAGCTCACCTACACTGCCTTTTTGCTTTTTCTCTCTCTTCCGAATCCTCCACTCTTCCTCTTCGGTGCCATTGTATACCAGTCAACAACTGCTGTGCCCCACTTCTCCCCATGGATCCCTCCTTTCTTCATGCCACTTCACCACTTTACCCCAAACCTGAGATAACAGAGCATACAGAGGTTAGGGACTTGGCAGCCTCATTCCTCTCATAATAACCTTAGAGAGGGGCATCTCCCAGGCTGCTGGCTCTCCACATTTGGGTGGCTGATGCCCTGTTGCATGTGTCTATATGGCCTTCCAAAACAACATGCCCATCCAAAGCTTTTCTTCACATTTCCTTCAGCACATCAAAATGGTTGGCAACCTTCAGTCTCAAAAGACTATGGTATAAGCCTACAGCACCCGGTATTCCCAGGCGGTCTCCCATCCAAGTATTAACCAGGCCTGACCCTGCTTAGCTTCCAAGATCAGATGAGATCTGGCATGTGCAGGGTAACAGTGAAAAGGCCCAGCACATCAAAGCAGTAATAATAAAACAATGAGTGATAGATAACCTACGCTTATTGAATAAGTTGCAGCCCAACCCTAACTAACTTTTCAGCACTGATGCAGCTGTACCAACAGGACACACTAACTACATCCAGCAGTGGAGGGGGGCAGTCACAAAGGCCTCCTGAATGAACATTTGTTCCCTTACCTTGGGGCTGCATTGTGGCTGCATCAGTGTTGATAAGTTGGTTAGGATTGGGCTGTTATTTCACACTTAAAAGACATTAGTTTTTTTCAAGTGGTAAATGCACTTATTTGTTATCAGCTAATTGATTAAAAGCTGGATTAATCAAAATATATATACAAATTCTTTAGTCAGTCGACTGCTTTATACAACATTCCTCTGTCCTACCACAAGGTCTGTTTGGTTAAAGAGAAACCCCCAAGCAGGAGGAGGTTGGGTTGTCTCAAAGGCACTGATGCTGCAGGCTTGTCTGTTGCAAGACCCTCTCCAGTACACAGAGCAGAAAGCCTGCTGTGGACAAGCTTTGGCTCAGTAATCAGCCCCCCCTCTGCTGGCAGCTCATCTGCCTGTCTGGGCCGGCAGGACATGAAAGGGCCTCCTGCTTCTTGATAAGCTCCCAGCTGCAGAGGCCCCGAGGTGGCTGTGTCCAGACTGCGCAGCCCACAGCCCTGCAGCCGGCACAATAGTGGCTCCTCTGAAGAGAGATTATGTGGGGCCTCCCTGCTTTCAAATGTTTGCACTGAATCACCTGGGGTTGGGGATCACAGCTCTACCTGGCTGCAGATCAGACTACCACTGGTTGTAAGGGAAGTGGCTGTTTAACTGTGAAAGGTCTGCATTGACTTCTGCAATAGGTTGTTATCTGAACCAGGGACCTTGCTTCAGAGTGGCAGTGTTGCATCACAGAAACTTTCTCTGAAGCTCACTTTTCATGTTGATGCACAACAAGCTTGTCTGATGATGAGACCTGAGGCCAACCCAGCTCTGCCTTGGGGTTCCCTGTTAACCAGATAACAAAAGAACATTATAGCATCTGATTAACTTCATAAGAAAAGCCCTGCTGGATCAGGCCAAAGACCCATCTAGTCCAGCTTCATGTATCTTATAGTGGCCCACCAAATGCCTCAGAGAGCACACAAGACAGCAAGAGGCCTGCAACCTTGTGCCACTCCCTTGCATCTGGCATTCTGAGGTAGCCTACTTTTAAATTCAAGAGGTTGCACATACCCATCATGGCTTGTAACCTTTGATGGACTTTTCCTCCAGAAATCTGTCCAATTCCCCTTTAAATGCATCTAACTGCCGAATCCTAAGCTGCCCATTGCACTGGGACTGCCGAAGAGCCAAAACAGCTGCTGTGGCATTCTGTACACAATGGGCCAGCTGCCGGCATCTCTTGGGGGGGGGGAAAGGGAAGTAGCCCCACAATGGAGCTACTTGATTCTGTGGCAGCCCTTGGGCTGCTGTAGAATCAAGAGCCTCCATGTAGGGCGGAGCAGCCTGACACAGAGGCTCAGGATCTGGTGGAGCTGAGCTCCATTAATCATGCTTCCCTCCTACCCTGCTCCCTCCCCAGCATGCCTCCATCCTGCCCTCTCCTCACCCTCCCCCCACCACGGAAGTCCTCCTTTTCATCTCCCCCCACACCCCCACCTACCTCTCCACTGCTGGGTGGTTTGGGCAACTGTAGAGCATCAGAGCACCAGTGTTCCACCAGCGCTAAGGACTCACAAATGTGCTTTATGGCACATTTGCAACAGTGTTCGCTGGTGGTAAGCTGGCACACACTGTTTAGGCTTGGGCCTTCAGCCAGATGCCATCACCACATCCTGTGGCAAGGAGTTCCACAGACTAATTACATGCTGGATAAAGAAATGTTTTCTTTCGTCTGTTCTAACTCTCCCAACACTCAATTTTAGTGGATCCCCACTGGTTCTGCTGTTGTTCGAGAGGGAAAAGTACATCCCTCTATCCACTCCAGAATCTCAACAGTTGTCTCAGAGCTGTAATAGGTAAGACTCCATGTGGTTACAATAGGGATGAAGATACAAAAGACTGCATTAATCTTTCCTGATGATGTACAACACCAAACACAGTACAAATGTTGACCGTGACAGAAATACCACTATTGATACGCATCATATTGGTTGGCAACCTTCAGTCTGGAAAGACTATGGTATAAGCCTAACTGTCCTTTTTGCTATACCACACCATTCAGCAAATCGCAGCCACTAGTGGCTAAAAACACTGAACTATGCATTGGGAAGTTCCTGATTCAAATCTTGCCTCTAGTGCAGGGGTGCCAAGGCCTGGACATGGCCCATGGAAGCTCTTTATCAGCTCCTAAGATAAGCGGGCTCTTCCACCTACACCATCAGCTACTGAGCTGCAAAGTAACACCTTGGCAGAAGCGGTGCTGCTGAAACAGCAGCCCACATAATTGGGCTCTCCTGTATCTTGAAAATATGTTCAAGATTTGCACTTTTCTCTTCTGTCACTTGCTGATGAGTTCCTAAGTGAGAACAAAGTGCTTATTTCTGGACATCACCTGCTTAATGCCATCGGTTCCTGCTTAATGACATCACTTCTGGCCCTCAGCAGGTGCCATGAATGCTATTTGGCCTGCTGTATTAAACACGTTTGACACCCCTGTTCTAAAGATTAGCCATACATTAGTCACTCTTGCTGTCTCCCAGCACCAGTCACCCATACTCCTTGCACAGTATGATGATGATCTACCTTGCAGGAGTGTTGTAAGAATCATAATAGAAAGATAAAGCATTTTGAACACTCTAAATTGTATTAGTAGTAGTAGTAGAACTAAAATGTGCAGACTGATTCTGATCTTAGTCCCCCAGGGCACAGGCAGGATGCAGGCATAAATTGCTTTTAGCTACGGGGATGGTGTTTAAGTAACTAACCTGAAAGAGTAAATGTGTTATGAAAACCATTATTAGGGGAGCAAAGATAAACGCAGGAATTTGTGCCAATAATAAACATGCGTAGGCTATGCATTCATTCATGCTAAGACTTGAGCACAAATCTGTTCTGATTGTCAAGGCCAGCCCAAGATATTTTAATGCCTGAAGGGAAAAATCCAAATGGTGCTCCTCCATAGTTGAAAAAAAAAAATAAAGTAAAATAACTGGTGATTTTCTGCCCTTCGATGGTTCCCAAAATCTGCCGCCCGAGGCAGACACCTCACCCAGCTTGTCTTTATGGTGATCATTTGACAGCTCGCTGTAGAGTGGGTTAGGGTGGAGGGGCTTGTACTATTATCCTTGCTAGTGGAGGAGTTGAAGAGAGAAGTTTGTGTGGCAGCTGGGAGTGACCACGACCGGGGCAGGTGAGCACATAATTGTCACACAGTTAGGCGGGAATTGTCCTTGGAGCCTCATGCCAATCAGTTAGATCTCATTGGATTGCATTTATATCCTACTCTTCTTCCTAGGAGCTCAGAACATTCTGCATGTTTCTCTCTTCCCTGCTGCCATTTTTATTCTCACAACTACCCTGTGAAGGAGGTTAGGCTGAGAGATGATGAGTGGCACAAAATCACTCAGTGACCTCCATGGGTGGGGGGGATTTGAACCCATGTCTCCCCAGTTCTAATACCAACAGCTACATCACAGTGGCTCTCAGTATACCACATGCCCTATAAATATATGCTGAAATATAAGAAAGCATAAGAGACACCTTTGAGATCAGTTTTTGATCAACCACAGCAGCCCTGAGAAGGCTGGCAGGTGAACAAAGTATGATATGCTCCCTAATTCTTCACACTAGTGGCTCACATCAGACTAAGGGGGCCTTCATTCTGTTTTCTACTTAGAGTGCAGAGATAGTGACATCGGCACAACTTGAGCACAGGAGTGCACCATTGCAGAGAGAGACATAAACTGTACCATCACAAATTTAGAAGAAAAACAATAGCATAAAGCAGGGGTTCCCAAACATGGCTCAACAGGGTGCCCCAGAAACCAGCTGGGAGAGCTGCTGAATCATTGTGAAAAACCCACTGCCCTATAAAGTGTTATAACAGTATTTACAGTGTTAGTTGCAGCCAATGGCCCAGAAGGTCAAAGGAGACACTAGTTGAAAATGTTTGAGAACCACTGGTATAAATTCTATCAGCATTTTAATTCCATTTAATGTATAATTTAAGAGCCAGCAACAATAAAAATAAAGTATAAAGGGCCATATGGAACCAAAACGTTCTCACAGCCCATTTAGAAACATTATTTTTCTAACTTTTTTTTTCCAGACAGGACATAGGGCAGGCAAAGAGGGCCTGCAGGAGCAGAAGATCTCTCTATAAACCTTCCAGAGCACACCCACCACTTCTGATATCATCAGTATCTGCATCTCCTTTTTCGCCTACCCCAGACTGGCAAGGAAGGGAAGGTATATTCAGTAAGTTCATGCATTAAAAATTGGTCACTGTAATCAAGTAGCACAAATTAAAGCACCAATTGCAACCTGGTGTCTTTGCTGGGGTGTGTGAGTGTATATAGAATGCTAGATGCAGGGAGGTTGCAGTGAAGAGCAAATATCTTGTGGTGTTGTGTGTGTCCCTGAGGTATCTGGTGGGCCGCTGTGCGATACAGGAAGCTGGACTAGATGGGCCCTGGGCCTGATCCAGCAGGGCTCTTCTTACGTTCTTATTATCTCTGCAGCCCTGTCCCACCTGAAAATGATAGAGGAAGATGGAAACTTGAGAAGGGATATGTTTCTCCTGCAGCTGTCCTCACTTGCGTCCAATAACATGGACACAGTTTCTGTTGGTCTTGCCTCGGTAACAACCAACTTTGCAGCCTTGCTGAGGCAGGACCAACAGAAATAAACATGGGGGGGGGGGCATGCATGCATTCCATCCCTATTGAGTGTGAGCCCAATCCTATGCATGTCTACTCAGAAGTAAGTCCCATTAAAGACAGTGGGGCTTACTCCTAGGTAAGTATGGATGGGATTGCAACCTATGTCTGTCTGCTGGCTTATTAAAGAGGCCTCAGCTGGAGTGTGAACACAGCCACTGAGAGCCAATTGACTTTTGATTCATGCCTAGATATTTTAGTGTGGATAAGCTTTGTGCCATGCAAGAAGAGCAGGATGGCCAGAGCCAGTGTACTGCATGCATCATGTCCCATTCCTGTGTTAGGAGCAGAGACAGCAGTCCAAGGCCATGCTAAACCAGTCCCCTGGTTCCTTGCTGGTGTTTGGATGTGTGTGCTGGTGCAGGGGGAGGGGATCAGTGGCAAATTCTGCTCACTCCATCAGGCCAACACGAAGCCTCCATGGGGCAATGGAAGCCCTCCCAAGCCAAGATGACCAGACATCATAACCACAAGAGAAGGCACCCCAAAACGTAGGATATCCAAGAAAAATGTAGGACAACAAAATAAAAGCTACAAAAGAGTTCATGTGGTTAATTTAAACACTATATTACTATTAAATTTAAAGCTATATTACATGGTTGGCAACCTTCAGTCTCGAAAGACTATGGTATAAGCCTACAGCACCCGGTATTCCCAGGTGGTCTCCTATCCAAGTACTAACCAGGCCTGACCCTGCTTAGCTTACATATAATTTATTGATTGCAAGAAGGCTCTGCACTGCCTGCTTACAGGGGAAAGGAGGACATTTATGTTCTTTTCCACGACACAAGACTAAAAAGGAGGACGTGTCCTGGAAAAAGAGGACGCCTAGTCACCCTGCCGCAAGCCTGCTTCCTTCTCAGCCCGAGGCTTTGTTATTCCAATCAGATCATCCCCTCCGCCTGCGGTGAGGTCGCAACCCGCTGCTCATGACATCACAGAGTGCTGCTATGGAGACGGTAGAGATGTCACAAACATGCCTGGATGACCTCACTGCAGGAGCCGGGCGCAGCGGCGTTCAATCACCGACGGCGCGGGCCAGAAAGGCGAAGCGAAGCGCTGGGAAAGTATGTGGCTGCTGAGCGGGCGGCTGTTTGGGTTGGAGGCAGACGAGCGTTCCCCGCAGCGGGACGGTCCATTTCCGTCCCTCCCTTGGTCGGCAGAGCGGTGGGGGAAAGGGCGATGCTCTGTCAACAGCGGAGGCTCTGCGAGCCAAAGCTGCTCCGGCGGGGGCCCGCCCAGGGAGGAGAGCGCCGGGCGGCAGGTGGCACTGTCTCCTCCAAGGCAGCGCCGCCCGCTCTGCCGGCTGGCAGGGGTCGCTGTGCTCCAGCAAGCGGAGGCTGCAAGCCCAGCCATGCTTTCTTGGGAGGAGGCCTCGTGGAACACAGTGGGACTGACTTCTGAGTAGACCAGGGGCGTGCAGGTGGGCAGAACCACACCCCATCGTAGTCCATGGAAAAGCTGCCTCGCCTGTTTACACCCGAGGAGGCTCTCCTTACACCCGCTCTCTCCGGTGTAAGGAGAGCCTCCTTGGGGGTAAGCGGGCAGGGCAGCTGCGGTGCTTTTCCATGGAGTTGTTCTGCCCCACCTGCCGGACCCAAACTACACGTCCCTGGAGTAGGACATGTCTAGGATCGGGCTGGGAGTCTGCAATGGGAGCAGCGACAGGGCTGGTTCATGGGGAGTCTTAACCTTCCCTCACCCCCTAGCCTCCCCAATTTTAGGCCAGTCAGGACCCCCTCTGGCTTTCCAAAAACAGCAGTACTAAGGAAACCATACAAGGGTTGAGGGAAGGTCAAATCCGCTCTGCCCCCCCCCCCCCCAATTTGGGATTCAAGCCCCGGACACTGGAAAGTTTCCCATTGTGGTCCAGGGGCTTGCACTGAGAAGAAGACCTCAGTGGATGGGAAGATCTCATCTGGACGCACTGGGTGGCCTTGGGCAAACCAGCATCTCCTGGCTTACAGTTCCTTACATGAAGAGTATCATGACCCTCGTTACTCATCGCCAGTGCTGAATTTATTGCTGTTTTATTGTGTTTATTCTGGGCAGTCTGTGAGGCGAGGAAAGGCGGGGTACAATTTTATTTTTATTAACATAAATAATTTCTAGGGGGAAAAAAAGATGTGTGTAGGGGTCAATCAAATCTGTCTGCAAACCACATCCTCTGATCTGGAAGCCTTTCCCCTAATCCCCGGGATGTGGGGACTCTCTCTATTTACTCAGTGGTGAGGGAGATGCAGTCTGAGCCGGTCTGTGGGCACTTCTTTCATCTACTCATACACTCCAGCTCTGGCACTGCAAACTGATGCCAGGGCTGAGTCCTGATGAGACCTGGCATAAAAGGCAGTCATGCTCATCTTGCCTTTTTATCCCTAGCTGTTTGGGTGGGAGAGTAAGGATTGGTGTGCACATTCTCATCTCCAGGTTAGGATAAATGAATAAAGGACATGCTTGGGATTTATCTTGAGCCCTATGAATGAGATACTCTGCAACAGTGTTTCTCAGTTTGTGGGGTGGGACCCACTAGGTGGGTCGCAAGATGATTTCAGGTGGGTTCCCATTCATTTCAATATTTTATTTTTTATCTATGAGACTTGATGCTCCCATGGCATGTGACTGTATTGGAGAAACGTTACAGATCTGTACTTTTAACAGGCTATCTGTATATGCTTTAAACAATGACAGTAAATGGGACTTACACCTGGGTAAGTGTGAGTAGGATTGCAGCCTAGGATTGCTAAAAATTCTCCTGCTTGATGACATCACTTCCGGTCCTGACATATTCTCATTCTAAAAAGTGGGTCCCAGTGCTAAAAGTTTGAGAACCACTGCTCTACAAGATCTGTGTAAATAAAACACCAAATGATTCCATCTATAAGAACTCGCATAATTGCCATACTCTTCTTATGCTGTTGGTCCTTAACCTGCAAAGGTGTTAAGAATTTTGACAAACAGGGAACTGCCTAAACAGGGCAACAATATTTTGGACACAGTTAAGAAAACGCAGCCAGGCTGCTGGGGGCAGTGGTGGGAGAGCAGTGCTCAGTTGAATGAGTGAGTGAGTGAGATAGAAAGATGGAGAGAATTCATGGTTCTTTGTGGACACTGACCCGGATCTGGCCAGCGTTTGCTTTTTTCCAAAAACAATGGTTCTGTTTATTATGAAATTAGCCAACGAGCACCTGTTAGCAAGGTAAACATCTAGGTAATTTAAAGACTAATGGATAAGCTCAGGTCCAACCCATCAGTGAGGCCAATTGAGGTGGTTGCCTCATGCAGCAGACTGGTAGGGACCGCCGACTTCCGTTCACCTGCTCACCTCCACTGATCCTCCTACTCCTAGGCTTAGGAAAGGAAGAAGGAAGCAAAACAGATGTGGAGGAGGGGAGAGGAGAGCTGTGGGCTAGAGTCTTGGAGAAGAAAAGGCTGGCATATCATGAGGCAAGGGGGTGTTTGGTATGCTGCCTCAGGTACTAGGAGGTCTTGGGCCAGCCTTGGATACACATTTCATTCATTAATTCATTCAAATACTTCTGCCCCACCTTTTTGCCCTAACAAGGGCCCCAAGAGGATTCACCTTCATTTAAAAATATAACAATGCAAAATTCTGCCATTAAAAATAATCTAAAATAATGAATTAAAAACAAAGTTGAAGGTATATAAAAATGAACAAACCAGAAACAGCACAAAATACAAGCTAAGTGGGGGGAGCCCATCAATCTAAATTAATGTAGATCTAGATGGCAAAGCAGAAGCATTCTGGGTGGCAGAAGACCAACATCAAAGGAAGGACTCTTCAGACAGGTAGTTCTGCAGTCTGGGTGCCATGATCAAAAAGGTCTTGCCATGCAAACTCCCCCCCCCCCCACTTCTAATCATGGGTATGTGGAATAGGGCTATCAATGCATCTGTTAAAGACAATTTAGAATATAAATGAACTACGCTTGTCACAAACCAATTTTTTAGGTCAAAGAGTCAGGAAAGAGAAGAGTTGACCTATGTCAAGAGGTACAACGATTAAACCTGTGCTACCCCTATGTTGTTGTTAAGGATGTAAATGAATCACAAGGGCACACAAATTGGGTCTGTGAGGAGATTAAGCCCCTCCACTTGGGGCAAAGGAAAAGAGACAGGCACAAAAAATTCCACAGCAGTGGAAAGGAGTATGTTTGACTGACATTCAGATGGACACAGAAGCTTATGGGAAGCATTTGGAAAAGGCAGGGTGTGCATTTAATTAGGGCTGGGACAGATTGTAATTGCTGTGCCATTTTGTGCATAGCTGGATCCTTATGGCAATAAATATTAATTCGGTTGCTCTTATGACTTGTAAGAGACGCAGAACTAGGAGCTGCTTGTGTTTCACTTTTGGAAACAGATAATATACTGGTGAGTGAAACCCTGGAGAGGCTCCTCTCATTAGGCCCAAAGCTGAGGTCACTGAAGTAGATTGGCAGTAGATTCAAGGTAAACAAAATTATGTACTGTACTGCATTTCTTCATACAATATGCAATTCATTTATTGAGTTCTCTGCCACAAGACATGACAATAGCCACTGGTTTATATCATGGTTTTATTTATGTTTATTATACAAATGTATGGATAAGCTGATCAAAAGCTAGTGGCCATGACAGTTAAACTGACTCTTTATCATCTTCAGAGGTAGTACTATCACTGAATATGAGATGCTAGGGAACAAATAACAGGAAAGAGCTGTTGCCTTTCTTGCTCTGCTTGTTGACATCCCAAGCAACTAGATCAGGGGTGTCCAAAGTTTTTGGCAGGAGGGCCACATCATCTCTCTGACACTGTGTCAGGGGCCGGGGAAAAAAGAATTAATTTACATTTAAAATTTGAATACGTTTACATAAATGAATATATTGGAGATGGAACTTATATGCATGAATGAAGGTCTTGCAATAGCTCAAGGCCTATAAAAGGCCTTGCACAAAGCATCACAGAGGTGAAACAGCAAGCAGTGGAGGGAGCCTTCATCCCACAGCTCACGCGAGAGGTCAAACAGTCCCCCTCACGCTGAGAGCAGTTGTGTCAGACCAGTGCAGGCTCCAACAAATCTCTGGAGGGCCAGAGGCTCATTGGAGACTGAGGGCTCCCTGAGGGCCGCATTGAGAGGCCTCGAGGGCCGCATGCAGCCCCAGGGCCGGGGTTTGGGCACCCCTGATCTAGATGGTCATTATTGGAAAGGGCATACTGGGTTAGCTGAACCTTTGGTTTGATCCAGATGACTCTTCTTATGTCTTTTTACAAGCACCTACTGTAGACTCCACCAATCTCAAGGGAATATGGGTATCAGCAATTTCTTTCAGTGGGTTAGGAACTTTGTAAAAGAGGGATGCAGAAACACATAACTCTCTCTTGATAGCAAGGTTCAAATACCCACAGAGCACTGGTTGATTTCTGCCAAGAAGTGCTGCCCTTAGACCTGCCTAGAAGCCCTCTTTCCTAACTCTAGGTGCATGCACACTCAATGGTTATGGTACTTCCCTCAGTGTTCTGCTTATACTCTTGCATTTATTATTTCCCATCGGATAGCATCAAACATATCCTGGGGTGGATGTTCCAGGTTCTGGGGCTGAGCTTTGCCTCAGGTTGGCTTGCCAAATTTCCAGGTCTAGCATTGAGTCTCCAGAACTAGCATTGATCTCTAGGTGACTATGGAAGTTATCCTGAAGGGCCTCCTTGATTTAGAGTGCAATCCTAACCCTCAGATGGGCTAGTGCAAACCACTGGCATACCTGGGGCAGGGGGAAAGGGTTGCAAATGCCCCAGGTGGCACAAAGGAGGGGGTGTCACAAACAGAGATACACCAGTGCAAGGATAGCTGCACTGGTGCAAGGTAGATCACACTGACTGGTGCAGCACGAGCACTGGCACAACCCGCCCCCAAACCCTGGGCTGGCTTAACTCAGATGCAGTGCTGTGCCGGCATCTCCAAGAATAGCTTGAGTCAGAGTTGGCAACCCTAGGCTCAGATTAAGCCCTGCTTGTGGAAAAGAGAAGGATGGAGGCAAAAAAACAAAACTATGTGATTATTTGTAATAATAGTGCAAGAGATGGAAGAGGATTAAGAGTATGGAAGCAGAGCAGATCACAGAAGAGGTGAGGATGCTGAGCTGCTAAGCTCTAGGAGGAGGGGGAGCAAAGGCTATCCCCCCATCTCACTATCTACACCAGTAGTTACACCACTTGCATAGTCAAACTTTTTAGCATTGGGACCCACCCCCAAGAAAGTTTCACTTTACCAGCAGCTTAAGCCTCCGTTGCCATAAAGTTGATTGGGAAGCAGTGCTTCCCCCCGCCCCGGTAGCAGCTTGTTTAACCGTTGATGCACATAGCCTAAGCTACCCTGTCAGTTTTGCAAACCACCAGAAACTGGGTCAAGACCAGTACTGGTGGGCTACAGGTCCACAGTTTGAGAACCACTGGCTCTACACACATTGCAAAAAAATAAAAGCAAGAACGAAGACTGGTTTTGTAGCCTTTGAAATTTGGAACCCTTCCTGTGGCATTTCCTGGCTTCTCAGCTCTGCCAGTGCTTACTGGGGTCCTGACCAGTCAGCCAGTGCTTACCAGTGCTTCCTGGTTGTACTTCCTGGTGGTTGTTTCATCAGTGGCAAGGGCTTGTCCAGAGGCCACTCCTTCTCACCTGCCACCAAAGTCTGGCGAGGGACAGGTGTGCTCCTATGAATCATGTCCTTCCACCTTGACTCTCCTGGCCAGCACTGGAGCTCTCCTAGCCCAGATGGCATTGTTTTTTGGACTAAGGGCCCAATCCTATCCGACTTTCCAGCTCTGGTGTAGCCACAATGCAGCCCTATGGTAAGGGAACACATGTTCCCATACCTTGAGAAGGCCCCAGTGGATAAAGGATGTCCCTCCCCCAAAGAATGTAGCGCATACCCCACTGGCACAACTGCACCAGCGCTGGAAAATTGAATAGGATTGGGCCCTACGAGCCCAAGCCTATGCCAGTCTACTCAGAAGTAAATCCCATTATAGTCGATGGGACTTACTCCCAAGTAAGTGTGGATAGGCTCGCAGCCTAAGCCCTACAGAGGCCAGGCTCACATCGACCCCTCCTGGGCCGGCTTGGGGCGGGTCACGGCCAGTCCCTGCTGCCCTCCTCCTGTGTTGGAGAAGCAAGCAGAGCGACGCTGGCCACCGCGTGGCTGCCAATGGGATGCCTGCAGCCCGGCCAATCAAGCGGCGAGGTTCCAAAGCAGAGCGAATGAAGATGCCTGGCGTGCCTGATCCAGCAGTAAACGCAGGCACCGTGTTCCGGCCGGGCACGCAGAGGAGCAGCAGTGCGAGCGCTCCAGGCGAGGACGCCATCGGCCGGGCCCCCTCCTTCTCCTCCTCTCCCCCTCGCCGCTGCAGCAGTGATGATGAATGGAGCTTGGCCGTCGGGCGCACCTGCTGCTGCGTCGAACAGAGTTTCGTTTTCTTCTCGCTTTGAACTCCCCGGGACCAGGGCCATCAAAGGGATTTTTGGGCGGTTAGGAAATCAGATAAAGGGGCTTCACCTGCCCCACAGGCCCCTCTGCTAAAACGGGAGGGGGCATGGTGCAGGGGGGAGCGGGCTTGGGCGGCCTACTGTGGCTCTGCTTCCAGGGAAGGGGGGCTCAGTGGGGAGACCCCGTGTCTCTCCCATGGGGGGGGTGCATTCATAGCCCCAGATCACTCCTGCCCCTGCCTGACCAGCATCCAGGAAGCAGGGCCTGCCCCTCCCTTCCACAGAACCGCGTTCCATGGGGATTTCACTTTCTGGGGGGGTCCCCCTCCCCAACTCGGTGGGAGCTTAGAAGCCCCTGTAACTCGAACAGCTGTGACTAGGCAAAGGAGTAGGAGAAGTCAGGGGTGGGGATTGTGGGCAGGCAGTACTGGCGGTCATGAAGAAGTCTGCCTTGCCTCTTTAGGGGGCAGTGGTTCTGTTTGGGGGAGGAGGGGGAGATGTTGAAACAATGCCTAGTGCTAAAGACAGTTTAAAAATATTCATTTATACCCAGCACCAGTGTCCTTTAGGAAGGAAAACAATAGCCCTTCTGTTGAGTCCCAAATATTTGTCACCAAGACGGGCTGCTGGTGACTCATGTATACAGTAGTTTTAGTTTGATGCCAAGGCAGGGAAGCTTCAAAGAAGACAAATGTAGATAGTTGACTGACAAATGTCTGCACGCCGCAGACTGGGATTAAGTGTCGGACTTGGACCTGCTGGGGGACCCGAGCTCATTCCTGCGCAGGCTCAGCCACTTTGAGCAACAGAGGCTGCAATCCTATGCGTGCCCACCGGGGAGTAAGCCCCATTGAGTGCAATGGAACTTACTCCCGAGTAAGCATGCACAGGAGTCCACCGTGAGTGCCTTTTGGCTCACTCTTCCTTTGATTGCCTGAGCACCAACTTTTCAGATAGACATGGTGGTGAATCAGGGAAGAATATGCATAAGCTGAGCATGTATCAAGCAAAGGCGCATCTCCTATTTAGTACAATGCACTAACCTGCAACCATGTCACACAGCATTTAAGTGAACCACTGAGTCCAAGAATGCCCATTCTTGGAGATGATTTTAAATCTTCCCTGTAGGCACTGCTTCCAGTGCTAAGGAAATCCATGGGATACACTTGTGTTCCCTGGAAGGCCTTTGTTTATATCGTAACTTAAATAATAGTATTGACTATTGAGATAGGATTTTTTCACGTTCTCAAAGCACCTCACAATTGTCTGAGTATGGGAACATATAAAGTAGGCCAACATATAAAGTAGGTAAATACTTTCATGTCTATATTACAGATGAGGTTGGACTCTCTCGTAATACTGGCGCTCAGAGCCATCCAATGAAATTGATGGGCAGGAAAATCAGGACAGGCAAATGAAAATAGTTCTTCACTCAATTTGCACATAGACTTTGCTGTCACAGGACATGGTGATGGTCTCTAACTCATGAGGTTTGGAAAGGAGATGGGGCTAATTCATGGAGGGCATATTCTGCTATTAGTCATTATGGTAATGTGGAACCTCCAGATTCAGAGACAGTATACCTGTGCTGTGAGTTGCAGGGGGGCAATGGTAGGAATAAGTTTTTTTTTCTTTTTTCTTTCTTTTTTCCCCCTTTGAACCCTGCTTGTGAGTTTCACAGAGGCCTCCCTTTGGTTGGCCACTTTGAGAAACAAAATACTGAACTTGATGGAGCCCTGGTTTACTTCTGCAGGGTTCTTCTTGTGAGGCTTGCTTATGGTGAATAGAAACCGGTGAAAGGGATATTGGAAGAGGAGAGGGAAAGATGCTTTGGCTTGTAGCTGATGTCCATTACTACCATGCTGCAAATATGTTCTTGGGGCAAAATACCCATAGGGGTTCTGAGAGAAATGGTCTGCAACATGCCAGGCACATCTGTAGAGTATGGGCAGCACCCAGTGATCTCAGGTCTAACATGTTAGCAGCCATTTTCAACCACTGTGCCGTGGCACACTGGTGTGCCGCGAATGGTCCCCAGGTGTGCCGCAGGAATTTGGGAGAGAGTCATTTATCAATAGGACCATTGGGGGGTGTGAGCCCCCACTGACAGCACAGTGTGCCTTGTCAATTGTCAAAAAGCTGATGGTGTGCCTTGACCATTTTAGTGCCTTGCCAGTGTGCCACGAGATTAAAAAAGTTGAAAATCACTGTGTTCGAAACAGGGAGAATGAATGAATCCTGGGGGGAGGGTGGTTCAGCATGCATTTGCCAGACTGAGAGCTTGGGTCTCACCAGTTTGGGACACAAAATGCAGGTCACCTGGATATGAGGGATGAGGTGAGGCATCTATGCCAAGGCAGGAGAGCACAGTTTTGGTTGGTTGGGAGCAGGAAGGAAGGCAAAATAAGCTGGGCCCCACAGGAGTGACTCAGGAGCTGGTAGGCTTTGAGTCCAATCCTATCCAACTGCATCCTAGGGTGGGCGGGGCAGCAGAGATGTGCAAAGTGGGGGCAGCAGGTGAGAACCATCCTACTGGAGTCCTTTGAAAAGTGTCGCTGCTGCCGCCACTGTGTGAGATGTGCAAGCACTCACAACCCATGAGCTCTGAACAGCATCTGAACGCATGGGCTGTGAGTGCTTGTATGCTCACAGCTGCAGCAGTGGCACATTTGGAAGGAGTCCGGTAGGGGAGTTCTGATTCATCTGCCATCCCCACACTGCACAACCCTGGAGGACAGTCATGGAGGCTTCCTCAAGGTAAGGGAATGCTCTGGCTGCATCAACGCTGGAAAGTTGGATAAGATTGGGCCCTTTGTAGGTTGCAGGGCTTCTACATTTTGTACAGCACCTAGTACACTTTGTTGGTGCAAAAATATTAAATGGCAGAAGAAAGTGCACTTTGGACAAAGTGAGGAAATCAAAGGATACATGTGAGACGTTTCAGTCTGGAAACGCAATTAGCACAGAGATGGAATGGAATTCAGGATTCCATCCAGATCCTTCCTTAAGTGACATTCTCTGGCCTGGTGCATGTGTGTTTGTGGTGGTGCTAGCGAATTACCTAGAGCAGTGATTTTCAACCTTTTTTGGCTTGCATCACACTGACAGGGCACTACAATTGTTGAGGCATACCATCAGGTTTTTGACAATTGACAGGCACACCAAGCTGTTGGTGGGGGGCTCACATCCCCCAATGACCCTGCTAATAAATGACCCTCCCCAAAACTCCCACTGCACACCTGCAGGCCATTCATGGCAAACCAGTGTGCCATAGCACAGTGGTTGAAAATGGCTGGCCTTGAGTGTGGCAAAAGACACACTGCACATGCTCAGAGGCATGTGTCCTACTAATCCAAAGATCCCAGAGTCCTGGTACAGAAAACAGATTCAGGAGCTGGACAAACCAGAGCTGTGTATACATTGAAATGATGGTGGTGATGTCGGAAGGCGACAAAGAAGCTCAACTGAGCTTCTGTTCCTGAACTCCAGACTCAGCCTTCTGCAAACGACGGACCATGGCGGACAAAGCATCCTGAAGTGAGACTCCCCATCCAGCTTTCTTCCTGAGGAGGTGGTCTTGGGGGGGGGGGTGTGTGGTTCTGAGGGGCATCACCTTGGCCTGTCTCGGTAGTCAGGCAAGGGCGAGTCCAGCAGAAGTCCTGGAGACCACCGGCCACTTAGCCAGAGAGACGAAGGGCAGGACAAACGCTGGCTGGAATGGGGGGTCCTGGCGAGGTCTGGCGGGCAGCTCAGCTCGACGGGGCGGGTGCGAGGCTCTGGCTCCGGCTCTCTCTCGGGCTGCGAGTGCTTCTGAGTGGTTCCCCTCCGACCCCCCTCCGCCTGGCTGGGTCCCCCTGTCCGGGCTGCCGGAGGGAGATGGCAATCGGTGCGCTCGGAATGCGCGCTTGGCACTGGCTCAGCCCCCTCCCCTCCGCTCCCCACTCCCTCCCCGTCTTTCGCCGTCCCCTCCCCGCGCTCCGCTTCGCCTGTCAGGGGGAGGCAGCCTTGTCCCTCCCTGCCTGCTCTCCTCCTCCGGCCGGGACGGGGCTCCGGAGCAGCCGCTCGCCCAGCTCCGCTCCGCAGCCCGCGTGCCCCGCGCGCTCTCCCCGGGGGCGCAGCCAGAGCCGCGCTGGAGAAGGGCCCGGCGCGGAGCTGCCGGCGAGGAGCTGCCCCCTCCCCCGGGACGCCGCCCGCCCGCCCCGCCGCAGGATGCTGCCCCCGTCGCGGACCCAGCTGGGGCTCTTCTTCATCCTGCTCTGCCCGGCCAACATCATCGGGCTGTGGTGGTGAGTAGCCGAGGCCGCGCGGCCCCGGGGGGAGTCCCGGCAAGGGGCTCTCCGAAGGGGAGGAACGGGGCTGGACTGCTCTCCCAGCCGCCACTCGCTCCTACTCCGGCCAGACAGACGTTTGCTAGACGAGACTAGCGCGCGCGCGCGCGTGTGTGGAGGGAGCGGGGAGTTATGATCGCCTGTAACGTGGGAAGGGGCGAACACGCGTCCCAGATCTTGCGGCGCCTGCAGGCATTGCCACGAAAGGGCCAGTCCTCCTTCTCCAGGCATTCTCGACGGGACTGAGATCAAAGGGCAATTCCGTATCCCGGGGGGGCAGCAGCAGGCAACATCTCCGTCCCAGAGATGCTCAGTGCCCCGAGAAGCGGGATCCCCTCTCCTCACGTTCAGCGGGGCCCCGCTGGCCCTCCAGCTTCACAGATACGGGGAGCCAAAGTCCTGCTAGAAGCCCACGGAAGAGCCACTCTGCCACTTCCAGAGAGCCCCAGTAGACGCGCGTGTGTCTCAATACAGGCGGGGGTCTCTGGCTGGATCTATACAGTATGTGCCCAGAGACCCGGAGCTTTCATGAAACCCCGGAGCAGCAGCTCCAACACCTCCTCCCGCTCCTTTGAGACCCTTCGCTGATCTCTATGGATCAGACCCCCCCTCCATTTTTGTGTCGCCCTCCCCTCCAGGGCGGCAGCCCCATGGGGCAGAGATGGCCTCCGAAACCCCCAGGAGAGACCTCCTGCTCGGAGCGCCCCTTCTTGGCGCAGCCTGAGCCCCCTCTCCCCGCCCCGTCCAAGCCCTCGGGGATGGTAAGGTGAACGCGATTCGCTCCTGCCGGGATGGGGAGCCGACGCCGGGCCAGCGCTGAGCTGTCCTCGGGCTACATTCCTAGAGAAGGCAAGGGAAGGGCGGGGGGGGGGGGGGCTCGAGCGACCCCTCGTCGAAAAGCCTGCGGATCTCTGCGCCCGGCCTCGCCCCCTCCAGTAAGTCAACTTTAATTAAAAAAGACAAAGTGGAAGGAGAACCCGGGGGGGGGGTTTCCGAGCGCGCCCCCCTCGCCTGAGCCCCTTGTCGTGGGGGCCTTCATCGACGGTGCGGGGAGTCAGGAGAGGGGGGTGGGGGGTTCATTACAGGAACGAGCCGGTAGCTGGGACCCAGCCTCGGAAAAGCCCAGGTATCTGTCGAAACATGACCTATTTAAATCTATTAAGAATTTCACCCAACCTGTCCTGATCCCTTCTTAAGTGCCTTCCAATCCCGCTTCCTTCCATGCAATCCGGCACATAATTCATTAGCTAAGGTGATTCATCTCCACGTTGTCACACTTGCCTGACCTCCAAAATCGAACTCTTGTCTGCTGGATAACCCTTTCCCTGCCTCCTTCCCCCTCTTCTCTTGCTGAGGGGGATTGATCTCCCTCGCTTACTGCCTGCAGGCCGCCCTGGCCAGCTTGAGAGAGAGGAAGACCTCGGAAAGTGGCAGGAGGCCAGTGGGGGTGGGGGAGCAGAGCACCTGTGGAAAGGCTGGGCCTGCCTTTGAACTCCCCTCCAGGACTTTTAGAATGGAAGGTGGGCACACATTTCTTAAATTTAAACAAACAAAAGCAAATAAATGCACTCTAGGGGGCTTCATGGTTATGGCCTGCTTGGCTTCCATGGTTATAGGAAGGCTACTATCTCTTTTCTGGTGCAAATCTTAGGAACGCCGGCCCTGTTTAGGTCAGTGCAACCAGTGGCATAGCTTCGAGGGTGCAGAGCGTAGCAGCTGCACTGGGCATCAAGCTTTAGGGGGGCAACAAGCTGCACTTGACACTAGTGACAAAAATTGTGAAAATCTTGGTATGTATGAATAATGCCATCATGTTATATATAACTGGAAAGGTAATTTAATGCAGAATGCAGTGAAATAAACAGCACTGGAATATCTGTTTTCTATCAAAAGTTATGGCCAATTAACCAGAAAATGAAAACACAACTGCCTTGTGGAACAAAAAGTGGGTTTGCTTATCTCCAAACTGACCCATGAGACTATTTGTTCTGAGTGCCAATGAGATATTGTTATGATTCAGCATGGAACCAATAACTTTTTATTTATTTACTTAATTAAATTTGATTTTGTCATGCAGGGGGGCTACAAAATCTTCTTTGACCCCAGGTAGCAGATAGATGCCTTACCTATGCCACTGACCGGGGAGAGGCAGCAGAGCAAGTGGGTGGTGAGCTGCTGGGGGGAGGAGGTGGGTTCCTCCCAATTTTCACTTTTTAAAAAGTCTGGGTGTGATGTCACTTCCGGTTGTGACATCACTTCCAGGGCAACATTTTGAGCTTGGCTACATGATCATTACCTACGCCACTAAGTGCAACCACCTATTGGAGGTGTCTCCTGATTGCTTCCAGTATGTGTCTAGACTAGTCCACGGATCTACTGCTCTCCCCTGATCCAGCTCCATTGGATCTGATCCATTGTGGATCAAATGAATCCTGAGCCATTGTGTGCATGCAGCTCCACCCTGCCACCCCTGTGTTCTGCCACTGCTCCCGGTCATCCTTTCATGGGGATGGGTTATCTGAATGCAGAGGTAAATCAAGCATGTGATTGGGTGGCAGCTTGATGGTCAGTCCCTAAGTGTATATGCTGAGATGTCTGAGGGTGATGACAGTGCCCCAGGAAAGTGACACATGATGGGCAGATCAAGGGGATAGATCTGATTCAGGCTTCTGCATTGGCCATGCGTAAAGCTCATTCTCACATGCAAATTGATTGCTACATTTGTGATCAGTCCACACTGGCATCACCACCTAACAAGTAAACTGACCCCACTGAAAAATCTTGTGTTTGACATGATGGTAATAGGGAAGGCTGATCTATGGTATTTGATCTTTGGTGGCCCATTCACATGTGCAAATTATCATGGTGCAATCACCAAGCGATGGCTGCTTGTCCCTACCACTCCTATGGGGACGGCCATTTCTAGTAGCGCCCATGCTGATGATGCCAAGGATCCTACTGAACAGCCACAGGTTGGGTAAAGATGGTTATCTGGAATGATGAGAAATGTTTTTGCACATGTACATGTATACATAAAACCTGACTTTTGTGTTTTAGGCTGCACAGATTGACAGCCTAACCATCTCAAGCAGTCAGCCTTGACAAACAGTATACATAGATGTAGGGATCCTATACACACTCTTGACAGTGCTAACCAAAAACAATGAACCAACAGTTCATTCCATGTTGTAGACCTGGATAACGAGTACTCAGAGCTAGTTCATGCCTCCTGTTCCTCTTTCCTGACCTGGGTTTCAACAGGAAGACCATGTGGCTTTACAGTACTGATAGCAGATGACTCTTCTGCACAGAGAATTAATGTATTTTGCTGGGGAGGGGAAACCTCTTTTAGTTGGGGGGTCTTCCACTGCCTAGAAGGATAAGATTTTCCTTGTCTCCTTCTTTCTCAGCCTTCTTTGCAATGCGTATTGTTCCCTGCGGTAGGTTTTATCTCCACATTGCCATCAAACATACCTGGCTGTGGACTGTGGCAGCATGAAGACAGGTTACATGGCAGGATGCTGATCTACCTGGTGCTCTGGAACTCACAAAATAGCTTGCCCCATAGAGCAGCCATCAACCATGGGCAGCTTTGTGTGGCAGCCATCTTGTGAGGAGTGACCCTGCATTACACTTCTGGGGGGCTAGGGATCGTTGTTTTGTCACTTAGGCAATATTGCCATGTCAAAGTTGAGAACCCCTGTAGTGGAGTTTTGAGAATGGATTTTAAATTTGAAACACACCAGGAGGATCACCCTGGGATTTCTTGTTTGGCATGTGAATTCCTGTGACTGGAGGAGCTTTGGTGGGGAGGGGGCCAGGCTGATGTGTGTGTACGCCACCTATATAAAAACTCCCTGGAGCAAAACATTCTCCTGCTGAGTGACAAGCTGGGAGTTTTGCTGCAGACAATTTCTTAGCACTTTCTTGCCTACAGTTTCTTCCCTACAGTTTCTCATCTCCCACTTGAAGATCCAAAAATCTGTTATTTTAACACACACGCTTATGCTCCAGAGTGGATTCCCCCCCCCCCCCGGCCACCAGAACAGTGACTGTGATGCAGCTGGTTGTGGGATATGGTTGGTGGTGGTTGCTGAAACATTTGTCAGTTCAAGACAGAGGGGAGTGAAGTGAGCAGCTACAGCAAGGGTGTAATAAATACAGATCTGGAACATGACCAGGATGCTCAGGATTAAAGCAGTTTGGGATCTTGGATGGCAAAAGAGAGCTGGAAGAAAGTCTGTGATCATCTTGTGTGTATTGGCAGAGCTGTTGCTGGGAGCTTAAGGGAATAATGTAGAAGAGGGCAGAGGTTCTGCATGGCCTGGCTTCTTCTTGGCTTTTGTTTAAAATTAATTTTAAAAAATAACCCAGCTGCAGAATAGTGAAGAAAACAACTCTGGACACAAAACATACAGCACAAAGAGCTCATCTAGGCGATGTCTGTTGAGCTCAGAGCACAGCAAAGCTCAACTGAGCCACTGATCTTTATGTCATAGACACCAAGAACTTTGGCTTTCTCTTCTCAGTCTTGTTTTGGTGCACTCATGTATCAGGATCATGGGGGGGGGGCAAAGAAGGTGAATGGGACACATCGGGAGCACAGTGCAGGTTCTGTGGGTGCATTGTGTATACATGCATGGGCATTTGTGTGCAGAATTCAGCACCCGAAGCAACTCAGCATTGAAATAGACCTCTGGTTTCTTGCTCTTAAGAAGGCGAAGATAGGCTTGCAACCATGAGCAATACTGGGGGGAAAGCAAACAAAAAAAGGGGCTGAGCTGACTTTCCTTTGGTCAGTACTTGTTCTTTGCCCCATGAAATCATGCCCAGTATGCAGGTACGCTGCTTCATTTGCATACTTTCTACAGATTGTAGGGCTGAGTTTTTCTCAGTGCAGAATTTGGGGCACATTGCCATGTTCATATTAATTTGATTTAAAAAAAACAACAACACTGAGTATGCACAACTGAGAATGCCATTTATAATCCAGTGCAAGCTTTCACTCTGGCATAGTAAAGTGTACTGCTGGCCCAAGCAAAGATGAAGAACACAAAAGCCCAGTGGGCGGCAAGCCTAGGTGAGAGGCACATCTGGCAACTGCCCATTAAAACCTATAGAGCACTGATTTCCCAACCTGTGGTGCATGGATCACATGCAGAAGACTGAGAAGTGGTCCATGAGGTCTCAGGGAAAAAATCACCTTTGATAGCTTTCAGTGTCTTCCCAAGCAAGCACTCCCTCACAGACCACTGGAGAGAGCAGAGGAGCAGCTGCAGTGCTAGCTGTGGGTAGTCCATTCTCTGCCCTCTCTGGTAGTTTGTGGAGGAGTACTCGCTTGGAAGATGCTTCCCAATGACCACCAGAGAGGGTGGAAAACAGACTGGCCACAACTGGCATTGCATGTGGTCCACGACAATTCCAATTTTTGCTTCAGGGGTCCATGGGCTGCTAAAGGTCAGGAACCACTGCTATAGAGGGCAGGAGGTTTGGTCTAGAGGGTTGAGCCTCCATTTGCCTGAAGATAACATCCGAAGGTCGCCAGTTCGAGGCCACCGGCACCGTGCGACCTTGAAGCAGCTGACAAGCTGAGCCGAGTTATTCCATCTGCTCTGAGTGTGGGAGGATGGAGGCCAGAATGTGCGGCCAGATCAAGAAAGAAACATCTGATTGTTGTGGTTTCTTGAAAGATAGAACCTTTCAAATTGTAAAAATCCCTACGGGGATTTAAATTGCCTGCCTATGTAAACCACCTTGAATTAAATCCGAGGAGAAATCTGAGGACCTAGAAAGGCGGTATAGAAATACCTGTATTCTTCTTCTTCTTCTTCTTCTTCTTCTTCTTCTTCTTCTTCTTATTATTATTATTATTATTATTATTATTATTATTATTATTATTATTATTAGAGGGTAGCAGCACTTTCTAAGGGAAGCTTACATAGGGACCAATCCAATCCAGTTTTCCACTGCTGATGCAGCTGTGCCAATGGGGCATGCACTGAATCCTGTGGTGGAGAGGCAGTCACAGAGGCCTTGTTAATGTAAGGCTGTGGTATTCAAACTGGGGCGTCGCGACACCCCAACCTGTGGGTCCTGGCCTCTGCCCCCTTAAGGGGTGGGGGCAGCCAGGAGACAAGGGGAAGGCAGCGGTGCGATTCGTAGGATCGCACCGCTCAGGGGGGCTGCAGGGGCTTGGGTGCACTTGCCCAAGCCTCCTGCAGCCTCCCTGGGGTGCGAGGAGCCCTCTGCAGCCTTCAGCAGTGCTCCCCAGGTCAGGAAAAGTGAAAGGGGAGTGATCGCGCTCCGCATGATTGCTCTGCTTTCCCTTCTGTCGTGGCTGCAGGGACCCGGCTGCACCCTCCAGTCCCTGCAGCAGCTGTCCCTGTGTAGGGAGCCCTGCACAAGTGCCTGCAGGGCTCCCCAGGTCAGGGAAAGGGAGAGTGGGGCAATCGCCACCCAAGCCCCCTGAGCGACAGGATCCTGGGGATTGTGTCGCTGCCTTCCCCCTGCCCCGCTGCTTCCACCCTGCCCCCGCCAAGACTTACTGCAGGTTTCAAACTCCCAGAGAGTTTGAAAACTGCAAATGTAAGGGAATGCTTGTTCCCTTATCTCAGGGCTGCACTGCAGCTGCATTGGTGCTGGAAAGCTGCATAGGATTGGGCCACAGTCTCTTATCCTGCAGCAATGATCCCTGTGATTACTCTAACACTCTTAGGGCGCAATCCTGACCCCTTATGTCAGTGCTTTCCAGCTTTACTCCTTACTTTGAGGAGGCCTCTGTGAGTGACATCCAACTGCAGGATGCAGCACATGACCCATTGGTTGGAAAGTACTGACATAAGGGGTTAGGATTGCGCCCTGATATGCTCACATCTTCCAGGGGAGCGTAAAAACAAACCCACATTCCCTGGTAAGATTGTAGGATCATATTCTGGGTTAATAGGGCTGGCCTGAAACATCTGGTACATGTGTCAGAAAACTGAATGGATAGCCTCTTTTGGGCAGCACAACAAAAATTAAAAAAAAAATAATAATAGGCAATTTGCTCTTTGCAAATTTGCAGTTCAAGCCTTACGGGTTACAAGCCATGATGACTATTCACAACCTCTAGGTTTTAGAGGTATCCTATGTCTGAATGGCAAACACAAGTGAGTGGCAACAGGCTATAGGTGTCTTGTGAGCTTCCTGATGTAGCTGATGGCCACAGAGATATAGGAAGCTGGCCTAGATGGGCTCTTGGCCTGTTCCTGCAGGGCTCTTATGTTCTTATGCTACCTTTTAATGACACCCTTTCTTGCCAATCAGCCCTACTATTGTTGACATGAAAACTTACCCCATAGAACCAGCCCTACCACAGGGTAAGGTGGCACCTCAGCTTACCTTTTGGTAGAGCTGATCCTGTGGGATACACAGTCATGGTAACCATAGCAAGGTTGTACCTTTGCTTATTTAATTACAAAATAAATTTTCTTTACAAAATTTGCAATCTATCGCCTGCGTTTAAAAAGTCTCTTAGGGTAACTTGCAATAAAATAAGTGAAACGTACATGAATTCAATGCCAATTCCACAATTTAAAACAACAAACCCCCAGAAACATGGTAGTATTTATCTAAAGCAGTGATTTTCAACCTTTTACATCTCATGCCACACTGACAAGGCACAAAAATTGTCAAGACACACCATCAGTTTTTTGACCATTGACAAGGCACACCACACTGATAGCAGGGGCTCACATCTCCCAGTGGCCCTACTAACAAATGACCCTCCCCCAAATTCCCATGGCACACCCGCAGACCATTCGCAGCACACCAGTGTGCCGTGGCACAGTGGTTGAAAATGGCTGATCTGAAGGAAACCAAAGCAGTCATAAAACGTCTTGGCAAAACACATAGCAGGATCTAGAAAAGTGCATAGAGTTAATAATATGCACACAGAATTAAAATGATCTCCACTCTGACAACCATAATCTAGTAGCCCTGTCAAGTTTCCTTATGAGGGACTTCCATAGAACAGGTGCCAATATCAAGAAGGACTTGTGCCCTTCTGCCAGCCAGCCTGATGTTCAGCAGTGCTGGACTTTACCTGATGACTTTACTGAGCAGGCTTGTAAGATTATGGTAAAGGTGTGAGCCCAGGAAGAAAGACTGTTGTGCACCTCCACAAACCATGGGCCTGGCAAGCATTGGGTGCGTCACTGGATACAGAAATACAACAAGGGTCAACCATTATACTGCTTTCTTCTAGGGTGGGCTTCAAAATGTATGTTGCCAATTATGCCCTTCCACTCTGAGTTGGTTGATTCCACATAATAAGTATGTGGGCTTAGTTCAAAAACAAACTTGGATTAGAATCTGCATTTCCTACATTGTTAATGAAAAGATGGAACAATGCTATCCCTTTACAGCCTTCAACCCTTTGATTGTAAGTATGGCAGAGTGATTTAAGGTTGTCATGAAGTTTCAAGATCACTTAGACCAATCCTTTCCCCCTGCTGATGTTACAGCTGCATCCTGTAGGGAGTGGGGCAATTGTGAAGGTCTCCTCCTGGTAAGGAAACCCAAAAGTCTCTGGGTAGGCTTCCATGGCGCCCGTGTTAATCCACATGGACTCACACCACAGGATCACTTCTAAAAAGGAGGTTAAGATTCAGTGGCCCCCACTGCTGCCAAACCAGCCCTCTTCCTGGATATGATCTGTCCTCCCCACATCCCCGCCCTGTTCCACTGACCCTCTCCTCCACTGCTGCCTTTTGTTTCCCACACCCAGTTCCGCCCTCCCCTCCAGCCTTCCCCATCATCTTACTTTGATAGGCAGGCAGCTCTGGATCTGCTGGTATGGGTGGGAAGGCTTTGGCCTTCCTGCCAGCGTCCCAGCAGTGCGCTACTCAGCATGCCACCAGAGTGCCTTTTACAACTGGCACTGACTGCTTTACAGTAGTTAGCACCAGCAGAAGAGGTACTCTGACAACAGCACCTTTAGGATTGGGCCAAAAATACAGTGCAGTTAGTTACAGTACAGATTAGTTCAGCCTGCATTAAATGATCTTGAGTACGTGCACCAAGATTCACTGTTTTGTGTACTGACTTTTGTGTTTCAGGGGCAACGACACAAACTGAGCTTATGAGGGTTATATTTAATTTAACCAGGTCTTGTAGGGGAAAGTATGTGAGTTTTTGTACTATTGGCCAGGCTTTCTTCTGGCGTAAGGAAATGATAACCACTCAAGATCTAACCTTTCTTGGAGTAATCTTATCACAAGTAAAGTTTGGCCACAATTGCTGTGAGCTCTGGGCACAGTGTATGATTGATCTCGTCCAGTGGTTTTGACATTATCGCCATCTTGTTCCTTAGAGGACCAGAAAATCCTCATTGCGTCATTTCAGATCCAAGAAGATGTGCTTCGTCCCACCACAAACAACTTGGCAATGAGACTTGTCCCTTGATCTGAGTAATAGAGGATTGTATCAGCACAGATTAGTGCCTTTGACTTGGGCCTGTGAGAAACGCAGGCTCAGATTTAAAAGCCACATATTCCTGGGAGATTTATGCTCTGGATCCCAAAAGGAGCCTGGGATGTGTAGTGTTTTTTTTTTTTACTGCAGTAGGAACGTACTTTGAAGTGGGAAAGGAAGCAGATAGAATCCATATGCAGATTGCGTGAGCCTGGATTACCTCAATGAATCTATCAGCAGCCAGCAGGGGGCAGCAAAAGAGGCAGTGGGTGGCAAGTACAATTTCCATCCAGTTCCTCCAGTATAAAGTCGCTTCCTCGCCTTTATATCCCTCTACCTGTGCTCTGTTTAGAATGCTGGGTTCTGATTGCTAGCGTGGGAACTTTCCTTCATTTGACATGAATAATTGCATGTTGTGTTGGGCGACCAATCAACTACACTGCTGTCACTGGTGCGTTGAACTTAATGTTGGTGTATCTGCACAGTTGTGCATGCGTTGCTATCATGGTGAAGGTGTATCTAAAGTTATGCTTGTGTATAAAGGGGCTTTCTCCAAATCCTATAACACTCAGGGCGCAATCCTAACTCCTTATGTCAGTGCTTTCCAGTACTGGCATAGCTGTGCCAGTGGGACGTGTGCTGCATCCTGTAGTTGGGTGTCACTCACGGAGGCCTCCTCAAAGTAAGGGAGTGTTTGTTCCCTTGCCTCAGAGCTGCATTGCCCTTATGTCAGTGCTGGAAAGCACTGATATAAGAGGTTAGGATTGCTCCCTCAAACAATTTTTTTTGTATAGGATGCAATCTAAGGCAGCGTTTCTCAAACTGTGAGTCGGAACTCACTAGGTGGGTTGCGAGCCATTTTAGGTGGGTTGCATAGCTCCTAGCTCAGCCACAATTAAAAATACAAAGTTGAAAATACAGAGTACAGAGGTGTTGGGCAGGGTAGGCTTCTGGTGGGAGAGAGGCAGGGTGCTTTGCCCTGAATAGATGGGAAGATGGGACACTGGAAAGGAGGGGTGCCTGTGTGGTTGGAGAAAGATCCAAGTCTGTGTTCTGCTTTGACTTCCAAGCTGGAATGTTTGAATTCTGAGCTATGCAAAATAACATCACAAGTGCACTGTGTAATGGGACCTGTGGCCGATTCTGGCTTAGGATTGAAGCCTAAATTGATATCGCTTCTGGCCATGACATCACTTCTGGTGGGTCCCAGAAATTGTCATTCTAAAAAGTGGGTGCCAGTGCTAAGAGGTTTGAGAATCACTGATCTAAGGGATGCTGCTTGCACTTAGAAGCTCTGATAAGAACATTATTGCTCTGCCCTCTCTCTCAGGAGGTGGGCAGACATGCCATGGGGGTCCCAGTGATCCTGGGTGGTATTGAGTCCACAGAGAGAGCAAGCTCACTTTCGAGGCATTTGGTGACATGTCTCACCAATGAATTTTCCAAGTGTTATCCTAATGTTATATACATTGATGATTCCATTCTGCTTGAACTAGCCATTTAGTTACCATACATTTTTAAATCCAGTTCACTGCTAATGAAAGTGCAAAATCCCATTCAAATCTAAAATAGATAGGTCTGGATTATACTAGCTTGTCAAATAGGCACTTTTGGCAATCAGGGTAATAAGCATTAGACATGAGTGTGGTCTCTGTATCTGCAACCTGTGAAATGATTGTGTACCTTGTCCATTACCTTCTTTCTGCAGTAAAGCAGCTGAGATTGAGGGGAACAACCCTATCAACTCAAGAGAGAACCCTATCAACTCTGCCATTAAAACACGAGTTTCTGTCATTTAGTTTAGCTTCCAACAACCATGTCTATGGTTACAAGTTACACAATGACCCTAGAGGTCATGTCCATTCCAATTTTTGCTGTTGCACTTACATTTTAATACCAGTTGCATATATTGGGCATAGATTGGGAACTCCATATACTAGTGTTCTCTAGAACTTGCCCCATTTATAGCAGTGGACAGAGAGCAGAAGACCGTGGGAGTTTCCAATCTTTTCCCCAAACGTCTAGGAAAGCATTCTTGCCTGGACATGCAGGGCATTCTTGCCTAGGCTTCAGACAAAGAGAAGCAGGAAAAGACTGCATGGGTTTCATGCAGACCTCAGCTTAAGAGTTGTTTCTAGTAGAATTAAGGGGGTGATTGAAATTCAGCGTTGCCAGCAGTGGAAGTAAAAAGAAATATAGTAAGATACAAAGATGGGGTCCAGTACTGGTGCCCAGTGGGGCCAAGGGGCAGAGCCAGATACAATTTGGCAGGAAATGGACAGGATCAGCAGTCACAGGATGTAGCCCACAAAATGCTCAGTTCTTCTATTGCACATGCTTACTGCTTAAAGTCACCCTGCCACTAAGCAATACCAACCACACATGCCATAACGAGAGGTGTTTGTTTAAACACAAAACACCACATTGTGTGTTTAGAATATTGTGTGTTTCACGATAGCAACCCAGAACTGGGTCACAATTTTTTTTTTTTTTACATTCTACAAGCCATGGAGAGCACTGCAGAAGGCTCCGTGGGGCTTCCTGCACCTCCCAGACCCCAGCAGCAGGTAAATTAAGTTAGAAACAGCCTTTCTTTCCTGGTACTGGCATGATCCTGGGGATCGTGTTGCTGCTTTCCTTCTGCCCCCACCCCTTAAAGGGAAAGTGGTAGTGTCCATCCCCTGCATAATTTTGTATGCCTCAATCATGTCTCCCCTCAGGCAGCTCTTTTCTAGGCTGAAAAGGCCCAAACACTGGAGCCTTTCCTCATAAGGAAGGTGCCCCAGCCCCGTAATCATCTTAGTCGCTCTCTTTTGCACCTTTCCATTTCCACTATGTCCTTTTTGAGATGTGGTGACCAGAACTAGACACAATACTCCAGGTGTGGCCTTACCATTGATTTGTACAATGGCACTATAATATTAGCCATATTGTTCTCAATACCTTTCCTAATGATCCCAAGCATAGGACTGGCCTTCTTCACTGCCGCTGCACATTGGGTTGACACTTTTATCAAGCTGTCCACCACTGCCCCAAGATCCCTCTCCTGGTCTGTCACAGACAGCTCAGAACCCACCAGCCTGTATGTGAAGTTTTGATTTTTTTGCCCCAATGTGCATGACTTTACACTTACTTACATTGAAATGCATCTGCCATTTTGCCAGTTTGGAGAGATCCTTCTGGAGCTGCTCACAATCACTTTTGGTCTTCACCACTCAGAAAAGCTTGGTGTTGTCTGCAAACTTAGGCACCTCACTGCTCAACCCTGTCTCCAGGTCATTTATGGTTGAAAAGCACCGGTCCCAGGACAAATCCTTGGGGTACACTGCTTTTCACCTCTCTCCATTGTGAAAACTGTCCGTTGACACCCACTCTCTGTTTCCTGGTCTTCAACCAGTTCTCAATCCATGAGAGGGCCTGCCCTCTAATTCCCTGACTGTGGAGTTTTCTCAGTAGGCTTTGGTGAGGGACCGTTTCTAACGCCTTCAGAAAGTCCAGATATATAATGTCCATGGGTTCCCCTGCATCCACATGTTGACTTTTTCAAAGAATTCTAAAATGTTTGTGAGGCAAGACTTACTCTTACAGAAGCCATGCTGATTCTCCCTCAGCAAGGCTTGTTCGTCTGTGTGTTTTGAGATTCAATCTTTGTTGAGGCATTCCACCATCTTACCCAGAATAGATGTTAGGCTAACCAGCCTTTAGTTTCCCAGGTCCCCTCTCCTTCCCTCTTTAAAGATCGGTGTGACATTTGCTATCCTCTGGCACTGTGGCCTTTTTAGGGACAAGTTGCATATTTTAGTCAAGAGATCAGCAACTCCATCCTCCAATTCCTTAATAACTCTTGGGTGGATGCCATCAGGGCCCGGTGACTTATTGATCTTTAATTTGTCAATTAGGTCTGAAACATTTTCTCTTTTAATCTCTATCTGACTTAATTCCTTGTAATAAGAACTTAGAATAAAGACACATAACACCGCTTTCTTCGAGAGCGAGAGCGAGAGAGTCTTATAAAGCATTGAGAAGTCATTCACTCATTTATAGGTTAGGAATACTGAGACGGAGATCATTCCTATGTTAATGTAAGAAGTGTACAGGGTATGTATGAAGCTGCCTTACTCTGAGCCAGACCATTGGTCCACCTAGCCAATGTTCCATTGGCAGTGGCTCAACAGTTTGGGATCTTTCCCTGCCTGGAGATGCCATGGATTGGATCTGGAACCTGCAAAGCATAAGCTCTACTACCATGGAGTTGTAACCCTGTCCAGTACTTTTGTGAACGAAACAGTGACCCAACTGTGGGCTGCAGACTTCTTGTACTAGTTATGATGCTGCAAAACAATCATGGTTGAATAACAAATAAATCTTTTTTTATTACTTCAGATCTCATGAGAATGAAATGGAATCCTGGATCACTGTATACCTTTGCAATTGAGGCCAATGCTTTTGGTCACTGGGCCTTTTTGGATGGCTTGCGTGTCAAAGGGGCTTGTATTGATTTTAGTCAGCCACATTAGACCATTTGTCAAAAAGATACAAACATACTTAGCATTTATATTGCAGTTCACTTTATGAAAACCATAAAGAGTTGGTTTTCCACCCACATATTTGGAGGACAATGACTGAGGCAAAGATAAAGTTGGTTGCCTAAGGCCAGCTGCTGAGATCACTTGCCTAAGGCCAGCTGCTGAGATTCAGACAAGGGCTTTTGTGGTTCACATGTCAAGCTGTTAACCACTACACTACCCCAGCTCTCTCTGAGCCACTGAAACAAGCGTGGGAAAAGCATGGAGTTTTTCAGCGTAGACAAAGCCTCCCTTTGCTTTTCTCCCTTGCTAGTGGATCCTATAAAGACCCTCACCCTCAGAATCCTTCCAATGGTTTTTCCTATAATATGTCAGATTGTTTGAACCACCTTGGTTTGGTTTAATGAAGGCATCCTTTATCCCACAGGCCTCTCGTGGTCTTTCTGCTTATGACAATTTATAACCCAGATGACATGAGTTTATTCGTTTGTTTAGCCAGTTGCTGACTCATAGGGAGATGCAACCCAAGAAATAAATTTATCTGGTCCCTGGCAACCCAGCCAAGTTTTAATCAGGGCATGGTAAACATTTTGCCCACAGTTTCCACATAAAAAAAGAGGAAATTGTGTTCAGATCTGCCGTGTGAGACAGATCTTTGAAATGTCACTTTAATGTTACTTCTCTTTGGGGGTTTTGTGTGCAATGCTTCATCCATGCTTGAGTGCATGTGCTCCACATGACTGTGAAGCCCTTATTGTTAGGTGCATTGAGTTTGTTATAGAACTGGACCACCTAGGAAAAGATTGGGCTGTGTATATGAAAATACAGTTCTGGCCTCAAGACTGCTGTCTGGACTGTAGTATGACTCTTGGGAATCAAGATGTTGACCATTGCTAGTACAGAACAGCAGTTTGCCAAGTCATTGTACTATGGTCATGTGGGTCTCTGAAGGCTTAAGCACTTTCCTGATCCCACCCACTGTGTGACTTGATTGGCTTAGGAAATGAAGTCACAATGCGTGACACCCAATCAATTGAAAAACAAGAGGGCATATGGCTTACTACGTGGAGCCAATGCTGGTGGGAGGAAGGACGATTCTTTGTAAGCCTGTGGTTTGTAAGCCTGCTGTTGCTGTTGGGCTTTTCTTTCTTAAGTATTTTAAACATGCTGTGGGCACATGTGGTCCTGGTTATCCCATTTCTGTCACCCTGAACTGAGGACGTTTGAGTGCTGCAGCTCTACCAGTCAAGCAACCTGGTTGCTTTTTCCCACATGGCACTTCTGTCTTGGCTAAACAAGAGGCATTTGTTACACTTGTTAGGTTGGATCAGGTTGTTTTATTGATGGAAGGATGCTCTTCATAAAAACAAAAACCCTGAGAACTCCTGCAAGCAGTTTCTAGTACATGACCTCAGAGCAGATAAAGATCAAGACCCTTCCTTCTCTGTCATGCATAATTCTCTTCTCACCTCTTTCAACCATTTGGGCTTTCTTGGGGTGTGTTGAGGGACAGAAAGTTTGAGCTGAAAGATTGTGTGCAAGGGTAGTAAGACCCCACCCCCTCTGTCAAGGTTGCCAACTAAAACAGCAGAGCACCAGCCTGGTGTACCCTTGTACCCTTAACAGCAACTTGTGCAGGCGATGAAGACTTTCACAGCTTGATGGAAAGAGACCTTGTCACCACCACCTAATGGCTGCACTCTCGGAGTACACTTACACAAAAATCATTCAGGAGCACTGTTTGGGAAGCATTTCATTTTGGGTTATCCCCTCTTCACTTTGGGACCCATTTCAAGGGTCCCAATTAAACCCATTTCGAGGGTCCCATTCATTTGCATTTTAATGCTTTTAAAACATTTTTACTTTAAAGCAGCAGCCACCATTTTTTTCATTCTGGGGGGCTATCTTTAAAAAATAAATAAAACCAAAACCAATAATGCCTTGGGGTGACTGCATATTGGGGTGCATATGGATGTTCAGGAAGAAGCCCTTCAGAAAGACAATTTTTAAAATGAACTCTGTTTGCACTCATTCGTGTACTGTCGGCTTCATTTTGGAACAAATAAAACCTGGGCCTCATTTGGTTCAGGTTCCATTTGTTCCAAAAATGAATGCATGCCTCAAGCTGCTGTTAAAGGCACAGCTACAAATGGAAGTTAGCAAACCTCTTCTCCCAGATATGAAGCAATGCTGAAGCTTCTGCCATCTTTGTGTGAAAATCTTGCGGACAAGCCTGATGCTGTGATATGACATGGCATCTGAGTTCCGCCTGGGCCTTCTGTTAATGTCCCCTCCCTGCATGCATGATAACTCAATCCCTGAAGCACTACCTATGTTCCAGACCCTGTGGAGGCTAAGTGAAAAGGATTACAGAGTTCCTGTACCCTTAATACATGCCCTCCAGATTAGACAGTTACAATGCATTGCGCACGGGGCCTGCCTTTGAAGACTTCGCGGAAACTTCAGCTAGTACAAAACACAGCTGTTAGGTTACTATCTGGCACGGACTACAGGGAACATAGCCTGCCAGTTCTCAAACAGCTAAGCTGGCAGCTGTTTCCAGGCACAGTTGAGAGCTGGTGTAGTGCAGTGGCTAGAAGACCATGCTGTGAATCAGATCTTCTCTGCTCCAAATCTTGCCTTTGTCACAAGCTCACTAGGTGGCCTTAGGAAAGCCTCTCAGCCTCAGCTCACCAGCTGCAGTAGATGGGTAATAATACTTTACATTGGGTGATTGTAAGGATTAAACCAAAACACATCATGTGAGGGACTTTGCACACTCTAAAAGCACTACATAAATATTAAATATTACTGCAATTTCAAATGCTGGAACTCCAAATCTTTAAAGCCCATTTTGACTTTTGGGATTCTGGCAGTCGCAAGGACTGCTTCCTCCAACATGAGCCTGATCCTCTTCTGGTGCCTTCCTTCAGCTCCTCCAGCTTCCAAAGTTAGGTCAGCAATGAAAGAGGACTTTCTTGGCTATGCCCTCCCCAGGGAGACTCGCCTGACACAATATCTGATAGGTTTGTACTGCCAGGCAAAGACCTTTTTATTTGCCCAGTTTTTTCCATGTATTAGCTTTCTGATTTTTTATGCAATGGGTTTTAATGGTCATACTGGATTTTATTTCATCACTTTGTGACTTTTGTGATTTTAAATTGTTTAAATAGTATAGACATTGTACTGCATATTCCAAACAGCAGCTACCACCTGATGCCCCTAGAACCTGATACCACCCAACACCCACTGAGAAAAAAAACAGAGCTACATCTTTCTGTCCTTCCTGTGTGATCCTCTTGACAAAACAGGAAGTGTAAGCAATGCTGGGAACCCCCAGCATTTCTGCACTTTCTGATTCATTTAAATAAACCACAAGGAAGGAGCCTGATAAGTGGCTGCTTCTGCACCCTCTCACCTTGCTCCTTCCTTGTGGGCCCCTTTAAGGGATTTTTTTTTTTACTCAGGCAGTGGTGACCAGCTTCCTTACCTGCTCAATTAGCTTCTTCCTCACGTGGTCCCTTCTGGTTGAAAGGGGCCATTCGAGGAAAGTGTGATAGTAGGGAAGCAAATTATCCACTTGTTGATCATCTTTAGAGTGTGGGAAATTGATTCATGTGGCACTGTCTGTGGTGGACTGGAGGGAGGCAGTGGCAGACTCGGGGTGAAAGGCATTCTGAATTTGCTGTTCCCGCTTCCACCCGCAATTGATGCAAGCCACATTATCCATTTCTTGGATAAGCCCCAATTTTTAAATGTTGCCTTGTGTTTATCATTCTTGTTTGCTGCTGGGGGGACTGAAGGGTGAAATATACATTTTTTTAAAAAATATATATTTTACAAAAAAAATAATTTAATATTTAAACTGAAGAGGTGATATTTCTGTAGGGAAAGCTTTTTTTTTTTTTTAACCTCTGCAGGATAAACTTTGTGTGCTGAAATTTACTCATATATTGAGCTATTAAAGGGTGCATCCTTAAGCAGGCTTGCTTCTTAAATGGGAGAGGAGGTGAGTGAGCGATGGCACAAACACTCACCAATCTGTACTGTGCACAGTGGACTTTCATATATACTGGCAAAATTCACTTCCCCCAAGCTCAGTCCTGGATAAGGAATTGTACATCTGTATACTGTGTGATGAATGCTATTGCACAAGTGAGTTATGGGTTGCCAATACTTTTCCCACTCAATATTCAACATATGGGTTCACTTCCCAGCTTACCACTTATCTCAACACACTTTAGTAATAAATCAGAGAAATTCAGAATTTTAACAGCTTTGGCCAAGTTTCCAAACAAAATTTAAAAATGAAAGTGAAAGCAACAGCAAGAGTACTTATAGAAACAGTAGTTCAGGTTTTAAGAAATGATTGTTAGAGGACATAACAAAGGTTCCTATGAGTTACAATTAAATCTACCATGAAAAAAGGAAGAAAGAAATATAATGAAGTTAAATCAGAATGTAAACTTAGCACTTTTATAAATGATTAATAGTGTAAGGCTGCAATCCTATATCCACATACCTGTGAGTAAGTCCCATTGAACTCAACAGGACTTACCTCTGAGTAGATATGCATAGGATTGTGCTGTAAACCTAAACCAACAATTCTAGGGTTACAATATTCCTATCAAGGTGAGACTAACAATTTTCAAATAGCAGTTAAGAGGATGTATCAAGAGGTTCCCAAATTTAGAGCCCAATCCTGTGCTCGGCGGCACGGCTTCATGCCACCAAGCACTGTCGCTAACATGCCATAAGGCATGTTTGCAAGCCTCACTGCCGGGCTCCCTCCCGTGCTAGCCCAGCGTCGGCCAGTGCTGGGTTAGCGTGGGGCGGTTGCCCAGCCTCTGCAGCTCGGCGGTCTCCTGGACTGCCAAGCCACAGCACAATAAGTGGGGGTGGGGAGGAGGCGTTCCGGGGAGGGGGGAGGCCAGCGGGGGGCGGAGAGAGGGCAAAGGGAGGCGTGACGTGGAGACGTGACGGGGGAAGGGGCGGGCTGGAGGCGTGACGCAGGGAGGGAGGGAGGCGTGTTCGCGGAGCTCTGCTCCACAGGATCCAAGTCACTTGAGGAGGGCTCCGCACCCTACACAAGTGACTTTACCTTACCGCCGTTGGTGGCAAAGTGAGTAGCCCCATTGCGGGGCTGCTTACCTTACCCTGGAGAAGAGGACAAAAGTTTCCTTCTCCTGAGTTGCCTCCCATAGTAGTCCGGGGCACGCAGGATCCGACGGCAGCTGTTCTTACTTACAGTGGTGTTGCAAAATGCAACACTCTGTAGAGCGTGAACAAGGCACCACCAGAAATGGTGATTGGTGCCAGCCGTGTGGCAGCAGCCTCCTTGCAGCCAGCGTGTAAATAGGTAACTCAGTACATAAATAGGTGGCATATGTCTAAGGCAAGGCTTTTCAAACTGAGGTGTCATGACACCCCAGCCAGAGAGCCCTGGCCACTTTCCCCTCAAGTGACCAGGGGAGGCAGTGACGCGATCCGCAGGATTGCATCGCTTAGGGGGCTGCAGGGACTGGGATGCACTCACCAGTCCCTACAGCAGCCTGTCGGGGGTGAGGGAGCCCTGCACAAGTGTCTGCAGGGCTCCCCCCAGCTTAAAAAGTGAAAGTGCAGCGATTGTGCTCCATTTCCGGTTTTGCAGAAGTGGAGCTTTTAAAGCTGCAGGGAGCCCTGCAGAAGGTCACGCAGGGCTCCCCGCACCCCCAACAGGCTGCTGCAGGGACTGGTGTGTACATCCCAGTCCCTGCAGCCCCCTTAGCGACATGATCCTGGGGTTTGCGTTGCTGCCTCGCCCCCACAAGAACTTACTTTGGTTCAAACTCTCCTAGAGAATTTGAAAACAGCTGGTCTATGGAGACCGATTGGCAATTGGGAAGCCTACCAGACAGGGATGTGCAGTGGGTGGGGAGGCAGGTGAGGCAGAGCCTCCCCACTGGAGTCATTTGAAAAGCGCTGCCATGTGCTGCCATGTGCCCCATGTGCATGGGTTGTGTGTGCTTGCACACGTCATGCATGGCTGCACTTTTCGAAGGACTCCAGTGGGGAGGTTGTAAATCACCTGCCTCCCCACCCACTGCATGTCCCTACTACCAGGAGATAACTGCAAATGTTTTCATTTACCACCTGTAGGCTGTCCAACCGCTTACTCCACCCCCAACTATAAGATGCAGAGGGTGCATTTTTGGTGTGACGGCATTGGCACTAGTGGCTGGGGATAGGGTTGGACTGTGAGAAAGATCTGTACTGGTTTGGTCAGAATTATTCCACACATCAGCCTGGCAGCTACTTAGTCGTATTTGAGGGGAGGAGTCATTCTTGTCCAGATTGAGGCCCAACTACTTTACCCTTTAAAAAAAAAATCTTTAGGAGCTCCCAAACCACAAATGGATGGTTCAGAACAATCTTAATCCATCCAAAATTAACTGAATTTACTTTAGCTCCCAGGACTACTATGCAGCTGCATCCATAGCTATGAACAATGTCCTGGCATGCACTTGGTGCCATCACTTCTTGTTTCATTTAGTGCTGTGTCAAGGGCTTGACTTGTAACTTGGAGCTGCACTTGGTAAACTATCATTGTCAACCAAATTGTTCAAGCGAGTACAGAAATACCTCCCATGCTGTGCTTCCTTTAGTGCTGATTAGTTTCAGCACTCATTGTCCCTGCTGTGATTGACAGCAATTTTAGCCAATAGGAATAGCGCACTCTTGGAAGCCCAGGGTCCATCCGTGCCAGTTTCCTGCCTCATGGACATTGTTGAACTCCTACAGTGCTACTTCACACAGTGCTTAACTTTCTGGAAGGAGTCCCTGTGTTATGAGAGGTATTACTGTATATGAGTTTGGAAGTGCAACATTACATTTTCCCTTTGAGTGGGTTCTAGTGACTCTTCCTCCCCCCCTTTCTTGGAAAACAAGAGTTGCATTTAGGTAGACATCCTTTTTAAATTCAAAATTTCACTCCAGTATTCTGTGGATCTTACTGCCCAGTCCTAACTCCTATCAGTGGCACCAGTCTAGCAGTGCTGGTGAAGCATGCGCTGCATCCGGGGGGGTGGGGCATTTGGGAGGCCTGTCCAAGGTAAGTAAAAATACTTTTACTTAATCCTGCATAGCCCCCCCATGGCCTATGGGTGTCCTCGAACCCATGCTAGCTATACATAAGTCATAGACCTGATAAGATACTGAGGGCCCAATCCTATCGATTTTTCCAGTGCTGATGCAGTTGTACCAGAGGATTGTGTGCTGCATCTTGTGGTGGAGGGGTAGTCACTGGTATCTTCTCAAGGTATGGGAATATGTGATCCCTTACCATGGAGCAGCATTGTGGCTACACCAGAGCTGGAAAGTTGGATTGGATTGGGCCCTGAGGTGCCTCTCTCACAAGGTGAAAGGGTGAGAGATGAGACAATTTGGCTTATTGCATTATGCTAATTAATGCATATATAAATTGGACTGGGGAGGGTCATATGGAAGAAATTGCTACTTGTTATATAGTGGGTCCATGCGAATCAAGGAAGACGTAGTGATAACAGCGCGTTATATTTATTCCATCTTCAGAACCGAACCTGGCAAAAAACAAGACAAACCCCTGGCTTTTTATAGCCTTTAACTCTGCCCAGACTTCCTGTGATTGGTGCAATTGAAACTTTAACTAGAGGGCCAATTGGGTGGTAGGATTTTGATCCATCACCCAATTGGCCAGAACTTACATTAACTAGAGGGCCAATCGGATGGTAGGATTTCGATCCATCACCGGATTGGCCAGCCATAAGTCTGAGCCAATCAGTTATGCAGGATTTTGATCCTGCATAACTTACATACATAATACTACTCACCCTAAAAGCTGCTTCTGCCTCCAGAGGGAGAGTGAGAGAGAGCTGCCCCACATTGTGAACACCCTGAGGCATGAAGGTGGCAATCCTGGACATGTTTACTTGGGACTCTCTTCCATTGACCACAGTGAAGCTGACTTCTGAGGAAGCATGCATTGCATTGGGCTGCATGTTGCCCCTTGCCCCTACTTTTTGCTGCTACTTAGAAACATTGCTGTGTGACAGCTTGTTCAACAGGGGCATGGCAGTACTTGCTGCTTGACACTTTGTCATGTAGAATGAGCCATTACGCAAGCCTCCTGATGACTGCTTGGCCAAGGTTGCTTGCAAAAATGCCCAGAGGTTTTCACTTGAATCTGTCTATGTCATCGAGTTGGAAGAACAGCCTTGCTTGGAATGTCTTGGAATTTGTATCCAGATTTTGACAACTCAGAACATATTCTGGAGTCTGGGCTAATTCATCTCTGTATGTGAGCTGCCCAGAAAACTGTGGATGCTGGACCGTGGGATTGAGGTTTTATCAGTGCAACATTTGGGCTGGTTAATTACTCTGTTGCGAAGGCAGGAATGAGTCAAGCCATGAGTGACGTCCAGGAAACTCTTTAACCCAAAGCACTGGAGTTGAGGTTCTCTGCCCTGGGGGTACAGGAATCTGGTTGTATGATGATAACAATTCCTTCAGACCTTAATTCCATTGTCACTTTGCCTGTGCCACCTACTAGCATTGCAGGGGAGCTGCAGTCCACCCACTTCTAAGAGAATCCCAAATGCTTTTGTGGCTACTGCATCTATTTATTTGCCATCTTTCCTCAAAGCTGTGGGAGGAGAGAAACCTGTGGCTAAGACCAGAATGCTGGTGAAAGATCTGGCTTTGGTTCCCAGCTTTGCCAGTTACTCTCTGGGGGATGTTGAATAACACACTTCCTGTTTGCCTGCATTTGCCCATCCATCTTTCTCATCATAAATGTTCATTGTTCTTTCTGTTTACACACACATCCCAAGAAATATATATTTGTTGCAAGTGCCCATTCCAGGCAATCCTATTGATTTTAAGGGAATTCTGCTTGCTTGTTCATAGTGATCATTCACATTTTTTTTTGGGGGGGGGGGGGGATCAAGACCTCTTAGTTTATAAGCCCCTAAGTAGGAACAATATCTCTTATCAGGTGCATCATTTGTGTCAAACAATGGTATCTCCAGAAGCAAGCCTTGATGCACTCCTATAGCTGTGGTACAAATGCAGGCACCAATCCTTAGCTTTGCAAAGAGAGTTGCCACCAGCCAGGATCATCCATGCCAAGTAGAGTGAACTAAGTGAACTAACTATTGGTGAACTAAGGACTGGGCGGTGGGTAGTGGTTTGAAATCCTTGGCTAGGTAATAACCTCTTTGAGGTCTGGAGCTCCCCCAATAGGCTTCCCTGTATCCTCTGCTTCTAGTTCTGTGCACTGATATTAGGGTGCAGCATTAGAGACTTCCAGAAAATATTAGAAGCAGTTTTTTAAGAAGCAGATACATCTCAGCTTGATGTATGAGTGATCATTTCTTAGACCCCCCCCCCCAACCTAATTTTTTCAGTTTATAAATAAGATCTGACTTCCTTGCAGTGTCTCTTTGGAGAGAGTGAGAAATCTTGAGTGAGGTTTTTTAATGAAGCAAACTGAATTGTTTGCTGTGGAGAGTGAAGGGCAAACATGTATGCCAGGACATGGTGTTGAACAAGAAAGCAGACTGATCATTAGGACACAATCAGATTCATCCTGATCAGATTCAACAGTATGCGGTGCATCCAAATTTTAGTAGGCATTTTGGTAGGCGTAATAGCTGGAGGGGACCCATTGGACCGTGGCAGAAAAAATGTCAGCTGTTAGTGATGTGTTCTAGAATTCCCATTTTGTTTTGTGGTGAAATTCATATGCCTTGAATTCCCTCTTCTACAAGTGAGACTGTTTCTCTACCAAGACTTAACTTCTGCAAGTGAGACAGGGGAAACTTTTGTGTTGAACAAAGTAATATGGGCTTTCTCTCTGGAAAATGAATCAAATGTATTAAATGTGGACACTGAAATAGCTATTTTAGGTATCTCTAGTAACAGTTGTATTGTAATGTTACCACTAAAGGCAAAGTATTCATTTCCAAGTTACAGATTAATGACTAAGAACTATGTAATTGCTCAAAGTCATTCAAGGTTCACTGAGACTGAGAAAACAAAATCAGGCCCACTTGGATTACATTTGTGGTTCTGACTTTTCTTCCTCAAGATCAACCTGATTGGTCTCACCACTGGATGGCAGAAGTTCACTCAGGCTTGACCAGTATTTTCAGGACCAGGGCCAAAAAAGTAAGCCTTGGCAGGATACGGTCAAGGGTGATCTGGTCTGGGGAAGAAATGGAATTGGATTGTGCTCAGATAAACCAAAGCAGACAGGAACAGGGACAATTCACAGAAGGCAGTATGAGGGGGAGTCACTGTTATGGAAGTCCCTCTTAAGGGAGATTTGACAGATCCAGTAGGAAATGAATTGTGAAAACTCATCACTCCCAACTAGTATTCTATGATCCTTCAGCTTTCTGCCTTATGTTACTGCACTGTTGCTAGAAACATTAGATTTTGTATTTTTTTAATTGCTTGATTTATTGTATTATGATTAATTCACTGTGGTAAGGCGGTACATACATTTAAATACCCACAGGCAAATAGATGGATAGGTGCAAAATAGGAGGGTAGGACAGGTGCAAGGACGTGCAGAGTACTGTGAAGTTTGGGCAAAACAAATTGCCACAATTTGCTCCTGACGAACAGAGTTTATAACAATGGGAAGTGAAACAAGGGCAGCTTTTTCCAGCCCAGGTTGGGGGCAGTGATAGAACAGCTACCTATCATGCAGTAGTTAAAGAGCTCGGAAGTGTGTGTGTGTGGGGGGGTGCATGCGCACATGTGTGAACAAAATTTTTGTACTAACATAAGAACAGCTCCACTGGATCAGGCCATAGGCCCATCTAGTCCAGCGTCATGTATTTCACAGCAGCCCACCAAATGCCCCGGGGAGCACACCAGATAACAAGAGACCTGCCTCCTGGTGCCCTCCCTTGCATCTGGCATTCTGACATAGCCCATTTCTAAAATCAGGAGGTTGCACATACGCATCATGGCTTGTAACTCGTAATGGATTTTTCCTCCAGAAACTTGTCCAATTCCCTTTTAAAGGTGTCCAGGCCAGATACCGTCACCACATCCTGTGGCAAGGAGTTCCACAGACCAACCACACGCTGAGTAAAGAAATATTTTCTTTTGTCTGTCCTAACTCTCCCAACACTCAATTTTAGTGGATGTCCCCTGGTTCTGGTTTTATGTGAGAGGGTAAAGAGCATCTCTCTATCCACTCTGTCCATCCCCTGCATAATTTTGAATGTCTCAATCATGTCCCCCCTCAGGCGTCTCATTTCTAGGCTGAAGAGGCCCAAACGCGGTAGCCTTTCCTCATAAGGAAGGTGCCCCAGCCCAGTATTCATCTTAGTCACTCTCTTTTGCACCTTTTCCATTTCTACTATGTCCTTTTTGAGATGTGGCGACCAGAACTAGACACAATACTCCAGGTGTGGCCTTACCATTGATTTGTGCTACGGCACTATAATATTAGCTGTTTTGTTCTCAATACCTTTTCTAATGATCCCAAGCATAGAATTGGCCTTCTTCACAGACAAAAAATATGAAAGCAACAGGAGTATTACTAAATTGAAATTTAGTGTTGTGCACTCGTGTATTTCTGCAGCCTGAGGTCTAATAATAATTTGTATTGGCAACCTTCAGTCTCGAAAGACTATGGTATCGCGCTCTGAAAGGTGGTTCTGGCACAGCGTCTAGTGTGGCTGAAAAGGCCAATCCGGGAGTGACAATCCCTTCCACACCGGGAGCAAGTGCAGTCTGTCCCTGGTCTGTCTCCCTGGCTATGGGCCTTCCTTCTTTGCCTCTCAGCCTCAGACTGTTGGCAAGGTGTCTCTTCAAACTGGGAAAGGCCATGCTGCACAGCCTGCCTCCAAGCGGGCCGCTCAGAGGCCAGGGTTTCCCACTTGTTGAGGTCCATCCCTAAGGCCTTCAGATCCCTCTTGCAGATGTCCTTGTATCACAGCTGTGGTCTACCTGTAGGGCGCTTTCCTTGCACAAGTTCTCCATAGAGGAGATCCTTTGGGATCCGGCCATCATCCATTCTCACGACATGACCGAGCCAACGCAGGCGTCTCTGTTTCAGCAGTGAATACATGCTAGGGATTCCAGCACGTTCCAGGACTGTGTTGTTTGGAACTTTGTCCTGCCAGGTGATGCCGAGGATGCGTCGGAGGCAGCGCATGTGGAAAGCACTCAGTTTCCTCTCCTGTTGTGAGCGAAGAGTCCATGACTCGCTGCAGTACAGAAGCGTACTCAGGATGCAAGCTCTGTAGACCTGGATCTTGGTATGTTCCGTCAGCTTCTTGTTGGACCAGACTCTCTTTGTGAGTCTGGAAAACGTGGTAGCTGCTTTACCGATGCGCTTGTTTAGCTCAGTATCGAGAGAAAGAGTGTCGGAGATCGTTGAGCCAAGGTACACAAAGTCATGGACAACCTCCAGTTCATGCTCAGAGATTGTAATGCAGGGAGGTGAGTCCACATCCTGAACCATGACCTGTGTTTTCTTCAGGCTGATTGTCAGTCCAAAATCTTGGCAGGCCTTGCTAAAACGATCCATGAGCTGCTGGAGATCTTTGGCAGAGTGGGTAGTGACAGCTGCATCGTCGGCAAAGAGGAAGTCACGCAGACATTTCAGCTGGACTTTGGATTTTGCTCTCAGTATGGAGAGGTAGAAGAGCTTTCCATCTGATCTGGTCCGGAGATAGATGCCTTCTGTTGCAGTTCCAAAGGCCTGCTTCAGCAGGACAGCGAAGAAAATCCCAAACAGCCCTGCTTCACTCTGCTTCGGATGTCAAAAGGGTCTGATGTGGAGCCATCGAAGACAACAGTGCCCTTCATGTCCTTGTGGAAAGATCTGATGATGCTGAGGAGCCTGGGTGGACATCCGATCTTGGGGAGAATCTTGAAGAGGCCGTCTCTGCTGACCAGGTCGAAAGCCTTTGTGAGATCTATGAAGGCTATAAAGAGTGGCTGTTGTTGTTCCCTGCATTTCTCCTGCAGTTGTCTAAGGGAGAATACCATATCAGTGGTGGACCTGTTGGCTCGGAATCCACACTGCGATTCTGGATAGACGCTCTCTGCAAGTACCTGGAGCCTCTTTAGTGCAACTCGGGCAAACAGCTTTCCTACAATGCTATGGAGAGAGATGCCACGGTAGTTGTTGCAGTCACCCCTGTCACCTTTGTTCTTGTACAGCGTGATGATGTTTGCATCCCTCATGTCTTGAGGTACTCCACCTTCTCTCCAGCAGAGACTGAGGATTTCATGCAGCTCAGTGATGATGATCTCTTTGCAGCGTTTTAGGACTTCAGCAGGGATGCTGTCTTTTCCAGGTGCCTTGCCAAAGGCAAGGGAGTCCAGGGCCACGTGAAGTTCTTCTAGGGTTGGTTCACTGTCAAGCTCTTCCAGCACAGGCAGGCACTCAATGTTGTTCAGTGCTTCTTCGGTGACTACATTTTCTCTGGAATATAGCTCAGAGTAGTGCTGCACCCAGCGTTCCATCTGCTGCGCCCGATCCTGGATGACCTCGCCTGTGGCAGACTTCAGAGGGGCAATTTTCCTCTGTATTGGACCTAGGGCCTGCTTGATACCATCATACATCCCCTTGATGTTGCCCGTGTCAGCTGCTATCTGTATCTCGGAACAGAGCTGGAGCCAGTAGTCGTTAGCACATCTCCTGGCAGTCTGTTGGACTTTGCTGAGAGCAGTTCGGAGGACTTGCAGGTTGTGCTCACTGGGACAGGCCTTGTATGCTGCTTGAGCTCTCCTCTTTTCCTCAATGACTGGTGTCAACTCCTCAGAGTGGGCTTCAAACCAGTCTGCCGCCTTGTTGGTCTTCTTGCTGAATATGGACAAGGCTGTGTTGTAAACGGTATTCTTGAAATGTTCCCATCTGTTGGATGCGTTTGCGTCGGCCGGGCCTGGAAGAGATTCCTCAAGCGCTTGTGCAAATTCCTCCACTTTTCTTTGATCCCGGGTCTTGCTGGTATCAATGCGAGGTCTTCCTTCCTTTTTCGTGTGATACAGTCGCTTTGTTCGCAGTTTCACTCTGCTGCACACCAGGGAGTGGTCAGTGTCGCAGGCAGCACCATGATAACTGCGTGTGATCTTGATGCTGGGAAGGCTGGAGCGTCTGGTGAGGATCAGGTCGAGCTGGTGCCAGTGCTTTGATCTTGGATGTCTCCAAGAGACTCTATGTTGGGGCTTTGTGTTGAAGAACGTGTTGCTGACACAGAGACCGTGATGACAGCAAAACTCTAGCAGGCGTTGGCCATTTTCGTTCATCCTCCCAGTGCCAAACTGACCTAAGCAAGTGGGCCATGAACTGTTATCAGCACCAACTCTAGCATTGAAATCGCCGAGGATGAACAATGGCTCTTTTACAGGGATTTTCTTGACAGTGGTGGCCAGGTCATCATAGAATTTGTCTTTGGCTTCTGCTGGAGACGACAGAGTCGGTGCATAAGCACTGATGAGAGTGACAGGTCCTGCTGATGACTGGAGCTGCAGGGACAAAATTCTTTCACTTCCCACAGTAGGTGGGATGATGGATTTCAGCAGGGTATTTCTGACCGCAAAGCCAACGCCATGTTCCCTGGTTTCGTTTGGTGGTTTTCCCTGCCAGAAAAATGAGAAATTTCTCTCCTTGACAGATCCGGAATCTGGCAGCCTAGTCTCTTGAAGGGCGACGATGTCCATCTGCAGTCTGCTCAGCTCCATGTCGATGACAGCTGTTTTGCGTGCATCGTCTATTTCTTGCAGGTCATCAGAGAAGCCAGGTGTCATTGTCCTAACGTTCCAGGTGCCCAGCTTTAGGGCATAGTTTTCTGTTTTCTGTTGCATGGTGCAGAGTTGTCGATCCGCTTGTCGGTTTTCACCCTAAACCCCACGCACCCCATGAGGTTAACGAACCGTGGCGAGGCAACACCTTACTGGCTGGGGACTGCCCAGCTTAAGGTGGGCGGTAGCTGCCCAATGAGATGCAATGATCTCTCCCACCATCGGAAGCAGCCCCTGGCGTCATGCTCTACGCCAATCGAGCAAAGACTTATAACCGGTAAACTGCTGCTTCCCGTGTTGTGCCGATGCTGTATGGCGAAGTTGGAGTGTCCTCTCCAGTGCGCGAAGCCTGGGTAAAGAAGGTATGGAGGATAGGCTGTTACCCATGCAGCAAATCCCCCCTCTCCACGTCGCTGGAATGGTCCAATGGGAAGGCAGAAGCCAATACGGTTGGTTCCAGCGGCGTCGCAGGAGTTGCCAGAACATGACTGTGTTCAGCCATGAACTGCCTCAGGGACTCCGGCTCCTGATTTTGCCTCGAGGTTGACTCCTGAAGCCTTTTCCACAACTGGATGTAGCCACAAGGCAGTGGAGGTTTGAGGTCAGAGTTTCCTTCTCTTAGATGAGCTGCCTTCCTAGGCTGACGAATCCCATCTACCCGTCTAAAAAATAATAATAATAATAATAATAACTGGGTATTTATATATCGCCTTTCTGGTCATTGGATTACTCCTCTGACTTTATTCAAGGCGGTTTACATAGGCAGGCTGTTTTTAAATCCCAGAGGGGATTTTTACAATCATAGAAAGGTTCTGTCCTGCAAGAACCACACAACATTTCAGATGGATCTTTCTGGTCTGGTATCACTTCTGGCCTCCAGTTACCACCTATGCAGGCTGACAAGCAGCTCCTTCATCTCTCACATGAAGGGCAGCCAAGACGCTTCTTGAAACACCATTTCCATCACAGAGACAGTTTGAGGCTGCTTCTCATGGAATGATTTGCTGTAGGTGTACACCATCAGGTATGATGATAGCTCATGTGTATTATATCCAATGAACTATTATTATGTCTTATGAAAAAGATGTTGTTATATTCTCTCTAGACAGTGCATCTAAAAATGCCTTGATTATCTGACAGTCACGTAGGCTAATCTACTGTATCTTTAGTCAGAAGTATTCCCCATTAATCTCAATGGAAGTTCTTGCTGAGCTTAGAATTGTAGCCATGTGGCCCAATCTTGTACATATTTCCTTGAAAGTAATCCCCACAAGGTTTAGCAGGACTTGGGAGTAGGGGTATAGGATTGCTTCCATAGTGAGACATAAATGCTGGTGTACTGCCAGGATCTTTGGCCTAGTGTTGCCTGACTTGCTAAAAGATAGGGGTATAAATCTTTGCAATGATATCATTTCCATCATTGGAATTACTTGCAGACGAATGTGAGTATCAGTAAGAACATCAACAAAGGCCCTTAGCTATTGGCATCTCCATCTTTCCATGGTTTGTCTCAACATGTAATTGTTGGTCATACTGAGCACCATGTCGACAGATGAGGTCCACTAATGAGATAACACTTCATGGGTTTGTATGGGGGGGGGGTGTCTGTATTTTCATTTTTTGGTTTTAAACCATTTGTTCATTAGCAGCCTGCCAGTTATGACATTCTATGGAAGGAGTAAACCCGCTATTCCTTATGCTCTTTCATTAATTCAGTCATGCTATAATAAACAATATCCCTTGGTTGCTTCTTTTCCAAGCCAAAGTGCAATTGTTTTAGATTCTTGAGACCTTGACTGGTTGCAAACACTCCAATGATATAAATGAAAGCTGAAAAGTTCTGTTTGTTTTCACTCTGCCCCACTCACATTACATTTGGAATTTCCCCCCCTTAATTGTATGCAATACACACACACACATAAGCATACGCCTTATTAAGGTAGCACTCAAGGGAGCAAATACCAAAGTCAAGTTTGCAACATGTAACCTTAGCTCTGCCTTTTGGATTGCATTCCCGGGTCTTAATTACATAATCCCATCCAATGAAAATACATCACACTCTCAGTCATGGTCAGAACACGCAAACATGGAGCCCTCTCGGTCACTTTCAGGGCCCAAGAGCCCTTCATCTTTCTGGGTTGGGACTATTATTCCTTTCCAGTGCCAAGCAGAGATCTCTGGGCACAATGTTGAGATGAATAACAGCACATGGTCAAAACAGAACAAAAGAAAACACAAAGAACTGCATGACTTTGGACTCCGTCAGGGAGTTATTTTCTCACTCTCGCTCTCCCTGCTTTCAGCCTCCCTGCATTCATTTATACACAAGCCCATTTGGAAGTAAAGCCTGGGTGGTGGTGGTGGGGTGTCCTCAACCCTTAAGAGGAATGTTTGGTGAAGTGAGGTACAAATGAAGACAAGCAGGCAACAGACTCTTTTCTTCATGGTTGCTGCTTGCTAACCGCTGGGCAGTTCATTCCACTAGGTTTGATTCAGGTTTAAGCATGGGTGAGAGGAGCTGTTTAATGCAGGGTTGATATCCTGGGAGCAAGGATTCTGCCAGGGAGTCCTTCCAGAAACCTAGGTACAGTAATATTTTCTATAACCTTCTGTATACCTTCTATAGCACAGATTCCTATAACACTGTTTTGTCATAGCATCTTTTGTCTTGAGTGCAATTTTTGTAGTATTTTAAAAAAGGAAAAGGTTAAAATCCAGGTTAAAATAAAAAGGTCAAAAGTACGGTACAGAAAAAAACCACTGTCTGTGTTAGCTTTCAGCCAAAGAAGCTGTGTATTCTGGCTAGCATGGGGTCAACTGCTTTCTATGGAAATGCTTTGGGAGAGGAAGTGACGGGCAAAGCAACCTACCTTAGATACTGTCGCAAACTTAGGAGGGTTTGGGGTGCTCAGAGTTCTCGGTTCTCGAACCCTAAAGCCCTCAAGGCCCCTCGCTCAGTAGTATTGCCACCACCCTGTATGTGCCAGTGCCTCAGTTCAGGGACACTGAAACCCTCTAGGCTTAATTCTAACCCTTGCATGCACTGAGCTCTTTCTCCAATTAGAGCTTCAGTCTTCAAGTTACTAGACCTCAATGAGCACTTGGTAGCTTGCTGAACAGCTAGGCAGGATTCTGAACCCTTGTCCCCAACAGACAATGAAACAGCTTAGTAAAAGATATCTTAGTTTATTAGGTACATAAGGTTACAGTAAGGCAGCAAATGCTAGAGGCATAAACATCTAGGAAACATATCAGAAATAATAAAGCTAGCTGGCTATCTCTATCAATCCCTATATCTCACTTGGGACAGTTACTCTTGTAGATCTTTTAGCTCCAGGGCTACCTATGAGGCCAGGTGCCCATGGTGGACAATGGAGCTCCAAAGCATGCAGAATGTTGCACCCAAAACTCTATCCAAGAAGGAACACCCCCACACACCCTGGGCACTCATATTTCTTATGCTAATAGTACTGAGGTGACTTCATACTATTTAGACTGTCCAATCAGAAACTTTTGAGGACAGAACCTTCAAGTGGGCCTGGTTGCTAGCTCCTCCTAGTTCTTACCCCTCCCAGCTGGAGATCCATAGCTGCACTCCATCACGCTTGATCAGGCGCCTCTCTGTCTACTAAGGTGCTAAACATTCCAATGGGTTGTAATTCTTGTTGTCTGTCCTTTCTGGCCAGCAAAGGAGAGACAACAATCTTTTTGTTTATTTACTCACATTCTTGCAGCTAGGAACTGCGAGCAACTTCTCTGTTACTGACTTACTTTGGTTCAGGCTTCACATGCTAACCTAGGCCTAACATGCACTTATTCATGACAGATACCTTCTTCAAAAAGAAGTCTGTAGTTCCCAAGGATGAGTCACAACCTGGCTCATCCTCCTGGGAGTAGCTCATCCCATCATCTTCCACTGCTGTCATGTAGGAGAAGTGACAGCAGCAGTGGCCAATTGCATAGCAAACTCTGATCTAATGCATTAGTGAGTCAGTACTGTGAACACATCTGCATTAGAACAGTATTTTTACCTCCTATAGTGCTGTTTCCCACAACACTTTTTTCTAAGAACACATCCACAAGGAGGTGTTACTGTGCCTTCACGTAGCCACTCACATCAGGATTACATCCCAGGATACAGTTCTCCAGCAACTCCAGGTGTTATGGACTGTATGAATTTCAGGATCCTTTTTAAAAAATGCAATCTTAGACTTTGGATTTACAGAAGTATGGGACAAAGCAGGAATCAGTGCAAGCAGGACAGATTTGCTTGAAAACATATCCCCCTGAGTTCAGCAGGGCTTATTTTCAAGTAAGTGTGCAAGATGTTGCAGCCTCAGTACAATGCCTCAAATGTTTTCTTACCCACTTGGCATTAATGCAAATTCAGATTATTTTATATTTATTTTATTGGATGCTTAAGCCTGGTGTTTTCTATCCCAGAGCAATATTTCTTCTTAAAAGTGAAAGCTAGTTGTGCTGCTGCTTTGATTTTTTAAGATATTGTTACCCAAACCTTGGTTCAAAACATCTCTGAAATGTAGCCAGATACCTTGTATGGTTAATTTTCTATGTATAAAAATAAATCCAGGGTAAAATTTTCATCCCAATGGTATGGGCAATTTTCCTTGGGGTTAAAAAAATAATTTAAAAACACACACACACACACAAAACACACCCTGGCTATATTTGCACTGGAAGTGATTTGGTTTTTTGTTTTGCTAGCAAAGTTCATCCTGATAGACACTAACTGTAAGCAACTCTACCCTCAGTGGTTGACCACAGGAGGCAGTGAACCTGCATGTCAGAAGTTGGCACTCTGGATTTCTAAGGTCTTTGCAAACACATAAAAGTGCTCTAAGAACCTTTCAAGGAGCCGAATCCATTTTTCCCCAGCTCTGCAATCAAATAGACAATCTTGCACATAGATCTAATCTACACTGCAGATAAAGAGAGGGTACAAAGTGCATCTAATAAAGCTATTCTCAAGTATGATGGGCTCCCTTGGGGCAGGATTACTCTGTACAGTCCTATGGGGCCAAATGTTCATTCCATAGCAGGGCACTTTTTGCATGAGACTATCCCTAAAAAGGTGAGTTCTACAACTCTTTTTCATACACAGAACTTCTCACAGTTAGAGCCCAATCCTATCCAACTTTGCAGCACTGGTGCAATGGAAATGCAGCCCGGAGGTAAAGGAACAAATGTTCCCATATCTTGAGGAGGCCTCTGTGACTGCTTCCCCACAACAGGATGCTGTGCACACCCCATTGGCACAGGTGCACCAGCACTGGAAAATGGGATAGGTTAATCTCTTAACCAAAATCCCTAAATTTGGAGTGATTCTCCCACCCCGCTTTAAATCAAAAACTCATTGGGATTACAAAAACATTCTGAAGTCAGTTTATCTATTTAAAGGAGAAGTTAAGGGTTAACTACTGTTTTTTTGTTTTTTAATTGTGAGCTGGATGAGAATTGTCTAGAAAAGCAACTGGCAAATTTAACAACAGAAAGGAAGAACCATGCTAACCCAAATACACATCACAAAAAAAAAAAATCTGGAGAGACATTCCCAAGAGACTGCTTTTTAAAACCAATCTGGCAACAGCATTATAACAGATGAGTAAGGACATGAAAAGAGCCTGGATCAGCTGGATCAGGCCGATGGCCCTTCTAGTCCAGCTTCCTGTATCTCCCACCTGCCAGCTGAAAACACAGCTTTCATGTCTACAGTTTTTTTTTTTGGGGGGGGGGGGAGCTGGGTGCAATTCTGGCAAGGAAAGCGTGCCCCTGATGTACTACTACAGCATTTGTCAGCTATGGAAAGCCACTGGGAAACCCAGCTGGAGAGGCTGCAGGCTCATAGGGAGGCCTCTTTAATACTGAATGATGCAGGTAACATCTCCTGCACTTAATAGCACTTGAAAAAACATGGTGGAGTTTTCTGAATCGCAGGTATCTGATCTTCCTCTCATGAGAACATAAGAAGAGCTCTGCTGCATCAGGCCACGGGCCAGTCTAGTCCAGCTTCCTGTATCTCACAGTGGCCCACCAGATAGATGCCTCAGGGAGCACATAAGACAACAAGAGACCTGTATTCTGTTGCCACTCCCTTGTGTCTGGCAGGGGACACAAAGCATAGCAAAGGCAGTGTGGTCTCATCATGAAGTCTTTACCTTTTTGAGTATGAATGCCAGACATCAGGCAAGCACCTACTGCATCCAGTGGTTGCAAGGGCTATTATTCTGAAAGCTGTGTTCTCATTGACATTCTAACAAGACTCTTCATTTCTATTGTTTATAATTTTAATTTAAAACTGATGATTTCTTGCTTTCTGTCCAGCATTAATGACATTCACAAGTGCCACATTCCAAGCTGAAAGGCATTCTTAAAAGAAGAGTGACTTGGTGTTAGCCAAGGCAGCCCAGGACCTCCCAGAATGTGAGGAGGCACAACAAATGCTGTCCCTTTTTCCATGTGGTGCTCCAGCTGCTGGGTCCTCCTTTCACACCCTGGATTCAAACAGGAATTTGGGACAGAGTGGAAGACAGAAAGTTTGGAGGAGAGCGGATGGCTGAAGCAGCAGAGGTGTTCAGATGAAGCAGGAAGGTAACCATGGGTCTCAGTTGGCCTCATGGAAGGGCAAGTCCTAGATTTTACTTCCAGATTAGAGCCATGGGGATGCAGGTCCTGCTGGTTAAGCACTACTGTACAATACTGCGAAAACAGACTTGGCCTTTGCAGTCTCATGTCAGATGTACCGCAGTTGATTACAAGAAACCAGTGGCGTAGCTAGAGGGGGTGCAAAGCACTATGTTTTTGCAGATGCCTGAATGTGCCACACAAGCAGCCCCTCCCCTTCAGAGCCATTCTGGGCTGTGGGAGTCCAGGTATTCTAGGGTGTTGTCTTGGCATGCCACATATTCTGCAGCTGTGCTCCATTGACTTTGAATTAAGCCTTTGAATGAATGAATGAATAAACCTTTATTAGGCATAGACAGAGAAATCATAAAAGCAAACATAATTAGTCCTAATCCCGTTTATCAAAAACGGAGTTAAGATACTAAATTACTAAAAACATTTACAGTTCAACATAAAATATCAACATTTTTGACAAATTACATTAAGAAGGCTTGGAAATCACCAAAAGTAAAAATTTAGAAATTCCCTCTAGCACATCTGGTGAGCAGTCATTTAGGAGACACTTCAGTTTTGCCTCATCTGAAAGCCCATTCATTTTGCTGAGAAGTGGAGTCATGTAAGTGTGGCGGGGTCTAGTGTGCCGAGGACAATAAAAAAGAATGTGTATGATTGATTCAACATTTCCCAAATTACAAGGGCAGAGGCGTTCTTTATATGGTATTTGCCTATATCTGCCTTCTGTGACCTTGGATGGAAACACATTGAATCTTGCCAAAGAGATTGCACGACGTTCAGAGGGGTTGATCAGAATACTCAGATAAGGAGCCATTTGCCCATACTTTAGCGGGATAGAGAAATTAAGAGGGGAGCAAATTCTAGAAGCAAGTTCAAAGAGGTTTTGTGCCTCAATGTCTAGCATTCTTTGCTTTACCCTTTGATAAACTTCAGGGAATGGATAGAAACTTAAAAAATCCAATGAAAAACTAATTGATTCGATTTTTGATTTCATTTGGCTATACCATTTAGAAGAACCAGACTCAGATAGCATTCTGGATAGGAGACTGCCTGGTTTCACATTATAATGTAATTGGAGCCAATAGCGTATGGTTAAAAGCCATGCTCTTGATACTAAGAGCGATTGTCCGGTCTCCAAACATAATGCAGAGTATGGTACAGATTTAGGTAAACCCAGGATAGCCCTCAAAAATTTAGCTTGGATACTCTCAAGGGTGTGATTTATAGAGCTAATCCAGATAGGGCACCCGTACAGGAGCTGTGCTGATACCTTGGCATTAAATACCTTGAGAGCAGCTGGTATATAACGATTGCCCTGACTAAAAAAGAATCGATTGGTGCTCTGCAAAGTGACACGGGCCAAGTTGGTAACTAATTTTTGATGAGCACCCCAGCAAAGATTGTTGTGGAAGTGAATTCCAAGGTATTTAAAGCTTTTGACCTGTTCCAGTTTCTCCCCTCCAATAGACCAAGTACCTGGGCTCCATGATTTTGAAAAGACCATAACTTTGGTTTTCTGAGAGTTCAGTTCAAGTTTGTTACATTTCAGATAGTCAGAAGTTCTATTTAAAAGTCGCTTAAGTCCAATAGGTGTACAGGATACCAGCACTGCATCATCTGCATAAAGCAATGCTGGAATATGCATTGAACCTAGTTTGGAAAAATGTCCATCTATCTGAAGCAAAAAGGGGGTAAAATCGTGTAGAAAAAGATTAAAAAGAGTGGGTGCTAAAATGCACCCCTGTTTCACTCCCTTTTCAACCTGAATTTTGGGGGTCAATTTCCCCGAAGATGTAAACTTTATACAGGCACCACCTGCCAAATTAAATTAAGCCTTTGTTTAGAGCAGTGTTTCTCAATGTGTGGGTTGGGACCCACTAGGTGGGTCACAAGCCAATTTCAGGTGGGTCCCCATTCATTTCAAAATGTTATTTTTAATATATTGGACTTGATGCTACCATGGTATGTGACTGCATTTGGGGAAATGTTACAGACCTGCACTTTTAACAAGCTACTATGTATATTCTTTTAACAATGATAGTAAATGCGACTTACTCCTGGGTAAGTGTGGGTAGGACTTCGGCCTAGGATTGTTAAAAATCTTCCTGCTTGATGATGTCACTTCCGGTCATGACATTGTACTTCTAAAAGTGGGTCCCAGTGCTAAATGTGTGGGAAGAACCTCTGGTTTAGAGCGCATCCTAGAAATCCCTCCTTAGAACTGAAGCGGCACCATGTACCCATTTCTGCCCAGCCCACAAGTGTATACATTTGATCCCTGTAGTGTATATGCAACGTTGGGCAGAAATGACTTAAAAGACCCGAATTCCACTGCCAGCGCCCCCTAGGCCACCCTGATCGCTCAAGTTCATGGGTGGGGGGAGCGCATGTGCCTGGAAAGTCCCTGCAGGAACCACCTTGGGGACTGGGAGGGGGTCCCAGACTGCTGATCAGTGTGGTGGCCCGTCGATCTATCCCGCGCCCCAGGCAGGCCAGACCCCGCCCCACACCCAGGGGCACGCTCTCTCGGCAGGCGGGGCCCAGAGCGCGGTAATTGCAGACCCAGGCGGGGGACAAGCTCAGGCAGGGCCTGCGCGGCAGCAGCCTGGCTGCATTTTTCTTCCCGGGGTGGGGTGGGGGCTGCAATCGAGAGCTTCCTGTGAGATTATACTTTGCGATCGCCGCCTCCTGGGTGGAAGGGGGGAGCTGTGTGTGTTCCTCCTCCCTCCCCTTCCCATCATCGACGTGCCACGGGAGGCCGGGCGCTTTGGCGCACCTTGGGCCACGCTGGGTGGGAGGCTGCTGGCAGGACGCGTCCCCGTCGGATCTCGCCGGGGTGAACCGCAGTTCAGCGTTTGATCCTCTGCCCCGGGCTTGATCGTGATGTTTAGAGGAGGACAAATTGTCCCTGCTTAATGATAGCCTTGCCCGGGCCAGAGCTCCGGTGGGGCGCGGAGTCGAGCGCCCACCTCCCACACACACACTCAAGCTTGTCCTGGGGCGGAATTGGAAGATCGTCAGCAGGACCCTGAGCTCGGGAACCTGCTTGCCCGGACGGGGCTGGGGGTCAGCCTGAAAAATGCCAGGCGCTCCGAACAAGTGGCTCCCACCCTGTACAGAGCCATTCTCTCGCCACCAAAGTAACCACCACATGCATGGGGGGACGGGCTGCCTCTTCCCACATCAGAGGCTCCCCCCCCCCATCAGAGCTTAGGTGGATGGAGACTTCTCTTGATCGTGCCTAGACGACGTGGCAGTGTGCCTGGCACCAGTGGCGTAGCTAGAGGGGGTGCAAAGCACTAAGTTTTGCAGGGCGCTTCGCCTCAGCGTGCAAGGGGCCCCTCCCCTTCGGAGCCAGGCAAATACCTCCACCTGGAGTGGCTCCAAGGGGAGAGGAGGGGCTCCTTGCACGCTTCGGTGAGGCTCCCTGCAAAACTTAGTGCTTTGCAACCGCTCAAGCTGTGCCACTGATGCCAGGCACTGTCTTTCTTATCTTTTAAGATGCCTGCCCCTCCCCACATTTACTGGAAGTCTGTACAGTAACTCTGTCTGTACAGACTGTTTTTCATGCTTGCTCCACTCTGCAGGCTTTTGAGGTTGGGGTTTGAATGTTTGGTTGACTTTTTGTGCATTGTTTACATTACAGTCATGAGCTCCCCTGAAAAGCAGAAATGGTGGAAAGCCAGGCTATAATTTGGGGGGGGGGGGAATTGGAACGTGGATAAGAGCTGCTGTGGCAGCTAAGAATGACTTTCAGGCGTAGATAAATGCCAGCTCCTCATGGCATATTGGTAGGTAGAGTCAGAACATAAAAAGAGCCCTTCTGGATCAAGCCAAAGGTCCAACTAGCCCAGCTTCCTATATTGCGACGGCCCACCAGATATATCAGGAAGCATACAAAATAATAACAATATACCTGCATCATCTTGGCACTCCCTTGCATCTGGCATTCTGAGGTATCCTACTTCTAAAACCAGGAGATTGCACATACCCATCCTGGCTTGTAACCTGTGATGGACTTTCTTTCCAGAAATTTGTCCAATCTCCTTTTAAAGTCATCTAGGCCAGACACCATCACCAGATCCTGTGGCAAGCAGTTCCACAGCTTAATTACACACTGGGTAAAGAAATATTTTCTTTCAGATAAAGGTGGAGAAAAGAGAAAGTATTGTTTCCCTTCTTCCATTCTCATATCAGCTCCTCCAGTTCCAAGGATACGCTGGTGCTGCTAACTTCCCCAGGGTTCCCTTCAATCTTACTTGTATGTCTTGACCCTGAGTGTAAAAGATATGTAAAGCGATGTGACAGCACAAATGAGTTCTTTCAAGCACACATCTCTCCTTTACAGGGGATATCCATTACAGGGCTGGTCACTCTAGATATGCAGACCCTTCTCCCCAAAAACTCCCTTCTGGGTCTGGCAACTCCTTTTTACTTATCTTTACCTGGTCCTATAGCTTGACAAGACTCCATGAAGCTTTCTTCTCCTTCTCAGGGAGCTGCACCCAGTTTTGCCTTGCCCTTGTGTGTCTCTCGGTAAGCCCCATATCCCCCCCCCCATCCCAATGGGGCTGCTGTTGTTCATTACCTATATTTCACATTCAGGCTCTGGACCCCTTGGAAATACCATCCCTCAGGCTTAATTTGAGCTACACCTCACTATAAGATTTCAGAACCAGCTTTCAATCTCAGGGCTCAAGCTCTAGCACATGCAAATGAACATAATAACTACCCCTCATATCAGGGACGAGGAAGTAGAATCCTGCAAATGCCACTTGCAAGCAAAGTTGACCCCCCTCATAGCTCTTATTATTTGAGAAATTAAGCACTTTTAATTCCACTGTTAAGCAGCACAAGCAAGCACATCAAAATAGTGTGGCGGCCAAGCTATCAGCATGTTAGAGTTCTCCATGCTAAGTGCTGTCCTAGGCAACCGCCTAGGATTCCCTACTGGAAAGTCTGCCCATGACTCACTGGAGGGTGTTGGCTTCTTGGAAGTAGGGTTAACTAAAACTTAAGAGAAATATTCTTTCCCAGGGGCTGAAAGCTCTACCACTTCCCTTTGGAATATGTACCACTGGCCATCTGCTTTTAAGATGTGCAAGAGATATTACAAAATGATAGACCTGAACCACCTTTTGGATGGACTGCTTTTCAACCATAGTTCTGTTTCTGTGGCAACTTCAGCATTATCAATTCAGTTTTAATGTATCTTTTTTTCCACAAACTGACATCTTGCACTGAGGTCAAGGCCTCTATAGCAGATGGAGTAACTTGCTGGCATACATAAACCGCAGCACTTAACAGTTCAACTGTGATTTACCTACCTCTGCTTGCCTCTGTCTACAGTGTCTTTAACAAGTTGGGGCAGGAGCTTCAGGGCCACTTATTTATAGCTTCATTCCATGTTTAATGTTAAAAGTCTGACATCTCATGGGTGGGGTCTATTGCATGGGTCCTTCTCACATAACTTGTTCCCTGTCTGAGACCAGAGGCGATGATCAGTCAGGAGGGACTCATGTGATAGACCCCACTCATGTGACAGCAGTAGCAGCATGGGATGAAGTCACACATCCGAAGCAACCACACTGCTGCTGTAACATATACAGGACACCTGTGTATCAGGGCTATTGGTTGTGTGTGTGTTTTTAAAATTATTGCCTCCCCCTCTGTTCCACTGAGAACAAGCCTGGAGTATATGGCCCTTGAAAAGAATACACATTTTCCCTTAACCCCCCTTCCCACTGTGTTTCTATTCCTCATTACTATAAAGAAAAGGTTTGAGAATGGCTGGCCATTTTTGTTGAATGGTGCTTGAAATATATCTCCAGGGACCGGACAGAGCATCCAGTGCTCAAGGAGTGGAGCTTCCATGCCCTGATCAGGTGAATGTCTCTCTCCATGGTGCTTATTCAGTTTCTCTCCCATCTCTCAATACCCCATGATTATCTTCCTCACTGACATATATCATTGCCATTCTAAATTCTGCAAATCGTATTATCGTATTGGCAACCTTCAGTCACGAAAGACTATGGTATCGCGCTCTGAAAGGTGGTTCTGGCACAGCGTCTAGTGTGGCTGAAAAGGCCACTTATATGCAATCACTTATAACTGGGATGTGATTTACACAGAACTAGGTACCTGGAGCATAAAATTTGGGTTTCTTTAATTCCATACACTTTTTCTTTTGCATCAAGGATACGCAGCCCTCGGTGTGTCACATCACATCAGTTTTGACTCTTCTCCTTTCACAAAGCAACTGTCCATCATATTTATGTCTTGGGTTAAGTGGGCTCCTGCTCTAAAGTCCAGTGCCAGACAGTCCCTCTTGCAATAGACGTGTGCCTATTGAAGCATCACCTTCTGTTCCTTCAGATGGCTGGGCTTTGCTGGGTGACTCATTGCTCTAGAAATCGGAGATGAATTTGGAGCTGATTTCCTAATCCTTGAAATACATTGATGGCATCTGACTTCTTAGAAGTAGTAAGCTCAAGCCTTCGCCCTTTGTTCACCAGCCATTCACCTTCCTCATGTTCCTGTAGATGACTTTTCCAAACATGAAAGCAAGGTAATGCATGAATGTACATCAGCCATAGGAACTTTTGATGAACATTTCAGAGCTTCGGAAACTACTAGCTTTTGTGTTATGTTGCTCAAGAGGATGGACAACTCCTGTGAGTGGCTCCGGAAAGTATAATGGAATAAATATAATTCCTTAATTCCTTTCTCAGTTTATGTCAAAAGCACTCTAACATAGTGGAAGAAACTGAACTGTGTACTGTAAAAATTTCTGTATTGTACTGGACAATATGCAGGTTTTTGTGGTGCCATTGTGATGAAGTGGTCAGTGTCTCAGAATCTGACCATTGACAGTGATATTCAAGCCTCCATGCTGCCATTAAAACTCACCAGCTCATCATTGGGCCAGACCTTCTGTCTTACCCTAATTCACTGCACAAGCTTTTTATGAGGATAGAAATGGGGGGGGGGACACCCCCATATTTACTGTCCTAATTTATTGCCAGAGCTAAACTACACATTTGGAATGACCATATTGTATAGGCATGTTGTATAGACTGCAGATGGAGGATTTGCATGTCAAAATGTTTCCCCATGTCAAAATCTCTCCGCATGCAGAAAACAAACATTTCAGAGAGAAACATAATGTGGAAGTGGCTGGAATATTTATCCTTGAAGTTTTAGGGCGCAATCCTAATCCCTTATGTCAGTGCTTTCCAGCTTTCTACATAAGGGCAATGCAGTTCCGAGGTAAGGGAACAAACATTTCCTTACTTTGAGGAGACCTCCGTGAGGGCCACCCAACTGCAGGATGCAGCACACATCCCATTGGCACCATTATGCCAGTGCTGGAAAGCACTGACATTAGGGGTTAGGATTGCGCTCTTAGTTTTTTTTAAGTGCAGGAACCTGGAGCCCAATCCTATGCATGTCTTCTCATAAGTAATTTCCATTATAGTCAATGGGGCTTACTCCCAGGTAAACATGGATAGGATTGCAGCCCTAGTTACATGAGGATATATTTAAATACTCTCTGCCTGCAGTCTAAGCAACACAGTCTCAGCAGAGCTGTACTGTGTAATTTTTCTGAATGATCAGATTAGCTTGTACTTGCCAGGCCCTGTACAATTGCAAATTTGATTTATTTATTTGATATAAAGGCAGTTAAAAGAAATAAAGGTAAAATATTATTTATCCTTGTTTTACATGGTTTTGCAAAATCACATTTGCTACCACATAGCCATCTTTATCTGAATAACTGCAGCAGGCATTGTAAGTAAAGGCAACTGAGCTTCTAAAATATTCTATTTAGCCTGGTTTACAAAGGACAGTTTAGATCAGGGATGTCAAACATAAGGCCTGGGGGGCAGATGTGGCCCACGGAAGCTTTTTATCCAGCCCTCAGGCTCTCAGCTACTGAGCCATGCTGAGGTGTTACTGCTGAAAGGGCAGCCCACTTGAAAACTGAGCTCTCCCGTATCTTGAATATGATCAAGATATGAATATTTTCTCTTCTGTCATTTGCAGCTAATGAGTTCCCAAGTGAGAAAAAGTGCTTATTTTTGGTCATGAACTGTTAAATGACATCACTTCCTGCATAATGACATCACTTTCAGCCCTCAGCAGGCATCATGAATGCTATTCGGCCCTCTGTATGAAATGAGTTTGACACCCCTGGTTTAGATAAAGTGGGAAATGTTGGCAATTCCTCTCTAGCCAGATCCTCATCCTTTCCTTGTAACCTGTTTGAACTCGGGTCATGTCACGATGTTTCCCATGGCAAGGAAAACATACGATCTATCACCCCTATGGTTATTGATGAATATGTGAACAACGCTTTGGGGACATTGTAAGGCCCAGTAATGCAGACTGTTTGGGACCTTTAACCCCCTCAAATCAAATCAGCAGATTATCTGAATGCAGAACTATAGAATAATGCTAAGCACACACCAACAAAATATTAAGAATAGTAACAGCTCATCAGTGTAACAGCTGAGAGTTAACGACGCATGGTTCTGCTTGCTTGGTTCCCCCCTCCTTCCATGAAATAACATAACAGAAATGGTCAGCAGATGCCAGAGTTTTCAGGCCAGATCTGCTTTCCCTATTACTGAGAAATGAGGAGATGCAGCTGTTGGAGTTGGTGTAACTCCATCTGCTGTCCAGAGGGGGCAGAATGCTGTCCAGAAGTGGTCAAGCTATGGCCCAGTAACTCTGACCTTTCTACCTGTTCTCTCTGTGATCCTTGTGGGGTGCGGCCCTAACCCTTTATCCTTCCCTTCTCCTCTGAGCACTTCCTCTTGTCCTCTGACCACTGACCTGTTAAGATGGCGCACACCAGGGCTCTGATGCCCAGGCCATCTTGAGCACAGGGCATGCAGGGTGAGGCAGCTCTAGGGCTATCTCTAAGTAATAGCTGAACCTCTGATCCTAATCAGATCCTGTAAATATACATTCAATGGAACTGTAAGTAAACTGTAAGTTTATTGATTAGTAGTCAGCCGGGTAAGGGAGGTTCCCTGGGGTGATACCCAAAAGGGGGGAGGGTTCGCTGCTTAAGCTGCTCTGCTTCCCCCCAAAGAGGAAACTATTTTTAATTTCCTCCAACAGGTTATGGGCCCAGGGACCATTCACTAAGAAACCCAGAGGACTGTGTACTAAGAAGCCCAGATACCTTAGAAGAATATTATTTTTTGATTTTTGGGATCTCTCCCCACTCACTTGTGTAAGGCTGAACTTGCTTGCTAAGTAAAAGATGGCAGAAGGATCAGATGTGGAAGCCTTAGCCATACAACCAATGGTCAGGCTGAACCCCAAAACTTTCCACAACTGGTATTGTAGAATAAAGGCAGAAATACAAATGTATGGAGCCTTGCCTGCTCTAAACAAAAAGCACCCAACTAATGAACAGGCTGCAACTGAAAAATGGGATCAGGCAGATGGGAAGGCTAAGTGCCTAATTCTCAGATCACTAGTTTCAGTTGTCTTTACATGCTAGAGGCTAATACAGCAAAAGAAATGATTACAATCCTAACTGAAACCTATTCAAAATCAGGAATGAAAGACCAGTTCAGTTTGATTAATGATTTGCATTGCCTCAGATTGGAAAGGAAAGAGGACTGTGATAACTACTGTAGCAAGATGATCCAGCTTTTCCATGATCTTGCACTCACTGGCATGGTTCTTTCAGAGGATCAACATGTGGCATATCTTGTTGGATGCCTCAGTGAATCAGTTTTTGGGAGTTTTAAGTCAGTGATTAGTGGAAGAGTGAAAAGGGTGTATAAAGTCATATTAGCAGAGCTGAGGATAGAATGCACACCCTATGGGCAAGGAGACCTTGCTGAGAGTGGATCAAATTACAGGGCAGAACAAAGGACCCCTGAAATGCTACCAATGTGGTAAACAAGGCCATTTAGCTTGCTATTGTTATTCAAAACAGCTAAGTGTAAAGGTGTAAAGGAAGCTCAGCCCAAGGCAGAGGAAAGAGTCAGAGAGAGAATCAGAAAACGGGGGTTGGCAAACCCACTCACAGATTTACAAGCAACAGCTCAAACCAAAGGCAGAAACATGATTGTTGCATAAAGGAGCAAAAATTACAGAAACAAGCATGGATTGTTGATTCAGGATGCTCCTCCCACACATGTTCAAGCCAGAGTTTTTTTCCAAGAATTGGACACCAGCATAGGCGGTCAGATTACTATAGCTGATGGAAAGAAAATTGAAATACATGGAAAAGTAAAAGTAAAGCTGAATTGTGTGGCAGATGATCTGATAAATGAAGTCGCAGCACATGAAGTTATTTATTTTCCCAATATAAGTGGCAACATGCTTAGTGTATCAACATTCACCAAAAGTGGATACACAGTTAACTTTATGCAGGATAGCTGTACCGTAGCAAGAAACAGTGATGGTTCTTTAATGGCTCAAGGCTTCAATGGCTCAAGGAGTTTATTTTCTAGATTTGCACCAGGAAGAAGAACAGCTGATGTATGCCAAACAAACTTGTACCAATGATTGTCTGAACTTGTGGCACTGCAGGCTGGAACACAGGGACACAACCGCAGTCCTAGACTTGCAAAACAAGGACCTTGCAAAGGGAATAAAGGTAAAACACTGTGAAAACCATCCAGACAGGTGTGCATGCTGCATCAAAGCCAAGGCAGTCAGTCCATCCTTTCCAAAGAGGACTGAACAGCATAGCACCAAAGTCTTGGAAATTGTACACAGTGATTTAATTGGTGAAATGCCCAGTCCCTCACTAGGGAACTATAGATATGTGCTAACATTTGTGGATGATTTTTCGAGATATACAGTGCTTTATCTACTAAGAGAGAAGAGTGAAGTTCCTGAGATGCTCAGAAAATACCTAGCTATGGTGAAGAACAGATTTGGAAGGAATCCTGGCATGTTACAGATGGACAACAGTGGTGAGTACACCTCACAACACACAAAGTCACTTTTAGAAAGCCAAGGAATCAAACATAAATTGACTGTCCCATACACTGCACAACAAAATGCCATTGCGGAACGCAAAAACAGAAGCTTCTTGAAAATGGCTAGATGCTTGCTAACTGATGCAGAGCTACCCACAAATTTTTGGAGTGAAGCAATAGTCACAGCCAACAATTTGCAAAATAGACTACCCACTAAGGGTGTTTTAGACAGCAAAACTCCTTTTGAGCTGTGGCATGGCAGAGCACCAGACATGAAGCATCTTCGTGTATTTGGCTGCAAAGTCTATACTTATGTTCCAAAGGAGAACAGGTCCAAGCTAGACCTCAGAGCTGAAGAAGGTCTCTTCATAGGATATGCTCCAGGCATGAAAGGTTACAAAGTTATGGACATGCACACTGGAAAGGTGACCACTAGGCATGGTCTATACTTTGCTGAGAATGAGAGAGCTGACAAAGGAAAAAAGTTCATTTATGGTCTATCACAGACAGATGGGGAACTCATGTATGTACCAGTTTACCGTAACAGCATACCAGGACCCTCATCGCCAGATTCTGAGATCAGTGCAGCAGCAGAAGGGGAGACTGGTGGGGAAGAGGAATTGTCGGAGCCAGAAGTTGCTGCAGGAGCAGACCAGGTTCCAGCAGAACCCAGACGTTCATCCCGAGAGAACAAAGGCATACCACCTTCACAATTTAGACTGACCTACCTTGCAAGGTCGTTGCCAGAACAAGAACCAGAATCCTGGGAAGAAGTGGAAGCAATGCCTGCAGATGAATCAAGTAAGTGGAAAAGAGCTGCACAAGAAGAGATAGATGCACTACACAAAAACAAAACATGGAAATTAACCAAGTTACCACCAAGTAAAAAGGCAATAGAATACAAATGGATCTTTAAGGCCAAAACAAATGCGCAAGGGCAAATAGAGCACTACAAAGCAAGACTAGTAGCCAAAGGTTACTCCCAGAAATATGGAGAAGATTTTGATGAAGTTTTCTCACCCGTAATGAAACACACTACTATAATACTGCTCCTGAGCATAGCTGCTTCAAAGAAAATGTGTGTCCGCCATTTGGATGTTAAAACTGCATTTCTCCACGGAGAAATTAAAGAGGAGCTTTATATGAAACCACCAGGTTTCACAGACAGCAAGAGAGCTCACCTTGTATGCAAGCTTCAGAAGGGGCTGTATGGCTTAAGGCAATCAGCCAAAGCTTGGAATGAAAAACTGGACCAGATGTTAATGCAACAACACTTCACACAAGGTGCAGCAGACCAGTGTCTGTACAGAAAACAACAGAAAATGGACATATCTCTTGGTTTATGTAGATGACTTGTTGTGTTTTTATGAGAGGGAACAAGACTACAGAGACATAGTAAATCACCTGAACAAAGAGGTGGAAATTAAGGAGCTAGGAGATGTCACTTATTACTTGGGTATGCAAGTGGACAGAGAGGAGGATGGAAGTTTTCTTCTCAACCAGAAAACAAAGATTTTAGACTTGTTGGAGTCACTAGGACTCAAAGATGCACACCCAACAGCTACACCAATGAAGACCAACTTTTTAAACAAAAAGATGAAAGTGAACCTCTCCCAAACAATACACAATATAGAGAAGCAATAGGCTGGTTGCTTTACCTGTCCAACACAACCAGGCCAGACATTGCTACTACTGAAGGGATTTTGAGTAGGAAAACTAATTCTCCCACAAAATGGGACTGACTTGGAGTTAAAAGGGTTGCAAGATACCTGAAAGGCACCCAAGACTTCAGACTGAAGTTGCCAGCCAGTGAAAAGCCTCACTTAGTAGTCTATACTGACTCAGATTGGAGGGAAGACAATGCTGAACGAAAGTCAACCAGTGGACATTTGGCTCTGTATGGGGGTGGAGCAATAAGCTGGGCAAGCAGGAAACAAACCTCTGTTGCTCTTTCTTCCACAGAGGCCAATTACATACCTGCATCAGAAACATGCAGAGAAGTAATGTGGCTTTGTCAATTGTTAAGTGATTTGGGCATAGATGAACAAAAGCCAATCCAAGGGTTTGAAGACAACCAGAGTTGTATCAGATTGGCACAGTGAGAAAGCCAAAATGCACGAAGCACATAGAAATCAGAAATCACTATGTGCATGATATGATCAAGGAAGGACTTGTCAGGATGGACTGCTGTCCAACCCAAGAAATGATAGCAGACATCCTGACTAAGCCACTAGCAAGAGATAAATTCCAGAGTCTACGAGAAAGTATGAATCTGCTAGAATCGTGTATCCAGAGTTGAGGAGGGGTGTTGGAGTTGGTGCAACTCCACCTGCTGTCCAGACGGGGCAGAATGCTGTCCAAAAGGGGTCAAACTATGGCCCAGTGACTCTGACCTTTCTACCTGTTCTCTCTGTGATCCTTGTGGGGTGTGGCCCTAACCCTTTATCCTTCCCTTCTCCTCTGAGCACTTTCTCTTGTTCTCTGACCACTGACCTGTTAAGATGGCACACAGCAGGGCTCTGATACCCAGGCCATCTTGAGCACAAGGCATGCAGGGCGAGGCAGCTCTAGGGTCTTGCTATCTCTAAGTAATAGCTGAACCTCTGATCCTAATCAGATGCTGTAAATATACACTCAATGGAACTGTAAGTAAATAACTTCTTTTGCAACTTTAACAAGCCATTGCCTCTTTGTCTTTTTCTTATTGATTAGCAGTCAGCCAGGTGCGGGAGGTTCCCTGGGGTGATACCCAAAAGGGGGGGGGGTTCGCTGCTTAAGCTACTCTGCTTCCCCCCAAAGAGGAAACTATTTTTAATTTCCTCCAACAGCAGCTGGGTGCATTAAGTGACAGAGTGGAGATATAGATGGGGCAGTATGTAGTGTTCAAGGTGGCATGATATAAGTTCCAAAAAACCCTGGATGCGGGGTATATGGTAGAGTTGGGGCAGGTTAGTGTGCAGCATTTACACCAGATTACTCCTCATGTTCCTTAGCTGTGCTGGTGAAAACCATACCCATTGCTTCCCTCCCCTTCCCTTCCCTAACAGTTGTTGGCATGTCCTTTGCTCATGTGCATTCAAGATCCTACTCTGTACAAACTGGATTTCAAAGCAACCCATGCCTGTTTAAACACAACATTGCAGTGGTATAAAAATGAGCTGACATTGCACCTGATGCTTGAGAATTTATAATTAGTACATAAAAAGAGTAAAAATCAAGGAAGTATATGTGTATATTAAGTTTTCTTCAGACCATTGGTCCACCTAGTTCAGTATTATTCACATGGATACTCAACCTGATCTGGTACCCAAGAGGCACTCAATATTTCCGACAGGGCACCTGCCCCCCATCTCTACCACTTCACCTCCTATATTGCCACTGTGTTTTTATAAAATGACCAAGCAGGAGGATGTTGGAAATGAAGAGGGTCTGCTCCTGGAACCTCCCCATGTGACTACGAGAAGCAGCAGAGGAGAAAAGGAAGTGGCAGAGCCAGTAAGCAGCACATGCCACACTGGCAAGGCTGCATCGGTGCTGGAATAGAATTGGGCACTTGCTCACTCTCTGGAGACTAGCCTGCAGCCAGCCACCTCCCCAAGCTTGCTGCTCAGGCAGCCAGTCTCATGTTGTCCTAGTCTTTCTGCCCTACCTAGAGTTGCCAGGAATTGAAACTGGGGCCTGGTGCATGCAAAGCAAGTAAGCAAGAGCTTTGTCACTGACCTACAGCTCCTCCCTTAAACCTGTAATCAACCAGACTACAGATGTATCTCACTCAGACTCAAAAAGCCATGCAGTTATGGCTTGAATTGAATTGTTACAAGTCATGCCATTGAGAAAGACCAGGATTGAAAAGTGTCTGGAATGTTTGAGGCTGCACTGAGTGAATCTATGAATGTACAGCAGGCTGACTTAAGTGACTTTAGTGACACTTCTAGTAATAAATCAGGAGTATATTTTGATAATTATAAACTAATCATTTTTTGAGGTGTATTAGTTGGGGGTTAGCTAAGGTTGCATGGTTTTGTACGACACCCAGGCCTTGGCCCACAGTACAACAGTAACTATTGCCAGGAAGATGCAGGGCAGAAACAGCGGCTACCAAGATCATAATGGATAGCCATGCAGACAGGACAGGGACAATGTCCAACCATGCCTGCACAGAGTCAAGGAATCCACAAATACAGGCATTGGTCCCAGAAATATGTCCAAGCACATGTCTTCCAACCCAGTGCTATAGAACTCCCTGGACTTTTCCCCGGTTCACTGAGTTGTGGGATTCAGTGCTGGGCTGAGGACTTGCTGGGAATCCCCTGGCTCAGTCTCGGTAGTGACTCATCTGATTAGACAGAGCTTCCTCCCCCCCCCCCAAACCTGCTGGAAATGGTGGAGAGAAAGAGTTCTCATTGCCTGGAGTTCTCATTGTTAGGCTGTGGGAGCCACTCTGTGCCCTCTCACTCAACAAGACAGGAGGAGATTAGAGTAGAAAAATTCCTCGCAGATCATGACCTATTTACTGCACCCCTCGGGCATCATGACAGGATGGCTGTCATCTGGATTTTAAGGGTACTGAGTTTTCCCTTACAAGAATTATCTGTTTGTAATATATTATTATTATTATTATTATTATTATTATTATTATTATTATTATTATTATTATACTGTTATTAATATGAACCTCACACACACACAGGCATCACACTCCTGGCCACCTGCTGCAAGACGGAAAATGGATAGGAATGGAAAAATAGGCACAGAAGTTTCATTATTTTATAAAAGATCTTGCCCTTCTGGATGTTGGTCCATCTGCTCCAAACTTATGTAGATATCTAAGGGCCCAATCCTATCCAATTTTCCAGTGCTGGTGCAGTTGTGCCAGGGGTGTGTGTGCTGCATCCTGTGGTGGAGGGGCAGTTACTGGGGGCCTTCTCAAGCTATAGGAACAAGGCTGAGGGGCTAAAGATCCTATGAGGCACAAGGAAGCGAGCAGACCGCAAACATTTCTCCCTCTGAGTACAGGAAGCCTCACTGAGACTCCTCTCTAATTTTTGAAATTTAGCAGACACTACTGGCATGTTTTCAAGTTTTTCTCCATGACCATGGAGCAACCCCCCTCCCCTTGCCCATTTTATAAATGAAAATTGAGATTATCTGAACACTGCTTATAATCTCACATTCTACTACATGGATAAGGAGGATTCTTCCACACAAGGTGGCATGAAATATCTTTGTAGGTTCTAGTCGGGAGAACCCCTTGGACTCTAGGGTGAGAAGACACAGCCTGGGAATAAACTCTCGAAAGACTGAAGGCAAATCCCTTTGTCACATCACTGAAGGGCGAAACTCCTTTGCTGAGAGTCATCTGGAAGCCAGGGAGGGAAACTGGCATAGGCCCAGGGCTTGTTGACTGGTCTTTATCATTCTTCAAGGTCACTCAGCTCTTCTCTCACAATAGCTTGCCCTCTTTCCCTGCTCTGCAGAGTTCTCCCAGAATCAGAAAGGTGATATTCCCAGGGGGCACTGTGTTCCGTGGCAGTGTTTATATCTTGGAACCTTTCTACAAACAAATAAAGTGAGATGATGGTGGTTTGGGGGTGAACCACTCAAGACTGTAGCTGAAGTCATCCTTTTAAAGCTGGCCCATATTTCAAAACAAAACAAAATTAAAAAATTAACTGCATGTAAAAGTTCAGGGGAAAGGTTTAGTGTAGCTCTCTTTGTCTATATGCAGGGAGTTTTTCACATGGAGGATTATTAAAAAATATGACAGCCCCTTCCTGTAATCTGAAGTATAGCCCAGAACCTCCCCCCAGTCTACCCTTTCATTCTGTTTAGTGTAATGTAGTTGTAGGAAGACAGCTGATGTAGAATAGTGGCTAAGAGCAGGGTCCGCCCAAGTTGCTCTACCACCTAATCCTGCCCCCAATTCTGCCACCTGCTCACCTTCTTCTTCCTGCTCCAGCTCCACTGCCATTTCTTGTAAAGTGGGGAGAGTGCTAACAACAGAACCTCTTCCTGTTCTCTTTGGCAGCCACTTTGCAAGAGGCGGTGGTGCGACTGGGAGCAGGAGGAGGTAAACCCCCTCACCTTCTGCATTCTCTCTCAGCATGTGAGAAGAGGATGGGGCAACCAGCTGGGTAAAGTTGCAGGGCAGGTAGCAGGCCAGGAGAGGTGGTAGGTGGACTTGGGGTAGCCCCTGTCAGCTCGTCGCCTCCCCCAGTACATTGCCTGAAGTGAAGCATTCAGCTTGCCTCTTAGATAGAGGTGTTTGTTTCTAGTGAATAAGATAAGTTTACACCCTAACTCTTACTGAATACAATAGGCTTACTTATGAGTAAGGTAAATAACACCATTTTTCAAACACCTCTACTCATAGCTGGTCTGCTCTGGCTAAAAGACTGAGATGTAAATCAGGATTTTCCTAGTTTGGATCTCAACTTTGCAATTAACTCACTAAGGGTGCAATCCTAACCCCTTATGTCAGTGCTTTCCAGCATTGACATAAGAGCAATGCAGCTCTGAAGTAAGGGAACAAACATTCCCTTACTTGGAGGAGGCCTCTGTGAGTAACACCCAACTGCAGGATGCAGCACATGTCTCATTGGCACTGCTATGCCAGTGCTGGAAAGCACTGACATAAGGAGTTAGGATTGCGCCCTAAGGGTACAATCCTAACCCCTTATGTCAGTGCTTATGTCAGCAATGTGTGCTGCATCCTGCAGTTGGGTGTTACTCACGGAGGCCTCCTCACAGTAAGGGAATGTTTGTTCCCTTACCTCAGAGCTGCATTGCCCTTATGTCAGTGCTGGAAAGCACTGACATAAGGGGTTAGGATTGCGCCCTAAGGCTGCAATCCTATACATACTTACTTGGGAGTGAGTTCTATTGAACACAGTGAGGCTTATTTCTGAATAAACATGCATAGGATTGCACTGTAAGTGGCTACCTTAGGCAAGGAACTCCCTCACATCCTCAGCTACAATATGGGGATAACACACATATAATAAACACATGGACTATACAAATGCTAAGTACTACTATAACTTCCCAGTGCTATGTGGGCATGAATTTGCCTAAAGGAGGGGGAGAGAAAGCTCAGATTGGATCAGAGTACTTACAAGACCACTTTGCCAAAAACCTAAAAGAACTTGGGAAAATTTGCTATGTGAAGACAAATGACATGTGAACCAGCCTTAAGAGTGAGGAAGAGGTAGTGAAGGCAAGGAATCATGATGGTGGGTGCTCGCTAGGTCTGTATGTACCAGATGCCAGACAAAATGGTGAGCTAAAGATTGTTGGTGTGACCCAGCACAGCAATTCAACAACAGGAGTGTGTGTGTGTGTGTGTGGGGGGGGGGGGTGGGGTGATTGACAATTCTTGGACCCACCGGTGATTATTTATGGGATGTCTTGTTGGCCACTGCCATAGACCACAAGAGTGTTTTAGTCTGATCCGGCATTTGACAGTAGTTCTTGTTTCTGGAAATGTCTTGACTTAGATGGGTTCACTAGGTGTTCTCCTCTTTAACACCCCTGATAGCCCTGGGCATATTTGTTTGGAACAATGTTTCTCTCAGCCCTAGCCATTTCTGCATAGTTAAGTGTTTCCTTGTCTTTTTTTCCTCCAATCTCTCCAGGGCAGTGGGCAGCCCATTGGTCATGGATCCCAATAGCATCTGCCGGAAGACAAAGAGGCTGGCTGGGAAGCAGGCTGAGCTGTGCCAGACAGAGCCTGAGATTGTGCAGGAGGTGGCCAAGGGTGCCAGACTCGGTGTGCGTGAGTGCCAGTATCAATTCCGCTTCCGCCGCTGGAACTGCACCAGTCACAGCAAATATTTTGGCAAAATCCTACAGCAGGGTGAGCAGTGCAGTTTCTGTTGCTTGGCAAGGGACTTGGTTGCTTGGTCTGTGGAACTCCTTGCCACAGGAAGTAGTGATGGCATCTTGCCTAGATGCCTTTAAGAGGGGACTGGACAAATTTTTTGAGGAAAGGTTCATCACGGGTTACAAGTCATGGTAGGTATTTGCAAGGTAGAGGTAGACTGCCTCTGATTGCCAGATGCAGGGCAGGGCACCAGGATGCAGGTTGTGTCTGTTGTCTTGCATGCTCCCCAGGGCATTTGGTGGGCCACTGTGAGATACAGGAAGCTGGACTAGATGGGCCTTTGGCCTGATCCAGCAGGGCTGTTCTTATGTTCTTATGTTCTTAAGGGGACTTCTCCCTTTGCGATTCTCTTGTAAAGGGAAGAGAAGCATGAACACAATTCAGACATTGCTGATAGAGAGGATATCTTCTCAACCACACATTTGTGGCTCAGTGAGTTTTGTATGTAGAAGGTCCCAGGTTCAGCCTCTGACATCTCTAGACAGGGCTGAGAAAGACCTCAGCCTTAAACCCTGGACAGCCACTATCAATCAGTTTTAGACAGCACAGAGCTAGTTAGCCCATTGGGCTGACTTAGGATAAGGCAGCTATGTAGGCTCACCTGTTCAGGGTTCTCACAACCAAACAAAAGGAATGATCCCAAGACTGGAGAGTATGTATCTTGGAGAGGGACTCCAAAATGACAGTGTGTGAAGACTTCATTTTATATTTGGGGTGACCTCACTACTTACAAGACAGGAGGTGGAACTAGAAAAAGATTGCCATAGTGGTGAAAGTTTGCTCTCCATTGGTGTGGCAAGGAGAGGCAGGACTCTTCCCTAATTATCTTGGGGGGGGGGGAAGAGAGGTGATGTGCCTGTTAATGAAGTCCTTGGGTATGCTTTGAACTTGGCTGTAGCCTAACTGTAAGTTATGGTTTTTGTTCTTTGGGGAAACCCCCAACTTTAGTACCTAAGAAATGATAAAATTTACATTTGCTCACCTAAACGGATGCAAGGAATCCTTGCATAATTATGCTCTTAGATTTGAATTTACTGGAATGGCATAAGCAAGATCTGAAAAGTGTATGGCAAATATATGTTTTTTCCAAAATACATTATAGTGGTTGATACATTCTTCCTGGGCTTTTTCTAATTGGGGAAGGGGGAGACCATGAAATATCTGGTTATGTTCCAGTTCCATCCTATCTGAATTTTCTCTGTACACTGTGCATAGACATGAACCCATTTTGCCTAGTTTTGCTACTGGGCTGTAGATAAATGCCTGAAAGTAAGGCATTTATTTTTGTTTTTATTTTTTATTTTGTTCTGTCTCATTGAAAAGTACTGAGGCCTTCAATTGCAGAAGGCAACCAGGTTTTATATGCAGACTGGAGATATTTAAGGCCATTTGACACATTATACAAAATGTACTTCAAAAAAGTACCCAAAAAATGTACTTCAAAAAAAAAAAAAAAAAAACAACACCACAGAAAATATTTCTAGATGGAAAGCAGCATGAGCCCCCCACATGTGGATTGTCACATTTTATAACAGCACAGCTTGTGCATTTCTCACCATATGCAAGGTACATTTGTGCGGTTGTCACTGATCTACACATGGGTTCATACTGTCTTCCACACGTAAGCACTTTCCGTGTAAAAAAATTGCCATATTTGAAGAAGCTTATTTTTGAGGGCTGAAGCATTTGATTAATTGGTTTTAAACCTTTTGATCAATTAAAAAAAATTCCTTTAGGCAGCATATTTTGAACAACTCAAAGATGTTCAAAAGATGTTCAAAAAACTCAAAAGATGTTTTTGGTTTTACCAAAAACCACAAGTAGCAGGAACCAGCAATTCCCCCTTTTCTCTGACAAAGGGACAATGATGAACTTTGCACACATCCATTAAATGCAAAAGCAAATATGCATATTTCCTCAGAATTATAGTTTTACTTATGGGTGTATTTATGCAGATGTAAGCAGCAATCAATCAATGTATCAACTAAAACACACGATTTATTGTCCAAGATGTCTTTGTTAATTTAATGACAGCCCTATCTCTTCTTTTTAAAAAAATTAAATAAATTGGATGCTGCCTTTCCTTTTGTTTCCTGCATAAAATCATAAGAACATAAGAAGAGCCCCGCTGGATCAGGCCAAAGGCCCATCTAGTCCAGCTTCCTGTATCTCACAGTGGCCCACCAAATGCTTCAGGTCATACACAAGACAAACAGAACAACAACAATAAATCTTTTCTTCTCAGCATCCTGACTGAATACAGCTGAGTGTAGACCTAAGAAAGTGAAAAAGGCATTGGGCTGCATCTGTTTGGGTTGGAATCCTATACACATTTCCCTGGTAGTAAGTCTAATTGAATTCTGGGAGACTTACTTTGGAGTAGACATGCATAGGATTGTGCTGTTGGGAGCATTGTCACACTCCCTTCCCCAATGTTGGCGCAGATATCTGGAAAGAGAGAAAATGCAGCCAGGATACAATCTTTACCAGTTGGGAAAAGTCTTAAGCAAAGAAGCCAAAGGAAGATGGTACCCATCATAACTGAGGAGCTAAGCATGATGGGAAACCCTGCTTGCTCATGCCTCACAACCTCTTCAATAACCAGTCCCTTGCAGATGAGGAAACTGACACAGAGTCCAATCCTATCCAGCCTATCTTATCTGGGGGGGGGGGGGCAGTCACAGAGGTCTCCTCAAGAGATTGCACAGAGGCTGCATTGCAGTTGTAGTGGTGCTGGGAAGTTAGTTAGGATTGGGCCCACAGTCTCCTAAGGCATTTCCTTTATTCCTCAGAAGGCACAAGTAGTGCTGCAGTTAGAATGTGTGAAGCATAGTAATCGCTGGGTCCCTGGGGAGGCCCAGGTTATTGCTACAGGCCGAAGGTTTACTGCTGTGACATGTCTCCCTGTCCTTGTAATGAAGCAATTATGGATGCTCCCAGACAGCACAGTAGCTTTTAATAAAGCCCAAGAATGCATCCATGTCTGGGATTGATTTACCGCCCCCTCCCCCCCTACTTACCCTCCCCATCGGCTGTGCTCCTACATGTCCTTATAGCTTCCTCCAGGCTTCCAAGCAACTTGACAGAGTAGGGCTGAGACTGGGCAATAAATAGCACATGCCCCAGGGAACCTCCTTGCCCTAACACAGGCAAGTGAGTGCCTTCTTCCAATTCTGCCCCACATCGAAGGGGACGGGCAGGTCAAGAGAAGAGAGAGGGCTGCTGCACGCTTGACCCCAGTGCCAACAATGAATGCATGATGGGCAGGGCTGGAGCTGTCACTGTCTGACTTTTAAAGGCCAAAGGTACAGTAAAGAAAAATCTCCCTGAACACCAAGGCAGAAATTGACCAGTGGAAAACCTTTGCTAAAGTTTGAAACCAGCTGAACATTTCCAATGAGACCACATGATCATGGACTGTATTACGGTTGGTAGCCTGTGGACCTGTAGAGCCCATTAGGATCACAGAATAGGCGTAGAGAGGCCGAGACAGAGGGAGACAGCCAGGCAGCTGGACTAAGAGCCAAATCTTATCCAACAGTCCAGCCCTGTTGTAGCCGTGCCAATGGGGTGTGCACTGCAGCTTGTGGTGGGAAGGTAGTTATGAGGCTTCTAAAGGTAAGGGAACATTTGTTCCCTTGCTTCAGGGCTGCACCGCAGCTGCACCAGCACTGGAAAGTTGGATAGGATTGGGCCCTTATAGGCAGGGTGACCAGATGCCCTCTTTTTCCAGGACATGTCTTCTTTTTTAGCCTTTCGTCCTGGAAAAGAATTTGAATGCCCTCCTTTTTCCTGTGAGTGGACCCCTGCAGGCAGTGCATAGCTTTCTTGGAATTAATAAATAAGTAATATGGTTTTAAATTTAACAATAAGTGGTATATGAAGTGCTTATATGAACCACATGAAATCTATATACAAGTTTTTTTTAGCTTTTATTTTGTCATGTCCTACATTTTTTCTTGGATGTCCTACATTTTGGGGCACCTCGTCCTCTTTTGCATTTATGACATCTGGTCACCCTGCTTCAAGGGCAGCCATTTTCAACCACTGTGCCATGGCCTACTGGTGTGCCACAAAAGGTCTGCAGGTGTGCCGTGGAACTTTGGGGGAGGGTCACTTGTTAGTAGGGCCATTGGGGGATGTGAGTCTCCCACCAACAGCATGGTGTGTGCTTTGTCAATTGTCAAAAACCTGGTGGTGTCCCTTGACCATTTTAGTGCCTTGTCAGTGTGCCTTGAGACGAAAAAGATTGAAAACCGCTGTTCTAGGGGGAGGTTTCTGTCCCTTGTCAGTCACTGGGCTGACAGAAAGGAGAGAGGTGGCAGTGAGACCTGGTCATCCGCTGCACTGTAGAGTGCTTTATTCTGGGAGAGGCTGGCCTGGATTGGAGGTTGATGGTCGGGGTGAGGAAGCAGTAGGGCACTGAGGGGCGCTGGCAGAGGTTGGGGGGGGGGCGGTGGGATTGTGCAGAGGAGGAAAAGGTAGACAGGCGGGGTTGGGCCAGGACTCTGCCAGTGGGCACAGAAGGACCAGCCTGCCTGCAGCCTTCCTAGGCTGGATCCAGCCATCTGCCTCCTGTCCTGGCATCAGCAGCCCGGGAGCAGTGGGGCGCCTGCTGGCAAAGCGAGGACAAGCGGGAGAGACCAAGCCCCCCACCCCACCCCCACCCCGCGGCGGGTGCGGCGCCTGGTGCCGGAGCAAGTCGAGCAGAATCCCCCTTTGGCTGCGACAGGTCCCGGCACGGCGAAGGATGCCTGGAACTCGTGTCCCGCGGCGGAGGGGCGACTGGCGCCCCGCCGTAAATAAGAAGCGGAGGAGGAGGGGAGGGGAGGGGAGGGGAGGCTGGCATTCCACCCCGGGGTTGCCCCCCGCCCGGTTGCTGGGGGGGACGGGACGACGACACAGGGCAGGCGTTCCCCTCGTCTGTATATGTTAGTTCCCAGGCTCCGGGCTGGCAGATCTCGGGCCCCCGAGTCCCCCTTCATTTCCACGGGGCTCGCCAGGGAGAACATCCCACTGGGCTGTGCCCGCCAGGAGGATCACAGCAGACCTCGAATCCCCAGTGGGCCTCACTCGGAAGCCACGCCTGTTCTAAACAGCTGGGATCACTCGTGGAAATGCAACCCCTGCGCCCCCCACCCCATCAGATTTGGGCGTCTCCAGTTGGGTCAGTCCATCGGCGATACTACCGTCTTACAACCCGAGGTGATCTCCCCGACTGGGGTGCAGTGGCGTAGCTAGAGGGGGTGCAAAGCACTAAGCCTTGCAGGGAGCTTCATCGTAGCGTGCAAGGGGCCCTCCCCCTCCCCTTCGGAGCCATTCCAGGCGGGGGGGGGGGAGCTCCTTGCAAGACAGGCTGCAATCCTATTCACACTTTCCTGAGTAAGCCCCATCAACAAAATAGGACTTACTTTTGAGGTGACTTGGTTAGGATTGTGCACTAAGGCTCCTTGCAAGACTTAGTGCTTTGCACCCCCTCTAGCTACGCCACTGCTGGGGTGCACCCGCCTTGCACTCAAAGAGGTGCACCCGGGAGGCCGCAGTTCCAAAGCATTCCAACCAAGCAGAGTTTGCTGCTCCTGATCAAGGACACCCTCTCTTGGGTCAGGGCACAGTGAGGGTGAAAGGAGCAGCCATGAGTTCTTTAGGCCACCCTGGCTCACGGTTTCTCCCTGCTTGCTCCACCCCAGTTTTAAAATCTGGTGTTGTTCTGGTGTTCATAGTAGGCAAGACTCTTGGAAGGGACATTGGACAGGCAGAAATTCAGCAGGTGCATAGAGTGGGAGATCTTATTGACTTTCCACTAATTCCAGGCCTTGGGTCAAGCCATGCTTGCCTGTACCTCTTGCTAAACTGAACCATGCTTCACCCATGAAGGGTGGGTGGTTTTTTTTTGTTGTTCTTTTGACCAAACCCAATCTGATGCTCTTTTTTAAAATCCTGCCCAGATATCCGGGAGACGGCCTTCGTCTATGCCATCACAGCAGCAGGTGTGAGTCACGTGGTCACCCAGGCCTGCAGCATGGGCGAATTGCTGCAGTGCGGATGTGAGGCCACTCGGAGCCGGTCCCCTCCTCTGCCACCCACCATTACAGGGTCTGAGGGCTCTGCCTGGGAGTGGGGCGGCTGTGGGGATGATGTTGACTTCGGCTATGAGAAATCCCGCCAGTTCATGGACGCTAAGCGAAAGCGTGGCAAGAGTGACATTCGGACCCTTATCGACCTGCACAACAATGAAGCAGGACGCCTGGTAAGGGCATCCTCCCTTCCTCCTTCTGGGCTATTTGGAATCCTTCTCTCATGGACAGCCCTGCCTCCTTTCTTTTCAATAACCCATATGGACTACTTTCACTTGTCCTGAGGCCCAATCAATCAATCAATCAATCTTTCGTTCTTTAACCCCCCCCCCCAAAATGCACACACACACACACACACACACACACACACACACACACAGCGAGAGAGAGTGCAGCAGAGCAGCAAGTGGCCAACAGGTCAATTCTGAAGTGCAGGAGCTCTGCACAATACCCCCCCCCCCTCCGCATAGCCATGCTCCACTAAGGCCCAAACCAACTATGCACTTATTCTGTGGGAAAATACATCAATGAGTCATATCCATGAGTTTCGACTCATGATTTGCAACCACACATGCACTACAGCCCAGGGTTTTCTTTGGCATGAGCTACACTAGTCCCTCTTTTCATGTTGCCAGCAGGCTTCCTAGTTCTACAGAAATCTCAGCAGCACTTGCCTGCAGAAAAGGGCTCAGAGATTCTCCAAGTATCAAGGCGGGAGACTTCCTGGTTTTAGAACAAGGGTGCTCACACTTTTTCGGCTTGAGAGCTACTTTGAAACCCAGCAAGGCCCGGAGATCTACCAGGGGGGAAGGAAGCGTCTGACTGGGCATGGCTGGGCTGAGTTGGGCCGGACCTGACTGGAAGAGAAGTGACCTCTCCCATCAGAGCGACTCCATCTCGAACTCCCGCCCCTCTCCCCTTCCGCTACAGAGCCCCAGGAAGCGCCTCAGTCCAGTGCAGCCCAGCTCCCCCTCCGGCCGCTGCCCACTTTAGCTCCTGCTCTTCTGCATGCAGCGCGGGGAAACTGATGAAACTGACTAGAGTCTAATCAGTTTCTTCAGTTTTGTTGCTGCATGCCTGAAGAGCAGCTAAAGTGTCAGTTTCAGTGTCAGTTTAGTGTCAGCTAAATATGTCAGTTTCGTCTAGTCACTAGACAAAACTGACATATTAACAGTTTGGAGAGACAGGGCTCCGCGATCTACTCATTTTGCTTTGCGATCTACCGGTAGATCGCGATCTACCTATTGAGCACCCCTGTTTTAGAATATACTGTGATTCCCCACCTTGACTTTTACAGGAGATTCCCCCACCCCATGCTTTTTCCTCATGTTTTCAGCACTACTGCTCTTCAGTCACGGAAGCTGTGTGCTTCTGAAGGAAAACCCCTTTTGAAAAAATGGGCTCCCCTTCTTGTTTCCAGTAACTTTTTTCCTAATGAAGTGGGGTTCCTCAGAGGGGATCTCTTCTTCAAAAATTTTGTAGAGCATCTTCAGTTCTCAAAAATAGTGTACAGAAAACTGGACAGTCAGCGACATACTTAATAGAAGCTAACAGAAACCCAACATGGCCATGATTGGCCCCACACACGAGGCAATCTGAGCAGACAAAGAAAACCACCCTCAAAGCCTTGAAGTGGGTGTTGGGTAAAATGGCACAACCCCACCCAAATACCACAATGTAGTTGTAGGTAGTATTAATATAAAACAAATTGATACAAACTGATAACTAGAATTAAAAAAATATCCCTGATAAATATGCAAGGGGAACTAGACTGCTTTCCTATGCAAGTTTACTCAGACATCCCACTGTGTTTGATAGGACTTACTCCCAGAGAAATTTACCTAGGACTGTAGTTTTAATGTAACGTGAGCTACATATTGTCTTTGATGCAGGCTTTGGGAAAATTAATTACCTATATATTTATATATGTCTCTAGGCAAATTTCTCAGTTTTTCTCTTCTTAAGCCTAATGCTTCTTAGCTAAGGTCCTTTGCAAATGATGTCAAAGTACCTGTGAGTACCTGCAAAGTACCTGTGAGCTCCTACTGATGACATCACTGTTCCTGTTGTAGGAGAAGTTCTGGAACTCTGCTTTCCCTTAACTATACCCCTGATTGCACAAGGACATATGGCTTTTTTTTTTTTTAAAAGGTCAAGAACAAAGATGGAGGCAAGGGCTTTGAAAGCTCCCAAGCAGAGAACAGTAGTGCAGAGTCAGAGGGAGGCAAAATAGGGCTGGGCATTTGATCATCCCACCCCAACGGGCCTCATCTTCATATTACAGCCAGACAGATCCTCTGCACCAGCCTGTCTGCCGTTTTTCTTTGGGTTGCAGTCATACACTTTCCCAAGGAGCATCTTAACTCAGTTCTTCCTCAGCTCCACATTTCATATAGCACTCTTATCCATGCCTCCTGTTGCTGCTCCTCACCTTTATTTGGCCATTGTCTTTAACTACTAAAAAATTGCTGGAGCTGGATGAAGCACCTCTCTCAGCAGATTTCTCACCTCTGTTCACCCCAGATGCCCCATAACCAGAGCATGTTCCTGTGGTAGTTCTGGCCTTTATTTCCACTTTGTCTGCCACCTGAATTGCTGTCTGTGATCCTCAGGTACCCTCTTCCTCTTGCTTCTGCCTGTTTTTTCCACCCCCACAATCAGTTCTGGGGCTCATCTGGGATAGTCACCAAAAATGCATTGGCTGGCAGAACAAGGAGATTCCATGATCCCTGGCACAACCATCACTTCCAATTAATCCATAAATAGTGATGAGTAAACAAGGCAGGTGGCAGTGGTTAGATAAACTGATTTCTCTGAACAGTCTAAGGCAGGCATGCCCAGCTCTGTGGGCTCTGATCGTACATGTTAATCAATTGGAGAGGCTGAGGAACAAATGTCCTTCCTGACAGATCTCTTCAAGAAGTTGAACAATCATGGCATGTTGCTTTTCTGGAACACATGTGAAGCAATACAATGACAGATATATGAAATACTCCTAGACATTCATTGCTGTATTTTTTTTTCTAGTGAAGGTGACCAAATTTTTTGAACCACACTATGATTCCAATTTTGTAGGACTATGAGGCAAGATAATATTGTTTTGTGGGACAGAGCTGGCTCATAGGTTTCCAGTCATCCTTCCCTGCTCTAAGGTAATGGTTGCCATATGTTTAACTAGGGAACCCACTTTAGGAATTCAGCTGCTGGGCCCCTCTCATGCTGAATTTCTCCTTGACCATTTGAATATGTTTGGATATGCCCATAGCCATAAAATCCAGCAATTCCAAGCAGAACACACCCACATTCTGGTGGCTTTCTCCCTTTTTAGGTTCAGAATGAGCACTCTGTCACTCTGCTCCCACTTTTAGTCCATTTATGGTGAGAGCTATCTTTGATTTTCCTAATCTCACTATTGCATGGCATTATTGGAGATGTGATTGCTATTTCTAGGAGTTGTCCCTTTTCCTCTTTCCAGGCAGTGAAGAACCACGTGCGAACAGAGTGCAAGTGCCATGGGCTTTCAGGTTCCTGTGCTTTACGCACCTGCTGGAAGAAGATGCCCCCTTTCCGGGAAGTGGGCGACCGCCTACTCGAACGCTTTAATGGGGCTTTTAAAGTGATGGGTGGTAATGATGGCAAAACACTCATCCCTGTGGGACGGAACATCAAGCCACCAGATCGGCAGGACCTCATCTACTCTGCCGACTCACCTGACTTCTGCATTGCTAACCGCAAGACAGGTTCTCTGGGCACACGTGGGCGTGTGTGCAACAGCACTGCCATGGACATGAGTGGCTGTGACCTACTGTGCTGTGGGCGTGGTCACCGTGATGAGACACTGCTGCTAGAGGAGAATTGCCTTTGCCGCTTCCATTGGTGCTGTGTGGTGCAGTGCCGGAAGTGCACAGTGCGCAAAGAGCTCAGCCTGTGCATTTGAATGACTATGGAAAGGACAATGGACAGGGAAGACACAGAGCAAGATGATGGGGAATGGACCCAGCCTGCAACAGAATGCAGATACAGGGAGTATAACCGAGCTGGTATGGGCATAAGGGGCATGATATCGATCTAGATTGAGGATCATAGAGCAACCTGCCAGTTCGTGTTCACAAGGTCTTGCTCACCATGGAGCCTCAGAATTGTGTCCAAGGCTTAGGTGTGTCCAGCAGTTCTCAGCACCTGGTTATATAACTTCCTTTGTGCAGTTCCTTGGTATCCATTTGCCAAGCTATAGCTCCAAATGGGTCCACTACTCCCTGCCTGGACACACACTGCATACAGGACATACAGGGGTCTCCTGTATCACCTGATCTTCTCCTGTCACCAGCTCCAGCTGTTTGGCCCTATGTGGATCTGTGACCATGGGTCATGCACAGTTTCCCTGGAGGGATGTGTTGTGCCTTGCTTTGTAACGGATCTTTACTGTGTTTAAGAGAACAGCAAAGGTTTCCTGCCTATTGACTGCTATGGCCTCCTTGCTTCCCATCACTGAGAGCTGGGTCTACAGGTTCTCTTTACATCAATAAAGCTATTTAAACAAAAAGCCCTTTTCATCCAGTGTCACAAAAGGGAGTGTTCATAAGTGCATTTAATACAGATCGGCCACTTAATTGCTCATGTCAGCTATTCTTCTGTTCCCACTATGAAGCAGGGACATTAAAGAAAGGTATAAAGCTGGCCTTTCCTCACCATTCCTGTATTTCCATGAAGTGATCTCCAGAAGTGTCCTGAAATGTGAAGAGATTATCCTAATCAGTGTTAACGACTGGGACAGCAGGACCAAAGAGAATAATGTTGATTGCAGATCAATGCCAGAATAAGAGAGCCCCTTGGGAGTTAAATAGTGGGTGGTGATGCTTATGTTGTTCAGCTGGGGTTTGGATCTTTTTGATATGAATGGTAGATGCACCTTGCAGAGAAATGGCAGAATCTCAGACACTCATTTTGTAGCTTGGCATCTTCACTTCCCTACACTTACAGCCCCATACCTCTGTTTGAAAGACAGCTCAACAGAAAGGGGCAAGCGCCCAAGCACATTTACTAGGGGGCATTTTCTCCTCTCTGCATCTCTCTCTCTCTCTCTCTCTCTCTCTCTCTCTCTCTCTCTCTCTCTCTCTCTGCATTTTCTCTCTCTCTGCATGTGTTCATTCTACTGAGTATTGTTAGGATCAAAACAGTGGGGCAGAAGTCTTAGCAAGGACACTAATCCACTTCAAGGTGTTTGTGCTGCCTGAACTATAGGACTCCATAGCGGCTCTTTTCTCTCTGTATCCCTGATTATACAGGGATCAAACACAGTGTTTGCAGACAAAGCTGACTCTAGAAATACTAAGGAGAGTTGAGGGACATCACTGGCAATTTGGTTGGAAGATAAAATGCAGACTCTTGTGGCAGTTAAGAACCATATGCTGCTGGGTCAGGCTAGCAGCTCGCCCACTTGGGACAAGCCACTTAAGAGCTAACTTTGGATGCTGGACAAATCATTCACAGCTCTTTAGCCATGTTATCACTGAACTGTGGAAAAACCTCTAGCACTTTACTAACTGAGATGGACAGCTGAGACTCCCAGAAAGTAAATGCAATGCCCAACCGCACACACAAATGTCAAGCAGTCCCAGACTTCCATCTGCAGTTAACAAATAAGGTGGGTGCAGTTTGCTAGGGGTATCCGCTTTAGTGTCTCTTTGATTCTTCCTTCTCTTTTACTAGTCACTTCCCAGATAAAAAATAAAGGCAGAGCCTTAGTCTGTCTCTGTCTCTGTCTCTCTCACACACACAGAGTTTCTGCAGCATCATTTTTGATTGACTTGGATGAAGAAGCTGTCTTCCACCAGAGGGCACCATGGGGCTGTCACTTGGCATGTGATTGAGATAGGAATGAACTACTGTACATGGAGTACTGCAGCACCGCTATTGAATTGCCAGGTATGTGCCCCTGTGACATTTCAGTGGCAGGGTAGGGCAAGGTAAGACCTCCCAGCATAGACTGGTATATAATCTACTCTTCTCTGAATCTCCCCTGCTTATCCATCTTAAGAATAATACCCACTTTGGTCTGAGAGACACATCCTGAAGGCGCCAAGCTGACAAATCAATTTGAATCACTGTGTCCAACAGGAAAGTCCCAGATCAGGCCTCTAGCCAGGATTCTAGAGGTGGGTGGGGGACGATTTTTTCAGGGCAGGCAATTATGTCGGGTATCTATACTAGTGTACAAAATGAAAGGGTAAGTATCGAGAAACATCAAAGACCTGTAACTCACCCAGATTTCATGAAGAGAAAATATTTGGGGTTGTGGTGGTGGTTGAAAGATGCATTCATTACCTATAAAGCAATTTAACAATAGTTTACATAGAATAAATGCATCTCAGTATGCAATGTAAAATGTATTTATCTACGCAGAAATAACATGCAACATATCCTTTCATTTTGCACACCAGCACAATACATAGGCTTGCATCACTGCAAAAGTAAAACATAACACTGTGATGCAGGTAGTATTTACTTGTACTGAAAGCCTTTCATTTGCCAATGACACATTGCTGATGCATTGAGAATACTAAAATAAAATTTATTTACGTAAAAGCAAGAGGAAAGAGATGTAAGTCAAATACAGTAACACCATTGAAACATTAGTTTTTTACAATATTCATTACTTTTAAAAAGCAAAGTACAGAAGATTTGAATTTATTGAATCTACCTAGTAGAGCTGAATTCTCCTATCTTTCTGAGAGTTGAATCTCCTTAGAACCAGGAGTGGATCCAGTGTCTGTATGGGGGGGGGGCCATGAGCACTACCTTCAGAGCCCAAGTCAACCAGGTGGGTAGACCTGGGCTCCAGCCTGGACTTGGAGCCCAGGTCTACCTGATTGAGCTTATAGCCTCTGTGGCTATTTGCTAGGAAGGTAGACCTAGTTCCCATTCCAGCCAATATTCTTGGCACATGCCCAGTGGGTATTCCCCTGGCACCCGAATTTGCTCTCCATTCTAGTGGGTGCCCTTCCCTGCTGGCCAGTTTGGGGGGAGCCATGCACCCATGGCCCCCCCAGGATCTGCCTCTGCTTAGAACCTTTTTCATACTTATGTTCTTCGTTCTCTTTAGCTCAAATGCTTTCCATGCTTTCTCCCACCAGAAAAAGGGTCTCCCCAGTCCCCAAGCAGCAGCCATTAATTTTAAAAATATATCTGAAAGGCCAAAACCTCACCATGATTTCTCCAAACAGAAATGTTTCTCCCTGCCCACCCACCCCCCAGCAGCAATACCTTTGTAGTAATTACCATGTTCCACAGAAGAAGAAATAGCATCCTCCTCCCCAGCCAGTACAAGTAGAAATTTCTCCTTGTAGCTACTCTGGACCAGCCCTGCTTTCCATGTGGATGGGGGCAGGGTGACCAGAGATCATAACTTCCAAGGAGCCTCCCCCCCCCAGGAATCTTTTTTAATCGCTCTACACACATGCACTCTCTCCCCCCATCTCTGCCAGAAGCACCAAGCCCTCTTCCCTCCTGTTCTGGGGGGCACCAGAGAAAGCATATTCAGCTCAGCAGTCTCCTTCATGCCTGCCTCTCAAGTGTCATGTGACTATCAGAGACCCTAAGCTGGGTTAGTAAGCAATAGCAGGAGCAGGATTGCCTCCTCCTTGGATTGGAGGAGGCTGCCTACAGGGAGGGGCTGAGCTCTCAGGGAACAAGCTACAATGGAGGACATTCAATCACGTTTGGAGGACAAGAGGCTGAAAAAGAGGACAAGTTGAGATAAAATGCTGGGGGGACGACTGCTGGCTTGGGGGGGGGCAAAGCCCCCTTAGCAATGGCCCTGTCCCAGATACAAAAGTTCTGCTGTAGTGTTTCTTCTTATTAGGATCTAGCAATGGTTGAGTGTCACAGCCTTTGGCTTGTTTTTGGTGGGCTAGGAAGGAGGTCTTTGGTGTTCTTGGATGCACTTTTGTAATCTCTACCTCTGTACTCCCTTTCTGTGCCTCTCTCCTGATGCTGATCTATGGATGTCATTCTGGCCTGGTCATTCATCAGGTCCTCCCTGATTCAAATCTTGCCTTTGCCATAAACTCCCTAGATGGCCTTAGGCAAGCTACTCAACCTCACCAGAACCTCAACAGAATAATACCTGACGGGGTTATTGTAAGGATTACATCAAGATAACTATGTGGAGTGCTTTCATTACTCGAAAGCATTATACAAATCTTACTCACCCTTCTAGCTGTCATGATCTTACTTGCTGTGATTTTCTAAGAGGTATGCCAACCTTATCTGGGCAAGGAAGGTGGGGAGGAGGCTTTGAAGACCTTAGAATCTGAATTTCAAGCCTACAAATACCCTACACAATCTATGTCAATACGACACGGGCTTTCAAATGCAACTTTTTTGGTGCATTTTGGTAGTTAGACAAACTCAAAGCCTTTTGGTGAATGCAGACCACACACTTTCCCTATGTTTAAGATGCTTCAGATGGAAACAGTTTCCCCAGAGCAAAGGTCATGGCACTGTATGGCTACTAGTTGGAGGGGAGCCTGTGAAGCACCCAATCATACATGAATGCTCTGTGCTTGTTTGCATATGACCCTGTATGTACGTGCCTGCACAAACAGACAGACCTCCATTTGTTCCCTATCAGTTCACTGCTTTCCCAGTGTCACAGCAGGGCTATGTGGAGGGGACTGCTCAAAGTAGCATTACGAGGACAGGAACATCTGATTCTCCCAAAGTGGAGCCATGTGTCGGCCTCACCACAACACAGGCAGATAATGAGAGGTTTCTCCCAGAATGGTGGGAGCAGCAGAAGGGGTTCCTCTGGGCCTTGTTGCCCCAGGCATTACTGAAGGGGGTCACTGCAGGTCACCCTGGAGCTTCCCTTCATCATCATCACCCAGCTTGGATTGTGGCTTTCAAACCACTCCCTTACACTGGGTAGAAAGGTACACACAAAAACAACTGCCGGCCAAAGGGTGTTTGGGGGGGGGGGGTAGGATGCTGAGTATACCCTTGCTGCCATCTATGGACACACCAGCTTTCTCTCAAGCTCTTACATTTCCATGACTGTAGCTCTGAGAGTGAAAGACCCCATGCTGTACCAGCACCAATCATGGCAGGGGCAACAGCCATTTATAGTGATATTACTGTACAGTACAGGTGCAGCCTATTTATCCACGGATTTTTTATCTGCGGATTTGTCTCAAAGCAAATGGGGTGGGGGAACCGAAAGTCACACACTCCTTTGCCCTGTGCTGGCGTCTCGCTCCATTTCCAGGCAGCCCAAAACACTGCAAAAAGGCTCTGCCTCACCCAGGCAGGGAAATAGCCCTGGATCCCTGGAAGAGGTTCCCCTTGCTAAGGAACAGTAATACTCCTGGAGCCCCTGAGCCAGTAAAGAGGCTGAAGAGGGGACCAGTGCAGCCAGAACCAGTGCAGCAAGGTGGAGCTCTTGCTCTCTCTCACTCACACAGGAGCAGGTGTGGTAGCAACAGAGGGGACTGCTTTAAAAAACCCAGACAGTATTTGCCAAATCCCCCCCATTGAGATGGTGCAGGCAATCACCGACACAAGCAACCCCCCCCCCCCCATGGTTCAGGCTATCACTGACACAAGCAAGCCTTCCCACCAAGCAAAGCATGAGATATAGCCTACAATCCTCTCCACACTTTCCTGGGAGTAAGCCCCATTGACTACAATGGGGCTTTCTTCTGAGTAGAAATGCATAGGGCTGGACTCTTTAAAGCTCAGCAGGACAGCTGGCAACGGGGAGGGCAGCAGAGGGGGACTGATAACAGCTGCCTTAGTTTCCTTCCATCCAGAAGTGTCAGGCTGCAGTGTATTTGCGTAACTCTATGGAACTTTGTGGAAATACAAAGCACAATGTGTTTTGTATTAATCGCGCCAAGTCACGGAACGGAACTAATGTGGACAAATAGGCTCCACCTGTACTTACGAGGACCAGCCTATCCATGAGGCCAACTGAAGCAGTCGTCTGAGGCAGCAGATTGGTGAGGGGCACCCATCTCTGTCTACCTGCTTGCCTCCACTGCTCCTCTTTTCCTTCTTGAATTGAAAAGAGAAGATGGGGAAAGAGAGGAAGAGGAAGTGGGGGGAGAAGAGACCTGAGGTAGAACACTGAAGAGTGGGAGGTGCAGAACCTAGCACATCACTGGGTAAAGAGATCAGGCATCAGGAGGTCTTGGGCTGGCCGTGTTATTTACATCTTTCAGGATTTTTATCAGATTTTTCTGAGAGTGAAAGACCCCATGCTGTACCAGCACTCCATTACTTCAAGGTAATTCAAACCTACCTGTGTGAAGAGGGAAAACCAGAGAAGTAGTAGGGGTGTTCTGTGTCATGAATGGGGAGTTTTATGGCTCATTTTCTGCAAAACCAACCTTCTCTGCAAGGCCTAGATTGGCAGGGTACAGGCTCATTGCATCACTCCTATCTGACACATGCAGGCTATTTGCCCACTTCTGCTGACAGGGAACCCTTCCAGATAAGAAGAAAAATGTTCTAGCCATCAATGAGCTGGGATAAATTTCTGGGCAACGAGCATTTGGAGATGGGAGCTTGATATGGCGTAAAGGGTAGCACAGCAACAAGTGACTTTGAACAACTACTGTATTCATTTATATGATGATTTTCCACAAAAAATGGCTCAAGGCAGTATTCATACCCGACATAATATTTACTCAACTGAGTGAGGGGTTGTTACAACAACAACAATACTTAGCATTTGTATAACACTTTTCAGAGAGTTCCAAGGGCATAGTAGCTTGCTTTGGTCCTTACAATTGTCTACTCAGGTAGGCTCAGTATCATTATATGATCCCCATATTGCAAATGGGAAACGGAAACCGAGAGTGATTTGCCAAAGGCAGGGCCAACCTTAGGGCAATTTGGCTGACGCAGGCCACATACTTTGGAGGGGCCCTGCGCCGCTCCTGCCAGCTCACTGTGTAGCTGGCACACTAGTATGGAGTCATTCATGCCAAGGTGTGGTGGAGTGCTGCATGGGCCCTCCCATTCACCCAGAAGCAGTTGGCAGTGACATCATCATGTTACTGCCAATTATTTCTGGGTGATGCTCTTCACGCATGGCACTAGCAGCCCCGGGCTTGCCACAGTTGCACCACACTATGGTGAGTGGGGGGCCATAGGGGGCTGAAAAAAAAAACTCATATTAGGTCCTTCTGCTCCTGGGCCTGGCCAAAGGCTATCTAATAAGACTCAATTCAACCTGGAGACTTCCTGACCTGTAGCTTAGGCTGTTAGCCACTATTCTGAATTAGGTTTATACCATGGGCGGGATTAACAGAATTGACAAGTAAACTAGGAAGGTTATGTTTCTTCAAAAGTTGGTGATATGCTGAGAGCACTGAGTATGATGTCAGAGAAGCGCCTGAACAGTGACAGCTTCCCATTTTGTCCTACCTCAGGACAAAAGTTTATTTGTGGGTTTAACCACAGGACATTACAAACATAATAAAACAATGCAAATGATGAAATGACAGAAAAATACATAAAACAAACTATCTGATCAGGATGAGTTGCTTTGGCAATTCCCAGTGGGAATCAGGGTTAATGGTCCCAGGGCATGATTGGAAGGCACATAGTGGTTCAACCTTGCTGGAGCTAAACAGATCTGGGTCTGGTGAGTACCTAGAGACTGCCTGGGAACCCTCTGTACTCTATCCTGAGTTCCAGAAAAGTAAGGTGCGATATACACGTAAAGAAGAAACAAACAACACAGCAAACAAAACAGCTTCGTATGTATGTGGGGGGTGGGGACAGTTCTTTTGATCTCCCAGTAAATACATGCTTTATCAGATCATTCTCAGATCATTCTCACGTACCCCAGACTATAAACTGGACAAAAAATTTGCCTCTCTGAAGTATGTAAATGTAACACCTCAAGATAAGAAAAGTATCTTTCCTGAGAGCCATATAATATACAGGTATTGCTTAACTGGCAGCCTGGAGTAACATCCCTCCAAATCTACTGATAGATCTGTCTGAAAAGCTTAGAGCTGTAAATGCTTTACATAAGGAAGATAATGAAAGCAAGTACCTACAATATGGAAACTGATACACTGATACGGTAGAGAAATAAAGCTCTATTCATATATGAAGAATTTATCCATATCTTGTTGAATAATTTAAACTTTAATTCTATATTTGACCAAATTTTGGCATGTTCTACCTTCATTTTTCCTCCCTTAGGAGATAAATCAAAGCCACATTTGCTCACCTAAGTTTATATATCACTGAAGGCAGGGCCTAGGAGAGGGGGTAAAGGGGGTAATTTGTACCTGAGCCCAGGGTCAAAATGGGGGCCCAGGAGCCAATGGAGGGGTTCCAGAAATTTCCTGGGATCTGACATTTTCCTATCTACTCAGACTTGTTGCTCATACGAGATTCTAGGAACGCTACTGATGCCACATGGGTGGGTAGACCTGGGCTCCAAAGACTTTCCCAGCTGTCTCTACCCTCCCCTCACTGTGGTTTGCCCTTCCCTGCCCCTATTCCGCTCACCCGTCACCACCCTCTCCCACTCATCCCACCCCCTTTGCAAAGGGGTCCAAAAGAAACTTTCTCTCAGAGGCCCTGACTGCAGGCAGTCCATATTGAGAGCCTTTCTGTGCTATTAAATATACTTTAGGAAACTGAGGACCCAATCCTAATTGCATGCTATGCTGGCAGAATGCTGGCTGTCATAAACACAACAGCGTTGGAGAGTGTAGCCTGGCCGCTGCTGAAAGTGGCGAGCAGCTGGGTCCACACAATGATGGACTGCTAACACCCACCGCCTCAAATAAGACCACACAGGGGCCAAGAAGGAGGTGGGGAGGGGAAGAAACAGGGAGGAGACAGATGGATTGGGTCCATGAAGGGGGCGGGTTTGGTGACAGTGCTGCTTGCTGAATCCTAATCTCTTTCTTGGGCCTGATCCACCTTTATGGGTCAATGTGGACTTGTGCCATATTGCTGGCACAAGTCCAAGTAGACCCATCAGGCTGGCATAGGCCTTTCCTGGGGCAACGGAACAAATGTTCCCTTACCCTGAGGAGGCTTCACCATGCCAAAACTCCCCTGCAAGATAAAGTGGGCGCCATGTTGGTGCCCCTGCATCGCTGTGCAAGGAGTTACAGTGGACTGGGTTGTCCGAATCCTTTCTAAAACACTGTAGATCTTGTCAGTACAGAACGAGGCCTGTATGAGCACATGCCACAGTAGATCATAAGCCTCTTTCTGTTCTCATGTGAGACTGGAGACAAAGCAACAAGTGATCTTTAAAAGTGATTTTGAAGGATTTCAAGGGAACCAATGTTTGCATTGCCCTACCTCACCTCCATTTAAGAGTTGTGGAGTCTGTTTCCTGTGACTATTTTGAATGTCTGAATTACTAAGTTCCCACCACTTCCCCAGGTAAAACTCTGCTGAAGCAACACAGTTCTGTAACCTTTACATTTAGTAGCTGTAAACTGGAATAGACAGGAGTCTTTTGTTTAAAAAACCCAGGTAAGTAAAGGTTTTGACCTGTTCAATTCCATGCCTTGCAACATCCATTATTCAGGCGGGGTGGGGGGGAGAGGCTGCCAAACCCTACAACTTTTGTTTTAAAATAATTTACTACAGGTTGTTCTTTCTTGCAGAAACTTCCAAAATCTCTCATCACCAGTCTCTTTAAATATACAGTATTTACATGTGTGGAATCAAGACCATTTTATCTGAGTGTATTGAAATAGTCAATTATGCTTTAAAATGATCAGGAAATATTTAGCCCTTTTCTGTTGGCTTATTATTACATAAAAATTAAACAAAAATGGGCCCAGCAAATGATTTCTCTTGCAGTAGATGTCCCTTCAGAAATATATCCTTTGATTACCATTTTGAGAGGCAAACTACGTAACATGAAATTGAAGTCAATTTTCTTCCTTTTTACTTTAACAACACCAGCCATAGCAGGCTGCAATGAGGAGAACAGGGTGACCAGACATCCTCTTTTTCCAAGAGATGTCCTCTTTTTTAGCCTCATATTCTGGCAAAGAAATTAAATGCCCTCCTTTCCCCAGCACATAGCCTTCTTGCAATTAATAAATTATATGTAATAAATTATACATAATACACTTTTGAATTTAATAATAAGTAATATAGTATCTAAATTAACCACATGAAATCCATATACAAATGTTTTTAACTTTTTCTTTGTCATGTCCCACATTTCTCTTGGATGTCCTACATTTTGGGGGGCCTTGTCCTCTATTGCAGTTATGACATCTGGTCACCCTGGAGGGGAACAGGAGTGGCAGGATTCATGTGCATAATTGTTTCCCTTTTGGGCTAGTTGTTTTACTGAAAATTAATCCACAGGGGAAAAACTCAAGTCCCCAAAAGGAAAAGAGTTAAGCAGCCCCATTGGTGACTGATTCTTCACTCAAGGTTGCACTCTCCTGTGCTGCATTTCATTATAAAAAAAAAAGTTAGTAGAAAGTTGTACGTCACTGCATGTAACATGTAGCTTGGCCCTAACTCTGTCTGTTCCAGAATCAAGTAATGAGGAGCAGCAGGCTTTGAATTCTTGATTCAAAAAGAGATCTATAGCTGGAGATCTCATTGGAGAGAAACCACTGAGCTGCTTTGTATGAATGTGCTTTGCATATACCTTGATTAGATGTTCAAGCAGAAATCACTGACCATTTGCACTTCTGCCCACTCGTTTACTTTAAGGAGCAAAGAGTGTGTACACAATTGGGCAGTGATGTCCAGTGGACTAATTGCTTGATATTTGGAGGCATGGAAAGATGAATCCATCATCCCAAACTGGAAATGCCACGTTCCTCTCCCAGTTTATCTTGTTGCATATTTTCCATGGACCTACTCCATGAGCTCCAGAGTATAGCCTCCTAAGCCAAAATGCTGCTTCTCCCTATAACTGCAGCTTTGATGCTCAATGCAAACACATTGTTTTGCATGTTATGCACTTTTATGCACACTGCAAACCTGCATAATGCTCCTGTGTCCACAGGATAATCAAGGGGTGAAGCAACCTGCTGTGAGTGCTGCCCTTGCTGCATTAAAGGCTCTGTTTAGAAAGAACACACCAGGTTTGATGGAATTGAAAACACTCCCCCGGTTGCCCAAGGCAAAGCCACAACCTTTCTCTTCACTGATAATGAAATACCAGGAATGTTGTTTCTGACCAGGGTGAGTTCACAGTGGTTGAGGGGCTTGAGACATTTCTATGGATTACGATTCAGTCTCAAACCCATTCAGAAGATTAAGAAAAACGCAGAACTTCTGTTAGTTATACATTTCAAAAGAGTCTCCTAAAGGCAGGAATACCCTAAGTACTACAGAACATATTGATGTTTAGATCTACCTTGCCTCAAGAAGGAAGCCATTCTGTTAAAACCAAAAGCCCAGCTTTCCATAAATATATACATGTTTCTGGATAAGGTTAACCAGACACCACAGCAATGAACACTTGCCCAAAGTCAGTCTAAAGTTTTGAAGTCAACCTCCCTTCAATTAATTCTTTAATGGAAAAAGGAAAATTCCTAACCATTGTTGGTTAGGAAAAAGCAGGAAGGCTCTTTGGGAATAGAGAGGTCACAGGTGTTGGAGGAGGTTCTTGGTGCAGGTAGAGCTCCAAAATGGTGGAGAGGGCCAATTTCCTAGGACTGGATTGGAGTGGCTTTCAGAGAGAGAACACAGCCTGATAGCCTGGTCAGAAACTGGTCAAGGGCTCCAGCCCATCAGAGGGCCCACCTGGCCTTGTTTACCCCTGAACCCTCAGTACTGGTGACAGTGGTGCTGCAGTGGGCACAATCAGAGGTGGGTGGGTATCATCATGGCAGGCCCTAGCAACTTAGTGCCCTCACTGACAACTGCACGCAAGATCAACATCACAAGCATGCCCTCCCTCAATTGCATCTCAGAAAGTACCACCAGAATCAGTAACAGTCCAAGAATACTTTGGCCATTTATAGAGGCCAAAGAGTTACGGGGGGGGGGGGGGGGGCGAATCTGCTGAGAAAAGACAGAACAAGAGTATAGCAAGTTAAAGTAATACCTTAACTGAGCAGTCCCCAGTCTTAAGGGGTCATAGAGTCCTTCCTTTGTGGCGGCCTCTTCTTCTTGGCTTTCCTGGTCACCACCATCTAGCATCACAGTAGATCTTGCATGATTCTCATGAAATCTCATGCAATCTAAGATGGTGACACCTGGAAGAGCTGGGAAGAAGAGGCCACTGGGGACATTCCGTGTTGCCCCTGTGAGTTTGCCATGGCACCTTTAGGCCTTAATGACACAAAACATAGCACAAAATAAAACCTCCACTGAACATATGTCACCAATATAAGTCCAACCAATACATGGCCATTAAACAGAGCAATACTACTCACAGCAACATTATTTATTTCAACAATTTTTGCCCCACCTTTCCCTCCACAATGGGATGTCCAAGGCAGTTTACAATATAAATATTAAACTACAATTAAAAATACAATTCTGTACAACAACTATGAAATCGGTACAGGTGGTGCATATAAGCAGGGATGGAAACTCTAGTTAAGTGACTCAAAAACATGCGTTTATCGCTGACGTGTGCAAACTCAAGTCACGTGTGTCAAAGACTTGGGCAAACAGTTGAATCTGGGGCTACTGATTCAGAAAGCACCATGGATTTGGGCAATTCGAGTCACCCAGACATGGCTTGGGGGTGTTGCTTGTGCACTCTGATGTTATGGTGCTTCTGTGTTGCCCGAAAGACCCCGTGCGGTGATCCAGAAACTGGGCATTCAGATCTGCACAAGCAGCAGCGACCAGCAACAGGATATTTTATGTTCAGTCCGGAGGCAGAGACAGGGGCTGGGGGTGGAGGGAAACAGTTAATTTTTCTTTAGTTTAGGTTTACAGGTATCAGGTTGCAGAAGTAACTATTTGCAGAAGTAACTAGCTGGGTGCTGCATGTGTCCATAACATGGGAGAGGGAGGGCCTTATTCTTGTCCCCCAGACTATACAGCTCACACTGCCCCCCCCCGGTCCCGTCCCACATTGCAAGCTGGCATGCATCCTTGCCTTGCTGTAAGTCCACCCGTGCCCATGATGTGACGGAGGGTGGGTTTTGTTACAGCTGGGGATTGTACGAAGGAACTGATCAGCGTGTTCTGCAGTGCTGCCTTCACTTGAAGAACAGCATGTCTTTTGCTTACTGATGGGATGAGCAGGGAAATCAGGGGAGTGTTTAAAGAGAACTCTGACACACACACACCCTGGCAGCAGCTCTTTCCCCGCCCCCCCCCCAACAAATCTGTAGCTGATTTTTAAATGGAAAAGACTCAGGACTCAAATCTTTTAGAGTCCCCAAAATGCTTTGGGTGATTTGGAAAGTCTGTCCATTCGGACTCATTTTCAAGTCGAGTTAAAGGGGGTGGAGACTTGAGACTCGTGACTTGACTTGAGTCAAGCTGTGCCGGATTTGCCAATCTCTGTATATAAGGCAATAACACTAAAAAAAAACCAAAAAAAAAAAAAAAAACCAAAAAAAAAAAAAAAACCAGCAGCATAAAATAGTAGCAAAATGCAAAACACATCACAATCACACAGTGAGGATTGAAAAAGCTCATGGTGAGTGAAATAGGCTGTGCAGGCTCAGCAACATTCAGAGACAGGAAGACAGAGCACACTACAGCCTGTGTTTACCGAGCAACACAACCAGACACCCATATTCAGAGTATACAAGCATGTTTAGCTAAACAGTGATGTGGACTTGGATATGCGACAGGGTTGTGGTGAGGGTGGTGGTGTGTTCTCCTCCCTCCTCTCTTTGTAGACTCACAAAGGTGCTAAGTTACTTGTGCCCAGCAGTGCGTGTTGGGCAAACTATATTAGCAGAAGAGTTTGTAATAAGTGGTGGAGGGAAGGAAGGAGGGAGTCTGACTTCTGGAATGACTGTGAAGTCAACCCTTTGGCTCTAGCAAATAGCAGCAGGAAGGGGATATCTTCTCTTGGAACCAATTATGTCATTAAGGCTTGGAGGCAGATCAAAGCACTTCCCTTTATTTTTGACTGTATATTGATGTGCATGTCCAGGATCTCCACAAACATCTGCACTTCTCAAAGCAGCTGCTGTGGTCACCCACTGGCAGGGATGGATATGCATCTGACCAGGTAATGTGGGCCTCAGGTAGGAAATGAGATCCAGCAACGTGACTAATGATACACTAATATTTAGGACTCTAGGGAAACTCTACGGTTTGCCACAGCAAGTGTGGGTGGGTGGTGGGTGAGTGAGTGGGGGGAATAGGATAATAATGACAACCTCAAGAATTACAATGATTTTCCAGTAGAAACATCTTGTAACTGTTACTAATGAGAGTAAGAAGGGATAAGGAAAATCTTTTAATTTCATTTAAGATGATACAGTGCCATTTTTAGCAGGAATTTGTGCTGGCTGTTAAACAAACCCTATATTATAAACTCCAGGTTCTCCCACTGTTTCAGACATTCAGTCTGGGATGTTCAATACAGTGTGTGCGTTGCACACACACTAAAATCCCATTGAAGTTGGAAAGGCTTGTGGTTGCTGTTCTTATTATTACCACACTGTCAATGTACATGGCACTTTACAGAATAATACAGGCTCCCCACAGAGCATACAATTTAAAATAGACAGTGGGGAAAAACAGAGGAAGAAAGAGATAAAAAGAGGTAAAAATCTGGGCAAATACCTTTTGATGTATTTAAAGCTTGGAAATTGGGAATGAGGATAATCATGAAGGTTCTCTGTTGGAAATGATATGGGCCCACTGTGCCAAACCCCGTCCAAGCCATGAACCTGGAGGAAGGCCCTGTTGTAGTCTAGGTCCCTTCACATATATTGGGTCTCAGAGAACAGTCTAGGTGTCTCCTGTATGTTCTAGGCTTAGCCAGTGCCAGAGCTTAAATAGCTTTGGAGGACACGTCGAAATCCAGTAACACTGCAATATTTGGATTTTGAAGGTGTCATTTGATTTCCAAATCTAAAATCTAACATTCAGATTTCAAAATCAAAATATCATCTCATAATCCAAAAGATGCTTGTTAACTGTTATCATCTAAAGAGTATGTCACTTATCAAATAGTCAAATATGAACTACTGTAGCAGGAAAACAATCTACTACAGTCAGAAGTATTAAATACTTCTCATTAGTCATTACTGATATTAGATCAAATCAGTTGCTGGGGGCCCTGGGGCTAAGCCCTGCCCTGGGACCCTATCATGGTGCACTGAGACAGGTTTAGAGGTCAGCCAGACCAAGAAGGCCCTTGGATGGGCACGGGTCCAACCTGGCCAACTTGCAATGCCACCCCTAGATCAAATGCATGTAATTATTTCTGAAATGTAATCTGGTATATTACAGGTATATTACATGCAGGAGGTCTGGTCTAGAGGGTTGAGCCTCCATTTGCCTGAAGATAACATCTGAAGGTCGCCAGTTCAAGGCCTCCAGCACCGTGTGACCTTGAAGTAGCTGACAAGCTGAGCAGAGTTATTCCATCTGCTCTGAGTGTGGGAGGAGGGAGGCCAGAATGTGCGGCCAGATCAAGAAAGAAACATTTGAATGTTGTGGTTTCCTGAAAGATAGAACCTTTCAAATTGTAAAAATCCCTACGGGGATTTAAATTGCCTGCCTATGTAAACTACCTTGAGTAAAGTCCGAGGAGAAATCTGAGGACCAAGAAAGGCGGTATAGAAATACCTGTATTATTATTATTATTATTATTATTATTATTATTATTATTATTATTATTATTACTGTAGGAGACTGGGAAGAAAATAATGCTTCTTGGAAATCTTTGATTTTGATACATGAGTGGGGAAGAAGCTTGGGCTGATGAACAGTCAGAATGAGAACCATGAGGAAAGGAGAGTAAGAAGAGAGGGACTGAGAGGCCTCATTGCTCAGTCTGAATGTGCGCCGAGTGGAGGACTCCACAGCAGCTCAAATTGTCTCTAGCTACAGAGGGACCAACTCAGAAACTCTCATTCCTGGCTCCTTTGCCTACAACTAGCTTGAACTCACCACAGAGGAAGAAGCTCCCTACTACAGGCCAGACTGAGGGACTAAAAAGGCTGTAGCCTGCACTGTTGTGGTGAGATGGAAAGAGGTACATTAGCTGGGCCAGCCCTCCTGGTGCCTGAGGCAGCATACCAAATGCTGCCCCGCTCCCTAGTGATGGGTCAGCCTCTACTTCTCCAGCCCTGTAGCCCACCACTCTCTTTTCCTCCTGTTTTGGCCTTGTTCTCCTTTTCCAATGCAGGGAGAGGATTGGTGGAGGCAAGCGGGTGGATGGAAATGGCCGCCCCCTGCCAGGCTGCTGCCTGAGACAACCGTTTCAGTTGGCCTCATGGATGGGCAGGCCCTGAGCAGTGGTGAGCTTAACTATGCCCAGACCGGAGCTTTCAGAGGTTTTACTTCAAATGAATGAACTCTGCATCGTCCAAGTCCTCCTTCTCACAGAAAAGGAAATGCAAAGCAGGGAGGGAGTCATAAACCATATACGGTGATACAATTGTTTATGACTTTCTCCCTGCTTTGCATTTCCTTTTCGAGAAAAGCTGATGTTAGAAGGCTTCTCATGTTTATGGGGAGAGAACCTACTGCTTTCTAGTGGTTCAGCAGCTGCTAGCAATGTGCAGTAAGCTCTTTTAATTGCAAATGTACCATTTTGTTGGATCAGAGGTGTTGAAAGAGATTAAAGGCCTGTCATGCAACTTTCTGTTGCCTTAAAATGTTTGCCCAATAGCTTCTGAAGAGTTGGGAAAGGAGGCCCATCTTTACTTGCCGTTTATAGCACTAAACTATGCATTTCTTTACTTGCTGTTTACAGCACAAAACTATGCATTTCTATTCAGAAGTATGTTCCATTACATTCACTGGGGCTTACACCCAGGGAAGTGTGCCCAGGATTGCAAGTCCTATTGCCCAGTCCTAACCAATTGTCCAGCACTGATGCAACTGCACTGCAGCCCCAAGAAAAGAAACAAGCATCTGTTTACTTTGAGGAGGCCTCTGTGACTAACCTGTTCCACCACAGGATGCAGCGTACACCTCGTTGGCATGGCTGCATCAGTGCTGGAAAGTTAGTGGAAAGCTAGTTAGGACTGGGCTGTTAATCACTTGTTTTGGTCTACATGTTCTTGGGAGTACACGTTACCTTGGGATGAAAGTGGGTTCTTGCCTTTGGTTTCCTTGGATCATTCGCTCAATGAGGCTGAGTAGTTGAAGGCATAAGTGAGCCTTTGCTTTCAAGTGGAGCTTTGCTTTAGTGAGGCTTTACTTCTAATGATAGTGAAATCACTAGATTTCAGCTAGTGAAATTTTTCATTTGCCTGACCTTTATCTTAATCCATCAATTGTATGTAAATACATTTATATAGTATTTAGCAAAACCATTCTTAGGGAAAAGAACATTTTGTTTTCTTCAGGTATTACATAGCAAAAGACAAATTCATGGAGAACAGTACTATCAACTGTTAGTACTGTGTATCAACTGTTATTAACTGTGGTGGCTAACTGCCACCTCCAGGTTCAGAGGCAATAGTTGCTGGGGCAATAATGGGAGAGGCCTATTGCTTTCAAGCTCTACATGTGAGCTCTCTGTAGGCATCTGGTTGGCCACTGTGATAAAAAGATACTGGACCAGATGGAGCTTTGGTGGGAGGGTTTTTCTTACGTTCTTGCTCATTGTTAGAAGGAAATACTTTTCATAATTTAGTTTCCATCCAGTTTGGAATGGTAGAATATAGAATATTCCCTGTAATTGTCATAGCAAAAAAAAAAAATCATTAAAAAAACCAAACAAGTTCAAGACCTATCAGTACAGCTGGAGATTCTGATTTATTGACTGACGTTAACTTGGCACTTTCAGTTCTTACTGGGCCTCTTAGTAGAAGGGAAACCTAAAGGTAAAGTATCTATATAACTTGGATACAGAGTGGAAGAAGAAGTCATGTGCGATGCCTTTTAAAGTGAAATTTGGTACTTGGGAAAAAGGGAGTTAGGTGTACTTTTGCCCTTCATGAGCCTCAGTTATTTGCTTGTTCTCAACCCCACGGATTAATTGGGGGAGATGTTTATTCTGTGGTTACTGCTTTAGTTGATAAATGCAGCTTACACAAAATGTAATTTACAAAATGAAAATCGGTTCCCCCTTGGTTTTATATCATGTTCATATGTTTAATGGACTCGCAATCAGATTGTGTGTACACTTTAAAAATATTTGCATTATCTTCAGTGCTCACCTTGTTAACTTGGTTTCTCTATCATTCCTACCTTCATACCACTGATAAAGGTGGCTGTTTTTTTCCTGAAACTTGCAATTGTGTTATATAGTACTACAAGGTGGAAAGAAGGGAGGATACTGATATAATACCGGTGAATGTCTGCAGCTGGAACTGCAGTTGCTGAATGTATTTATTACACTTACCTTCCACACATTCTTCAGAGTTCACAGCAACTTCGTTATGGGTCTAAGGCAGTGGTTCTCAAACTTTTAGCACCGGGACCCACTTTTTAGAATGAGAATCTGTTGGGACCCACAGGAAGTGATGTCATGACTGGAAGTGATATCATCAAGCAGGGAAATTTTTAACAATCCTAGGCTACAATCCTACCCACACTTACCCATGAGTAAGTCCCATTGACTATCATTGTTAAAAGCATATACAGAGTAGCTTGTGAAAAGCACAGATCTGTAACAATGCAGTCACATACCTTGGGAGCATTAAGTCTAACATACTAAAAATAAAATTTACAATGAAATGAATGGGGACCCACCTGAAATTGGTTTGCAACCCACCTAGTGGATCCCAACCCACGGTTTGAGAAACACTGGTCTAAGGCAGTGTCCCATTCAGAAGGTTTACAGACCTGTTCTGCTTAGTTTCAGCCACAGAAAATTTTCTGGCCATAAGCAAATTATTTCTGCACTTTCTTTCCCATAACAGCTCTCACATGTGAGACAGTGCTTGCCCTCTAGAACGTATGTTGACCTTTCTTTTGCCACCCTGAAAATATTTATTTTTTCATATTCCTCCACTGAATTGCAGGTTGAACTTGATGCGGCAGGTTCTCTGAAAAATCTGCTGAAGCTGTGCAAGCAATGGGGGGCAGAGATGTGAGAGACCATCTATGTTTGCTCCCCTTTTGGGCCTCCTTGGGAACGCAGAGCCTGCTTTCATGAGCCAGTAGCAGGAGAACTTGAGGTCTGGCTAGAAAAACCCATTAGACACGGCTGATGTTAAGAAGGTGGCTGCAGAAACATGATAGAATTCTTTTTCTTCCTCTAAGTTTCACCTAGTATAATCTTGAAGCCTTGCTGTAGGAATAGATCATGCCAACATTTTGCCAGATGGGCCGGACATTTGAAGACACCTTGATCTTTATTATGTGTAACAAGAAACGGTTTGCCCACCCAAATGGCAATCATCTCAGGCAGCAGATTGGTGGGGACCATCCATCATATTTGCCTCCACTGCTCCGCCTTCTCCTTCCACTCCCTGAATTAGAAAACGAAGAGGGGGTCAGAGAGGAAGTGTGGAAGGGAGGAGAGTGCTGAGCTAGAACATTGGAGAGAGTGAGAAGCAGAAGCTGGAACATCATTGGGTAAGAGGTGAGCAGCATTTGGTGTGCAGTCTCAGATGTTAGGAGATCTTGGTCTAACCTTGGCACCATCCCTCATTTTTAACCCCCAAATCATGCCTACTTAAGACAGTGTCAGATGCTTCATGAAAGCAGGGGGTCAAATGTAGAGTTACAGTATAAGGTTATAGCCCAGTCATAGCATCAGGTAATAATAGCTCCCGTCCCAGCTCTAGGAAAACATGGATCTTTGCCTGGTTAGAAAAATGCAGGGAGTGCTACTGTCATGGTGCACCACATTTAAACACCCAGCACCGACCATTTATATACAAAAGTTGTGATTATAGAGAGCAAAGGGATACTTTAGACACCTGTAAATAGCAGAGCAGTAGGCCAGTCATTCCAGTGGATTCTGAATGGACCCCATGATCTGTCCAATGTGGTCAGAGGGAACTCTCCATTCTAATATCTCCCCCAGCTTAGTGCAGTTTATCCTGCTTGGATAACACAGGCCTACAAAATTGAGGGTCAGAAAAGTTTTTCCCAAACTTTATGGTGGTTTGATATGAATTTGGGGTGCTGATTCCAAAAATGTCATCTGTTTTGCCCTATCACGTCTAGTTTTGGAGACATACTTATAGCTTCATTAGTGAATGGTTCAAGCAGCTTCCTCATGAGGAAGCCATGGCGTAGTCTTCCTCATGAGGAAGGTGCTTGAACCATTCACTAAAGAGGCTATACCATGTCTCCAAAACTAGATGTGATAGGGCAAAACGGATGCCATTTTTGGAATCGGCACCCCAAATATACCCAGGAATTGGTGTAATGTTTAAGGAAGCAAAATGTGTGTTAGCCTGTGTAATTAGACTTTCACTGGAGAATCATACTTCCAAACTAAAGGCAGGATCTTCCATTTTTTCTACTGCTGTCAACTGCAAGCTAGAAATGTATTCCATTCATACAGAATCCTTAAGATTCTCAACTTGGGTCATAAATCCATGGTTTTCATCTGGTTGCAGCATCCTATGATGACTCACCTGTGGTGTGAATGGGCTGTAACACTACAGATAGAGGTTTCAGAGGGAATATATTGCCCTGGTCCTAAAATAATTACACAGGGTATGTCAGTTTCTGGGGGTGCATATCAGTGTTCTGTTTTTGACTTTATAGTTCTAAATGATCTGTATCTGAAGGAATGCCTTCACCCAAAAGAGTGAAGGGTGCGTGTGTGCGCTCATCCCTGCCTATCTCTCCTCTGTCATCAGCATTTAGGAGATCTTGTAAGAGACTAGAGTTACAGACAACAGAAATGCCTGGACACAGTGTTAAAGCAAGACTATTCCTTTCCAAGTAGGCAAAACCCATGTAGCTTATCACTGACATTTAGAGTAAGGATTCTTCAGCTGTGTTGTGTTGATTATCACGATCTTGGTTTGTTCTCTGTGGACCTCTGTATTGTATTTTCTAACCTTGTGGCTATCACACAGAAAGATGCTTGAAAGGCTTCCAATTTTGCAAATTAAAATTCACAACAGCTACATTACTCCTCTCTTGTAGCCATGAGTGCACTCTTCTTTGCTACTTCCACAGCAGCTGCTTGCTGTGCTTGGTGAGACAAGGAATTTTCAGTTTAAATTTTAGAATTTAAACTGAAGCAGTTTGCCTCTTTATCAATCTCAATGAGTTATCATTAAGTAGTATGTGACACCATCAATAAATACAGTCAGCCCACATCTTAAAATAGTACAAAGTGATTCTGCGCACCATTTGACTTACGTACTCTGTTTATGTCCCAGAACAAACCTGAAATGAGGGAATGAAGCTGTGGTTCTCTCAGTCATCTCAGTTCCTTCATGTCTCTTATACTATGATTTCAGTTCTTAAAGGGACAGCATGTACTTGTTGGATTTAAGGGAGTTTCAACTATATATATATATTTTTTAGCATTACACGCTCACCTTGGAATGTAACCCTTGTGTAAAATGCAGGCTGACTATATGGCACTATAGAGCAGTGATTTTCAACCTTTTTCATCTCACGGCACACCGACAAGGCACTAAAATGGTCAAGGGACACCACCAGGTTTTTGACAATTGACAAGGCACACCATGCTGCCATTGGGGGCTCACATCTCCCATTGGCCCTATTAATAAATGACCTTCCCCCAAATTCCTGTGGCACACCTGTGGACCACTCGCAGCACACCAGTGTGCCACGGCACAGTGGTTGAAAATGGCTGCTATAGAGTAACTATCCAATCCTAACTGGACATGACACCAATGTTGTACAGATGCTCGCATGGCATCCCTCATATCCAAAGCCAATTCTGGCAATGCCACACTGACAGCGCACTAGCACAACAAGAGCCAAATGTTCAGTCTGTCCTGGCAATGCTGGTGCAGCCCTTCACAGTAAACCCTTAACACTGCCAGCCTGCATGGAAACACCAGCACAGCCTGTTATCCATAGAGCAGTACATCATCACTATGGGCATATCAACACCATGACATCAGCATGTCATTGGTGTGACATCCATGTGTCATTGCTCTGACACTGGCGCATCATATGTGAGACACTAGTGTGACACTGGTGTGATGTCTAAGGAGCCAGTCACTGCATCTAATCAGCCCAGGACTGGCAGCCAGAGAAGTACCACCAAGATGAACTGAGCTGGGGGCAGGGCAGAGACAATGAGTAGCCAATGCTAGGGGGCACCAGTAGGTATGGCAGTGGCAGGGAGAGGGCAAAACTGGGCAGGAAGAGTGAAATTGGGCAGGGAGGTGAAGGAGCAGGGTGAGGGAGGCTGCAGGTGGGGGTAGATTTGGCAGCAATGGATCCTACCCCTCAAAAGCCTCCAGCTCCCTTTTTTTCCTCCTAAGCCAAAGAGTTGGTGCTCAGCCAAAGAGACCCATTGCAGAGGAGAAAGCTTACAGAGGAGTAAGGGGATTTAAATCCCCTTTTCCTTCTAAAGTCTCCTGATTAGCCCCTTGCCATTGGATACAGCATGCTCATTTTCAGGGTGGCTGCACCAGTGGGTGGGGAGGGGAGCATAGGCTTGGAGTTGTCTAACATCACAATCCCATGCATTCAGAAGTATGCCCCACTGAACACCTTACTCCCAGGAAAATGTATATAGGATTATGTAGTCAGGGAGTAGCAGACTCTGTGTTGGTTAGGGATAGTCAGCTGGAAAAATGAATGTCATGGGCAGAGATAGAATGGAAAATAAATACGTAGAAAGTTAGAGAAGCACGTGTTTGTAGAGCACTTTAAAGATAAGGGCAACATTTATGCTGCAAGTGAATTAAGTCTCTACTCTTGATGCTCTTTCAAGTGGCCTCAGGGCAACAGTTTATGACACACTGCCTCTTAGAGCAGTGGTTCCCAAACCTTTTAGCACCGGGACCCACTTTTTAAAATGACACTCTGTCAGGACCCACTTAGCTTTATGAGCCTTTAAAAAAAGTGTTTCATTTTACCAACTGCTCAAGCCTCTGTTTTTATCCTTTTTACTATTGGAGGTGGGAACTGCCTTCTGGAGCAGCCCTACAAGCTGCTGCAGCCATTAGACTGCTGTTTGATTTATAAATGCCAAGGGGTGTGGCCATAATGGTGATTGGGCAGCAATGTCTGTGTCCCCGTCCCCCCCAGTAGACCCATAAATTGGGTCATTACTCACTGGTGGGTCCCAACACACCATTTGGGAAGCACTGTCCTAGAGGGTAGGCAAGTTTTCTACAGGTCTGGAGATGTCTGCAGACTTGGGTCAACATCCTTTCAGTCCAATGTGGCAAACACAAATTCATTTACCAAAACTTGTTAATAAGGAAAAGAAAAACTACAGGTGTTGCATTGCATTGCATGTCAGATTTGGCACAGTTGGTCAACCAACTTAATAGACTTTTCCAAATGGGTATTTTAAATGTAAACAAATATTACCTGTGACTTAGCCCAGGTGGCTTTGTAGTCTAGATGGCCCTGCCATTTCCTCACAAGTTGAGATATGCAAAAATTGCATATCTGAGATTAGATATGTAAAAAATATGGAGAGAAGGCATAGCTCAGCTCACTGGTGGAGCACACAGTGTGCATGCAGAAGATACCATCTGTAGTTATGAGGACTGTGAGTAGCAAAATTGGCCCTCTGCCTAAGAATGAACTGCAAGTTATCTCAGCAAACGCATGTTCCTAAATCCACATTTGCTGAGCTAAGATGAATCACGGGGAAAAACAGGGAATAGATGGGTGGTAAGAGGGACACTTATGGTGTTCTCCTGGGTTAATTTCCCTTCTGAAAAATTACTGGTAAGAAATTAGCTGGGTTTCTGGTTTCAGAACTTGGGGGGGGGGGAATGTGCAACACACACACACACTGCTGATATTTCCCTGCAAATGCCACATTATACTATGAGGGAAATGTGGGTTTAGGACCCCTGTGTTTTCTGCATAGTATGCAAGTCCTGCCACAAGATGCGAAAGAACCACTGTCAGTCAGAGCAGGTGCTACTAAGCTACATGGATCAAAAGTCTTGACTCAGCAGTATAAGGCAGCTTCCTATATTACACAAATCTTCATTAGACAATGATTTCCAATAAAAATGTCTGATGGGATGTCCCAATCTTCAGCAAATGCTACATCTGAACAAAGATGAACAGAGTAGGACAATGACTTCTTACATTCTACTACATGGATCTTCTGTATTGCAGCTTGATGTCTCTTTCTCTTTCTTTTCTTCTTATGCAAGAGCTTCACACTGCTGGCTTGTGTTCAAGTTGCGGTTAACAGAGACTCAGTGCTACTGCCTAGCCAAGTATCTCCCATTTTGTAGTTAGACATTTGATTTGACTTTGCAAAACTTCATCATGATGCATGCATCCTAATTGCTCATCAAAATCATTTTGAATTTTGACTCAGTCTTTCTGAATGCTTCCAGTCTCTTGCAATTTTGTGTTGACTTCCCACTTCAAAAATACTGAACAGCACTAGAGCTGAGCTGGCAGATATCTGCGGAATCCTCATGAGACTTCATGTGCTGTATGGGCTAAAAGTTTCAGTTGTGGACTGACGGGTCCTTGTCAATTCTGCCTCACTCCTGAAGCCACTAGGTAGCCTTAGACATACCACTGTGAACCTCAGCCCCAACTTGCAGTGGAGTGTGTGGGCTTTGAACACTCCCCAATTTTGAACACTCCAAAGTGCCATACTATTTTCAATATTATACGTCGCATCATTCTCATCAGATGGAAAAAAATGACAGTTAATGATTTTTCAAGTATGACTTTTAACTCATTTATGTGAGTACCCATTGAATAGCAGATCCATCTAGTCACAGCAGGAGCTGAGCAGAGGAACATACATACACTGGATGCACATCTGTTCACCTTCCAAACCTTCATGTGGATTCAGCCCACGAGGTCTTAAGGTTGAGCTACGCCAGTGCCAGAGTCCTTGAATTCTCAGGATAAACCACAAGTATCAAAAGCTGTTTATTAGGAAACAGAAGACTACAGACACACAAACTAGCATACAGAAAAATAAACCCAAAAATATTTATTCACTTCTACTGGAGCTGTTAACTGATTTAAAGGGAAAAAAGTAGTTAATCACATGCATTTTCATAAGTTACAATTTTATTTAGCAGCCCAGCCCTATGAATGTCTATTCAGAAATAAGTCTCACTGAATTCAGTGGGACTTACACCCAGAAAAATGTGTATAGCAGTGTTTCTCAAACTGTGGGTCAGGACTCACTAGGTGGGTCATGAGTCAATTTCAGGTGGGTCCCCATTCATTTCAAAATTTTATTTTTAATATATTAGGCTTAATGCTACCAAGGTATGTGTCTGCATTTGGAGAAATGTTACAGATCTGTACTTTTAATAGGCTACTATGTATATGCTTTTAACAATGATAGTAAGTGGAACTTACTCCTGAATAAGTGTGGGTAGGATTGCAGCCTAGGATTGTTAAACCTCTTCCTGTTGACGATGTCACTTCTGGTGGCTCCTGACAGATTCTCATTCTAAAAAGTGAGTCCCGGTGCTAAAAGCTTGAGAAGCACTGGTGTACAGGATTGCACCCTAGAATTGCTGTGAGTAAATATGTTTTTATTCTGATCTTCCTCCATGAAGCTCAGGATATCGTACCTAGTTTTCTGTGCCCACCCTCCCTTTTATTCTCACAGCAACCCTGGGAGGCAGGCTACAGTGAGAGTGATTGGCCTAAAATGACCCAGTGAACTCCCTGGCTGGGTGAGAATTTCAGCTCCTGTCTCCCAGCCCTAGTCTCACATTCTAACCCAGGGGTGTTAAACATAAGGCCCCGGGGGCTGGGAGCTTTTCATCCAGCCCGCAGGCTCTCAGCTGCTGAGCCATGCTGAGGAGTTACTGCTGAAAGGGCAGCCCACTTGAAAATTGAGCTCTCCCATATCTTGAATATGATCAAGATATGTATATTTTTTCTCTTCTGTCATTTGCAGCTAATGAGTTCCCAAGTGAGAAAAAGTGCTTATTTTTGGTCATGACCTGCTTAATGACATCACTTCCTGCTTAATGACATCACTTTCGGCCCTCAGCAGGCATCATGAATGCTTTTCGGTCCTCTGTATGAAATGAGTTTGACACCCCTGTTCTAACCACTACATCAGACTGGCATCAGTTGGATGAAATTTACTGCTTACTGAAATGTCATCAATCAGATTAAATTTATTGCCTTTATGTAAATTGCTAAAAGTGTGAAGAGCAAAATATAAGGCTCTTTGAAACAGTTACATTGCCAACTGAATCACCACCAAAACTGCTGGTCTCTAAGGACCACAGCTGCACTTAGACTCTCTCAAGAAATCAAAAAGGCAGCATCTCATCCATCCCAATTTGAACGGTGCACATAACATGTATGTACATGACTGTGTTGTGTAGGCGATTGCAAATTCTTGTGCCTAGAAGCATGTGCTTCTGTGCCTAGAAGCATGTGTGTAAACTGGGTCCTGGGTCCACAGAAGCATGTGCATGAGCATGGTTTGCCAGATTATTCATGTGCAGGATTATTCATGTGGTTTTATTTGGGGGGGGGGGGTTGTGCGCGCGTGTGAGACTGCAGAACCAGGTGTTTACTGCGGTGTGCGCCAGAGTTTACAGCGGGCTGCTGCAGTTGCACCGATGGCCCGCGTGTTTGCCTGTACAGTCCCGCAGCCGCGTGTGCCCGGAACGGAACGCGTGGCGGGTGTTTCGCAAAAGGTGTCCCTTGGCGCCTCCATGAGCTGCATGTTCGAGGCTGGGTGGAGCCGAACGTTTCTTAGCATGACCGGGCTGAGCTTGTGCCTCTTGGGAAAGGCATAGGAATGCTTGGGTCCTGTGCACACGTGTCCCCGGCGGTAAACAAATGTTGCCCCAGCACGTGCGTGCAGAGATCCAGAGTGGTGGGGGAGCGGGCGGGCGTGCATGGGGCTCCCTAGGAGTCTGGGGCGCGCGATCGGCTTGCCTCCTGGGTGTGTGCGAGTGTGCATGTCTCTGGGTGTGCGGTTGGCACACGCTCCCCGGCCCGTCCTCTCCCCGCCCGCCCTCCCGCCCGAGGGCTCTTGCACGGGCGTGTCAGGACTCGGGCTTGGGGCGCTGGCTCAGCGGTTGCTCGCTGCGCATGGAGAGCGCTTGCACCGCTCCCGTCCGGCCCCGGCGAGCAGCAGCCTGCGCAGCCAGCGTGCGCTCTCCTCGCCGCCACCCGAGCGCCAGCTGCCCCCGCGCGGTGGGGCGCCCGCGATGCACGGTGGGCCGGGCTGCGGGGGCCGCACGTGCCTGCGGGCCGCCGCCTGACCCCACCCTCGCCCCCTGGAGGAGGGCTGCGAAGCCCAGCCCAGCCCAGCCCAGCCCCGAGCTGCTGCTGCTGCAACTTCAGCCGGGTTGCTCGCAGGGGGCGGGGGGCGTCCAAAGTTGCGAGGGCAGGAGGGTGTGTGCGAAGGGAGGGGGATCCTTGCCTGCCAGACTCCCTCCCTCCTTCCCTCCCTCCCTCCGCCCCGCGCTCTCAAATGGGGGGCGAAGGACCTGTCCTCATGGCGTGCCGAGGAGATCCGGGGAGCCCAGAGCTGCCGCCGCCGCCGCACTCTCGACGCCTCTTTGCAAACCAGCTGCTCTGCTGCTGAAGGGAGCAGCGAGGGTGGGGAGGACAGAGGGCAGGCCCGAGGTGCTCGCCGCAGTTGGCGCTTGCAGATCTGGGGAGGCAGCTGTCAAAGAGCCCGGGACGCCACCAGCCCTCTCCAAGCCCAGGCGATCGATCCATGAGGTCCTCCAGGTGAGAGAAGCAGGCAGCAAAGCAGCCCCCTGCAGTCAAGGAGAGGCAACCCGCCCCGTCCAAGGATCACTCCAGCCACAGGAAAGCAAGAACCAACTGGAGGAGGCTCAGCCAAGATGGGGCCAAGTCTGCTTCTTTGCCTCTGCCCCCTGTTTCTGCTCAGTCTCTGGGCCCAAAGGTAAGACCTTTTCCTTCCCCCCCCCAGCTCCCCACAAACCCTCTCTTCCCCTCCTTGACTGGCTCTGGTTGGTGAGGCCTTTACTGCACAGCATCCATTGACCACCCTCCCCTCTCCATAGCTCAGCAGATGCACCACACTAAGGGGAGATTAATTACACACACCCCCTCTCATGCAGCCCCTCAAAACCCCCAAGGGCTTGGAAGGGATGTCACTTGGGAGCCGTTTCTATAATTACCACTCTCCCAGGAATGCAGTGTCGGAGCAGATTCGTCTCTCCTTTACCAGTGAGTGGTGGTTCCAAGTCATCAGGATTATTTCTCTTCCCCCCCCCCCGCCATGGTTCCCCCCAGCACATAATAATCCGGGTTGTCATCTCCCTCTACAGACCTATTCTCGCCCCATCCTTATAATGAAATTCTTGCCCAGGGGTATTTGCTTTGACATGAAAGCACTTGGGAAAGAGCTGTCGCTTTTTGAGTTAAGTGATGAATACCCGGAGTTAGGGATCTGGTTCTCTTTTCCTGGAAATGGGGTCTTATAAACTAGGTTTACAGCCCGCCCACCCCCCACGACTTTGCTCTGAGTGCTTAGACATAGTTCCCTTCTCAGAGCTGGGGACAGAACCTTTGCATCTCTGCTTCCAGACCCACAGTCACATTCCTGTGTGTACCACCTTCCAGATCCATTGATGAGTCTTGTCGTTTGCTTGGAATTTCGATATTCCCCTGAAATATTAACTTTGGCCTTATCCTACATAACCTTCTCTGCTGTGACTCATTTAGGAATGTCCTGCTTGGGTTCAACCCAGATTGTTTTCTATTACATGTTAAGAACCCTGCTCCTTTTGATTAGGTAATCCATTCTGGTGTGGAGAATCTTTCTTCAGCCCCAGGAGTCTGCATTCAAACTGGATCGAGCATTCGGTTTCATGCCAACCATCCAGTTTAACAAAGCTGTGTGAGACGGGCCTGCAGAGCCAAGTCCCCTTATCTGATTGTAATTTATGACACATATTTAGAGTGCTGGGAATGCATTGGAGACCTGCGTTCAAAGCCTCTTCTGCCATGAAGCTCACAGGGTGGCTTTGGGTCACTGTCCCAAATTGTTTTCGCTTTCAGTATAACTTTCCTTATAGTCTTGTAGTGATAACAAAATGAGAGAAGTTATTTTAATTTGCTTTGAGCCTTTGGGATTGGGAGCTCTCTCTCTCTGTGATAAATAAAACAAGACCCAACACTTGTGGCATTCGAACTAAAAGGGGGAACCCCAAATGGGTTTGGTGAAGTTATCTGCAGACAATATCAATCACAGAAAAGGAGGAACCTTTGATTTTGGAGCCCAATCCCATGCATGTCTGCTCAGAAGTAAGTCTCATTATAGTCACTGGGGCTGACTGCCAGTAAGTGTGGATAGGACTGCAGCCTTAGGGCACAATCCTAACCAGGTCTACTCAGAAGTAAGTCCTATTTTGTTCAATAGGGCTTACTCTCAGGAAAGTGTGCTTAGGATTGCATCCTTAGGACCCAGTCCTATCCAATTTGCCAGCCTTGGTGCAGCCACAATGCAGCCCCAGGGAACAGATGTTCCCAGACCTTAAGGAGGCCTCTGTGACTGCTGCCCCACCAGAAGATGCAGTTGAATGCCCCATTGCCACAGCTGCACCAGCACTGGAAAACTGGATAGGATTGGGCCCTTAGTCATTCATTTTTAGGACAAAAGGTAATACTCAGAGCACAGGGCTGACTATCTTCCCTGTTTATAGGAAGTCAGAGATATTGTGGGGGTCTTGAGGAGAAAGGGATTCTTGTCTTCTCTTTTGTATCTTTCTGACATTTGCAGCCCCTTCCTCCCATGACTTGTTATCTTTCATACAGGGGAAATTGTCTACCTTATATTGCTCAAGGAGTCGGTGGATTGGAAACATTTTGGGTTTGTTTGCTTTTTTGGCCAATAAAATGGGGGTAGAGGATAAATTTGTTAATGAATCAATGAAAGTGAATCAATCAGCATCCAGTTTGGGAAAGGCTTGGGGATGCTTGGATGAAAGGCATGTGCCGCGGCATGCAGAGGACTCTCATTAGGAAGAAACGCTGCGCTGTTCTGAGCCGCCTTGTTATGAAAGACGCACAATGTCTTAATCGTTTTCTTTAGAGGGCAGGTCCCTTCCTTGAGGGTTAGAACTCAGGCAGTGCCAAAGAGCAGGCGTGCCTCCCTTTGGAGAGGGGCCTGGTTGCTTTGGGGTTCAGAGTGAGCCTGAGGTTTGACGTGGACTCTGGCACTGGCTTCTGAGAGCCCTTGGGTCCCGTCCGCGCCTTTTGGGTAAATATGCAAAATGACTGTATCACCGTCTCCTGTATGTGGGTGCAAGGGATTAGTAATATCTTGGAATGGGTTTAGGGGGAAGTGAGAGTTTCCTAACCCCCTAAGCCATACATACCTCTGCAAAGAGTAGGAACTCTGCTGCCTCCAGAGAGTAAGGCAGTGGATCCCATATTTCCAGAAAGCTGGTGACTGTGTCAGATTTGAGATCTTGCTAGGAAAAACCAGTGCAAACACCTCACCCAGAGACTATGGTTAAGGCCACAGACTTGAGTAAGAAATGGGACATAATTTAATAGTGCAAGCCACTGTTTTTATAACTTATTCTGAAACTTTCATCTCCAAGCCCAGATGATGTGGATAGAAACCTTTATGATACAACAAGTTTCATCTTGGGGAGGGAGAATTGATACATGAGGCCCCCCTTCTTAACTACCTGATGCACACCCCACATTGGGTGAGTGGGAAGCACTTCAGCAGTATTATCAAATATGTCAGGGATAATGGATGGCCCAAAATATGCCTGACCTGAGCCCCTGATGTGATGCCCGGGAATTCCATACAATCAGTCTACCCTGTCTGGTTCATGAGAGAACATTCGTTTAGTTTTACCATTCATTTACCAAATGTCTGACTCAAGGCATTGGAGATTGAGCCACTTGTACAGCTCTTAGTATTACCAACTTTTTCTGGTAGTCCTCCTTCACCTTTACAGCTATGTGGAGACAAGCAGAAATTCAGCAAGGGAATTTTTTGCCTAACGTGGAGGTACCTTATAGGAAAGTATGCTGAATTTCTGCTTGCCACAGGGCCTCAGTTTTAAAGACAGAGAAAGTAGTATGACTATCCCTGCCAGTCATTACAGTCTATGGTCAATGACAATGATAAGGCTTGGAATTAAGAGTGTAGCAAGTCCACCTGCATTTCTAAAGACTGGGGCAAGTGTGGGGGAGAAGATGTTTCTTAAAGTGTTTGAGACTTTCTGAAAGGCACTAAAGCTTGTGTGCTAGGTAGTTGGATAAGATGCTCTCAAAGAAAGTTCTGATTTTGTTTTCGAATGATGCAGTATGTTTCTGTTCATTCTGAATCTGGAGGAAACTCACTATTTGGGAAATAGGTTGGATAAAGGCCACCTGACAGAATGGGAAATTCTTCTTTTGTATCTTGTCATTGTGGGCCACCATAATTCTTCTTATTAAATCTTTCCCTACAGCAAAACTTGTATGCTGAGTCCAGGGAAGGGTTAATAATATCGTTAACTCACCCCTTTTACTCAGTTTTGTTTTTAATAGTTCTGTTTCTGGGTTGGTTCCTTCTCTACCACCCTGCCCCCCCCCCCCCATAATTTATTACTGTAGAAGCTTGTATTAATTAAAGCAGCAACAACCACAGCCTGTGACCTGCGGGCCTTTCACCGTGAAATCGTGTTTCAACTCATTTAGTGCAATGGAGAGGAGAGGTGGAGGGTGCATCACAGGACAATCAGATCTGAAGACCAGAGGTGGTAAGCAACCCTCCTTGACCCTTCGTCAGTTCCCTCTTCGGCTCTTTTTGCTGGGACCCCTATTCCTTGTGCTTTTAGGTTAAGAGTGTGTGTGTGTGTGTGTGTGTGTGTGGTAGGGGGTGGGGATGGGATTAAGGAAGTCTTGCTTTTGTCAGTCAGAGGTTGATCTCCTTAGAGCAGTGATTTTCAACCTTTTTTGTCTCATGGCACGCTGACAAGGTACTAAAATTGTCAAGGCACACCATAAGTATTTTTGACAATTGACAAGGCACACTGTGCTGTTGGTGGGGTGTTCACATCCCCCAATGGCCCTACTAACAAATGACCCTCCCCCAAACTCCCATGGCACAGCTGCAGACCATTCATGGCACACCAGTGTGCCACAGCACAGTGGTTGAAAATGACTGCCCTAGAGGAATGGTAGGGATGTTATTGTATGTGGGTTATTTGGATGGCAGGATGTGGGTGGGGGAGGATATTCCTAGGCAATTCTACTTCAACTGGGATGGCACAGGAGACCTGCTTGCAAAATGAGACACTGTGAAAAAGCCTAGAATTATATCCACAGGCTGACAGATACTGTGTTTGCTTGTCACCACTGAAAGAGGAATGTTTAAGGCAGGGCAGACTAGAGGACTCCGTCTCAGAACTCATCCCAACCCTCACTTTATCACCATCACTTGTCACAGTTTACTAGAATAGATTGTGTTCAATAGACAAAACTGGAACAGTCTTCCTATTAATCTCATGTTTCAGCTGGGAAGGAGAGAAGAAGTCCTGGTGCATGTAAGCTGTGATGAATTTTCAGGTATCCATATGAAAGTGTGGTGAAATGTACTTGGGGTATCATCAGAAATATATAGAATAATATTAAGTCTCACTACCATGGTCTGTGAAGTTTTATGAGTAGAGCAGTCAGTGTGATGGAAATGTGTGGAAAGCAAGTATTTATGTATTCATGTGTGAGCATGAGGAGAGTGTGTGTGCCTGTATGCAAGCAGTCTTTGGCTGTGTTGCATGGGTGTGAATCACAAGAGTGGTGGGTAATGTGTTCTAAATCTATTATCATATAATTTTGCAAATGTAAAATTACTTTATGATCTCTGTTGTGTTTGGTCTTTCAGTAGCTACTATTATTACCGTACAGACAGGTTAGGGATCAGAGAGTTTAGTGATGCCCAAGGCCATTCCCTGGACTGTTGGCCAATACATGAACTCAGGTCTCCAGATTTCAATCCACTGGACTCACTGTGGGGCATTTTCCCACAGGAACTGCATTCATAGAGCAAAATAGTTCATTTTATGGAGTGATCCCTTCTGGGCTGTATTCTGCCCTGGTTTTTTCATAGTCTTATAGGATGGGTGACTTTTGAATCAGCTCCTGGAGCTTTCCCTTTAACAGCAACTTGATCTAGGAACATTTGCTGATAAAAACTTCACCAGCTGATTTCTGCAGCTCAAGCTGCTATTAAAGATACAAGAGTGGGCCATGGTCTTCCACTTTTGTGCTGATTGGTTAGTAATCTTGCAGTCAGATTAAAGTTATAGAACATATATTCAGGTCTGTAGGCAGTCGATGTGTTGTGTTTGTAATTCTATTGTCCATTCAGTGTGGTCAATAATGGAGATAATCTCCTTAATGTGATTTGGTGGGAGCTGATGAAGAACTATGGGGAGCTACAAGCAACCAGGTACAGTGACTTGAAGAGGTGTAATCTTCCTCCCTGTACTTTAGTGAGAGGTTATATGGCTGCACCTACTTGAGAAAAGCACTTACCTACATTGGGTCTAAGGATGTTTACATGTGTAAGGTCTGTTGATTTTAGGAAACCCTGCAGGTATGCTTGCAATTGCAGCCATAATGTGGATTGTTTACCATTTAACACCTATTAATAATCACCCTATCAGATTTTACAATCTGTATAATAAGAGGGTAGGGTTTTCTTCCCCTTAAATCCATGCTGCTGAGTGAAGTAGGGATTCTGATTTGCATTAGTGATTGCATTGAGCACAGAACCAGGGGATACTAGCTTTTCCCAATTAGTTAAACAAGGGTGTGATCTTGTATACATGGCGTCTGATGCCTGGTAATCAATTTCAACACTTTATCTGGGTGTGTTGGGGTGGCACAATGCAGTCTGCATTTCACTTTTTACAAGCCAGGAGGATGGAGCTTATTTTATGTGTGGTCCCTGGAGAAAAGCATGAAACCAGTCATTTACATTGGGAGGAGGGGTAACATGGCCTCAGGTCTCTTTCAGATGCAGTGGCTTGATTTATGTTGAGTCCTGATTGTATACCAACAGACTAGAAGAAAAATCTCCTAGGGGTCATAAACGTACATAACTGTTAAGCACCTAGAACTTACTCACCAAAAGGCATCACTTTTTTCTGAGCTGTGGGACCAATGTTGATATGATACCAAATAGACTAGCAGGCTTGAGGATACTTCACCAAGATCCTCAACATAATGATGGAAAATCAATTCAGGTTTGCAGAAGGAAGGCAATGGTGCAAACTTGTGCCCATTTTCTTTACCTAAGTTCAATTGCACTTAACGAACAAAGGGCGCAGTTCTAAAATGGGCATGGGCTGGTGCAAGTCCCTTATGCTGGTCCACCGATGTTGCAAATGTGCGTGAAGCACTTTTGCGCCACTGGGAGAAGAGAGGGGCTGACCCAAGTCCCACTGAGTTGGCACAGAAGGTGAGTCTGTGCCAGCTGAGCTAGGCTGGTCTGGGGGGTGTGGGAAGGTCCGGAGGAAGGTGTTTTGGGGCGGGTGGTGGGCAGGGCCAGGATCCAGCACTTATAACAGATCCTATCTCCATTTCTGGGCAGCTCTGGGTTGCTCAGATCTGCGCCATCTCCTGAGGTGGTGCAAATTCGAGTAGCCGATTGGGGCTGTTGCTGCTTTATCTGGAGTATGGGGAAGCGATTGCCCTTGCTCTGGCTGAGCCGGTTTTAACTGTAACCCTACCTTGGATGTGAGGCAGGCCCGTCAGCCTGCCTGTTCCAGGGCAGGTTAGGATTGGGCTGAAATAAGCATGGAAGGGATCCCCCCTTGTATAATGCCACTGTGATGAATGGAAAATTCTAATAAATAACCCCTTCCTAGAGAGAGTGCATAGATGCATTACAGGAAGACAAAACGTTTACTTGTTGACTTACAGCCAAGTAGTTCACAGTTAAAAAAAAATTGTTAGTAGTTTATTACATATGTGCTAATTAACTACTATGACAGAGAGCTTGATGGGGTGGAGTAGAGAGACATCATGCATGTCAGCCCCACGCACATTTTGAAACTACAGGTAGCTCTAAAATAGTTTTAACTCTCATAGGTGTCCTTGAGCAACCCTGGGCATTGAGGGGTACAGGGACAGGGCATTGTTTAGTACCCTTTTGTCTTACTTGGCCTCCAAAAAGTTCAGGGTGGAGTACGTGATTTACACAAATGCTTTTTATTTTCACAGCAGCCCAGTGAGGTAGGTCAGCCAGTGAACTTCATGACTGAGGGCAGATTTTCACCTGAGTCCTTCTACACTAGCCCTTTTCTCTGGAATTGACATCCTTTTTCACTCATGTATGGAACATCTACATAATGTCGTTTCCAAACAGCTGACTTCCAGCATTTTCTGCATTTCTTTCCCATGTTTTTCAGAACTTATTTAATGCTGTTAAGGTTTTTCATGGCTTTCTTTGCCTTTAAATTGAATATGTCTGCTGCAGCCCCTTTTTACCTCCAGTGATTTGGTGGTGGCTGCAGTTCCCTTGAATTGCCTCTCTGTGAATTGCCCATGTCAATTTCTGTTTCCCCCCAAAATGGTGAGTCTTTACTGATTTCCTCTCATTATTTTTCCTTTGCTTTTAAAATAATTAAAGAGCCATTTAGAGTTGTCAACTTATTACTGACCCTTGTTCTTTTGGGTTTAACAGCTAATCTGTAAACTTGGCATATGATGTTTGTCTCTGTACCATTTATATTTTGATTCCTGCAGATCAGGCTGCTATTAAAAGCCCAAAAAGAAGAAATTTTGTGGTCAGTTAGCAATCCTAAGGTATTTTCGTATGAATACAGTACCACTGATTTTCCAGTAAATGCAATATAAGGCCATTCCTTGTAAGGCTTTTGTGATTTTAATTTGGTGGGAGCTATTTTGTGAACCCAGTTTCTCATGGTATTGTGCTGAAGTGATGGAAGAAGCTGTATCTACTGAACCTCTATGGCCATTCACCTATTGAAGGAATTCTTTGGGAACCAGATGTTAGTATTTGCCAACTTCAGTAGAAGGCAAAGTCTTGTGTAGAAAGAGGATATGTATTTAGTGCAGCCCTTCCTACCACTGTAGTGCTACCTAAGGAGAAAGTCCACTCCCTCCCGTACAGCCATTAAATGAACAGAAGCCCTGTCCTTTGTTGAAACTGGCAGCTCTACCTTCAGCACTAATAGAATGATGGCAGGGTGTGGGAAAACTCTTCACAGGAATCTGGGATTATCACTCATGCTTATGCAACCCACACTCCCCATCTTGCTGTGTAACTGCCTCATGGTTAGAAATATATCACAGAATTTCCCAGGAAGCTGCCACATCTTCTATGCAGAACCTCCCTCCCTCCCTCCCTCCCTCCCTCTGTGTATGAGAGAGAGATTGAGAGAGGTTGTAGTCACACTACAGTATTCTTTAAATCTCCTTGTGACCTACCAAACTGAAGGAAAATCCACTATAGCTATGTATTGTGGCCTGCTCTGTGCTTAACAGTCAGTCTCCTATCTTCCTTACTTGCTATCTGGGGCAAGCAGCAAAAGCCGCAACTGGTTCACTTTTATCTTGGTGGGACACAAATTGTGTAGGCCTGCCCCAAAAGATGCTCTATAGTCAAATACAGAGTGGTGGGTATTACCTGATCAAGAGGAAATTTCTTGGTTTGGGGACAAGACCCGCTTACTGTCAGTGGATGGAGAACCTGTGATCTGACTGGAGAAGAGGACCCAGTACCTCATGCCTCCACCTTTGATTAAGAACTGTCACTAGTGAGTTACAACCATCTTCACATCTCCCCTCAAATTGAGTTATTAGAGGCACAAGAGTCCCAGTTTTCAAAACCGCCAAAGGGAGCACTTTGCTGTGTAATTAAAGCCTTCATGTCTATTAACCTGCATCTCTCTCTCTCTCTCTCCCTGGACTGGTTTCTTGCCGGGTTCTTTATGGACAAGGGAGGTTGTGGGAGTGCTGCAGATATTTTGACCCACGCTGAGCCGCTTCCTTTTACAGATAATAAAAGAAAGGATCAGAATCAAACAACAAAGCTGATTGCAGCACAGTGGATTGATTTATTTTATTTTTATTTATTTTAGAGATTTATATCCTGCCTTTCTATCCAATGAAGGACACTCAAGGTGGCTCACAATTAAAAACATAAAATATACATATATAAAAGACATTAAAAACAATAAAACACAATAAAAACCTGGATCCCAAATTAAAATCTGTTTAAAAAGCACCATGCCCCCTGGTGTCAGCATAAAAGGCCTCCCTAAATAAAAAGGTCTTAAGCCTCCACCGAAAGAACTCTAAAGAGGGAGCTGTTCTCAATTCCAGGGGGAGGGAGTTCCACAAATGGGGAGCCACCACCAAGAAGGCCCTCTTTCTTGCTGCCGTCCCCCTCACCTCTGCTAGTGGCGGCACAGTCAGAAAGGCCCCCTCTGATGACCTGTGAGGACATGTTGGGTTATATGGAAGGAGGCGATCCCTCAAATACCCTGGACCTGAGCTGTATAGGGCTTTAAAATTCAAAACTAGCACTTTGAATTCAGCCCGGAAACGAACTGGCAGCCAGTTGGAAGATGCCAGTTGATGGAAGAGTGAGGAGAATTATTTATAATAAAAAAACAAATATAGGCACATGTGTAAATGTATATGTCATGGTTAGAAGTGTGCTTTTTTGGTGACAAGAAAGTAAAAACACACCACACTGCTTTCTACACTTTCCTACTTGGGGGGGGGGAATGAAATATACAAAAAAATTAAAAATGTTTATGAACATCTCTAGTCATCATGGTAAATATCCAAGCTGCAGAAAATGTAGTTGTAGAGGTTGTGATGCAGCTGGCCTAGTTGCCTTTAAAAGACAATGGGATGGATTTATAGAGGAAATGGCAATCATAGGTTAGAAACCATGACAGCTATATGAAACCTCCGTATTTTAGATCTAAGACTATCTCTGGATGCTAGATGCAAGGGAATGGCAACAAGGTATAGGTTTCATGTTGTTTTGAGTGCTCCTTGAGTCTTCTGGTGGGCCACCATGAGATTCAGGAAGCTTGAACTAGATGGGCCCTCAGCCTGATCCAGCAGGGCTCTTGTATTCTTAGGTTGAGGAGACCATGAGGGAAAGCTGACATCGCACATATTGTGAATGCCCAAGACCGTGGGCATTTGGTGAATGTCTAAAAATTCAAAGATAGACTGTAGACCAGGGTCAGCTATTTAATGTTCATTGTGCAAATAGTATTCATTCTTAGTGAATGTTGGCAATGACCTTTAGGAGATTATCCGTGTTCACTTTCGATCCCTGATTCTTCCTACTTAACCAATGACAGAAGGGGATTTTCAACAGTCTCTAGGTTTTGGATGTTTGCTTTGCTGTCCAAGTATGATACATGAAAATTGAGAAAAGAACAGTTCTATCATTTTGGAGTAACCTCTCTCTGAAGCAGTCAGCAGAGCATATTTGTAAAGAGATCTGTGTAAGGTTTGGAATGGCAGGTTTTAGTGAGGTGCTTCAGTAGTGGCCTGCTGGGGTCAGGCAAAGTTTGTCTTTCCCCTAGGGCCAAACTAGATGTGGCTTTAAATATGTTGCTTGCCACTCTGACTTCTGTTAATTTTTATAGATATTGCCCTCCCCCAACCTGGATGGGGCCTGTTAACTCTTCCCCCTTGTGCAGATGTAAATTCCCCCCAGCTACTATCTGTTTAGGGGAGGAAGTATTCATTGGTGCCAGCACAGGCTGGGGGATTTTTGTTGGGGCTAAGATGTGAGGGGAAAGGGTTTAAACTCTCTTCCTTCACCCTTTGGCCCTGATCTGGATCATGTATGTACACATATGCCCACCACTGTAAAAAAAAGACCAAAGGGCCAGCAGTGTGTCAAAGGCAGCCACACACTTTCCTTGGAATAAGCCATATTGTATGCAGTGGAACTCATTTCTGAGTCGACATGCATAGGATTGCACTATAAATTATGTCATATACATTATGTCATAAGTTTTCTTGTGTCCTCGTCTAATGTGAAGCACAGCAACAGTTACAGACAGAAAAGGTCGGGTGGGGTAGACATGCACCAGAGGGATTAAAAAGTTTCCTTTCAGGGAGGTTGAGCAAATGGGTTTTTTCCTTCATGCTCAAGGCAATTGCCACATTTGAGACTGGGAAGGAATTTTCCTCTGGGTGAGACTGGCATTCTGTGCTATCTTCCATAGTAGTTTAGTGAGTACTGTTACTATGTAGCTCTCTGATGAGAGACTTTGAGCCCAAACCACATTTTTTATGAGGATGACACAAATGGTGTATCACAGTTAGACTGCTGGCCCATTTTCATAGGGAAAAACCTTTTCTTGAGAGAGCAATCTAATGTGGAAGTCATGAGGTGCAGAATCTTTTCCTGCCTGCTGATTCCCTATCTTGAAATTCCCGTTCCCTGAAAAGCCTCCCCCTGGTGCCTTTTCCCCTTATGGACTTCAAAATGTTGGGAAAAGTCACTGGCGTCGCTAGGAGAGTGCGGGAGGTGCGGACCGCACCAGGTGATGCACTGGGGGGGGTGACGCACCCTGGGGGAGCATGCACCAACATCACGGGTTAGGAGCTACCATGTCATGCCATACACCGTTGGATGCGGAAAGGCCAGCAGAGTGCAGTGCAAAAACAGAATTGAAATAGCTCCTTTCGTTCAAAAGTTATGGCCAAAAAACCTGAAGGAAAAATGCATGGAGCCCTATGGAAAGTGAAAGTGAGCTGTATCGCACGTTTACACGTGAGTAGGCACACTTGCCATAGTCCGTCGGAAAGGGCAGGCTGAGAGAAATCCAACGACACCAGAATGGTTCTGATCCAGTGAATGCAGCACCCCAAAAAAAGCCTGAGAAACTCCCCCCTCCCAGCTGTGTCTGAGTTCGAAATGAAGTGGCCATGTTTACTCATGAGTAGGCGGACTTGCCTTAGTGGAGGCAGGCTGAGAGGCTCTAAGGATGTCAGAATGGTCTTCATCCAATGAGTCCAGCACCCAAAAACACAGGAGAAGGCTGTTCCTCCCTCCCATCTGCCTCCCTCCCAATCTATGCAGCCCTATGGAAAGCAAAGCACCTGAATGGTCCTGATCTGATGGAGCTGCTCCAGAAGGCAGCCTCCCCCCCTAAAACGAACAAAAAAGAGGCTTGAATGGTAAGGGGAAAGTTTTCTATTTTGCACTTGCAAAGCCAGGAGGGTCTTTGTATTGATATGCCTGAAATAGAAGAACTTTAAATTGGGCACTGGGAGGGCTGGAAATCTCACTGATTCTTTTTGGGGGGGTGTTACTGCAGGCAGACTACAGAGTAAGCTCCATTGACCACTATGGGACTTACTTCAGAGTAGACATGCATAGGCTTGGGCTCACAGGCTGCAATCCTACCCACACTTTCCTGAGAGTAAGCCCCATTGGCCACTATGGGACTTACTTCAGAGTAGATTCACTTGGTGGAACAGGACTGGCTCCCCCTTATTTAATTATTTTATTTTAATTTAAGTATAATTATTTATTTTAATTTGCTTGATGATGTCACTTCTGGCGATGACATCACTTCCAATGGGTCCTTGACAGATTGTCGTTCTAAAAAGTGGGTCCCAATGCTAAAAGTTTGAGAACTGCTGCAATAAGTTGTTAGTAAGTTGACACAGGGTGCATTTGTGTGAGACTCTACAAGTTTTCAAAATCACTAAAATCAGAATTTGGAGGAATAATACCATCATGTTATATATCAATCAATGCATAATTTCATGCAGAATGCAATGAAACAAACCACATTGAAATATCTGTGTTATAACAAAAGGTACAGCCCAAAAACCGGTGGGGGCGGGGCAGTGGTACATCACCACGCCCACCTGGGGCATTGACCCGCCCACTACATGGGGTGACGCACAGGCCTCCCACATCTGGTGACGTGAATCCTAGTGACGCCACTGGGGAAAGTTGTGTTGAAAACCCTCTCCAGGGTGCAGTTTGCTATAGACAGTAAATGAACCAATGACCTGACTCAGCAACTTCATATAGGGGAGTCAAACAAGGTCCACAGGCCAGATCCAACCCATGGAAGCTCTTCATCTGGCCTATGGAAACTCTTCAGGATGTAGCTGCTGAGCTCTGCATGACCAAAGCTTGGAGGCCTCCAGTGCAGTTCCAATGTTTAGTGATACTTTGGAACCCATGATCTTGAGGAATCTTTCAAGATCTTGGGAGACCAAAGATGGTGGCCATCAGATTGTAGCAGAAGAAGAAAGACTGGGAGTCATAAAAGGAAGGAAGAGAGAGGTGGAGGCAGGAGGAGGGGAAGAAATGGAGAACAAGTGGGGAGATCCTGAGAGATCCTGAGGAAAATGGAAGAGAGAAATCACTTCCTGCTTCCAGGCACCATGAATGCTCTTTGGCCCTCTTTATGAAATAAGTTTGACATCTGATGTAGACAGTTATGTACATACATGAAGTGGAGGCGGGGAGGCTGTACCCTCTTAGGGGTTTCCAGATGAGGACCACATAGTGTATTTTACACATTTTAGCAAGCTGAAAAAAATCAATTTCATATAGGGCAGAGGCAAGTGATGCATGGCATACTGTCTGCCTGATCCATTGTGGAAACCTGGTTTGTTATGATTTGTTTATGCAGGTACAAAAACCACAATCATTTTATGGCACTGAAAAGTCAGTATGAGGAAACCTGATTTATTTTATTAGCATGGGTGAGGTTAACATTGAATAATTATGGTTTCAGGGTCTTAAAGCGTATGGCCCAGATGACTGAAAATGTGGGTTAGCGAGGCTGACACCACTCTGGCTATATTGAAAGGAGTGTAGTGAACAGAACTATGCTATGTTAAATGACCACATGGTTGGGGGAAAAAATATTTTAAGTAGCTGCAGACCAGATAAAATCTTATGGTGGGCCAAGATGTGGCCTCCAGGCCATAATTTGGAGACCCCTGCTCTACTTAGTCAAATGTATCCTACTGTGCTCTGTAGTTCTGCTTGTGGCATACTGTAACTTAGATGCTAGAATAGTCTGGGTGCTCAAAGTATTTTGAGTTTGATGCTGGAGATTGAACTCTCTGGCCTTTCTATCCCTTTCAGCCTTTGAAAAGGACCTGCCTTTTGAATCTTTAGAATAATGAATCAGCTTCAATCTGGTGTTGCAGACAGCATGGGCGATCTGTCAGTAGAAGTAGATTTTTGCACAAAGCTTGCTCTTCTCAGTCTTTGCCAGAGTATGCAGAAGGGTGCTGTAGAGGTATGTGGTATGTTTTCACTGCATGTGTACTTGTGAACCAGAGATTAGTGCTGTCAGCTTTGATTTTGCCAATTACAGTCTTGGGATGAAAGTAGGGACACCACAGTCTCCTATAGCAACTCTTTAGTGTATAGAATTTGGAACTAGGTGCTCCAGTGCAAGAATTATGGGTTTAGGTGACTCAACAGCCAGTATTTTGGTGCCTCTTAAAAAAAAAAAGTCACATTTTGGGATGTATTACCAGAAGCACTATATGTTGTAAGACACAACAATTGCTGTCTTGTCTCCATTGATCAGGTATTAGCAGAAAGATTCAGTTTAGGATTATTTCATTCTAAGAACTATGCACAGATGAGAGTAGTAGTGATAATGATCGAACCCAGCAGGATATATTCAAAGCACTATGGATACCTTTCTAGATCAAAAAAGAGATGAAGGAATATATGAATGGCTTTAAAGGAGAACATTTTTGTTATAAAGAGGAAAGCAGATGTATGCTTCATGGAGGACCACAAGGAAGTCAAAGAACGAAATTGAGTTCTGTTATAAGCAGGTGAACCTAAGTGACATTTTAAAATAACCAGATTTTTGATACAATCAGTTTTTCCTTTTAAAAAAAAAGGAGCTCAAAAAAGGTTCAGAGTATGGGACAATGTTTGCTAAAGAATCAGTAAGCTGTAAGACCCTTTCCAGAGGTGATGGTGCCAGTCTGTCTTCTATAGATGAAGTAGTAAAGGAAGGTAAAGGATGGTAACTTTAGAAAACAACAGATCCTATAAGTGAAAATTACAGTAACTACAGAGATCTAAAGGTATAGCCCAAATAGGACTACCTGAAAGTGATGTAAAGTCTATGCATCCCTTTTTGTTTTAACTTGGGGAGGGGGGTCTTCTGAACTTTGTCCTTCTAAATGTTACTGTTTCAAAAGTATAGGAACATGTATGGGTTTTGAGCATTGCCTCAAGATAAAAATATCCTTAGGCAAGAGAAAGGTTTGTTCAAAGAAAATAAATAGATAAGAAGAATGCTCCATTTGGCATTTTCTAATTTCTTAACCTAAAGAAATGTAGTAAACGGTATAGAAACTTCATCGCCAATATGGTATCATTTTAGCTCATGAAATACAATCAACTATTTATCTATATCTTCACCACTATCTGGAAAAATATTCCAACTCTTTGAACAATCAAGAAATGGAAGCAGTTATCAAGGGAGTTGACAGAGTTTCTTCGGCTGAAATCTCTTCCTTTTGCTATGCAGGTTTCATATTTAGCTTGAAAAGTAGTCATTGCAGTAGATATTGTCCATCACCTAGATTTTGGCATTTTCCTCAAAGTCTGTTGACTTTTTTTCTTCTTCTTTCTTTTGGAATGTGAGACTTGTTTAGAATTTCTGGTAGAATAAAATTCTAATTTACCAGAATTAATCTGGTAAAAATTAAAACAAATTTTTAATATGTTTTTATCTGTTTGTGAAATTATGTTTTAATCTGTTTTATATGTTGTTAGCCACCCTGGGTCCCTTTTTGGGAGAAGGGCGGGATAAAAATAAAGTTTTATTATTATTATTATTATTATTATTGTTATTATTATTATTATTATTATTAGCCTTGGGGACATGACAATGGCCTTACTGATCACCTGTCTCCTTCTCAGCTCTTTCTCCAATGAGATCCTTGGCCTGAAGCTGCCACTGGAACCTGTGCTCAATGCCAACACAGTTTGCTTGACCTTGCCCGGTCTGACCCGGCGACAACTGGAGGTTTGCGTGCGGAATCCTGACGTGACGGCATCTGCTATTCAAGGCATCCAGATTGCTATCCATGAGTGCCAGCACCAGTTCCGTGATCAGCGCTGGAACTGTTCTAGCTTGGAGACTAAGAACAAGATTCCCTATGAAAGCATCATCTTCAGCAGAGGTGAGAGACCCTCTTCTCTTCCTACTGAAGGCTCTATGAAGTCTCTGAGGAAGCAAACTTACAGCATTTAATGAGGCGCCAAACTTGCTAAAAATAATTTAAAGAAATTGCAACATTGGAATTTGATGAATATGAGCCCATTTCTTAAAGCTTTGAGGCAAGCTGATAGGAGATTAGAGATGCTGGCAAATTTTGTCAGGTTTGGATTTGGAAAAGACTTTCAGAGGTTTGTAAAGCTCACTTTAAAGGAAGGGTGAGCTTCTTAACCCTCCAGAATTCTTCTGCACTCAGAGAAATTGGCTGGATCTCTTCCTCTTTTCTTGTGTTTATTGGTCTGAGACAGTGATGGAATGATCAGCAATGGGATGGGGGAGGAGGAGTTTTTTCTCTTTCTCTTCTTCCCTCATTTCCATTGAGATGTCCCAAAGGAACATTGTGCATTTCTTCTTTAGAACCAACATATTTAGTAGCAGCATGCTGGAATGAACAAGAAGGGAGAGAGGAAGAAAATTTCTTCTCAGCCCTATATCACTGCTATAGGTTTTCAAAGGAAATGGGGGGGGGGGTAGAATCTAATACTGCTGCCCTAGATTGGTAAAGAAAGGGACTGTGTTGTTTTGGGGTTAGGAGCTGAGTGGGCATTTACCAAATCTCAAATTGAATAGGAAATTATTCAGTTTTTTTCTTGATTTTTTTTTTGGGGGGTGGGGGAGGATCTTCATCCAATTTAGAGATGAATCTGAAAAACTTCCTACCTGAGATACAGAGGCTTTAGCAGGTGCTTTATTGTGAAATTGAGGTGCTCGTCCTCTCTAGATTGAGTAGCATCCAGAGCTTTTGTGCGGTGATCTATCACTGGACGCTTCCTTCTTAGGAAGGAATGTTTCATGCACTCAAGAATCCCAGTGGTCCATATAGAACACACTGCTGGGTTTAAATTTAAAACTGCTAACAAAGCAAAAAGTGAATATTCAGGAATTCTTAACAGTTAAGGTAAAACTAATGTGTGAGTGATCCCACCTGTACTCTTCTCCTTAAGAACATAAGAAGTAGTATGTTGGATTTGGACAAGGTCTACCTAGTCCAGGATCCTTACAAGAATCACTACTTGCAGCAGTGCTTAGTAATACACTGGAAACCAGCTAGTGAGTCTCTACTTGTGCCAGTTTTAAGGAGCAGTGATTCTATCTATATCCAGTTAGCAAGTAGTCCTACATGGGGGAGGCAGATCACAAGAGTTTAAAGGTGTATAATATATTGCTTGTCTCATGGATTCTCTGGCATCAAAACATATCATAGGCTCTTTCCCAGCAACAAAGCAATCCAAGAGTTGCGTTGGGGAATGTTGCTTAGCAGAGGATAGTTATACGCAGACAAGGAAATGATGGTTATCAGTCTGAAAACCCTAAGGAAATCTTTCACAACTAATTGAATTAGACAATTTCCATACAAAGGCTTTCATTAACTAGTGGAACTTACTGCCACAGGATATGGTCCAGTACTCACAAACTTAAAATTAAAAGAGATGGGGTGTCTCTGTGAATGATAAAATATAAAGAGTGTTTGAGTCCTCTTGCATGTTTTTTTTCCAGCACTGCTGTTTTCTCTATACTTTTCCATGCATTTTTGGTATTAGAAGTATTTGCTAAACCTACTGCAAACAACTTTTCTTCATTACAAATTATTGCTTAGAGGTAACAGAAAATAAAACTGAAGTCTTGAACCTCCCATTTTGTAGCAAAGTGCTCAAGTGGGTGATGGTGACTCAACTCCAGAAGATTTTGGATGAAACTGATTATCTGAACCTTTTCAGTCTGGCTTCTGGCTGGGGTTTAGAAGGGAAACAGCTTTGGTCACCTTGCTATATGACCTTTACTGGAAATGGGACAGAAGGAGTGCATTCCTGTTGGTTTTGTTGGATGTCTCCATGACTTCCAGTACAATTGACCATAGTGTTCTCCAGGAATGCATGACCAGAATGGGACTTGAGGGCACAGCTTGGTCCTTCCTGGAGAGCAGATTCCAAAATGTGGTATTGGGGGATTCCTGCTTGATGCAATGGACTTTGGCTTATGAGGCCTGAAAGGGATCTGTTTTGTCCTTGTCTTACATGAAACTACTAGGGGAGGTAATTGGGGGGCAGATAACATAACTTTATGTCACCATTCTACCTTGTACTGAGGAAGATGGGAAGTCCTGAACCACTGCAGGCTGGACAGGCTGATGAGGATAAACAAGTTGCAATTAAATCTGGAGAAGATGGAAGTACTGTTAGTCATGAGACCTGCAACCTAGGGAATGGATTATTAATCTGTTCTAGATGGGGTTGCACTCCCCCTGAAGGATCAGGCTTGCAGTCTGGGGGTGTTCTTGGACTTGGCATTGTTTCTGGAGATCTAGGTGCTGGTTGTGGCCCATAATGCTTTTGTTCAGCTTAGACTGGTGCCAGCTATGCCCTGTCTAGGATCAGTAAGTCCTGGCTACACTTACCCATGCACTTTACAGTATTCCAGTATCAATGTGACATGTGGGACTGACTGTGAAGGCCATCTAGAAATTTCGGTTTGGCCAGAAAGTTTCTGTTTGAGTACTGACTGGTGCCAGAAAGTTTGAACGGGTCACTGTCTCTGGTTATATTGGCTACAATGGTTGACGTTCTGTTCTTGGGTCGAATTCAAGGTGCTAGTTACTAAAGTTCTAAATGGCTTAAGACCAAGGTACCAGAAGGACTGTGAACCAAATCCTATCCAACTTTCCAGCCATAGTGTAGCTGTGCCCATGGGATGTGTGCTGCATCCTGTGGAGGGAGGGTAGTCATGGAGGCCTCCATAAGGTAAGGGAATGTTTGTTTCCTTGACTCAGGGCTGCATTGCAGCTGCACCAGTGCTGGAAAGTTTGCTAGGATTGGGCTCTGTGTCTCCTGAGGATTGAGGAGACTTGTCCCTGAGATCAACAGGGCGGGACCTTCTTATAGATACTGCTATCATCTGAAGCTTGACTGGTGACAATACAGGAAACTGCCTTCTCCATGGTAGCATTCTGCATGTGGAACTCTCTGCCACTTGAGCTGAAATCGGCTTCCTCTCTGTTTGTATTCAGCAGCAACAGCTGAAGACCCGATTTAGACTGCAGTCCTATGCACACTGTTCTGGGAGTAAGTCCATTGAATTCAACACAACTTACTTCTGAGTCAACATGCTTAGCCTTGTGCTGTTAGTTTCTAGTGCATTTGGGGAATTAACTTAATTTTTGCTGCATTGTTTTTTGTTTAGTTTGGTTCTTTATTTATGTATTTAAAAGATTTATACCCTGCTTTTCCTAAAAAATAAGAAAAGTGGCTTAAAGTATTAAGTATTAAGTGGCTTAAAGTATTAAGTAAAATACATCGGAACAAAAACGTATAAAAATTTACATACTATTCATAAATTAAGACTGGAGAGTAAGAACAGACAAAAAGAAGCACAAGTCCTCGCTTAAAGTTATCGATAGGTTCTTGAAAATTGCAACTTTAAGCATAATTACTTCTACTGAAACAAATTTATCAAGCGTTACAAGAATTATGTTCCTACCATATATTTCTGGTCACAAAAACATCACCAACCTTCTGAATAAGACCTAAAAGACTTTTAATACTGAACATTGAAATAAATGTAAGTTTTCCAGGCCAAAGAAAACCCACACAGACATGGGGAAAATGTGCAAACTCCACACAGAAAGTGGCCCCAACTAGGAATCAATTTTTTTCCTTCATTTATTTTATAATGAAACAACTTTAAGTGAGAACTTGCTGTATTCATTCACATAGCATATAATTAATCTATGAAATTCCCTGCCACAAAATGTGGGGATGGCCACTAACTTAGATGTCTTTAAAGGAAAATTAGACCTCTTGGAGGATAAGTCTTATCAATAGCCACTAATCATGATGGCCATGTGCTGTCTTCCAGATTCAAAGGCAGTTTGCCTTTCAGGACAAGTGGCAGGGGAGCAACAATGGGAAAAGGGTATGGCCCTATTGCTTGGTTGTAAACGTCTCTGAGGTGTCTGACTGGCCACTGTGAAAAACAGGATGCTGGACTAGATGGGCCTTTGGCCTGATCCAGCAAGGCTTTCCTCATGTTCTCAACTCAGTGGGGAGTTGGTCTTCAGTTATTGTCTTCAGAAGCCTTTTCCCAGAAAGGCTGGGATTATCTTTTTGCTGTGTGTGCATGCTCAAGCGTGTGTGCACATGGGGAGAAGAGGATTACTGTTGTTGTAGCAAACCCCTTGTACTGTAGCTGTCAGCTGCCAATCCTGGGGAAAAGATACATTTCTGATACAGATTGATTCATCAACTCTCAAGGCATAAGGTTTATGGTTGCCAGTTTCAAACACATCTTTGCACACTGAACTAGATGAGATTATGGAGATCTATGATTGCATCTCCTGACTGTAATTGTAGGCAATTTTTTAAAATTACAATTTGCCCCTTTAGGATAAATTTACATGTCTATAAAATAGTCTATACAAATACTACCCCCTTTAATAGAGCAAATACCAGCTTTTGCTAGGAGGGGGGATTTTTATTGGAAAAGCAGTGTATAGGAAGGGTCTAAAACCCTACTGCCAAGGTTGTGATCAGACTCTGCCCTTCCCCTATGGTTGCAATATTTAAAGAGAGAAGATATCTAAATATGGCTGTCCATGTCATTCTGACATCTCATTTCGTTTGGCTCTTAGTTTTTTCTCTTAGCACAGGTCTATGCCATTCTAGTATTTGCATATTAGATGGTTTTGAAATGCAACTGAAGTTACTTTAAAGGAAAAAAAAAAAAACACTACATCTTCATTGATTGACCTGTTATTTTCTGTTAGGTTTCTTGTGCTTATCTACATTTTCATAATGATAGTCAAAAGGCCATCTGGGAAACAGTCCAGTGCTTAGTGTGTTTCATTCCACAATCCCAACCCTACGAAGAAAAAAACAAAAAAACAAAAACAAAAAGAGGAGACATCATGAGGGACTTCTATGCTTTTCTCACAACTGCTCTGTTTTGGGAGGAGGTCATCTCATCAAATCTGGCATGTGGTCTTCCTTCTTCGCACTAAGGGTGCTGTTCAAACACATCTGTAGTTATTGAGCCAAAGTGAATTTTCATATGTCCACATGGAATGAAGATGTGGGTCTTTCTAGACCAGGGGTGTTAAACATAAGGTCCGGGGGCCGGATGTGGCCTGGAGAAACTTTTTATCTGGCCCTCGGGCTCTCAGCTGCTGAGCAATGCTGAGGTCTCACTGTTGAAAGGTGGCCTGCATGATGATTGGGTTCCCCCATATCTTGAAATACGATCAAGACTTGTGCATCTTCTCTTCTTTCATTTGAAGCTAATGAGTTCCTATACAAGAACAGAGTGCTTATTTCTGCTTTTGACCTGTTTAATGACATCTCTTCCTGCCAAATGACATCATCACTTCCAGCCCTCAGAAGGCATCATGAATGATATTTGGCCCACTGTATGAAATGAGTTTGACACCTCTGGTCTAGACTGGGGTCTCCAAACTTTTTGGCCAGAGGGCCACATCAAATATCTGGCGTGGTGTTGAGGGCCGAAAAAAAATTTAAATATAAAATTTAAATAAATAGATGGAATTTAGAGGAGTGAATAAATGAATGAATGGGCTCATTCATTCAATCTCTCTGGCCCTCAGAACACCCTCCAGACACAATCAGAGCACAGTTCTGGTCATGTTCAGCTGAGTGGGCCACAGGCTTTCAGGCAGGAAAGAGGCTCGCTATGGGTCACATCTGGCCCCTGGGCCGGGGTTTGGAAACCCCTGGTCTAGACAGTAGAAAACTGTTAATTTTGAACTCCATGATACGGCCAGCGATACCTGCCAAGGTCTAAAGTTTCAAAAAAAAGCAAACTGAAATAAGATAACTGAGGGTCCAATCCTATGGATCTTACTGTCAGCAGTACATACTGGGTGTTACAAATGTGCTGTAAAGCATGTTCTTGTCACCTGGGGAGCAAGGAGCGCAGGTGCTAGACCATCACCAGTTGGCGCTGAGCGTCAGCTCAGGATGATGGCACGGAGCAGCCAGTGCTAAGTATTACCACCAGCCAGCGGAGCAGTTTTTCAGGGCAGGAGGAGGGCAGGGGAAGGTGGAACTTGGTGGGGAGAGGAAGATTGTGCCCAGGAGGGGGGGCGGAGATCGCGGAATCTGGGATAATCTTTCCTCTGCTGCCATATCCTGTACTCCCTCCGTTACTGGAAAGCCCAACATAGGCCTCTTGATTCTGCACCTGCTCAATAGTGTGTGCAGATCCAAGGTGACTCATTGTCACTGGCTGTGTTCTACCTGGGATAAGGAAGCAGATACTCCCTTACCCCAAGGAGACTCCAGCAGCTGCCTCGGTACCCACAGGATACTGTGGCAACCATTTCGGTGCTGCTTTTCCTCTTACTCTGGAGCAGATAGGATTGGGCTTCCTGATAGTTTATATTGACTCCAATTCTGGTTTAACTGTCACAGCTTCCCCCAAATTATTTTGGCGAACATCTGTTGATGAAGAGGTAGCCCTCTCTCACAACAGCCTTGCCCCCCCTCAATGCCCAGGTTTCCCTGCAGAATAGCATTGATCATTAGACCAGTTCAGGCCTACAGTCTGTCGTGTTTGTGACTCACTCTGTTATTACAACAGAGAACATCATACATTCTGCTTCTCCCACAGCACCTGGCACCACAGCCCCCTTGAACAATTCAGAGGCCGTTCTTGTCAGGGATCATGACTCTGCCTAGCTATGAAGCTTCTGCAGTGCATGTGTTCCCCTGAATAATGGAACAAGAATGGCAGCACCTCTTTATACCTATTAGAAAAACAAACAGCCCTATCTTCCATACTAGAGCTTGGACTTTGACAAGGGTGTGCGGAAAGGATGGCAAGGACATTCATGAGTCCCTTTTCACTTGCATTATTGCTGTTTCTGGGGAGGGGGGATGAACTATATCTTGCTTAGTCTCACTGGGGAATTCATTGTGCTTACAAGGATGGTTCTTAGTAACTTGAAGTGACAGATCCCTTGAATCTTTTATGCCGCTTCCCACTTCTGCCACCATCAGTTCAGCCGTGCGTGATTCTCATTTTAAATAATTTGTGGATCGCGCTTTTGAGGCGAAAACAGTTTCTTAAGTCTGAAACCTTCTCCTCTGATCCTGGCTCAGCTAGGCAGGATGAGTGAATTGGATGGACCCCAAAGTTCTGTGCCTAAGATCTAATTCAACAGAAGACCTGAAGAAGGTAGATGTGAAGCAACTTTATAGCATTGGAATAAAGAGGCAATCTGTGGTTTCATAGGAACCAAAAATTTGTGTCTTTTTGGGCCCAAGAAAATAAGGATGTATCTATATTAGTGTTTCTCAACCAGTGGTACAAGTAACACCAGTGGTGGTGTATGGTGGTACTTGTGAGACTCCTGGACACCTGCTACCCATTCGTGAGACCAGGAACATGACACAACAGACAGTGGTAGGAGGTTCCAAAGCATGCTTTTCCACACTCAAAGAAAGCCCTCCTGTTCACCCTGAGCCTCTTACTGGTGTTTGTCATGTTGCATCTGACTTCTCAGCCCAGAAGTAACTAGTAATGATGTCATGGTAATGATGTAACTGGTAATGATGGTAATGATGTCATTACCAGTTGCTTCCAGTGGTACTTCGTAAAGGTGAATCATGTGAAGTGGTACGGCGGAGGACAAACATTGAGAAACACTGATCTAGCTGTTTTTTTTGTGTGTTTTTTTTTTTACCAATCTTCTATGGAAAATCATACTGGAAGTTGGTGTGCTGTGCTTGGGATGTTGTGGAAGGATTGGGTGGTTTCCGACGCTCCTTCTGTTTTGCTACTGGGGTTTTCAGACCTACTAGTGCAACATGCAGAAGTGTGTCTTTTAAAGTCTCACGCTATCCCACTTCATTGCCTTTTTCTCCATCCCTTCTGGCTTGTTATGAAAGCTGTTTCCTTTTTTCCATTTGAAATCCTCTGTTGGGCTGGGGAGTTGTTTTGTGACTTTGCGTATGTGATTTGAAGTGGAGAAACGGTAGGTGGAGAAAGGTTTCAATGCTCCTTACCCGGTCACTTCTTCATTTTAAACTTTCTTTTTCTTTCCTTAAAATGGCACTGGGGACTGTTACATGCATTCACATGTGCCATTTGTTGGTTTTCTCTTTAAAGTGGGGAAAAGTGCAATGCCTATTGGAACTTTGATCCTGGATGCTATAATCAGCAAGGAGCCCATGTGGCATAACAGAGAAGTGACTGAATTCCCCCAGCCAGGACTATGGCAGCCTGGAGGGCTCTAGCAGCTCTAGAGACATACTAATGCTCAGTTCTAGCTCTTTCAACACAAGCCTCTTGGCAACTTGTTCTGTAACATGATGCTAAGGCTTCTTAACAGGACAGGAGAGTGACAGGGGCTTAGCTGGAACAGTGAAAGAATGTATTCTCAAGAAAGTAGGCACAGAGGTTGAGAAGATCAGCTGAAGTTATTCAGTCTACTCTCCTTTCCCCACCTACAGTTGCAGTTTATCTGCAGTTATTCAGCTGTGTGTGTAATGTACATTAAACATCACTTAAGGTATTGAGGTAGTAGATGATCCACCTTTTTCTTTCTTCCTTTTCCTCAACCAAAAGCGTTTATCTGAGTGGCAAATTCTTCTTCCTTTCAAATGCTTGTCCTTTTCTCATAACAAACTAACCCTTTTCAGCTCCTAGCTTTTGGTACTTGTTATGCATCAAAATGTCTTAATACTTATGACTGATCAAGGTGCTCAGCCAAGGTGCCTTCGAATTCTAAGGGAAGAACGCATTCAATATTTAGCTGATTCTTTGGGCTCTTGCCAGGGCCAATCAAACTTTGATAGTTATTACTCTACAGCAGTGGTTCTCAAACTCCAAGGGAGTTCGAGCCTTGCAGTAAGTCCTTGTGGGGGCGGGAGGGGAGGAAGCAACGCGATCCCCAGGATCGTGTTGCTAAGGGAGCTGCAGGGGCTTAGCTGGACTTACCAGTCCCTGCTGCAGCCTTCTGGGGGTGTGGGGAGCTCTGCGCAAGCATCTTCAAGACTCTCCATGTCTTCAAAAGTGCAGCGATTGCGCGCCACCTCTGCAAAACAGGAATCGCTGTGCTTTCGTTTTTGAAGACATGGGGAGCCCTGCAGATACTCATGCAGAGCTTCCCGCACCCTTGGGAGGCTGCAGGAGGCTCTGGTCAGCCAAGCCCCTGCAGCCCCCTTAGCGACGTGATCCTGGGGATTGTGTGGCTGCCTCCCCTCTGCCCCCTCACTGCCCCTTAAGGGGGCAGAGGCCAGGGCCTTCAGGCTGGGGCGACACCTCAGTTTGAAAAGCCCTGCTCTACAGAGTAGGATACTAGTTACTGTATCTGTGATGGAATTAGTTGTGAATTTCCTCTCTGAGAGCTAGTTTGCTGCCCACATCCCATAAATAGTGTTTTGTTTTTTTAATGACAAAAACAAAACCACAAAATACCACATTTTGGTGTTTAAGGTATTTTCCAGAAATTAAAATAGATTAAATTTCCAGTTAGAAATAATACAGTGGCTGCATCTGCTGACACTATATCACCTACCTGGTACACTTTTAAAGCATATTATAAAATTAATTTTAAAAAAAGAGATTTTAAAATAAAAACAGGTAACACCGCTTTCTGCCTTTTTCATTTTTTTTAGATCACAAAATTTGCAGAAAAATAAATAAAATCATATATATATACAGAGAGGGAGAGAGAGAGAGAGAGAGAGAGAGAGAGAGAGAGAGAGAGATTTTAACCGAAATAAAAGGGTAAGCATATTGGAGATGAGCTGCCTTTTTATATCACATAAAATTCCAAGGATGGGGAAAAGTGGTGATGAAGGCTGCAATCCTATCCACACTCACCTGGGAGTAAGTTCCATTGACTATAGTGGGACTTACTTCTAAGTAGACATGTAAAGGATTGGGCTGGAAGAATTTGTGAGATGCTGTACATGTATGTGCCATGTATCTGCCTTTCTCATGTGACATCTTTGTCAATGCAGTCAGGTGTGAGAGGGTGCTCTTTTAGGCTGCGATGTGAGGCTCCAGAATATGATTCTTTAGAAAGACGATCATTTAGTCAAGACTTGGTTTTCAGGCTCTTTAGGTCCTTTTGCAGACCTAGGAGGTTCCAGCGTCTGCTCAGCCTTGGATTCATGATGTAACAAGTTGCTATTACTTGGCCTCAGTTCCTCATCTGTAAAATGGGACTGTGGTGACCTGTGTCTCAGAATTGCTGAAAAACAACACAAAATTGCATGTTAGTGTTAAGTAAAAATGAGGAGTGTATGGTTAATGTCCTCTGGGAAATCCTGCTCAGAGGAGACTGTCTCATGTCTCCACAGTGCAGCCCCCTGCAGCTAGAATGAGCAAGGTCTCAGGGGCTGCTTTGGAAGACGGAGGCAGGCAAGTCACGATCTGCAGTAAAGAGCTGAAAGTCTGGCACACTGCCAGTCCCTGGCGGGTTCACCTGTAGTTTAATTAGGGAAAGAGGGAGGAGGGGCAGAAGAGAGGGAATGGGAGACATGTAGCAACTAGCTGGGTGCATCGCCTTCAGAGGAGTTGGGAAGGGGAAGCAGTAGGCAGCAACATGTGGGGCAAATCAGGCTCTCCCTGTGCCCCAGGAGAGAACTTTTCCTCTCTTTTGGACCTTGCTAAATGTCACATTGGTCACCTCTCTGCTAAGACACACCTTGACTAGGTTGGAGATTTGGAGAATCTCAGATCAGAGAGATGTCAAAAAATGGGTATTAACAATTGGTCTGGAAGACTAGAAAGTACAGCTCTTACCTGCATGCTTAAAATGTTGTTGCTGTATAATCACATGTAGGGGTAGGGGTTTGGGGAGGGTGTTTGTGTGTGTGCAAGATTTCTGCCAATGTAGCTCTGTATTCTTCTGTCTGTTTTGCTGTGAGTCTGGACCCTCCAGTAGAATCAGATTCGTCAGCATTTGGCAGAGAAAAGCAGGTGCTTTTGTTTCCCTTTAAATCAACAAGGGATTCAAAGTACTTCTTTTGCCTTCATGGTTTTCCTCAGAAAACAGACTTACAGGGCCCTCTACTGCCCACCATCCCCCAAAAGGCAGCTCTAGTCCATATTGCTGCTTAGCTGTTTGGTCAACTTACCTGTGCAGTGGGGATCTATGAGAACTGGGATGGTGGCAGTTACAATTCCAGTGTGACTGTAGAATAGTGCTTCCCGGGTAGCGAAAGGCTCGCTGCTAAATCCATTGGTAGAATATGATGTTGCAGCTACGTATTGGATTCATACTGGTGTAGTGTTTGTGTTGTACTGGCACCGATGACCAGAAAAGTGGACACCGTGCTTTGCTGACAAGGCACGATCTGTGCCAGGAACCAAAATGAATGAAGATGGCATGGAAGAATAGAACTTGGATAGAATCTTGTGCTCACTTACGGATCAGCGAGCAGCGCGCCTTCTCCCAATGATGGTGTCACATTATTCCAGCAAAAGAGGTGGCATCAGTGAATCACCCCCACTGAAGTAAAGGCAGAGGCCAAGATGACCAGCACTGATGTCCTACCCCTCCACACTGCAGGATAGAATTCTGACTGACTTGGGAGTTAGTCAAGCACACTTTCAGGAGTATATAAACCCCAGAAAGGGAACAGAGCTCGTACATCAAGATGTGTGGCTTGGAGCTATGTCATTGTCTCTCCATGTCTAGAAAATTATGGGCACACAGATGAGAATGTTTCTTCGAGGTGGGCTGTTTGCCTTGGACGTGACACAGATCCCTAGGACAGTGGTGGCAGGAAAAATAAAGAACTGGGGAAAGGCTTTCACATTATTTCCTTACAGCATCACTCTGTAGGTGTTGTTCCACCTACACGACTTTGTATTGAGTTGTGTAATCTGTTGTAAGCTCCTTTGAGAATCTCTTCGATCGAAAGGTGGGATATAATTTTTAAAAATAAATTCTGGTGATAGGAGATTTGGTGAAACCAAGCAGCCAAAGCTGCTAACAAAGAAAGAAGTTGAATTCTTTTTTTCTAAGAATCCTTCCAGGCTGACTGCTGCCGGAATCCAGGAACAGACATTCAGCATGGACTGCAAAGCCACAACTGCAACTGAGGCTTCAAAAACAAAGCACTCTACACAGGTAAGCAAAGGGGAAGATTCTTCAGGGAGGGGCAATTATGTCACACACAGTATGACCCCTGAATATCCTCTAGTATGGGCTAGTCCTCTCTGACACCCATGGCCACTGAATGTCTCCTTCTTTTGCAATATGGAGAAACTGCACGTTGGCTGCACAACTCTGCCTCCCTCAAAGAGTTTTATCAGTGTCTCTTCTACAGGGGAGTCAGGGCAAAGTAGACATTGTGTGCAGAGGAGCTTGCTTGGCCACCAACCCTTCAGTGTCGATAAGTTCCCACCATGCATTGGAGAAGGCCATGGGCGGTGAACACTGAACATTCTACTTATTAATGTGGCTAGCTGAATGTTCATTAACTCATTCTTGCAGGACAAGATCGAGGGAGTGGAACAAACAGTAACTGGAGAGAGACTTCCACTGCATCTCCCTAGATCAGGTAGGTGAGTATTGTCTCAATGACTATATTATCTTTTCCAACAGCTGAATCTCCAAATAGGACATCCAGGGGAAAGGTTTCAGCCCCCTTTCTTTTAACATGCATTTCCCAGACCCACATCAGAACGCAGTCATTGGACCTGTCTGTTGCAACTGCTACTCATTTTTAATGAGAGCTAGGATGGCGTGGTGGTTCTGGAGTTGAACTTAGACCTGGAAGATCCAGGTTCAAATCAGAGTTCTGCCATGAAGCTTCCTGGGTGACCTTGGACCAGTCACGATCTCTCAGTCTCACCTACCCCACACAGTTGTAATGAGGACAAAAGTGGGTGGGAGGAACTATGTACACCACCCTGGGCTCCTTGTAGGGAGTGTGTTATAAAAGTGAGAACAATAAATAAATTACTGACTTTGTTTTTTTCTTTTTACAGGGTGCTATCCAACACGTATGAAGGCAGGGAAGCCCCCTTCTCACCAGAGCCATTCAGATCACAAGCAGAGCTGGAGTAGTGACCATGGGAAACAGCTTGCCCTTATGTGGGGCTGTCACCTGTATTTTTCTCCCCAGGCTCCTGTGTCTCTCAGAAGTATACAGTGTTCCCTCTAAGCTGTGCAGTTGTGCAGCTTGAATCTGAGTTCCATGCAGCTCAGAGCTTGGCTTTCCTGGAAGTCCAGCAATGATGTATTCTCAGAGATGCTACCACACAGCCATGGAATGGGTCTGCACAATGGCACACACCCCTTAGAGGGAACACTGGAAGTGTATGACAGACAGGAATGTAACACAGGGCATAGCAATTTAGTGAAGGGGTAGGCTGCACCTGTTAATTTGCTGTCTGTCCTTTTACTTTCAGAGGCGTAGGAGCCCTGCACAAATAAAAAGGTTGACCAAGCCATATCTCTGTGATGCTGTCAGAACTTCACCAATAGTAAAATAAAAACAGTAACTGTTTTTCAGCCTTGTCTCTGTTCTGATGGTTCGCAGATCAGGAAGTACCCGCCACAACTGCTATAAACTTCAGATGTCCTCAGCTGCACAGTGGGAGGAGGGCAGTGCATTCTCCACCACAGCTTTACACCAGAGGTCTCTAGATTTTGTCCATGTCTCTCAACCACAAACAATGGTGGGATGGGATGGGGTCCTAACAGCTTAATGTCCTCCTGATTCTCTCTCCTGGCTACTGCTGTTGTGATAATAAGCCAAGCAGTATTGCTGCCATGTAATGGAGGGGGTGATTAATAACAAGGTGTGCTGGGGAAATAGCCAGCAGACACTGGCAATCAACCAAATTAACATGGGAGAGGCACATGGCTGGGTGGGATGAAGGAAACTGTGCAAACTGCAACACATCCTGGGGCATGAACGCATCATAAAGTTGCAGAAATGAAGCTACTGGTCCATATTCCAGCCACTCTGTTTGGTTCTCTTGCAAGCAGGTGTGACTTTTCCCAGGCTTTTCTTCTGCTACATGCAAGAAGAAACGAATGTGCTTCACTTGTGCTGTACTACTGAGTTACAGCTCCACATAGGGCCCCTTCAGTATTGGGATATATAGTGGGGATGTTTGGGTGTTGTTCATAGCTTGGCCCCATGAGTAGGGCATTGCTTTCTAAAGGAGTTGGGAGCTCTAGTGGGGTTGGGAACTCTAGTCCCATTTCCTGTACCTTTTCTGACTGACCTCTTTGTTGCTAGTAGGTTGCCCAAAAGATGGTTTTGGCTTGTGGAGGCCACAATTACATTTCCCAGGAATGGCGGATTTAGACTGTTATATAGTGGGTCCATGCGAATAAAGGAAGGCATAGAGATAACAGCTCAATACATTTATTCCATCTTCAGAACAGGACCTGGCAATGAATCTGACACAAGGCAAACACCCCTGGCTTTTATACCCTTTAGCTCCGCCCAGACTTCCCATGATTGGTGCAGTTGAAACATTAAACAGAGGGCCAATCGGATGGTAGGATTTCGATCCCTCACCCGATTGGCCAGCAATAAGTCTGAGCCAATCAGTTATGCAGGATTTTGATCCTGCATAACTTGCATACATAACACAGACCTATCTCTGCTGTTTCCTGTTGCAGTACTGCTTCCTACTGAGTTACCAGGAAGCTGATGGCATTGTCTGCAAGGTGCTTGCTCTTGTGATTGTTGTTTGACTATATGCCTTTCATCCCTGCACTCCCTTGCAAAATGCTTACGTCCTTCACACAGAAACCAATGCAAACACTGCATGCCATTATGTGCAGATGGTTTGTAGAATTATTGCAGTGGAACTTGACTGCTTCTCTTAAGGGGTTTGTCATTTTGGGGTACTATGTACTAGCCTCCTATTCATTGGGTTAGGAACTGACACTCCTTATTCATACCCATGGCTGAGAACACAACGGGCGCTGTGGGATGATTTGACAGCTTGCTTATGCATTGTGTGGGGGTAAGGAATGGTTTCTGTGTTGTCATCACGGCATCCTTATTATCAGCTCATATTAATTTGTGCCTCCCATGGATATTGTAGAGGCTTCGTCACTGTGCAGTATCGAGATGGATGGTGATGGCAAAGTTGCCAGGGGCGCTGTGGAAGTGGCTTGCCACATGGTTGCCTTCTATTTTGTTTCTATAGTATAGTTTTGCTTTTTGTTTTGCTGATGGGAGTGCACAGTTGTGATCCTGTGTTGTATCAGTGTGATGCTGACTGATGTAGCTGGGTCATACTGGCTAGCAGCATAGCAGGACCAGCCTGTTAATCTGTGTAATAATAGTCATAATTAGGCACGTTTAATTTTCTGCCTTCCCCAAAAGCTCCGAGCACATGAGGCCATATCATCAAAACTAGTAGGACTATGAAGTGTAACAAAACAATTCTAGTTACCAAATGCCAGTCCAGATAAAAAAAATATCTAGACAGTTTCAGAAGATGCTGTGTCTTGGCCCTTCAAGGAATCAACCTCCAGGGGACAAGAATTCCACTTCTGTGAATGTGGAACATACACCAAGGACACTCTTATACATGTTCTTTGTATTCAGTGTTGGTGTTTGGATGATATTATTGTCACTGGAATGCTCTTGATCACCCTTAGGACTCCCAGAATGACACCGGGAAGGAGGCAGTCTCTGTGTCAAATATCTTTGAAACTGTATCTGAAAAGGCTTATCTTTTAGGAAGATTGTTTAGAAGGTGTAGTCTCAGAGTCATTGAGTTGTATGACCAATAGTTGCAGAAAATAACACACAAATCGTGGAAGGAGAAAGAATGGAGGGCTTCTTTGCCAGGCTGAGAAGCTGCAGACCAGACTTGAGCCATCAGGAGATCTGTGATAACATCTCTTACTTTCTGTCCATAACCCCCACTCCGCTCTGTATATTTCCCTGTGGAGCCAACAGCAGCTTTGGATAGAAGGGGAGAGGGATTTAGGTTCAGAAAACTGCACGAGGAAAAGAGTTAAATTCTCCATTGTGGCAATCCTAAGTGAATCCCAACAACGTGCCCCCAATGGAAAACACCACTACTTCTGATAAATCTCTCAATATTGACCCTGAATTGCTTAGCAGAATATATTAGATGCAGTATCAATGTTGTGTAGCAGAATGTGCATCTTGTTTTACATGCGCACACACAAACAGAATGCCTCTCAATAAATATTTCCCATGAAGCTAATAAAGATCAACACCCTTCAGTTAAGTTTCCCAAAGTTTCAACATAAGTTATTTTCACCTCACCTTCCCTGAGCCAATGCAGAACCTCCTCCTGTACCTCCTTTGATATTCCTTTGTGGTTTTGGTAGGGTTTTTCTTTGTTTGTTTTAGTAACATCCCCTTTGATCATCTTTTGTACAGTACTGTCTGTAGCAGTTTCTAGTCTGAATAACTTGCTTGCTGAACACCTACCATCCTTCTGCAACTTGCTCTCTGCAGCTTCTTTCTGTGATACCCATTAGAATGACAAACCTGGTGAAATAGTAGAACGATGACATCATTCCTTGGGCCTCTGAGACTGAGAAGTCCCAGGCAGCTAAATATGTATTTATTTTCACCCTGCTGTCCCTGTGAGTGGTGATGCTTTGCATAGCTATCAGGCTTGCATTTAGAGGGTTGTCTCTTATTCTAGTTGACTAGAACACAATGTCCCTGATTTCAAAATTTGGCAGCTCAGTAGACTCAACAGGACAGACAGATACAGCTGCAGTGTGCCCTTTCTTTTGATCTAAATATTAGAGGGCCTAATTAGATCTTGTTCTGCATGTACAGCCCAGGTGCAGGTGGTAAACCTGCATCTGGGCTGTACATGCTACTGGAGGTTCACAGGTTTATCTAAGCCAGGGGTGTCAAACTCATTTCATACAGTGGGCCAAATATCATTCATGATGCCTTCTGAGGGCTGGAAGTGATGGTGTCACTTGGCAGGAAGTGATGTCATTAAACAGGTCAAAAGCAGAAATAAGCACTCTGTTCTTGTGTAGGAACTCATTAGCTTCAAATGAAAGAAGAGAAGATGCACAAATCTTGATCATATTTCAAGAAATGGGGGAGCCAATCATCATGCAGGCCACCTTTCAGCAGTGAGACCTCAGCATTGCTCAGCAGCTGAGAGCCCAAGGGCCAGATAATGTTTGACACCCCTGGTCTAAGTGAATTGATGTGTTACTCTTGCCCACCAGCTCCACAATTCTAACACAACCATCTCGGTGGCAGTAGCAATAATGTCTAAGGACTGGGGAGTGGGCATCTGACATCTGTTACTGGGTTTGTATTTCAGACATGCATTAATATACATGCATGGGGGAAATCTATTATGTGACTGAGGGTGCAATCCTAACCTCTTATGTCAGTGCTTTCCAGAGGTATGTTTTGGGGAGTCATGAATTACAGAGTGTAGAATAGCAATTGATATCAACCTGACTTAATGTTATGTAGAACTACAGGAAACCAAGAGGAAATGAACTTGATCTGGACTGTGGTGCAGGGGGAGGAGGGTCTTCTCCTTCTTTCCTGAAATAACTCTTCCTGAGGTGTTGTTTGCTATATTAGGGAAAACTTACATAAGAAGGAACGAAAGAAAGAAAAAGAACATGGAAGAATATGGATCTCCAATATCTCATCTAGTTGAATTTAATCACTATGGCCTAAAAGTACACTTGAGAGCTGTAAACCTATGATTTAAAACATGAGTCTGCCTCTTATATATGTAAGGTAAAGATGCAATTTGAAAGACCTAGGGGTATGATGGAAGGAGGTGCTGAATCATCTGCCCATTTTGCCCACTTGTCTCCTCAGAAGCTTTTCTTCCACATGTACTCTGATACTGGAAGTGGTCCTCTTTCATCAAAAAGCAACTGGGGGAAGGTGTTGCAGGAAGCAACTGGGGGAAGGTGTTGACACGGTCCCTCACCAAAGGCTACTGAAAAAACTCCACAGTCAGGGAATTAGAGGACAGGTTCTCTCGTGGATTGAGAACTGGTTGGAGGCCAGGAAGCAGAGAGTGGGTGTCAATGGGCAATTTTCACAATGGAGAGAGGTGAAAAGCGGTGTGCCCCAAGGATCTGTCCTGGGACCGGTGCTTTTCAACCTCTTCATAAATGACCTGGAGACAGGGTTGAGCAGTGAAGTGGCTAAGTTTGCAGACGACACCAAACTTTTCCGAGTGGTAAAGACCAGAAGTGATTGTGAGGAGCTCCAGAAGGATCTCTCCAGACTGGCAGAATGGGTAGCAAAATGGCAGATGCGCTTCAATGTCAGTAAGTGTAAAGTCATGCACATTGGGGCAAAAATCAAAACTTCACATATAGGCTGATGGGTTCTGAGCTGTCTGTGACAGATCAGGAGAGAGATCTTGGGGTGGTGGTGGACAGGTCGATGAAAGTGTCGACCCAATGTGCGGCGGCAGTGAAGAAGGCCAATTCTATGCTTGGGATCATTAGGAAGGGTATTGAGAACAAAACGGTTAGTATTATAATGCCGTTGTACAAATCGATGGTAAGGCCACACCTGGAGTATTGTGTCCAGTTCTGGTCGCCGCATCTCAAAAAAGACATAGTGGAAATGGAAAAGGTGCAAAAGAGAGCGACTAAGATGATTACGGGGCTGGGGCACCTTCCTTATGAGGAAAGGCTACGGCGTTTGGGCCTCTTCAGCCTAGAAAAGAGACGCTTGAGGGGGGACATGATTGAGACATACAAAATTATGCAGGGGATGGACAGAGTGGATAGGGAGATGCTCTTTACACTCTCACATAATACCAGAACCAGGGGACATCCACTAAAATTGAGTGTTGGGCGGGTTAGGACAGACAAAAGAAAATATTTCTTTACTCAGCGCGTGGTCGGTCTGTGGAACTCCTTGTCACAGGATGTGGTGCTGGCGTCTAGCCTAGACGCCTTTAAAAGGGGATTGGACGAGTTTCTGGAGGAAAAATCCATTATGGGGTACAAGCCATGATGTGTATGCGCAACCTCCTGATTTTAGGAATGGGTTAAGTCAGAATGCCAGATGTAGGGGAGAGCACCAGGATGAGGTCTCTTGTTATCTGGTGTGCTCCCTGGGGCATTTGGTGGGCCGCTGTGAGATACAGGAAGCTGGACTAGATGGGCCTATGGCCTGATCCAGTGGGGCTGTTCTTATGTTCTTATGTTCTAGGAAGAAAAGTCCCTTGGATGTTTTCATCTTATTTCACCCACCCCGTTTTATATGTGGATGGGACAACTTGCTGTTCCATGTAGTGTGGGCCTGTGTTGTTGGATGGGAGCAGAGCTGCCTATCTTTTCCCACTGAACAATTTTAGAAACATTGCTTTAAAAACTGGCATTTGATTTCTTCAAAACATCATTGAAATTGATGTCTTTAGGACAGAAAGAATAAATTAACGAGAATATCAGTTGATAATTATCAGTTGATAATTATGAAGGATAAGAAAGTGAGTTATGAATCCCTTTCCCAGGAGACAATATTAAGAGATGAATGGATTTGGATATGGGACAATATAGCTAGAAATATTATCACAGTTCCTTTAAGGGAGAGTTTCTTGAAATTGCAATATTGTTGGTATCTCACTTTTTTTTGCATTTGGGACATGTTCAGGGAGGAACCTTGCAACAAAATGTTGCAATATACACTTTAATTAATACAGTATTTATTAACAATAACAGCAATCTTCCTTGGACTCCATGGTAGTTCATGCTCTTCATGCTCCATGCGCTTCACCCCCATCCAGAGCAGCCCAGGCCAGTAGTTTAGGTGGCACAGATCTGAGTAGCCCCATTGAGGTGGCTGGGGAATTACTCAGGGTAAGGGGATAAATATCCCCTTACTCTGAGTTGCACTCCAGCCACCTCTTAAGCTGTACTGGATATGATGCAGGCCAGTTCACCTGTCTATTCCAGCACAAGTTAGGATTGGGCTTTTCGCTTCATTGGACTTTTATATTTAAGTAAGTCTGCTTTGGTTGTATTGTGTTAGATACGTATTGTATCATTATCTTCTTTTTTGTTCTGTTTTAAAAAAGAAAATTGGCATTTTTATAGGATTAGTACCTTCCTTGAAGATAGGGTGATGGGATGGTTATTGTTCCCTGGCATATGTGAACTGATTTAAGTGTATGGAAGGTAAGATTCCCAATCTTCTGTTGTTTCTTAGCTAAACTAAAACAATTGCTGTGTCCTAAGGTCAGTCAGACTTACCAGGTCAGATAACTTTCTTCTTGGTTGACTACTGTAATTCCAGTGTTATAAAGAAAAGCCACAGGGCCTGCATGCATAAACACACCCTTCTAATCTTATCCTATCTATCTGAGGAATACTTATACACTTCATAAACATATACACATAACGTTTCTTGTCATGGTATATCGTTGTCTTACACCTGTAATGTGACACTTTTCTTGGCAGCAGAAGTCTAAGAAGGGTTTGTCTTCTATCATTGATAAACTATGTTCTGGAAATTCCCCTCTGTGTGGTGAAACAATGCTGGGCTATGGTGACTGCAGCCTGCAGCTTCTTCTGTTGCCAGGGCTCGCGTGACTCCAGCGTATCTTGCACAGTATAAACAAAGCCCCAAACAGAAATGTGCACTAATTATAAGCTGGCAAGCTTTGCGATGGGTGAGACTTTAAAGTGCCTAAGAGTTCCCTTCCCACTCTCAACTCCCCTTTCAGATTGCTCGTAACTGTAGGGCCTGAAGGGATCTCAGAGGTCACTTCATGAAATCCTTCTGCCCTAAGCAAGTATCACCATGTCTGAATTGTTACTGAAGACTGGCTCCTGGAACCAGCCTGAGATCAAAACTGACAGTGTAATGTCAGAGCACCTTTCAATATTTTTCTTTCAGTCTTGTGCCGCACCTCACAATAAATGAGGTGTAGAAGCACGCATTCAGCTATGGTTGAGTTTAACCAGCATGTATGAAAGTAACTGTATTAGATGTGAGATGCCAAGTTCTGCTAAGCTTATTCACTGGTAGAGAATGGGAGTTAAGTGTTATCTCTTCAGAAGGCAAATATCCAGTGTTGATAGTACTATAGTATTACTGTGTTCAAGAAGAATTAATTCAACTTTGGAACAATTAAAAAAATAGAAACAAAGATAAGCCACCAGGGCTGTGAATTGCATATTTGCAAGAAGCACTGCTTCTCCCCATAAATCTTATTTGTTTGTGTGCATGCAAATGAATGTGAAATACAGTACATAGATGTATGCTTCCTTAGCCAGTGACATGAATCACTGAAAAGACACCTTCATGTACAGTTATAAACAGCTATGCACCCTGATCTAGGAGCTGTTCACTGAAATCTTGTGAGCAAATCCCAACTGTATTGGTCCTGCTAACATAGATGTGTCCTGGTAAGAGTGTGTCTTCTTCCGGTTTCCATGGTCACTCTCAAGCGGCTCTTTCACACACTTATCGAAGAAAACCCATCACAAGGCTTGGATAGCATAGGTTCTTGCAGTGAGGATTAAAGCATATGTCTGTGAGCTCAGCAGAGAGCATTAGAAGAACAGGCATTTTTGCTGCATGCTGCAGTCTTTTGTGCTTTACTAGTTATTGAAATCTTATGTGCTCTGATCACAAACATGATGCTCTGTACTTCAATGACAACTGCAGGGTACCCTGCAGAAAGATTTCTGCAGAAGGATTTCGCACACAGTGTGCTGCACAAGTGCAAGAAAGGCTTATATACTGTATCAGTGATGGTAGTGAGCTTTTCAGTGGTGACTGAGTGACATGGTTCATATCTTCTCTCTTGCAGGTTTCCGGGAAAGTGCTTTTGCTTATGCCATTGCAGCTGCAGGGGTGGTGCATGCTGTCTCCAATGCATGCTCCCTGGGCAAGCTGCAGGCCTGTGGCTGTGACCAGAAGCGCCGAGGGGATGAGGAAGCCTTTCGCTTCAAGCTGAATCGTCTTCAGTTGGAGGCCATGAATCGAGGCAAGGGAATGATGCATGGAGTGCATATGGAACATATGCCAGCTGAAGCCCCAGGCTTGCAAGACTCCTGGGAGTGGGGGGGCTGCAGCCCTGATGTGGACTATGGAGAGAAATTTTCCAAGGACTTCTTAGATTCCCGGGAGACCTACCGAGATATCCACTCCCGCATGAGGCTGCACAACAACCGTGTTGGTCGGCAGGTGAGTTGAAAGGGCAGGCAAGGGGCTGGATAAGAGGCAGGGCTTCTGATTGGTAAAATCCTCTAAATGTAGATGTCTGACCTGTGCAACTCATACAGTAGTCTCCTCTGACCCTACACAGTCCTGGTTGTAACTGCATTGTGAAACAGGGCCTGTATAATCACAGCCTGTGTTGCCACAGTCAGATTCAGTTGCCTGCACTTAAAACCTTATTCCTACAAATGCAGAAACTCAAACATTTTGTGTTATCCTCACAAAAAAATAACTCAAGATCAACCTTTATGGATCCACTTTCACATCTCTTAAGATTTCACGGTGTTGTGCATCACGCATCAAAGAACTGCAGGCATGATCTATTCTGAAGTCATTATGCTTGCTTTTCATGAAGTGGCTTCCAAATGCTGATGCCGCAATATGTATTCAGTCTTTAAAGGGCCACAATACTTTTTGTTATCTATGCAATACTTTTTTTTTTAATGTGGTATGAGAAGTAGGATTAGTCTCTCCAGTGCCACTCTTTTTTGAAGAAGAGCTCAATGAGGCCTGGGGAAAAAAGGAGTACAGTAGTTCTGGTTCATTCAGCCACATCATTCTATTGACATGCTTGTCTGCTAAAATATTGGACATTTGGAATGGCTGTCCAGAGTGTGCATTGGTTCAGGCCTCTGTACTCCTTCACAATTAATAGTTCTACAGGAAAGTCCTGTGAGAGTTACAATGACTAATTTATCATCACTTGCAACTAGAGAGTGGTTTTGTAATAACCACTGATGGATGAGAGGGACAAAAAATGACTATGAACATTTTTAGTGAAAGTGCAACTGGCACAAATTGCTCAGTCAGCCATGCTTGCAGATGAGTGTATGTCTCTGATGCACACATTTTTGGTAACATGTGAATAATGAACATTGTGTATTCATCCAAGTTGACATGAACACTTCACGCAGAATGTTCACTTTCTGTCTTGCCTCTCAATCTGGTTCCTAAAAAGAAACACTTTTAATAGATGTGTGTATCTAAATTTTGTAATCTGTAACACTGAAGAATCTAAAAGACCACCTGCAGTGACCTTGCGTGTGCCATAACGACTGCAGTCTTGTGCTGGCCAGTGTATTTTATTCATTGTGTTTGAAGTGCCTAGTTACCTGACTTGGCCAAAATATTTGTACAATTAATTGAACTTCCTTTCGAATTGTTATACTTAATGCTTAATGCAAAGTCAACATCAGTGAACACCAGTATTTACTGTATACATCCCCAGTGGCATAGTATGAACTGGGTCAAGAATATCTACTGTCCTGCTGTTCTTTAAGTAACTTCAGAGTGAAAGGATCTGCAAATGTGACTTATGGCACATTTGCGACAGTGCATGCAGGCAGTGAGCTGGCACACACTGCGTAGGATTGCACCCTTAGGGTCCAATCCTATCCAGGGCCGATATAACTGTAATGCAGGCCAGAGGTAAGGAACACATATTCCCTTACTTTGAGAAGGCTTCCACCACTGACCCCAGACTGCAGGATGCAGCAGACGCCCCATTGGCATGGTTGTACTACTGTTGGAAGGTTGGATAGGATTGGGCTCTTATACTTCTAACAGATTTACAGGGAGCTTTTTGCAGGCAGAGGAGACAACTATATTTTTACATTTATTTAAAGAATTTATACCCTGCCTTTCCCTTGCCAAAGCAAGTGTCCAAGGCAACTTACTAAATGTTCCCTTACTTGGAAAAGACCTGCAGTGCTGCCCCCCCCCCATGCAGTATGCAGTGTGCACTTCGGTGGTGTGGCTGCAACAGCAGGGTGGTTTAGATAGGATTATGTCATGTTGGCAACCGTCAGTCTCAAAAGACTATGGTATCGCGCTCTGAAAGGTGGTTCTAGAACAGCGTCTAGTGTGGCTGAAAAGACCAATTCGGGAGTGACAATCCTTTCCACACTGGGAGCAAGTGCAGTCTGTCCCTGGTCTGTCTCCCTGGCTATGGGCCTTCCTTCTTTGCCTCTTTGCCTCAGACTGTTGGCCAAGTGTCTCTTCAAACTGGGAAAGGCCATGCTGCACAGCCTGCCTCCAAGCGGGCCACTCAGAGGCCAGGGTTTCCCACTTGTTGAGGTCCATCCCTAAGGCCTTCAGATCCCTCTTGCAGATGTCCTTGTATCGCAGCTGTGGTCTACCTGTAGGGCGCTTTCCTTGCACGAGTTCTCCATTGAGGAGATCCTTTGGGATCCGGCCATCATCCATTCTCACGACTTGACCTAGGATTAGGCTGTGAATGTATTAAGATACATAGTGTCCTAATTACAAATAGCTTAGCAAGACCTATCAAACAGTTATAAATGGAGCTGTTTACAAACAGTGTTGATGATCAGGAAGCTAACAGCAACCAGTGGATGGGCTAAAGAGGAAACTACTCTTTAAAATGCTGCTGCTACTTTAGTAACCACACTGTGTCAGGTACTGTTAAGAAGATAGAAGTGATATGATTCCTGCCCTCAGGGAGCTTGCAACTATATAAGACAGATAAGACAACGATACAAGGAGAGGCCAGTGATTGGCAGTGACTGGCGGAAGAGTGGCCTGAAGCAACTATTGACAGAATATTGACAAGCAATAGTGACAGAATCAATTTGAACACTAGCTGCAGCAAGTTAAAAAACACTCAATTCAAATCGTGATTACCTGTTGATGTAATCATTTTAGACTTTGGTAGCCTTGGATTGGTTAGAGTAGGCTCCAGTATTTCAAAGCTTGAAGAGGAACATGAGTGTGGAAAGTGGACTATGAAATACAGGCCTGCACTGTATCAGTGATGGTGTGTCTTGCTTGATTTTTCATCTTTCGTGCTGTATGATGAAATGCTTCATGACAGCACTGCTGTATTCAGTTTTACAACACTTGGATTAATATGCACCTATGTACACCACTTTCAGGCAGTAGTCAAGTGTTGCATCATCATCTCAAGGACATTAGGAGTGAGCTAGGCTCAATTCAAACCAAGTCAATTTTGTTGTTGTTGTAAGTTGCATCATAGCAGCCTACATTCTTTCCCTGGCTCTTCTAAAGAGTTTTGCAATAAATAAATAAATAGTTTCTAATTGAGTGTTACAGACGGTTTCCGCTGTCCCCACAACACTATAAATGGTGGTGGCCCCCCTATTCTCCCTGGTGAACTCTGAGAGGGGATCGAACAGCTTGTTGCAGTCTTGAGGTCTAAGTGTGCCTCAGGGCAAATGTCCAACCCCTTGATTGAACAGCCCTCTCAAGTGTGTTCACAGGGGTTGTACTTTATGGGGCTGTAATGGCGGCACTTACCTTTGCTAGATCAGAGGGATGCGAAGATGAAAGGGGACCCAGAACCACCCATTAGCTGCACAACAAAGGGCCTCCGTTGAGTGAGGGCAACAATAAAGCATTCTGGGTGCATGAATGACTTAAAGGAAAACACTTAGCAGCTAGCTCTGGGTGCTGGACTCAGATTCCAGTTACTGTTTAGGTGCATTTACTTTTTGACTAGAAGGGGTAAATAAATTTAGTTTAGTCCAGGTCTTACAAAATTATGGATGCTTAAATTCCTTTCCATTCTCACATCCATTAACTGATTCACAGTTACAATAGCTGTTCAAGAACTCCCTCCTCCACTTCATTCATAAAGGAGGAAATTGTAAAATTAGCATGTAAAAGGCCCTTGCAGTGTTGATGTAGAGATCTAATCCAGGTTAATAACTGCTAATACAGGTTAAGCCTTCCCCCTGTAGACAAGCCTGTCCTAAGCCTGACCTAAACCTGACCTTCGTGTTCCTTGACAAGGAGAAAGCAGCCCTTAACTGTCTGCCTAATCCATCAGGGTCAGACCATTTTCACACTGCTCTGTATCTGTGCAATGGCCATTAAGGGGAACCATCGTTCCATGTAATCCATCGAGGGTAGTTCAAGAAGCAGTGCTTTTGAAATTTAGTGAGACAGAGCTATGCTAAATATTAGAAATGGTTGAACAAGCTGCTCAGGAGGATCATAGAATCTCCTGTTTACAAAAGAAAAAAATGAAGAAATTTTACAGCCATCTATGGGGATTTTTTTCCATACAGGATGTCCTTCCTCTGGAAGAGGTTGATAATCCACTGGGTTTTGAGACGTCCACAAATACGATTGCCAGTGAAGACCAGAAATTTAATTCTGAAAGGTGGTGGGGAAATACTCCAGCATACCGGCCACAGAGTGACAGTTTTTCCAAAAGCTACCAGCCACAAAAGCAGAGTGTCCTTCTTTCAAAATGGTGCTAGGCTGCAGTTAGACTGGGGCTGGCAAGGCAAGAAGGAAGGCAGTTAGATGGCTGTGAAAGCCCCACCAACTATTCGTTTTTGGTTATCATGTATTATCCGTAGTAGATATGGATATGGATCGGTAGTTGAAAACATAGATTTGAAATGACAGCAACTATATTAATTACAAACACTTTGCTAATATGAGGGGTACAATTTAGAGAAATGGGCTGCCAAGGGGTATGCAGGTCTCTTGTTGTCTTGTGTGCTCCCTGAGGCATTCGGTAGGCCACTGTGAGATACAGGAAGCTGGACTAGATGGGCCTTTGGCCTGATCCAGCGGGGCTCTTCTTATGTTCTTATGAAAAAAGGTTGGGAATCACTGCTCTAGAACATGTTGCTCAACCCTGCTCTCTGTCAATGACACATGCACTGACTAGCCCCTCTCTCTGCATTCAGAGTCTGAGCAGGTCAAGAATTATAGCCTAGGGAGTGACAAATTGCTATTGGTCGCAGAGAAATTCTGCTTAGGCACTGATTGGGAGAGTGGTTCTCACTTCATAACCACGTTCATCCTAAGCTCTTTCTTAGAGGAATGTCAGCGTGTACAACCTCTCCCTCCCAGAACAATTTTTTTCTTCAAGGAGTCTATGGGACCTCAAGGCAGGGATCTCAGGACTAGCCCTTTGGGACCTCGGGGCAGATCCAGCCATCAAGCAAGTTGAAAACTTTGCCTCAGGCAGTGGGTTGGGGGAGATGGCAAATTAGCAGTGGTGGGTGTCCCATACCCTGTTTCCTGCCTAGCAGGGTATGGGGCATCCACTCGGCCCCATCTTCCAGCCCCTTCTTCTTATCTCATACTAGAATGCAAAGAAGGATGGAAAGGTCTTATCCTACCTAATGAGTCCATCTCAGCTACTTTTTCTCTAATGGCTAGAGGTGTGTTTTTTTTTTTTTTTGGTGATTATGAAATAAAGACACAGAACACTGTTTTTTCACTTCTCATTTTTGTAAATAAAACAAATAAAAATCTTGCAAAAAAACAACTGGGAAATCTGTGAAAAGAAAAAAAAATAATGGGCTAGACTGGGGTGTGTGTGCATGGGTTATGACTGTGGCTGTATCTTCTGGCACTATATCACCTACATCATCTACCTCATACCCTTTTAAATGATTATAATTTATCATTATAATTTATTTAAAAAGTGCCCTTGGAATAAAAGCACATAACACAGTGGCAGGCCTCTCCAGCCCCACACCCCAGGGCAAAGGCCTGTGATGGCGCCCCCCCCACGGGATGTCGCTATTCCTCCACATGTAAATCCGCCCCCCACTTGTCTAGAGTGCACAGAGCCTTGCGTGACTCCAGGAAGCCTCCTGAAGCTTCCCCGAGGCTTTAAACTGTGCTTCAGGCAAACTGGAAGCACAGTTTCTGACTGGGTCGGGAGCCTCAGTGACACTTTCGCATGGTCCTAGAGGTGCGCGAGGCTTAGTGCCTGAGGCATTTGCCCCTTTAATTCAGTGGCAGGTCTGCCACTGACATAACACTGCCTTTGTACTTTTCCTCCTTGTGAAAAGAAACAAAATCTGCGAAAATGCTAAAAACGTTTAAGAACATCTCCACTAATGGCTGGCAGAGGGAATGCTTGGCACTGACCAGAGGAAGCAGCAGAGGCAGCAGCACTGGACTTGTTGGAAGGAGATAGGGGTTGGGGCAACTTCCCTCTCTCCTCTGACAAGTCCAGCATTGCCTGTTCTGGTGTCTGGTGAAGGCCACTAGTGGCGCCGCTGGGCTTGTTGAAGGAGGTAGCTCTCCTAATGCTCTCTCTGAGGGGGTCACCAGGGGGTACATGAGAGCTTGGGGGATGTATGCACAATATGGGGGTGGACAGTGAAATGGGGTGTGGTGGAAAGTTGACGGAAATTCAAGTGGTGGTTCAACACAGTCCATCTCTGTCTAAAGCGTTGGCTTTAGGGAGTGAAGAAACGAAGCTCTGGGGTATACAGCTCTACTCAAGGAGTCTGGAGTCTGTTGTGATACCTTTTCCCACGTTGTGGGTGTAGCACACCTTTGCAAAAATTGTGTCTTGCCGACAGAATTGTTATAGATTCCTTTGCAGAAAAAAGTCACTCCACCTTTTTTATTCACCACAGCTGCAACTCTATATATATACACTTACTTCTAAGTAAATTTCATTGAACTCTGTGGGATTTTCTTCTTCCATGTAAACGTGCGTGTGATTGTACTGCACAGCTGTTCTCTGAGATTAGTGTCCTTTGAACAATTATATTTAAAAGCACAGTGTAATGGACTGAAGGGAGGGAGAGGGGGTGAGGCAGAGGGCATGTCTTGCTTAGTTGCTATGCATGACCTTGGTTTTCCCTCCACAGTACACCGTAACAGTTTATGTTCAGCGTTCCAGCCCTGTCATATAGTCTGACCTAGGAAAGCGGCCTCTGGAACACTTCTCTCCAACCTTCTGCCTATTCTTAGGGGAGCTCCTGTCTGGGAAGCTCTGCTTTTGGCAGGATTAGACCCCTGTCTTCCAGCGCCCCTTCCAAGCAGGCAGCCCCCTTGGAGCACACAGGAAATGATTTGAAAACCACTAGGTGGGCTGCAAAGGGGATAATGGCTCCAGCCTATTAGTGCTCTGTAATTTGGTGCTAATTTCCTTTATTACAGTGTTCCCGCACTGCAGGGGATGGTGGTGCTTGCTTGCAGCATGTGTGGGGTGTGTGTGGCTGAACTTGCCATTGAATCTGTGGAAACAGCAGGGCTAGCTCTGGGTGAAAAAGTGGCATTGGCTAGTTCTGCAAGCCAGCAGTCTATGTCTGGCCCCTTTGCCTCTATGAGATGCACAAAGGAGCTTGGCTAATGCAGTTTTTTCTGCCACTGTGTCAGGTCAGGGTTGCGTCTCTGGCAGCTGGCGTGGGGAAGGCATTGGGGAAATGTGCAGCTGACAGGGCAGGAGCAACACCATTGAGAACATATTTGCCGCACTGGATCAGACCAAAGGACTGCCACTTGAATTTCCCCCCCAAAGTCTGCCACCTCCCCCATTCCAGTCCATCCCCACAAGCGCACTATTGTGCACTCAGGGCCCAATCCTGTCCAACTTTCCAGCATCAGTGCAGCTGCTATGCAGCCCCTAGGTGAGAGAACAAATGTTCCCTTACCTTGTGGAGGCCTCCATAACTACCCTCCCACCACAGGATGCAGTGCAAACCCCATTGGCATGGCTACACCAGGGAGGGAAAGTTGGATAGGATTGAACCCTCATTCTCCTGACAACAGTCCCCCCACAAGTGTTCTAACCTAATGACCCCATCATCAAGTCCAGTGCGCTCTCTCTCTCTCTCTCTCTCTCTCTACTATCCTTTGTGGATTTGTTTCATCAGTTTTTTAAAGCACTGATTTCCCAGGTTGTTGGGTATAAGGTGAAGGTCCCATACCCCTAAGATACATATATTGAAATAGCATTTTTTCCTGAGCTCTTGGTTCAGTACTATACATTGCTACTCAAAGCACAAGTGTTGTGTACAGAAAATATTCAAATATCTCTCTTGGATGCCCCATCCCATCACCCACACAATAATGCTAGGCAGCTTGGACAGCCGCTTATAAGTTGTATAGTTGTCACCAGGAGACTAGAAGCTATGTGTGATTGTTCCCTAATATGCATGTGATAGGATGAATCTGAATTAGCCACAGCAGGTAAACAAAAATGAGTAAACAAAACCATGACAATTATGCAGCTCACAGTGTGATAGAACAAATTATTAACAGTGTGGTGATGGACACCATCATGGCATTGACATGCAGAGAAGAACAATGAGAAATTATGAGATTTCCCAGGCTGGAGGCATTCACCTCTACCTTGGTTGGAATATGCCTGCCTGACGGTTGGGCAGTACAGCATGCTCCATGCTGTTCCATTACTGCTCCAGGGCCAGTACAGGTAAGAGGCAGGAGGAAAAAGCATTCTGCCTCCAGATAATAAAGGGACATGGGCTGGTCTGGGGGAGTGACATTAAAGCAATGAGTGGGCTGCTTGCCCTGCCGTTGAAGGTCTTTTGGTGGTGTGTGTAAACCAGTTGGTGTGCCATGTATTATGTGTTCAGGTGACTTGAAGAAGTCCTTTCTCTTCCCTTGATCTCCACATCAGCTTTTTCCTGCAAAAAATGTAGGAGAATTGTATTGGCAACCTTCAGTCTCGAAAGACTATGGTATCGCGCTCTGAAAGGTGGTTCTGGCACAGCGTCTAGTGTGGCTGAAAAGGCCAATCCGGGAGTGACAATCCCTTCCACACCGGGAGCAAGTGCAGTCTGTCCCTGGTCTGTCTCCCTGGCTATGGGCCTTCCTTCTTTGCCTCTTAGCCTCAGACTGTTGGCAAAGTGTCTCTTCAAACTGGGAAAGGCCATGCTGCACAGCCTGCCTCCAAGCGGGCCGCTCAGAGGCCAGGGTTTCCCACTTGTTGAGGTCCATCCCTAAGGCCTTCAGATCCCTCTTGAAGATGTCCTTGTATCGCAGCTGTGGTCTACCTGTAGGGCACTTTCCTTGCACGAGTTCTCCATAGAGGAGATCCTTTGGGATCCGGCCATCATCCATTCTCACGACATGACCAAGCCAACGCAGGCGTCTCTGTTTCAGCAGTGAATACATGCTAGGGATTCCAGCACGTTCCAGGACTGTGTTGTTTGGAACTTTGTCCTGCCAGGTGATGCCGAGGATGCGTCGGAGGCAGCGCATGTGGAAAGCGCTCAGTTTCCTCTCCTGTTGTGAGCGAAGAGTCCATGACTCGCTGCAGTACAGAAGTGTACTCAGGACGCAAGCTCTGTAGACCTGGATCTTGGTATGTTCCGTCAGCTTCTTGTTGGACCAGACTCTCTTTGTGAGTCTGGAAAACGTGGTAGCTGCTTTACCGATGCGCTTGTTTAGCTCGGTATCGAGAGAATGAGTGTCGGAGATCGTTGAGCCAAGGTACACAAAGTCATGGACAACCTCCAGTTCATGCTCAGAGATTGTAATGCAGGGAGGTGAGTCCACATCCTGAACCATGACCTGTGTTTTCTTCAGGCTGATTGTCAGTCCAAAATCTTGGCAGGCCTTGCTAAAACGATCCATGAGCTGCTGGAGATCTTTGGCAGAGTGGGTAGTGACAGCTGCATCGTCGGCAAAGAGGAAGTCACGCAGACATTTCAGCTGGACTTTGGATTTTGCTCTCAGTCTGGAGAGGTTGAAGAGCTTTCCGTCTGATCTGGTCCGGAGATAGATGCCTTCTGTTGCAGTTCCAAAGGCCTGCTTCAGCAGGACAGCGAAGAAAATCCCAAACAAGGTTGGTGCAAGAACACAGCCCTGCTTCACTCTGCTTCGGATGTCAAAAGGGTCTGATGTGGAGCCATCGAAGACAACAGTGCCCTTCATGTCCTTGTGGAAAGATCTGATGATGCTGAGGAGCCTGGGTGGACATCCAATCTTGGGGAGAATCTTGAAGAGGCCGTCTCTGCTGACCAGGTCGAAAGCCTTTGTGAGATCTATGAAGGCTATAAAGAGTGGCTGTCGTTGTTCCCTGCATTTCTCCTGCAGTTGTCTAAGGGAGAATACCATATCAGTGGTGGACCTGTTGGCTCGGAATCCACACTGCGATTCTGGATAGACGCTCTCTGCAAGTACCTGGAGCCTCTTTAGTACAACTCGGGCAAACAGCTTTCCTACAACGCTAAGGAGAGAGATGCCGCGGTAGTTGTTGCAGTCACCCCTGTCACCTTTGTTCTTGTACAGCGTGATGATGTTTGCATCCCTCATGTCTTGAGGTACTCCACCTTCTCCACTCCATATTGTAGGAGAATATCTATTCAGGAAACCCTCAAAGAATCCCTTAACATGCCATTTGATTCACACATTCTGAGCCAGCATTAATTTAATTCTGCCCAGTCCACAGGTGTATGTATTTGATCCCTTTTGCATATATGCAACATTTGGCAGAAATGGCTTAACCTAAAGCATGCTAGGTAGAGGCTTATTCCACTTATCTGAAAACACCCAATGCAAGAATTCACACCTTGCATTCCATAGTCCACCATTATGGTTGATGAACCCATGCTAGCTTGATTTGAACCCGTGTTAGCTTGGGCTCTTGCATATCAAAAATATTGTCAGCCCTGCCCCCAAGGAAAACTTTTGTCCTCTCCTCTCAATACACCTAGACCTTTTAAGGACACACACACACACACACACACACACACACACACACACACACACATATGTTGTTATTTCAAATGGAAGCCCCTCTGCTGCTGCACAAGGCAGCAAATCCTCTGCCATCTATTTAGCCCAGGGGCCTCCAAACCCCAGCCCGAGGGCTAGACATGGCTTGCTCAAGTTATCCAGCCTACAGCAAGTCTCTGGTCTCCTGCAAGCCTCTGGCCCTCTCAACCGAATGTGACCAGAGCTGTGCTCCAGTAAGATCTGGAGGTTGTTCTGAGGGCTGGGGAGACCATGTGCCTCCCCTCAGAATGCCTTCTAAAGCCCTAAAAACATCATGGCTTTCCTGAAAAACCAGAAGTGACTTTTTGGGCCATCTGAAGGCCTTGGCTTTCTGAGGCTTTCTAATGTATTTATTTAAATTTTATATTTAAAATTTAACTATTTTTCCGGCCCTCGACATCATGCCAGATATTTGATGTGGCCCTCTGGCCTAAAAGTTTAGAGACCCCTGATCTAGCCTGATGTCAAACTAGATGATACCTCATCTTGACCCGCCCGTGATCATCTATGAGATGGTCTAGACCAGGGGTGTCAAACTTGGTTCATACAAGGACCAAACAGCATTCATGGTGCCTGCTGCGGGCCAGAAGTGATGTCGTTAGGCAGGAAGTGATGTCATTAAACAACTCATAACCAAAAATAAGCACTTTTTCTCACTTAGGAACTCAGTAGCTGCAAATAACAGAAAAAAAAATACACAAATCTTGATCATATTTCAAGATGTGGAAGAGCCCAATTTTCATGTGGGCTGCCCTTACAGCAATAATACTTCAGCACTGCTCAACAGTTGAGAGCCTGAGGGCCGAATAAAAAGCTTCCACAGACCGGCCCCCGGGCCTTACATTTGACACCCCTGCTCTAGACTCACAGGCCAACAATATGACCAGATCTCTATCTAGTGATTTTTCTGGTCAGTCTTAATGTTTTACATCTTTTTCTAAACCTGAAATGAGAAATTGAACACATATGAACACTCAATACAGGCAATGGCCTGGTGGGCACAAACAGATCTTAAAGGGAGGGTGCATGAGCTGGGCTAATTCTGGGGGAACTACATTCAAGCAAGGTGCTGGCTGCTCTCTCCAGCATAGAAGGTAGATACTTTCTGCTTATCTCTTTGCTCAGCTATATGACTTTTTCAGAGTGTTCTTTTCACTGTCCTCCCTCTCTTCTCAACTTTCCTTTAACCCTATTTACTCCATTCACTTGCATAGTCCTACTTCTCCACACCTATCCTGCCTCTTCTCTCTATAGGCTGCTCCTGAGACCCTCCACAGATACTATCTTTCCCCTGTAACCCAAGATTACCCTCTCCAGTTCCCACCCTCTGTTTTTACATTCATTAAGGTGCTTCCTTAAGCCATGTCAGTTCACATGGGTTTTTCCCGACTGACCCTTAATGTTTCCTTGCCTTTAGACTGTAAGGCTGTAATCCTAACCAACTTTCCAGCTCTGACATAAAGGGCAATGCAGCTCCGAGGTAAGGGAATAAACATTGCCTTATCTGGAGGAAGCCTCCATGACTGCCCCCCAACTGCTGGATGCAGCACATGCCCCACTGGCACAGATATGCCAGTGCTGAGGAGTTGGTTAAGATTGCTCCCTAAGCCTGCAGGCAGGCCTGTATTAATAACAGCAATAATAATTTTTGGTCCAGACATATTTTAGCTGCTTCAGATCAGGTGAAGCGTAGACCACAGATGTGATGAAAGTTAGGGTTTGTGGACCACAAAATCAAAAGCTGCACTGCTTCTTATCGAACCAGAAATTTGAATCCCCAAATAAAAAAAGGAAACAAAATGCTGTGCTGTGGCCTTTGCTGATACAGTTGCCAAATCAGTACTGAATTCAAAAGTACAAAAATTACATTTGAGTGGTGATGGGGATTTTGCAGCATTATGCTATGTTGCAGCTTCAATGTTTGTTTTTTAAACATGGTGTCTTTTAGCTCTAGTTTTTTCCTGCAGAAAGCGTGAACATCTCAATCAGCTTTCACAGTTCTCTTTGCCTTTGTTGCAAACCTGATTACAGCAGACTCCAAAACAAAGAGATGTATGAGGGGAGAAGTGAAAATGTTTAAAGGCCAGCTTTAAAAAAAATAAATCTCAAGATGTTAATATTTTAGCGACATCTGAGGTGCTGACTCATGTTTTTGGAACAATAACTTTGTTCTTCATGCTTACTCTGCAAACAATAACCAAAGCTGCTTGCAGTTACATAATCCCTGTCCACACGTTGCTGCATGTAGCCATGTTCAACAGCTGCGCAAGTACAGCACTGCACAAACTTTCTGCCACACTCCCCTTACCATAAACACCGTAGCAATTGGGAACAGTTTGAATCTATTTGTGTTGGATCTTGGGAAGGGCAACTCACACTTATAACCCATGTGCATGAAGACCCTTCCCATTACAGGTGAGGGTGATTAACTTATTGAAATCCAGGGGTACATTAACAGAGTGACATTATCTTCCTTTGCCCATACCATTTTACATGCTGTTCTAGTTCTGAACTCAGGGATTATACTCACTGCAGGTTTGGAACCCACAGTGGAAGGCTCTACCTGACCTCCCAGATGTGACCAGAAGGGCCTTCCAATTACATCCAAGAGGCTGCCTGAGGTCCAGGAAGGCCTCTCTGGCTCTCAGAAAGCCTCTGGGATGAGACCAGAAGATGCTTCCAGTCATGTCTAGGAGGTCAGGTGAGGGTCCTGACCTGTGGATTCAGTTATCTGCAGGTTGGTGTTTGGCATTCACAGGGGTTCAAGGAACAGAACCCCCACAGGTGCTAAGGGCCGACTGTAGGTATTTGGAGTCAGACTCTGCTGCCTAAACAGCTGGGGAAGGGTTTGCAGTTCGATGGTCGAGCAGATGCTTTGCATACAGGAAGTCCCAGGTTCAATCACTTGGGTCTCCCAGTTGAATAGGCTGGGGAAACATCCCTTTAGGAAATCCTGGAGGGCTGCCACTGACCAGTGTAGGTTGCACTGAGTGAGAAGGAATCAGCACAAGGAAACTTCCTGCATGGCTGTCTCATGCCCAGCAATACAAGCAGGTCACTGGAGAGAACACCTCTGTGTTGCTGAACCAGTTGGCTCAGCTGGGTTAACCTGCATGTAGAGCAGCCTGCACAAGCAATATGAGTGCTGCCAGAGGATGACAAAATTAGCGTGTTCACTGGGAGCAAATTGCAAACCCAGTTAAAGAGTTCTGCTGTTGCCTGCCATGTTTCTGTGGCAGCAGTACAAGGTAAAGGGTGCTAATCATTGTCTGCTTGTGTCTCTGACAGGTGGTGATGGAGAACATGCGCAGGAAATGCAAGTGTCATGGCACCTCAGGGAGCTGCCAGCTGAAGACATGCTGGCAGGTGACACCTGAATTCCGGCTGGTCGGCTCTCTGCTTAAGGAGCGATTCTCTGGGGCCATGCTTATTCGACCCCATAACAGGAACACAGGGCAGATGGAGCTGGGTCATGCTCGCCAGCGGCGTCGGGCTGGCGTTGGCGACCTGGTATACTTTGAGAAATCACCCGACTTCTGTGAGAGGGAACCGGCCCTGGACTCCATGGGCACACAGGGGCGCCTATGCAACAAGACCAGTCCAGGCATGGACAACTGTGAAAGCCTATGCTGTGGGCGGGGACACAATATCTTGCGGCAGACACGGAGTGAGCGTTGCAACTGCAAGTTCCACTGGTGCTGCTTCGTCGCGTGCGAGGAGTGCCGGCTCACCGAGTGGGTCAGTGTCTGCAAGTGACTGTGGCCTTGCAGGACATGCTAGCGACTCTGCCATTATGACTTGGCAGCACTGCAGGATGGAGCACCATAGGGGGCATGGTTTGAACAACCTGGGACACGAGTGTTTCATGTCTCCTTGGCACTTCCACTCCTCCTTTCTGACGTGTGCATGAGCATTCGACTCCACAGGGTCTAGTTGTACAGGCAGTCATGTGTGGACTTGCACCTCAGAAACACAAAGAGCCTCACACCAGTGGGCTGACTGGAGCCTCCAACATTAGCTCTAGTCCCTTCTGATCTCTGACAGCTGTGGTTCAAAGGCCCGCGAGCCACTTGTTTACGTTCCTCCAGCAGAAGCTATTGCTGCCCCGCCTTCGGTAAAATATCATGATCTTCAGATCACACTCTGAGATCGTTCAGGTGACAGACAATTCTACCAAAATACTTGCTTTTTCTTCCTAACCTGGGTTTGACGCTGCCCCATTCCCATGTTAGATGAACTCAGGACCTTTGGGGCTTCTGTGAATACATTTGTTGTTCAGGGGAAAAAAGAAAAAACAATTAAAATGCAGTTTGTTTAAAGCAATTTTCTAACAAGGGATTGAAAGGTGTGAGTGTGGAGGTTCTCTGCCGATAGTGTCCCATAAAGGTGCCATAGACACGCAGGGCAGTCACTGTGGTTGGTAAGTTATTTTGTTATTGCGAGAATAAAATCGAATTGAAGATGCTGGTATGTGTCTGAGGTTGTAGTGCTGGAGATGTGAGATTTGTTGACTGAAATGTGGGATGTCTCCTTGTTTAGTACAGCATCCCATAGGAGCTCATGTGGGCACATTGGTTTATACAGAAGCTACAGCACAAGTCATAGGGAACAGTCTTGTTATGAAGCCTCTGGAGGGAAAGATACAAGCCTCCATCTACAGCTCAGCAGAGTCGAGCTCCTTCACAAGAGCTGGGAGACTATGCTCTGTTTGGGTGCTCTGTATGCAGGGTTGTGTGTTCAGGCGTCACAATGTGGAAGTTATATTCGTGATTCCAACAGACATGGATGCCGAGCTGATGTGGGCTGAGAGTTTGTTGTGACACTTATAAAAATTCTGAAGATTACTATTGCAGCTAGAAGATGTTTAGGATATTCATTAAATCAAGGCCACAGTGGTATTTCTGTAGTCCTGTCCCCAGATCTGCTTTATTTGGGATGGGGTGCAAGGGTGGCAAAGGAAGAATACCAGGAATCCCCTCTTAGGAAAAACCTGAGGGGAGCAATGCCACAGTGCAAAGGAAGGGTTGAGATTCTCATGTGTAAATGAGGCAGGAGAGAGAGCCTGGAATGGTCCACAATTACCCATTTCCAAGGCAGTCATAACTCAAGACTGACTCCATGCCCAATCTCGTCTGATCTTGGAAGCTAAGCAGGGTCAGACCTGGTTAGTACTTGGATGGGAGACCGCCTGGGAATACCGGGTGCTGTAGGCTTATACCAGAGTCTTTCGAGACTGAAGGTTGCCAACCACAGCCCTCCTGCCTGCTGATTAAGAATAAGACTCATCGGGAGTCCCTTTAAATGGGGAGGCTGGGGTCTCAAAACATGGACAGTGTGTGCATGGGATTTGGGCCTTGTGTGTAGTGGTAGTAAGAGTTAGCAAGTAGCTGCATCTGAAGCTGCACTAGCTGTGCCCTGCATGGACTGGGTGGTGATGAATCATCCTATTGGTATCTTGCGCTGTCTGATAAAACCCCACCCTGCCTATAATTTTGGCCTGGAGGCTGTGCAAAAGGAACACCAGACAGGAAGGAAAAAGAGGGCAGGGTGCGAAGGCCTCACCAGGGAGGAGTTCTCTGCAACCCTGTTTCATAAGGCTCCAGGGTGCTGCAGGTGGGTGGTGGGTGGTATCTTGGTGTCATCAGTGTCATCTGGAGCTGTCAGTTCCTTTTGGATTTGCAGTTTGCCAAACTCCGGGGGAGATGCCATCACATAAGAACATAAGAACAGCCCCACTGGATCAGGCCATAGGCCCATCTAGTCCAGCTTCCTGTATCTCACAGCAGCCCACCAAATGCCCCAGGGAGCACACCGTATATAACAAGAGACCTGCATCCTGGTGCCCTCCCTTGCATCTGGCATTCTGACATAACCCATTTCTAAAATCAGGAGGTTGCACATACACATCATGGCTTGTAACCCGTAATGGATTTTTCCTCCAGAAACTTGTCCAATCCCTTTTTAAAGGCATCCGGGCCAGATGCCATCACCACATCCTGCGGCAAGGAGTTCCACAGACGAACCACAAGCTGAGTAAAGAAATATTTTCTTTTGTCTGTCCTAACTCTCCCAATACTCAATTTTAGTAGATGTCCCCTGGTTCTGGTATTATGTGAGAGTGTAAAGAGCATCTCTCTATCCACTTTGTCCTTCTCATGCATAATTTCACCCAGAAGGCCTTTCTGTCTGCAGGAGGGCACATGGTGAGTTTCTCTACAACCTTTAGAAAGATGGGAGGGAAAACCCCTCCCACTCATTCCAGCACTGAAAGGATAACAAAACCCATGAGAAAGTGAGCTCAAGAGCAGAAATGACTATTGAAATGGGGTTTCCTAAGCAGTGACCTGGGAAATCCAGCCCTACTGTACTCAGCCTGCAGAAGAAATAGCACCAATGCAACAGGTATTCTTTTTTCTTTCTCTTGACAGAAGATCTGTGCATTTGAGAAGCTGTAATTCTACAGGTAAAACTCCACTGCATCTATGTGCTGAGGAAAGCTGTCCCTGTTGAATTTCTACCTGCCATGCAGGTATGACACTAAGGGCACAATCCTAACCCCTGATGTCAGTGCTTTCCAGCATTGATGTAAGGGCAATGCAGCTCTGCGGTAAGGGAACAAACTGAGGAGGACTCCATGAGTGATACCCAACTGCAGGATGTAGCACACGTCCCCATTGGCACTGCTATGCCAGTGCTGGAAAGCACTGACATAAGGGGTTAGGATTGTGCCCAGAGCCTCTGTCAAGAAGTAAAAAAGACCAACCTCAGCAATGGATTTTGCTTTCACCTTTGGGGACTCATTGCAATATTGCCAAGAAAGAGCACCTGCTTGTCCATCCTGCACCAGCCACAAGCTAGTGATGTTTCAAATGTTTCATGTTCTCTGTTTTAGAGGTTCCATAAAACATTTAGTGCAGCTGTTGCTTGACCTTTGTGACTAGGCATTCAGAAGCCCCCAGGCACAGAGCTCCTTGGGTTCCTTCTGCTCTCTGTTTTTGGATCAGTTGGAGCTATGTGAACGTATTTGTTGCAGATTTGGCCATAAAAGGATGCAGGGGCCTATAACTTCAGGACCCTTTTAGATCTGATAATATGAGGCCTGGTACTGTGAGGTCACCCCTGAGCATGGTGAGGTGATGGCAAGGGGAGAATCCTTGCAGAAGATACTGACCACTGTGAAACTTTTGGTCTTTGTTGTGTGTTTGATACGGAGTGAAACTCATGTCAGGTTCCCTTCTGGGGCTCTCTCTGATTTGGTCAAAGGAGTAAACCTATCCTGTTCAGGAACAACATGAAGCATTTTTGAGCCTGAGGTATCTCTCACCTGCAAGGATCTACATCCTCCAAAGTATCAACCCTTCTACATGTTGTTTGCCGTTTCCAAGCCACTGAAATGTGAGTATCAAGGAAGTCTTAGGAGATGAAATCTCTTTCATCCACTGCTGAAGCAAATGTACTGACTGCCGTACAAAAGGGCTGACCTGGCCCTGCTGCATTGGGTAGGATTGGGTAGTGGTGAGGCCTAATCTCTCCACCCTAACATACTTCATTCTGCCTGCTTCAGTTCTCATTGTTCTCTCGAAACCCTCCTTTTGCCTCCGTGCCCACAGCCACCTTGGATCCCGCAGTTCCATCAGCGTTCTCTGCACTCAGCCATTCTTCACAGGATGCAAGAAGGGGAAGTGTGTGTGTGTTTATGTGTGGAGGGGGAGAAGAAAGAATTATCCTTGCACATCAATCACACCTCAGCCCTTTGAACTTGATGTCTGTTCGCAAGCTCAAAGCAAGGGGGTTTGGCTGGGAGCCTATGATCTCCCTAGGCCACCGCAGAGACTAATGCACATTCCCAAAGCAACCCTGCCCCTGCTGTAGCTATTAATCCCGCTGCACTTATCCCTGCAACAGCTGCACAGGGCTCACCTGTCCAGCAAGGAACACACACCAAACTGCTTGATTTAATTGTGAGGAAGGGCAGTGTAGAGATCACATTAACCCCCCCCCCACATGGCTCTTGTGGTGTTCTCTCTGTCTCTCACACAACACACTCCAATGTTTTGCTATTTTTCTCAGCTTGACACACAATCAGTAACTCCACTTTTAAATAAATGAAAGCAAAAAATCAGAGATATAAAACTAAATCAGACTGCCTGCTTGTTCCTGCAGATATAAGCGAATTGTCTGCTTCATGGAAGTTCTATAACCTCTTTTGATCTGCAAGAAACAAAATATGCTGAGCTGGCGAAGATCTGAATTAGTAACTGAAATCCTCTTAGCAAGGAGAGTGCTCCCTATCTCCAGATTGTGCCAGGATCGCCTACGGGTTTGTGTATTCTAGGATGGCATCTGTTGGCAACCGTCAGTCTCGAAAGACTATGGTATCGCGCTCTGAAAGGTGGTTCTGGCACAGCGTCTAGTGTGGCTGAAAAGGCCAATTCGGGAGTAACAATCCCTTCCACACTGGGAGCAAGTGCAGTCTGTCCCTGGTCTGTCTCCCTGACTATGGGCCTTCCTTCTTTGCCTCTTAGCCTCAGACTGTTGGCCAAGTGTGTCTTCAAACTGGGAAAGGCCATGCTGCACAGCCTGCCTCCAAGCGGGCCGCTCAGAGGCCAGGGTTTCCCACCTATTGAGGTCTACTCCTAAGGCCTTCAGATCCCTCTTGCAGATGTCCTTGTATCGCAGCTGTGGTCTACCTGTAGGGCGCTTTCCTTGCACGAGTTCTCCATAGAGGAGATCCTTTGGGATCCGGCCATCATCCATTCTCACGACATGACCGAGCCAACGCAGGCGTCTCTGTTTCAGCAGTGAATACATGCTAGGGATTCCAGCTCGTTCCAGGACTGTGTTGTTTGGAACTTTGTCCTGCCAGGTGATGCCGAGAATGCGTCGGAGGCAGCGCATGTGGAAAGCGTTCAGTTTCCTCTCCTGTTGTGAGCGGAGAGTCCATGACTCGCTGCAGTACAGAAGTGTACTCAGGGCGCAAGCTCTGTAGACCTGGATCTTGGTATGTTCCGTCAGCTTCTTGTTGGACCAGACACTCTTTGTGAGTCTGGAAAACGTGGTAGCTGCTTTACCGATGCGCTTGTTTAGCTCGTTTAGTTTAGGATGGCATAATCTATTGGAAAGTGATCCATATGCTCTCTCCCTCCTTCCTAGGATCAAGCAAAAGATGGATTGAGAGCAATCAAAGCCTATCCTGGAGAGGGAACTACTGAGCTAGCCCACCCAAACTGTGGCAGTAGCGGAACCCAGCCACAGGGGTTTTCTAGACCTCCTAATCTCAGAAACATCATTAGGGTCATCTCCTTCAATGCCACCCCATCCTTCACAGGATTTTTTTGAATGGAACCATCCCTGGCAGAGTCTGATCCAATGTTGTCTTTAAATATCTCCAAAGATGTCGTTTCTGCCATTTCATTTACAGAATTACTTTCCCAAATATCTAACCAGTTATGCTGCAATCAGTGGGAGAAGCTGCACTTGTGGAAATTCTCCTCTCTACAGAATGATTAAATGTGGGATCTTGCCACTCTAGGGGGCAACTACAACATCTTGCTGCAAGGGATGTTTTGCACATGTCCAGTAACCACACCACCACTATTGCTAACCATTTGCCTGACGCAAGCTTCTGTGCTTTAGCATGTCACATAGAAATGAAACAAGTGCAGCTTTGCGTAGTCCTCGACTGTCAGAATTTTCTCTCTGTGCCCTTCCATTCTGTAGTTTCAAGCATGGTTGGAAAGCATATTTGGAACAGACTGCTCTGTTTTCTTCTAATAGGATTGTCTGCTCTGTAGTAGGCAGGCATTCAACAGGTGTATCATTCCTAACATGAAAATGCAATAGTGGAGAAAGTGTTGCCTACTGCAGTCTTGCCCATCACACAAAGCCTCACAAGTGCTTAATTTATCCAAAAGAGGTGATGAGTGAAAAGCCAGACTTCAGCCGGAGCTGCCTGACCTGAAAATCTTTGCTCCTTAATTCTAAATTGGTAGAAACAAGCTGCAATTACGTAGTGAAGGGAAGAGAACTCTGCATGTGCTCAGAAGCACTTTTGCTTTTATTCCTTCATCTGATTCAGGGCTGAGGCCTGACAGAAATTAAATGGGCAGCCCAATCCTAACCTGGGCTGGTGCAACCAGGTTGCACAGCCTACACCAGGGGTGCCCAAACCTCGGCCCTGGGGCCACTTGTGGCCCTTGAGGACTCCCAATCTGGCCCGCAGGGAGCCCCCAGCCTCCAATGAGTCTCTGGCCCTCCAGAGACTTGCTGGAACCCACGCTGGCCTCACACAACTACTCTCAGCGGGATGGCCAACAGTTCAACGAGGCTCCTCCTTGTTTCATGCTTACTGTTTCATGTCTGTGATACAGTAGTGGCAGCAAAAGGAAAGGCTGGCCTTGCTTTGTGCCAGGCCTTTTATAGGCCTTGAGCTATTGAAAGACATTTGTTCATTTGTATAAGTCCCATCTGTAATATATTCATTTATGCAAATTTATTCAAATTTTGAAATGTAAATTAATTCCCCCCCCCCCCCAGCCCCTGACTTAGTGTCAGAGAGATGATGTGGCCTTCCTGCCAAAAACTTTGGACACCCCTGGCCTTCACCATATCCAGGGCAGGAAAGGAGCGGGCTGAAGGTCTCCTCAGGGTATTTTCCCCCTTATCCAGGGTAATGCTCCTGCCTGCCTAATGGAACTACTTGGATCTGCGCCAGGTAAATTGCTGGTACAAGTCTGAGCAGCTCCATGTAGGGCATTCAGGCCTGGGTGGATAGGCTATGGCAAAGGTCTCCTCCAATGATCCCACCCCCCTTTTGGACCAGATCCCCCCTTACGCCTTCCCCCACCCCAAAATCCCCCACCCCTCCCCACCTCAATTCCGTGACCTCTGCTAGTAGCCAGCAATCTGGAAACTACATGTTTTACAGCAAGTCTGTGTGTTGCGGCCGGTGCAGTCACTTGGTCAGGCAGAGCCAGTGCTTAGGATTGCACTGTGTGAGTTGTTCCCCTTTCCCAAATGATGGCTGCCCTAAGCATCAGCAGAAGAGCCACCCCAGAAGGACAGGTGCTGGTGGTGTATCTGGTGAATCTATTTAAAGGCTTGGAAAATGAAACAATGACAAGACTAAGTTATCACTCTGAACTTTCCCTTGATCTACTTCAAACGTCCCATAATGCACTGGTGAATGTCACCTAGGAATGCACGCATACTCTCTTCTGACCTTGCACGTTGCAAACAAGACACTAAAGTCACGTCGACGCCAATAGTCTTGCGGCGCACGTGCCCATGTGTTTAATTTCATAATTTGTAAAGGGAATCAGTTAATCGTTGTCACATTATCTCCTTTTTAAGACATTGTGTTGGCTTGCCAAGGTTGAAAGTCCAAGTCTTGTTCACCCAGTTTTCCTGAACTCCAAATTCCTTTCCATTTCTGGAAAGTTCCAGCACAGATCAGCAAATATTTAGCCACGCTGGGATTTTCCCTTGGTGGATATCACTGTAGCTGCTGGAGGGAGGTAGTGAGCTGTGTGTGTGTGTGTGTGTGTGTGTGTGTGTGTGTGTGTGTGTGTGAGAGAGAGAGAGAGAGAGAGAGAGAGAGAGAGAGAGAGAGAGAATGAGTAAGGCTTTCGGTATTTCTTCCTTGCTCAGAACACCCATCAGAGCAGAGGCATTCCCCCAGGGGCACTGGCGATACACCGGGAACGCCCAGTCGCAGACAGATTCCGTTCTCGCTCGGAAGGAAACTTAAGCAAGGTGGGCCCGCAAGGGAAGAATCACGGCAGCATCCCAACCACCTCTTGCCAGAGTTAACAGACAGAACTGGCACGAAGGAAGGCTTCACTTCTCCCCTACACAACGTGGGAGGCACATGTTCTCCACAATGCCAGTGTTGCCAAATCAGCCTTTCCAAAAGCAGGGACATTTCCAAGCTTATAGAAAGGGCTCCCACTATTGTTCCACAAGACTTTGGTATTCTAGAATCTTCCCAGCTTGTGACTCCCTGTAGCTGCTTTGTATTATCCATCTATTTAAAAGATTTCTGTACCACGTCTCTGGTGTGGTTTACAACATAAAACAGAATAAAATACAGTAATAAAACATTTAAATAAAAGCTCTAAAAACAATTAAAATCATACAGGTGCAATTAAGAGCGTAAAAACGGCAACAAAAGACCATGTTAGATCCTGTTTAAAAAGTTCTAAGAGTTCTCTCTGTCCTCAAATGCCAAGTGGAATAGGTTTATAAACTGTGCTCCGGCATTTGGTTCTAAAGATGTGGTACCCCAACAGAATTATCCCCATCCTGCCTAGCTCAAATGTGTTTTGTGGTTCCGACTCAGCATTCTATGACTCTATAGCAGTGTGCATAGCTGGCCCATCTATGAGGCCAACTGAAATGGTCACCTCATGCAGATTGGTGGGGGGCCCCCACCTCTGTCTTCTCACTTACTTCCACTGCACCTCCTCCTCTTCCTACTTCCTGAATTGGAAAAAGAAGAGAGGGACAGAGAGAAAGAGGAAATGTGAAGGAAGGGGAGGAGAACGCTAAGCTAAGACAATGGAGAGTGGAAGGAGCAGAGGCTGGCACATCATTGGGTAAGGCAGCAGTGTTTGGAATGCCACCTCAGGCATCAGGAGGCTCTGGGCTGGCCCTGGCAGTGTAGAGAAATGGTAGCTGAGCATACAAGGAAGTGAGGCTTGCCACATAAAGTTGGTGATACCGCTGTCTACCACTTTACCCCTGAGATGCGGTGTTAGCCCTTGTACTCATGTCGCCATGTTTCATATGCTGTGTGGATAAGACAGAGGTCAAGAGAGGGGAAGACGATGCAACATCTCTGCAATACTTAAGCGGAGTTGCTGACTGACAGAGGCTTTACATGGAGTTTTATTTTCCAGCCTGCTGCAATATTCAACATTCCTAGAGGCCCACTTGGAATCTTTAGAATTGCTTTCAGTGGTCACCTGAGGATTGATGCTGATTTCTGGAGACCTCAGGCCAAGCCTGGAGGGTTGGCAACTTGTGACTTCTAGATTTCACTGATGAGGAAGGAGCCTGATAATGGTGGTGTCCACATACCCCATTTGCTTAGAAGTATCTTTCAGAAAGAGGTCACGGACATTCTTTCCTCCCTGCCACTTTTCTGGAATTTGCTTCCCTGCGGGGTGAGCCGATTTTAAATCAGCTTAAATCCTAATAAATCACTTTGATTAAAGATATTGACCTACCGCTTTTCAAGAGAAGTGTTTACAAAGCAGTTTATATAGCAAAAACAAAAAAATCATTCCCAACAGGTTTGGGGGATTTAAATTGCAAAATAAACAAACAAAACTTGCTGTTTTAAATTATTTATCTAAATCATTTCTTATTTTGAAATTCATATTTCCTAAGTAAGCATGGATGCTAGCTAGTTGCTATAACAAATAAAATATACTGATTTGTAACTAAATAAGCAAGCTTTATACAACTACATTTTTTTTTTTTTTTGCACTGTGGAATTATATCTTATTTAGACTGATTGCTTTTGACTCCCTCTGAACAACAAGGAATATTAAACAAGATCACTCATTTGAAGGCAAGTCCAGAACTTGCCAGACATTAGAACGAATAGTTACTAGGTAAAATGGCATTTATCCATGAGATGGAAAGTCCATGCTTTTTCATTGATAAAGTAATAAATATTTGAAATGGAATAAACTGCAGAACTCAGGTAGTTGGATGGCATAAAATAGGAGTACAAATAAAACAATAAATACAATGTCAGAATTTTGAAATAATGTTCAAAATTCCATTTAATGTGATCTGTGCTCTTACAGCTGACTACTTCCTCATGCTTGTGTGGCTGCATGGGATAGTAAAGTGCAAAAAAGCCCATGGGCTCACCCAGATCACCCACCTGGGCTCAGTGATATAATGACGGATGACATGTCCTGGATCCTTGCTCTTCTGTTGACTTGCTGGTTCCTAGGGAGTGTGATAGGAAACCCACAGTAATAAATGCACAGCATGGCAAATAGTGTCATTTATAATGCTTAATCATAAAAGTCATATTTTCTGCCCCACTCCCAGTTTTCTCTTTTACATAGAAAATCAAATTTTAATGCAAAGTGTTTGATGGTCAAGATTCTGTTTAAAGGGATGGTGTTTTGAGTTCAACATGTCTACTTTAATTATATTAAGTTTCTGTTTCAATCAGGTTATTTTAAAAAAGAGACATTAACTATAATTAACTTTTATGGTAAAGAACTCTGTTTGAAATAAAAATAATCCAACTTTAAAAATTATGTTTCAGTTATCCACTCTGTTACATCCAGGCTTTCCTACTATTTCCTTATGTATATGTGGTGCACCGGATGGCAAAGTACAAATGAACCTACAGTATCTAAAACATATATGGATAAATAGACTGCTGTTTAGACTGAATCAGTCTGTACCCTTTACCAAAACCAGGTTGAGAAATGAACTCCAGATTGAAGTTCAAAATTTAGTCGTGTCCCCGCCCCCCCATTGAAAAGGTTAGATGCACACCTCTGGGCATAATGCTTAATTAATAAAGAAATTGCTGTCTCCAGTTACTTAAACTCAGGTCGGGACAGAGGCAAATAAGGGAGATTCTGGTTCCAGGGATGGATACCAGCTCTTGATACAAACTCTGGGGGCTCATCAGCATATCCTGGTTGAATGAAGGGCTGGATTACCCTGGCTGGGTCTGGGTTTGGAATATCTACTTGCCTTTTTGTGAAACGGATCAGTCCACAGAAGTTTGCTAGCTGGTCAGAGTCATTTAGCACCTCAAGTGGGGCATCAAATGTATCATTCCTGTCTCCTATGCAGGGACATTGCTAGGGTTGGTGTCACCCAATGCAGTAACTCATGGTGTCACCCTGGCTCCAACCCTATTTCTGCCTTGACCCTGCCTCTGCTGTGAGCCTCATGGAACTTGTGATAAACCTCTGCCTGCCCGCTGTTCTTTGTCTTCTTGGCATTTTTTTCATGTTCTCGGGTGGGTGAGAAGTGGTGACTTGATCGAACGCTGAAACACTGCACGAGAATTTTATTTTCAATCATTTTGGTGTCATGACTGCTCTTACTTCTTTACCTGGCTGCTCAGTTAGTGCTTGGTGGGAGAAATGTTGCATCTAGCCAGCAAGTAGTTGTATCTTCTCCTCCTTGCACACAGAATTTCAAAAAGAGGAGGGGATAGGACAGAAAAGGATGTGTCGGGTAAGAGAGTGAAGCCCATAATGTTGAATTAGAGTTTCCCATCTTCTGTTTGGCAATGTCAACAGTACAAGAGGCCGGATGAACGAGAAGATGGGGTAGGAATGTATCACCCCAAAACTCACTCCCCCCAAATTGCCACTTGGCACAGCTTGCTTCAGGTTGCTGCATGTAAGGGAGGGTCCTTTAAGAGTCATGCTGTCTGAAGAAGACACTGGCATGAATCAAGCAATTGTCTGTCTGTTTTCATCCAGAGATACCAGTGCAGATGTCTTAATGTCTCATTTTGTGCATTCCTCCAGCCTTAGGGCCAAGGGCCAAACTAGACGAGACATTAATTAAATCTTAGATTGTGTTCTTGGAATTCTTTTTTTTAACTAACAGCCACCATGAGGGCCCCTAAACTGGATCACACCAGTGAAGGGATGGTATTAACACTTTCCCTTTGCACCATTTCCCTACTAAAAATCTCCCCCAGCTGCACAGTGCCCCCCCCCCCCAGCTTCTGCATTCTGTCACTAAAAGCCAGTTCTTTGCAACTGACTGATACCAAGCCCTGCCTAGCCAGGTTTCATTGGGAGTTCTCTGAACCTGACAGGGCAGTAAAGCCACTGTTTGTAGGGGATTGTCATGGAAACTAAGACTGAAGAAGGACAGGGTGTCAAAGTTACTGCCTCTGCCTGCTCTTGGTGATCAGCATACAGGAGATCAATGGACCGGGTGAGGTCTCTCCCTCTAATCCACGTTCTTATGTGGGCACCTGCAGCTGCCTGTGGTCGACTCTGTCCCTACTTCCATGGCTCTCGGGTGCTGGGGCTTTCCAGCTGTAGCTTAATTACAGCTCAAGGGATGGATGCTTGGCAGGGGCTGGACTGGGGGCTTCTTGGTTTGCATGGCACAGAGATCCTTACTGCTGTGTATCTATAAACAAGTGGGATCCTACTCAGATCTATGTAATCTAAGAGTTGCCAGGATTTGGGGAATCATTGAACAGGAACACAAGATCAAGCCTTGTATTAGCCATGGTGGAGCTCCCAGAACTGGGTTCAAACATCTGACTGCAATGTCTTCCATTGCCTGAATATGCTGCTTTTGGTTCTGTCACTGCCTGTCAGTAAATCAGTGGTTTTCAAACAGTGACTCAGAGGAACCTGGGCTTTGTCAGTGGCAAGATCAGTCACGCTAGTCATGTTCCCCTGACAACTTGCCCACCATAATTGATCTTCTCTTATGGTGTGTTCTCAGGAGCTTTTGCAGACCAATTAGTACAGGAAGGTTCTCTGCACCAGGTATGACCAATATATTTCACCTCTGGCTACCAGCTGCATATTGCGGGTAGGAGTATATGCATCTGGGAAACACTCACACAGCCCAGGTGTGATAGGTAAGTCTCATTGGTTGATGGGATCTCTTTGTGAATAAATGCCCATAGGACTGCATCAGTGATGAAAGACCCATTAAAAGTGAGGTATTCATCAAACATATCCTCTTGAACAGACTTCTCTGTATGTGTGAGATGGATCTCATCACCGATCGCATTATTTTCAGAGGTGCTGCACATTGCATTGTGTGGACATTCCTTCCAGTGCATGCACAATCTCTTGCCCCATGAAGAATTAATGTTCACCACCTTTTATTCTGAGTTGTTTTTGCTTCTAATTTTTGTTAAGAATTCCACATAGCAATTCTTCTCAAATGGTAGATGAGTTACTACTCATGAGCTGGTTGTCTACAAATAAGACATGTACGTGTCCAGTCTTAGCTGCAAGATTCTGAATGAGAAGCGCAGTTGTTGCAGTGTTTAGTCAATCAATTAATCAATTAGATCAGTGGTTCTCAAACATTCAACACCGGGACCCACTTTTTTAGAAAGTGAATCTGTCAGGACCCACCGGAAGTGATGTCATGACCGGAAGTGACACCTTCAAGTAGGAAGCTTTTTAACAATCCTAGGCTGCAATCCTACCCACACTTATACAGGAGTAAGTCCCATTGACTATCATTGTTAAAAGAATATATAGTAGAACCTCTTTAAGTTGACCACCCAAGGGACTGGAGGAATTGGTCAACATAGGGAGGTGGTCAACATACAGGAAAAAAGGCATTTAAATATTATCATGTTTAGCTCCCAGGACAACAAATGCAAGGGCAAGTTATTATTTGGATTGGATTTTAAAAAAGTTTTATTGCAAATATCAATGAGAATTGATCCTCTTGTGATGCTTACTATTTATATAATCTAAATCTATATCAAGAGACAGGGAATAAACAGCCCACAATCAGTGTTTAAAAAAAAATCCTGAAAATTCATAAGCTTAAAAAAAAATGTAAGTTAAAAAAAATACTTGGTTTCAAAGCAGAGAAGCAGACCAATGCTATCCCTTGCCAGCCCATAGCATGTAGCATGTTACATAGCCCCAACAGCTAAAAAACAACAACACTTTTTTACTTAGGCTGCCTGGCCTCCACTGGGTCTCCCCAGATTCACTAAATGCCAGAAGGTGTTTGATACAGTCCCTCACTAAAAGCTGTTGAGAAAACTCTACAGTCAGGGAATAAGAGGACAGGTCCTCTCATGGATTGGGAACTGGTTGAGGACCAGGAAACAGAGAGTGGGTGTCAATGGGCAATTGACAAAAAAAGTGGAGAGAGGTGGAAAGTGGAGTGCCTCAAGGATCTGTCCTGGGATTGGTGCTTTTCAACATCTTCATAAATGACCTGGAAACAGGGATAAGCAGGGCGGTGGACAAGTTTGTGCATGACAGTACACTTTTCTGAGTGGTGAAGATCAGAAGGGATTGTGAAGTGCTTCAGAAGGATATTTCCAAACCAGGAGAATAGGCACCAAAATAGCAGTTGTGTTTCAATGTAAGTGTAAAGTAATGCACTGGTGATGGGAACCAAAGTGAAAGGACAGTGGCTTCACTATGCACAAGCAGTATTGTGTTCAGTGAGCAACTTACAGAGGGTAAATTAATACTCTGTGCAATGGTCAAAGTGGTCAAGATACAACTTACGGAGGTGGTCAAGATAGAGAAATTGGTCTCCCATAGTGTATATGCAGTGTCTGTTCATGCTGTGAAAATTAGGTCAAGGAGGTGGTCATTATAGAGAGATGGTCAACTATGGAGGTTCTACTGTACATAGTAGTTTGTTAAAAGTACAGGTCTGTAACATTTTGCCAAATGCAGTAACATAACTGTGGTAGCATCAAGTCTAACATATTAAAAATAAAATATTGAAATGAATGGGGACCCACCTGAAATTGGCTCACGACCCACCTAGTGGTGCCCAACCCACAGTCTGAGAAACACTGCTTTATAGTATTTGAAATAGTATTTGTCATTTCTCATCTTGTGACTCCTGATAGGACATTAACAGTCTCCTTTCTGCAGGTAGGGAAAACTTTATTGGTGCTATGACCTATGATTCTGTCATTGGCAACCTTGATCCTTGGTGGCCTGTGTGCAGAATCCTTAGCATGGATTGCTTGTAGCATAACAGAGTAGAAAATGAGCCATGAACTGGGAAGTCACTGATTCAAATCTTGTTGTCTTGCCATTAACTGTAGGTGATTTGAGCCAAATCACTCAGCCTTTCATATGTTCTAGTCATTTATTTTGTTCAAGATATACACCACTTTTCTGGATAAAGCACGTTCAAAGTATCTTAAATCAGCCAGTAAAACAATAAAGTAGCGATAATGCCACATAAAATAGAAGCAGTTTAAGACAATAGCTTGGATTCCACCCTTAGGAGGAAGAGTGGGGGGGTCTCTGTCATTGGAAGATCTTCCCATGAACAGAAGAACAGTTGCATGCACACAATGGATTCTTCCTTCTGTGAGCCAAAGAGGTTCTTGAGTGAGCAGGACTCTCCTGTTCACAGAAGCAGCTCTTGATGCACCACTCCACCAAAGCATGAATCAAGCAACCATTCCACTCCACCAAAGGTTAGGATCCAAGCCATTATCAAAGAACTAACAAGTTTTGAAAAGTCTGCTGGAACAATATAATCTTCATTGCCCATCTAAAAATGGGCAGTGATGGGGCCAGGCAACATCCAAGGATAATAATACTGACCAACCTTTCAGGATGGTTATATGGCTTATGAGATAATATATGTGAAATTTTCTGAACACTCCAAAGTGATATGTAAATACTCAGAGCTATGGCAATCTTAGTTTCCTGGGCACTATGCTGTATTTCTGGGGAATATCCTGAAGGCAAGCACATGATGTGACAGAAAGGAAAGAGCCATGGCAAAGGAAAGATATTCAGGATTAGTGTGCAGTCTTCATGTCATGCTCATGTTGTGCTCTGGCACATGCCACATTGCCTCCAAAATGCAAAATCAATGATTTGACCCCCTTCAACTATTGTACGTGTGTATGCAAACTCGGCAAATGATGGCTAAATTGCATTGGCCAGAGAAGACCATCTGGTAATGCAGCAAGGGACAGGAGACCACAGGATGTGACATGTGTGTGATGTACCTGTATGATTAGTGAATAATTTGTTAGGTATGTAACAAACCACAGTGCTAATGGGGGAGGGGACCACATAAGATTGAATAATAAAAAGCTTAAAAATGATGAACAGGGAACTACCTTCTCATGTAAGCACTAAAGGGCAGCAAGACTGTCATATGGTGATCTTTAAAATTCACTGCAGCAGCTCTGAGTGCTGACCACAATCGTAACTGGGTTTAACTAAAGGGCTGGAGAAATCCTTTGGATGCTAACAATATTAACCTCTCTTAACCAATGACAAAAACTTAGAGCACACTTATTTAGGTTGATTGTTGCAGTGCGGTGCGGATTTGAGGTTTCCATAAAGCACATCTGACCTGCCCTGTTTGTGTTTTATGTACAGTATGTATTTATTAGTATATTTAGTGTGCTGGGCCTAGGGCAGATTAACAACAATTAATCAGGAGAAGTTCAACATCTGACCTACATTTGAAAAGTGTTGTCTGTGGCATGGTTGCATTATTAACACACTGAATATTTTATTGGGCTGAAGAAGAGCATGCTTTTTGTGGAAAAAAATACAAGTTATGTTGCAGGAAATCCCATGAATTGGGCACTTCACTTATTTTGTGTATCATTAGTTTCCCTTTTCTTAAAAACAAAAGTTTGCAGGGATTTTTCCACTTTTTCCAAGATTATGCTATGCACAACGTGAAAACACAGCCTCTATCATGTCCATAATAATCAGACTGACTGTGTCCAAGCACTTTGGGAGTGTACTTAATGGGAGACTTGTAATCCTGTACACACTTACCTGGCCCATTGAACTCTGTGGAATGGAGGCATGCCTAGGATTCAATACTGGTGTGGTGAAGTCTTCTGTTTCTGATTGGTCTGATCATAACGATAGATATTGTTGAGCTGATCAACAAAATAGATAAATCCCATTGAAAGGCAAGATAGCAAGAAGGAATAAAGTTAAAAAACAGATTCCTCCAGATAGAAAACAGTAACAGAATATGGGGGGAGGGGCATCCACAAACTGCCCTTTGGTAAACCGAATTGCCAACATTTTAACTGACTTCAACTCCTGGGTTTTTAATAGCAGTTTGATTTGCAGCTATTAGAAGTTGCTGATAATGGTGATCTCCATGCCATGAAAAAATCATCAGGTTATTCCTGCAAATCCAGAAGCTGGGATTTTCCCCCTGCCAGTTGGTAGCTCTACAAACAGCAGCTGGAAGCATCCTTTCAGGGACAGCGGATCAGTTTTTTTTCTCCCCTCGTGTTGTTTTTCTTGCTTGTTTCTTTTACAGCAAATCTAATCTAAGAGTGTGGAATAAACCAGTTTCTTGTTTTCTTTTGGGCCTGTGCAGTCTGAAGGCTTCAAGGAGTGACTCTAAAACAAACAAACAAAAAAATTAAGAGAGGTACGTGCTGACACATTGCTAGGGCTAGTCTATTTGCCTCAGAATAGCCCAGCAGTGCGTACTGGCAAAGGCTATGCTTCTGTTAAGGGAATGCAGGAAGGAGCCCCAAACCAAGTCGTATGTTCATCTTTAAGATGCAGCAGGAGCCCTTGCTGTTTTTTTTCAGTGTGGTCTCTTCTAGTTCAACACTAAAAAGGACAAATGGTAGTGAGTAAAGATTACAGTTAGATGTTGGGTCTGCTTAGCTCTACAGCAGTATGGGTCCTCTTCAGTAACATCTGGAACAGGTCAACAGGAAGATCTAAGCAAGCCTCTCCCTCTCAGCCCCCCTTCTGCAACATAAGGCCTAATACCTTATAGGAGGATTTCAGGACATGCTTGGACATTCAGGACATGTGACATGCTTTTGAACACCGAAAGTGCTATGCAAATGCTAAGTATGATTGGTTTGTGCAAAGGGCCCCAAGATTATGTATTTTGGCTTAAGCACATGCAAAATGTCTTGCAAGAGCAGATCAGGGTTGACCAAGGCCAACCTCTCTTGCCAAAATCCCAGCTATCAGCAGGCACTAGGTGACAGGACTGGCTCGTCCGATGCAGTTTACTTTGAGTGGTGGGGGAATGGAAGACTCCGTGTGCCCTTCCCCCTGAGTCTGCTGCCATTGGATGTAGCTGCCTCAATCCACATGGGTAGTACTAGTGGCATTCTGCTTCCTTATCCATTTACTCTTTTCTTGCATGATCTCTCCAATAAACAGGAAGTGCAGGACATGTTGGGAGCTGTCAGTGTGTCCTGCACTTCCTGTTTTGTGAAAAAAGATCTCATGAGAAGGAGTGGTGTGAGGAGGTCAGGGGCTGGATTCTTCTGTCCAGTTTTGGGGAATGCACATATGGCAGTGGTGGGTTGGGGGAGTGGCAGGCAGTGATTATGTTGCGCTGTCCCTGCTAGGTGATTCACTGGAAATTGACCTGTGGTCCACCATGGGACCATGATCTGCCTTCTGCCCACCCCTGCAATAGATCAGGCTGTGCCTGATCCAAAACATTGAACCAGAAGGAGAGAACAAACAAAACCAAGGTCAGACAGAAGTCAACATCCAGGCAAAGCTGACCAAGAACAGCAGGCCAAGGAAGAGTAGAATATAGAGCCAAAGGATCTCTAGCTCCTCTGATTTAGAGGCTGGAACAAAGCGAGAAAGGATACATCACCTTCAGCATAGATGAAACAGGAGAATAGGAAGTGGGTCTCGACAATTAGATATGTAGTGGTCCAAGGTCTCCTGTTCCTTGCTGATGCTGGTCCTTTCTTGATGTGGGCTTCAGGGCCCATGTTCAGTTCACGGTTGGTTCTGTATCTCTGCAGCTCAGGTGATGTTGAAGATGTGACATGAATGATGGGCACCCTGTGGCTGACAGGGACCAGCATTGCTAAATAATAGTGGGGAAATAACCCTTTGCAAATGTGCAGCTGGAGATCTACTAGGTCGTGAATCACTGCACTGTATGAAAAAGGAAACCAGGTAAGCTGCGTCACAAGCCAGATTCTGGGCAGTGATGAGAGGTGACACTGGAGCAGAACACCAAATTATTACCCCCTGCTGCAGTTCAGCTTCCTCTCAGAATAACCCAGGCTCCATCCCTGGCCTGGCTCAACCACCTATCTGTCCCAGTTAGGGTTGGTTTTCACCTGAGTTTGGGAGCTGAGGTGAGCTGCGGTTTGATGATCCAGCACATTCCCAGCTGCTGCTTGGGTGAGGCCAGATGCCCAAGAACGATGCCATGTCTAGCCGGGCTGCAAACAACCAAACTCCAGCAGGCCATAACTCTGTAATTACTTCAACATAGACAGTGGGGGTGGGTGGGGGGAGCGACTCAAACCTGTGTATATAAACACTGCTGTGCTATCTTCTCGTTGGCATCACCCTCAGGCTCAAAGAAAGCTCTAATTTCAGGGCTTAAGGATGGGGGTGGTTGTTTTTGAAAGGGCTGTGGCCGAGGGCTTTCATCTCAGCTGGCTGAGGAGGAGCACACGGATTCAGAACAGTGACTGGCAGCTGTGAGCCCTTCCCTTGGATGCAGGGGCAAGAGACAGTGCAGGCTCTGAGGGTGATTCGGAACCTTGTTCTTTTGGACTGGTGCCCCTGTTGCAATCTGTACTCTTACATAGCCTTGTAGCATACTGCCTATCATGACAACTGGTGAACTGTTCCATTCTGGGAAGCACAACTGGACCGCACTATCCTGGAAATGGATAGATCTGAGAAGGAGGGGCTGTACTTCAGTGGCAAAGCACCTGCTTCCCATTTGGAAGGTCCCATCTCTGAGTAGGGCTGGCAAAGACACTTGGAGTCAAGTTGGAAGGCTGCAGGATAAGAGAGCATAGGACGTTGCCTTATACTGAGTCAGACTACTGGTCTATCCAGTACAGCAGGGGTGTCCAAACCCCGGCCCTGGGGCCACATGACCCTCAAGGACTCCCAATGCGGCCCTCAGGGAGCCCCCAGTCTCCAATGAGCCTCTGGTCCTCCGGAGATTTGTTGGAGCCTGTGCTGGCCCGACACAACTGATCTCAGCGTGAGGGCAACTGTTTGACCTCTCGCGTGAGCTGTGGAATGAGGGCTCCCTCCACTGCTTGTTGTTTCACATCTGTGATGCAGCAGTGGCAGCAAAGGAAAGGCTGGCCTTGCTTTGTGCCAGGCCTTTTAGAGGCCTTGAGCTATTGCAAGACCTTCATTCATTCATATATGTTCATCTTTAATATATTCATTTATGTAAATCTATGTAAATGTATTCAAATTTTAAATGTAAATTAATTCCTTCCCCCCGGCCCCCCCGACACAGTGTCAGAGGGATGATGTGGCCCTCCTGCCAAAAACTTTGGACACCTCTGCAGTACAGTATTACCTTCACTGATTGGTAGTGCTCTCCAGGGTTTCAGACCAGAAGTCTTTCACAGCCCAATCTGGACATGCTGCCAGATAGAACTCAGGGCCTCCTGTGTGCAAAGTGAGTTGTCTTCCACTGAGCTACAGCCTAAGCAGGATGGACCAACAGTCTGACTCAGGATAAGGCAACTATATATATATTGAAGGACTTTAGAGGTCACTGCAGAAAACTTGTAGAGAGTGGGAGATTCCCCCCAAGTGATGTTTGATCCAAACCATTCTCTATCTAAAACTGCTCACCTGGGTCCCCAGCGTGATGCAGCCCCCTACCCCACTGCTGCCACATCCAACACAGCACATGCACACACACCCCTCCAAAAAAGCCCCTTATGTCCTCATCATGCTCCCTCTTTGCACAATTCTTTTCTCAAAACAGGAAGTGTGGAACTTCCTGTTTTCTTTAAAGGGACCACATGAAGAAGGAGCAAGGTGATGGGGTAAGGAAGCATTGCTTGCTTGCTTGGTTTAAAGTTTAAAGGGACCACACAAGGAAGAAATGCCTCCTGAGCAACTAACTTCACACCTTCCTCACACAGTCCCTTTAAATAAAACAGGAAGTTCTGCATTTCCTGTTTTTGAGGGGGGGGGGGGAACCATGCAGTATAACAGTGCAGATCAGTGCAGGTCTGCCCATGGCAAACTAGAGTGGGGTGACAGCAGACTTGGGTGAAGGGCACCTCAAAACTGCTGCTAACCCCACCATTTATTATAAGAAGCAGCATCCACTTCATGAATGGGCTGGCCCTGGTTTGTTCTAAATAAACCCTAACAACTGTCCATATGGTCTCTTATTATAAAGAGTATCTAGAAGGAAATTCTACTCTCCACTGGGTGGGGTACTCATTCCAATTAATGAATCACAACTTGCTCTATTTTGGGCACAGTCCTATCCAACTTTCCAGCACTAATACAGCCATGCCAATGGAGTGTATGCTGCATTCTGTGGTGGGGTGGGGCAGTCGTGGAGGCTCCTCAAGTTAATGGAATATTTGTTCTCTCACCTCAGGACTGCATTTCGGCTGCATTGGCACTGGAAAGTTGGAGAGGACTGGACCCTTCACTTTGATCCTGTTGCTTCTTATCCTTCACTCAGTGACCAGAACCAGGGGACGTCCATTAAAACTGAGCATTGGGAGAGTTAGGACAGACAAAAGAAAACATTTCTTTACCCATTGTGTAATGAGTCTGTGGAACTCCTTGCCACAGGAAGTAGTGATGGCATCTTGTCTACATGCCTTTAAGAGGGGATTGGGCAAATTTCTGGAGGAAAAGTCCATCACGGATTACAAGTCATGATAGGTATGTGCAAGCTCCTGGTTTTAGGGGTAGGCTACCTCAGAGTGCCAGAAGCAGGGGAGGGAACCAACACACAGGTTGTGTCTTGTTGTCTTGTGTGCTTTCTGAAGCATTTGGTGGGCCACTGTGAGATACAGGAAGCTGGACTAGATTGGTCTTTGGCCTGATCCAGTGGGGCTCATCTTATTATAAATATTTATCCTTCCTTTTATTCATGCAGCTTTTTAGGTTCTTGAAACATGACATTCTATGGCCTTTAAATGACTTCTTTCAAGAGCAACATGGCCAGTTGCCCCAGCCCTTCCTCCCTGACTCTTCCTTAAACATGGATGCTGAATCCAAGAAAGAAGGAAAAAAAAAACAGGCCTAAATGTGCCAATCAGATGAGCCCATAAATCTGTTGGTGGGTGGTGTGTTTTGCTAAAGTGTTTGCTAATCTCCCTGGAATTGTTTACAAATCATTGAGTCTCATTTTTAAATTTTGGTGGTTGTAATTGTGACTCACATGAGTCGATTGTATCAGATTCTTCCATGATTTCTGGTGCTTTGTGCAACATCTGATAGAACCTGTCTCAACAACCGTAATGGGTGAGCTTTACCAAAAGTATTATCTTGAAATATTTACTAGTATGTGAATTAGTGGGACCGCAGTGATGATGCAAGTGGGATTGCGGTGGGAGTTATGCGATTAGGGACATGATGAAGCTTATGCTGTTGGAAGTAGAACCAGGAGCCCATTCAGGGACCAATCCTATCCAACTTTTCATCTCCCATGCAGCCCAAGGTAAGAGAAGAAATGTTCCCTTACCATGAGGAGGCCTCTGTAACTGCTATCCTACCACAGGATACAGTGCATACCCTGTTGGCATGGTTTCATTGACACTGGAGAGTTGGATAGGATTGGGCCCTCAGTGTTGTACCCCAAAGCTGTTTCTCTTTGAGGATGGTGGCTGTTCAAAGTGTTCAGAGGTTCTGCTGTGTCAAAATCTTCAGCAAAACTCAACAAGTTGGTGTTTTTGAAAAATAAAATGGCGGGATAACAGAGACAGAGATCACCTTTCTGTTTGGCAAAGTGGGGAGCAGTTTTCCTCTTACCTCATTCTTGCTCCCCCCTCCCCAGAAACACCTATATCTTAGGAGCTGTTGCACCCACCGCCAGGCCTGCAATTAACGTGGCATCTTGTCTGTTCGCTCCTAAGTGTGCATAGCAATTACTTTTTGACTCAGCCAGCAATTATACTGAAGGATTAAAAGAATAGTGTGGGCACACAGATGTAATCAATTACCATAACAACCACTAGGGGGAGACAAGGGGTAGGAGTTTGGGTTGCGAATGAGAGCCTGAGCAGACAATACTCAAAATTGAATTCCTCTGTCACATGGGGAAAGAGCATGGACATATACATCTCCCCCACTCCTGGTGCATTGATAATAACACAGAGAGTGTACATCTGAACTGCCCATCTACAGTGGTTGAAATACTATTGGCTTGTGCATAGACTGGACAAACCATCCTCCACTCAATTAGGCCCCAGTGCAATGATGGAGGGGAGATATGCAAGGTCATGCTCCTCCCCCACCTGACAGAGGAAGCTTGGCATATCATCTGAACAGACTCTTACGGCGTAATCCTAACCAACTTTCCAGCACTGATGCAGCTGCAGTGCAGCCCCTTGGTAAGGGACCAAGCATTCCCTTACTTTGTGGAGGCCTCTGTGACTGCTCTCCAACTGCAGGATGCAACACATGCTCCATTGGCATGGCTATGCCAGTGCTGGAGAGTTGGGTAGGATTTGGGCCTTAGCCTTTTCTATAAAACATGTCATTGGGGCAGCTCTCTACACTGTGGGTCCAATCCTAACCAACTTCCCAGAGCTGATGTGGCCATGCCAACAGGGTGCACACTGCATTCTGTGGTGGTGGGGTAGTCACGGAGGTGTCCTCAAGGTTAGAGAACATTTGCTCTCTTACCTCGGGGGCTTCACTGTGGCTGTGGAGCTGGAAAGTGGGGATAGGATTGGGCCCTGTCGTTCACAACCTTTCGATTTCTGTTTTGGTATCCCAAAGCTGGTTGTGCAGATTCTGTGGTTTAGTACTGGTAGCCCAATTAATTCTCTTCTGTAGTTGGCTTGTTGGGAACAGGAGGCATGCTGTACGTTAAGTAGACAAGGTGTTCATAGCACAGAAATGAGCAAGCCTTGTTGAACAAGTAACTTTCAAAGTGCCTAGCAGGATCTATGGGAGGGGGAATCAAGTAGTACAAAATACTAAAAGCATCTTTATTTTCAGATGTCATTATCCATATATTTTCACTACCATTCACTGCTTTGCCACCTTCAAATATCATCATTTTCAGAACTTCATATTTCAGCATTTGTTTGTAAGATCTCCTTCTTTAGAGTGCATATTTTGTTATGATTTCTCATTCTGTGTGATAGAATTCAAGCTGGAAAGCAAACATGTTCTCTCTTGCAGGAAGGTGTTCAACCAAAAAGCTTCTTTTCCTTTGGCCTCCTCTTCCTCACCTCTGGTTTATTAGCCTTCATCCTTCAGGGTAGGTAGACATCTTAGAAAAACATTTGCACTGCCTGTATTTAATCTCTTTTAAGACATACAACTAAACTCCTTTTGTAACCTTCATCCTCAGTCACTAAGGACACATTTACACTACAAACATATATTCATTTTATACCAATACAAAATATCACTGTAATTGTCGTCTCTCCCCTCCAAGAATTCTGGAAGCTGTCGTTTAGTGCAGCGCTAAAACTGCTGTCGGAGAAGTCTAGCCCCACACCCAGGGCCTCTGAGAGGAATTTTATCAGGGGGTACAAAGTTTCTTTTGGGCCCCTTTGCAAAGGGGGAGGGGTGAAACAGAGCAGGGGAGGGTGGTGAAGGGCGAGCAGAATAGGGGCAGGGAGGGGCAAAACAGGGTGGGGGGAGGGTAGAGACAGCTGAAGAAGTCTTTGGAGCCCAGGTCTACCAACCCATGTGACATCAGTAGTGTCCCCAGCATCCCCAGTTGCGGTAGTGTGGCCAGCATCCCGTGCGGGCAACAAGTCTGAGTAGGTAGGAAAATGTCAGATCCCAGGAACTTTCTGGGCTCCCTCCTTTGGCTCCTGGGCCCCCCTTTTGACCCTGGGCCTGGGTTCAAATTACCCCCTTTACCCCCCTCTCCTAGGCCCTGCCCACACCTCACAAAGCTTCAAGTCCAAATGGTTCCTGGGAAGAAAGGAGGACGATTAGGTCCGGGGGAAGGCTTGAAATGCCAAATGCTGAAATGCCAAATGCTGCCTGCCATTGCCCAATGATGTTCTCCTCCCACTCTCAGGTGTTCCAGCTCAGCAGTGTCCTCACTTCCACATTTCCTCTTCCTCTCTGTCCTCCTCTTCCTTTTTCCAATTCAGAGAGTGGGAAGAGAAAGAGGAGCAGTGAGGTCAGATAGAGATGGGCGCCTCCTACAAATCTGCAGCCTGAAGCAACTCTTTCAGTCATGGATGGGCCGGCCCTGATTAGGTCAGTACTGTATAGGACTGTGCTCTAAACCAGTGGTTTTCAAACTGGTGGATCGCAACCCACCAGTTCGTGTAACAATGCCCGGTTCCCTTTAAGGGGTTCCCTTTAAGGGGCGGGGCCGGGGGCAGAGGCAGCAAAGCGATCCCCAGGATTGCACCCCTGCAGGGGAAGGGGGGACCCTGCAAGCGCTCCGCAGGGCTCCCTACACCCCCTGGACCCTGGGAGCACGTATGGTTAGTTGAAAAATAGGCCCCCCTTCCCCCACAGGGGCGCAATCCTGGGGAGCGGTTTGCTGCCTCTGCCCCTGCCAAAACTTACCCAGGAGTAAATCTCCCGGGAAGTTTGAGAAACGCTACTCTAAACTTTTGCATAGAGTCTTGCCTATTCAGAAGATGTGCAGGTTTGAGGAAACCTCAAGAATTTAGGAGCTCCAAAACTGGGGCAAAACGACAAAGAATGTTCCTCTGCATGTCCCTGTTAACTCTTTTGAATGGAGTTAATATATCTTGATTGATGCAAGTGTTTATGGAGACGCACAGGAGGAAGAGGAGGAGGAGTCCTTTTAAGTGTTATTTACGATTTAGTAGGTAGAAAGTTGCACTTGTGTTATGCACAGAGGATGACATGTAGATGCAATTATTATTATTATTTTATTAATTTATACCCTGCCTTTTTGCCCAATGGGCACACAAGGCGGCTAACAAACAATTTAAAAGTACAACATGAAAAACAATCATTAAAAACAATTTACCATAATTAAAAAATCTAAAAACAAAACAAACCCCGTGGATTTTCATATAAAAAGCAAGAACGCCAGTCAGCCTGTCAACAATTAAAAGCTTTTTGAAATAAAAAGGTCTTCAGTCCATGCCGAAACGTTAGCAACGAGGGAGCAGTTCTCAGTTCTAAGGGGAGGGTATTCCACAGTTCAGGGGCCACCACTGAGAAGGCCCTCTTCCTGGCCGCTGCCCCTCTCACATCTCTTAGTGGTGGCACAGTCAAAAGGGGCCCCCCAGATGATCTAAGAGCACGGGCCGGATAGTAGGGAAGGAGGCGGTCCCTCAAATACCCCGGACAGAGCCGTAAAGGGGTAAACAGCCGTAGATGCAACAGTGTCACATGCTCCCAGCAACCCATTCCTATTAGGCAGGGGACCGCTGTCCTGCACCAGAGTTTCCACCCAGCTCTCCAGGGCAACCCTACATAAACTGCATTGTAGTAGGCTAGTCCCAGTGTCATAGGAACTACTGAATGATGGTCACTAATCCAAATCAGAAGGGAAAGGCTGTAGTTGGTCTCATCAGGTGATTTCCTGAGATCACTGCCTGCTCAGGAACTTTGACATTGATTTGGGCAGGTTTCCAAAAGTTCTCCTTTAGCAGATAGAAGGAGATTCAGTCCTGATTGCCAGTTGTGTGTCTGTTTGGGGGAGGAATGTTGGGGGGTGGGGGGTGAGCAAATAGAGAGCGACAGCCTTTCTGCCGTTTCCCTTGTAATCATCGGTGGGTGACCCTGCCAAGGCAGCAGGAATGCCCTTTCTTCTCTTGCCATTTTGTGGCTAGTTAAATACAGGCTTGATCACTAGCACAGGCTGGCTTGAGCTGTGTGGATTTGCCAGGACTGAGTGTGCCTTACGCAGCTGGTTAAACAGCAGCAGCTGTGTCAGGCAGTGACATGTGGCATCCTCCTCACCACCACCCCAACCACACTCCCACACATCTGGCTGAGAGGCAATCCTATTGGAAAACCTGATAGGAAAAGCCCCCCTCCCCCCCCCCAAAAGCCAGTGAAGATCTCCACAAAAGGATGAAACAGGGAGATAGAAAGGGGTTCGGTATCATGTGTCCAAATCTCTTTCACAAATGGGACAAGAGTCAAGGCTCCTGCTTGCCTTCAGATGCATTCATTGCAAAACTTGCCGTGCGACACGCAGTCACACTTTGGCTTATGTGCTCTTTGACAACAGTATCGCTCACATGGCGAGCTTTTCTTTAAGCATCTGGTTCCTTGTCAGATGCTCTGGGGGTGTGAGGAGAAAAACAAGAAGCCAAGAAGTTCAAAGCAACGGCAAGATGGCTTTATGGCAAAATCTGGTCTGAGAAAAGCCAGAAGACTGGAGAAGAGTGTGATATTAGGGGACCAGGAGAAGCTGGAGGAGACTGAGCTAGTGCCTCCAGAACCAGAAGTCCCTGAGGCATCCTGTGCTGATGTAACCAGAATGTCCTTCCTCCTGGTCCCCTGAGAATCCCTCCTCAGTGGCAGGTAGTGGCCAATGCCAAATGTGCATATTTTTATATGTAGGAAAGCAGGTGAGTAGCAGCAGCTATTCTCCACCGTAGAATCTCTACCGACTCCACCGTAGAATTTCTGTGGGTTAAATTACCAGACTTGTGCAGCGATGTAATACTGGGGGCGTGCTATCGTCCTCCAGACCAGAAATCGGATGGGGACCTTGAAATGAGGAAACAGATCAGGGAGGTGAAAAGGAGGGACAGGGTTGTAATCATGGGGGACTTCAATTATCCTCATATTGACTGGGTCAATTTGTGTTCTGGTCACGATAAGGAAACCGGATTTCTTGACGTGCTAAATGACTGTGGCTTAGATCAGCTAGTCACGGAGCCCACCAGAGGACAGGTGACTCTGGATTTAATATTGTGCAGTACACAGGACCTGGTTAGAGATGTAAACGTTACTGAGCCATTGGGGAACAGTGATCATGCTGCGATCCGTTTTGACGTGCACGTTGGGGGAAGAATACCAGGCAAATCTCTAACAAAAACCCTTGACTTCCGACGGGCGGACTTCCCTCAAATGAGGAGGCTGGTTAGAAGGAGGTTGAAAGGGAGGGTAAAAAGAGTCCAATCTCTCCAGAGTGCATGGAGGCTGCTTAAAACAACAGTAATAGAGGCCCAGCAGAGGTGTATACCGCAAAGAAAGAAGGGTTCCACTAAATCCAGGAGGGTGCCCGCATGGCTAACCAGCCAAGTTAGAGAGGCTGTGAAGGGCAAGGAAGCTTCCTTCCATAAATGGAAGTCTTGCCCTAATGAGGAGAATAAAAAGGAACATAAACTGTGGCAAAAGAAATGTAAGAAGGTGATACTGGAGGCCAAGCGAGACTATGAGGAACGCATGGCCAGCAACATTAAGGGGAATAATAAAAGCTTCTTCAAATATGTTAGAAGCAGGAAACCCGCCAAAGAAGCGGTTGGCCCTCTGGATGGTGAGGGAGGGAAAGGGGAGATAAAAGGAGACTTAGAGATGGCAGAGAAATTAAATGAGTTCTTTGCATCTGTCTTCACGGCAGAAGACCTCGGGCAGATACCGCTGCCCGAACGGCCCCACCTGACCGAGGAGTTAAGTCAGATAGCGGTTAAAAGAGAAGATGTTTCAGACCTCATTGATAAATTAAAGATCAATAAGTCACCGGGCCCTGATGGCATCCACCCAAGAGTTATTAAGGAATTGAAGAATGAAGTTGCAGTCCTCTTGACTAAGGTATGCAACTTGTCCCTCAAAACGGCCATGGTGCCAGAAGATTGGAGGATAGCAAATGTCACGCCTATTTTTAAAAAGGGAAAGAGGGGGGACCCGGGAAACTATAGGCCGGTCAGCTTAACATCCATACCGGGTAAGATGGTGGAATGCCTCATCAAAGATAGGATCTCATAACACATAGACGAACAGGCCTTGCTGAGGGAGAGTCAGCATGGCTTCTGTAAGGGTAAGTCTTGCCTCACGAACCTTATAGAATTCTTTGAAAAGGTCAACAGGCATGTGGATGCGGGAGAACCCGTGGACATTATATATCTGGACTTTCAGAAGGCGTTTGACACGGTCCCTCACCAAAGGCTACTGAAAAAACTCCACAGTCAGGGAATTAGAGGACAGGTCCTCTTGTGGATTGAGAACTGGTTGGAGGCCAGGAAGCAGAGAGTGGGTGTCAATGGGCAATTTTCACAATGGAGAGAGGTGAAAAGCGATGTGCCCCAAGGATCTGTCCTGGGACCGGTGCTTTTCAACCTCTTCATAAATGACCTGGAGACAGGGTTGAGCAGTGAAGTGGCTAAGTTTGCAGATGACACCAAACTTTTCCAAGTGGTGAAGACCAGAAGTGATTGTGAGGAGCTCCAGAAGGATCTCTCCAGACTGGCAGAATGGGCAGCAAAATGGCAGATGCGCTTCAATGTCAGTAAGTGTAAAGTCATGCACATTGGGGCAAAAAATCAAAACTTTAGATATAGGCTGATGGGTTCTGAGCTGTCTGTGACAGATCAGGAGAGAGATCTTGGGGTGGTGGTGGACAGGTCGATGAAAGTGTCAACCCAATGTGCGGCGGCAGTGAAGAAGGCCAATTCTATGCTTGGGATCATTAGGAAGGGTATTGAGAACAAAACGGCTAGTATTATAATGCCGTTGTACAAATCTATGGTAAGGCCACACCTGGAGTATTGTGTCCAGTTCTGGTTGCCGCATCTCAAAAAAGACATAGTGGAAATGGAAAAGGTGCAAAAGAGAGCGACTAAGTTGATTACGGGGCTGGGGCACCTTCCTTATGAGGAAAGGCTACGGCGTTTGGGCCTCTTCAGCCTAGAAAAGAGATGCCTGAGGGGGGACATGATTGAGACATACAAAATTATGCAGGGAATGGACAGAGTGGATAGGGAGATGCTCTTTACACTCTCACATAATACCAGAACCAGGGGACATCCACTAAAATTGAGTGTTGGGCGGGTTAGGACAGACAAAAGAAAATATTTCTTTACTCAGCGTGTGGTTGGTCTGTGCAACTCCTTGCCACAGGATGTGGTGATGGCATATAGCCTAGACGCCTTTAAAAGGGGATTGGACAAGTTTCTGGAGGAAAAATCCATTATGGGGTACAAGCCATGATGTGTATGCGCAACCTCCTGATTTTAGAAATGGGCTATGTCAGAAGGCCAGATGCAAGGCAGGGCATGAGGATGAGGTCTCTTGTTATCTGGTGTGCTCCCTGGGGCATTTGGTGGGCCGCTGTGAGATACAGGAAGCTGGACTAGATGGGCCTATGGCCTGATCCAGTGGGGCTGTTCTTATGTTCTTATGTTCTCCTCCTTCCCTGATACCTTTCTATGCACCAAACCATCTTTTGACTCTACTGATAGAGGAGCTCTGGAAGTCTATACACTCCTATGTACAGGAGTGAGATCAGCAGTAGTATCACAGTTGTGGGGCTTCCACACATCCCATATGCACTGATGCAAAGTCCCCTCCCTTTGAACACAGGAAACTGCCCAGTCTGAATCAGACCTCTCGGTGAGGATAGTCTTCATGGATGGATGGTAGCTCTCCAGAGTCCTTTCATGCTCTGCCTGTTGATGTTGGGAATTCTGCATGCAAAGGTGCTCCTCCACTGGTCCACCCATTAACCAAATGAATCTTTACAAGTAGTGCCTGTGGGTATTCCTGGTGGCATCTGTCCTACTGCTCTGACAGGCAGAAATGCTCTTTTCTTCTGGAAGGGGAGGCATGTGGCCAAAACAAACATCTTAGGTGGCAACCCCTGGCTTGGTGGGGTCTTATAGCCCCATTTTAATTGCACTACTGTGAAAGATGAGAGGGCTGTGATCACGATCTGACACTTAGCAAGGTTAGGGTCAAACTGTGATACATGGGCTTTATCAGGAAGAGGAACTAAAAGGGTCCTTTTGTATCATAACATCAGCTGTAAGTGTGGGGTTAATCTAGCCTGAGACTGTAGCTTACAGCAAAGGGGAGAGGAATTAACACTTTCTCCTTGCACCATTGTATAAAGTATTGGCAACCTTCAGTCTCGAAAGACTATGGTATCGCGCTCTGAAAGGTGGTTCTGGCACAGCGTCTAGTGTGGCTGAAAAGGCCAATCCGGGAGTGACAATCCCTTCCACACCGGGAGCAAGTGCAGTCTGTCCCTGGCTATGGGCCTTCCTTCTTTGCCTCTTTGCCTCAGTCTGTTGGCAAAGTGTCTCTTCAAACTGGGAAAGGCCATGCTGCACAGCCTGCCTCCAAGCGGGCCGCTCAGAGGCCAGGGTTTCCCACTTGTTGAGGTCCATCCCTAAGGCCTTCAGATCCCTCTTGCAGATGTCCTTGTATCGCAGCTGTGGCAGTGAAAATCCACCATGAAATAGCTGTTTACCCCTGAAGTTGTTGTTAGTAGAAAAAAGCAAACTCTTTGCAGGAGTGCAATTGAGGAGGAGCAGATCTCCAGGTCTTCTCCTATGACGGGAGCATTCAGGTGCTGCCTTGAAACTTTTTTCAAAGAACATGAGCTGAGAAGAAGGGAAACGGAGAAATCTGCAAGGCCTCCCTTACCACTGTTTGGCACTGAAAGAAGGGTGAATGGGAATAAAAATATGGTAAACTTTACATTAAAATGAAGAAGATAGGGAGGGGGCATATACACATTAACCACCAAACCATGCAGTTGAATCCTCAGAGGCCTGTTCCAAAACTGTGTGTGTGTGTGTGGGGGGGGGGGGATCACATCTGGTCAACAGGTGTTTGCAACAAACTAAAACAAGAGTGCCCTCTGGAGGGTTCAGAGAGCAATGGCAGAGGCATAGACGTAAAAACCAGATCAAAACATTAAAGCAAAGGCTTGATTAAAAAGCAACAGTATCACCCTTCCTCAAATATTAATCCCTACAGGTATCTGATTTTCTATTCAACAACTTCCTCACCACCACCACCTCACCATCTGAGATTCATGAGGATGGGAGGGGGTCACAAGCAATTTATTAGCAGTGGGATACACTTTGCCTTGTGTGTAGTTGTGATCAAGTGCTGCAGATGCATAATGGAAAAGGGCTAGTATGAGGAAGTATCTGGCAAGCGGGAAGTGAACACACACAGTCACAGAGAGAGAGAGAGAGAGAGAGAGAGAGAGAGGTTCTGAGTTCGAACCATAGTTGCAACTCCTTCTCAACTTCTCTGCACTGAATTTGGCCCCCATTGTCAGAGCAAGCCCGATCTGCAAAAGGAGGAAAGGGAGTTCCTTCTCCCTGCCCCCCTCCCCAATTTTGGTAATGAAGTGCCTCTATCCAGAATGAGTCCAGGCTTTTTGAGGCCTGATTTTCCCTCACATGTTATCCATGCACATTTGCAAAAGGGTCAGGCAACACATCGAAACTTTACATTACTTTACATGTTACTTTACATTCTGCGACGGAAAAGGCCTTTGGCTTAGTGCTTTTGCATTATACATAATGAAATGTACATATATGTGTAAAAAGAGAACACCCATGGACAATGGTGTAGTTAAGGGGGTGCAGGGGGTAGCAGCTGCACCGAGCAACAAGCTTTAGGGGGGCAACAAGCTGAGGTTGACACTAGTGGCCAAAATTGTGAAAAACTTGGTATGTATGAATATTACCATCTTGTTATATATCATTGGAAAGGTAATTTAATGCAGAATGCAGTGAAACAAACCACATTAGAATATCCATTTTCTATCAAAAGTTATGGCCAATTAACCAGAAAACAAAAACACGACTGCCTTAAAGGAACAAAAAGTTGATTTCTTTAACTCAAAACTGACTGATTGTTCTGAGATCCAATGAGATGTTATTATGATATAGCATGGAACCAATAAGGCATTAATATGAGTCAGCTCTCATTTCCTTGTACCATAATACAACTACTGCTGCTAACTGGTAAAGAGGCACTTTTTCAAGTGGTACGCCTCCTATATTTAGCAGGGGGAGAATCACTGTCCCTTTTCACCCCAGCACAGTGTCGCTAATGAATAAGGGGCACACTTTTTATTTACTTACTTAATTAAATTTGATTTTGTCATGGGAGGGGGGGGGGGCTACAAAATCTTCTTTGATCCCAGGTAGTAGACAGATGCCTTAGCTATGCCACTGACCGAGGGGAGGTGGCAGATCAATTGGATGCTGAGCTACTGGGAGGAGGAGGCAGGTTTCTCCAAATTTGCACTTTTTAAAAAACCCAGGTGTGATGTCACTTCTGGTTGTGACATCACTTCCAGGGCATAATTTTGAGCCCTGCACCAGGCTACACGTTCATTAGCTATGCCACTGCCCATGGATTTTAATAGGGGGGAGGTCTACGTCTGTGTATTGGTGAGGGGAAAATTACTGCAAGGGGATACTGTGTTCACTGTCACAAAGATAAAATGCTGGTTAGCAGTCTTTGGCCAAGAATATATGGAGTCCCTGTCTTTCTCTGGGAGTGGCATGAGGTCTGCATAAAGATGAGGTCTGCAATAACAGTCTATTGCTGTCTGTTAGCATTAGTAGCATTATCTCACACTCTGGTCACAACACCATTTGGAATTTTTACAGAATGAATTATGAAGATGTAGTGGTGCCCCCCTCCCCTCTCCAACATCTGTGTTTAGGTTTATATTTAGTCTCCTTTCTTTAGCCTCATCTTGGTGATGTGTCACACATTCATACTCATGACTTGAATTTCAATTGATTTTGATCCTATAACTTGATTTTGATCATATAACTCTTGTGGCTCTCAGCTGAATAATGAACTTACTCTATCAAAAGGTGTGGCATTTATCTTAACCCATTTTTGCCCAGCCCACAGGTATACACATTTGGTCCCTGTTGCAACGTTGGGCAGAAATAGCTTAATTAAGGTGCCGTGAAGTAATGGGGAAACTCTGCTTGTGTCTTCCACAACAGCGAAGGTCCCAGCACATGTACCCACCACAGCCATATCTCTGAAGGAGGCAGGACAAACAAGAGGGCCTCACAACCTCAGTGAACAGGCAGTTTCACACAAGAACCTGGACCCAAACTGTTTAGGGCTTGCAAGGTGACAAGCAGCACTTCCAACTGCGTGACTATATTAAGAACAATCCTTTGTTCACAAAGAATGGAGCACACTAGTCATGTTCTTTGGGTGCCTGGGCAGCCTACTTATTGCTGTTGGCAACCTTCAGTCTCGAAAGACTATGGTATCGCGCTCTGAATGGTGGTTCTGGAACAGCGTCTAGTGTGGCTGAAAAGGCCAATTCGGGAGTGACAATCCCTTCCACACCGGGAGCAAGTGCAGTCTGTCCCTGGTCTGTCTCCCTGGCTATGGGCCTTCCTTCTTTGCCTCTTTGTCTCAGACTGTTGGCTAAGTGTCTCTTCAAACTGGGAAAGGCCATGCTGCACAACCTGCCTCCAAGCGGGCCGCTCAGAGGCCAGGGTTTCCCACCTGTTGAGGTCCACTCCTAAGGCCTTCAGATCCCTCTTGCAGATGTCCTTGTATCGCAGCTGTGGTCTACCTGTAGGGCGCTTTCCTTGCAGGAGTTCTCCATAGAGGAGATCCTTTGGGATCTAGCCATCATCCATTCTCACGACATGACCGAGCCAACGCAGGCGTCTCTGTTTCAGCAGTGCATACATGCTAGGGATTCCAGCACGTTCCAGGACTGTGTTGTTTGGAACTTTTGTCCTGCCAGGTGATCCTGAGAATGCGTCTGAGGCAGCGCATGTGGAAAGTGTTCGGTTTCCTCTCCTGTTGTGAGTGAAGAGTCCATGACTCGCTGCAGTACAGAAGTGTACTCAGGACGCAAGCTCTTGAAGTATTGTTTGGTGTGGATCTCTGTGTATACTTGTGTATGTGTACCTATTCTGTGAGTTCATCCCCAAGACTGTGCCCACTGCTCTTGGTTAAGTTTTTTTGAACAAACTGGAAATACTTCAAGCATTCAAATACAGTATGATTTTTTTCTCAGTTGTGGGCTAAACCCTGCCAATCCTTTTACGCAGAGCACATAGCCTCTGCCAGACCTGTATTCATTCTTGACTATAGCATGGCTCTGGAAACAGGCAGGGGGCCATCTCCCGCATTTGTGGTCAGATGCATCTCTGCCATCCTTCAAGACCACCATGGAGGCACCCCCTTTATACATGCTTACAGTGCTGAGCATTTCTGACCTACCGTGCACTTTTTATGCAAAAAAGTGCATGGTCAGCATTAATTTATATGCAAACTCATCTGCCTAGAGACCTCTGGGCGGAGGTCTGCAAACAGAATCCTGAACTAGATGGACTCTGAACTGGTTCAGCATGGGCAGTTCTTCAATCCTTCTGCATGCAGCATTTCTTTTCATTCAGGATTGTATGCTCATGCGTGCTTGCATGTCTTTGTGTTTTGCTGTATGGATATACATGCCTGGGTGTTTTTCCCCCTCCTTTTTTAGTGTGTCATTCATATCTCAAGGTCCAGCTCACTCTGCTGGAATCTTTAGCCTACGGGCCCTGTTCTAGATGAATACACTTGAAAGCATTTTTTCTCTCTTAGTTACTAAATTTCCCTGTGCGAAGAAAAGAATTGACTCACTTTATCTTCATTAGTGTCGGGGGGGGGGGAGGCCTCTTGGGGCTGCGTTTGCTTGGGCACTGCTCCTTCCCTTCCCTTTCTTGCGTAGTCCTTCCCTCCTGACTCATTGGCCTTTGGATATGAGCTGTGTGCCAGGAGGAGGCAACTTCCCTGCACTGACCTGCCCGCTCCTGCCCAAGAGAGGTCAAGTCAGCCCCTTTGAAGCTCAAAAGGCATTGCAGAGTTTTGGAGCACTCAGTTTCCAAACTGTTGGCTCATCTTTTCATACAGCCTGAAGCTTTCCTTGCAGCATAATATCACCAGGATGGTGTAAGTTCCACCTGCTGTGCATGCAGCCCATCGGCCTGTCCTTGCTGCAACAGGTTTCATAAATGCAACACTTCTTATTTTGCTCTAGGGAGCGAACAGTAGCCATGCATTTATACATGAGAGAGTAAAGGGGTGGCCCTCATGGCTCCTCTCAGAGATCCTAGCAACTGGACTAGGTTTGGATCTCTTTCAGCTGTGTTTAGATGGCAGCCCATTCGTCCTATAGAGCTCCAGGAGAGTTACTAAGGCTCAAGTCTGTTTTGATACATGAACCTTTTCCCCTTTTCAATCTGTTTCTAGGATGGCTCTGCCCACTCCCATTAAAGAGATGAACCACTATTCTCTGGAAAGGAATGCAGAGGCAGATCTCGGCCAGTCCTCATAGATTTTCATGGAGAAGTAAAATTTTGGAAACTCAAGGATGATTAATACTGAGCAGCAGGGCTGGACTGATTACAGGCTTGTGGGGCTAACTTTGTCTTTAATTAAAATCTGGAGGTCCAAGGGTGGCTGGGGGTGGTAGAGCCAATTTTCTGCTGAACCCTATGAGCCACACTCTGGAACAACTTGCATCTAGAAGTATCAATTTAGATCCGAGTTGCTACAGAGCAAGGGCTCAACAAAATTCTAAAACTAGTCAACAGAGCTGCATAAAGACCTGGTCAAAGGCCACTAAATTCAAGCTCATTTGTACAGGTGAGAAGCACCGAGGGCAAGAAAGAAATTATTAGGAGAAGGCCAGCCATGGCAGAGAATTCAATTTTTTTTAATTGTAGGTTTAAGGCCTGGCAAGTTGTGGCAGGTCTCCTAAGCACATTTTACAGCTGGGGAACACTGAGGCTTAGAAATGTACAACTTGTTTGTGAATCAGGCAAGGGAGTGTGCCCAGGGCTGCCGACTTTTGTTGTTGCTACTGCTATTGTTAAACAACTGTGAGTCAGGAACCCTGATAAACTAGTAGTCACTCAGAAATCTGTTGGTAGATCCAGATCTACCTTCTGCCTGCCCCTACTAGACTGGCAATAGCCCTGACTTGCTCAGAAGTACTGCTTGTTGTTTGTGCTTATTCATGTGAGTGCAGCGATATTAGCTCAGAACATTGTTGAGACGGCAGCTTCTGGCCATGTGTATTCCGTGATATGCCCTCTCTGCCCACACCATGAGTTGCCCCAAGAGTGAAGGCTTTGTATCCCTCTGTAGTGTTTATACCTTCTTAAGAGAAGAAAATAAATCACTTTAGTCTTCATTAGTACCAGAGAGAAAAATACCAAGAGAATCAATGGGTTCAACCAACCTCATCTATCTATGATGGCATCCTCTCAACTAGCACATAAGTTAGTGAGGATGCATTGTGAACAGCACAGGGAGTGTCAGCCCAATCCTATGGGCTTGTAGTGCTGGCGGAACAAGTGTTCCACGACTTCCAGTAGCGCACAAAGTAGTGTTCTGCTGTCTTTGTCTTTGTCTGCACAAAGTAGTGTTCTGGGCACCAGTTGGAAGGCCAAAGACTTCCTGTGCCTGTTGGGGGGATTGCTGTCTGTCTGCTGAGGCAGGTTAGACAGTAGGGGAGGTGGGACAGGGTGATGGGAGGGTGGAATGAGGCAGCAACAGTGTAGGGGATGAGTGGATCGGGTCTGGGAAGGAGACAGGCTTGGCAGCAGGGGCAGCCACCAAATCCTACTCCACTTCCTGGACCAATTTCCACTGAATAGGTTCACATGGGTCCACCTATGCCAACAAATTTGCTGGAATAGAACTGAATTGATTCCACTCCAATGTGGAGACTTATGCAGAGAAGACCTCTGCAACTGCTCCTCCATGGGATGCTACAATAGACATTTTGGAGTTGCTGCATCATTGGGGGGGTGGGGTGGGGCGGGGCGGGGCGGGGCGGGGGATATGTAGGATTGGCCTCTTTGATGCTCTGATTTATGGCTAGGTGGGTGGGCCTCTTAGGGACAAACTACACAGTGGAAAAATAGTGTATAGTATAGTGCCTGCCTACGATATTAAATAGTATATGCTGTATAGTGCCTGTTTCATTTTGTTTTTCTGCTGGGGGATTAATTTAGAGCCAGAAATACCCCATCCTATAGTTCTACAGCTCTGATCCAAATAACTACTCCCCCCCCCCCCCCCATGAAAACAAAAAAATCTGGTGATTTGATCACAGGCTGCTCACCTCACCTGTCACTTTGCCCTTATGTTTTCCTTGCACAGATGCAAATTCCAAGCTCAGGATGACCACTGGCCCTTCCTGGATGGATACAGAATCACAAAAGCCTTGAATGTAGGTCCTTGTTGGGTGTTCAAAGCTCAGGATAAGTGGCAAGAGTGGAAGCTGTGGCTTCCTGCATGCTTAGGTCATGAGTATCCTAGTAGACTGTGACTGCAATCCTAACCACACTTTCCTGAGAGTAAACCCATTGAACAAACTAGGACTTACTTCTGAGTAGACCTGTTTAGGCTTGTGCCCTGTGTTTATCCCTTCCAGCAGAACTGCCTGGATTTCTATGATGGCTTAACAGTTTAGAGAGCAGTCAACTGCTTATTTTCTCAAGGGCTGCTGGTTCAAGAGCCAGATGAGCCTCTTGAAGGTATGGATGCAAAGGAGGGTGGATTCTGTCTTATACCTTTAATTGTGATGGGCAGGGTGCGAAACACTGCAGGTGTTGAAATGTCTTTATCCATGTAAGTTTTAATGGCACATCCGCCTTTGCTTGTACGAGTAGTTACAAGTAGAGAGGCCAACCATTGTTTTGGTCCATTTCCATATTGTGTATGTCTGTTGTTGTTAAGTCCAGAAGCCACTGAAGGGAAGGTGCATGCAAGTCACGGAGCAGTCTCTAGTTCTGTGATTCTGTAACATGATGCAAATGTATGTAAGGCAGATGGTAAGGATAAGACAAGGGCCACCATCCTTTCTTTCCTGGCTGAACTCAGGCACCATTGACAATTTCATGAAGACAGGAAGCGCAGTGTTTTGTCACTTGAACTCAGCGATGGGGAAAGGGTCACTTGTGAAACCTCTTGGTGGTCATGCAGCTGCTAATGGCACAGAAGCCAGGCTATGAGAAATGATGGCAGCATTAACCTAATTGGTTGGCTTGCTTTAATTGTGATTACTATTTAAAACATTTATACCGCTTTTCAACAAAAAAAGGCAACAATGTGGTTTTCTTAGCAAAATAAAGGGGGGGGGGAATTTCCCTGTCCCCAAAGGGTTCACAGTCTGAAAAAGGATGCAGGAGTGACATCAGCAAACAGCTACTAGAGAAGACATAATGTTGGGGTTGGAGACATTTGCTCTCTCCTTTCTTAAATATAAGAGAGCTACCACTTTAAAAGGTGCTCCTTTGCCCAGTGAACAAGGGCTGATTCATTAATAGTCCTTGTAATGATTGTAAGTCAATGGAATTTAGGCAACTTTACAGGATTGCAACCAATGATCTGTTTCTGTGCAACTTAGGGCCCAATACTATTCAACTTTTCAGCACCAATCAGTTGCAATGCAGCCTGGAGATAAGGCAAGAAACAGCCCTTTATCTTGAAGAGGCCTCTGTGACTGCCCCTCCACTGCAGGATGCAGCACACAGCCTGTTGGCACAGCTGCATCAGCAAAGGAAATTTGGATAGGACTGGGCTCTTTGGGTCTAGGCAACCAAAGATGCAAGCAATGGCCTTATTTACTGTAGTGGTATTCAACTGAGGTCCAATCCTATCCAACTTTCTAGTGCCAATGCAGCTGCAATGCAACCCAGAGGTAAGAGGGATCTTCATGACTGCACCCTCCCCCAACACATAATGCACAGCCACATCAATGCTGGAAAGTTGGATGGGATTGGGCCCTTAGGCAACAATTCTATACTTACCTGGGAGTAAGACCCATTGAAATAAATTGGACTTACTTCTGAGTAGACATGCATAGGATTGCACTGTGGGTTTCTAAAGGCCAATCTGTAATTTGGTTCAGCTTTACTCCTTTCTAATAGTGGTTTTTCCTTCTGTTCCTATTTTCTTTACACTTGCCAGATGGTACCACAGAAAGGGGCTATTGCCTTGAAGAGGAGAGCTGTGGAAACATAGGCTGGAACTGTGCTATGAGCTGGATGACACTGGCCTCTTCTCTGGCTTGCAGTCTGGCAACACCACATTCACTTTATTGTCTGTTTAATGATTGCGTGAATTTGTGAAACTATCAATTAATTTTGAGTTTTAGGCTGCCACCTTTGGTGATGGCATTGAACACCACTTCATTTCACAGCTATAGACATATCCACATCGGAATTGTTTCCTATAAAAACATATGCTGCAAGAAACCAGTTCACATCTCCATTATCATAACATATTTTGCCTTTCTGTGTGCAATAATAACAATAGTCAGTATTTGCATAATGCTTTTGAGCATTCAAAACACTAAACATGTTTCCTTGTTGTAAATCTGACAACAGCTTAGCACAGTGGTTCCAAAACTTCTCCTTGGAAGTTTGGGAAGAATTGTTGTTGTGGGGTGGGGAGAAGGCAGCTTCATGGTCCCCAGGATCCCATCGCTGACAGGGACAGAGGGGGGTTACCTCCCTCTGTGCTGGCCTCTGGGGCATGCAGAGAGCCCCGCAGACATCTCTACAGGGCCCGCCAAGCCTTAGAAATGTTAAAAATACAGATTGGAAACTACTTCAGTTTTCATGATCAAAAACCGGAAGTGGTTTCCAGTCGGTATTTTCAACATTTCTAAGGCTCGGGGAGCCCTGCACCCCGAGAGGCTAGCACAGGGGGAGGCAAGTTGAAAACTCCCCTCTCAGCCCCTTAAGGAGCAAGTAACAAGTGCTTCCCAGACTAGTGGGTTGCAACCCACTGGTTCAGGAACCACTGGTTTACTGAGCCCAATCCTATCCAACTTTCCGGCACCAATGCAGCCACAATGCAACCCTGAGGTAAGGGAACAAACATGCCTTACCTTGAGGAGGCCTCCATAACTCCCCCCCCCTTGCAGGATGAGGCACATCCCCTAGTAGCAAGTCTGCATCAATACTGGAAAGTTGATTAGGATTCGGCCCTGAGTCCCAAGAGCAGCAACTGGTGAGAGGCCTTCTCAGAGGTGACCCCCATGTTATGGGACTCCCTTCCCCTTGAACTGTAGTTAGTGCCCTCCAACTTTATTTTCCCCCACCAGATGGTTTGGCTTTTTTGTCAGGCATTCTGGTTTTTAATAGGTTTATTTAACCTAGGTGGCCGTTCTCTCTCAGTTGTTTTATTGTAAACCATTCTGATTTTGGCTCTGAGAAGGGCATTATATTTAAAAAATAATAATAATAAACAAGAAGTGAGATCTGAAACAGGGACTTCCTGCTTCATAGCTCAATCTCTTAGGCACCACACCAGCTTCTTTATACATGGATAGGGAGCTGTGCCTCGTTGACAAGTATGGATTGAGTGGAAAGAGCCCTGTGATCAGTTGTACTCACATGATTGCAATATTCCTACTTATCACAGTCCAGGGCAATAACACCACAGGAAAGCAGCTTTGCAGGCATCTGCGTACATGTGTGTGTTAAGCGGGTAGGCTGTTAACTATTTATTTAGAGCTTCTGGAGTGTTTTGACTGATATCTGACCCCTAAAATACAACATAAAGCATTACCTTGTTTGAGTTTCATAGAGCACTTCTGGAAGATTTAATACATGCACTTCTGGCACAATCCTATCTGGCAGATGCACCAGCAGAGCATGTGCTCCACCAGTGCAGACTGTCGCAAATGTGCCATAAAGTATGTTGCAACAGTGGGCCAGTTTGCAGCACCAGTGAAAGGTCTGCGCTACCCCTTTGGCACCAGAGTAAGGAGCGGTGCCTGCTGGACCAAGTAAATGCTATGCCACACAGTGCAGGGGTAGGGGAAGGTCAGGAGAGGGCGAGGAGGGGTGGGACAGAGCAAGGGCAGGGGGCAACAGGAGTGGGGGAGGGTAGATGAGGCCTGAGAGGGGGCATGATCAGTGGCACCAGCCTATCCCCCTGCCCAGGCCTGATCCACTGACAGAGATCAACTCGGACTTGTGCCAGCTATTTTACTGGTGGGGGTCTGAGTAGTCCCATTGTGCTGGCTGGGGCTTTCCCTGGGCAAAGAGATGAATGTCTCCTTACCTCAAGGAGACCTCCAGCATGCAAAATTCCCCCGCAGGATGCAGATCAAACCGTGCTGGTGCTGCTGCTTTGGCGCAGGGGTATTTTTGCTGGGTCGGACTGCCCATTACTGTACTATATTCTAGATAAAGGTTAGGAAGGACTAGCCAAGACTAACATATTTTGGATCCACCAAAATCTTAGGGAGGAGGCAGCACACAATTTGGCCCTGGTCTCCTGGTAGCCCTCTCCCATCAGCTAGAAGAAATCTACCAGTCACTATGGCTTCTTCAATATAATGATCTAGTTGGCTGTTACCTGGATATTTGTTAAGCTTTGAAGAAGCCACTAAGAGCATTGCCTGTCTTCTTACTTTTTAATGTTTGTTTTTAATTGATGGTTCTCCCCAGCTACCATTTTTTCTTTCTTTAATCAGCCAGTTTGAATTCCATTCCATTGCAGATTTGCAATGGGGTTATGATGATGGTATATAATTAGCTAAAACCAGAGCCAGATGCCTTTACCAATGAATAGACAGATCATTGTCATTACAGATACCACCACTTGGTCAATAGATTTGCTTGTTCATCCATACAGATCTGATGCTCCATTGGTCTGGTTTAATAAGGCCCTTCCTTGCTGTGTTTCTATCGCCTGTTTTGGTCACAGTCTAGATTTAAACCAGCCTCATTCATGATCTTCTGGATCATTGACAATACGAGGCCTGCTTTATCTTTTAGGGCTTCGGACTGTTGACTGTCTGGCCTTCCTTCACGTGGTTTTGAACTGTAGCTTCCAGGGGCCCAATCATGATTTTGATCATGGTGAACGTAGCCAAACGATGATGTATTGGCTTCACGGCGTGCCCAGTCCCGGGTTTTTTCTAACAGGTGTTGTTGTATCTGTGTTAATGCTGATACAAGAATCTCTTTCGCATACACATCCAGAGACGCTTGGTTTTCAGGCCCTCTGCTTCCAGAGGGATAAGGCTTTGTGGGCCCACCTCCTCTGTCCTTTCCCAAGATTGGTGACTCAGTTTTCAAGGATGCAAACTGCATGCCCTGAGTTCGTTGGTTTCCCTGAGCCCCCGTTTTAAATGCTGCAAATCCTAGGTTTTGAGATCTATACGATTTATCTTCGAGGAGTTTAAACAAGCGTTTCACCATGGCTTCCAAAATCTCCATTGTCTTCTGGATGCCCACATTGTACAGGTTCTTCTTCACTGCACAAACAAAGTCCGAGTCTGTCATGAGGGCCCCTGTGATGTTGTGTAGGTTTTTCATAGAGGAGTCGATGAAGTCAGATACAATTTCCTTGGTGTGTCTCAAGAACACCTCTTTTAAAACTGCACAAGCAGGCTGAGCGTGCTTCCCTTTCTGGACTTTCATGGTCTTCAAGAATGACAGCATCATGTCTGAAGCAGCTTGATTTGCACATACCATCATCCCTTTGCTTATCGAAGTGAAGTCCTCATGCTTCTTTGCGGTGTCGGAATATCTCTCTGTCTCCTTGAAATTATTTTGGTTCGCTCTTTCACTTTGAAATGGGTCCTCGATCCTGACAGACCTTTCCTGAGGTGTCTTACTTGCTTCGACACCATCGGTTGACGGTGGCTTGGTCCCTCCACTATGGGGACTAATCGTCTGGCGGATACACTTTCCAGAGCTTTCCCATTTGTCCTTTATCTCTTTCCGCGTCATTTCAACAACTAAGGAGCAGAGTTTATGGGCATAGTAGGCGAGATCATCAGGGTTTTCTCTTTCATTGACTGAAGCACTGGGAGCAGTGTTGTTGTTGTTCTGGGATGCTTTATCAGGTCGGGGCGAATCAAATGAATTGGTTTTACGAGGAGTCCCCGAGGGAGTCAGTGCATGCTTGAATCCAACTGCGTATTTCTGAAGGTCATTGCTGAGCCAGCTAACAACATTGATGTCGTCTGAGGAACCTTGCTTGAAAAGGCAGACTGCTCCCTCAGTGTTCATATGATTGCATTGTTCATCGTCCTTGATTATGATGATCTCCTTCTCTTCTAGATTCCCCAAATCAACCTCATCAGCAGGGTTATGGCCAATATTCATTGAATGCCTGTCCTTTGGGTTCAGGTTGGAGACGTCAACAAAGCAGATTACTTTACGTTCTTGTTCTTTCTGTTCACTGGGGCTGTAGAGATTTACTTTGCACATGCCAGCCTGACTGCTTAGCCAGTCGATCTCCTGAGCCATTTTAGTTGGTTACGAGTGGCAATGTATCAAGAGCCGTACAGTGTTCTTTCAGCTGAGCAGCTTGGATGACCCGGCCAGACTTGGGATGTTGCCTCCTCTTAGTCTTCCATGCTCTTACCTGCCAATGGTTTTTTTTCACTTATGTGAACACATAGCAGCAGTGACTTCACAAAGCACCAGTATCCCCACCAACCAGCAATGAGGTGCCAATGTTTGAACAAGAAAGTGCCTAGGGGTCTTTGGTTGTTGTTGTGCCCACAGCTGTGGCGTGTCCTCCTCCGCTGAGCAGTTTTGGTGATCTTGGCAGACTCAAGATGTTACCTCTCAGCTTTCCATGCTCTTGTGCCAGCAAAGGACATTTTCACTGGTGTGGACATGTAGCAGCAGTGACATCACAAAGCATCAGAAGCACCCACCAACCAGTGAGCTGCCAGTGCCTCAGCAAGAGATGGCCTTGCCATTTTCTTCTCTGAACCCGACATAATTATCAGAAGGACTAAGGCAGCTCCTTTGAGCAGTCTGGGTGATGAGAATGGGAATAAGAGGCAGCAGGTGGACCGTTGAGCAGGTAAGAGAGGCAGACCAGGGCAGCCTCAGATGATGACTTACCTTGTTGGATTTGGGTTTACCTGGTACTGCTTTGGCTATTCTAACAAGAGATGGTTGTGTCTGCATGTTTGTTTGTTTCACTGTTCATGTATCTGAAATTCAAATTCAAACGTGACACTTATATTGGATAGGAAGCACATTCACTTTACAGCTGGTTCTCTTCCAGTTTCAGTTCTGCATTAGTAGTTTTCACAAGTGATGTAGCCCCAACTAACCTAAGTGCAGCCAGCACTGGTCTATTCACACAGCCACATTGGCAGCAGATTGTGAGGGCTCTGAGGGGGTGGTGGATTTGGATTTCATCTTTACTCTGCCACTCTCTACCTCCTGCCCCACCTGCCAATTCAAGTGTTACTGACCTGCTTTGCAGTCACCTGAGCACAAATCAGACCATTTCCCTCCTTTCCTTGCTCCTTGCACACTGCAGTGAAATCTGGAATTGTGAACTGTGGTTTCATTTATAAGGACAGTGCGAGAGTCTCCACACTTTTGGGTTTCACCACAGTGCACAGAGAGCATGTTAAGAGTTTTTTTTTCAAGTGCAGAAGCAGTGGACCCATGGCAGCATCAGGCAGTGTTCCAAGTCATGCCTCCCCAAACTAATGGAAACACATGCGCAACCAATTTTATGCATGCTTACTCAGAAGTAAGCCCCCCCCCCAGCTGAGGCAGTACTGAGCTGAATCTACTAACAATGTTTTCCACAGTTATATTCAACAATGCCAAAAATGCCTCTTCTGGGAGGAAGCCCAAAGATGTTCACTTGAGTGTTTTAAGGGTGCAGTCCTAAGGGGTAGAAAGTAAAGCACTTTTGCACCGACATAAGTGGGGTTAGGCTGGTGCACGGACTTGTACTGGCCTCCCTGTGCCAATGTGGACTCCAGGAAAAGGGTGAGTTGCGTTGGCCGAGCTCGGCTGACACAGGGGTCTGGGGAGGGTGGGGAGGAGGTGGGGGAGGTGTTCTGAGGTGGGGGGAGGGTGGGCAGCAGGCGGGACCATGGGCTGGGGGAGTGGGAGGTGGGGCCAGGCTGTTTGGATTTGTGCTATCTCTGGAGGTGGCACAGATCCAAGTCACCCCATAGGGGCTGCAGTGGCTCTCCCCGGGGTAAGGGGAAGCAATTCCCCTTGCCTTGGACTGAGCCATTAAGTGCCTGAAAATTGCAGTGGATACAGCACAAGCATGCTGGCCTGCTGGTTCCAACGCAAGTTAGGATTGTGCTGCACAGTGCGTTTTTCCACATTGGTGCTATTTTAGCCAAATCTTCCTGGTTGTCTTGGCTTATGTATTTTATTTTACTGACATCTGGCAACAAGATCACATCAGAAGTAATAGCAATACTTTATATACTGCTGATAAAGGTCTCACGTACCTTGTCTTCTTGTAATGCTTACAACCTCTCTGTAAGATAGGTCAGGTTTATTAAAACCCATATTGCAGATAAGGCAGGGGACTGTGAATAAAAGAGGCCATCTAGAGTGAATGGCACATTCAGATCAGTATAGTGTTGTATAGTGACATCATTTTGTTCACCACATGATTCCTGGTTGGGTGGGACCACTCTCCCACATATCCCTAAGTAAAGGATAGATCAGGAGTCAAGATAAACAGCAGCAACAAGCAAGTATGAACCAAAAAATGAAGTATTTTTGAAGGAAAATTTAATTTCCAGCAAAATTAGTTTCAACCCAAGAAGTGAAGTGTGTGTGTGTGTGTGTGTGTGTGTGTGTGTGTGTGAGAGAGAGAGAGAGAGAGAGAGAGAGAGAGAGAGAGAGAGAGGACTATTGTATAAACAGTGTATAATTTGAGGAGCCTTTCTTCTCTGATGCTTCTGGCGAGGATGCAAAAGTGTGACAAGATTCTGAGTTACACAGACCTTTCCTTCTGTCAAAATGAAGAGACAACTCAATTCTAACCAATGGAGCAAGGAATTGTAGCTGCAAATGGAACAGGTTTCTAATTGCATCAGATGATACATTTGATGAACAGGTCACTTTCTGAATCAATTCCTCATGTTTTCATATGTATCCAGGCACACTTCAGATAGAGCTGCAGTTCTGTTCTATCTCTTGCAAAGTTCAGTACATTGCAAACAGAACCAGTTGTTTTTATGCTGCAAAACTGATAGAGAAGGCAGAAGAGTCCATGTGGCTCCCGGTGGGGAAGCTCAGGTCGCCCCAGGGGCTATATATCCTCATGTTGGCAACCTTCAGTCTCGAAAGACTATGGTATCGTGCTCTAAATGGTGGTTCTGGAACAGCGTCTAGTGGCTATATAATAATAATAATAACTAGGTTTTTATATACTGCCTTTCTGGTCATCGGATTACTCCTCTTTTATTCAAGGCGGTTTACATAGGCAGGTATTTCTAAATCCCTCAAGGGGATTTTTACAAACATAGAGGTTCCCTCTTTCAAGAACCAACAACATTTCAGAATGGATCTTCCTGGTTTGGTCTCACTTCTGGCCTCCAGTTCTCCCAGGCAGGCTGACAAGCAGCTCCATCTCTCACATGGAGGGCAGTCAAGATGCTTCTTGCTCACACCAAGAGCAGGTGGAATCACTCAGCTGGGCTTGTCAGCTGCTTCAAGGTCTTGCCATTCTCAGCCATTCAGGGAGCTGCCAGTGTCCTCAAACTGGCGACCTTCTGATGTTATCTTCGGGCTAACAAAGGCTCTACCCTCTAGACCAGACCTCCTGCCTATATTCAATCTTCTAGTACTCTCTTGCACTTGGAGAGGCTGAGTTTTTGTATCTGGCTGGGATGAAACCACTGTGGGATAGGCAGTGGCGTAGCTAAGGGGGTGCGGGGGTAGCAGTCGCACCAGGCAACAAGCTTTAGGGGGGCAACAAGCTGAGCTTGACACTAGTGGCCAAAATTGTGAAAAAAATTGGTATGTATGAATAATACCATCATGTTATATATTATTGGAAAGGTAATTTAATGAAGAATGCAATGAAACAAACCGCATTGAAATATCTGTATTATATCAAAAGTTATGGCCAATTAACCAGAAAACAAAAACGCAACTGCCTTATGGAACCAAAGGTGGATTTATTTAACTCAAAACTGACCCATGAGACATTGTTCTGTGAGTCAATGAGATGTTGTTATGATACAGCATGGAACCAATACGGTGTTAATATGAGTCAGCTTTCATTTCCATGTATCATAATAATTACTCCTGCTAACTGGAAAAGAGGCACTTTTTCAAGTGGTGCTCCTCTTATATTTAGCAGGGCGAAGCATCCCTCTTCACCCCAGCACAGTGTCTCTAACCAATAAGGGGCACACTTTTTATTTATTTACTTAATTAAATTTGATTTTGTCATGGGGGGGGCTACAAAATCTTCTTTGATCCCAGGTAGCAGATAGATTCCTTGGCTATGCCACTGGCTGGGGGGAAGTAGCAGATCAAGTAGGTGATGAACTCCTGGGGGGGGAGGCAGGTTTCCCCCCAATTTTTGCTTTTAAAAAAGCCTGGGTGTGACGTCACTTCCGGTTGTGACATCATTTCCAGGGCATCATTTTGAGCTCTGCACCGGGCTACAGGTTCATTAACTACGCCACTGGGGATAGGCTAATATGACTTTACTGATCCTATCTTAAAGATTTTCAGCTCTTCACTGGCTCTTGGCAAATGGCCAAGTCAATGCTGCTGTCTTAAAATGTAGCATATAATAGGAATTTTGACCTTCGTCAGCTGGGAGGGGATGTTGTGAGTGGAGTGGCACTTAGTTTCTAGAATGGGAGGCTGCTGGGGCTCAAACACTCTTCTCTTCCCTGGCAGTACCATGTATGTTTAAGTGGTTGTGGTCATTCAGTATTTTCAGGTCATTCTGAAAATAAATCATTTTGGGGTGTAATTTGTGTGCCCTGAGGTGGCATTTCAGAGCTGATTCTTGACTTCAATTAAGCTCTTGGGGTAGGAAACCCAAATTCTTACTGCTGAAACTCCCTGGGTTGACCAGAGAGTCTGGGCAGTGGGCAGGCTCAGAAGGTGCACCTCCAAAGGTCACGCTCCACAGGCAACTGCAGGCAGAAACTGGAGGAGTCAGTCTTCCTCTTTATGGGATGGATCAGGTATTGCTAAAACGCCTTGAAGAGGCCTGCACTCAACCCCCACTGAGGCCACAGGTGTGTGGGTGAAGCAGGGGAGGGAGATCTCCCTCTGTCAGGAGAGGAGGCTTTGATGCGAGGGGGGGGAGGAGGCAGCTCAAGAATAGGAATGTCTTTCCCAGGGCCTGCAGTAGCTTTTTACACACAGCCTCCATCTCTTCCCCTGACATATTTTGCATTTCTCTCTCTATCTTATCTTGTTCTTGCCCTCTCTGTTCACTCCCTTGTTCCCAGCTGGCCTCTGTTTTCTGGTTCTCAGCCCTGGGCCTCAGCTGGTTCTCCACCTGCGTCCCTTCCAACCATCCTGCTGAAGGAGGAGATGGCAGGTCTCCTTGATAACAGGCAGACAAAACAAAGCCCTTTTGTGCAGTGATGAGTCAGGAATGGGTACCGGGAACATCCTGAACACAGCAGAGATGTATAGTTGGTGGATTTGGGTGTATGTAAATGCATGTGCCTGTATGTTTACAAGTGTATTGCTAAAATGCTGTCACTGTCACCCCTGGAACTGACAGACTGGCTGGGACTTGGAAGATTCAGTCAGTACTCAACTCTGCCCCAGTGAACTACAGTCTTTGTGCCTCAGTTTCCTTTCTATAAAATGGGAGTTGTGGGCTTCTCTTATGCAAACAGATGAAGGTGATCTCTTAAGAGTTGAACTGTTGCAAACTGATAGTGATCCCCAGAACAGACTTACAGCCCAATCCTATCCACACTTTCCTGGGAGTAAGCCCCATTGACTCTAATGAGACTTACTTCTGAGTAGACATGCATAGGATTGGGCTGTTAACTGTTCTGCGATTGCGCCACATTGCTCAACTCAGTTCTGAGGCAACCTGACTTCTGTTCGAAAGAGAATACGAGGCGAGGGATAGCCACACCCTGAAGTTACCATCAAAACAAAGGTTTTCTGCAGGCAAATCCCAGATTCATCTTCAGATCCACTTGGTGAAAAGTTATTTCTAAATTAGAGCAAAACAATATTTGAATAGAAGTCCAAAATGAGGGCAGGTGTTGGGTGATATAGCACTCCTACCCCCTTCCTTTCACATTTCTCTCTCTCCACTGTGTGTAATATTCCTTGTAATTACAGATTTCTCTTTTATCCCTTCTGTGTTCTGGCCAATATGTAGCAGTTATTTCCTGCCCACTGTTGGAAGGAGACACCTTGCTGTTGCTGCCAACACACACACACACACACACACACACACACACACACACACGTCTACTGCAGAGTCCTGCCACTTATTCCTACTTTGAAACTTACTGTACTTCATTTAAAAGATCTTGCTTATTGCATACCAAAATCTTGGAGTGGGTTGCAATACTTTAAAACAGTGTTTCTCAACCAGTCATATGGGTACCACCAGTGGTACTTGAGGTGGTGTCTGGTGGTACTCGCAGAATCCCTGTACACCTGTCACCTGGCAGCAAGATCAGCAACAAACAACGGTAAGAGGCTCAGCAAGCAGAGCTCCAAAGCATGCTTTTCCAAGCTCAAAAAAGCCCTCCAGTCCACCCTGAGTCTCTTACTGGTGTTTGTCGCATTGCATCTGGTCTCGCAACTCAGAAGTAACTGGCGATTAAGAGCCCAATCCTATGCATGTCTACTCAGAAGAAAGTCCCATTTGAGTCAATAGGGCTTACTCCCAGGAAAGTGTGGATAGGATTGGACTGTAAGTCATTACCAGTTACCTCCAGTGGTACTTCAAACAGTTGGACCATGTGAAGTGGTACAGTGGAGGATCATCCTGGAGAAACACTGATTTAAAACAAATGTACAAACAATGAAAAATGGAAGTAAAAAAAATCCTAGAGAAATGTAAAAGGTATATTAGAATGCTAGACTAAACAGATTTTCTTTCATTTACAAGACTTTAGTTAGAAATCTTCTGTAGGACTTATTCCCAGATAAATTTGCATAGGATTATAGCCTTAAAGTAACATGAGCTTCATGCTGTCTTTTGGGCAGCCCATGGGAAAGAAATAGATATTAACATATGCCCGTAGGCAAGTCTCTCAGTTTGCCTCCTGTTGAGCCTGAGGCTTCTGAGTACTCCTGCTGATGACATCACAACTCCTGCTATAGGAGACATTTGGGAGGTCCACTCCCCCTCAACTTCACCCTGATTGATGGGCCTAATCAAACTGTCTCTGAAGAGCAGTAAAACATTTTAACACTGGGACCCACCTAAAAAAGTTTCATTTTACCAGCTGCTCAAACCTCTGTGGCTGTAATGGTGATTGGGCAGCAATGCTATCCCTCCTAAAGCAGCAAGTTATTTAACCTTTGATGCAAGCAGCCTAGTCTACCCTTGTCAGTTTTGCAAACCACCAAAAATTGGGTTGTGACCCACTGGTGGACCATGGTCCCACAGTTTGGGAACCACTGCTCCAGTGAATTCTGCCTATCTTTCCTTATTATTAGCCAGTTTTCCAGTCCTGGTGGAAAAGTTCTAAAGTTTTTTTTAGTTCCAACCTGTAGATGATTGGGTTAGGGGCTACATATGCACTCACTCCCAAGCACAAGACCAGGACACAGGGAACTGGTAGTGAACTGCTGTGTCTAATAGAAGGGATTCACCAAAATCTGTTTTCAATAACTGTGTTTTCTACCAACTTCTTGTAGCTGAAGCACATATTTTTTGTGAATTAAAATTGGAGGTACACTGCACTTTTACACCTCCCAACCTCCTTTACATCTTTGTTTTTGAGTGTACAACAATAAGAGCCCTCCATTGGTTGGCAACCTTCAGTCCCAGGTGGTTTCCCATCCAAGTACTAACCAGGTGTGACTCTGCTTAGCTTCTGAAATCAGACAAGATCAGCCCTCCACCTTCAGAGGATTCCGCCTGTGTGTGTTTCTACATGAATCACTATTCAGGCTGAGAATTCTCAATAGGCAGGCATTCTACAGCTCTGCATGATCTGATGCAGAGGTCGTACAAAATTACCTGTTACTACAGGGGAGATGATTGGAAAGATGCAAGGCCAGAATAGTGAATGTGTTACACTTGCATTTATATCCTTCTCTTCTTTCAAGGGGTGGGATACATGGTTCTCCTCCTTAGTAGGTTTACCTGCCTGTTCAGGGTTCTATGTGATTGCAGCATGTTGATGTCTTTAGAATAGTCGTTGCCGTTAAAGTGTCCTGCTCTATCCCCTTTGGGTGCCCTACTGAATAACAGGACAAGTGCTGAAGTATCTGATTGCTTGTCAAGCTCTGTACATGTCTTTCTAGAGATCTAAAAAGGTTTTTCAGCAGCAGCTGCAACAGCAGTTATTACTGTAGAGTCAGCTGCAATCAAGAACTGTTTCTTGAATGCAGTTGCCCAAAATTTCTCTTCTGAATGTTAATGATGAGGGTGCAGCACCACCTGGTGGGCATACTGGCTTTCACAGACACACTAGTTTGAAGAGAGAGCTAGGTGTCACTCTAAGCTCTGGTAACATTGATGTGTTTGGAAATAGATGTAAAAGGGCTCATTAATGGATGACATGATAAATGAAGTTTTTGCTTTGCTTCATGCTGCTTGCTTGAATCATGTTAGTGCTATTTGCTCTGCTCTGAGCACACCTTTCAGCAGCACCTGCTTGTGGCACCCTGTGATTCAGATTACATAAGGGGATGCCATTTATATGGCATCATCCATGAACATGGTGCTCTATAAAGGATGAGTCCCTAGCCGGAGGGGCTCACAACCTATGTATCAACACAGGAAGGCAACAGAGGAAGGGGAGGGAAATGCAGGTAGGATAAATGTGGGGCTGACTATGTAGTTATTTCTGATGTACCTTCTTAAGTTTAGGGTCAAACTAAGTCATGATTCCAGATACATCATTAGCACTTCCATCTTTTTAAATATTAAAATAGCTGCCGCAGATGAGTCTATCCAGATTGGGGCTGTGGCATGCAGAGAGGGGTTATGGAACTCTCTCCTTGTGCTGTGCTCCCCATATAAACTGTCCCCATATCTCCTATTAAGCCTGAGAAGGGAAGTTTCCATAGGTACCAATGGGAGCCTCCCTCCTAGGTTAATAGCAGCTGGAGAGGGGTGAATTTGCATCATCTTCTATTTTAATGCTCAAAAAGAAAAAGAGAAAAAGTGCTGCTGGTACTCCTAGTGCCATGTCTGATTTGACCCTTAGTTACAGTTGGGTATGGGTGTAATTGGACTAGGAAGCTGTGCCACCTTTGGCAAGGGGATTGGACCAAATGACCTGTGGTCCTTTTCAATTCTGGGTTTAGTGAAATCATTCACATGCATGGTAACTTCAGTAACACTCACACTCTCCCAGGAACTTCACCATGCAGCGCTTGACTACCCTCTATATTGCTTTTGCTTCATGGCTCCTCCACCAAGGAAGGCTGAGAACAGGGGATTCTGTGAGTAGGTGATGGATCTCATTTTGCATGGAGTGCACAGTAGGGATAGGACCAGGGATTGGAAAGAAAGAGAAGAATAAAAACAGATTTCTTGGCACCTTCTCAAAGCTCTTTGGAGGAAGTCATGACAATTATAAATCAGTGTTAACTCCTGATTAAGTGCTTATTGGAGATGTCACTTCAGGCATCATGAAATGCTCCCCCTCTCCAGTCCCAAATCCTGAAGCCTGGCAGCCTCTTTACCATATTAGATGTTTTGATGCTGCCATGGTTGGATACCAGATTTGTGACATGTTCTTTGTTGTTACAGCATGTGAAAGAATTCCTAGAAATGGCTGATAGTGCAGCCAAAGGCACTGTCCTGAGAAGTTTCAGCATGCCTGCCAGCAAAGGGCCCCAAGAGCTGCTCTAGCAACAGAATGCACCTTGGTACTGCCAGAGGGGTGAGTCCAGCACCGTCTGACTCAAGTCGCATCACGAGTCTCCGACCCCTTTAACTTGACTTGAAAACGAATCCTAGTGGGTGGACTTTCCAAGTCACTCAGAGTGTTTTGGGGGCTCTAAACGACTCAAGTCCCAAGTCTTTTCCATTAAAAAGTCAGCAGCGGCTCTGAGGGGGAAAAAATGGAACTGCTTCCAAGGTGTCTGTATGGGAGTTCTCATTTGATACTCCCCTGCTATCCCCATCCCATCTGTAGACAAGGTGGGATGGACTGTGTGAGAGCGGTGACAGAAACAGCAAGTGGGTGGAAAGTTCACATGCAGCAGCTGGGTGACTTACCAGGACGACCCAATCCTTTGCAGCCTTACTCAGTAGTCCCATTGCAGCTGGTCATTCAATGAGCCTGCTGGAGCCATGCCATGAGTTTCTCCTGGATGGCTAGGAACCACCTCTCCCTGCCTTCTCCCCTCACTTTTCCAGGGAAAAAACCTTCATCCAATGATCATTGGTTCCCTTAGAGATGGCCAAGAGAGCCCACTCCCGCCTCCTGCTTGATGCAAAACCAAAACATTAACCCAGCAGTTCACAAACTCTCAGACAGTTTGAACTGCAGTAAGTGTGTGCTGGGGTAGGGGGAAGGCAGCAAGACAATCCACTGGATTGCGCTGCTTTGGAGGGGCGCAGGGGTTTCCTGCCACTTACCAGAGCCTGCAGCAGCCTCCCAGGGGGTGTGGGGAGCCCCCGTGCCAGCCTCCGCAGGGCTCCCTCCACTGCGGAAACTGAAAGTGGTCTCAATGGCTATTTTTACTGACTCTGCAGCATGGAGAGCCCTGCAGAGGCTGGCATGAGTGCTCCCTGCACCCCCAGGAGACTGCTGCAGGCTCTCGTAAGTGGCAGAAAGCCCCTGCAGCCCTCCAAAGTGGCGCAATCCAGCGGATTGGATCACTGCCTTCCTCCCTCCCTGCTCCTTAAGGGGGCAGAGGCCAGGGCTCTCTGGCTGGGGCACCACAATGCCCCAGTTTGAGAACCACTGCATTAACCCTTCCCTACTGCTTGCCCAGTCTGAATGATGACTCCACTAAGTCTTTCATGCCATAAAAAAGTAAGCAAGCACACCCAGATAGACTTGAGTCTGCATGTGTGGGGAATCAGTGCCGAGTCAATGGCCTCAAACTCGAGCCAGTGCCGGAGCCATTGACACACCTAGCTCAAAAGACATGAGTCAGCAAAGAACATATGTTTTTACAACTTGCACTCAAGGCACCTGACTCGAGTTCCCATCCCTGGAACTGGCTAGTTAGCCTTCTGGGGTCTGTTTACTGTGTGATCCTTGGAACACACAGCTCAGGCTTTGATAATGAATGTTTGTGATTGATGGGTGGTTGCATACATGTAGTGTGGCAAGGAGGAGGAGTCCTTAATCCCACCACTGACAAGGATAGGATTGTATTGATCCATCATGGCAGTGGGTACTGGGGTGGGGGTCACCTAAGTTTCTGGACTTCCTGGACAATCAGTGGAGCTTCACAGTCCGATAAGTTCTCACAAATCCACGTTTTTTGTTTACCGGTCAGTTGGAGAATAAACAATAAATAGCACCACAATTGGGCAAATAGAGCTACTGTCTTCAAATGAGTCAGCAGCTCCTTCAGGATATTCTATAATAAAACATGTGTATATAGTGGTTCCTTTGCTCCCCACACGAACAATGACTTTCGGCTCCCTTTTGCTTTGCCAAACTAATTCTTCCAACATTGCCCCTGCTCCATTCCTCCTAGGCAGGGATGCCTCTTCATAAAACTGCTTCCTTCTGGCTTAGTCCATCCCTGGTCTGGATTTCTATCCCTCCACCCAAAATGAGAGAGCCAGATCTGCTGTTTACTGTCTTCCACAAATCCCTTCTTTTGGACAAATGCATAGAAATGCTACTGGTTACAAAATAGACTGGAAGGCAGCCAAGGACATGGAGTGCTAAGTTAAGTGGCAGGCAAGGACAAGAGCTGGGCCAGGTCTGGTGCAGTGCTTGAGTGGAAAGGGGGGGGGGCCATGGGGATCATTCAGACATGCTGGATTCACCTTATGCTGCTCATAGAGGAATGTGTGAGTTTAGGGAACCTGGAGAATGGGCTGTATTCTTAGGAGCTTGCCCATAGAGTCTTCTTTTAAAAAATGGCTGAATTTGGAATTTGAAACTTTCAGTTTCACAGTCCATCCAGACTCTCCCCGCGATCAGGTTTTTGTCACTGCAGACAAATGCTGAAAGCATGGGCATGGCAAAGAGGGTATACCCTCAGAAGTGCATTAGTGAAAAAGCAGGGCTTCCCAGAGAGCTCTCCCTGGTGCCCCCTCCCCAACCACACATTCCCAGTACATGCAAGTCACTTCTGAACAGACCTGGAATCCGAAAGGGACTTACAGGGTTCCAGAAAACCTCAAGTGTTTCTGAGTGAAAGGAAGCCAGATGGTAGAGAAAGCATTTTGTCCAGAGTAAGCTTCTGTTGCTCTGCCTTTCTAAGAGCCTAGATCAGTGTTTCTCAAACTGTGGGTCAGGACCCACTAGGTGGGTTGCGAGCCAATTTCAGGTGGGTCCCCATTCATTTCAATATTTTATTTTTAATATATTAGACTTGATGCTATCATGGTATGTGACTGCATTTGGGGAAATGTTACAGATCTGTAATAAAAAGTTACTATGTATATTCTTCTAACTATGATAATAAATGGAACTTACTCCTGGGCAAGTGTGGGTAGGATTGCAGCCTAGGATAGTTAAAAATTTTCCTGCTTCATGATGTCACTTCCTGTCGTGACATCACTTCTGGTGGGTCATGACAGATTCTTGGTCTAAAAAGTGGGTCCCAGTGCTAAATGTGTGAGAACCACTGGCCTAGATGGTATACAAATATCTGTGTACCTCCCCACTTCATGCAAAGCTTTCTAAAAACATTAAATCCTTTTGGACCAGGTCTGTTCAGAAGTTCAGGAATGGGGTGGGAGGGGGCTTATCTGGCGGTGATGTTATTTTTGTTTTAATATATTTGTTATTAGGAGTATTTAAAAGATATATATCTATCATCTTGCAAAATAGTGTATGTCAGCAAAGATACTGGAGGAAGAGGTATTGCCATGGATGTAGTAAACATAACATTTATTTTCACATTTTTGTACTGCCATTCCGCAGAGGAGCTCCGGGTGGTGTACATGGTTCCTTCCCTCCTCTTGTCCTAACAACAATCCTGTGAGGTAGGTTAGGCTGAGAGATAGTGACTGGCCCGAGGTCACCCAGGAAACTTCACGGCTGAACAGGGATATGAACTTGGAACTCCTAGGTCACCAGAACCACTACACCATCCTGGCTCATACTCTTATGACTGTAAGGAAGCCACAATAATTATGAGTATAATGATCCCTTCAATGAATATAATTAACTTTGAAAAAGGAAGCAATTCAGGTTCCTAATTGTACTGTATTTCTTGTGCCAAAAAAACCCTTTAGCTTTACCAGTCATTAGGGGGCAGCACGAGTCCTCTAAGTTTGAAGGGGTGGAGCTGTTGGCAACCTTCAGTCTCAAGACTATGGTATCACGCTCTGAATGGTGGTTCTGGCACAGCGTCTAGTGTGGCTGAAAAGGCCGATTCGGGAGTGACAATCCCTTCCACACCGGGAGCAAGTGCAGTCTGTCCCTGGTCTGTCTCCCTGGCTATGGGCCTTCCTTCTTTGCCTCTTGGCCTCAGACTGTTGGCCAAGTGTCTCTTCAAGCTGGGAAAGGCCATGCTGCACAGCCTGCCTCCAAGCGGACCGCTCAGAGGCCAAGGTTTCCTTTCTGTTGAGGTTCATTCCTAAGGCTTTCAGATCCCTCTTGCAGATATCCTTGTAGCGCAGCTGTGGTCTACCCGTAGGGCGCTTTCCCTGCACAAGTTCTCCATAGAGGAGATCCTTTGGGATCTGACCATCGTCCATTCTCACGACATGACCAAGCCAACGCTGGCGTCTGTTTCAGCAGTGTATACACGCTGGGGATCCTAGCTCGTTCCAGGATTGTGTTGTTTGGAACTTTGTCCTTCCAGGTGATACCAATGATGCGTTGGAGGCAGTACATGTGGAAAGTGTTCAGTTTCTTCTCCGGTTGTGAGTCCATGGCTCACTGCAGTACAGAAGTGTACTCAAGATGCAAGCTCTGTAGACCTGGATCTTGGTATGTTCCGTCAGCTTCTTGTTGGACCAGACTCTCTTTGTGAGTCTGGAAAATGTGGTAGCTGCTTTACCGATGCATTTGTTTAGCTCGGTATCCAGAGAAAGAGTGTCGGAGATCATTGAGCCAAGTTACACAAAGTCATGGACAACCTCCAGCTCATGCGCAGAGATTGCAATGCAAGGAGGTGAGTCCACATCCTGAACCATGACCTGTGTTTTCTTCAGGCTGATTGTCAGTCCAAAGTCTTGGCAGGCCTTGCTAAAACAGTTCATGAGCTGCTGGAGATCTTTGGCAGAGTGGGCGGTGACAGCTGCATCATCGGCAAAGAGGAAGTCACGCAGACATTTCAGCTGGACTTTGGACTTTGCTCTCAGTCTGGAGAGGTTGAAGAGCTTTCCATCTGATCTGGTCCAGAGATAGATGCAGTTCCAAAGGCCTGCTTCAGCAGGACAACGAAGAAAATCCCAAACAAGGTCGGTGCGAGAACACAGCCCTGCTTCACACCGCTTCGGATGTCAAAGGGGTCTGATGTGGAGCCATCAAAGACTACAGTGCCCTTCATGTCCTCGTGGAAAGACCTGAGGATGCTGAGGAGCCTGGGTGGACATCCGATCTTGGGGAGAATCTTGAAGAGGCCATCCCTGCTGACCAGGTTGAAAGCCTTCGTGAGATCTATGAAGGCTATAAAGAGTAGCTATTGTTGTTCTCTGCATTTCTCCTGCAGCTATCTAAGGGAGAATACCATATCAGTGGTGGACCTGTTGTCTTGGAATCCACACTGCAATTCTGGATAGACGCTCTCTGCAAGTACCTGGAGCCTCTTTAGTGCAACTCGGAGAAACAGCTTTCCTACAACGCTAAGGAGAGAGATGCTGCAGTAGTTATTGCAGTCACCCTTGTCGCCTTTGTTCTTGTACAGCATGAAGATGTTTGCATCCTTCATGTCCTGTGGTACTCCACCTTCTCTCCAGCCGAGGCAGAGGATTTTATGCAGCTCAGTGGCGATGATCTCTTTGCAGCACTTTAGGACTTCAGCAGGGATGCTGTCTTTCCCAGGTGCCTTGATAGAGGTGCGGGAGTCCGAGGCCACGTGAAGTTCTGCTAGGGTTGGTTCACTGTCCTCCAACACAGGCAAGCACTCGATGTTGTTCAGTGCTTCCTTGGTTACTGCATTTTCTCAGGAATCCAGCTACAGCCTGGAAAAAGGAAGGCAGAGGATGAATATCAGCAACACAGTGCCTGGTGCAGGAAGGGAGACTTACAGGTATATCTGGAATCCTTGGTGCTTGGGCTGGGAATAGAGAAAGTGTGGTGGGGTAGCAGGCCAGGATCAGGCACTGTGAAGGCTGACAGGACTCCAGAATGTGATCAGGGAACTAGAGTGCCTGACACCAATGTTCTTCCTCCACACATCATATTAACAGTATTTTATACCATCAAAAGTTCACTGCATTGTGCTTGCTCAAATGCACAGATACATTGCACAATATGAATGGTGTGGATGTGGAACTCCATGGGAGACCTGATCTAGAAGTCAGTATAGGCTGTCTTGAGGAAAATGCATCATATAATTTGGCACCCTGGCAATAAAGGACCCCAAACAGAAAGCAGCACTTGAGAATTCAAGCTGTAGAGGAGTCAGTGAGGCACTATTTACATACCGTTTTTCAACCCAGTGTTCACAGAATGGTTCATCTACTAAGCTCTAGTGACTTTGTGGGGAAAGAGATTCGGGATAGGATGTTGAAGGGGACAGCAGGTTCCCCTCACTCAGGCCTTCCTGTGGCAATGCCCATCACCTGTTTGTAAAACACAGTTGTGTGGACGTGAGTGAGTCAGTCAAGGCTATTTTTAAAAAAAATAAAAAATAAACAACCACCACTGGTCATCGTAAGACCTGCTCAAGTTATGAAAGGAGACTTTGGACCAAACTAGAAAAGATGAGAAATGCATCAGTGCATTGCTGTCTTCTTGACCTAAAAAAACCAAACAAACCATCCAGGCAAGGTCTATGCTGGACTGGAACCACGGTGCAGGGGCTTAACCATCCTCCCATACAATTCTCCCGACAAAAGTCATCCCTCCAGCTGCTTTTTGTCCCATCCAATGCATGTGGGATGCATAGTTGGCTTTACATGTGCTGCAGAAGGAAAAGGAGTCACAAACGAGTTGCACATTTTGTGGATGAATAAGGAACTCCTTCTTTTGCATGAGGCACAGGAAGCACAGACAGAGGATGAAGGATTCACTCAGTGCATTCTCTATCCCTATAGTTTCCATGTCAGGTGCAAAGATGTTTCCTTGGCAGTTTAGGAGCTAGATAATCAGACCTATAGCCCAATCTTAACCAGGTTGCCCACAGTGTGATACAGCAATACAGAAACAGCTGTTGCCATATCCTGCACAAGGCAGCTGGAGGTCTCCTCAAGGTAAGAAAACATTTGTTCTCTTACCCTGTGTGGAGCCCTGGCAGCCTTTATGGGCCTACTTGGACCTGAGCCAGTTCAATTACTGGTGAAGGACTAAGTAGCCCTGTGTAGCCTCTGCACGGTTGCCCTGCCCCCTCCTGAGCCTGAACCACCACCCCCCTGCATCCTCTCCACCCCCAATTTGCCCTCTTCCTGACATCCCCTCACCCCCCCCCCCCACACACACACTTGGCAGGGAATTTACTGCCATCCACATGGCATGAAGGTGCCTCCACACCAGCACCTGTCTCTGCTTGGTCACTGTGATATGCTTTATGGCACTTTCACAATGGCCATTGCCAGGTAGTGTGCTGAAGACTGGCACTGTAGCTTTGGTGGATTGCGCTGTTAGGCAGGAATGTATCTGACCCTTAACATCATTAAGACCCCATTGTGAGTGATAATTTCCCTCACCCAGGGCTGGCCCATCCATGAGACCAACTGAAGTAATCACCTCAGGTAGCAGATTGGTGGGGAGGAGACACCCATCTCTGCCTGCCTACTTGCCTTCACTGCTTCGCCTTCTCCTCCCACTTTCTGGATTGGAAAAGAAGAGGGGAACAGAAAGGAAGAGGAAATGTGGAGGGGAGGAGAGTGCTGAGCTAGAGCATTGGTGAGTGGGAAGAACAGAGGCTGGCACATCATTGAGTAAATGGTTGGCAACCTTCAGTCTCGAAAGGTATAAGCCTACAGCACCTGGTATTCCCAGGCGGTCTCCCAACCAAGTACTATCCAGGCCTGACCCTACTTAGCTTCCGAGATCAGACGAGATTGGGCATCTGCAGGGTAAGGGTGGCAGCATTTTGCATGCCATCTCATGCATTGGGATGGCCCACCTGAGGGAAAGTGAGATAAAAGCCCATGGTAGTTTCCTTGCATCAGACAGGCCTGCCTCTCTGCTTCATGCTGGTTGCCACCCAGAGGAGCAGAATGAGTGCCTTTCTGTTCCCTCTGCTCTGCAAGCTGCTCTTGATATACACCAGTGGCCTCTAATATCAGTAGCCTCTGACTAGGGTCTGTAGTGGATTTGGCAGCTGCTTCTCTCTAGTCTGCAAGTATCAGCACAAAGACCAATGACACACAGGTGTTTGTTACAGGGAGTGTTCCCCCAGCAGGAGCCTTAGAAATGTTTAGCAGCAGTAGCAGTTGTGACTGTGGAAGGTTGAACCAGATCAAATGCTTGGCCAATCATTGGGTTTTTAAATTTAACAATATCAGCCATAGGTGTACCCCTCCCTTGCTCTCCCATTGTCTAGATATCTTGCGGCATCATTCTGTGCATGTCTACTCAGAAGTGAAACCCATAAGTTCAGTGGGACTTACTCCCAGGTAAGCATATACAGGCTTGCAACTAGGATAGCAAATAGCTACTCCCCAGCAGTAAGTGCAGTCCTGGCCTGCACAGGCAACAGAATAAGGTAGTAGAATGGACTGTATCACTGCAGAAGGAAGGAAGATGACATTGTTGAAGATCCAGTAGAGTTTTGTCTGTGTTTGTTTTTCTGTCTGCAAATAAAAAACCTACATAGCTGTGAATGGGCTGGGCTAGAATCTTTTTCTCTGGTTTATGTCTTTTTTTAAACCTAGAAGAGCATGCAAAAATGTTGTTACCCTGCAGCATGAAGTGGTACAGTCCCTTCTCCTATCTCAGGATTAACCATCTCATTCTGTTGCAAGGGTCCACCAGATCTGAGACCTGCCAGTAAGTGGTGAAGCTTTTGTAAATTGGAAGAGAGAGTCTCCCCTCCCCCTTTTAGGCTGTAAGTCTATTACAGATTTCTAACACAGGGATGTATGGGGAAGTGGGCTATTTTTGACTTACTTGCAAGACTGGCAAAAAGTGAAAATTTAAAGCAATGGCTGTCACTGTATTTATTTATAGAACTTTAATTGCACCTTCCACCTGTTGGTCTCAAAGCCATGTGCATACATAATATAGTCTAACACACATAAAGCAGCTGAAATCAATTAACAGTGTAATCTTAGGCATGTCAACTCAGAAGTCAGCCCCACTGAGTTTAGTAGGACTTACTTCCAGGTAAGTGCACATAGGATTGCAGTCTAAGGCTGAATTTTAGCTACAATGTTAAATATATCAACCCAGCAGAATTCAAAGAAATCATCTCTCCAAAAAGCAGAGCAGCAGCTTTTTATCCATTTCCAGAATGACATTGATAGGGAGTGGTAATTGATCACAGAAGGGCATTCCAGAGCATGAAGCCAACACTGGAAAAGCCTTGCTTTTTTGGGATCTAGCAGCCAGATAACATGCTGTTTGGAGCAGAGCCTCACCACTGACCTTAAACTTCAGGAAGAATGTGCTGTCTGAAACATGATTTTAAAAAAGGCACATCCTTTTAGTCATCTTACACAGCCATGTTTGCTTGGAAGTCGCTAGCAGTGAGTTCACATATGAAGAGAGAAACATGTTAACCCAGCCCTCTCACAGCTGTGTAGGGTTTTCTTTTTCTTTTTTAAATTTGCAGATGGGCTGAACAAACAAAACCAAACTGGACCATTCATCAATGAAATTTTCCTTCCTTATGCAGTAGTAAGTAAGACCATTAGCCCATGTAGCCTGCTGTCTGCTCTGACTTGTAATAAATTTTCAAGATCTTTTAGCAAAGGATGCCAGGGATTGAACCTCTGACTTGTACATGTAGAGTGTATGCTTTACCACTGAGCTATGGTTCCTTGAATCTAAGGACCCAGTCCTATCCAATTTTCCAGTGCTGGTGCAGTTGTGCCAATGGGGCATGCACTAGATCCTGTGATGGGGGGGGCAGCCACAGAGGCCTCCTCAGGGTATGGGAACATTTGTTTCTTACCTCAGGGCTGTATTGTGGCTGCACTAGTGCTGGAAAGTTGGATAGGATTGGGCCCTAAGACTATAATCCTGTGCACACTTACCTGGGCATCTGTCCCATTGAACTCTGTGGGACAGATTTCTCTGTCATCATGGGTAGGATAGGATTGGGTTGTGCATGTTTTCGAATAGTGGTCTTCAACCTTTTTTGTGCCACGACTCATATATATGTGTATTTTGGCAGAACTGCTAAGAACCTGAGCAGGACTGGGACACAATCTTGTGGTACCCACAGGAGTGCATCAGATGCCTCCCCTTTACCTGGGGGTGTTCTGGTCCAGTTGTCTGCAAACCTTTTCATTCCCATAAGTGGCCACAACCCCACAACTGAGGCTTCGTAATCCTATTGGGATCCTGACCCCAAGGCTGAGTGACGCTGTTTCAGAGGAATTGCAACAAAATAATGAACTGACATATATTTTGAGAGTTGGGGTTTTTGTCTTTGGACAATTTAGTGAAGGTTTCACTTTTCTGAAATAAAAGAACAAAGCAGTGTATTGGGCAATCTGGCAAGCTTCAGTTATTCCTTTCTTTGCATACAGTTAAGACCCACAAAGATAACACAGAGTTCCTCTAGTCTACCTGAGGCACAGGACATAAGTATTTGTCTTGTGGACCAATAATTTACATTGGTCCATCAAGACAGAATAACAAGAGGATCTGATAACCATTCTAAAGGCAAACAACATTTGTTGGATGTTTATTGTTCTCCCATCCCCAGAATTCTCCTCTGCTACCCTAGGCATTGAAGCTTCTCATGGGATTGCTGGTGGTGCCACCCCCTTTCTTGACAGAGGCCTGTGTTTGGAATAGCTACATGATGGCAAGGAAATCAACAAGTGATAAACATGCACTTGGCTTTCAAGGCTATGAGTTTCATCAAGGCTACTTGTAAAAACACAAAAGGGGCATTTCACAAGTTACACAGCAACAAACTAGGGTTTGCCACTGAGCGTGTATGCAATAGGGAGCTGCAGCCACTCCTGGCTTGCAGCTTTACCTGAATGATAAGAACATAATAAGAGCCCTGCTGAATCAGGCCAAAAAGATCCAACTAGTCCAGCTTCCTGTATCTCACATGAACCAGCAGATGCCTCAGGGAGTACTCAAAACACCTCCATCCTGTTCCCACTCTCTTGCATCTGGCATTCTGAGATAGCTACTAAAGATAGAGATAGTTACATCCTAAAGCCAGTAGGTTGCATATACCCATCATGGCTTGTAACCTGTAATAGATTTTTCCTCCAGATTCCAGAAATCTGTCCATCCCCTTTTAAAGGCATCTAGGTCAGATGCCATCACCACATCCTGTGGCAAGGAATCTGGGGGAAAAATCTATCACAGGTTACAAGTCATGATGGGTATATGCAGCGTACTGGCTTTAGAAGTAGGTTATCTCAAAATGCCAGATGCAAGAGAGTGGGAACAGAATGGAGGTGTCTTGTTGTCTTGAGTCCTCCCTGAGGCATCTTCTGGTTCATGTGAGATACAGTTCTGGTCGCCACATCTCAAAAAGGATTTCGTGGAGATGGAAAAGGTGCAGAAGAGAGCAAACAAAATGATTACTGGGCTGGGGCACCTTCCTCCCTGAAAAGCATTTGGGGCTTTTCAGTCTAGTGAGTGAGTGAGTTTGAGAACCTTTATTGGCATAAATTTTCAGTCTAGAAAAGAGGCGCCTGAGGGGGGACATGATTGAGACATACAAAATTATGCAGGGGATGGACAGAGTGGATAGAAAGATGCTCTTTTCCCTCTCACGTAACACCAGAACCAGGGGATATCCACTAAAGTTGAATATTGGGAGTGTTAGGACAGACAGAAGAAAATATTTCTTTACCCAGCATGTAATTAGTCTGCGGAACACTTTGCCACAGGAAGTAGTGATGGCATCTTGTCTGGATGCCTTTAAGAGGGGATTGGACAAATTTCTGGAGAAAAAGTTCATTACGGGTTACAAGTCAAATTAGGTATGTGCAAGCTCTTGGTTTTAGAGGCAGGCTGCTTCTGATTGCCAGATGCAGGGGAGGGCACCAGGATGCAGGTTGTGTCTGTTGTCTTGTGTGCTCCCTGGGACATTTGGTGGGCCACTGTGAGATACAGGAAGCTGTACTAGATGGGCCATTGGCCTGATCCAGCAGGGCTCTTCTTTTGTTCTTATGTTAAGGAAGGCCACAACTTAATTAAACACTGGGTAAAGAAATATTTTCTTTTGTGTGTTCTAACTTTCCTGACACTTAGTGTATACAATGCACTTTTTCAAATACATATTTATTGTACTAATACTTTGTGTTTTGCACTTAGAAGATCTTAGTTGTACACCTGAAATATGTGAGAGGAAATCTTGTTGTGGTGTTACAGAAAATATAGATTAAAAAACTATAATGGCTAAACTATAATATTCCTCAGAACATCATATTTTACTTGTATGGTTTAAATATTAGCATCACTTCATACCCTTGATTCAGATCTTTGTGCATAATTTTGTACTTGGGATGTGTAATTAGCTAATATCTTATGCATGTTCCCTTAGCTGTAAATCATGCTGATTTGCATGGAATATACTCCCAAGTACTTATGAACAGCTTTGTGGTCTTCATGATGGAAAATACCTGTGGGAGGGGAAAATTCCCATGCTCTGGATCAGGGCTGTCAAGCATAAGGCTCACAGTCCAGATGCAGCCCCCAGAAGCAATTTCTCCACCCCCCCCCCATTATAATTGGACTCTCCTTGCATGATAATTTGGCTCTCTCAGCTCTCTCATATCATGAAAATATGAACAAGATATACACATATTCTCTTCTGTCATTTGCAGCTAATGAGGTTCTATGTGAGAACAAAATGCTTATTTCTGGCCATCATCTGCTTAATGATGTCACTTCCTGCTTAATGACATCACTTCTGCAGCAGGCGCTATGAATGCTGTTTGGTCCACTATATGAAAAGGGTTTGCAGGGATGGGAACTCTAGTCAGGTGACTCAAGTCCGAGTCACAAAACATGTGTTATTCACTGACTTGTGCAGACTTGAGTCATCTGTGTCAGTGTCCCAGGCATTGACTCGAGTCTGAGGCCACTGACTCTGCACTTGGTCCCCACACATGCAGACTTGAGTCTGTCTGTGTCTGGTTGTGCTTGCTTACTTTTTCACGATATGAAAGACCTCGTGGAGACATCATTCAGACTGGGCCAGCAGCAGGGAAGTTCCAACCGGGGGGGGGGGGGAGTTAATCTTTTGCTTTTGCATCAAGCAGGAAGTGGGGAGGCAGGAGGGGGCTATCTTGTCCATCTCTGAAGGAACGGATGATCATTGGACAAGGTATGGGTGTTTTGATTAGTTTCCTTGGATAAGGTAGGACATGAGGAGGAGCCCAAGGGGTTCTTGCCTTAGAATTGGTTGAACAACCAGGGAGGGGGAAAAAGGAGGCTGGGAAGCCAGGGGGAGGCGGTTCGTAGTGATCACGTTTTCCAACTGCATGGCTTCTTTGCGCTCCACTCTTACTTGGGAGGAGGAAACCTCACTGAACAACAGGCACAAATGAGTCTACTTCTGAGTAGAGCTGCAAAGGATTGGGTCATACTGGTAAGCCTCCCAGCTGCTGCGCGTGACCCTCCTCCCTGCTTCTGTCCCCTCTCTCACGAAGTCCATCCCACTCCCTCTCGCCCTGGGATGGGGACAGCTGGGAGTATTAAAGGAGAACTCTGACATACATGCACACCCCAGCAGCAGCTCTGTTTTTTTTCCATGGAGCTGTGCCTGACACATTTATCAAAAAGACTCAAGTCTTTTGGAGTCGCCAAAATGCTCTGGGCAACTTGGAAAGTCCACCCATTAGGGCTCGTTTTTGAGTCAAATTATGGGGGGGGGGGAGAGACTCGTGACTCAACTGGAGTCAAGCCACACTGAACTTGCCCATCCCTGTGTATTTGACACTCCTGCTCTGGATTATTTGGGGCTGGCAAAGGTTAGGGGCTTGTTCAGAATGGAGTTTTCCTGGTGTGTCCAGAGCAGGGTAAGTAAACTCTAGTTACCCTTTAAACCTGCCAGGGAGGTTGGAGGGCTCTTCCATCCAAGGAAACCTTCCCTCCATATAAAAATATGTGAGATGAATAAGAAGGGTTTTGTTCTAGCCTTCTCCCTGACATGCTTGTGTTCTTTCTTTAGGAATTTTGGGTGAGTTGGGAGAGGCAGCGTTTCATCTTGAGAATCCAGAAGGGGTACAGTCTAGATAAGTGTTTCTCAAACTTTGAGGGAGCTTTACTCCATCAGTAAGTCTTTATGGGGGAAGGACTAGGGCAGCAACCCAATCCCCAGGATTGTGTCGCTAAGGGGGGACGAGGGGGGGTGCTTTCCACTTACTTCATGTAGCTAGGGTTGCAGCAGGCTGCATGAAGTGCGGGGAGCCCTGCGCAGCCCTCTGCAGTACTCCCTGAGGCTTGGAATCATCAGTAAAAGTGGGTGCAAAGCACCTCCTGAAAAACGGAAGTGCTTTTACTGATGATTCCAAGACATGGGGAGTGCTGTGAAGGGTTGTGCAGGGCTCCCTGCAGCCTGCGGCAGTCCTACCTACATAAAGTAAGTAGAAAGCACCCCCCCATCATAGGGACATGATGCTGGGGGTCGCCTCTCTGCCTCTCCCCTTCTCCTGCCCCTTAAAGGGACAGGGGAACCTTTACACAAACTGGTGAGTTGTGACCCACTAGTTTGAGAACCACTGGTCTGGATACAGACCAGTTTAACACCTCATCTGATGCTTGTGAGGACTAGGTTGAGAAGAACTGGCTGTCCTATGTGCAGTTAGGCAATTGCCTATGCATTGAATAATACCATATATGTAATACACATGCATTGTTTCCTGGCTCGGGATCATTCGTTGGTCATCCTGTGATTCCATGACCCCTCCTCATCCAAGGCTATCATATGCTCACCATACAGTATAAATCTCTTTGTTGTCTCTGTGGCTCACTTTATCAAAATATCTGAGCTGTTCCATCCTGTCTTTCTCAGCCATCAAAGACAGTTAACATATTTTTTTAACCTTGTCAGCTAGTTTAAACCAGTCCTGCTATTCTCATCCTTTACCCTACAGAGAGAGATTTTGAAGTGCATTTGCCTGAAGTGCTTGACTCAAGTGCCACCTCTCTGATCTATTTTGCAGGAACTCAGATCTTTGTCCATGGGGGTTTTCCCCCTTCACATCTAATGGTTGTATTGGTCATAAGAACAGGAGGTACAAAATAAGTAAATGTATATCTTTTATTAGATCAATAAAGTTGATATGGAAGTGTGTGCCTACCTCACTTTCACAGAACTGTTCATCAGATGGATTTCACAGAACTGTTCACTAGATAAAGAGTTCTGTGAAACTCATGATGTATGCTCCCACATCAACAACATAGATTTGTCTAATAAAAAGTAAATCAGTAAAATATCTCCTTTGTATTTTCATTCTTCTGATATATGCTTTTGTGTAATAATTCATAAATGCTATAATTTGGGGTTTCACAAGGTCTTCCTGAATTTGTTGATGGTTGGAAAAGCATATTAACATGTACCTGTTGATCTACTTATGATGTACTTACACCAGACGGATGAATAATCATGATCACTCCAGACCAGAGCTTCAATTAAAACTGTCAGGAAGCAGAAGCTGAGAGAGATGCATGGAGGCAGGCAAAAACTCACTCTAAGATTATGCCCCAGTGTTTAGTAAGTACCATCTTTCTTTTATAGAATGACCAGGTGCTGGGCAAGTATCCACCCCAGCTGCTATAGTTGTTGCATTGCATGGTGGGGAGAATACATCTGCATGTGGTACAAAGACAGATGTGGAGCTTGACAGGGAAGGCTTTTGTTCTCTCAGACCACAGTTCTAAAAACCACTATCAAATCCTTGTAGGCTGCCTCAGGGAATTGGGAGGTTCCTTGCACTACTTTGCAGTGGTTGTCCTCCTACCTATTGGTATACTTAGAAGACAGTAATGGGTTACTTCTGCTTGACCCCATGCAATTTGTCCTGTAGGATCTTGCAAGGGCTTGTTTTTGTCATTCATATGGTTTTGTGTTTAAATGAAGCTACTACCAGAGATTGTCCATCAGTTTGGAGTAGAGATTTTATCAGTATGCTGGTCACATTGGCCTCTTTTCCAACCAATTTACCTTTCTTATTACTTTGGCCATACAATGCCCCTTCTTAAATTCCTATATTAGCTTCCTGTCTGCTCCTGGATCTAGCATTAGCTCCTTGTCCTTCCCTTCTAAGCCCTCCAGAGCCTTGCCCCCCCCCTTATCTCTCCATTTGTGACCTGATACACCCCCTACTGTGACCTTTGCTCTTACAGCACCTCAGTCCTTAGTAGTTCAAAGGTCTCCTCCTTCAAACAACTCCATCCTTCTCTACTGCTTTCTTACGTGTATTTGCAGAGGGATTTGAAGGAAGAGAGGTGAAGGAATAAGTATATTCCTTCCTTCTCCACTGCCTTTCTATGCCTAGAAGTTAGACCAGTCTCCCAGAACACCTCCTTTGCAGCAGGAATACGTATTCACCTCATGGCCACTACTATTTATGCATTGGTTATCTTGTCCTGGCCAGTGCAAGATGTTCTATGCAGGCCAGCCCTTAAAGACTGTTGGAGGCTTCACCTTCTGTAGCTGATGACTGGGCCAAGTGTATTTATTTTGACTAATTTCTAGGGCTGGGCAGTTCAAGGAACTGGTTATAATTAACCCCCTACATGGTCTCGTTCCATCAGGTTTTTGACAATCGACAAGGCACACCATGCTGCCAGTGGGGGGCTCACATCCCCCTACTAATAAATGACCTTCCCCAAATTCCTGTGGCACACTTGTGAACCATTTGCAGCACACCATTGTTCCACAGCACAGTGGTTGAAAATTGGCTGGTCTAATATGTAAATATATAACTTTTTCACATCTTCCAAGGCTTTGTCCTCTCCTCATTGAATCCCACTCAGGGCCCCATCCTAGCCAACTTTTCAGCACTGATGTAGCTGTGCCAATGGGGTGTGTGCTGCATTCTGTAATGTGGAAACAGTCACAGAGGCCTCTTTGGGTTGCATTGCGACTGCATAGGCCCTGGATAGTTGGATAGGATTGGGCTTTTAGGGCCCAATCCTATCCAATATTCCAGGGCCAGTGTAGCTGTGCCAATGGGATGTGAACTGCATCCTATAGTGGGGAGACTGTCACAGATGCCTCAAGGATGGGAACATTTGTTCCCTTATCTTGGGTCTTGATTGTGGCTGCACCGGTGCTGGAAAGTTGGGTAGGATTGGGCCCTTATTCCTCTAATGTGCTCCCAAGGTCACCCTGGGAGTTTCATGGCTGCTGGGAAATTCAAACTTGGCTCTCCACAGCCAATGCTCTAACCAGGATAACACCCTGGTGTTAAAAACTGTCGTTTCAAAATTAAGGCTACTATCCTATCCACACTTTCCTGGGAGTAAGCTCCATTGACTATAATGGGATTTACTTCTGAGTAGATATGGGTAGGTTTGAGCTCTAAGCCTGGATGGGGGGGGGGGAATGGCTCAGGCTGCAATCCTATCCACACTTTCCTGGGAGTAAGCTCCATTGATTATAATGGGACTTGTTTCTGAGTAGAGAGGCATAGGATTGGGCTCTAAGACAGGGCCTCCTCTTTTGCATTGGAAGGTCTCAAGGTGAGTCCTTCTTCCCCTGTTGTTTCGAAACCCAGCCAGCCTGGTTGCTTCCAGCGCAGATCCCTCTCACCCCATAGCCAGCAGAGGAGGAAAGAGAAGAGGACCCGACGTGCACCTGGGGGTCGCTACCTCTTGGCGATTGGCGGAGGGCAAGGGGAGCTGCGGCTGGGGATTGGCTGCTCAGAGAGAGGCCGGGCGGGGCGGGGCGGGGCGGGGCAGGCTCGGTGCTGCAGCCAGTGCAGGGAGTGGAGCAGGCGTGCCCGGCTGTGCTGTGTTCGTGCGCCTCGCAGCAGTTGCTTGGGGGTTCTTGGCGAGCTCAGCGCCGGCGCAGCTGCTGCGCCCGGCCCCAGCCCATGGCCGGCGTGCGGGACGCCTCTGGGCAGGAGCTGTGAGGGGAAGCCCGTCCAGGAGAAGCCGCCGCCAGGATGGGTACGGTGCTGTCTCTGTCGCCCGGCGCGCCGGGGAAGGGCGGCGGGGTCCTGGCGGAGAAGGCGGCCGCGGGCAGGGCGCACGGCAAGGGCGAGAGCCGCCTGAAGCGGCCGGGCGTGCTCATCTCCGCCCTGACCTGGAAGCGCCTGGTGGCCGCGTCGGCCAAGAAGAAGAAGAACGCCAAGAAGGTGACGCCCAAGCCCGGCTCCGCGGGCGCGCCGGACCCGCTGGTGCAGCAGCGTAACCGCGAGAACGTGCGCAAGTCCCAGCCGGACGGGGCCAAGCAGGGGCCTCTGGCCGTGCCCGTGCCCACCGTGCCCGTCTCCGCCCAAGACGGCGGCAAGCAGCAGCAGCCACCGCCACCCCCGCCGCTGCCCAGCAGCCGGGCCCCCGCTGGCTCCCCGCGGAGGGTGATCGTGCAGGCGTCCACCGGGGAGCTGCTGCGCTGCCTGGGGGACTTCGTGTGCCGCCGCTGCTACCGCCTCAAGGAACTGAGCCCCGGCGAGCTCATCGGCTGGTTCCGCAGCGTGGACCGCTCGCTCCTGCTCCAGGGCTGGCAGGACCAGGGCTTCATCACGCCGGCCAACCTGGTCTTCGTGTACCTGCTGTGCCGCGAGGCGCTGCAGGGCGACCAGATCGGCAGCCCCGCGGAGCTCCAGGCCTCCTTCCTCACCTGCCTCTACCTGGCCTACTCCTACATGGGCAATGAGATCTCCTACCCGCTCAAGCCCTTCCTGGTCGAGGGCGACAAGGAGCGCTTCTGGGACCGCTGCCTCTCCATCATCCAGGGCCTGAGTGCCAAGATGCTGCAGATCAACTCCGACCCGCACTTCTTCACGCAGGTCTTCCAGGATCTCAAGAACGAAGGCGAGGGGGGCTCCACAAAGGACTCCGGCGCCAACAAGCACTGGACTATAAGCCTGGACCGCTAGGAGCGCCTGGAGGCTCCTTCCCAACCCTCCGCTTTTCTCAGATGCCTCTCATCTCTCCAAAAAGGCTTTGCTCCACTGGGATTCGTTCCTCTTGGAGGGATGGGGAGGAACAAGAGTGGGGAGCTGCTAGGGGCATATCCCTTCATCCCTCCCCCCACCATGCAGACAGCATTAATGGAGTTGATGCCCCCCTCTCCCAGAATGAGCCATTCATAATAGGGGAGGGGGCACCTGCTAAAGTCCATTCTTTCCACACTCAATCTTGTGGACCACACCCAGAATTGCTTCAACCCCTTCCCACTACTGCAGCACTGAGATAGTTTGGGAGTGGATGAGACAGGGGTGACTAGCCCCATGATATAGTGTATCTTTGGGCAATGGGCAAAACCAGGCCTCCTCTTTCTCTTATCTTATTCCAGCAAGATGCCACAGGCTGGATGCACTTCAGGCCCTGTGTCTGCATTGAGGAAGGGGTGGGGGCCTGTCTTTTCTTCTTCCACATGGGGAGAATTTCTAGGCTGTACTTATGGGTCAGCCTGAAGTGTTGTTTATTGACAAGGGTCTGTCTTGTGCAGGAAAAAAAAGCAGCTGCTGTGACCTCACCTGTGAAAGCCCCACCAGTGTTTCCATGGTTTGGGTGTCTCCTCTGCTACTGTGAATCACAGTAAAGCCTCTGGGACATTCCATCTTGCTTTCTTTTCCTGGTGAAACAATCCCTGCATGTATCTGTCCTTCCTACTGTTGGTGGCTCTGGCATAGTGGTTGTTCTACAAAGTGGCCGATGGTCTTATACAACTATCCACCACTGCATACCTCCATGATTTCTTTCCTTTTCATCCCAGTACATTGGGAAGGGAGGAACAGAAAGGTGTGTGTCCACTCCCATCACCAAAACAAAGTGCTGGGGAAGCAGTGCTGCTATCCTTCAGTGCCTCTTACCTGCCCCATTTTCTTCCCCTACCTTCCCATCCGAAGTAAAGGTTGGGAGCTGTCCAGGGTGCTGGACTCTTAGACCTACATACATTTGCACATTCTTGAAGCTGAAAACAAGCCGTCTCATGGTGTTTGAATGTAACAGAACAATGTCTGATTTTCAAGATGTTTGTGCCAATGTTGCTCAAATGTATGATAACATATTGTTTTATATTGTATATTTAAAAGAGATAAAATTAATGAGCCAATGCAGAACTTTGGAATCATTTAAAACTAAAGATGTTCATGGAAAATAATGCATAATGTGTTGTGATGGTGGAGGGGAGTGAAGAATGGCAGTTCATGTTGGGTTTATGGTCAGCATGGATGATGCATTAGACCTTGGCTGATGATTTCCTAAATGGCTGTGTTGGCAGGAGATCCCAGACTTGCTAATGGGATTTGATATTGAACTGCGATCCATCTTACTCCAGAGCCATTTTAGATGAGGACACACTCTGTTCTTGAGATCTGGCTCTCACACATCTCAGTAAAAAAAAAAAAAAACACAAAAAAACTTCCCTTCTTATTTGGAACACACAAATTGTACAGTTTAAATGTTTGCAAGTGTACAGAAAGATAAAGCAACAAATAGCTTGTCACTGGGCTTGTTTGTATGCGTACACAGAATCACAAAGGAAATTTTTCTGTTATCAAGATCTTTTGAAACAGATAATATAGAAAGGGAGGACAATTTGAATGTTTGAGTGTTTTTTGAGAGTTCCCAGAGCAAATCAGAACGTCTCCTCAGATGGGATACATGACAACTAGGTTGTCCATTGAAGTGCAGCTTACATTAATCTTGCATATATTAAGAACACATTGTTGGCTCATTGTGCTCTCCTTCCAGACATGAAGTCTGTTTACAGACTGACAGCCTTAATGCACAGTCTCCTGAAGAATGCTGATGGGCAACAGTCTGTGCTCTGCCATATAATCCTTTAATTGCATCATTTTAGGAGGGCAGGCTTGAATTCTTAAGTGCAGTCTTGCTCCCTCTATCTCTAGCACTACATTGTATGTTTTCTTGCATGTTAAAGCGCCAGGACTGTATAAATAACAATCTCATATTACAGTTTCTCCATCTTAATACAAGGAAGTCTGAATATGCACTGTCCAAGGTGCTGAATGCTATAGGCTTGTTCCCTTCACATAGTTTTGAACTAGGCAGAATTGGTTCCTTGTGAACCAACAGTACTGCTTCATTTATCTAGGTGCCCTGGCAGATGTCATAAAAAGCCTATTTGAGAGAGAGAATCTGTTTATGCAGTGTTATGGTGGCCAACTGATTGGAATGTATGGCTGTACTCCAGAAAACTAAAGTGCAAATTGGTTACTGTACAGCTCTGATGTGCAACTTGAACTATACCTTTATACAGTCTAACCAAATGGGCCAAGAATAAGTAAATATTGGTTTTGTATTTGAAATAGCACAGGGAGGGTTGGTGGTTCTGGATTGAATATGGAGTTTGGCGAAGCAAAGATTTGAACAATAGAAACTCTCCTTTGTCTTGTAATAGCAAGACAACATTATCTCCATATTTTTAATTTTAAAGGGTTCTTGATCCCAAAAGTGCAACATGTGTCTAAATAAGCTCAACCAATCAATTTTCTCCTTGAGGATGCACATGATGAGTTCCTAATGGAGTGTGTTGGTCCAACTTGACTAGTTAGCAAAACCTATTTTCTCCATACTGGGAAAGTTCATCAAATATTCAAAGCAGTGGCATATTCCTTTAGCTGTAAGACATTTTCTTACCCTGCAAGATTTGATGCTTAGATTTTTGACCTTCTGATACATGCTAATTCTTCAAAGGTTTAGTAGATATATAATGTAAACCATGTACCAGAAGCATTATCCAACTAACTACTATAACTATTGCTGCTTCATACTAAATCACAAACATTATGACTTGCACCATATCAACGCTGTGTGCACAATTTATAATCAACACAGACTCTCTACATAGATTCTTTATATACTATTTTCCCTCCATGATACTTGACATTTTAATAGCATTTCCCAGCTGCAGCTAGAATTGCAGCTCTTGCTTTGTTAATTCCACTTCTTAAGCTGAAAAAGGCAAGATAAAGGAATTGGGACCAGGGCAAAGCAGATAGAGCTAGAGTTCAGACTTTATGCATTAATAGAGTGAACTCATTATTTGGGGAGTGGTTGTAGGTCAATAGTAGAGCATGCAGAAGTTTGCAGTTTCAATCCCAGCCCCCCCCCCCCCAAGGAAGAACCCATCCTGAAAATCTGGTGAACCACTGCCAATCAATACAGACAATATGGAGCTAGTTGAACACAAGGCAACTTCATAGGTCATTTGTAGAAGGCAGCTTCATATGTCCGTATACATACCTATCCACTAATATCCTAATTAGTTTTTGCTTCTAGCAGAGCCATATTTCTCGAACTTGAGTTTGTTTTTTAACTGTAAAAGAAAATGGCTTCTGGACTATGGGGAAGGGTGGATTAAGAACTTCCATTTATTTACCCTACCTTTGAGAAGTGTAATTTTAGAAAATGCATCCTTCACCTCATATGTCCCCTAAACTTCAAACAGGTGGAGAAGCAGAACACTTAAGAGCTGCTGTTGTAATTAATTGTATTTATGTAAATTGTAATTAATTGTATATATGTCAAGGCATACATTTGCAAATAAGAGCAATAGTCTTGAAGAAAGAAAGTATACTTTGTTTTTAGATGGCGTCTGTATATGTGCCAGAAGAGGGGTTCCTTCCAGTAGGAGGAAGAAGAGGGAAGTGTTTTTTCCCCAAAATGGCACTTGTTGGCCATAGTGTTTATAAGTATTTAATTTTTTTCTGATTAAGCAGGGACACATTTCCAATCAAAAGGCTTTACACTAATTCATCGGTTAAGTTAATCTAATTGACTAAGTGCATATCTAAGCATGTGTAGGGTAAAGTATGACCCTCTGCAATCCATGGGACTTACCTTCAAAAAAAGTAGGTCGAGGCTTGCAGCCTAAAGCTGCAGATCTAACTAAAATGTTGCTCCTGTGGTTAGTCTGCTAGAGAAAAATAATTTGCATTCCCACTCATCCAGTCAAATAACCAGATTCTCAGAACGAATTTAAAAGAGCGCTTTGAAAATGTAGCTGGAGAAAATGCAGTTTCATCATTTTCCTGAAATAGTGGGGCATCCTTAATACTTACATTTCACATGTACTAGTGAAGTATATGCATACGAATGACACTTGATTAGGGCTTATGCAATTAATGGCTTGTTTTTCAGAAAAGTAAAGTTCATCATGCTAACCAATGAAGGAACTGAACAGAGTAGTTCATCATGTGTAGATGATTTCTATCTAAACCTATCTAGGATGGCTACTGTCTTGATCAGATCCCCTCATTGAATGAGACCTCTTATGATTGTCTCAAGTGATTGTGTGTTCACATAGGCCCTGCCTCTATGAGTATATACAATTCAACATTTTGAAAAATTTACTTGTTTAGAATGGTAAGATACTTTTTCTTTCGGGGGGGGGGGGGCTTCATCTACTTCTTTTCCCAATATCTAAACACCAGAAAAGGATATCTCAAAGTACATGGGAGAGTGGAGAAAAAGAGAGTAACGAATATTTCACTACTGTTGGTCCTAGCAAAGTTCTGCTATCCTAGATTGCACTACTGCTGCTTCCTTCAGTAAGATGGAAAGGCAATGTGTGGAATTGTTGCTGTCTAGGATGGCAGTAGGCCATCCTCTAATGAGCCCCATTGAGAACCTGGATCCCCAGTGATGCATTAGGGGATTGTGTGACTGCCTGTACCTACTAGTTATGGCATGGTGATTAAGGAGCTCCTGCCCTCCTCCTCCAAGATCTCTGCCATTTGAAAAATCAGAGGGAGTGGAGAGAGGAGCTACTCCAGGTTGACCATCTCCACTCTCTGTGCTTCTCTGTCCTCTGCCTTTTCAAGTGGCAGGGGAGGGAAGGGAAAGGACAAGAGAAGCAGAAAATCTGGGTAGCCTGGGATTGGAAGGGGGATGTGTGCAGCATGCTCTATGCTCCATGGAAGGGGGGGAAGTGGCACTAGCCCTCAGTCATTGGGGGCTTAGATGGCAGAACATTATGGGGAGCAGCTTCTGGGTCATGTGTTACTGGACCAGTCATATTACTAAATTCATTATTACTATGAATATATGAAACTGCCATTGTCTAAGTCAAATCATTGGTCCCATCTAACCAGCATGGTCTACTCGGACTGTTAGAAGCTCCCCAAGAATGTGGTGTTTAGATCTGCCACCTGCATTTTAAATGGTGCTTGGGGAAAAGAAAAAAAAAAACAACTGGTATTGGCTGAGTAGGTACCAAGTAGAATGGCTTAGGGCAGGGGTAAATAAGACCAGTGGGCCAGATACAGCCCACAGAAGCTTTTATCTGGTTCATGTGATAATTGGGGTCTCCCAGCACCACCATCAGCTGCTCTCAGCTGCTGAACTGCAAAGTGATGCCACAGCAGAATGAGCATTGCTGCAAGAGAGGCCTGTGTGATAATTGGGCTCTCCCATATCTTAAAAATATGATGATTTGTGTATTTTCTCTTCTGTCATCTGCAGCTAATGAGTTCCTACATGAGGAAAAAACATGCTCATTTCTGGTCATCATTTCCTTAATGACATCACTTCCAGCCCTCAACAGGCACCATGAATGCTATTTGACCCACTATATGAAATGAATTTGACACCCCTGGTTTACAGGCTTCAAAACTCTTTGCTTTAGAATGAGAAACATTAGGAATCTGTGATTCTGCTCAAAAAGAATGATAGCTGTTACTCCAAAAAATCATGTCCTGGAGGACTTGGCATTCTAGCATGCAGGAGACATGGGAGACCTTTGGTACAGCCCAGAGCAGCACTGAAGAAAGGGCCATTTTTCAGTGACAATTGTTCCCTGTAGCTGTAGCAGATTAACAGGTAGACAGCCCAGTCCTAAGCAATGCTACATCCAATACAGTTTACGAGCTGGCTGGAGGTCTCGTTGGGGTAAGGGGATATTTTTCCACTTTCCCCGTGTTGATCCCCAGCCCCCCCCCCCCCATAGCTGGTGTCAATCTAGGAAGCCTGGTGTAACACCAGGTGGGCCGGGAAGGGGGGTAGGATAATGCAGAAGGCCTGCCCCCTTCCTATGCCCAATCCATCCCATTCTGCCCTCCTCCACCCGAAAATGCCTCTCTCCATCTCTAAAACGACCTACTGCCAACCTCCACATGCCTCCACACCACCTGGCATGAACTTACTTGTGCTGGCCAACACAGGGTCAGGATGTGGTGCTGCAAATCAGGTGTCTTATAGCATGTTTCCAACATTATGAGCTGGTGCAGGGATGGCCACATTGCCTCACCACTGATTTAGGATTGCACTGTTAATTTCCTCCACAAGGGTTTGAATAACCTGGCCACAGAAGAGGTTGTACCTTCCATTAGAATCCCTCAGGACTAAGCTGAGGAACTAATTGCCCTGCATATGTAACTGGTAGCCCAATTATTCAGGGTGGGACAAATTGTTTGGGAGCAATTCAAGCAAAGTGATCATTTCATTTCGCCAAGAAACCCTCCAGACCACTTAGGCTGCCATATGGAGGAATGCACCTTTTCTGGGAAAAGCAACTCAGGAGCTGGTGGTAATGACAGTTTACTCTTAATGGGCAGTTTACTCTTTCAGACCAGATGTGTTGGATGCTAGAAGTGGAGTTTTGGATGCAGCTTACTCTTAGAGGTGAATCAATTCTGGTTGGAGAGTTGCACTGCCTGTTGCTGGACTTCTGCTGCTTGACCATTACTTCATAGTTCATGAATGTGTAAATAAGCAAATTCTCAGACTCCAGGCACATCCAGTGCTGACCCTGGAAATGGCTGTTCCAAACTTCTTATCAATTCAGAAGGGAGGCGCTCAGTTCGGTACCAGTACTCTCTTAATTAGTGGAATCTAGTGTGCAATAAAGCTTTTTATAGTCCTATAAAAGAACACTCAGTTCTCAAGTCTGCCCCCTTTGCAGGAAATGCAGGTTATGGTGTGCTGCTTTTTTGTGCTGGATTCCCATTCAACATTTCCCATGTGCCGGATTCTATGTTCACTCCAAGTACCCTCTGTTGGTTTCCACCTGGTTAGTGTTGCGAGGTGAGATGCAATGTCTTTATCTGTCACCACACCTTGGAGTGTGTAATGTATTGACCTGGTGCATTTCTCTGTTGCACTGCTCATCCTCACACTTGCCTTCACCACCACCTCCACCCCCCCACCCCCCGTTTACTGTGACATAAAGTTGTGTCCTGCTGGCTCTGCAGGTAAAAAAGGAGGGAGAGCAAAAGGGCTGGTAGAGGAATAAAGCAGGATATCAGCAGCCCTCTTTTTGAACCCAGATCAGTGATTGTGAAATGTTGTGCGGCCAAGGAGGTGGCAGCAGGACCTCTTTTGTGGAAGAGACCTGTCCCCCAGCCCATGGCTGTCTTCATATTGCCCAATTTTACCGACGAGAAGGATCACAGTTGTATCCCCCCATATACCTGAAAGAGCCACTCTGGCCTCTTTTGATGTTTAGAGACTTTTTACTGGTCCTCTTCTATCAACAAATGGGATTCTAAGTCCAAGGACAGACCTATGCATAAATAACTTGAGAGGGTCTTTATTGCCACTATCTTACTCATGATAGATTCCCAAACTCACAAAGCTCTTTCTGATAGAGCTGGATGCAGATAGCTATCCAGAGATTAGGTAATCATGCTGTTGACACTGTAGGGACAAGGGAGTGATTTTTAGTTGCAAGGATGCCAACCATTCAGTGCTTTAAAACATAAATTTACTGGCTTGCATTTACTCAATCACAGTTGATTCTAACGTTGGCCTGAGCCAGTGCAGCAGCCCCAGCCCCAGCTCAGAGTGTCGTAAACGTGCCATAAAACATGTTTGTGACTACTCGCGAGCTTGCAGCACCAGCTCAAAGGCCTGTGCAGGTCCACCAGTGCTGTATGCAGGAGCCCTGGATCAAGTAGGGTTGCATTGGGTGGTGCAGGGGCATGGAGAGGGAAGTGGGGGTGGGGAGGGGGCATTTCTGGGTGGAGGAAGGTGGAGCGGTGCAAGAGTTTTTGCAGCCTTTTGGGGCATGGTGATGAAAGGCAACAATTCAGATTTAAAATCTGCATTTTAAATGTAGGGTTTATTAGACAGTCTGCTTAATCATTGTTTTTTTCTGCCATAGGACAGTGGAAAAACAAGGGGAAGTACATTTACCAAGTTACTGAGTACAACATCTAGGATTATATGTCTAAAATAAAAAGTTGATACAGTCATTGGTGGATGAGGGTTAAGTACAATGTTTATTAATTTCTAGGAAAAAGTCCACTGGGGCTCAAATTTGTCAGGAAACTCCACTCTCTAATCTAGAGGCCGTTCTCCTTAATTTCTGGAGTGTGGGGACTCTCTGTTGCTAGTCCAGGGGTGTCAAACTTATTTCATACCAAGGGCTGAACACTATTCATGGTGCATGTTGACGGCCGGAAGTGATGACATTAGGCAGGAAATGATGTCATTAAACAGGTCATAACAAAAAATAAGCACTTTTTATCACTTAGGAACTCATTAGCTGCAAATGACAGAAGTGAAAATACACAAATATTGATCATATTTCAGGAAAAGGGAGAGCTCAATTTTCATGTGGGCTATCCTTGTAGCAGTAACACCTCAGCACTGCTCAGCAGCTGAGAGCCTAAGGGCCGGATAAAAAGCTTCCAAGGGCTGCATCCAGTCCCCTGGCCTTATGTTTGACACCCCTGTGCTAGTCATTACTTAGTGGTGAGGGAAATGCACTCTGCACTTGCTCAGGATAATTTTAATGTGTTCTTACTGCACGTGTTTCTAGGCTGAGCCCAGTTACTGAAAATAGAAGCTGATGCTAAGCCAGAGCCCCAGTCATCCCTAGCACAAATAAAGCACTGCTAAATTATTTTTAGCTCAATGCAAGAGAAGAGACTAGATGCGCTCTTGTGTTTCCAGCTTTTGGCTTCCAACTTCAAATGAGAGCATTTGTTCACACTCTGCATTTTAAGGGGTTATTTGGTACCCCATGGTATGTATCCAGGAGAATCTGATACCCTCCTTTTATAGGCACATATTGGAAAAGTCAAGAGCTGCTCACCATGGAGTGTTTGTAATCAAAGGCAACACAATATGGTTGTAGGAAATCTCATTCATTCTTAAGTTGTTGCATAAGTGCAAGCCAAGAAATTTTTCTGGAAATGATCACTAGCTCTGTCATCAACCTAATGTGTGAACAAGAAGCCTGTTTGGTCACAAGGCTGCCAGGTCTAGCATCCTCTTGGGAGTGCACAAAGTTATTTGTTTTTGAATGTGGCTATGGTGGTGACCAGGTTTTTCTTAGCTATATGGTTGCATCTCCTAAATTCCAGGTCAATCTCATATATCTGGAATGGTGGGCACTACACAGTTGTAGGCTACAATTCAACAAAGAGTAAAGTACACATCAATTTCAAATACACTTCTACATCTATCTGTGCTTAAGCATTTATAACAGTGTTGCATCAAGGCTAGTCCCTCTTCCTGAAAATGCTGGGAACTGTAGTCATGTAAAGGCAAGAGTGAACTCTAGAAGAGGGTTCTCAGTACCTTAACCAAACTACATACAATTCCCAAGTTTCTTTAAAAGAATCTCTCTCTGTTTGGGGGGTGAATGTCAGTTGGTTTAAAATGAGTTGTCATTAATATGTTGATGATGTCTGGCTCCATGTTTCTTTTACAGCAGATCCAAAAACAGGGATTTAGTTCATGGTGTCTGAAAACCCAGAGGAACACTTTCTTCCTCATATTCCTCTTCTTCCGCTAAGGTAAACTGAGGGAGTCTCCCTTTGGATCCAACCCTTTCAGGAGGCTCAGGTTGCAATCCTAACCACACTTTCCTAAGAGTAAGCCCCATTGAACAAAATAGGAGTTACTTCTGAGTAGACCTGGTTAGGATTGTGCCCTCAGTCAATGAGCACCTTGCACAGGACCTTTGCAGTGGGTCTGCTGTGGAACTCCATGTTTAGGAAAAACAATTTGACCACCTCCCTCTCTAATTTTTCCCTTGATTATTTTTGACTGGCATATGTTAACTGGCAGCTCAATCCTAACTTGTGCTGGAACAGTTCTTGTATCCAGTGTGTGTTTCAGGCTGCAAGCGGCACAGCCTGGGCCAAGGGGAAACACTTCCCCTTACCTCAGGGAGAGCCATTGCAGTCCCAATGGATCTACTTGGATCTGTTCCACCTAAAGAGGTGGTGCAGATCTGGAGCTGTGCCTCACTGCCTGGGAATGGGGTCAGGATCCAGCATAACTGTCGGGTTCTGGTTCCACCCCCGCTCTCCTGCCACTTGCCCATGGTGCAAGCCCAGTTTGACTGATGTGGGCGGATCATGCCTGGGAACGGTGTTAAGATTCAGAAGGTGCCACTGTTGCCAAAGCTGCCTCTTTCCCAAGCCCGATCTGTCTTTCTCTCTGCCCTGTCACCTACTGCCTAGCCCCACCCAGTTCCACTCCTCCCTGCCTCCCTCCTGACCCTTGCACATTATCTTACCATCAGTGACCAGCATCCACTCTCTGTTGCATCTGTGACAGCCATAAAGCTGTTTATGCCACTAGGACACTTGTTCTGGCAACATAAACTGTCCATAGGATAAGAACATAGGAAGAACTCTGCTGGATCAGGCCAAAGGCCCATCTAGTCCAGCTTCCTGTATCACACAGTGGCCCACCAAATGTCTCAGGGAGCACACAAGACAAAAAGATACCTGTATCCTGTTGTCAACTCCCTTGCATCTGGCATTCAGAGATGGCCTAGTGCTAAAACTAGAATGATGCGTATTCCCATCATGGCTTGTAACCTGTGATGGACTTTTCATTCATAAATCTGTCCAATCTCCTTTTAAAGGCCTCTTGGCCAGATGCCATCACCACATCCTGTGGCAAGGAGTTCCACAGATTAATTTTACACACACACACACACACACACACACACACACACACACACTAGGCAAAAGAATATTTTCTTTTGCTTCTCTGTTCTAACTCTTCCGCCACTCTTCCATTTTAGTGGATGTCCCCTGGATTGGGTCTTTAAATTGATTAATAAATTAATTTATGTATTAATATAATTTCCATGAGTTAATACCTGTAAGAATATCAACATAATGGAAATCTGAATTCTGACTAGGTTTCACTATGCAAATAGTCATTGTGAGCAGTGTGGCCTTAAAAATGAATCTTGTTTCCATTTAAGACTATATTTGCTACACAGAGCACACCTTTATGCCATTGCAGAGCTCTTTTCTCACCTTTGTAACCATAAAGAGCATCTTCCTTTCTTCATATATCATAAATGTAACAAGAGGTCATTCCTAGGACAAATTGCTGCTTGGTGTGTGTGAAAGCCTCCGCATTTACATGAAGAAGCAGTAGCAACAACCTACACAAAATCAATCAGCAAGTGAGCCGTTCAGCCAGAGCAGGCTTTGGGTGTTTACAAATGAATGAGCAGCAGGTTTGAATGATTTGCTGCCCCATGGTGGTTTCCCTCCCCTGTGAATGAAGCTCCTGCCCCCCCCCTCTGAAAATGCAAGGATCAAAGCTCTTTGTTAGGACCTGTGCTCTCCCCAGCTGTTCAGGCCATGGCTTTGCATTAGTGTTTAATCTGGCATTAGGGTGTGTTTATCTGGTTCTAGCTGACACTCAGAGAAAGTACTGAATAGGCAGTTGCTCTTTCGCCTGGTCAGGGGTCTGGAATGGTTCTTGTTCTCCATCAGTCCCATCCAGCAATTGAGTAGAATGGTTGCAGGCTGGAACTTGGTTCCTCCATTACAATTCAAGTTTGACTTATCTGTATAGTAAGCAGCAAATTCTGGGGCAGTGTGTGCCATTCTCTTCCCTCTACCCTACAAACTAAGGCCCAACTCTAATAAACTTGGGGGAAGCTGGTTTCGTGAACATACCACTTCTGCAGTGATTGATGCTCCTATGACTGAATGTTCTTAATGAAGAAAAATGTTTGCCACATGAACAGACATTTGTGCTTAATTGAAGAGATTAGCACAAAAAGCTGGATGGGAGTCCTGATTCTATTTCGTTTTGTTGCTGCTTTAAAAATGTCTTATCCCACACTGGAGGGTGGTTGTGTTTTATGCTGCCAACACACAGGATTATTGTAGGACCTTTGGTGTTGTCCCACATTTGTTTTACTGGCAGAATGCAATAGCACAACAACAACCCTGTAAAAAAAACAAGACAATTGAGGAAGAACATTGCAGTTCTGCTCCACCGCATGCTACTGAATGCAAAGGGAACCTCTTGACCAACATATTAATAACAGGTAGCCATTACTAAGTGGCACAAGGAAATGTTGCTCCCCCCCCCTCTCTCCATCCTAATCAATGTGCAGTGTTTTCATGCAGTGTAGAGCCCTGGTTAGCAGCTTGTTTTTAACACAGGGCCAAATTTAGAAAGCAGTCAGAAATGAAGTGCCAGCAAGACTTCCTCCACCCACTGATTCACTCCCACGCAAACCGAGATGCAAAGCAAAATGCTCCTTTCCTCCAGCAGTGGAGGAAAGTAACAGCAGTGTTTTGGGCAGTCCTCTCCTCAAGCTTGCCAGCCACCATGCGTAGTTGCCTCTGTCATTGTTCATGCAAGGGAGCAAGCAGCTGAGGGACGTGGGGTGAATTATGGCAGACCCCCCTGTGGCTGTTTAAGTGGGCAAGGTATGTAATGGTAGATGGGGAATACTTGGGATCATCAGAGACAATGCTAGAGGGCAGAAGAGAAGCCTTTGGGGCTGATTTAGGCCCTTTCCTAATGCAGAGGCTCCTCTCCAATTTAATGAAGAACTGTCTCACTAGTTTAGCTCAGGGGGCCTGTAGGGTACAGGTCCCCTGATACCATGCCTGAGAGGGTATCAGGGATGCCTCATCCCTTTGCAGTCCCACAAGGGGGTGAGGCACCATGAAGTGGGGTATTGAAGAAGGTACTGTGGCTCCTTGCTACCTCAGTACCTTCTCCTGCATCCCCCCTGTCAGGGTTCACGTTGGTTCCTCTCAGGGTTCTCAATAAGATCCAAACAAAAGCGGACATGAAACACAAGATTTATTAGGAACTAATTAATAATTAAAACTTTAATATAAATTCAATATGAAGTTAACTAGCACTACAAAACAAAGGAGGCTCCTGAACCTGCAGGACTCCCCCTCAGGTTAAACCCTTTTGTGAACTTGCCAAGAAAAGCTGCAAAGGAAAAGATTAAAAACCGAACGCAGTCAGGAATAGTTTCACTCACAGTCCCCAGCTACTCCTCCTCCAGATCCCATCCAACCAAAGAGGTAACAAAACTCCCTTCTCCACAGGATTTTATTCTCTATAGTAGGGGTGTCCAAAGTTTTTGGCAGGAGGGCCACATCAGCTCTCTGACACTGTGTCGAGGGCCGGGGGTGGGTGGGTGGGTGGGTGGAAGAATTAAAAGAATTAATTTACATTTAAAATTGGAATAAATTTACATAAGTTTACATAAATGAATATATTAAAGATGAACTTATATGAATGAATGTCTTGCGACAGCTCAAGGCCTCTAAAAGACCTTGCACAAAGCAAGGCTGGCCTTTCCTTTGCTGCCACTACTGCATCACAGACATGAAACAGCAAGCAGTGGAGGGAGCCCTCATCCCACAGCTCAAGTGAGAGGTCAAACAGTCGCCCTCATGCTGAGATCAGTTGTGTCAGGCCAGAGTGGGCTCCAACAAATCTCAGGAGGGCCAGAGGCTCATTGGAGACTGGGGGCTCCCTGAGGGCCACATTGAGAGACCTTGAGGGCCGCAAATGGCCCCAGGGCCGGGGTTTGGGCACCCCTGCTCTATACTAATCAGCCCAATGCTTCTCACCTGGATCCTTTACCCCTGAGGAAACTCAACTACTCTACTACTAATGTAAGGAAAGACCCACATGAAACAGCAGTTTCATGACACCCCCCTTGCAGCCATTTGGAGTGGTTGTGAGCTGCTCTGAGTGACCACCTTCTTTTGCTTTTTTCCCCATGCAGCCTTGCTGCTGCAGTACCTTCTCCTACACCCCACCCATGGCCACTCTGAACAGCCACCCACATCTTTCACTTTTTCCCCAAGTGGCCTCACAGACCATTCTGAGTAGCTGACTACTGAGTAGCTCAGTGACAACAAGTATTCTAAGCATGCCCAGAAGTAATTGATAGTTATATTATCATGTCACCACAGTTATTTCCAGATCATGCACTGGGGGGTGATGTCTTAAGTCATGGCCCCTGGGTGCCAGAGGGGCCACTCTAGTGAGCTATCTTGTGCTTTGGGAGCCCTAATTATCTTCCTGTGATCTAGAGCTGATGCAGAGCAAAGCATGGGCTTAGCTCTTTGAGGGTAGACATCACTATGCATGCAATCACATTCAGAACACTGTCTTTCTTGCTTCCAAGGCAGTCTCCCATATATATAGGGAGACTATATAGGAGACTGCCTTGGAAGACATATAGGAGAAAGCTACAGATATATATGACATACACTAAATATAGGCGAAAGCTACAGAGAAGTAGCTGGAGGAATTGGCTCAGATACTCAAGTATAACCAAGAGAGTAAATGATTTCAATTCTTGTAAATTTTTGAGATTTACCTAGAACCCTCAGGTGGAATTCCATTTCCTTGGCCCAAAGCAGGAAGTTTCTGCATAAAAGCTATTTGCCTATTAGAATTCTCTTTGGTTCCATTTGTACAGCCATTCCTTCTCTATTGTCACTTTCATGCTGTACTTAAAGTCCCTGGATGCTTCCATAAATGCTCATTTAAGTTCACAGGCACAATGATCATGGGTTTTATTCTCACAAGCCCATGTAAACAATTTGTCATTCATGTGCCTTGCATGTTTGGTTCACAAGAATAAACTTGCTGATACAAGAAACAGAATTAAAATATCACAAAAAAGTAGATGTTTGTGCTCTCCCATCTGTGTACTTTGTGAAAGTGCAAATATCAGGCTTGGCATGGAAAGACTTGAAAGTGCAAAAATCCAGATATGGTTTTTCATTTGTGAAAGCATGACTTGTGAACACATTTGATGAGAAAGCAGGATCAATTCTGGAATGACACAAGCATTTTTGGATCAAGATTTGATGAAATGCAATGTTTTCAATCTGATTTCAGCAGCCTTGCAAAAAACTGGAAATCACGGTGTTCCTTTGTTAAGAAGCATAAGGAACAAACTCATGTGTAGTTGGTCTTTTTGTCCAAAAACCTTCATAAAAATGAACCGGGATTAGAGAGAGATTTGAGCTTTTTATTTTCATCCAATGATCTACTACAAACCTTGTCATTTTTATTCTTTCTCTTTCTCCCCCCCCCCCCGTAGAAAAATAATGTTTCAACTAGAACAGCAGTTAAAATGTGCACTTTATAATCATTCCATTCTATAATGCCCCACTAAATGTCAAAAAGCCAGATAACGGAAGGTTAAGGTAATGCAAACAACATTCATGCCTCTCACCTTAACTCTTCCCTTTTGGAAATGCCACTTTTTAATTCATTAAAAATGATGGTGATATGATTAAAGGTCCTCTTTAAAACATTAATCCCTATCTAGCAGGGGATTCTTCTTTGTAAATGATTTAGTGCAATTACATAATGGGGTAACTTGTTTGTCTGTACTTTTGGCACACTGTTGCAAATGTCATTCAAGCACACTTGTGAAATTGACAAGGATTGTGAGGCAAGGGGGGTATTCAGTCGCATTCACCCAGCACATCCTGTTATCCTCTTAACATTATCGTGGCTTTTTCGAAACCGATAAAATCGCACTTGACTAAAATGATACAATTTGGCTAGTCTGCCTTTGTGCAGAAAATCAATATTAGCCCCATCCAAACCCCATGGAAATGCTTCACTTAGCTTTGAAGGAGGCCCTCCGGAGGGAAACTTCAAGCTGACTGGAGGAGGTAAATAGTGTCAAGTCAGGCGGGAATAGCAGGGATGGGTCAGCAGCATCCATCAATCTTGCACATGTATTCCTTCACTGTAAGCCTTTGTACCACTGATATTCAGTTTTGCCTTTGCCAGATAGGTATTCTTTTCCTCCCTCTCAGCCCAATCCTATGCATGTCTACTCAGAAGTAATTCCCATTAGCATCAATGGGGCTTACTCCCAGGAAAGTGTGGATAGGATTGGGCTGTCTCTTGGGTATGAATATAGCTGGAACTAGCAGGCTTATTTCTCTTTAATCAGAATGGCCTCAATTTATCTTACACTGGAATATCCTTCTGTGGCATCAACAGTTAATCACTGTCATTCTCCAGGTGTTTGTGTTTCACCAATAATGAGATGTGCTTGTTATGTTAGACCACAGACTTATTTTAATTGATGGCTGTGCCAGCAGATTTTGTTAAGGAGAACTTCTTTTGCCATAAATTATTTCGGGTTAAATTGAAGGTTGTCCATCTTTTTCTTATTTTCTAATAAGGTCTTAGCATTAATAAGCAAACATTATAGAATGTAAATGTTTTAATTTCTGGTTCCCCCTCCCCAGTAAATAATTGCTTGTTAAACAATTCCATGGGGGACAAGAACAACCAAGAAGTAACTAAGGTCACCTCCCCTTTTCTCCCCCAATCCCTGATTAAGCCGAAGATCAGTTCTAAAACCAGTTGACAGGACTTGTGGGCAGATGTGCCAGGCAGATGTGCTCAAAAGACAAACCAACAATCTAGCAAACAGGTGTGAGGATTGGGTGTGCATATTTATATTTATTTTTATTTATTTATTAGGATTCCTTCCCCCGTTTTCTGGAACTCTTTTCTGTTTTTCTCCCCTGTTCCAAATATTCATTCATTAGCTCTTCGTTTTCATCTGCTGTAGAATAATTAGAAAAATCCCCCTCTGGTTCCCGCTGCAGCAGATAATTGTAGTAGGGTGGGAACTTCATTAGGGATTCCTTTCTAAAAATTGTGAATAAAGCATGCACCACATGCCCCAGGGAGTGCCTGCCTACTGATTGGTTAGATTTTGCTGCAGTCTATTCCGAGCTGTCGTTGAGTGACTGAAACGTGCACCATGCTTGGCGGCTGGGCTGGGTCAAAGACTAACGGATAATAGAACAGAGCCTCTGCAGTACGGTAGCTATGGTATCCATGCTGAGAAAGGTGTGTGAGTGTGCATGTAAGAGAGAGAATGAGAACTCGGAGCAAATCTAAAGCCTTGAACAGAAATGTTCAAGGCTGTAGCGATTCAGGCAGGGACCAGGGGATACGATTCATGAACTAAAGCATCTCTGGTTGCCATGGTAACGTTGCCATGGTATCATTTCAGGCATCACTCTTTAATTGGGTATCTCTTTGGTCCCTATCGCTGAAATACCTGAATGTCTCCTGGGTGCTTAGAAGGCAAACAGATTGTGTGCTTCAGCTCTTTCACACACCCCAAGGAGCTGGTGGCTGGGCTAGTTAGCAGGAATGGCAGAAGTTGTTATGGCTGTATGTTTGTGTTGGCATTTCATGGCAAAGCTTTGCATTCATTTCAGACTCCTCCTGAGATATCAACTCTCTATAGGCAGTGGTTTCCACAGGTAATGTTGTTCCTTGTGTACTTGCAACCTTTTGGTGGATCGAGTTACACATCCATCTCCATGCTAGATGGAGCCACCCCAAGTAACTTCCAAATTCCTCCAGTATCCCAACTGCATGTTTGCACAAATAATAAAGAAGGCTTCTCCTTGTTCTTTCCCAGGTGTTATCATTCTGGTTCCAACCCTGGCTCCATCAACTTCCAGAAAGTTGAGGTTTTGCCTGACCCGCTTTTGCCCTCTGGGTCTCTGCAGCAGTGCTGGCCCTGAACAAGTTGCAGGGCAAGAACTAGAAAAAAATATTGCGGGTCCAAGGATAGTAGCCAGAAGCTCACCAACCTGACCAGTCCAGTGTCAACATGTTCTATTATATGAAATCAATAGGGAGTTTATTGGGCCGCACTGTCCAATGAAATAAAAATGTGCATTCTGATTCCTCCAGGTAAGGAAACATTTGTTCCCCTGCTTAGGGTTAAGCCTGTGCTGATTGCATAGGTCCGCTTTGCTGGCACAAATTCAAGTGGATCTGGGAAGGCAGATTGAGGCCAGATAGGATATTGGTGGTGCCACTGATACCACACCCTTCCTAGCCTTAATTTGCCCTTCTCCTCTCTATTCTGCCCACCCAACCCTGCTGCTGTCGGGTTTATCTTTCTAGGTCTGGTGGCAATCTTCCCTTGTTGCCACCATTTGCAGTAGTATTTCCGAAATGGCTGCCAGTGGCTCACACCAGTGCACCACCAGCCATTTTATAATAGTGTTCTGCTGTCATAAAGCCTCCATACACCAGTTCAGTCTCAGATAGGGCTGGGTCATTAGGGAGAGAACTTGTTTCGTCCGGTCATTGGAATAAGATGACATTTTGAAGCAGCGGTGTACCTGGAAGGAGTGCCACCCTGGAGCACATCTTCCAGGGCCACCCCCTGACCTGGGCTGCCCCCTGACCTGTACCCCTCCAAACACTGCACCCCACCAAATGCTGATTGGTTAGATTTTGCTGCAATGTATTCCGAGCTGTCTACTGACTAAAACATGCACCAAGTTTGGTGGTTGGGCTGACTCAAACAGATAAAACTAGCAGCCTCCCCAGGTCTCAAAAGGCCTTCTAAATGTCACTTCCCATTTTCCCTGGAAAACTGGACATGATGGTCTCTGGAGGCCTCAGAACACCCGCTGGACATGACCAGCGCTATGTTTGGAGGGGGCGTGGGGATGTAATTGGCTGTGAGCAAGGGGGGGCATGGAATGAGGGATCACAGCATCCCTGTGAACCCCCCCACAGCTACGCACCTGTTTGGAGGGGACAAGAGATATTCAGATCTGAGGAGTAGTAAATGACATTAACACACTCAAATAAATACTATATACTCAAATGCTTAATTTAAGTCTTCCGCCAAAAAGCTTAGAGTGGCATAAACAATTGTATCTCTTGAACCTCATAGTCCCCTCCTAATTGACATGCAAGGGCAGAACTGACCTTGTATTGGTGAGGCAATGACACAGGCAGAGGCAGCTGTATATAATTAATTGATGATGAGGTACATCGGCAGGGCAGAGCAAGACATGCATGAGGCTATATAAGAGCTCTCAATATACATCTAAAAACTGGACCACATACCAGCATTAGGACCCAGGTTTGACCTTCAGGCCCTGCCTGCCTCAAGAAGATGGAATGTGTCGCTGCTTCAGACCTCCTTTTAATGCCATTTTCCCTATGGCCCAGTGCTACCTAACTCCACACACAGTGATGCAGCAGTGGCAACGCAGCTTCTGCTGTATCTGGTAGGGGAGTTTTGACTACTGGAGGTCTCCTTGGGGTATGAGGAAGTTTGCTCTTTTCCTTCAGAGTAAGCCCCAGCAGCTGCCGTTGTCTATTCAGAACTGTGCCACCTGGCACAGTGATTGTTCAAGTTGATCCATGCAGGCAGATCAGGCCCAGGAAGGGGGCTTGGATTTGGAATGTGCTGGCAAACCCACCCCCCTCCTGGGCCTGATCAATCTATCCCCCACCCCATCTCCTTCATGTTTCACCCTCCTCCACCCTGTTCCACCCCTCCCCTGCCCCCCCATTCCACCCTCTGCACCAGGCTTACCTGCTCCAGTGGGCCTTCCATGGTCCATCAGAACACATGGCCAGCGCTTTACTGTTGCTTTTCAGCAGGCAGCACTGGCAGACTGCCTGTTCCACTGGCACTGCAGCCCAATGCTGGTCTCATGGTTCTTGTCAAGTCACACCTTTGTGCCTCACTTTCTCCTTTTGTGGACCTGGAAAGATAGTTCACCTTTGCAAGAGACAGAAATATCCAAGGTCTTTTGCACCAGGTGGGGCTAACTACAATCCATAATCAGTGTTAGCAAATGGCAACTGCTCTCAAATTCGGGCTGCTTTGTTCCACACTCTGTTATGGGACAGGCTGGATTTCTAACCATCTTGTAAATACAGTGGGATATTTAACTGCAATGTGATGGGCTTCCCTTCTGTTCCAATTCCACGTTATGTAGCTTCTCATCTTATTTAAAGAACAGTCTTTGTTTGCAGTGACCTTTTATAATGTTTTTTGAGGGGCAAAATAGCACAAAGTCCAAACTGCAGAGCTCTGATCTTTCGAGCATCTTGTTACAAGCATTTGATGCAGAATTTGATGATCTCTTAGCCTCACTGCCTTTCTCTTTCTTTCATGTTTTAAAGGGCCGATTAAAAAGAACAATGTAGAAAACAAATACTGCAAGCATTTCTCAAGGCGGGGTAAGATCTCAGTCACAAACTCCCTCCCAGTGTAGAAGAAGTCCTGGGCTTCCTATCCCAGCTGAGGTGGACCAGATGTTTGATCTCAGCAGCCAACAGCTCCATCTACTGAAGGTTCACAAAAGCAGACCAATCTTCAGCCAGGGTCTGCTACTGACTTGAATGCAGAACTACCATTTTGTGCACAGATCCGACATATCCCTCATCACACTCCCATTGATATTCTTTCCTATTCCTTACTGTCTTCCAACCAGACCATCCACAAACTCATGCAGCACTTATGAGCCCTTCATATTTTGCAATCAATCAAGGACTTCTCCTCCTCCTATACCACAGTGATTGGTCTAGGGAGAGCCCATCTCCTCTCTTCCTCTCGCAGGACATCAGCTCTACCTCTCAAGGTGCTTAGATAGCCATGCTATCACAAGAGGAACTAAGACAAGCTCTTGGCTGAATCAGGATTTACTGGAAAATAAGTACAATAGAAAAAGACAGGGCAGCTCTCTCTGCTGGGTTACTTCAGCCCCTTTCACAATAGCCTTGAAGTCAAGCTTCAGGTGGAAGGTCTCCATCTCAGGAATACTCCACAATAGGGTATCTGAGAGCCCTAGAACCCTGCTGATGCAGTCTCACCCAGGTTTCTGGCAAGGGAAAGCTGGCTGCACTTTCAGGACCTCCCTCTGGCCTGCCTCACACTAGGAGATGACTCAGGTAAGCATATCCTGCTTACATCCTGGCCATGTCTTTGCCTGTTTCTCCCTCTGCCTGGTGTTGTTTAGGGCAGTCCTGGTCCTTGCAGTAGTCTTTCTCTGCCTGGCAAAGTCTGCCCTCTCATCTACTCCAACCCTCCTTCATGCTTTCTCCAGCTTCCTCTTAGTCCAGTGTTTCTCAAACTGTGAGCTGTGGCTCCCCAGGGAGCTGAAGAAACCAACCAGAGGAGCCATGGAATTTTGTATAGGATTGTAGTCATAATGGGGAACCACAGCGAATGGCCCAGTAGGTTAAAGCAGCCACCAGTTGAAAAACTTTGGGAATCAGGCTGCAATCCTAACCACTCTTTCCTGAGAGTAAGCCCCATTCAAAATAGGATTTACTTCTGAATAGACCTGGTTAGGATTGTGCCCTTAGTCCCTTCTGTTCACCTTCCTCCTCTTGACTAGCCTTCCAACCGGTCTTTTATCCTCCTTCTTGATCTACCTTTCTTCATTCCCTTTCTGTCTCCCTCCAGCCTGAGGCTCAACTTTAAAGTCTGACCCCAACCCCACTTTTCTCTCTCAGTGGATTGAGATCAGTTGCTTTCTCCTATGGCAAGCATTCCCCCACCCTTTGCATTGCATTGGCATCTTTCAGTCTCGGAAGACTATGGTATCGCACTCTGAAAACCTCTACACCAGAGGTACTACCCCTCCCTGAACACCCCATAGCTCCCCCACCCTACATGAACATTAAAGAAATGTAATTTTGGCTGGTTGGTTCATATGTGTGAATAGTTCTAAACATGCATTGTGAGTTTTCTTGGTGTACATCTTGCATGGTGGGGAGAGCACATACTCACCCCTGGTTATAAAACACAGTAGTTTTATGGCCCTCCATACTCTGGTTGCTAAACAAGAGACACTTTCAGATGTCTGTGTTTCACTCTGCATTGCTACAAGTTGTCCAGCTTACAAGCTTTGCTGCACTCAGCTATTCCAACAGCACTCAAAGACACCAACTGAGAGTCTCACTGACCCCAGCTTCCCTTTGCTAGAAGCACATGTAGCCTCCTGCCACCTGCATTGACCAGATTTCCAAGAGCTGCAAAACAAAGCATCCCCTGTCCATGGTGCTGACGTCCTGAGTGACCCATATCACTCTTAATCCAGGATGCTCTTAGGTCACCAAGGGGTTTATTCAGCAAAGCGTCTCTGTCTTAGGTAGGCACACACAGGAAGGGTAGTGAGTCTGCTGAGTATTCACTCTCAAGGCACTTTTCTCTTACTTGTCTATTTAAAAACACTCACAGAGGCTAACAAGAGAACAGCAGTTGTCACATCAAACACCACCATGATAGACTGATAACATTAAAGCAATGGTATAAAATATCCATACAAAGATACAAAATAAAATTCAGCAAGTAGCCTCAGTACTGTACTCTTTTCTTAAGATTCAAATTGGATGAACGACTAACTCATAATCCCAAAGCCCTTTGCAACACCTTTGTTTCTATTGCTTTCTAAAAATGAGCAGAGATGGAGCCAGGTAGAGAGCTCCTTCACAGAGCACTGCAGGATCTGGTGACTGGATCTTCCTGTCACTCAGTCTTGTCTTCTCTAAGAAAGGCTAGAGGGTCTAGGGCAGGACAGAACTCTGCCTTTAAACTGCTGTCACATCAGAATCCACAGAAAGTGCAAGAAGGGATAGCTCTTCACAGCTACTGTCTACTAATGCCCAATGCTGGATTGTGCAAAAGGTGAACAGATATTGCTGTAATGTCTACAAAAGTATATCCACTATTGTGAGTTAAATACAGGTTTTTTCCCCTGGTTTTTATTCCCTTTGATTGCCTTTGCAGTGGTTTCTGCAGGTGGTTTGTTAATGGGACCTAGTTCTTACTATCAAAGAAAGGCACAATCAAATTCCACAGCAGGCAAAAATTCCAACTCCATTGGAGTTAATGAGAGCCATTTACTGATTTCACTGAGGTCAATACTGTCCCACTAGCAACACTCTCATTTCCAGAGGTGCAGTCCTGCATCTGGAATGGCTTCTTTTGACCTGCTGTTTGACTGGCAAAGTTAAGCCCATCCTATTACTCTCAGTAGTCCTCAAACAATTTTGAGCACAAGGTTTGATCTTGTTCAGACAGCAAACCTGTGGCACTGTGCTTATGGGCTACGCAATCCCATTTTTTTGAAGGAACTCTATCCTTTGTATTGTATTCTGTTTTTGTACAAGTGTTTCTGGCTGTCAAACAAAAGACAGATTCCTTTGTGCTAATTAGCACACTTATAGAACACCTCATTCATTTGCCAAGGCAGTGGGCTCCTTTCTTTGCTTGAGCAGGTCTGTGATATATGTAGATGCTCTGAGGAAAGGGGCAGAGAGTTGGGGTCTACCAGCATTCTGGAAGATACCACAGAAGACTCAGGTGGTTGAATTAACAGGAGAAACCTCCATAAAAGTAGGATCAAGACTGGAAGCCTGGATTCCCTGCATATATAATAGAGCATGCTGAGGGAGAGAGAGACTTGCCCTGGGCCACATTAAGCAAGTTTAAGAGCTAAACTGGGATTTTAATGTGGGCTTCTTGGTTGATCTTGTGCTGTTGCTTTTCTCTTTCTCCCAGATCTGCCCCTTTGCCTACAGCCAAAGCAGTAGACTTTACGGCCAATGCAAGGACAAAGCCAAGCAGAGAGAGATTGTCTTTATAGCCTCCCTCCCAAATATACAGAAGAGCACCCTCTCAAAACAAAACAAAAACAAAAAACTAGGCTGTAGTATGTAGCCAGCAACCCAGGAGACTGGGAGTTCAACAACAGGGAGGTGAAGTGTTAAAACATAAAAAGATTTTCTTGAAAATGCACAAGCAATAGGTTAATTCAAGGAAAATATTCAGCAAACTTGCAGAAATGACAAGCCAGGGGTGTCAAACTCATTTCTTACAGAGGGCCAAATAGCATTTATGATGCCTGCTGAGGGCTGGAAGTGATGTCATTAGATAGGAAGTGATGTCATTAAATAGCTTATAACCAGAAATATGCACTTTTTCCCACTTAGAAAATCATTAGCTGCAAATGACAAAAGAGATAATGTGCAAACTTTAACCATATTTTCAAGATATGGGACAGCCCAATTATCATGCAGGCTGTCCTTTCAGCAGTGACAGCTCAGCACTAGTCAGCAGCTGAGAGCCTGAGGGCCAGATAAAAAGCTTCTGTGGGCCACATCTGGCCCCTGGACCTTATGTTTAACACCCCTGAATTAAGCAATGGCAGAGTCCAGGTGTGGATTTACAAGCAGGCAATACAATCCCATTTGTGACTAAGGCTGCAACCCTATACACACTTGCCAGGGAGTAAGTCCCATTGAACTCAATAGAACTTACTTCTGAGTAGACATGCATGGTATTGTACTGTTAATCTCTGCTGCTAATCTGAACTAACATCCAGCCATTTGCTTTGGTCTCCTTTATACCTTTCCAGTCTAGGGAGGCAAGTGGAATTTTACCATCCATTCTGAGGGAGCTGAGTCAGGACACACATTAGTGTTCTTGGCCTTGACCTTAAGTAACCAAGGCACCATCAGTTCTTTGCCCTGTTCACCTAGCTGTTTTACAACCACCAGGGCATCCCATCCCAAAAGCCTAATGTGACCAGGTGGGTTTGGATGCTAAATTGCTGGGCATGAACTAGGACACTGGTTCCCAAACTGTGGGTCAGGACCCAACAGTGGTTCACAACCCTCTTTTTGGTGGGTCACAAAACTGACAAGCAGATAGTTGACCCCAATGGAAACCGAAAGTAACATGTGTGTGTTTTCTCATGAGTAGGTGGGCGTGCCTTGATCCACTTTGAAGAGCAGGCTAATCCGATGAATGCAGGCCCCAACAAACTCTTGAGAAGGAAGTCCTCCCACCAAGCTGACAAGGAAAATGTATTGAGCTCTATGGAAAGCAAAACTGAGCTGCGTGCACATGTTCAACTTGCAAGTAGATGAACTCTTATCTCTTATTAACTCTTGGCTCTTATCAAAGGTCAGGCAAAGGGGAATGCAAGGCCACCAGAATGGTCCCAATTTGATGAACATGGAGCTCCACAAATGCTCCAGAAGGTGATCTCCCCCATCTTAGCAAAAAGGAAAAATGCAGAGGCTTGAACAGCTGGCAAAGTGAAACTTTTTTGAAAGTCTTGTAAACTAGGTGGGTCCTGATACAGTGTCATTTAAAAAGGTGGGTCCTGGTGCTAAAATGTTTGGGAACCACCAAACTAGGATGTAGTGTTCTGGCTGGACTAAGGTGTTGAAGACAAGCAATACACAAAACAACCTGTCTGCCATGTCATGTGGTCTTTCCTCAATGACACCAATTTCAGAGTATCCCAGGAAGTCTCTTTCTTATTAAACCTCATGCTGAGGGGCAATTATTAGGTGAAGAATATAGTTACAATGTGAATTAGTTATTAGAATTTTAAAGGTTGATCCTTATCCACCTGGAATTTCCCTTGCCTTTTATCTAAGCCCCTGTCTATCATTCTTTCCTTAAAAAAGGGGGGGGGGCTAGCACAATTCATGTCATGGGAGGATGTGTACATTGAGGTTAGAATGTGCTCAGTGACCAGCATGCTCTCAGAGTAAGTCTGTATCTTCCATTCTTTCTAACCCCCCCAAGGCAATCCTATGCATGTTTACTCAGAACTTTTATTGTGTTCATTGGGGCTTCTTCCCAGGACAATGTGTATAGAATGGCAGCCCCAGACACTCTGCCTTTGTGGAACATGGTGAGTATCCCTTTAACTGGGCAGTTTCAGCAGCATCTGCTGCTGTGTGCGTATGCTTTAATCAGCTTACTGGCTGGGATTAAGTGTGGGCGTCGCATGCATGTGCATTGTGTGTGTTGGGTGGAGATGAGGAATTCCAGGAGAGATGGCAACTAGTAGTGATGTCAGCAAAAGCCTACATAGTATTGGGTTCAGAATAGGCTTTCCTCCAATGAAGGACAGTATTGCTCTGTACCGCTGACAAAACATACCTTCTCTCTGCTTGTAGCACATTGCGATCTGGACTGTGTGGACTAATTAAACTGTGTATACTATAGAGGTGCAGAAAAACAAGAAGTGGGGCCAAATGTCTTTGTAGACCGCCCACTGGAATTACCCATAAGACCAAGTGACAGCCATAGCAGTTGCTTCAACATCTTGAAATGAACACAGTGGAATTCTAAGCAGGCCTACTTGAAGCATGCCGGACAAACTTCAAGATGAGGGTGGGGCAGAAATTGTGGGCAAACAGTGGCGTTAAGGATGATAGATGGAACTGGGAAGGGGAAGGGGTGGAAACCGGCTCCCACCCTGAAGCCAGTGACAAGAAAATTCTCAGGAAAAACAGAAATATTCACCAAGCCACTGACAGGAAAAATCACTCTATCTAATCAGTTAAGAAGTGCTGAACTTTGCAACACGGGTGATGGAAATAATATGATCCTGGAAAATCTAGGTTGGAAGCAGAAGGTGAGCATGGCCGCAGTAGCTGTAGCCGATACAAGCTTGGCGAGGGTCAAGGAATGCAAAGGATGCTGAGACTGGCTGGCTGCTTTAATCTTCCTGCCACACGCAGAACGTATAGCCCCCCCCCCTCCAGTCTCCCTCAAAAATCCAGGAAATGGACTAGGTTTTGCCAGGCAGATTTATGCATCCCTATCAAAAATTTTGATAATTTTAAACAGGGGTATCCTGTGGCAGCCTGCTGACTTGAGACCCCACTCCCAACACCCTCTTTGCTTTTAGAGGGGTTTCAGCTTATGGCTCAAGGGCAGCCTTCCCTGTAGTTTGGAAGCACAAAAGAAGATTGGTGTGTTCACAAAAGAAGCCCCTGGGGGTTCATGGGGCTACTACCCCACAGCTGGGCAGGCAGCCTTCCTGAGAGGTGCAGCTGCATCCCCTCCTTGCTAGGACACCTACTCAGTCCTGTGCAATTGAGACCATAATGAGTGTGGGTAGGCAAGCTTTCTTGAATGAATGTGGCCTGCCCAAGAACAAACTCCCCTGACCGGAGCTTCCCAAACCTTTGGGCTTTACAGAAGCCAGGTGCCAGCAATGTGATCTGTTCATAGACTTGCAAGAGCTGCTATTAATCCCATCTCCACGCAGCTGGAGAGCAACCACCAGGGCGTATTTCATACCAGGGCCCCCATGATGCACTGCAGATTCCTCTCTGCTGATGAGCTAGTGGACCAGTGTCCCTGTCTCCCAGGTGACAAGAAGCATTTATCGCAAAGACTCCAAATGGCTCTGGTTCCATTATGCCAATTGCCCTCTGTCGAGGCATAATTGGAAAGAACTGCAGAGTTCATCGCTCCAGGTATAGAAATCAACCTTGGCACAGGCAGATGTGCATCGCTGGAGCCTCTGAAATGCAGGCAGCCCGTTACTGGGGTGATGTACAGCAAGTGACAAGGGTGGTGGCAGCAGTCTCGTCCCCTGCTCATCATGAATGGGGCTGGAAATAGGGCACTTTGTCTGAACATGTGCCATGCACCAGCAAAAGAATTACAGTGTCAGGGAGAAGATGAGTTCCTTCCCCTACAGAGGATTTGTGTCTGCTTTGCAGTAGCAAAAAGACAGAAGGTACAATTCAAAGAACATTAGGCTTACCTAAGGCCTGATCCATACATTTTACATACACACACATATACCCCTTCCCCACTGCATTTAATATTTTATGCAGCTGGTTTACTCTAGTGAGCAGTGTAATGTATAAGGAAGAAATGCACCCAGTTCAGCAAATCAGAGATAGTCCAAGACATTTTAGTGCCTGATGCAGTAAATCCAAATGGCAACATACACACACCGCCACCACCCCTGCCACAGTGATAGAAACATAATCATAATCAATTACCATCTATTGGACTTCACTGATACCTGCTGCTTCACCCCATCCTGTCAAATGATAGGAGCCAGCCCTGCAAAACATGAACAGAGTTCTCTCCCATACCAAAACCCTTGCAGTTAAACAACAAGATGGAGGATTTGTCTTTATGGTTAATGGTTTATCAGTGGTGTAGCTAATGATCATGTAACCCGGTGCCAAGCTCAAAATGTTGCTCCAGAAGTGGTGTCACAACCGGAAGTGACGCCATGCCCAAGCTTTATAAAAAGTGAAAATTGGGAGTAACCCACCTCCTCTCCCCAGCAGCTCGCCACCCACTTGCTCTGCTGCCTCCCCCAGTCAGTGGCATAGCTAAGGCATCTATCTGCTACCTGGAGTCTAAGAAGATTTGTAGCCCTCCCCAGACAAAATCAAATTTAATTAAGTAAATAAATAAAAAGTGTGCCCCTGATTGGTTTGAAACACTGTGCTGGGGTGAAGAGGGATGGTTATATTTAGCAAGAGGGACACCACTTGAAAAGGTGCCTTTTTACCCAGTGAGCAGGGGTAACTGTATTAAGATACGTGGAAATGTGAGTTGACGCATATTAACACCTTACTGGTTTCATGCTGTAACATGATAACATGTCATTGGCTTTCAGAACAATCAGTCTCATAGGTCAGTTTTGAGTTAAGAAAATCCACTTGTTCCATAAGGCAGTTGTGTTTTCATTTTCTGGTTAATTGGCCATAACTTTTGATAGAATATGGATATTCCAATGCAGTTTGTTTCATTGCATTCAGCATTAAATTACCTTTCCAATGATATATCACATGATGGTATTATTCATAAATAACAAGATTTTCACAATTTTGATCACTACTGTCAGGCTCAGTTTGTTGCCCCCCTAAAGCTTGAAGCCCGGTGCAACTGCTACACCCTGCACCCCCTTAGCTACACCACTGTGGTTTATAATTCGTTTTGATGATTTAAGATCTTGGAATCCAATTTGGTACTTTAGACTGAAAATCCAAATGAAACTTTGTGTTGTGGTTCAGTCCAATGTTGACTATGGGGCTTTACTTCATGTTGGTTTCATTGCATTTAGGCAGTTGTCTTTACTCAGTTGTCTTCTCTAATTCCTGAACTGATTTCTGATTCTGATTTCTTGACTGGAACTAGGTGTTCCTGTCGGGTGTGGGCAATCTGACTTCCACAGCTATGGGAGGGGGCATAGCTCCCTCCACATCTCAGACATGTTCCTTTTTTTCCCCTGCCACAGTTAACAGAGATGATTGCCTCTAACATTCCAAAATAGCATTTTCTTTTGCTTGTAAGATGATAAGGATTGACTTGCCAGACCCAGGGTCCCTCTAGCCCAGAATTCTGTTTCCAACAGCAGCCAGCCACAAAACCCTAAGAGGTCTTAAGAAAGGCATGAAGGTACTGTCCTCTGGTAGTTTCCCCCAGCATCTGACACTTGACATAAACTGCTCCTGAATACAGAAGTTTTGGTTAGCTACCATGGGTAATAGCCATTGTTATAAAGTGATGGTGGACACTACTCAGTGCCAGATACTTGGCAGGAGGAGGAGACCTGGTTTGGGTTCTTACTGAAGAACCAAATAGGTGGGTGGAATCATTCTGGGGCAGAGTTACAAAATGAATACCTGACTAAGATAAGGGTAGGACAGCCCAATCCTGACCAACTTTCCAGCACCGATGCAGCCCCAAGGTAAGGAAACAAGTGTTACCTTGAGGAGGCCTCCGGAGACTGCCCCTGTACCACAGAATGTAGTGCATACCATAGTGGCACGGCTGCATTGGCACTGGAAAGTTAGCTAGGATTGGTCTGTGAGCCCAGGAGCCTCATCCAGTGAGGTAACTACCCAACTTTCCTCCCTTAATTGCACGAGTGAACTTGGCTTGAGGTACTGTAAGTAAAAAAAAAAAAAAAAACTTTTTGAAGACTCAGGTATGCTGTTCTGCAGATAACCTGCTCCCCAGTTGCTAAGCAACATGCTCATCTCTTACCTGCTAGAAATATACTTGGAGAAAACTGAATGAACACATGATGGCTCATGATTCTCAGTGAGGGGTACTTGTTAGCAATGGTACAGGCAAGCCCCAGCATATACATAATGGTACAGGCAAGTGCCCAGTGAATATAAAGTCAAGGAACAAACCAAAGGTTGTTCTCCCTTCTTTCTGTGCTTCCACAAAATGAAAACATTGATGTCACCTTAACAGATGAAAAGTCCGTATTTTCAAGGGGACTTGTTTATTGCCCAGTGTGTTCATCAAGTCTTATTCACTTTGCTGCTCATTAGGTACAAGTCACCCCACCCCAGGTATCTCATTCATTCATTCATTCATTCATTCATTCATTCATTCATTCATTCCACCTTTATTAGCATAAAACCCAAGTGTCTCATGTAGCATGTGCCTTGGAAGTCACCAATGTCACCAGTTTCACAGCTAATGAAGTAGGAAACCCAGGGAATTCTGGACTTTGGGAGTACCTGGGTACCTGGGAGTTGTTTGCAGCATTGGCAGTTGGTCAGTTAGAACATGTGATTGCTATATTTAACATGTGGTTTTAGTGAGGTGCACACAGACATGTTCTTCATTAATTCAGTCCCAGTGCTAAAGATAGACACAGGCTGATAAGCTCCTCCTCAAAGAGGGTGTTCAAATTTGTTACATGGTGTCCTTTAGGGTTATATGAGCTAAGAAGTGTGGAATTTCTATCCCAAAGTCCAGAAACAGGAAGAGTGAGAGGACAACTGAAGAATGTGGTAGATACTCAGTTACCTCATCTCTTTCACATACAGATGGGACCTCAGTATCCACTGATTTGACTCACCACTGATACTGGGGGCCACCTTTAAATGCCTTGTAATAAAGGGGGGGGGGAAAGCCCAAAATCCAATTTCCTATCTTCCTGCTATTAAACCGTAGTGGTTGCAGGCTTCTCAGGGTTAAAGTTAGCTTTAAAGACCCACTTCTGGGTTTCTTGCCCCTCCGTTGTTGCCCCAAAATGCTTTGGAAGGAAGAGCAATGGAAATTACAGGTTACAAGCCATGATGCGTATGTGCAACCTCCTGATTTTAGAAATGGGCTATGTCAGAATGCCAGATGCAAGGGAGGGCACCAGGGTGAGGTCTCTTGTTATCTGGTGTGCTCCCTGGGGCATTTGGTGGGCTGCTGTGAGATACAGGAAGCTGGACTAGATGGGCCTATGGCCTGATCCAGTGGGGCTGTTCTTAGGTTCTTAAATGACAATGCATCAATGGAAGAGCAAGAAACCTGGAAGTGGATCTTTAAAGCTATTTTTCCACTGATTTGGTACCCACTGATTTTTTTTTAATCTACTGGGGGTTCTGGAAGAGAATCCCAGTGGATAATAAGACATGACCTGTATACTAATAACCTTTGGTGAATGTTGTAGGCAATGCCACTGATTCTGACTAGTGTTCAGGTCCCTCAAGGTGAATAAGGTGTTTTCTGGTCGAGAGGCAAATACCACTCCCACTTACCAAACCCTGCACTGCCCCCTGCATTCCAATTTGCCAAGGCAATTTTGCAATTTTGGGATTACAAAAACAACAGGGGGAGTGGGGAGTTTCCACATGCCCAGCAGGCCATGGTATATGACCCACAAGCTGTGCTCCCAGTTGTACAGGCTTTCTGTAGCTGACTGGGACCATCCCTGCTGGCAGTAAAACCACAGTCCTGATTCCATTCCACAGGCCCCTTTGTCCCCTGCCTGCTGCAGCCTTCCTTCCTTGGCTCTGTGAAATTCCTCAGGCCCAGATCCCAGGGTGGAGAGACAATCACAAGAGCCACCAAGTTACCTTGGGCAAGTTGCCTGGCACAGCAGCCCAGAGGCATATTGACTTTGGATAAGCAGAAGAGAATATGTAACCAGGTTGGCAACAGGCACCTGGCACACCTCCCCCCCCCCCCAACTGCTGCTGGGCTTATGTGACAGTAGTAGTTGTCCATTGGCAACACCTGCTGTGATGGTGGCTCATGGCCCTTGCTTGAGTTCTCCGTTGTACACATAGGGCCGGGAGGATCCTATGCCAGGCGGCTATTGGGAAACCGATTGGGACTGGTGTCAGTGTGATGCATGGGTTCACCAAGGAGATGCCCGCATCGCATTGTTGTAATTAAAGGAACGATGTGCCTCTGCTCCCCCCACTCCCTTGGCCCCCCCGCCGCGTAATCCCTCGCCCCCAGCGGTTCTTGGCTCTCAGCCACGCAGAGCCCGAGCATCTGGCGAGAGCCAATTACCAAAGGCGAACAAGGGGAATTGACGTCAGCGCCGGGAAATCCAGGGAGGAGTTCTTTGCCAGGATCCAGGCAATGAACCAGCGCGGGGGGGGGGGGGAGTTTTACTGTGACAGCTGCTAGGGGAGGGGCGAGCAGGAGCCCAAGTCTTAAAGGGCCAGCCTGCTTTTCAGGCGACCCCATTCCTCTCCGGAAAGGGGATCCTAGTTGATCATCCAAGTTGATCACCCAGCGTGACCTCTGCCTGAAATGACCATGGCACCCGAAAATGCGCGTGGGCTTGGCACCCAGGCCCTGCGACCAGGAGCAATGAATGAGATCCCCCAGCAGCTATCCGGGGCAGAAGCTTAGAAAGGTTTAATCAGGGCTCAAGCAGAACCACGGGCTTCTTCTCCTGAGGCTAAAATTGGTATCTGAAGCGGTGGCGTAACCAGAGGGGGGGGCAAAGCACTAAGTTTTGCAGGGAGCCCCACCGCAGCGTGCAAGAGCCCCCTCCCGCACCGCTTCGGAGCCATCCCAGGCGGGGGGAGCGGGAGGGGGCCCTCGCACGCTGCGGTGAGGCTCCTTGCAAAACTCAGTGCTTTGCACCCCCTCCAGCTACGCCACTGCTTCGTAGATCTATGGAGGGGAAAAAATGTGCTGCGCGGAGGCGCTGCTATGAGCTTCGATTACGCACTCCTTCCGCCCCCGCTTAGACCACAACTCCACAGGCGTCCGCAGCCAAGGAGCAGGAAACCATCACCCCGGGACTGCTCAGCAAGCCCCATTGTTTGGTTCCACGCCCCGCGACCAACCCTTGATCCGGAGATAGCAGGACACCTTGTGGTTCCATCTTGTATTACACTCAGCGCAGTGCAGAGCGCTCCAGCGGACTGACAGCTCAAGCCTGGCCACACTTTCCTGGGAGTAAGCCGCATTGATTCTAACGGGACTTACTTCTGCGTAGACATGCATAGGAGTGGGCTGTGGGACAGTATTCTCATCTGTGGTGCAAATGAAGACAGGACTTGCTTCCCCTCTCCTTTCCTGCCTCATTTCCACACACCCCAAATTTGCAGGGATGCTTTTTTTCATTTTACAGACTCCTTTTTGCAGTAGGTAACAGCAACAGAAAAATAATTACAGAAAATGTAAATGAGAAGCCTAAAACTGGACAGAAATGAGAAATTTGAGTAGATTTGTCATTGTCCAGAAATGCTACAAGCATGGAAAGACTGGACTTTGATTTTGTGTCATTGCCTTTAAACCTGAAGACCCTTTGGTTTGTCTTTAGTTCTTGCATGACATGAAGCACTACCTATTCCTATTCCCATAAGAAACCAAAGCCTTCTCCTCACTCCAAATGAGAACTTTAGGGCACAATCCTAACCAGGTCTACTCAGAAGTAAGTCCTACTTTGTTCAATGGGTCTTACTCTCAGGAAAGTGTGGTTAGGATTGCAGCCTTAGGGCCCAATCCTATTCAATTTTCCAGCCCGGTGCAGCCACAATGCAGCCCCAGAATAAGGGAACAATTGTTCCCATACCTTAAGGAGGCCTTAAGGTGACTGCTGCCCCACCACAAGATGCAGTGCATGCCCCATTGGCATGGCTGCACCAGCCCTTGAAAACTGGATAGGATTGGGCCCTTAATTGCTTGTGTCTGAATGGCTCATTGAAATGATTGTATTTATGTAAGGGTAGTCTTCTAGTCTCACAACAACCCTGTAAAGTAGGTTAAGCTGGGGGGGGGCTTTTACTCTTTATCTCCTCTTTCCAAAATTAACATTCCATCCTACACCCCTCCTGCAGGCTGAACATGCTGCCAACACTGTCAAATTCAGTCAGTGGTGGTCTGCTGAGATTAGCTGGTGCACATAAACCCCCAGTAGCATGGTACTGAAGACACCTCATCTTCTGCCAGGGGGATCCAGGCAGCTGGACTCAGCCATCAAAGCAGATTTGTTTACTTTGACTCAAGTCCTTCCCTCCATCAGGTGTATATCAGAAAGACATTGTTTAATTCTAGCTGTCTGAGCTGACATTGCTTAACCCTGAAGCTGCCTTGTTGTGAGTCAGAGCACTGATCCATCTCACTCAGTATTGACTGCACTGATCGGGCAGCTGCTCTCCAGGTTTTCAGGTAGGTGTTTTTCCCAGTCTGCCCCATCTGGAGGTGCCAGGGGTTGAACCAGGGACATTTGTATGCAAAGCAGGAGCTTTATTACTGAACTACAGCTCCCAGAAGGCCCAGCAGCTCTAGCAATCTTCATAATCATTTTGCTCTCTCAGTTTTTCCACTTACCTCCTTTGGTTTAGACTCTTTAGAGATTCTGATGAAGTGCCCTCAAAGTGCCTTTTTTCTATCTCTTTGATTCAGTGAATGTCAGTTTTTCCTGAATTGTTGCACAGTGCCCAGATGTACCACAGCACTTACCCAGCTTGGCATTGACCAAAAACGTCTGAGCAAATGGGACATCTGGATCCAGGTTAAGCCAAATGAAGGAGCTCTGTGTTAGCTTGGCTGGCAGGATCCAAATGCTTCAGAACCAGAAGCTCCTATCCATACAATCAATCAACTTGCATGGAATAGGTGAAGAAAGAAAGAACTGTTAGAAAGACAAAAGGAGCGAAGATCAAGGTTGATGAAAGGGAACTGGAAGAGCTGGGTGTGTTGAGCCAAAACAAAATGGTTCAGAGGGCCTGTCTCTACCTATCTATGAACAAACTGGAGGGGAGGGGAAGCTAATGGAAAGTGAATAGTTGTCATGTGAAGCTGATGGTGAGCCCCATCCTAATGCATTCTTCAGCCGGCACAGTAGCCACTGCACTGGTCTGGAGTGGTGCAAACATAAGGCACATTTGCAGAGTTTGCAGTGTTGCAAACATATGTGGCTACTCTAGAGCAGGCTGGGCTGGTGCAGAGGCCTATGCCAGCTCAGTAGGGCTTGATCCATTCCCCACACTGGTCCGCACAGATATGTTCATGCCAGGCGACAAGTTGGCAGGAGGGTGGAACAAAGGCAGGGAGGGGGCTTTATTGGGCAGGGAAGGGGAAAGGGGCAGATTAGGCACTGGGGGCATGGGATCGGTGGTGGCAGCAAACACCATATCCTAACCCCCATCCCTGGACCAGACAGCCCTACACAGGCTTCCTGATTTGCATCAGCTGGTACAGATCCAAGAAGCCCCACAGGGACGGCTGGGGCTTTACTCGGGTGGGGTAAGGGGAAATATATCCCCTTACACCAAGGTGACCTTCAGCTGCCCCCTAACCTGGGTAGGATGCAGCACAGGCCATGCAGCCTGGCTGTGTCAGTGCAGGTTAGGATTGTGCTGTCAGCTGGAACCAGATCGTCAATTTGTTGAGGCCAATATTGTAAGGCAGTATTTGTCAACAATTTTCTACTGAACTACCACTTATTTTTGTTCTAATTATCTTAAGTACCACCACCAATACCTAAAATTCCAAAGGCCATCAGGGTAAATAATGTTTAAAAGACTGAACTGTACTGTGAAAAATAATATATTCATGTGTAATGACTGATAGCCCAAGCCTAAGCATGTCTACTCAGAAGTAAGTCCCATTATAGTCAATGGAGCTTACTCCCAGGCAAGTGTGCATAGGATTGGGCTGTGAGTAAGTTATACATACTGTATTTTTAAAATGTGAATAGAATGGAAGTGACAAAAATATTATTAATGAGATACAGGGCTGCAGTCTGGGCTTCATTCCCAGCAGGGATGTTGCTGGTGCTGTCACTGCAGGGTCTGACAATCAGGGCCTGGTTGGAACCTTGGACTCGACCCTTGCACTGGGGCCAGATCAACTCCCACAGAGGAGGTGCTGGTGCCTCCTGCAGCTGCAGCTGGAATGGCCGATCAATGCAGTCTCCTGCTCCTCTGGCCTCTGCTTATGAGGCCACTGACCTCATCCCCCTGAGCGCGGCCATCTTGTCAGCCTTGAGATTGCGCCAGGGCCAGCCTCACAAGACTCTTGAAGCTGGTGGCCCTGCCAGGCTCCATACCACTGAACCACATCTCACATATCACCGGCGGTAGTGCACATACCACTGATTGAAAAAGGTTGGTCTAAGGTTACAGGTTGTGGTCTTTCCCCAGCATTACCTGGTGATGTCAGGGATTGCAGCAAGGAACTTCATGTCTACTAAGCTGCTGCAGTGACACAATGGCCCCATCCTCAGTTTTGGCAGGCAGGTGAAGGAAGTATAAAGTGTTGTGTTGTTTTCCCAACAATTGGAAGAACTGCCCTGCCTTTTTCCTCTGGCAAGAAGACCCCCCAGGATGCAAACTGGCACACAGCACTCCACATCTGCTGATTTCTGGAAGCCAAACCACCCTTAAGAACATAAGAACAGCCCCACTGGATCAGGCCATAGGCCCATCTAGTCCAGCTTCCTGTATCTCACAGCAGCCCACCAAATGCCCCAGGGAGCACACCAGATAACAAGAGACCTCATCCTGGTGCCCTCCCTTGCATCTGGCTTTCTGACATAACCCATTTCTAAAATCAGGAGGTTGAGCATACACATCATGGCTTGTACCCCGTAATGGATTTTTCCTCCAGAAACTTGTCCAATCCCCTTTTAAAGGAATCCAGGCCAGACGCCATCACCACATCCTGTGGCAAGGAGTTCCACAGACCAACCACACGCTGAGTAAAAAATATTTTCTTTTGTCTGTCCTAACCCGCCCAACACTCAATTTTAGTGGATGTCCCCTGGTTCTGGTATTATGTGAGAGTGTAAAGAGCATCTCCCTATCCACTCTGTCCATCCCCTGCATAATTTTGTATGTCTCAATCATGTCCCCCCTCAGGTGTCTCTTTTCTAGGCTGAAGAGGCCCAAACGCCGTAGCCTTTCCTCGTAAGGAAGGTGCCCCAGCCCCGTAATCATCTTAGTCGCTCTCTTTTGCACCTTTTCCATTTCCACTATGTCTTTTTTGAGATGCGGTGACCAGAACTGGACACAATACTCCAGGTGTGGCCTTACCATCGATTTGTACCATGGCATTATAATATTAGCTGTTTTCTTCTCAATACCCTTCCTAATGATCCCAAGCATAGAATTGGCCTTCTTCACTACCGCCGCACATTGGGTAGACACTTTCATCGACCTGTCCATCACCACCCCAAGATCTGATCTGTCACAGACAGCTCAGAACCCATCACCCTTGGATTTGGCAGAGACTAGGATTGGCTCTCTCACTATAGAAAATGGTTGTCCCTTTTCAGGTGATTTGTCTGTACATCTTACATTGCCAATGCAATAAGAAGGGTCAGGCCCACTTCCATTTAATCATGGACTGGGTCTCAAATGCTGCATGGAGCACAGATTAAAATGAGACGCAGTCCATATTTCACTCCCTCTCACCACCCTTCTGTCTATAGACCCATTTATATCCAAATGAGGATAGCACTTCATGCGCCTGATGAAGTGGGCTCTGACCCGCAAAACATCTTGCCACAATAAATCTGTTCATTTTTAAGGTGTCACAGTACTCTTGATTGATTTGGCTGCAAGGGACTAACACAGACTGTTTAATACTGCACATATGCAGGAGAAGAGCTCATCTATGTGTCACTGCCCCCTGCTGGCGATAATCAGAGCAGACTATCACAGAAATAGGTGTTATTCTGGGTGTTCTGATCGAAGACATGCACACCATCACATGAATCACACCGTATTATTTCTCCTGATTCTTGTGAGATATAAAAGAAAAAGTAACCACAACAAATGCCATTAATGTACACTGCTTTTTTTGTTTGTCTTTTTGTCAATTTAATCTTGAATGTATTCAAGAGTAGGTCTTTGAACATTGCCCAGGCCCCATGCACACACACACAAATGGTGAAACCTGATGTGGCACCCCATTTCTCGTGTTAAAGAATATGAATTTTTGGATTATCATTCCCATCACCCCAAGAATGGAAGACAGGGAGATGATGTCTTAAAGAGCATTATCCAGAGCCAGTGGATAAAAGGAGCAATATTGACTCTAATATTCATCTCAGTGGGTCATTAAAAATCACAACCATCAGTTTTCAATTTAGCCTTAGGTGCTGTACCTAATACAGATACTGACAGGTGATGTTTTCATGCATGAGGCTTAACTCACTTTCAGTCTTCTGTGTTTCATGTGGAAGAGAAAGCAGAGATGGGGCATTTGTAATGCACATGAGCATTTTGCTCACATTCAAATGACAAAGCTAATTGAAGCAAGAACCTCATGTGTGAAAAGTGGGAACCTCAGTTTCTCTTGGGTGTCTGGAATGCTGGTGAATTGTGTAAGATTACACAGCTGTATTAATATGTATCTATAGTACTACTACTCCAGCAGCAGTCTGCTCAGACCAAGGGAACAGAAGAATAATACTTCTTAACACGTAGCCATTTGTACAGGGCTTTCGGAGTGTTCAGAGTACTTCCTAAGCATTGTCCTGCTGTAATCCTTACAGCCAGGTTGTAAGGTAAGTGTTGTTGCGCCCGTATTACAGTTGGGGGAAGTGAGGCAGAGTGGTTTGCCTAAGGCTACCTAATGAGTTTATAGCAGAGGCAAGCACAGGATTTTAACCACTACTGCACTACACCAGCACTCACTTCAGTTTCATTGAAATATGTATTCAACATCCACTGCCATGTCCCAATCCTTAATCTCCACCTTAGTTTAAACTCATATTTTATATGTGAAAACTTGTACTGCATTTGGACTTTGGTGCTGGAAATAGCAATGTGAGTTCTCACAAGGAGAGAAGCACCCAGCAGGGCCTGGGACTTTGGTTGTCCTTCAGGTGCTCCTCATTTTAAAGACCCTGCTTGGTGCTCAGACTCCTTTCTGAGATCAGGGACCACAAGCTCAGACACTAAGCTCAGGAATTGCTTGTGTCAATATTGGCAGAAATGAAACAATCTACAATCCTTGGGGGAATGAAACGTCACATCATTTTAAATATCTGAGGCTCAATCTTATCCAACTTTCCAGCTCTAATGCAGTCATGTGAATGGGCTGTGCATTGCATCTTGCAGTTGGGGGGGGGGTCATGGAAGCCTCCTCAAGGTAAGGGAACATTTGTTCCCTTATCTTGGAGCTGCATTGTGGTTGCACCAGCACTGGAAAGTTGGGTAGGATAGGGCCCTGAAGCTAGGAGATGGCCTCAGTCTTCATCTCCATAGGTTGAGCACATATCTGTAAACAAGTTCTCATTGGCTTTGACATGCAAGACTCTGGAGGAGTTTTATTTAGGCTCAAGCTCCACATGCAAGTCTAGCCACAGTGAAAGACTGGGATAGCCTCACTCTAAATACTTGTTCAAATCCAAGTTATTTAATAAAAACATTCTTTTACTGTGAATACTTCTCTGGCTTTTCCTGAGTCTCTAAGGAATCCTACAGCACTTGCTATTTATGCTAACGTTTTCAGCAGTGGCCCCCCCCCCCCAAAAGTCTCCCTTTTTGGAACTTTTTTCATGCCTCTAGCAAAATCTTCTGCTCTTTGTTTCAATTGCCCTTAAATTGCCTTAAGTGACATCATTACACAGCCATAGCCTACTGGCTAAGTACGACATCTCTATTAGGTGATCCCTGATTGGGTGGAATCATCTCTATGGTTAGACCAGGAAGGTAGTTGAAGATGCTACATTTGGATGTGAGGAATGGCACCAAGATGCAGCTGCCGGCAGGGAAAATAAATTCTTGCAGTCTTAAAGTCTTAAGTGGGTTTTTTTTGGGGGGGGGGGGGTGGAGGGAGAAATTTTATCTCCACCACAACTAGTTTTGACCTGAAATGTGAAAGTGTGGGATATTTGGTATAGCCCTAGCTTGGACATACTTATAAGCATAGATCTGGCACAGGCTTGATAGAATTCTTTCCTCAGTGTATGCTGGGGAATACCTCATTGCTCCAGGTTGGACCTCCATCATCAGCCACTTTTGATGTGTGGTTGTATGAGTTGCTTAACTGGGCCTTTGTGCCCTGCCCTCCCCTCAACACTCATTCATGATTGGAGTTCCAAGAGTACCAAGTACAAGAGAGGTCAGTCTGTGTGTGTGTGTGTGTGTGTGTGTGTGTTTCAAATGGCGAACTGGGACATTGCTGAAATGGTCCCTATGAAATTAAGGACTTTGTATTCCTAGGAGAAAGGCCACAGCTCAGAATTGGCCCTCGGTCATGCAGCTCCTTTTTGCTACCACTGAGATCCAACCCTTCTCAATGAAGTCTCCCTCCCCACTACATACTGCCTCCTTAGTCAAATGGGAGGTGTCCCAGGGTGAAATCAGAGGGAACATCCTTTCCCACCCCCTGCAGCCACTTGCAGCCTAGTGGTAGTGGCTGTTCATGTTGTTGAGATGGGAGGTTGCCATGGTACTGAAAGGTGCCGAAGGTTGCAGGCTGTGAGTGGGGTACAAGGTCGGGGTTGAACCTGGCCAATAAGAGAAGCTGGTTGGGGTCACCCCCGAGGCCATGATGTTGAGTTTGGAAATGCCAGAAAAGGGCAAGGGGGCTTGGAATTTGTAGAGGGTGTGGTCAGGCGTGGCTGGCTGGCAGACCTGCGCCAGGCCCTGGAAGTCAAACTTGTAGGCGTAGCGCTTGCCATGCACCTTAGTCATGATGTTCTTGTCATAGTAGTAGCGCAGCGCTCGGCTCAGCTTGTCATAGTTCATGTTGGGCTTGCTCTTCCGCTCCCCCCAGCGCCGGGCCACCTCGTCGGGATCCAGCAGCTTGAACTCCCCATTGGTGCCCTCCCAGGCGATGCAGTTCAGGTTGGCACGGTCTGAAAGCAGTTCCAGCAGAAACTGCCACAGTTGGATCTGCCCACTGCCTGAAATGTCAAAAGATGAGCAGTTAGGAAGGCCTACAATTGGGAGGGAGCAGCCCCCCATGTGAACATAATATAAAAGTGCCTGATATTGAGCCAGACCTTTGATTCCTATCTTTGGTTCCTTCCCAGTAAGAGCTCCTTTAGAGGTTGTGCTAAGTGCAGGCAAATTAGTTGCTCAATGTGTCAACCACATACCTAATGCCCTCTGTGATGTTTTTGCTTCTGGAAGTATTCACAACCGAAATAAGGACTGGCATATAATACAACTTTAATAAACAGAGTGATGCAATAATTAGTAGTCACAAGCTTTCCAGTGCTCAGTCCCATGTTACCTTGGGACCAGTCTCCAAATCACCATTCTCATAGAGCCCAATTCTATGCAGAGACATACAAATGGGGGGCCAGGGGCCTGGGCCCTAGGTGCCAAGCTGCAGGGGGGTGACAGAGGCCACCTCCCAATTTTTTAAATCTTGGTATTTTCAAATAAGACCATCATGTTGTGTGTAATTGGTGTAATTACACAATCAATTGGTGTGTAATTTCATGCAGAACACAATGAAACAAACCACAGTGAAATCAAAATGTATAGCCAAGAAACCAAAAAAGGAAAACACAATCACCTTATGTAACAAAAAGTGAATTACACTGGAATTACCACTGGGAATAGCTTGTTGCAAGCATTTCAGAAAACCAAATGTATTCTTCTAAGTGTACGTATATTTTGCCTTTCTTCCATATTGCAATAAAACTGCTTTTGTATGTATGAGAGAGCAGAAGCCCACTGCATATTTTCTTGATGGGCATTTCTTCTCTGCTTTTGTTTTGGGTTATGATCTCTAATGTTGACTACATATGCGAAACCTATAAGTTCAATAAAAGAAAATGTTCACTGTCTGAGCTTCTTTTCTGGCCATTACTATTATTCATTTCATATCATGACTGTTACTGAAAATAATTTTCTCATGGAAAGGGTGCCAAAAATGTATAGGTCCCTGGAGCCAAATGACCTTTGGCTGCCACTGATTCTATGCAAGTCTACTCAAAGTTAGTCCCATTATAGTCAATGGCACTCCCAGGTAAAAGCGGATAGGATTGTACCCCAAGTATCTATTACACAGATCAACACACATTTTACTTCCTTAAACATTACACCAATTCCTGGATATATTTGGGGTGCTGATTCCAAAAATGGCATCCATTTTGCCCTGTCACATCTAGTTTTGGAGACACAGCATAGCCTTTTTAGTGAATGGTTCAAGTAGCTTTTTATGAAGAAGCTTACACCATGGCTGCCTCATGAGGAAGCTGCTTGAACCCTTCACAGATGAAGCTATACTATATCTCCAAAACTAGACGTGATAGAGTAAAACAGATGCCATTTTTGGAATCGGCACCCTAAATTCAAATCAAACCACCATAAAGTTTGGGAAAAACTTTTCTGACCCTCAATTTTGTAGGCCTGTGTTATAAGCCATCACTGCTCTCCCACAGTTATGTCTAATAATAATGCATCTTGTGTTGAGTTTTTCATACGAGCATGCATGAGGCTACTTTGTCCTGGTCCGTCTCGGGGCTGGCATGTCCATGGGGCAACCTGACTGGTGCCCTGTGTTTCTCATTCATTCCTACTGCCTTGGCTGCCCATTTGCCAGACTGTGGGACAGGCCACCCCACCCTTACTGCTTGCTCTCTGGGATTGCTTGCTGGCTGTGACTTTCATTCACTGGGTGGGTGGGAGAGACTGCTGGAAGCTTTGGCAACCTTTTCCAGTTTGCTGTCTGGGCCTGGGTTGTAAGAATAGTGCTTGTGGGGGCACACATGAAGGGGTGGGTGTGTGATTGATATCTGGGCTCAGGCAGTGGGACCTCTCTGCTTCAGTGTTGTCTGTGCTGGCTGGAGCTGCTTTCTTGGCATTTTGGATGTGGGGCTTTTTCAGCCTTGTGTGGCAAAGCCTGGGATTGAGCCCAGCATCTCCTGCGTACAAGACCTGTGCTCTGCTTCTGTGCTAGGACTCCTTCTCTCACAAAATGTATGTTTTTGGCTGCCACCTGTTTTCTCTGCTGATTTGATTGTGGCATGATTTATTGTAAACCAACATGTGTGAATTTTATTCAGAAAATCAGTATAGACATGTATTTAAAAAGTATATTTTAAAGCAGCCAACAGCCATGGGGGACTTGAACCCACAATCCCCAGTTCTGGAAGTTAATGCTTTATCTATTAGGGCCACTAAGGGCTTGATCCTATCTACTTTTCCAGTGCCAATGCAGTCGCAATGCAGCTTCGAGGTAAAGGAACAAACATTCCCTTACCTTGAGGCCTTACTGATTGCTCCTACGACCACAGGATGCAGTACATGCTCCATTGGCATGGCTGCATCAATGCTGGATAGGACTGGGCCCTAAGCCTCTGCATGCCATTACATGTCATATTTCCCTATTCCATCTCCTATTTCCCTATTCCCTATTTCCCTATTCCATCTCCAATTTATTGATTGGTGAAAGAGGAAAACTACTGTACATTTGGATAGCATTGTACTGGGTGGGGTCTTCTTTCTTTTTCCAGTCAGCGCTTTACACAACATATGACTGGCAGTTGTTGCTCAAGGTTTTTGGGCAGCTGTCTTCATCAGCCCAAGCTACCTGAGATCCCTTTATCTGAAGCTGCAAGAGGTGAACTTGACTTTTCATGAGATTTTTAGGTTGTTCACTGGTTACAGGAGATCTTAATGTTTACATTTTTATGATTTTTTGTAAGCCGCTTTGCTTTCACATACACTATGTGAAGTTTAAAGCCAGAGGAAAATGCACAGGCCTCTACTGGGATTATACTTTTATTCAGAAGAGAGCACAGCCTGAGAAGACTTAGAAAGAATAGGAACAGTGATTTCCTCTCCTATGTTTGTTCTAATCTGTGACCATACGATATGTTCATCATAGACTTTGGGGGTCTCTGACGACATCATCCAAATGTCTGCCTGAGCCAGTATAGCTACCCCTGCGCCAACTCAGGGCCCAATCCTATCCAACTTTCCAGCACTGATGCAGCCTCAGTGCAGCCCCAAGGCAAGGGAACAAATGTTCCCATACCTTGAGGAGGCCTCTGTGACTGCCTCCACACCACAGGATGCAGTGCATGCCCCATTGGCACAACTGCACCAGCATGGAAAAATTGAATAGGACTGGGCCCTCAGAGTGTTGCAAATGTGCTGTAAAGCATGTTTGTGGCTTTTTGTGAACCAGCCCACCAGCCCTGCATCCAGGAGCAGCACAAAATGGAGCAGGTAGCAGGGATGGGGAGAGGGTGGTGGGGAGGCAGGTAGGGAACATTTGTGGGCAGGGGGAGGGTGGAATGGGGTGGATCGGGGCCAGGAGAGGGGTGGGTTCAGAAGAGGCCTCCTTTGCTGTATCCTAACCCCCTTCCCCAGTCCTCCAGGTGTATATAACACCTCCAGGTGTTATATAGCAATATAGCTGGCACGGATCCAAGAAGCCCCATATGGCAGGCTGGGGTCTGACAGGGTGTAAGGGGAAATAGAGCCCCTTACCCCAAGGAGACCTCCAGCTAAGCTGACTGTGCCAGATCAGGTTAGTGCTGTCAGAAACAAACACCAAACGTAAATAAGTGAAGCAAGGGTGGTAAAGTGTTGTCCTGATCATTCATTCATTCATTCATTCATTCATTCAGATTTGTATCCCCACTTCTTCCAAGGAGCTCAGGATAGTGTACAAGGGATACACTCCTTTTGTTTTTTAAAACTTTTAAAAAACTTTTTTAGAACTTAAAAAAATTCAATAATATATGGAGATTGTCATTCGGTCTGGAATCTCTAATCAACATGAGCAGATGAATATTGAGAGGACTGTTTTAATCAGTGAAGCTATTTGCTTATATTTGAGTCTGCATTGGTTCTGGTGTATTCCTGTGAGTTGTGAGATTAACTGTGTTTCTTGCTGCAGTGGAGGATCTGAACACGGGATGAGGTTGTGTTCGTACCCTTGATTGTAGGGTACCCTGCATCATTAAAGCGGATGGCATTGACCAGCACTTTGGCAATGAATCTCATGTTCTTGATACATCCAGGGGAACCGCACTGGACCCCTGGAGTACAATATAGAGCAACTGGAATAGCAGGCTGCCAAGCGCTCTGTGGTGTGCACAGCATATGCACCAGAGGGGATCTGCCCATGGGAGCTTTCTCACTTGCACTGAGATGACAGCTTGAAAAGTGCCCTGTTCAACCCTTCTCCAGTAGAAGCCATATAAAATGAATGTAAGAATGTTTGTTAGTTTGAAAAAACAAAAACAGGCCATTGATTCAGATTTCTGAATTATTTCCCTGCTAAAATCAAGTGTACACAGACATTCTGTACACAGGTATGGGTGCGCCCTCTCCCCCAATATATAAAAAAGAGCACGATCCAGTCAACATTAAACACTTCTAAAGCTGCAGTCCTGTGGATTCTTATCTAGGCATAAGCCCCTCATTTAGCATCGTGAGATTCACGTCTAGATAAGCATGTATAGATGTGCTGTATGCGCATGCAGTTTTATATGGTTCCTTGGGAGTAAACCCTACCTAACCTCAGTGGCATTTCTACCAGGGATCGGGGCTGCGGGTGCTGGAGCTCTGCCATAGACATCAGTGGTACGGAAACACTGTACATGCTGCGTCGCGATTAAGCAGGTTGTCTTAAGTCCGCGGGTAAACGACGATGGCACGATGGGAGCTGTCCTTAGGATCACACTGATTGCAGGGACCAAGCAGGTATGATCCCAGCAATCCGCAACAGCCCCAAAGCGAGGAAAGCAGAATATCTGTCCCCAACCCTTCCTTTTCCTGGTCCTCCTCGGGCTTTTGGGGAAAGGGCTTCTTCTCCTCGCTGGGTTTAGGGGAGGATCCGATCTGAGGCTCAAGCCGCGGCTAGGATGGTCTTGTGAGGATCTCAACCAAGAAGGTGTCCACCAAGCCTTTCCTGAGCACCGGCCCGGGCTCGCTCGCCTACATCGGAGCACTGACATCCAGTCCCACGCCTGCCAACTTCCACGGAGTTCAATGGCACCTGCTACGTCTAGGTTGACAGCCTAAGAGCCCAATCCTATGCCTATCTACTCAGAAGTCAGTCCCATTAGAGTCAATGGGGTTGCTCCCAGGTAAGTGTGGACAGGATTGCAGCCTGAGAACCCAGTCTATGCATGTCTACTCAGAAGTCAGTCCCATTAGAGCCAATGGGGCTTGCTCCCAGGTAAGTGTGGATAGGATTGCAGCCTGCTCGACCCGCTTGACGGGTCATCCTTCCAGTTGCCTCGTTTGGGGTCAGATCCGGTGGAGCAAACCTTGTGCCCTCCAGCCGCCCCAACGTCCCCTCTGCTGCGATCGCGCCCCGGCTGCAATTGTGTGCACACGGACCTTGGGGTCCACCCCCCAGATGCCCTGCCGAAGTGATGCGCACAAGCTGAGCAGCTGCCTGCGGGCAAGCCCCTCTATCTCGAGGACACGGACTGCCCCACCGTCCGGGGTGCTCCGACGGTTTTTAAGAAAGAAAGGAGGCCCACGACGAACGGCTGGAAGGCTCTCTAGCGCGGGATCGATGCTCGCGGGGGGAGGGACTGTTCAGATTCCCAGTCCAGGCAGGAGGAATGTTCCTGGGCCTGGAGATCTTTTTGCGCGCGTAAAGGTGCCAAGTCTCGGGCCGTTCCAAAGGAAAGCGCCTCTTGGAGCCGCACCCCATAGAGATCTGTGGAAGAAAGTCGGGCGGGGAGGTGGTCGGGTGGCTTTCCACGGAGAGTCCTTTCCTCCCCTTCGGGGTGGCCACAGGCAACCCCCCTCTCCCCAAACCGCGAAACGCCTTTCCTAGAAGGCGCACTGGGGGCTGGAGTTGAATCACCAGCAAAAGAAGGTGATGGGGGGGGGCAAGCAGGAGGAAAATTCGAATGAATGTCCAGATTTCCCCCCCCCCAGTCCGTTAAACGGGGTTTCTTATGTAAACCGGTGGAACGTGAGCGGAACGACCCGAACCTCGTTACCGACTGCCTGCACTCTCCTTTGTCTTGGTTTCAACGACGGAAGGATCGTTCACAGTTCCTATTTTAGCATCTTATTGGAGTTCATGCCAGGTCACTAACAGAAGGGTGGAAAATCCCCGAGGCGGCGGGTTGAGAACGGAAACGATTCTTAGCAGCTCCACAGCACAAGCCTCTGCATGTCTACTCTAGAGTAAGTCCCATCGTGTTCACTTGGACTTACTCCCAGGAAAGTTTTGTATCGAATTGCAGCCTCATTTCGTTCAGGAGGGAGATCGCCCGGGGACGTTTCATTTTTTAACCACAAACAACCCCTAATCCGCAGACCCGTTTCGCGCGGGTCCTGATCCAACGCGGACGTCTCTTTCGCTGTTGGGCGTCGGAATGGGAACGAGTCCCGCGGCGCTACTTGGTCCAGAGAAGCCCCGAAGATGCCCCAGAATCTTCTTCGCTCGCATTGTTCCCAGGACCACAGGGCAGGGCCCAAACCCTCCCCCACCCCGTCTAAGGGTCCTCTCTAGGGAAGCCTCCGAACCAAAACCAAAACAGGCTCTTGGGAGAGAGGAACAGGCTGGAATCCTAGACACACTTGCCTGGAAGTAATCCCATTGGACACAATGGAACTTACTTCTGAGTAGGCTTGCAGGGGCTCGTGCGGGCAGTCGGCAGTGCTGGGTGCGTTGCGGGAAGGAAGGGTCCAGCGTGGGCTCTTGGAAAGGGGGGAGGATGTGGAATTGGTCCCCAAATTACCCAACGAGGTTCACCACCAGATCACTGGAAAATTTTCCAGCCCCCCCAGAGTCGTGAGTCGCTGGGGACGCTGACCGCCCTTGCGAGCAAGCGCCACTCCCAGCGCCTGATTCCAGAGACATCCCGACCTACCCCCCTGTGAACATCTTGGGGGAGGAACGGAGGGATGCGGAGGGGGAGGAAGGATGGCTTCACCTGGCAAGTGGAAGGCAGACAGTCAGTGGAGTCCGAAAGGATGGCAGTGGCGTCAGGCTGCGATCCTATCCACGACCTAAGCGTAAACCGCACTGACGAACTGGATTTATATTAAATCCATTTATATTAAATGGTGAATGTATTTTGAATGCGGCTTGCTCCCAAGTGAGTGTGGACAGGACTGCAGTCTTAGAGCCCAATCCTATGCATTTCTACTCAGCAGTAAGCACCGCTGATTCCCAGGTAAATGTGGATACGATTGCAGCCTTAGAGCCCAGTCCTAGGCATGTCTATTCAGAAATAATGCCCATTCTAGTCAATGGGGCTTACTCCCAGGTAAGTGTGGGTAGAATTGTAGCCTGAGAGCCCAATCCTAGGCATGCCTACTCAGAAGCCCCATTCTAGTCAATAGGGCTTACTCCCAAATAAGTGTGGATAGAATTGCAGTCTTAGATCCCAAATCCCATGTATTTCTACTCAGAAGTAAGCCCCATTGCAGTCAATGGGGCTGACTCCCAAGTTAGTGCGGATAGGATTGCAGCCGTAGGACCCAATCCTATCCAATTTTCCAGGGCCAGTGCAGCCTTACCAATGGGGCATACGCTGCATCCTGCGGTGGGGGGGGGGGGAGTCACAAAGGCCTCCTCAAGATATAGGAACATTTGTCCCCTTACCTCGGGGCTACACTGCGGTTGCAGCGGAGCTGGAAAGCTGAACAGGATTGGGCCCTTAGTGCGCAGCCGGATCCCATTCGGAAGATGTCAGGTATGGAAGGGCTGCTGGTCTGAAAGGCGGAGGGGGGGTCTGAGAGGGGGCGACCTGAAGCTCTTGGAAGGAAGGTCCATTGAAAGTCACGGGGCTGCAGACCTCCATGTGGAAGGTGGAGGCAGCAGTTTCCCATCGTTTTCGGCATTTAAAAAAAAATCCCCGTTTTCATTGGTATCACAGCCCCGGGGGAGGGGGGTGAGCCCCTTTCGTTTCCAGGACTGGCTTGGGAAGGGTGTTCGAAAGCAACGAACCCGGTTCATCTCCTCCTTGCACAAAGACGTAGGCGGGAAGGTATCGACTCCAGCACTGTGGGCCCGATCCTACCCACTGTCCCTGCCCACGGGCAGGCGGCCACGGAGTCCTCTTCAGGGTAAGGGAATGTCAGTTCCCTTACCGCATTGCGGCTACATCCCTTGGACCGGATTGGGCCCTGCACCGGCAAGCCCTGGCGCAGAGAGCGGCTTTTCCCTTCTGTCCCCTCCCGGCGATGCCGTCGAGTTTGGTCTTGCGACGGATGGAGTTCAAGCATCCCTTTCTAAATCCCCCCCCCCCAAGTAGGAAGAGCAGCTACTGAGCGAAGTGGGAATCCCTCCGACAGCGCCCTTCTCAGATCTTCGAAAGGGAAAAAGGATGCCCTTCAAGATGCGGAGCCTTGGTATTCTTTTTTTGGGGGGGAGGGGGGGCTGCACTGGCACCGTCGCCATCTCATCGCAATTGGGTACCGCGGTGGGAGATCTGCCCTTTGGAAGGAGCCTACAAACCGACCACACTACGGCAACTACACTGGAGGGCGCGTACGCGAGGCGCCTCTTGGAAGAGTCCCCGAGCCCCTCTCTCTCCCAGTGCCGCTCTTACCTTTCTGAACCCCGGGCCCCAGCGAGCCCCACGCCTGGTTCTTGCCGTCTTTGAACAGCGACTCCCCAACCGGGTCTGTAAGGGATAAGAGAGAGAGAAGCGGTGAGAGTCCAATCCTAGGCATGTCTACTCGAAAGTAAGTCCCATTAGAGTCATTGGGGCTTACTCCCAGGAAAGTGTAGATAGGATTGTAGCCTGAGTGAGTGACAGCCCAATCCTAGCTACACTTTCCTGGGAGTAAGACCCGTTGACTTTAATGGAACTTACTTCTGAGTTGACATGCATAGGCTTGCCCAAGTCTATGCATGTCTACTCAGAAGAAAGTCCCATCCTAGTCAATGGGGCTTACTCCCAAGTAAGTGTGGCTAGGACTGCAGACTGAGTGAGTGGGGCAAGGCAAAGCCCCCAACCGAGCCCAGCAGCAGCTCCCACCCAGGAGGCTTTGGGGAAGGGAGTCCCTTCTCCGCGCACGCCCCGTCCCCCCTCCGCCTCTCCCCCCCGCGGCCAGGCGCTATGAAGCCAGGAAGCGCGTCCAGGAAAAAGGAAATCCGACTTCCGACGGCAGCCGTCGAGGCCGCTTTAAAGAGGGGGAAGGCAGGCGCGGCGGCCGGGCGCCGCTTCTTCAGGGCGCGGAGGAAGCAGGCAGGGGCAGCAGCGGAGGGGCAGCCCCCGAGCCGGACGGGCAGCCCCCGCCGGTCCCCCGCGCCCTACCTGGCAGGTACATGTTGAGCAGCAGGGTCCGGGCCGCGCCGCGTCTCATGGCAGCTCTGCGCGCACCCGGCGCCCGCGGGGGGTCTTATCGCCCGGGGAAGGGGACGCCTGCGACGGCGGTGGCGATTATGCGGCACGATCCCCCCCGTGGAAGGAGCCGGGCGCGGGGGGAGCCGGTCTCCCGGCAACGTCGAGGGGCGCGGGGCGGGCGCCGCAATTTCCTCTGCGCTTTAATTAAGGCGCGGCGCGGCGCGGCGCGGGCGCTTATCGGCCCATCGGACTTTCATAAAGTTCCCGTCTCCAGGGAGAGCGGCGGCGCTTTCCGCCTCCTTAACTCTTTGCAAACAGGCCGCGCCCGCTTCTGCTCCAGCGCCTCTCGGCCAACAAGGAAACCGGCCCCTAATGGCCCTTGAACCCGAAAGCCAGGCGCCCCCGGCGGAGCCACGGCTGCCCACGAGCGCCTCTGGGGCCAGAAGGCGGCAGGCGGGGAGCTCCAGGGACGTGTGGAGGGTGGGGAGGCAGAGCCTCCCCCTGGAGTCCTTCGAAAAGTACCCCAGCCCTGTGAGGCGCCCAAGCACCCACAACCCATGTGTACTACACTCCCTCCCTCCTCGCGTGGGTTGTGGGTGATTGGGTGCCTCACAGGGTGGCGGCGCTTTTTGAAGGACTCCGGGGGGAGGCTCTGCCTCACCTGCCTCCCTCCCATTGCACGGGGGGGGGGCTCTATTCCTTCCATCGCCCTTGGTCTCGAGAACCCTAGAAGAGCCTCCTGGGTCGGCCCCAAGGACTCTAGTCCTAGCATCCTGGGTCCGAGTTGCCGGCCAGCCAGAGGATTCCACCGGGAGACCCGCACTCAGGGTATGAACAGTGGGTCTTCTTCCTCTGGCTTCCAGGGGTGTATTACTGCCCCTGATTCTGGAGGGTCCACATAGGGCACAATCCCATGCACTGTTTTCAGTGGGACTTACTCCCAGTAAAGTGTGGCTAGGATTGCAGCATGAGAGCCCAGTTCTATGCATGTCTACTCAGAAGTAAGTCCCATTAGAGTGGATGAGGCTTACTCTCAGGTAGTTGTGGCTAGGATTGCGGCCTGAGCCCAATCCTATGCCTGCCTACTCAGAAGTAAGTCCCATTAGAGTCAGTGGAGCTTCCTCGCAGGAAATTGTGGATAGGATTGGACTGTTAGTTCTCAGAGCTGACCGACCCTGAAAGCATCTCCCCTTGAAGCTCTTGTCAAATTCCACCCTTCCTCCTCCTCTCCAAGGCCATTCAAACAAGACACCCCTTTAAATGATGGTATATTGACCAAAGTGGCCCAGCTGCCTGGAGTGGGTGGATGACAAGAGAGTCAAACCCCATCTGATGGCCAAGAGCTAGGATAGGGACAGTCTGGGCAGGGGTCAAGCAAGCCCACCCAAGGCTTCTTGCGTTGCCAGAACACATGTCCAGAGGCTCCATCCTTGAAGGGCTCCCGATGAATCTGTGCACCCTGGAAGCACAAGAGACAATGTAGCAGGCCCAGAGTCGCCCAGACCCTTCCCGGGCTACACTCTCCCTGGGACATGGTAGCTGCTCTGAGGCTTCCCCTCCTCCCCAGCACTGCTCAGTCCCTTTGGTTCCCTTTGTGAGGAAGCAGCAGCAGCAGCATGCCCTCCTCTCCCTCCTGGGTCACCTGGCTGCTGGGTGGTTAAGAGTGGTCTGTGCCCATTCTCCGCCTGCTCACCTCCAAGGCCAGGCTTCAGGAGCCTCAGGACCTCAGTGCACTGCATCTGCAGTGGGGAGGCAGTCACTGAGGCCTCCTCAAGGTAAGGTAGTGGTTCTCACACATTTAGCACAGGGACCCACTTTTTAGAATGAGAATCTGTCAGGACCCACTGGAAATGATGTCATGACTGGAAGTGACATCATCAAGCAGGAAGAGTTTTAACAATCCTAGGCTGCCCTCCTACCCACACTTACCCAGGAGAAATACCATTGACTACCACTGTATATAGTAGCCTGTTAAAAGTACAGATCTGTAACATTTCCCCAAATGCAGTCACATACCATGGTAGCATCAAGTCTAATATATGAAAATAAAATATTGAAATGAATGGGGATCCACCTAAAATAGGCTCACGACCCACCTAGTGGGTCCCAACCACAGTTTGAGAAACACTGTGGTAAGGGCATGTTTGTTCCCTTATTTTAGGACTGCATTGCAGCTGCATTGGTGCTGGAAAGTTAGATAGTATTGGGCTCTCATTCCTGATGGTCCTGTGTCCCAAGTGGGTGATGGGGTTGGGGGCATCTTCCCCGCCCTTAGCCAGCTCATTTGGCATTGCGAGGCTCCCTTGCTCTTGGGGGGGGGGGGCCTATGGGGGAGCTCAGGCCGAGTTTTCCTCAGCCCATTTAGTTACCCTTGCAGTGATCCTGTGGGGTGTTTGAGGCTGGCAGGCTTCAGGCCCAGGACAGTGGGACTGGACTCTGAGTCTCTCTGAGTTTCCTTCTACCTGGACACTACAGAAGCCCCGCACCCAACATGGAGGGCGCTTCAAGCTCAAGATTAAGGCTCTCTCTGCTCGGCTTAGCCAGAAAGATGAGATAAAGTGAGACTGAGGGCTCAATCCTATCCAACTTTCCAGCACCAGTGCAGCTGCAATGCAGCCCTGAAATAAAGGATTGACTATTCCCATACCTTGAGGAGGCCTCTGTGACTGTCTCTCCACCACAGGATGCAGTGCATGCCCCATTGGCATAGCTACACTGGCATTGGAAAATTAGATAGGATTGGGCCCTCAGATGGCTTCAGACAGCGAGTTTGGGTGTTGGAGGAGGGTGATGCCTGCCTCTAGTCCCTCTCTTTCATCCCAAAAGGAAGGTCCTGACCCTGCCCACACCTGCTGCCTTGTTCACAGCAGTCAGTTGCCCTCTGAGTGCAAATTCAGCCTCTAGTCCAATGGCTCCCAAACTGTGGGTCAGGACCCACTGGTGGGTCATGACCTGGTTTTTGGTGGGTCTCCAATGGGTGATGGAAAGATCAGATAACTAATTGTCTCAAGCCCTGAGGCTATTGAAAAATCAAATACTGTAGCTGCTAATTACTCTGCAAAGAGCTCAGCTCCTGCAGTTTGCAAGATAGCTGCTAACTGCCTTGCAAGGAACTGAGCTGCAGTTTGCAAGCATGTGTAAATATAGAGAGATACATGTCTGAGGGGTTATTATTACTTATAAATAAATAAAATAATTCTTTCTAGATCTTTTTTAAAGGCTGGTAAACCTGGGTGAGTCCCAATAGAGTGTCATTTGAAAAAGTGGTCCTAGTGCTAAAAAGTCTGGGAACCACTGCTTTAGTCTGTTCTCTTGTGTTATAATACAAAATCACGGTTTGTCTTTTTTAAAAAATAACTTTTATTGGACAAAATCCTATGAATAATCATCACATACAAAAAAGCCCCCCCCCCCCCAAGGTACAAAAAACCCTTCTTTCTTGGGTGGGTGCCATCTTTCCTTGTCTTGTCTGGAACGGATCTATACAGAGCACAGAGACATCTAGTGGTGGCATGCCGCACATTTTACTGTCACAGGTTGAGGGGGCAGCCAGCATCACAGCTCCATGTGGAGTGCTGGGCAAAGACTGAAAGAAGCTGGGGTTGGGGAGGGCAGCGGTGGATAGGAAGACAGTTTTGACACAATGGGTTTTCAGAAGACACCTTGTCGATGCTGATTTGTTGAAAAGTTTCTGTTGCATGGCATGAATGAAACAGCCAGATCACACATGCTGCTTATGTTACGGGATTTTATGTCATAGGCTCCCTTGCAACTCATTGTTATATCCTTGTCATTGCAAGGATAACTATTTGCTTTTCCACTTCCTAGTAGTTTGCAGTAGGATTTGTAATATAAATCAGAGATCACCCTCAAAGTAGAAGTTTTTTGTGTTTTTTTTGTGTGTGTTTTTTTGGTGATGCTTTTATATGACTCTTGCTGATGAGACTGCCTTTTGGACCATATTTATTTATCAGAGGCATGAGAATCTGTTTCAGAAACTTCTGGCAGATCTTGGAACCCAAGTTGCCCCTACCTTTCATTAACATTCTTGGCACATGCGAGATGGCTAGGAAGTAGAGTGCCTCTGAGCATGACAAAATGCCTCAGGACACCTGGCTTCCCCACGTGGGGGGGGGGGCTGATTTTCCAATACAAATGTGTCTTCCAGGCAGACAGGCTTTACTGCCACTCTTTAAAATTAGCTTGTGAATTCCTGTGGAAAAATAAATATCTGGAATTGTGTGTGTCTGTGTGGGTAAGCCTTCAATTTAGTTCATCATGCACTGTGGCTGTGAGCATGCTAGGACACATGCCGTTGCCCCAAACCTCTAGTTTCATTTTGTCCCAAATGTCTGGAAACCTCTGAATGGACATGCCTTGAATGATACCTTGCAGAAAACCAGCATGTAAGCTTTCCAAATAAATAACTGATCCATAGGTAATTGGCATGATGGTATTCTGCAGTTTCCTTTCCATACATTACTCTCTTTGTAATAGGTGAAGGGGAACCTGCTTCTTCCTTAGTCACCCTCACGCTCCTTTGAAAGGAGATGAGAACTGGGTGGTAATGGCTGCTAGATGCTTCCTGGATCCTGTTTTTCCTCTCTGTATCTTTCCCTTCCCTTGAGTCAAGCATTTTAACCTTTACTGGAACTTACTTCTCTCCAGAGCCATATGCATGTACTGTAAAGGCTGCTGACCTGGTTTGAAGGCAGATGATGTGTTCACCTTACTGAAGTGAAGCAGGGCTGGGTCTAGTTAATACTTGGATGGGAGGTTGCCTAGGAATCCTATGCTGCCTTGGTGGAAGAAAGGTAGGATATAAAGGTAGTTAATTGTCATTTTCTAGGTGATTTTGTCGATCTAACGGCTACTGCCTAGGGTCTTCCTGGAGGTGACTACTGAGAGATTCATCACTGATTCATTTCTGATTCATCACCAGATTCTAGATCCCCTGTAGCCTGAAGGAAATTGTACCTCCCACAAATATTATGTTGTAAAGGTGGAGAACCTGCCCAGGCCAGAGTGTAACCCTATTTTGGTGTTTTATCCTCTGAGCCCATTGGGTCTGACATGATCATCTTTACATGCCCTTCTGCATCTCCTGGCCCAAGCACATCTTTTCCAGGTTGCCACTACACTTGATCTTTCATGAACTGAAGATTCTGTTGCTTCTCCTTTCATGCCCCAGACTTGCTTTAGCTGCCTGAGTCCTATTAATCAGCCGCAGGCAACTGAAAACAAGCCCAGCACAGGTAGGGTATGTGAAGCCGACCGGAAATGATGGATTCGGGTTCTTGATCACCCAAAGTCTCCAGCATTGTTTCTGGAGACCTCTGAAACAAAGCAGTATCTGAGCAGGAAGAGGAGACAGAATTGGTCACAAGAACAACAGCCTTCCTCTTCATTCCCCCTGAACATAGATGGCAGTTTGTCTTGCAGGGCAAGGGCCCAATCAGAGATGGAACCAGAATGGCCCTTTTGCCTGGACCTCAGGTTCAGAGCGGGCCTCAAATGGAGACATTTGTAACATGTTCACATCCTCATTGGACCACAATATAGTAGTCGCTATTTTTCGGCTAGGTCTGGAATGTGCAGAGTCATGATGAAAAGTCTTCTGCTGTAACATATCAAGAAATAACCATGCTCAGCCCCACACATTTCTGGCACTAGGAAACACAGCCTCCTGATCAGAGAATTGAGTCAGCCTTTTGATCCAGCTTGGCCTATGCTGTCAACACAGACTGGCAGCAGCTCACCAGGGCTTCAGGGAGGGGCTTTTCTCTGCCTTACCTGGAGAACCTGGGACCTTCTATAGGCAAAGCAGGGACCCTGCGACTCAGCCACAGCCTTTCCCCGCATGGACTTCCTGGGCAAGCAGGCACTCTGGTACTGTACTTCACTATTCTATTTTTCTTAATTATATATTCTTTTCATCTTCTCATCCTCACCAGCATCCTTAGAGGTAGTTTAGGTAGACAGACAATTGCCTAGTGAATTTCATGGTCTCTCAAACCCAGATCTCCAGCCACAACAGGAACCTGGCTCTGTCCTTATTGCATAGCAGGGTTTCTGCTGAAGAAAAGTGACAAAGATTCAGAAAGGCACACTCTTCCTCCTCCACCAACACTGGCCAGAGAAACCAGATGGGTTATAGGACTGAAGAACAGGAGAGGCAGGCTGGGAGTGGGAGAGAGTGACGGGTTCCAGGGCTTGGACAAAGGGAAATGGGTCTGCCCTGATTTAGGGAAGGGCAATGGCGGAGTATACAGGATCACACCTATGCATTCTGTTTCAATCAATTTCTTGACAGCTACTGCTCTCAGATGCTGCACCCACAACAGCTACATGATTTAGACTCCTCACTTCCCCTCTACAAACACACCGGAAAGGATGTGGGGGGGGGAGTGGAAATCCACCCTTCAACCACACTGACTGTGAGTGCAAATACTTACTTAAAAGGTAGCTAATCAAAGTTCTTGTCCTAGGCTGGACTGCCCATTTTCAACAGCACTGAATGTTATGCCCAGGCAGAATTATTGGATGTTTTCATCACCTTGGCAAGAAATCTTACCTTTGCAAAACTCCCCTCCCCCATTTCCCTCTCTCCTGCATTCAGCTCTGGAGAAGGTGCCCACTGCATAGCCCACCCCAACTTTGTTCCCACTTACCTGTGGGCCTGCTCAAGGCAGAAGCTGACGTGGCCCTGGCAGGGAAAGTCTCAGGTATGCTACCTGTTTCCAAGAGGGAGGGAGGATTCACAACCCAGCTCCCGGAGGCAGTGTGAGTGCAGGAATGTTTGAGCAAAGGGAGAGGCCTGCAGTAGGTACTTCCTCATTGGAAGGAGGGCAGAGAGAAAGTGCAAAGGAGCAGCCCACAACATACTAGGCTGAAAGGTGCAGGCCTGTCAATACAAATGTACATGTAGGGCTATCCCTTGTTCTGGTGGCAGGGCTCCTGTAGAATAGAACAGGTCCCCACTGCACCTCCCTGCCAGCAGACCTGTGGGATTTCTGCCTGTAATGTATCTGTTAAAGGTGCAGGAACCCTGACAGAAATTAAGTGATCACCCTCTACAAAATAAATCTTATACCGTACCGGACTCAAAAAAATAATACCATGAGAAGTTGAGATGCTTCAAACCCTTCTTGCCATCTACTTAGTAAAATAACAGAATAGCCACATAACAAGTCACTGAGTTTGGGAACTGTTTAAACCTGAGCACTATTGTCACAGCATGCTTGAACATTTTGAAGGAATTTTTCTTTTCAGTCAATCAAGGCAATTAATTATACAGGGCACAATCCAGCCAACGTTAGGTATAGTACTTAATTTTCATTGGCTTGTAACCATTCGTATTAGGTTTCCAGCCCTAAGTTTGACTCTACTGTGCTGTTTGACTCAGAATTAATGTGTAATGGGGCCTGAAGATACTAGTGCAGGGGCAGTGTGTTTGGTTTATTTGTTCAAGACTCCACTTCCATTCAGCCATGCACAGTGTTTAAAGGGTAACTGTAAAATGATTGGAAAGCACATGGTGTGCTCAAAAGTGTTATAAGAGTGGTCAGAGATGGTGTCATTTACATCTTTAAATGTTCAAAAGTATGAAGCAGATTATTAAATAGATAAAAAAAAATTAGTAATGTTGTGCATGTTCTTAGAAAAGCCATCAGGAACATTCAATATACAGGGTGTCTCAAAAAAAAAATGTACACACTAATTCTAGAAAACCTACAACACTCAAACACCACCTCTCCCCAACATCAGAGAGCTACTTCTTCATGCCACCAATGTAATTGACTACTGGAACCATATGATGGACCCAACTGTATATATCATGGATGTCAGACATGTCCTTTCCATGAGATTAAGAAGATAAAGGGACAATCCAATTGTTAGTCAGGAAGGAAGTGGGTAGGATTGCCAGCTCTTTTCTGGCAGAGTTTCCATGCCATTAAGATATTTAGGGCAGGCAGAACTTCAACAAAGGCAGTTTCCTGCCTGAACAGGAACCCTGCCAGAGTCAAAAAGTGGCAACTCTAAAAGTGGACATGGAACCCAACTTCCAAGAACTCAGATTAATTTTTCCCAGGAGTCCAAATGTCTGCTTCACAGCGCACATTGACAGGACAACTGCAGGGGCATGGGACTCTTTTTTGATCAAACCAGACATGGCATTTAATGTGTCTCTGAATCCCATGCTTGGGATTCTCTGTCTCTTGGTTTGAACCAAATGCAGCTACAAGACCCCAATTCAGGTGCAGTAAAAAGATGGACCCTTCCTGCCATGGCCTCCCAAAGAAGCTATTTCTCCATGAAGCTCTCTGTATTATTTATACCATAGTGGAAACTCATTTTTCTATCCTCACAACACATTTGGATAGATGGGATGTTGTAAGGCAGGGATGTCCAAAGTTTTTGGCAGGAGGGCCACATCGTCTCTCTGACACTGTGTCGGGGGCCGGGGGGGGAAAATTAATTTACATTTAAAAATTGAATACATTTACATAAGTTTACATAAATGAATATATTAAAGGTGAACTTATATGAATGAATGAAGGTCTTGCAATAGCTCAAGGCCTATAAAAGACCTTGCACAAAGCAAGGCTGGCCTTTCCTTTGCTGCTGCTACTGCATCACAGACGTGAAACAGCAAGCAGCGGAGGAAGCCCTCATCCCACAGCTCACGTGACAGGTCAAACAGTTGCCCTCACGCTGAGAGCAGTTGCGTCAGGCCAGTGTGGGCTCCAACAAATCTCCAGAGGGCCAGAGGTTCATTGGAGACTGGGGTATCCCTGAGGGCCGCATTGAGAGGCCTCAAGGGCCACATGTGGCCCCAGGGCTGAGGTTTGGGCACCCTTGTTGTAAGGGGTAAGCCAGGCTGTAAGTATAATGGGAGGTTGAGAGAGGAATTACTTCAGATCTTCAATTTCATGTTTGTAGGTGGGGGATTCAGCAGGGTCAACTGCACAGCCACCTGTTGGTTTCATTCAGAGTTAAATGGCAAAAAAAGCAATTTTATATTTGTTTTTTTTCTTGTTTTTGTTTTGTTTTAAAATTAAGCTATAATCCTTCCTGTAGAAGGCCGTCTGACTAGGTGATCCATACCTTACTCACATCTCATTTGGACTATTGTAACACACTCTACTTGGTACAGAATGTGATGGACAGGGTGCCTTCTGAGTTCCCATTGGCTTGAGATTGCACAAATGCTCTTTGATTTGCACTGGTTTTCAGTTTGTTTCTGGGCACAGTTCAAGGTGCTGGTTGTTACCAATTCAGCTTTATATAGCTTGGGACTAAAGACCATTTACCTCCCCTCACTTTAACCTGTGTGCACATTGCATTCATTCCACCTCCTAGGAAGGAGCAGCTAAAGGGGAAGTTTTTGGTAGCAAGGCCTTTTTGGTAACAGCTCCCTGCTGAAGTAACTACTATACTGTCCAATTTTAAATGGGCATTAAAGGCTTTTTTGTTCTGTTTGACCTTTTCTGCATGCTGTTTTGTCTTTCTCCCCACTGTGCTGTCTTTAAACTGGATTGTATTTTGTGGAACCTGTAAGCCACCCTGACTCCATAAATGGGATGGAATGGTGGCCTGCATATATTTAAATAAATAAATAAATAAATATAAAGCAGTGCATTTTAAGAGCAGCTGCACTGGTTATTTAGTGAAATATATCTCACCCTGATTATAGCACTGTTATCAACAAACAAGCGCCTACACAAAGGGATTTGTGTCTTTATTCTCATTCCACGTGGCTCATTCATATTAGGTCCCTGGTGAGGACAGCTTATGAACTAGCCAGCAAGAATAACTATTTTTCAAGAATGATCGTGTGGCCTAAAAATGTTCTTTTTGGAGGGATGGCTTCCTCTTCTTTGACACCCAAGTTACCACCCCAGAGGAAAACCTGGGTGAACCACGGCACTGTTGTTGCAGAGCTGGTGGAAATGCATTTATGCGACTGTACTGCTGCTTTTGGACCACTATAAATGGTATTCCTCATAAGGCATTGCTTAGGTCCAAGGCATCACCTGAGCACAATCATCAGTACCAGAGCCATTGGCCCATTGGAGTCATTAGGGCAGTGACAGCAATGCACAAAGCATTCATCATTCAGTGAGCACCTGTGCATTGCTGTTACTGCCCCAGTGGCTCCAGCAGTAAGTGGGAGGGGCCACTTACACAGCGTATTGAGGCACCTGAAATACTTACCACACTGCCTCCCTCTGGCTATGCTACTGATCATCATCATCATCATCATCATCATCATCATCATTTAAAGTGTTCAAAGCTCTTCACGCATTTTAGCTGATTGTAACCCTTATAAGAACTGTGTCATGTAAATGAGTATTAGGATCTCAGTGCAGAGAGAAATCTGAGGTCAAGGCCTACCAGTGTCTAAAGTCACTGACCTCTGGTCAGTCTTTTCATTCACGATACAACACCAGATTACTTGGCTTCAGGGAAATGTGGGATGACTGAGGGATTCATTTCATTCTGACTGGCAAGTGCTAAAGCTTTCTAAGTGTCTGCATGAAGGACATGAAGCTCCCATGTAGGGCTGATCAATCCATGAGGCCAACTGAGTGATCGCTTCAGGTAGCAGATTGGTGTGGGAGGGTGCCCATCTCTGTTTGCCCACCAGCCTCTGCTTCTTCTTCTTCTCCTTCCACTCCCTGGACTGGAAAAGGAAGAGGGGGACAGAGAGGAAGATGAAAGATGGAGAGGACAGAAGTGCTGAGTGAGAATATTGGAAGTGAGAGTAACAGAGGCTGCTTAAATACCATTGGGTAAAGGAGGACAAAGTTCCAAACAACACAGTCCTGGAACGTGCTGGAATCCCTAGCATGTATGCACTGCTGAAACAGAGACCCCTGCGTTGGCTCGGTCATGTTGTGAGAATGGATGATGGCCGGATCCCAAAGGATCTCCTCTATGATGAACTCGTGCAAGGAAAGCACCCTACAGGTAGACCACAGCTGCGACACAAGGACATCTGCAAGAGGGATCTGAAGGCCTTAGGAGTGGACCTCAACAGGTGGGAAACCCTGGCCTCTGAGCGGCCCGCTTGGAGGCAGGCTGTGCAGCATGGCCTTTCCCAGTTTGAAGAGACGCCCAACAGACTGAGGCAAAGAGGCAAAGAAGATAGGTCCATAGCCAGGGAGACAGACCAGGAACAGACTGCACTTGCTCCCAGTGTGGAAGGGATTGTCACTCCCGAATTGGCCTTTTCAGCCACACTAGACGCTGTTCCAGAACCACCATTCAGAGCGCGATACCATAGTCTTTCGAGAATGAAGGTTGCCATCAACAAAGGAGGACAGAATTTGGCATGCTGCCTCAGGCATCAGAAGGTACTGGGTCAGCCCAGCTCCCATGGTTTTTAAAAAAAAATCAATGCAAAATGGTTGCTTGGTGGAAATGAGTGTCCCCTCCTGCTTCAGTGCCAAAAAAGGCTGATTTAGGGGAATGCAGTGGGCAGGGAGGGATCTCTCTGTTTGCTGGACTAGTGACTGCTACTTGCATTTCCTCCTCGATGCCAAGATGGGACTGCCTGTTTGTCCAGTGCAGGATTCCTGGGCTGATTTTAGTGTGTGGCTAGGTGTGAGAGGTGGAGGCGGGTCACCCTGTACTGCAGGAAGGGACTCCAAGGGGGAAAAAAAATAAAAGATGCTCTGTTTTCAGCAGTGCTGCTTTGGAAAATGCTACCAAAGTCACACCATCAAAAAGAATGTTAGGGATGGGGAGTGGACCCATACATCTCCAGCCGGTGGCTGTGGAGACAAGAGCATTCTACTAGAGACCTACCAAGTGTTGAGGCTTCTGCTCTGTCACCCTCTTGCACAAATGAGAAAGACTCCTGTGGCACTTTTATTGTGGTATGAGCTTTCAAAGGCTAGAGCGTCCTGCGGCTCACCTGAAAACAAGGGGCTTGCCAATACATTCTGTGGCAAGCAAAAACCCAGAGATGTGAGTTCAAGTTCTCCAAGTCGTATTGGAGCCAGTAGTAGCTGGCTAGTTTAGACCTGAAACAGATGAAGAAACAAAACTAGAATATGACTGAGTGTATGCAGAGCACATTTCCCTACTTCCCCCATAAATCTACAATTTGGTTCTCTAAGTCAAAAAGAAAGCACTAGTTCTGGCCGATCTGAACCTCTGTTCCTCTCATTTTAGAAACTCCTCTCTTTTTCAGTACCCACTGATTATGCCCTCTGAAAGCCTTAGCTTTAAGAGTCTGGTAGCGCAATCCTTAATGTTGGTTCTGCCAGCACCAAGTGTTGCAAATGTGATGTAAAGCACATTTGTGACTACTTGTGAGCCAGAAGCACTGGCGGGAAGGCCTGCGCCAGCCTGCTCGCAGTGAATCCAAGCCCCTAGCCTCTGGCAGAGGTGAGTAAAGTGCGTAGCACATAGGCTGAGATTGGGCTGTGGGCAGGTATTCCACTGGTGGGGAGAGAGTGTAATGGGGCAGGGGAGGGCAGAACTTGGGGTGGGCCAGGTCTGGGAAGGGGTGTGATCAGTGGAGGAGGCCTCCACTGTATCCTAACACCCTTACTGGGCCTGCAGGCATTACATGGGACTTCCCAAATTTGTGCCAGGATTTGTGCCAAAAATATTGCTGGTGCAGATCTAAGAAGCCCCATTGGGCAGGCTGTGACTTTACCTGGCATAATGGGACAATTGTCCCCTTAGCCTGAGTAGACCTTCAGTCTCCTCCTAACCTGCACTGGATACAGTGCAGGCCATGCGGTTAGGATTGGGCCGTCACTGTGATGCAAAATCTCTGATGACATTTTAATTTTCTGCAGTGATCTGTTGCAGTCCAGCTTGCTCATGGTTCCATTCGCTCTCAGTGACTTACATATTGTGGCTTTATTAACCTGAAGAATGTGAGCTTACTTCAGCCTGGGCATCCCTTCCATTTCTCAGCTTCCAGTTAGGATTGTCCATTTTTCAACCCATCTCCATAGCTGTGCCTTTTCACTGCAGCTTGATGCATAGATACAAGCCAGTAGTATTAAGTGTCATCTGCCAATTTATGCAGATATCAAGAGCAGGCTAGCCTGCTTTGTCGGAGAGCTGACAATTCTACTTCCAGTACAATAAAGCCTATGTTCTTCTTGCCCACTTCACTGTTGGTAGGTAGACTGCTAAGCAAATATGTTCTGTGCAGGGAACTGTACCAGTCTAACCTGTTGCTAACGAGCTTTTCGGGTGATATTATGGCTCTTGCTTCAGCTCTCTTACTTAACCTTCTTTCTGTATCCTGGTTTGCTGCACGGGTCACAGGGCATTTAATCTAGGAAATAATATGTAAATATGCATAGCTTCTGTTAGCACTTGGATTAACCCTTTGTGTCCTAACTTTGGCAAACAAAAAAAGAGAGAATATGGTCAATTGTGCAGTAGTAGAGCCATCCTAAGGAATATTTTCTGAATGCTGTTTAGATCGGGGAAGTCTTGGGATTTCTTCTCCATGTCCATTCCTGGGATGGTGGTCTATGTCTCCACGCTCACAACCTAGGGAAAGAAGCCCTAGATGAACATAGATGAACAGGCCTTGCTGAGGGAGAATCAGCATGACTTTTGTAAGGGTAAGTCTTGCCTCACAAGCATTTTAGAATTCTTTGAAAAGGTCAACAGGCATGTGGATGTGGGAGAACCCGTGGACATGATATATTTGGACTTTCAGAAGGCTATTGACACGGTCCCTCACCAAAGGCTACTGAAAAAACTCCACAGTCAGGGAATTAGAGGGCAGGTCCTCTCCTGGATTGAGACCTGGTTGAAGACCAGGAAACATAGAGTGGGTATCAATGGGCAATTTTCAAAATGGAGAGAAGTGAAAAGTGGTGTGCCCCAAGGATCTGTCCTGGGACCCATGCTTTTCAACCTCTTCATAAATGACCTGGAGACAGGGTTGGGCAGTGAGGTGGCTAAGTTTGCAGACAACACCAAACTTTTCCGAGTGGTGAAGACCAGAAGTGATTGTGAGGAGCTCCAGAAGGATCACTCCAGACTGGCAGAATGGGCAGCAAAATGGCAGATGCGTTTCAATGTAAGTAAGTGTAAAGTCATGCACATTAGGGCAAAAAATCAAAACTTCACATATAGGCTAATGGGTTCTGAGCTGTCTGTGACAGATCAGGAGAGAGGTCTTGGGGTGGTGGTGGACAGGTCGATGAAAGTGTTGACCCGATGTGCGGAGGCAGTAAAGAAGGTCAATTCTATGCTTGGAATCATTAGAAAAGGTATTGAGAACAAAACATCTAATATTATAATGCCGTTGTACAACTCTATGGTAAGGCCACACCTGGAGTATTGCGTCCAGTTCTGGTCACCACATCTCAAAAAGGACATAGTGGAAACGGAAAAGGTGCAGAAGAGAGCGACTAAGATGATTACTGGGCTGGGGCACCTTCCTTATGAGGAAAGGCTACGGTGTTTGGGCCTCTTCAGCCTAGAAAAGAGACGCCTGATGGGGGACATGATTGAGACATACAAAATTATGCATGGGAAGGATAAAGTGGATAGAGAGATGCTCTTTACACTTTCACATAACACCAGAACCAGGATACATCCACTCAAATTGAGTGTTGGGCGGGTTAGGACAGACAAAAGAAAATATTTCTTTACTCAGCATGTGATCGGTCTGTGGAACTCCTTGCCGCAGGATGTGGTGATGACATCTGGCCTGGATTCCTTTAAAAGGGGATTGGACAAGTTTCTGGAGGAAAAATCCATTATGGGTTACAAGCCATGATGTGTATGTGCAACCTCCTGATTTTAGAAATGGGCTATGTCAGAATGCCAGATGCAAGGGAGGGCACCAGGAGGCAGGTCTCTTGTTATCTGGTGTGCTCCCTGGGGCATTTGGTGGGCCACTGTGAGATACAGGAAGCTGGACTAGATGGGCCTATGGCCTGATCCAGTGGGGCTGTTCTTATGTTTCTTATGTTTCTTATGCCTACGAGTCACCACGGTTGCTTGCTGTCCAAACAGATACCATAGTTGTGCCTTCAGCAGCAGCTTAACATACAAACCTTAGCAACTGGTGAGATTGATTGCTATGCTGTGATAATCTTCACTTTATGATTTATGTTCACCACGTTGTTAAAATCATTAGAATAGGCCAGGCTAGTTCCCCCTCCACCGGTCTTTGAGGATAGGAATCCTATTGTGAACCGTGGTGGCTGACCCAGTTTTAGCTTCTCTCCCAGCTTGGAAGCTGGAAACAAGTGGGTACCCTGCTGTGAGTTTACGACTGTGTTCTTGCTGCTTTGACCAGCATCATACAGGCAGTGTGTGGCAGAGGCAGCAAACTCAGCCTGGCTTTCTCAGATTTTTTGCTAACTGGGGAACAGTGGCCTGTTGGTTCACCTATCGGCAACCCCAAATGCAAGACTTTCACTGACAGACGGAGAAAAAGAAAAAAGGGTTTGGTAAATGCCTTTATTGGCTACCAGCTGCAGATCTGCTGCTTGGTGGGGCCTTGGGCACAGAGGCAGGTGAGGGGGGTGGTCTGCAAGAGCATCAGGGTTGCCGCTGCTAAGGCACAGCTCAGTGCTGAACACGGCGGATGGACTGGATCTGGTTGGTGTGGGCCTGGGTGCTGTATTCGCTGTACTTCTTGTATTCACCATTCTGTTTGTCCCGCTCCAGAACATACTGGTAACCCCGGTAGCCAGGATATTGATATGCAACCCACCTAAGAGGATAAAGTGGATCATTAGCAAGTCAGGCAGTCACAACTATAGGGTCTAGGACAGGGGTGCCCAAACCCCGGCCCGGGGGCCACTTGCGGCCCTCAGGGACTCCCAATGCGGCCCACAGGAGGCCCCCAGTCTCCAATGAGACTCTGGCCCTCTGGAGACTTGCTGGAGCCCATGCTTGCCTGACGCAAGTGCTCTCAGCATGAGGGTGACTGTTCAACCTTTCACATGAGCTGTGGGATTAGGGCTCCCTCCACTACTTGCTGTTTCACATTTGTGATGCAGCAGTGGCAGCAAAGGAAAGACCGACTTTGCTTTGTGCAAGGCCTTTTGTAGACCTTGAGCTATTGCAAGACCTTCATTCAGTCATAGAAGTTCCATCTCTAATATATTAATGTATGTAAATTTATTCAAATTTGAAATGTAAATTAATTCGTTTTTTCCCCCGGCCCCCGACACAGTGTCAGAGAGATGATGTGGCCCTCCTGCCAAAAAGTTTGGACACCCCTGGTCTAGGAGATGCTTCGGTTACCCCAGCATGATTGGTCAATGACTCTTCCTTCCCATTTCAGTTCCAAGGACTTTGAATAGAATGTACCACCTTAGTATCAAGACAACTTTGGGCATAAGAAAGGGGGAGGCAAAGGATGACCAGCAATCTCCATGTCCTTACTTTGGATCTTCACACCCTTGTCTAACCCTTTCTTTCATCCTTTATTTTCCAAAATACATTTGACCACAATATTCACTCCTTGAACCCTCCCACCCTCAACTACGTAAGGGTATCTTGCTGTCTGAATGGCTCCACCTATTCTCCCTTGCTGCCTCTATGCCTGAATCCACCTCCCTGAACACCTACATGCTACACCACTTTCAGCTGCATATTACTCTGGCCTCAATTTCCTCTCCCTTTGCTGCCCCCAAATTTGCAAAATTTAGATGTTATGTTTCTCAGGGCAGGGTCCTGTGTCTTTTTACTAATTTTACTCTGTGAAGCAGGACTTGGGAGGAGCTGTAGCTCAGTGATAGAGCATTTCCTTTGCATGCAGAAGGTCCTAGGTTGAATCCTGGGCATCTCCAAGGAGATGAGCTAGGAAAGACCCCTGTCTGAAACTCTGGAGAGCCACTACCATTCACTGTTGACAATACCGAGCTAGTTGGACGAATGGTCCAGCCCAGCATATAGCAGATTCCTCAGTACATTGAAGAGGATGTATAAATAATAGCAGCTGTGGCAATCTAAGAGTTGGTCATGGTTCAGCCGGCTTTGCACATGAGTATTGCTGGGAAGGCAAGAATGAGGTATGAGAGAACCCTACCACAGGGGGCCCTCGAAAACCATTCCCAATCCAGAAAGCATAACTTACGCTCCAGAATGGACCTTGATAGAGGCCACCTCCTTCGAGCCCCAGCCCATGGCTTGCAGGGAGGGGTAGTCATCGCTGAGCTCAAACTTGCGTCCTTGGAAGTTCTCTCCTTCATATAGGGTCACTTTGCTGTCACTGTGGTTCTGTGGTACAGTGTAGAGTGGTGGGTGATTCAGAGTGTCACCATCACATGAAAAAGGCATCTGTGCTTCCCATTACTTGACAGGAGCTCTCCCTTTCTGCCTTTCAGTCTCCCTCCCTTTCATCATGAACCTGTTTCATGGTATGCACTAATCTCTCCTCACACTTCAGAAGAATACACCTAGCTGGCATCTCCAGAAAGGACAATCACCTCCCACCTCACAAATTGGGAATTACCAAGGTAATTATCAAGGTAGACTACCTTCCTTCCTACTGGAATTTTCTAGATGGGCTAGCATGGACCATTTAATTTGTTTTTCTTCAGTGTCTTAAAGGCTACAGGGTGTCAATTATGTAGAGGTGCCCCCCCCATATTTGAAAGACTGCCCCCTATTTCAGAACACTACAATTCACTGTAAGAAGTGTCTTACTAGGCTGAACCTCATACATTTTGCCATTTAGTCTGGCATTCCAGCAAAGTTTATGAAGTTCATAAACAGGTCACAAAAGTTATGGTCACTGCCTGTTTTTATCCTCACTGTCTGGTAGTTAAAGGTATACAGCCTCTGTACGTGGGAGTTCTATTAAAGCTATCGTAGCTAGGCTAAACTTACAGGACAAGACTGCACCTCTCAGGCTGGAGTGTTCCTACATTTTGATTTGACAATCCTACTCTCACAGAATGAGTGAAACCACAAGCTCCTGTTCAGACTGAGAAAGTAAAGTCCCCCTTTAGGGACCAGGGGTTGCTGGGCTAGAGGTTTACACAGATTTGACAGTGAAGAGAGAAAGACAAAGGTCCTTGGAAGGTAACAAGTTGCATTTTTCCTCCCTCTCCTCCTATTCTCCTTCCCTTCCCCTTTGTTTCTCCTGTGCTTCCTCTTGACTAGCGTACTGCCCCCATTATGTAGCAAGCCCAGATGCCAAGGAGGACAGTGCTTCTGTGCAACTGGAGCAAATTTCCATTTTTGTGCAGAAGAAGCCGTACCTGTCAAAATTTCCCCTAAGTTATCATGAGTTTGGTTCCCCTTATGTTGCTGCTCTCATACCCCCTTATTTCCCTTCTCCAGTTCCACCCTCTGAAGGTCTCCTGCTCCTTCCAGCAACTCCTCCCTTTTGCCCTTGTTGCCCCTTTCACCTTGGACAGTCCCTCCAGGACACCAATGAGTTCCTTCAAAACGTTTCTCAGCCCACCCTCTTTGTTCCATGAAGCCTTCAGCAGATCCCTTTCATTCCCCTCCAGAGAGAAAATCTCAGTGCGTATAACTGAACCAAACCTATACTCTTACACCAGGATCAGGGGACATCCACTAAAATTGAGTGTCAAGCGATTTAGAACAGACCAAAGAAAATATTTCAAATGCGGTCCTGAAAGAGCAGATAAAGACGCCTGGGAATTCTATAACTATGCAAAGAAAACCCTCCAAGCGTTTCAAGGGTTGAGGAATTGTAGGCTACTGGTATCTCCCTGGACATAAGGAGTTAAATCTGAAACTGGGCACAGCTGCATCTCCCTCCCTTCCACCACCCATTCCTGCCAGCCAGGAACGAGATGGTATCTCACACCCCTTTATTAAAGTGCGGGTGTAATCTGACTGGTTGTTATTAAAGCCCAGAGATGGGGACGTGCGGAGATTTTAAACCCTGGTGAGAAACAGAAGCAGCAGCTCTTGAGATGAAGCGATAGACTATGCTGGATGCAGCCCCTTTGTCACAGATGCTACAAGTCCTGTCCAGCTAGCCTGCCTGACATACGCAACTCCTTTCCTGCCCATTGCCTGCTTTCTCACTCCTTTGCCAGCCCCCTGACTCTCCCTCCACTGAGCATAACAGCATTTGCTAAAAGTACCCCTCCAAATATGGCTTACTCATTTTGCATATGGCAATTTTTTTAACATATGCAGATTTACAAATGACCTCTTTGCTTCTGCTACTCAGGCTGCTCCTTCACCCAAAGGCCAGGTGGCAACCTTATCTGTCCACCTCCCCTTTCTCTCCAAGACTAGACTGCTTTGAATATATAATTCTCCAAATGTTGCTTTGGCTCAGCCCAATCCGCTTATAGCTGGATCAATTTCTGCCTAAAGGGGTCCTCACTCACAGTTCATTGTAGCACTACTTACAAAGTAGTGTCTGTTTCTGTCTGTGTATGTATGTGTTTGCATGTGTCTGTATCTGTCAAGGGCACTGTATAATATGTCTGCCCATTTCTGTCAGTCTAAGTATCTAATTTTCGTAGCCTGAGGTTGCACCTTTTGGACTTGGGGATACTCTTTAGTGGCCTGGACAGGTGCAGACTGATGGCATGGACCTCTGAATATTTCACTTGTGGAGAATCTGATGTATTCGTTCTCCTTTTTCATCTTCATATCACTGCGTGGTAGAGGTTTTGCACTAACTGAGCTGCTCTACAGTAGTGACTGTGAAAGAAATAGGGTCCATTTCTAAACCAGAAAATGATCATTCTAATCCAGCTGTTTGGTTAGTTCAGAATGTAGGGTTGCCAGCTTTAGACCTGGAAAGGTCCTCTGTGTCTTTAACAAGGAAGAATTCCTTGTCATTGCAGCACTGAGACAGGAAAACTCAGGTAGAACTTTAACTTCCATTTGACTCTCAAAGACACCATCTAAAATCTAGATCTGATCATTCTACCTTGGGAAAGGTTAGGTAGTTGGTTTTTGGGGGTGGGGGTTGCAGTCACTCTTATTTGTGAAAAGACACTGGGGGCCATAACTGCATTTGGCTCTGTCTGTCCCACTATACTGCTCACTTACTTGTATCACCCCCCCCCCCCCCAACTGGGAAAATGTACACATGTCATTAAACTTCCCAATGATACAGGCGATGAGATAGTTACAAGTTCTTCAACCTCTTCTTTCCTTAATCCCTCTGATTGCAGTCCTCCTTTTGATGCTGTAATAACAAGGGCTTCATATTTGCTCTGTTGCATGCTAGCTTTGTCTTAACAGATTATTTATTGGTTCAGGGTCTCTGAGAATAAAAAAAGTGGAAAAAATTTTTATTCTCAGAGACCCTGAACCAATAAATAATCTGTTAAGACAAAGCTAGCATGCAACAGAGCAAATATGAAGTGACAACTTTTTATTCAACTGGTATGGTGGTTCAGAAGTTGGAATTAGACCTGGAAGATGCAGGTTCAAATCCCCGCTCAGCCAAAAAGCTTCCTGGGTGACCTTGGACCAATCACTATCTCTCAGCCTCACCTACCTCACAGGGTTGTTGTGAGGAAAGGATGAACCATGTACACTACCCTGAGCTCCTTGGAGGAAGAGTGCAATAAAAATGTGAAAAATTTAAAAATATATATTATGCAGGATGTTCTACCAAGTTTTTTTTTTAACAGCCTAAAGGATTAGGTTAAAGAGTTCCATGTGACCTAACAGCTTCCTTACTTCTGTACTAATGGTAACATAAGATGCCACTTCACCTATTTTGCATCTGTAGGATGTCAGCTTGTCACATTAACCCTGTTAATTTCATTTCAGCGTTGCTAATGTCACTCCCTCAGGCAATTTCATTTTAACCACTTTTCTGTCATACTTCCACATAATTTATTATAGGCTGCAAATGAAATTAGTATATGCTGGAGGTGGCTTTTATTAGCAGAACATTTTTCAAAGGGATGGTGTTTGAACAATGAGGTTGGGTATTTGTTGGCTGTCCATCACCACCTGGGGTTCCCTTTTGCCTGAACTGCTACTGCTGCACCCTTCCTTTTGCTTTGTGTTCTTTGGAAGGCGAGTGAGAGGAAAGCCTTCTTCATTTGGGGAGGGGTCTCTTTAAAAAGGATGAAAAAGCAGCACACTGAACTCACAGCACACTTGATGGTCCGGAAGGAGAGCAGATGCTCAGTCCTGTAGCCACTGTTCCCACTCCAGGCCTCCCAGCGAGGATAGTCCCCTTTCTCCAAGATGAATTGCTGTCCCTGGTATTCAGGGTACTCATACCCCACCCAGCTGCAGGTAAAGGAGGTGGAAGAAGGGAGAGAGAGAGAGAGAGAGAGAGAGAGAGAGAGAGAGAGAGAGCATGAGCACTGGCAACCACAGGTCCTTCAATCAAAATCAAGTTTTACTCAGACCATAACGGGTAACCATCCATGAGATCCAACCATGAACTGGCCGTTTCGAATGGAGACTGAGGTAGGCTGAAAAGTAGCCAGTAGGGGGTGCTCTGAGTCCCATGCTCACACACCATCTCCTGTGGTCCACTGTCTACTGGGCCATTTCACCCAGACATTACCCCATTCTGTTCTTGTGCTCCCTCTTTGGAGAGCACAAAAGGAGGATGAGGTGAGGGAGCTTATCTTCTCCTCTAAGGCTGCTGCCATCGAAAATAGCAGCAGTTGCACTGAAGGAGAAGGCAAGGCCTGCTGTAATTCTGTTCCCAATGGCTTTCCTGGAAGGTCATCCTCTAGAGCAGTAATTTTCAACCTTTTTTCATCTCACAGCATACTGACAAAGCTCTAAAATTGTTGATGTACACAATCATTATTTTTGACAATTCACACCATGCTGCTGGCAGGAGGCTTACATCCCCAGTGGCCCTATTAATAAATGACCCTCCCCAAATTCCTGTGGCACACCTGTGGAGCATTTGGGGCACACTGGTTGAAAAGCACTGCTCTAGAGGATTACCACTTCCTTACTTCCTCCTCTGCCACCAATTGCTTCTTAAAAATAGGGTGGTTGTGGAAGATCTTGGAAGACAAATAGTAACCCCTTCCTCTCCCAGGTTCTGCCCCATCAGGGCAGTTTTGAAGAAGAACTAGGGGACATAAGAACATAACAACAGCCCCACTGGATCAGGCCATAGGCCCATCTAGTCCAGCTTCCTGTATCTCACAGCGGCCCACCAAATGCCCCAGGGAGCACACCAGATAACAAGAGACCTCATCCTGGTGCCCTCCCTTGCATCTGGCATTCTGACATAGCCCATTTCTAAAATCAGAAGGTTGTACATGCACATCATGGCTTGTAACCCATAATGGATTTTTCCTCCAGAAACTTGTCCCATCCCCTTTTAAAGGCGTCCAGGCCAGATGTCATCACCACATCCTGTGGCAAGGAGTGCCGCAGACCAACTACACGCTGAGTAAAGAAATATTTTCTTTTGTCTGTTCTAACTCTCCCAACACTCAATTTTAGCAGATGTCCCCTGGTTCTGGTGTTATGTGAGAGTGTAAAGAGCATCTCCCTATCCACTCTGTCCATCCCCTGCATAATTTTGTATGTCTCAATCATGTCCCCCCTCAGGCGCCTCTTTTCTAGGCTGAAGAGGCCCAAACGCCGTAGCCTTTCCTCATAAGGAAGGTGCCCCAGCCCAGTAATCATCTTAGTCGCTCTCTTTTGCACCTTCTCCATTTCCACTATGTCTTTTTTGAGATGCGGTGACCAGAACTGGACACAATACTCCAGGTGTGGCGTTACCATCGATTTGTACAACGGCATTATAATATTAGCCGTTTTGTTCTCAATACCTTTTCTAATGATCCCAAGCATAGAATTGGCCTTCTTTACTGCCACTGCACATTGAGTCAACACTTTCATTGACCTGTCCACCACCACCCCAAGATCTCTCTCCTGATCTGTCACAGACAGCTCAGAACCCATTAGCCTATATGTGAAGTTTTGATTTTTTGCCCCAATGTGCATGACTTTACACTTACTGACATTGAAGCGTATCTGCCATTTTGCTGCCCATTCTGCCAGTCTGGAGTGCCTTCTGTAGCTCCTCACAATCACTTCTGGTCTTCACCACTCAGAAAAGTTTGGTGTTGTCTGCAAACTTAGCCACCTCACTGCTCAACCCTGTCTCCAAGTCATTTATGAAGAGATTGAAGAGCACCGGTCCCAAGACAGATCCTTGGGGCACACCGCTTTTCACCTCTCTCCATTGTGAAAATTGCCCACTGACACCCACTCTCTGTTTCCTGGCCTTCAACCAGTTCTCAATCCATGAGAGGACCTGTCCTCTAATTCCCTGACTGTGGAGTTTTTTTAATAGCCTTTGGTGAGGAACAAGATGATAAGGAGGTGGCCGTAGTGGCAATGATAGGTAGTAATGGGTGATGTGCGAAAGTTCAAATGGTGTTGGAATCTGGACCCCAATGCAAGCACCAGCTCCACCCAGCCCTGCATTGTAAGCTGTTTCAGATCCTCTGAATAAAATTTGCCTCCGTTGCTAAAAATTTTCTTCCACTGATTAATCAACTACTGCTCGAGTTAGTCAATCTTTAAAGCTTCCAGCCCTTCTGCTGGAAATTCATTTACTCATATTCATATCTGATCCTGTACTAGCAGTTTTTCCCTTTAAAAGCAACTGCAAAATTCCAACCTTTGTTTATTGCTTAGAATTTACCTTGTCCTTCAGAAAGCATACAAATGGAGGGAGAGAGAGAGATAGAAAGAGAGAATAAGGAAGGCTACAATCTAGAGTAGCTGAAATAGGGCGCAATCCTAACCCCTTATGTCAGTGCTTTCCAGCACTGGCATAGCAGTGCCAATGGGACGTGTGCTGCATCCTGCGGTTGGGTTTCACTCACGGAGGCCTCCTCAAAGTAAGGGAATGTTTGTTCCCTTACCTCAGAGCTGCAGTGCCCTTATGTCAGTACTGGAGAGCACTGACATATGGGGTTAGGATTGTGCCCTTCGTCTGGTGACTGGGGGCCCATTCCTATGCAACTTTCCAGCTTTGGGGTAGCCATAATACAGCCCCATGGTGAGGGAACACATGTTCCCATACCTTGAGAAGGCCCCAATGACTGCCCCTCTACCACAGGATGCAGAGCACACCCCACTGGCACAACGGCACCAGCAGTGGAAAATTGGATAGGATTGGGCCCTAAGAGAAAGGGAAGGGTTGGGCAACAAGTAAAGGAGCTGACTGGTGATGAAGTACAGTTGTGGGTGCAGGGCTAGAAGTGAGCCCCCAGCTCCACTGGGACACACCATGGCCCTGATTGCAACTTCCAGGATTATATAAATACTGCTACCATTTTAATTGCCAGTGCCAGGCACATCTGGGCTTGTATCATAAAGACACAGGAGTAAAGTGACACCTCCATCATAGGTGCATTCATCGGGCTTTCAGTTTAGTACTGAAGATTCAGGCTGTGTGTCACTCAAGGTAAACAGCCCTAAATTCTATGCATGACACAAGTGGAAAGAGCATCAGCCTGGAGACTTCAGCAGGGAACAGCTGGGTTGAAAGACTGTGACCAAGAGCTGGAGGCAAGAAAGTCCTGCTCGGGACTGCTGAGCTAGCAGCTAGGTGGGGATAGCTAAGAAGTGGCTACCTCTCTCAATAAGGAAATGAGGCCAGGTATGATTTTTTCATTCACACAGGATCAGCCCTGATTGGGGCTGGGTAGGATCTGAAGAAGTCTGGGAGAAAGCAGAATTGGTGTGGTTTCTGGATGTTACCGGCTGGAATATTGCAGGTGAGTCGTGTTGTGGATGAATGTGGGATGAGGAGTACTTACAGGCCACTTTCCACCTTGATAGAGCGGATCTTGCGGAAGCCACGTTCCATAATGCTGGGACATTCCATCAGGAACTCGCAGCGCTTCCCCTGGAAGTTTTCTTCCTCCCAGACCGTGATCTTGCATTGACCCAGGGTCTCCATGTGCTGGCTGGTCATGGGCAGCTCCTCTGCTGTGAAAATGTAATCGCGTTTTAGTCTATGGTCCTTCAGCAGGTGGCAACAACATAGGCCGGGTAACTCCTTGTCCTTTCTCTGCTATCCCTATGGCTACAAGAGATTGCAGCCAGAGAGCCTCTCATTGGCTACTGGCAGCACTACAGAGGAGCAGTACTAGCAAGGACTATATAGGGCAGCGACGTTCAACCTTTTTCTTATCTCATGGCACACTGACAAGGTGCCAAAATGGTCAAAGCATGGCATCAGTTTTTTGACAATTGACAAGGCACACGCCATGCTCCCGGTGGGGGGCTCACATCCCACAATGGTCCTTCTATAAATGATCCTCCCCCAAATTCCCACGGCGCACCTGCAGATCATTCACGACACACTAATGTGCCGAGGCGCACAGCAGTTGAAAATCGCTGTTATAGGGTGTTGTACCTAAAAAGAGAAATGTACATGATGGTGGGTGTAGATCCCCCAGAGTTTAACTTTGGGACACACCTGAGAGAGAGGCAGAGCACTGGGTGAGGTGTCAAAATAATCAGATCCTGTGCAGGATTTTGGCACATTGTACAGCCCAGAGATGGGAAGAGTCCATGATGCTCCTTTTCATTCATTTCTTCTTCCTGTGATCATCTCCTTTTACTGCCTCTTCTCCATGCTTAGCCCATGCAAAGAAGCACAATCCTGACCCTGTTCTGCTCAGTATTCATGCAAATGGTGTCTGGCAGTGGGTCACGGATGAAAAATGAGTTTGCTGGTAGATTGCTTAATCTGGTGCCATGAAATCTTCTCTCTCTCTCTCTCTCTCTCTCTCTCCCTCCCCCGTCCTTTCTTTTTCCCTCCCTCTCTCACACTCATGTACACACCAGTAGGTCAACCAGCTCACTGTAGGCAATGGGTTTTGGAGTACCATTAAAGAGCAACAAATTGTCATTTCTTTATTATATTATGTTTACTACTGGGTGGAGGTGGATTTGGATTTTCTGGTTCAGGCACCACAGTGTCTTGAGCTGTCATTTTCTCCTGAACCAAAAGTTCAAGTCCAATCCTTCTTTTTTCCTGCAGATCAGACAGCACCCTGATCTCATTTCATTTATTTATCCAGGCATTTCTATCCCACCTTTCTACCACCTTACGGTGGCTCCGATGATCTTAAAATGTGATTTTAGCATTACAGATCCCAGTTTTATAAGGGAAGAGAGAACTCAAGAGATATTGTGTGTGCATGGGGGTGGGTATCGCTGGATTTGCAGTTAAATGGGAATCCTAAAGTTCAACTGACCTCCTCCCCTCCTTTCTACCCTCCCAACTCCAGAAAAAAAGTTTAGAGAGCTTTCTTTAATCTCTTCCATCTTTTCTCTACATTCTGTTGCAGACCTTCAACCCTAATTGTAGCATACACCCTCTCCATACTCTGCCTCTCATGTCTCCCCTAATGTGTCCCAATGGCAATAACAAAAACACATAGTGCTGTTGCAAACATTGGGCAGACAGAATCATAGTGTTAGATGGGGCTGAAGAGCCATCTAATCTCACCCTCTGCTCCATGGCAGGACCATCTACTTCATCAACATTCACCCATCCCACCCAAGCAATCCAGGTCACGGCATGCTGCACAAAGAGAATAGGTGCCTACAGTACAAACCTGTTCAAATGACTCATGAAAGCAAGTGACTAAAGAACCACACTCTGGGGGACATGCTGATTGTCTGGGACCCCATGCAACCACTTTGTAGACCCAACAACTGTACTAACGTTTAACCAAAGCGAACCCTCCCAATTTATCAGACGATATAGGAAAGTCGAGTCCTTGGAATACCAGCTACTGCAAACGAACACACTGGAGTGGGCCACGGGGCGATCTGGGTTGGGGGCCAGTACTTACTTGGTTGGTAGGGCTCGGAGGCAAGAGTGGTGGTGCTGGGCTGGGGGGTCCCAGCAGCGTTATATAGCCAGCCCTGTCCAAGTGTCAAACGAATGTGCGCAAACCGCTTGTGCCGAGTCAGCAGAGGCAGTGGAGGGAGGAGAAGCAGCCCAGGCCGAGTCTGTCCTGTCCATTCCTCTTAGCCATTGTGGTGAGACGGCTCTCCTCTCCAGAGGACAACAATGGAACACACTGGGCATGTTTGCATAGTGGCTGAAGGGCACAAAAGATAAAGGTCCTGACATGCCATTTTCCTTTCACCCGCAGAACAATGCCTCTGCTCAGCCAAAGGATTAAGAATATGCCTCTTTCCCAGGGCTTTGTGCAGGAAAGGCTGGCAGCCATTCCACAGGAGAAGCTACCCAGAGTACCGTCAGGCACAGGAATCTAGAGTAAACCCTCTTTTTCTTGTAGTGCTTTATATTTTCCTATCTCTGGCACCTTGCCCCGGAGAGTGATCTTTACTACATGTTTTGGGTTATTCAAGGACCCATCCCACAGGGTGAGATGCACACTTATCCGCTTTGATACTTGGCTTTAAATCTCATTGAGACCCCACAGGAGCAGAGTTCAGAGCTTGCCCACATATTGCAGTTTATCAACTTGTTTCTGTACCTAGAGATAACTGCTGTTCTCTCTGTGTACCCCCCCACCATGAAGCTACAACAAACCTTCTTCAAAGCAGAGTCAACCAGAAATAAGCAAGAATTCATCTCTAATGTAACTCAGAGACCAGTGGCAGCAACTGTGGGATAAATGCCATGAAAATATTGTGGGCACTGGCATCGCTAGCAGGGTGCGGGAGGTGCGGGCCGCACCGGGTGACGTGTCCTGGGGGGGTGATGTGCCCTGGGGGGGCATTAGGAGCTATCATGTCATGCCATACACTGTTGGATGTGGAATGGCCGGCAGAACGCAATGCTAAAAACAGAATTGAAATAGCTCCTTTTGTTCAAAAGTTATGGCCAAAAAACCAGAAGGAAAAAATGCATGGAGCCATATGGAAAGTGAGCCATATCGCACGTTTACTCATGAGTAGGTGTACTTGCCATAGTCCACTGGAAAGGGCAGGCTGAGAGGAATCCAACAACATCACAATGGTCCCAATCCAATGAATGCAGCCCCCCCAAAACACCCGAGAAGCTCCCCCCTCCCAGTTGCAAGTCTGAGCCCGAAACGAAGCCACGTGGCCGCATTTACTCGCAAGTAGGCAGACTTGCCTTTGTCGAGGCAGGCTGAGAGGACTCCAAAGACATCAGAATGGTCCTGATCCAATGAATGCAGCCCCAAAAAACACAGAGAAGGAGGTCCCCCCTCCCAGCTGCAAGTCTATGAAGCTCTATGGAAAGTGAAGCAGCCTCATGTCATGTTTACTCGCGAGTAGGCAGACGTGCCTTGGCTGGTGGTCAGGCCAGGCAAAGGGGAATGTGAGGACACCAGAATGGTCCCGATCCGATGGAGCTGGAGTGCAACAAATGCTCCAGAAGGCAGCCCCCCCCCCACTAAAAGGACAAAAAAAGAGGCTTCAATTGTTAAGGGGAATGTTTTCTATTTTGCACTTGCAAAGCCAGGTGGGTCTTTATCTTGATATGCTTGAAGTAGAAGAACTTTAAACTGGGCACTGGGGAGGGCTGAGGATCTCACAGATTCTTTTTTGGGGGGTTGTTATTGCAGGTAGACTACAGAGTAAGCTCCATTGACCACTATGGGACTTACTTCAGAGTAGACATGCATAGGATTGGGCTCACAGGCTGCAATCCTACCCACACTTTCCTGAGAGTAAGCCCCATTGACCACTATGGGACTTAATTCAGAGTAGATTCACTTGGTGGAACAGAACTGGCTCCCCCTTCTTTAATTATTTTATTTTAACTTAATTATTTATAATTATTTATTTTAATTTGCTTGATGATGTCACTTCTGGCCATGACATCACTTCCAATGGGTCCTGAACAAATTGTCATTCTAAAAAGTGGGTCCCAGTGCTAAAAGTTTGAGAACTGCTGCAATAAGTTGTTAGAAAGTTGACACAGGGGTGTGCGTGTGACTCTGCAAGTTTTCACAATCACTAAAATCAGAATTTGGAGGAATAATACCATCATGTTATAAATCAATCAATGCGTAATTTCATGCAGAATGCAATGAAACAAACCACATTGAAATATCTGTGTTATAACAAAAGGTACAGCCAAAAACTGGTGGAGGTGGGGTGATGGTAAATCACCATGCCCACCTGGGGCATTGCCCCGCCCACTACAAGGGGTGATGCACAGGCCTCCCGCACCGGGTGACACAAATCCTGGTGATGCTGCTGATTGTGGGCGAAGACGAGTTCCAGCTTACTACACATGCCTTATGGAAAAAGGAAGGGCTGTCCCTTTGGATTACACAAGCACTTCTGTGGGAGCCACACTGGCTTCCATGCCCCAGTCCATTTTTTGCACAAATTCTTCCACTAAAATCTGGTGGCTGTTGAGAATCCTCTTGTGTCCCACCAGGGGGCGCAGGAGGGCAGGCATTGTCCATGAAGCTGCAAAAGAGAAAAATAGGTGAGGGGACGACTTGGTTGACATTTAAAGAAGTCAGAAAGAAGGAGGTGGAAGCTATGATCTCTTGGGTGTCAGGCCTGCCTAACAGGACTGTCAAGCCAGTAAATGTTTCTGTTTTCCACTGATGCCATATTTAGTTTTTAACTAGTTGAAGATCAATTCTATTGAAATACATTTCCATACTATATTTCCCATTTTTTATTTATAAGACAGGGTCTCTCTCTCTCTCTCCCTCTCTGTCTCTCTCTCTCTCTCTCTCACACACACACACACACACACACAGGCTTTCTGAGTATTCCAAAAGCAACATCAGTTTCTCTTACATGTGATATAATGAAGGCATTAAAGAAAAATCAAATCACACTGCCTATGTCAAATGAAATTGGACTTCGTGGAGAAAATCAGATTAATGTGAGTAGCTGTGTTGACCTCCTTGAAGGGAAAGGAAGGTACAAATGTGATGACTGGTCTATGTAAAAACTTGCTGATACCATTCAAAGTTACACATTCTTTGGGTGGTGGGATCTCAGATTTGAGCACAGTGACAAGTGAGTTGATGTAATGTGGATGTAAATGCATCCCAACTCTTCAGTTTTCTGCAGCAGATAATTGAAAAAGTGGCCCATGGGCCATGTGGATATATCTTTGGGGCCAAGTGGTCTGATCTTCATGGGTCTTCTTTTCTGTTTGCTTTCAATACAAACTCCAAAGAAGCAGGTGATGAACTGTGACATCAGAAGCATAGACTTTCCCATTCTATTCCTCTGCTCAGTCTGCTTTAGGGTTTTCAGATGCCCTTTAATAAAATGTAGTCGCAGCTTCAAGGTAGCCCCATTTTCTTTGAGGCAGCCCCATGTAGGCAGTTATGTCAGGAAGCCAATGACATGGGTCTCCTATTTATCTTTCCCATAGAGGATGTTACATCTGTGAGAACTGCCTGCAACATCAAGGGATTGCATCGCATACATACATCCCACCGCTGCTGGATCACTCTGCAGAAAAGCAGCTCTCACATGGTTGGTGGGCAGGTACATTTAAAGGGCACCATTGTGGCATCTAAAATTGTAGCCTGTGCGTGTTTGTGACTTTGGGCCCAATCCTATCCAACTTTCCAAGGCTGGTGCAGCCACAATGTAACCCCGAGGAAAGGGAACAAACATTCCCTTACCTGGAGGAGGCCTCCATGACTGTCCCCCCTACTGTAGGACACAGTGCATGCCCTGTTGGCATGTCTGCACCAGGGCTCGAAAATTCGATAGGATTTGGCTTTTACTCCTCACATGAGCAGTTTGCTGTGGGTATGTTTTGAACCCAGGCTGCAACCAGTAAGGCTCAATACAGAGTATACAAGATCTGATGGAACAAAAGAGGTGGAAAAAAACGGATGCTGCTAGCCACAGAATTCACTTCCCAGAAACCTAGGGGAACGATTGGACACGAAGGGTTTTCTCTCTTCCAAAATGGAGTCAATAGTAACCTAAACATGGCCAAAACCAACAGACAGTGGAAGAACTGGTAGAAATTTCTGAACATCCATCTCAAAGGCTTTATGGGAGTAATGCCACGTTTTTTGTTCAGCACTCATTGAGCATGATCCAACAAAAGTTAGTGTCAAAGCTGTTGCCCTTTGCATATAGACCTGGACTGTGAATGAGTTGCGTTGGACTCTGTGGGACTTCTTCCAAATGTACATGCCTAAGAAGGATCACATGGTATATCACAAGAACATAAGAACATAAGAACGGCCCCACTGGATCAGGCCATAGGCCCATCTAGTTCAGCTTCCTGTATCTCACAGCGGCCCACCAAATGCCCCAGGGAGCACACCAGATAACAAGAGACCTGCATCCTGGTGCCCTCCCTTGCATCTGGCATTCTGACATAACCCATTTCTAAAATCAGGAGGTTGCGCATACACATCATGGCTTGTACCCCTATACTTGTACAATATCCTATTGCTTTCAACGGGACTGGTCTGTGCCCAATGACTGTATGATCAAACAATGCACAACTTGCATCACAGATCAAACCATCAAAGATCAAATATGTAAAACAAAGTTTCCTATCATTTAAATCAGCTCCTCCATGGAGTTCATATGGGAAGCTGTGATCTGTGTCAAATCTCATGATCTGACACCCAATGATGTATCAGGTGAAGTCCATGCATGTGTGAATCAGCCCTTTCTGAAAATCAATTGTGCCAGGCATTTTTATTTTAAATCCATTATGTTATCTTTTCAATGCTTAAACAAAAAAATTACAAAAATGGAGCACATTATCAACATAAAAAGGAAAAATGAATTACACCTATTGCAAAAAAAAAAAAAAAGTGCTCTGTAAGGGGAAGTGAAGCAAACATAATCCAATTACAAGAATTCAGAAGAACATAGCATTAAAAATGCTAATCTCCAGAGCATCAGTATCAGATAAATGGTTGCCACCTCACTTGGCACTAGTCCAGGATTTGCCTGCTTTCGTGTACTCTGAAATAATCAGTCATTTTAATCATTTTACCCAGTGCCCCAAATGTCCTTTATAAAGACATTCATTTCTATCTGGGCTTGATATACACCTGCAACACCTTGTAACTATCAGTAGGTTTGCTGTTAATTCAGTGCTATTAGCAGATTTGTGGTTTTCCCTTGAGGACAGAATCTTTGCCATAAGGCAACAGATGAACACATGGACTTTCCTGAATTATCATGTTAATAAAAACTGCAGCCATATTCCATGTAGCAACCTGGAAGCATTTTTGAAATGAGTTTCCTTCAAGTGCACAACAAGGTGAAAAAAACAGACTCTCTGTCCCAAACATTAAAACAAACGGAATCAGACAGGCCTGTTTTGCTGCTCGTGGGAAGTGCCAAGAACGTCTTAAAGGAGTGAAGATCCTGCCTTACAAGTCTCTATGGTCCTAGTCTATAGCCTAGCAATTGTCAGCCACTGTGTTGTGGCACACTGATGTGCCACAAATGGTCTGCAGGTGTGCCGTGGGAGTTTGGGGAGGGTCTTATATTAGTAGGTCCATTGGGGGATATCAGCACCTGACAGATATGTCAGGGGGTGTGGTATGGTGCTGGTGTGGTATGTCTAGTCAACTGTCAAAAAACTGATGTTGTGCCTTGACAAGTTTAGCACCAACTCAGTGTGCCATAAGATGAAAAATGTATACTGTGCTGCCTCATGACCCCATTTGCAGTGGTATGACTCATTTGTTTTCCCACATGTATATGTTCATACAAAACGTATTCCATGCTGCACACTCCTATGCATGCTTATTCAGAAGTGAGTTTCATTGAGCTTAGAGTTGGCCCATGCAGTCTGACATGGTGTATTGTGGCCCCACCTGTTTTATTCAGCGCAAGTCATTCTCTAATTTACTGTGACCCTAGTAGGCTGTTCATGGGTCATGAGTCTGTTTGGAATGGCTTGGCTAAACTGGAGCCACTCAAGTAGAATGATGGATTCAGTAACTTTTGATGTTTCTTCCAGCCAATGAAAAGCCCGCATCTGTGTCCAATGGAAAAGCAGGGCTGAGAGATGTCGGACAAATTAGCTCGGAACTTTGTATGAGTAAAGGAGCCTTGGGGAGATGAACAGAGAAGGCAGCAACGGGCCTCCCCTTCCTCCAGCACCCTTGGCTGATGATTCAGCTCTATAATACCTGGGAACAATGGCCTCTCGTGTCCTCCTTCCAGCTGTTCCATCCTTGTCCATTTCAGCAGTCTCTAGGGGCTCCCAGTTAATCTCCCAGCCACACACCTGCAGGAGGAGGGGGTGTTGCTGTCGCTTTCTGCTAAAGACGCTGCCTCTCATTGTCAGCCCAGAGCCTCCTGCTGCAGAATATAATTTGATCTCTCAGACTTTTCATGAAGCTGTGAAACAGCATGTTTTGCTGTCTCCAGTAGGTGCTACTGAAATATTTCTTCCCAGCAAGCATATCAGGATAGTTTAGACTTCAGTACTGACAGGACTTTCAGCTCTCAGCTGGCCTGCATGCTGCCCTCCTGTCCTTCACATTGGGATAACTCCCATGGTTTTGTGCAATGGACAAATTATCCAGTATGGTTCTGCTCCCAGAGCAGCTTCTAAGACCAGTGTCTCTGATCTGTTCTGCAGGGTCTGGTGGCTCTTTTCTAAGGGCCAAAAGGACATGAACATGTAAATGCTTCCAACATAAGTACCTCTTCTTTGCTTTAAAGCTATCACATAGTACAGCAATTTTGGACAGAACAGGGAGGCATGGGGTGAAGGACATTTATTCTCCCTCCATGTACTGTTTTGCATCTGAAAATCATCCCACTGAAGTGGGAGTTTGCCGTGGAAGTGAAATTGTGTCTTGCGTTAGGTATAACTTGGCTTGTTTTGCAGGGGGTGTGAAAAGCTGAACCTGCATAAATGTATTATTCTATATACAATTAGTTGTTATTAGTTACATTGCTGCCCTGTCCCTTAATCCAAGGAGGTCGGGGTGATATACAAGGGTCTTCCCTCCCATTTTATCCTCGCAACAGCCCTGTGAGGTAGGTTAGGCTGAAAAATAGCAGCTGGCCCAAGGACAATCAGTGAGCTACTCATGACTAGATTGGGATTTGAACCTGGGTCTTCCCAGAGTATACCATGCTGGTCTCTCACCAAGAGCCAAATCCTATGCCAAATTTTCCCCCTTCGCCACTGATGCAGCTGCGCCTAAAAAGATCACACTGTCTTGAGGTGGGGGGGGGGGGGAGATCGGGTGGCCTGAGAGGGGAAAGGGAAAATATAAGCCTCCTGATCACCAATGGATCTCCTTGGACCTGTGCCAGTTTTTTAGCTGGCATAAGTCCAAGGAGAAAAAAGGGGTGGGGGTTTTTTAAAAAGGGGGAATAGGATCCAGTGTTCACCATTGCTGCTGGAGCCACTCCCTTCCACTGCCTCCCTGCATCCATTCCTCCCCTTCCCCACCCAGGTTTGCCCTTCCCTGCCCACCCTAACCCCCACTGCTGCCTTACCTGGTCTGGTGGGAGTGGCAGGAACCAGTGACGGCATAGCAATCCTGTGGCACTTTTCAGCAGCTTGTGCAAAATGGCCTCCAATGGAGCACTGCATGTACATCAACACCCATTTTGTGACAGCAGAAGTGCCTTCCACTGTCGCAACGCACTCCGCCCAGGAGAAATATACATATTTATGTCTAGTCACCCTAGGATAAAAAAACTAGCAGACAGTAGGTAGTTCTTTTCCTAGGAAACACTGTGTTTAAAAAGAGACATTTTGAACAGAAAATGAGATAGAGATTTATTTGGCTGATCCTGTTTGTGAATCAGATGGGACCATTCATTTCAGTTAATAAAACACTAGAGCTTCTACAAAGAACTTGGCATCTTTACTTTTGATTCATTGGTTATTGTTTTAATAGGGGATTGGCGTACAATTAGTTTGCTGAGCAACTGTGTCACTGTATAACCAAACCTGATGGTTGACTTCATTAAAAGTGACTCAACCAATGAAATAACCGAATTCACACCGTATCACCAAAACAAAGCAAAAAAGAACTCAAACAATGGCATGTTACACCAGCAAATTTGGTAAGTGTTGGAAAGGAAATCAAGACACAAAGAAATGCTCAACGAGGTATGCTGGGTTTTAGACAAGATCGCAGGTTCCAAGTGGAATTTGAAAACATGCCTGTAAAATGTGTTTCGAACTACATTGTTTGATTCCATTATTTTAAACCCCTCTTGGACAATTGAGGAGTAGCTCAACGCATTCCTCGCTGCTGTAGTTTCCACCTATGTGTGGCCTTCCCCCAGCAGAGATGCAGTGGGGTGCACCCCCCACCCCTATTCTCTGCGTACAGCAGATGGAAGTAGCGCCAACCCCTGTTTATCTTGCCACCCGTTGCCTGGTGCAGTGTTTGCTTCAAGGACCGTTTCCTGCTGCAGGCACAGACACAGCTGGGTTTATTTGCCAGGCCTGGTTGATTAGATCAGGAATCGCTCCCCCTGCCTCCCCCCCCCATTTCACTAACAAATCACCCTGCACCCTTACAGAGGGAATGCAAATAAGGCAGGGAGCATGTTCTTTCCCCCTATTAAACCAGGTGCTTGGGCAGCAGGGAAAGCATCTCCTTCAGCAGGAGCTAGGAGCTAAGAGTTGACCAGAACAATTCCAGAAGTAGGGCTTGATCCCATGGTTGCAAGGAAGGCTTATTCAACCAGAATTCACTTCTTGCAACCCACACTGTCCGGTATTTATCTTTCTACTACAGTCAGACCCAGGTATCCACAGATCCAGCATCCATGGATTTGACTCACCGCAGATGCCAGAGGATACCTGAATCTGAATTTAAATGCTCTTAATAAGAAAGAGTGTCGAAACTAGGGTTCCTACCCTTTGTGGCCAAACTGCTCCACTTCCAAGCCCCCAGGGCCATTTTAAGGACTGAAAGACCTCTTCCGGGTCACACGGAGGCTCCTTGTTCCTCCCAGCCTTGACCCAGAATGCACCACCAGTCATTACCACAGCCAAAATCTTCCATCACAAGATTGTGGTTCTTTTATATTATAGCCGGACGAGAGCAACTGTCTCTAGGTATCCCAGCATCACATCCTTTCGAATGGCTGTTTGCTGATGTCTCCCTTGTGTCTTACATAGATTGTGAGCCCCTTTTGGGATAGAGAGCTGGGTTTTTTTCCCCACTTCCAGTGCTATGTAAACTTTTTTATTGTTGAAAAGCAGCATATAAATGTTCTCAGTAAAGCATAGTCAAATCCCTCAGTGCAATACAGTATAAGGAAGTGAACTCAAGCACTTCATGTGTGTCCTATATGCAATGATTATTTTAAAACTACCCTGTGCAGTGGGTTAATATTATCTCCCTGTTACATTAGGAGGCTGATAGTGATTCACGTAAGGGCACCTGGTGAGTTCATAAATCTTTTGAGAGGGAGCATCTTTGAAGGAACCTCTGGAACGAGGAGTTTTCATTTAATGTTTCTTTGCATGTGGTTGCTGGATATAGAGCCCCTGCCCTTGGGTCCGAGTACACAGTGTGAAGGGAAATTGAGCCGCTGCCGTCCTGCGCATAAAATGTCCCTCCCCCACTACGAACATCAGGTTACCTGTCTGGCCTCTCTGATTGCTATGGGGACTAATCCAGCTGGAAGGGCACAAAGGACCAGCCAGCTGTTCCCACATAGACGATGACGTCTCTCGACCAGGCTGCTGTGTTCGAAACAAGAGTCTCTAATGCGTGCCTCTGCCGTGATGGGAGCCTCACATATCCCGAGAACTCCACTGCACAGACCATAAACACAGAGTTTCTCAGAAGTAATGCTCCATGTTAAAATGAACCTTACAAATGCATATTTTTATGTTTATCTTGTGTCACCGCTGTCCTGGTTGGGATGGCTGATACCAATATTTATCTCTGAAATGGTGAAATAAAATGTCACAGTGTTAGAGATAAAACCATGGACTCAATAGCCACCATAAGGACCACACATGCCCAACTTCTAAAGGTTGACCCACCAAGCTGTGCTTTGGATAACTTTCTACAGAGAGGGACCCAACCAGACCACCTCTGACAAACTTTGCCAAGGAGCTAACCTGACCATGAGACTGACTGAGGCAGTTGCATCAGGCAGCAGATTGAGGAATCGGTCCAGACTGGGGAATCTGAGAGCGTTTTGCCCCCTCTCAGCATGACGACCAACCACTGAACTGTGAACATGCAGTTGCGTGGGCCTGTCTTATGGCAAGGCTTGTAATAATCTCCAAAATATAAGCATCAATACTTTATAGCCTTCTAAAACAAACATCAAGATGCCACCTCATAAAGAATCAGCCTTTTTGAGCCCCTCTACTTGATATTGAACTTGAGAATGTCTCAGGAGGTTCTTGTTGCCCCTTAGTGTTTCATGTATCATGATATGGTGTCACAGTAGTTACTGCTGTGTTTGTTACAGGTGCAGACCATGGCCCAAGAGAACATTAGTATTTCAAAGATGACAACATTCCCTCCCTTACACACCTGAGCCTACAGAAAGACAGCCTGGAGAAAGGGAAATTTAAACTGCTGTGCTATGCCACACCCTCACAATAGGCAACAGCAGTGATTTTCAACCAGTGCGCAGGGGCACATTGCTGTGCCACAAATTGTCCACAGGTGTGCTGCGGGAGTTTGGGGCAGGGTCAATATAGTCATTGGGGAATATGAGCCCCCCCCACCGGCATTGTGGTGTGCATTGTCAATTGTCAAAACCTCATTGTGTGCCTTCGCAATTTTAATGCCTTGTCAGTGTGTCATGAGATGAAAAAGTTCAAAATTGATGGGCCACAGGTTGTAAGCTGGGGTTTGCATGTCATTTTGATGTGGAGAAGGTCGCACTTGGTTCAGGATTTGCTAGACATGTTACATGTTATGCGTGTAGCATGAGAAGATGCAAAGGCGACTCCTTTACTTTCAAATAGTTCTGTAGTGGTTGGTGCAGGTTGTTATAACGCAAGAATAAGAAAAGCTGCACCCGCTGAAATGCCTACTTCTGTACAATTGTTAACAGATACAGGGGTCTTATCTGCCTTGGCATCAGATCATCCTCCATGAGGAACAGGTGTGTGTACATTTTTATGAGTATGTGTTAGGATGACCAGCTACAAGAGAGGACAGGATTTCTGGACGTTTCGTATTTATGCATTTTATGTATTTAAATTATTTCTATCCTGCCTTTCTCGGCGCTTGTGGGAGCTTACAATAACAAATTAAGAATCAAATGCTTTATTTAAACAATTTCATGGAAAAACAGATTAAAAGTAGTGGAAGAGTTTTGACTTTTACCCCAATGCCCTCATCAACAAAAAAAAGTTTTGTTCTGTTCCTAATGCTCATAAGGGAAGATCATAAGGAAACTTTCTTGGAGATTGAACCTGAAGAGGGAATTCCAGCTAGGGCAGTTTTTCTCACTCCCGCACCGCTATAACCAATAAGCTTCATCTGCTGAAATGCCCTTTTCAGTGCCACTGTTAAAGAGACAGGAGTCCTGTCTGTTTTTCTGGTGATCAGGTAACATTTGTATTAGGCAGAGGGCGGTATTCAAAGCAAGAGTGCATGACGAACAAGATTTCAGTGTTCTTTAATTCTAGGAGTTGATTAACAAGGAAAACTGCAAGACAGGACTGAGAGGTACTGTAGGATTACTAACTGGTTATAGGATCAAAAGGTGTGAGGGGGCAGGTGCCCCTCCCCCAACAAGTAGCTCCCCCCCCCCATTGCTGGAAAGTTATTTGAAGGACATTCATCTCTCTCTCTCTCTCTCTCTCTCTCTCTCTCTCTCTGTGCGCGCATTTTAAAGCATTTTCCCATGGATTTATTTCTGTTTATGTTTAGGGATGACGCATTAATGTAAAATAGGTTTATGTTTCTTCCAGAAATCTAACTAGAATTAGATTGGTCCAGATTGAAGTGGACCAAGCTTGAACCCCATTTATTTTGCCTCTTTTTGTATCCCACCCCTTTTTTTTCTGATGTCAACAATGAATGGGGAAAAAGTAACTGGCTTGGACTCTTCTGATGCCTGATAGCAGGTGCTAGGTATAAAGAAATAAGCAAGTGAAGGTTTTCAGAGCATGGGAGAAAGTGTTTTCATCTGTCTGCACACATCGCTGCTGGAGCACATATTTCAGCTCTTAATATCTGTACGAAATATCTGCTGGAGGAGAAAATCTGGTTAAAAAGTTGACCAGCTTCAAGTAGTGGTAGAAGTGGGTCTGCCACTTGTTATGATCAGAAGCTTTGTGTTTTTAATAGCTATAGGACAAGCTGAAATCCAATGGTGAAACCTTTTCCCAGCAAGAAACTGACTGTAGTAATGCAGTGCATGTAGTCCCTGACTTACATCCTGGTTGCATTCTGAACATTTGTCCAAATTCAGAACCAACATAAATTCAGTAGTGTACCTAGAGGGGGAGCACAATGGTAGGTTTTGCAGGTGCCCCAATACTCTGTGCAAACAGCCCCTCTCACTTGCCATCAGAGCCATTCCTGGTTGCTGTCCTCCAGTGGCCAGTGGGAGAGGCTGCTTACACGGCACACTGGGGCACCTGCAATACTTACCATTGTGCTCCCCCTCTAGCCGTGCTACTGCCGAAGAGCCCAGTCCTGAGCTCTTCAGCATTGGTGGTACAAGCATACAGACAGCACTGGGTGTCATCATGCTGGGTGAGGTTTACAGCCCCTTGGACGCTGGGTGATGTGTATGGCACTCTGGGAGTAGGAAATGCCAGCATTGGGCCAGCGCCAATTGGTGCCAAGCCCCAGCATAGCTGGCTCGCACAACGGGGTTCAGTTGGCCGTCTCTCTCGCAGTGCTGGCTAGAAGTAAGACCTTTCAGGCTTGGGGGAGTCAGTGATGTTTTTAAGCCCTTACAAGGGCTTCTGAGAGCTGGGGAGGCTTCCAGTTTCCTCCATGAAACAGAAGTGATGTTATACAGCCCTCCAAGGCTTTTACAAGGCCTTCGGAGAGTCAGGGAGAGTGTGCGCTTCCTCCTTGGGTCTCTGGAAGGGAGGCAGGTGGTGGCAGCCCACTGATGTGGGGGGGGCAGCATGCAGTCTTGGCTGGGATCACTGGATGGAGCAGAAGGAGGGGAGGATCAGACCCGGGAGGAGGGTGGTCCTATGCTCCGTAAGCTCCTTCAGTCTGTGCCAGCAAAATAACCAGCACAGACTGGAGGAAACCCACTGTGGGACCTGCACCCTTACTTGGGGAAAGGAGATGAACGTCCCCTTTCCCCAGGAGAACTCCAGTGGCTGCTGCGGTGCCCATGGGATGCAGCAGTGCCCGCTTTGGCACTGCTGCTCCTCTGGGTGCTAGGCAGTTTAGGATTGGGCTGCCATCAGAACATGCCTGGCCATGTGCTTCTGTGTAGCTGCAATTGAACTGTTCTCGTTGTGCCTACACAAAAGCACATAGGCAGGCAGACTGTGCTTGCACAAAAGATCCACAGAATCTCTGCCACCCCCCTCCCCCAAAATGGCAGTCCCAAAGAGTGAAATAGAGTTGATTTTGGGGACAGAATCAGGTGGATTATTAGTGAAGGAGGGCTGAATGGGACACCTTTGATACCATCAAGACAACAGCCTGCCTAGGAGACTGCATGAAAGAAACCCTGGCAGGAGGATCTGTCCCTCCTCTACGTGGATGCACAAAGTGAGGATTGTGACTAAGTGAGAACAGAACATCCTGCTGCCTGAGGGCTCCGAGCCTGACAGCTGGGATGGGAACAACCCTGATGTTGCCACTAAATATTTCATCCTCTCCAGCCTCTTTGTGAGTTCATGGCTGAAGTGAGATTTGAACTGGGAACTTCCCAGTTTACAGCCTTTGCCCCTGTGCAACAGGATCCAGATTGCTCTGTGGATGAAACTTTGGTATGCAATCTTGCAAAATAATCTCACTTACTGTGTGACTTGAGCTAGTGTAACACTGAGGCTAAGAGATTAGCAGCCTAATCCTATGCACATCTACTGAGAACTCACTGAGGTCAATGAGACTTACACCCAGGTTAGTGTGCCTAGGATTGCGGCCTAAACTATGAATGCAGCAGTCTAAGATTCACTTACATCTTGGCTATGTGGGCACTAGTGAACTTAGGCCAGCCTAGGGGATACTAGGGGAGACTGATCTACCACATCTCAGTGCTTCCCAAACTTACTTCTCTTGTGACACCCTCACTCACCGGTAAGTGGTGATGACACAATGATGTAATGACATCATCACCACTTGTCTCTGGGTTGGAAGACCAGTTACAAGCAGTGAGTGGGTAGGCAGGTGAGCTTTTTCAAGCATGTAAAAACTGCACACAGGAGCTCTGCCTGCCAAGCCGAGCCTCCTACCACTGTTTGCAGGGTTGCATCGTGGTTTTGCTGCCAAGCAGCAGGCATCCTACAATGCCCCAGTGAGAACCACATGACACCACAGTTGGGAACCTTTGTCTTATAGTGTTATTCTAAGAAGTACTGAGATGATGCCCATGAACATTCTGTCATAACAAACAGACATGATTACAACCTTGCCACCCATGTCTGTCTACTCCCAGGCAAGGGTGCATAAGGTTGCAGCTCTCTCCGCACAACTGCTGTAGGGTTTCAGGGACCAAGTTCTGATATTACTCATAGGGTAGTATCTCTCTACAATCTTTCCATCTATAGCGGTACCAACCTTACTGACACGGGGCAGGACTTCTCATTGTTCCAGAACCACACAGGTCAATGGACACATCAGAAACCTAATAACCAGGCCACATACAGTACAATCCTAGGCATGTCTACTCAGAACTATGTACCATTTTATTCAATGGGGCTTACTCCCGGGACAGTGTATATAGATTTGCAGCCACAGTCCCTTCGCATATCTGACTCCCTCCCCTGAGATTGAACTTCTTCCATGATAGCATAATCCTTCCTTACCCCATCTGTGATATTAGAAAATTAAAAGGATGGCCCAGATGATGACCTTTGATACATTTTCTTTCCTTCGGCACCCATAATTCCAGCATCGTCATCCCTTAATATCCCCAGAATTCTTAACAAAACCAAATTTAACTCAAATTTTTTTTAACCATCAATTTAAATCCTAATTTAAATCAATTCACCTGGTTCTTCTGTCAGATTCAAAAGATAAGCAACAACTGATTTAAGCAGTTTCTGCCCAACGTTGCACATGTGCAACAGGATCAAATGTGTACATTTATGGGCTGGGCAGAAATGGGTTAAGCAAGACTTATGAGAGTTCATGAGCTTGGACTTGTGCATTGGCACCAATTGACTGCAGAGGTGATACAAAGTGGTAAAGGTGACCTCCTTTTCATATACTAGCATTCCTTAGCGTAAGCAGAGGCGGTATACAGCATTTTGATGCCTTAGGCAGAAAATTCAAGTGATGTCCTTCTTCAGAGATATAAATAAACATTTGACAGTCTCATGCCCTTCATTGAACAGTGGCTTGAACCTTTCAGACCTCACCTTGCCTTAATGCTAGGGCCAGTTAGTTCTAGAGCCAGGTTGCTGGGGACCTTGGAGTAAAGCCCTGCATTGGGGCCTTCACGACACTCACCACCCACCTGATGGCTCATTGGGCATTACCACAGCCACCTGCACTGAGGCTTCAGAGGTCAACCCAGCCAGATGGGCCCTCTGATGGGCCAATCTCTAACACCACCCACTTATGGTTTCACAGGGCTTGTGTTGAGATACATGTATGGTAATGATGAACATTAACTCAAGTGGTTGATTCTACTGAGTTTTGTTGGAAGGCATATGGGGGAGAGTAGATGGATGCACTTGCCCATACTGTTGCATTGTCTCTCCATCCTTGGAAGAAATATTATTGTCGGCCCTATTAAAAATCTGTTAACATGAGCCAAATTCTATTGTCTAAGGTGGATTAAAGGAACTGCTCAGTGCATGGCACTTGATCTGGTTGAATCCAACAAGTTCATATCTGTAGCCGCTCCCTGTCTTCCCAGCCATCTTCTGCCTAACTTTCTCTCTCCCTTCCTTGGTCTGTGCTTGCATTGATGTCTCTTGAGCCAGGACTTTGTCGACAGAAGCCCAGAAGTCATGGTGCCAGTCCTTGGCAAGCTGGGGAGTGGTGGTGTGTCAGGTGATCTGCTGGGAATAGAAGTGCTACCAATCACCTGTGGAAAGTTTTTCGTCCAGGTTTCCCAGGAGGACAAATATCACAACCCTGGAGCAGGAAAGAAGGTCTAAAGAAGTCCAAAGCTGCCAGGCTGCAGAGGACCGATTGCTCTCCAAAACCAGTCTGCTTGCAGACAGAACAGCTGTACTCAAACATGGGGGAGGGGGCAGCGGGGCAGCAAAAGACCCACTGCTTAGTGGTAGCATATATGCTTTGCATGCAGGAAGTCTCAAATTGATATATTTGGTTAAAAGGCTGAGAAAGGCCTTTGGCTGTGATCTACTCCCAGAGTAGCCATTACTTTAGCTCAGCATTTTTCAAAGTGTGCTCCTAGGAACCCTGGTGCTCCCTGAAACTCCTTTAGGGGCTTCACGAGCATACCATAACTGGCCACCCTCTGACCCCTGCCCAGTTTCTTAATCTATCCCTCTTCCTCCTCCTGAATGTTCTGTTCATTCTCCTCATCAGTACTTGGTGCTACGCCACTTTGCACATGCACTGCACATGTGCACATGGACATGCATTCTCTCTGGGACTCCCCAAGACTCTGCACTTGCGCTTACAGGGCTCCCTGAGCTCTTTTTCAGAACATAAAAGGCTCCAGAGACCGAAAAGTTTGAGAACCACTGCTGTAGCTCAATATAAGGCAGCTTCATGGGTTCAGGGAATGGCAGCTGCTCTCCAAAGTTTCAAGCTGGGACCTTTCCCAGGCCCACCAGGGACTGAATGTCAACTTTTGCATACAAAACATGTGCTTTATCACTGAGCTACTAGTTCCGGAAGCTTATTTACAGAAGACAATACCAGGCCAACTGTATCAGAAAATTCCCAATAACAAACAATCAAACGGTTACAATTCATAGGAAGGAATTATTATGCCTAAATTTAGGAATGCTGGCTATGATCTCCAACAAGAGTAATTTACCCCAAAGGTCGAGTGTTCATTCGTCTACCACTTGCAGTGAGAGTTACTCCCCACTGATCTGCAAGGTAAATAGAAGTACTTTTACTGCTGAAGGAGGGCATGGGCGTGAACTCACCATAACTGAAATTTGTCATTTAGACATTTCTCCACGTCATACTAGCATTCCTAGTTCCCTGAAAGAGGCCCCATTCTTTCAACAGGTGTATGAAGGCAGAAACGCGACTGGTTCAAGCTTTTCCATCAGTGGTGCTGGATGTTCCTGTTGAATTTTTCCCCACCACTGTTAAAGGCACAGAGTTTCAATAGGGTGGCAATCCTAAACCCTATCTGTAGTATTCTTACCTAGGCTTTTCGGGTCCAATGCTGTGAGAGCTCCTGAACCTTTTAAAGACTTGCACAGAATTCTTCATGTGCATCTTTTCCCACCAACCTGTTGTAGTTAAGAGAGCAGTTGTGTGTTTTTTTAAAATACAATTCTTAAAGTAATAGGAGCGCTCTCTGAGCCTGGACTTGGCAACTCTGACATTTTACAATGAAATGTGAAAATCTGTTTTCTGAATCACAAAGAAATGCATACAGTATTTTGAAGTCAGGGACAGTCCAAGATCTTTTAAGGAGGCATGCCAAACACTGCCTCCCTTATGCAATGGAGTGCCAACCTCCACTCTTCCAACTCTCCAATGTTCTGGCTCAGCACTCTTCCCCCCCCTCCACCTGTACTCTTCCTCTCTGTCCCCCTCTTCCTTTTCCAACCCAGGGAGTGGAACAGTAAAGACAAATAGGTGCACAGAGATGGGTACCTTCCCATCAATCTGCTGCCTGAGGCAACAGTTGCATGGATGGATGGACCAGCCCTCTTTGAAGTTAGTAGTTCATAATAGCTTTGGTGGGTGACCTGTATCTTTAGCAGACATACACTTGTAAGAAATACCTTCAGTACAGCATTATGCTGGGGGGAAAAAAAACTGTCTGATTTGGATTATAGACCATCATGCAGCTGTTAAAGGCGCAAATGCCCTGTCAAAAAAGTGACAAACCTAAATATTCCATCAGATACCATGAATGTGACTTCATTTGCTCACATAATATATATAAAAAATGTATATATTTTCCTATATCAAACAAAGTGCAATGGCAGACCTGAGGTGGGGCAGGAGGGGCAAATACCCCAGGTGCTGTGCTCGCCGCACACTCGCCATGCCCCCACTGCTGCTGCCTCCGCCCAATGCACCTCTTCACCTGTTGAGGGCAGGCAAGGCTCTGCGTGGTGCTTGGCAGCCGGCAAGAAGACTTTTGAGGCTTCCCCCACTGTTTTAAGCAATATTTCTGGTTTCATTGGGAAACCGTAAGTATTGTTTAAAATGGTGCAAGAAGCCTCAGAAGGCTTCTGGATTGCTACCGAGTGTCACGCAAGGGTCTGTGAGCCTTGGTACTTTTCCTGGGGGGGAGGGGGGTGTGCTGGAAGGGGGCAGCATTTCAGAGGGGGGCAGCATATCGCAGACCTGCCCTGGGGTGCAATGAGGGCTAGTGTATATGCAGATATTCCACAGATAGAGGTAGGTGAAAACGGTTCTATTTTTTCATGGATTTTAATGTTTCCAAAGTTAGAAGTGCAGAAAGTGGTGTTATGTGTTTTTATTTGAAGGGCACATTTTTATAAATTATAATAATAAATTAGGATTGCTTAAAAAGTGTACTAGGTAGGTGATATAGGTGGCATAGTGCCAGCAGATGCAGCCACATCCATGTAGAAGTGTTAGAGAATATGTAGAGGTGTTACAGAATGATTTTATAATTTTGCAGACTTTTTTTTTAAACAAAAATGAGAAGTGCAGAAAGCAATGTTATGTGTTTTTATTTTGTTATCACTGAAAAAACCCACCTCTATCCAGAGACCCATCTTACTAATGCCATGCAGTCCAAATTTACTCCATGACAGCCAAGGGAGTGACAACCCAACAGCTGTAGTGGGTGGGAAGAAGCATTAGAAGGAATCTTCATCATTGCCCTTTCATAGCATACAGTACTCTATATACCTGTGTTTCTTCTTCTGTACACCTGTTAAAAATATAGGAGTTTCATCTTCCTTTGCTGCAGGTCACCCTACAAAGCCCTCCTGCTGTATTTGCATCCCCAGTCCCTATTTGCTTAGGTAATAGATGCCAAACGGACTGGGAGTAACTGCAAAGCTACCACATCCTGGTGCCCCACCCTGCCAACCGGAATCTTATCATTAGTGTTTTTTTTCTCTGAAAAGGCTGGCCTTTTACTCTGCTCCAGTAATCCCAATCAACCGTTTAAAACTACAGGACAACTCTGGGCTTTGGTTGCCAGGTCCAGACCCTGAAAGAACTTCCTGTACCTTTAAGGATGGTACATTCTGACTTTTACCAAGTGTTCTTTTCCCCATTCAAGGGTTGCTGTCATGGAGGAAGCTGCACCTGGTCAAATGTTCCTTTCCATGCAACTCTTAAGGGCTCAAGAGCCCTCCCAGGGTCTGGTTTGTGTAACTGAAAAAAAATCTGAAATGTGAGACCTTCATTATGGTTTTAACAAGGTAGAAGAAGAGGGATATTTGGCACCTGTAACATACTCTTTCAACAGTCAGGTCAAAACCTCAGATATAAGGAGCTGTGGGCAGTGGTGTCACTAGGGTTTGTATCACCAGATGCAGGAAGCCAGCATGTCATCCCTATGATGGACCTCCTCCCATGCAGTGGGCGGGGCAATGCCCAGGGTGGTGGGCGTGGTGATGCACCATTGCCCCGCCCCACTAGTTTTTTTTTTTGGCTATAACTTTTGATAGAATGAAGCTATTTCAACACGGGTTGTTTCATTGCATTCCTCATGAATTCCACATCAAATGATTTATAACATGATGGGATTATTTGGAAATATCAAGATTTTAAAAATTTGGGCTAGTTGCGTCACCCCCCTGTGTGCATCACCCAGTGCAGCCCACACCCCCTTAGCGATGGCACTGGCTGTGGGTTTAAAGCAGGGGACATTGGGATTTTCTCTAGAACCATGAAGTGCAGAAATAAAGAGTGTCTCTGATGACATATCTGGGATTCTACTATTCACCAGGGAAGGGCTGTAAGTGGTGCAGCAGGTGCCAGTGTCGGGTCATGGAGGGCCTGGAGAAATGCTCTGCACTGTGCCCCTATGTCAGCCTGCTGGTGCCATTGAGGCTTCAGGGGTTGTTTTGGCAGGTGGATCCTCTGATGGCTGGGGGTTGAGAGCCAGTGTCTGAGCAGATGGGCTCAGACCCCACCCCTGGCTATGACAGGCCTTGCCTGCAAAAGCTCCTAGGTTCAGTCTCTGATAGCTCCAGGAAGGGCTTGGAAATACTCCTCTGAAATCCTAGAAAGTTACAGTGTAATGATGAGCTAGTTGGCCAAATGGTCTGACTCCATATGACTTCCTGTGAAGAACAAGGGGCAGTCCTTGTTCTTGTTCAGCAGCCCTCTCTACCACTCTCAATGTCCAACAAGCCTATCTGGATTACGTCCCACACCATTTGAAGTCTCTTGTTCCTCCTTCTATGCTTTGCTGAGAACAAGAAAACAACTGGCAGCAAAGACAGCCTGATCAAAATATCTTGTTTTAAAAAGAGGACACTGTAAAGCTGGGGTGCTGGTAGTGAAGTGCAATGAGACTGCCCTGCTCTGAAATGATGACCACACATTATGCGCTATGGTTCAGTGATATTCTGGAACAAAAGACCATCTTTGTAAATCAGGGCATTTCTGAGCAATCGTCTGTTTGGGCCATAAATGCACACGGGGTTCCCATTTGTTCTGCACACAGTCCACATGTCTTCCTTCTTGTTTAGTTCATTAGTTTCGAGGCAACCACGTTTTCTGAGCATTCAAAGTGCTGTATTTTGTAACCAGGAAAATGTAATAGAGGATGAAACCAAAACAGAGTGGCAAAGCTAGGATTGCCAACACTGGCTGAAGCTTCTTCTGGCAATTTATTTTCCCAAACTGCTGTAATGTTGTAGATTCCTGGACACCCTGTAAAAATCTTCAGGATTGCTTTCAGGAATTAATGCTGATCCCTGAAGATTCCAGGTGAACCTGGGGGAGAGGTGGTAGAGCATACCTTCTGCATGTAGAATGACTCAATCTCTGGCATTTACAGGAAGGACTGAGAAAGACCCCTGTCTGAAACTCTGGAGAGTTTCAGCTCTCTGGAGAGAGCTGCCAGTCTGGGTTGACAATAGTGAGCTAAATGGATCAAGGGGTGGATTTAATAGAAGGCAGCTTTCTATGTAATGATTTCCCCAGGTGGCAGATTCAGTTATATTATGATTGCCCCATGAAACATGACTGTGCAAGAATCATACAGATTTTTTTTTTTTTTTTGGTAATGATGAGTGACATAATTCACACACACCATAATACCTTTTTTGTATTTGTATGCTGCTTTTTGAGTGTGCAAACATTCCATGCATACGATCTTGTTGTTCTGACAACAACCCTGTAAGGTAAGTATTATCATCCCTGTATTGCAGCTGGGGAACAGAGAGAGAATGGCTTGCCCAAGGCCACCTAATGAGTTCAAGGTAGAGATGAGATTCAAACCAGGGGAGTCCTGATTCCCAGCTGGGCTGCTTGGCCCCTTTGCTACACCAACTCTTGGTGGGTTTTGCTGACCTCTGTGTTGCAAGTAATGGTGAAGTCTTGTCCTAATGACCCCCTTACACACCTCTCAGTGGTATATTGAGTTAGGAAAAATGAATACGTTACAAATACCATACATTACACTGCAAGCTCATCAATCTCTTTTAAAACTAACTGGGTTAGATAACATATGAAGATGCCTTGTCCTGAGCAGCCATACATGCTCAGGACCAGGATTTCTTTCCAGGAGTAACTGGGACCTTCTGTATGCTTTCTACTACTAAGCTTCAGCCCTTCTCAGATGACAATGCTGTTCAGCTCTCTGGGAATGATCTCTGGGGCCTGGCTCTGGACTGTCACTCTTAGTGGCTCTGACATTCCCCATCAGCAAAGGGGAACTGACTCAAAAGAATAAAATTTATGGGGTGACTACGTGATATCAGAGTGCTCACCTAGTCGTTTTCTTGTCCCCACCTGGCTATTTATCATCTTGGTGCCACCTGCATTGGGGAGCTTATCAGTGAGCACACATGTAAATGATTAACATGCAGATGAGCAATGGCTGTTTATTTCTTTTATTTATCTTGCAGTTAACAGCAACAGGATTCTCTAATATTCACTTGCAGGGCTCTGGTAATGTAAGACTCGGAAGTCCTTTTGGGAGAGGAGCAATTGCTTTATGTGAATGGGGTGAAGGAGCTTCCTAGAAAGCTTTGCTTATACAGATGGAGACTAACCAACTCATGAGTCTGAAATGGATGGAGGGTGTCATATAAATTGTGCCCATTAACTTGTACATGTTGATTCATAAGTCAATTGTATTTCTACTAAATTTTTCCAACAATGTTCACTTGGGCATTGTGGTTATTGTATTTTCACCACAATAGAGTAGCTGGGAGGGGCAAAATGGTAAGTACTGCAAGCGATGCAACATGCCGATTGAGCGGTTCTACCCACTCACTGTCAGAACCATTCCAGGCAGCAATGGTAATGTGCAAGAGAAGCCCTTTGGTTTGGTGCACGTCCGCATATGGCCATCATTGCCTGGAATGGCTCCAGTGGTGCGTGAGAGGGACAGCTTAGACTGACGTTGTGGTACCTGCAGTACTTACCCATTTTGCCCCCTCTAGCTATGCTACTGGGTCACAAGTATGTTTAGTAAGGTTGCTAAGGCCAGTAATTGTTCAGTGAGGTTGCCAGCTCCTTGCCAATAGACTTTAAAATGCTCTAAGGTGACAAAATGATGATATAGCTCCTGCCCCAACCTTCCTGTTCCTCAAGCACACCTTCCTCCCTTGTTTGTTTTGGGGTACAATTATGGTTGCTGCTGATCACAGTGAATGAGGGGACTTGTGATGGAACAAAATGGGAGGTGCAGTCACTGCATTGCTTCTCACTGTTCTGAGTATTTAAAGATACTAGCATCATCTCCAGGTGAGTATATGGCAACGCAACTGTCCAATGTTTACATGTTAATAGAGACCAGGCATAGGGTAAATGCCCTATGGACCTAAACTGTGTCGTGGACCAAGCATAAGTAGTGGGTAAACATAAAGATACACTGTTTGAATAATGCACATTGGCTTGTTACAGCACAAATACAAGCTTTATGAGGAGACCACATAAAGTGCAGCTAGGAATTGCCAACTGACCAGAAAAAAAACACCTGCTTGCTCCTGTACCTTAGTAGCAGGTTTATATACAATAGTTAGCAGGTGAAGCTTCTCACAGAATGGAGGTAAACATTATACCTGCACCCTTTAAGCTGCTCTTAAAGGAACAGCTAAAGGCACTGCTTGAAAAGATGGCAATCCTAGCACCCAGGCCAGAATGCACCTTCCTAACAGGAAATAAAATCCTGCAGAGAATCTTATATTATATTCATATAGGAAGATCCAAGAGGTTCAAAAGTAGATGCATGTTTTTCATGCATCCTTTCCCATTACTCCATGCTTTAAAACAGGGAGGGAGCACACTGATTTTCTGTTTGTCACTCAATTGTTTAAAAGCACAGTAACTGGGCCAAAAACAAGCTGGGCAGTCCTATTTAGGAGCTCTGTAAATATACACAAGTTTTGCTTATGGGTGCATTTGGAACTGGTAGTCACTATGTATATGAAAATACTGGCTTTGGACAAAATTGAACTTTCTGAAAATGCAAAAATGCAAAAAAAATCCATGTGGCTGACAATGTGTTAACACAGTGTTTCTCAAACTGCGAGTCGGGACCCACTAGGTGGGTCGCAAGCCAATTTCAAGTGGGTCCCCATTCATGTCAATATTTTATTTTTAATATATGAGACTTGATGCTACCACGGCATGTGTCTGCCTTTGGGGAAATGTTACAGACCTGTACTTTTAACAAGCTACTATGTGTATTCTTTTAAGAAAGATAGCTTGCAACTGTTACCCTGCACATACCGATCTTGTCTGATTTTGGAAACTACGCGGGGCCAGGCCTGGTCAGTACTTAGATGGGAGACTGTCTGGGAATACCGGGTGCTGTAAGCTTATACCATAGACTTTCGAGACTGAAGGTTGCCAGCCAGTAAATGGGACATACTCCTGGGTAAGTGTGGGTAGGATTGCAGCCTAGGATTGTAAAAATCCTCCTGCTTGATGATGTCACTTCTGGTCATGACATCACTTCCAGTGGGTCCTGACAGTTTCTCATTCTAACATACACACATCACTTGGTTGCTTTCCAGGTTTCCTTTGCTGAGGGACACCTGATTTATTCAGAAGTGAGATGTCTGAAATGAAATACACAGAAAGTCTAAGTCCAAAACTCAAAGTAGTGTAAATGAACATCTTGTTCTATTGGAACACATTATTGAGTTGAACGTTCACCCCTCTTTGGTTCTTTCTCTCATATGGGGTGGTAAGCAAATGAATTCTACCATTGCACCCTGGCTATTCCTCAAATAGCTAACTCAGGCAATTATTATTCAAACCAAGGTTGGCTGCATTGTTCCTCCCTTCCCAGATGCAAATCTCTTCTCCAGTTCCTGCCTGAGGCAGCAGAGAGCCTGGGATTGATCTGGAAGAAAATGTTGCTGGGGACTAAACTATCCCCCACCCCAGTGAACTCTAGTAGCTCCTAGAATTCTAGGTAAATAGGGAAGAGGGGTGTGCTCCTGTATCCAGACTTCCCAGAAGACACTCTGCTTGATTCCACACTGGAAGAACAGTTTTGTATTAGGGGCCTCAGCCCTACTTCCTGACTTTATTTTGCACTTATGCACAAGAGACATCTGACCCTGTTTTGCAGCTGACAAGCCTCTCCCCACCCTCCAGTCATCCTTTCCTTAGCAGCAGGGGCTCCATTTTGATGGAAGGGAACTCAGCCGGCTCCACATATGGAATGCCAATCTGCTTTTAGTCAAGAGGCCCAAACAAATAAGGAATCTGGGTGCTCCTCACACTTTCTGTCTGTAGGCATCAAGGAGCTGAAACAGTGAAGCAAGAAGGTTCAACCCAAAAGTTTCCTTGGGGGTAGGAATGTGTGAAGGAGGTTACACATGTTGGGAATGGGCTCAGTGAAAGTTATCTAGAAAGCAGTTGAAAAGCCCGCTGTTCTGCCATAGAGTCCTTCTGGGATCTTTTTAGTCTACGTGACAGTTTCTTCCTGTGAAAAGTGGAGCCTAATGGCATTTGCACTTGGTAGGAGTTCAAAAGCACTAAAGACTGCAACAGGAAATGGCAAGCCTAAGCAGGTTGACACTGTAGATGGATGATACAATGGGCAGCAGTGTCACAGGTGTCCTGCAGAAGCTGTGCTGTTGTTTTTCAAACAAGTGATTCTTGACAGTGCTGATTAAAGCTCCCAGCAACCTTTTTTTCCAAGTATGGCAGTTACGCAAGCTAAAGGTTGCCAACCTCTAGTTTGGAGGTATCCCATTGCAATCACAGTTGGATGCAATGTCTAGTCTATTTGTGCCTGTTTTAGTAGGTATGGTGCACTGCCACACTCACTTGTTCAAGAGGGTCACAGGTGTCTTTTGCTATGCATATTCACATGAAGCCTGGTGCATGCACCTTGCATAGGTAGAGGTGTTTGAAAGTGGTGTTATTCATTTCACTAAGAACTAAGCCCAGTAAGACCTAGGCTGTGATCCTATCTTACTCACTGGAAACCAACACCTCTACGCATAGGGGTGTGACTGGCATACACGTCACACGTTCCCAACACGCATCCATGCCATACACATGCTGCCCATGCATGCCATGTGTTTGCAGACAGGCTGGACCTGCCTAACGCGAGCCGAACGAACAAAACATTCACATCAGGTCTTGTGCGTGGGGCTCGACGCGAGGCAAGCACAGCAATTGCCCAGGGATAGATCACCAGGGCTAGGTGAAGGGGCCCACTTCTGCCAGGTCCTTCAGCCCCCCCAGGACACTCCTACTGCCAGATGGGGCTCCAGCTAGAGTACTGCCTGGAAGGCAGCTTCTTGGCACCTGTAGAAGGGGGAAAAAAAGACATATAGCAAAAGTGGAAAGAAGGTGATTGGAAGGGGATGAGGAAAGTCAAAGGGGAAAAGTGCAAAAGAACAAGAGTCAGAGAGAGCCTTATAGAACCATCTCGTCCAGCGATTTTCAACCACTGTGCCTCGCAGCACACTGGCATGCCATGAATGGTCTGCAGGTGTGCTGTGGGAGTTTGAGGAAGGATCATATCTTAGTAGAGCCATTGGGGGATTTGAGACCTGGCCAGCAGTGTGGTGTGCCTTGCAAACTGTCAAAAACCTGATGGTGTACCTTGACCATTTTAGCTCTTTCTCCATGTGTTGTGAGATGAAAAAGGCTGAAAAATCACTGGTCTAGTCCAACCCCCTACTCAATGCGGGAAATGTAGAGAGAGTTTCCTCGACAGATAACTATCTAACCTCTGCATGAAGACATCCAGCAAGGGAGAGCCCACCACCTTTCATTGGCAGGCAGGCAAGTTGACTTGGGCAGAGATTTTCAACCTTTTTCATTTCAAGGCACACTGACAAGGCACTAGAATGGTCAAGGCACACCATCAGTTTTTTTTTTTTTTAATTGACAAGGCACACTGAGCTGCCATTGGGGAGCTCACATCCCCCAATGGTCCTATGAATAAATTACCCTCTCCCAAATTCCTGTGGCACATCTGGGGACCTCCTGCAGCACACCAATGTGCCGAGGCACAGTGGTTGAAAATGGCCCCTACACACATTCACTTGGAATTAAGTCCCACTGGGTTCAATGGGACTTACTCTCAGGTGAACATTCTTAGTACTGCAGAACTTGGAGCTTTCAGGTTCGGTACAGGTAGGACTCTTCTACTTGGAACCACCATCACTGTGAGACCAGTGCACCGTAGTTTAGAAGTTCTTTGGACCTGAGAAACCCAGTTTCCATTCTCCCCCCCCCCCCCCCCAAATCTCACTGGGTAGTCTGGATGCAATGCAAAGTTGCTCTAAATAATTTTTTAAAAGTGGGGGGAGAATCTTGGCAAGTGCTGATTCTCCCACCACAGGAGAGCCTTGAGAGAAGAAATGCCACCTGCTTCCATTTACTGTGCCAAAGGCTGTGCTGACTCAGGTGAGCAGTATGTGTCCCTTGCCTGATTTCTCCCCCCCCCCCCCGATCCTGGGTCACTCCCGGAGCCCTGCACCTTTGGGGTGTCCAGCGATCCCCTCCAGGGGTGGCCTCGGCGGAGCTCCTCCTCGCAGCCGTCCCTCCCCCCCCCCGCCGCAGCAGCAGCAGCAGCAGCAGCCTGGGAAGGTCTCACCTGGCTCCAGTGACACGTTGGCGGCTCCAGGTGAGCGCTTCACCTTCGCGGCGGAGCGAGTGGAAAATGAGGGTGATGCTGGCCCTGCCGTGGCTTTTATAGGGCCGATAAAAATAGCTCTGGCCGGCGAGGGGGGCCAGGCCGGGCGCTGGGGGCTGCAGGGACGAGCCGGAGGGCTGGGTTGTCACCGAGGGTGTCGTCTCTCCCGCACACCTGTCGTGGGCTCTGCGTTTGCTCAGGGCAAATATTGACACAGCAGGGCAGGCAGGCAGGCAGGCAGGCCGGCCGGGCACGCGGGGCGGGAGGGGGGCATCGGGGGCAGCCCCCCACATGAGCACCAGAGCTGTTAATGGGGCTGATGAGAGCCAGCCAGCCAGCCACCCGGGCAACTCACTCCGCACCCAGCCGAGGGGGCCGGCCGGAGATGCTCATTAAACCTTCCCTGGAACAACACCAGCTGTCGCTTTCCGCCCACCTGCCTCTCGCACTTCGCTGCCCCAGGGAGAGAGAGAGGGAGCGGAGGCCCGGCGCGCAGGTGTGCGGCACGGCGCGGAGCCGGGGATGGGCATGGCCCAGCAGCAGCAGCCACATCCTGGTCGGGGCGCCAGGAAGAGAAGGGCCAGAGCCGGCTGGGGGGTGATGGGAGTGGACGGTCCTGCCCTGAGTTCAGATCAGGTCTCGGGAGAAACTAGCCCTTGTTTTTTCCCCTGCCCCACCCAATCCTATCCAACTTACTCAGCATGTAGTTAGTCCGTGGAACTCCTTGCCACAGCATGGCACCTGGCCTAGATGCCTTTAAAAGGAGATTGGAGGAAAAGGCCATCGCAGGTTACAAGCCATGACGTGTATGTGCAACCTGCTGATTTTAGAAGCGGGATGTGTCAGAGTGCCACATGCAAGGAAGGGCACCAGGATGCAGGTCTCTTATTGTCTTTTGTGTGCTCCCAGAGGCATTTGGTGGGCCACTGTGAGATACAGGATGATGGACTAAATGGGCCTATGGCCTGATCCAGCAGGGCTCTTATGTTCTTACTGGTATGTTCTTAACTTTCTAGCACTGATGCAGCTCTGAGCTAAGGGGACAAATGTGCCCTGACCTCAAGGACTACATGGCTGCCTCCCCACCACAGGATGCAGCACATGTCCATTGTCTGTGCTGCATTGGTTCTGGAAAGTTGGATAGTATTGGGCCCTGAGACAGGGCTAAAGGGGTGAGAGAAAATCACAGGACTCTGAATGGGAAGGACTTCAGGGATCACTACAATGAAAATCTGCCAGGAGCAGTTCTAGAAGCTTCACTGTGGGGCACAGGAGGGACTCAAGTGCTCTAGAAGTCTCTCTCTCTCTCTCTCTCTCTCTCTCTCTCTCTCTCTCTGCCAGAAAACAGCATCCAGTCTTTGCATTAATCATTTACCTGGTCCCTTTAATGTCTAATGCGCTTGACATGTTGTTCATCTTGTTCATCCTCCCAACACCATGGTGACCCAGGTCACCCTTCCTCCCATCTTATAGATGTGGAGCTGAGGTTGAGAGGTGGGAGGGCTATCTAGATCTACTCAGTAACTCCATGGGACCAGGTGTCTCCCCTCAACCTTTCTCTGCCTGCAGTCTTCAGCAAGCCTGAGGGTCTTGTGATGGAGAAGCTATAGCAGAGGAGATCCAGGAGCTAAGGATTCTACCTCTACACAAGCTGTTGTTTCACTGTGTAGGGTTAAAAAGAGAGGAGGGTTTTCCTCCACAAGCACCAAAAAGGCAGAATGAAGAACTCCATTAACTGGCAACTAGGAAGAGAGTGTTCCTGAATTAAGGCCATTTTACTGTATGGCCATTTCACTTCTAGTTGTGACATCACTTCCGGGGTATCATTTTGAGCTCTGCACCGGGCTACATGTTCATTAGCTATGGCACTGAAGGTGGTTCAGCCAGGAAAGGGGAAACTTTCCCCCTTACTTCCAGGTAAGGCACCCTTTCCCCTATAGGTCTCTTTGGACTTGCGCCACCTCTTGAGGTGGCACAAGTTCAAGGAGAGCAGAGCAGCTCCACACCACTCCAAACTCCCCAGGAATGAGGGTTGGGATCCAATATAAGTGCTGGATCCCAGCCCTGCCTCCCGCTCCCCACCCACTGCTCCCCAGATTTTTCTGGAGGAAAAATCCATTACGGGGTACAAGCCATGATGTGTATGCGCAACCTCCTGATTTTAGAAATGGGCTATGTCAGAAGGCCAGATGCAAGGCAGGGCACGAGGATGAGGTCTCTTGTTATCTGGTGTGCTCCCTGGCGCATTTGGTGGGCTGCTGTGAGATACAGGAAGCTGGACTAGATGGGCCTATGGCCTGATCCAGTGGGGCTGTTCTTATGTTCACCCACCCCCAGGGTTGCCCACTACCTGCCCTCCCCCTGCCCAGGAACTCCTTCCTCCTCCCTTCTGCCTCCTCCCTTCTGCCTCCTCCCCCCTCCTCCCCACCCACCCCAGAGGCTTGCATCTGCCCAGTTGGACCGATGCACGCCTCGCTTGTATCAGCCTCCGCAGATGTATCAGCCTCCGCCCAACTTCCTCCCAAGGAGGTGCAATCGTGCTTTATGGCACATTTGCAACCCTCCTGGGCCAGATCAAGAGACTTGCACCGGCCCATGGGCGCCTCAGGATTGCACCCTTATTCTGCCCAATCTCATCTGATCTTGGAAGCTAAGCAGGGTCAGGTCTGGTTAGTACTTGGATGGGAGACCGCTTGGGAATACCAGGTCCTGTAGGCTTATACCATAGTCTTTTGAGACTGAAGGTTGCCAACCAAAATAAATTTAGCAGTTTCAAGTTTTGTGCTTTTAATTTTTTCTACAACACATCTGATTTTGAACACTGAAGTTGGCAGTTTGGGGGAGGAGATGCAAGTACCCTTAGCCTTGCCTAGGGTGCAAAACACTCTGACACTGGCCCTGTACATACGTATTCTCGTTTCTTAAAGCAGCTCCAATGCTCTCCAGTGTGATGTTCTATCTTGATTTTACTGATGCTCCTCACCAGTTCCTTCCAAACAGCAAGGCAGCCTTAGCAGGGCAACCTGTCCTGGCAGTCAAAACTGGACAAGGTCCCAGTGGCCCAAGGGAATGTAGCATCATTGGGCTGTGCAGAGCAGCCTCTCACCAGGTGATCCCATTTGCTGCTTTTGTTCTTGCTCTCATTCTTTTTCCACCCTACAATGGACAGACTTGGCAGGTTTTAAATGTTTAACAGGTCTCAGGATCACACCTGGCCCAAATAAGCCCCCCCCCCCTTTATGGCTGTCAGGTAAAAAGCACACAACAGTAGCTCTTCTGGTTTCTGGGGACAAGGGAAGGGAGCAGTCACTTCATTAGAGTTTCCCTGTGTGAAATTCCCTGCCTAATAAGTCTTTGCACCCAGTACAGACCTATGTACCAATACAGTACTAAGATAAGCTGATCAATTCCTTTGTAAATGATAGCATTGTCATTAGACCCCCCCCCAAAAAAAAACAATATGAGATTATATATTTTACTGAACAAATTTTCCCACCCAAATTCTAAATATGTTATGCACAATTCAACTAGATGATATGAAATCATAAGTGTCAAACTATTTGCCTATCTTCCCAATGATTTTGTTTAAGCAGCTCAAAGACTTATAGCAATCTCCTGTGCTACTCCTTAAATTTGGGAAGTTGGAAAAAGTAGTTTGGGGATTTGGTAGTTATTTGGCAACCTTCAGTCTCGAAAGACTATGTTATCGCGCTCTGAATGGTGGTTCTGGAACAGCGTCTAGTGTGGCTGAAAAGGCCAATTCGGGAGTGACAATCCCTTCCACACTGGGAGCAACTGCAGTCTGTCCCTGGTCTGTCTCCCTGGCTATGGGCCTTCCTTCTTTGCCTCTTAGCCTCATACTGCTGGCCAAGTGTCTCTTCAAACTGGGAAAGGCCATGCTGCACAGCCTGCCTCCAAGCGGGCCGCTCAGAGGCCAGGGTTTCCCACTTGTTGAGGTCCACTCCTAAGGTCTTCAGATCCCTCTTGCAGATGTCCTTGTATCGCAGCTGTGGTCTACTTGTAGGGCACTTTCCTTGCACAAGTTCTCCATAGAGGAGATCCTTTGGGATCCGGACATCATCCATTCTCACGACATGACCGAGCCAACGCAGGCATCTCTGTTTCAGCAGTGCATACAAGCTAGGGATTCCAGCATGTTCCAGGACTGTGTTGTTTGGAACTTTGTCCTGCCAGGTGATGCCGAGAATGCGTCGGAGGCAGCGCATGTGGAAAGCGTTCAGTTTCTTCTCCTGTTGTGAGCGAAGAGTCCATGACTCACTGCAGTACAGAAGTGTACTCAGGACGCAAGCTCTGTAGACCTGGATCTTGGTATGTTCCGTCAGCTTCTTGTTGGACCAGACTCTCTTTGTGAGTCTGGAAAACGTGGTAGCTGCTTTACCGATGCATTTGTTTAGCTTGGTATCGAAGTGGCTATCGCCGTGGCTCAGTGAAGTTGGCGATCACCTTGGATTTGGTAGTAGGGAGCTGCCAAAAGAGTAACTGATAGTCACTGTGCATGATAAATATGTATCTATGGGCGCAATCCTATCCCCTTATGTCAGTGCTTTCCAGAACTGGCATAGCGGTGCCAATGGGACATGTGCTGCACCCTGCATAAGTTGGGTGTCACTCACGGAGGCCTCCTCAAAGTAAGGGAATGTCTGTTCCATTACCTCAGAGCTGCTTTGCCCTTATGTCATTGCTGGAAAGCACTGACAGAAGGGGTTAGGATTGCGCCCTAAGCTGTAGTAATCACATAAAACCCCTATGTATGACCATTGCCCATGGGGTAAGTGCAACAACTGTTTAGCGGTGCAATGTCCAGGGTCCTCCAGGGCTCCATGGCACTGTCATGAATTCTTTCCTTACTCATATGTAGGAATCTTTGCACATCATCCTATTCACATTTCCTAATACAGTGGCTCTTCATTCAAAGCAACAAATCTTTTGGCCACAACTTTTCATTCACAAGCAAGATCAGGGGTCCCAAAACTTCCAACTTCCAACACATCTCTCAATCTTGCTCATATGGATGGGTGAGCAGGTCAGTTATAGAATATAATGTGTACATTTTGTACATAACTGAAGAATTTCACAACAAGAAAAAAAAAACATATTTGCAGCTGCCAGGCTTCTTGCTGCCTCCCTCTCAGCTGGGCTTTCAATGAGAGCAACCCAGCACAGCAGTAAGAGGAAGAAGGTGCATAGTGACGGGGAAGGGTAGGGAGAGAAAAGTCAGGAATTAGGGGGGGGCATACCTAATGCCACTGGATTCAGTGGGCCAGTCAAAATATGTTGGGGCCAAAGTGGGCCAGATGTGGCCTGCAGGCAGTGTTTGGGGATTAAGAGATAGATAAAAGGTATTCTGGGCAGTGACATATCCGGACTTGGCATCTTCATCATAGACAACTTTAAGCAACACAAATTAAGTGAGATATGATTGAATTAAACTAAGTAAAGTCAATTGATTAATCTAGTTCAGTACAGACTAATGGAATTCTCACAAGAGCAACTCACTTTATGTTATGATCAGTCTGAAATAAACTTTCCATTCCAACCTGCCACTGAGTCTTGCCTTACCGTGTCTTATTGAACCTCTCATTGAGTAGGAATCCACAATGCTACCATTTTGAAGTTCAAAAAACAGTATTGCTCACATCCAGTATAAGAGTGCCATTGTGAAAATGTGAGCCACCATCTTGGGTATGTATGCACAAGAAACATACTTCACATGCTCAGTGATATCAAGGAAGGCACTTTCACAGGACATGAATACTGCTGTAATTTTTGCATATACACAACTTAAAAATGATCAAACTACCTCCCTTCAGCTTGGACAAAGATTTGGAAAGCCACTATAAAGTGATGTATGTACGTGGGTGTATTTTTACAGTTGGACTAAAACTGAGACTTCTGACAAAACTCACCAGCTGGTCTCTTCCCATTCCTTGGTTAAAAAAAACAACCCACAAATGAACATAAACATTTTTGTGTCTCAGCACAGATGGCATGGTGAGGTTATTTATTGAAGGGGAAGTGTTCTTTCTATTAAGCAACACAGACATATTATTTATTGTGGAACCCATCATAAGCATGTTGTAGGAATCAAGACTGACAGCAACATCCAAATATAATTCACATCAAACATCCACATACTGAATCCGTAATGAATGGAGTCGTAGAATATTTATCAATGACCCCGACTGATAAAATAATGCTGCCAGAACTTACAAAATAAGGTATCACTGGCTGGACTGCAACTCAACGAAGAAAGATCTGAAGTTCATGCATGATCAGTCTTTGGCTTCACATAGACAATCTTTTGATAGAGCAGTATAAACTGCAGCACTACCTGCCTGCCAAATATCCATTGCAGTGCTACCTCTTAGCTGTAATTCTGCAGCAGTGGAATAAAGATTATGCAAATACTCCAAATGAATTTTGCAGACTGTTACTGTAGCCTAGCTGGGGGGAAAATATTGGTTTGCCCTTTTTTAAAATGGGAAAAACAAATGGGGAACTGGAAAAGAAAATTTAAAAAATGAATTGGGAGTGGCAGTTCACTGGGAAAGAGGATAGTCACATTATTTTTGTTGTTTTTCAGGGAGAAGAAGATCTGCTTTAAGGGACAGGAGGCAAAAACTACTTAAGTGCTTATACAGAACAACAAAGAAACATGTACTCATTAAAGGTGGGGAATCAAATCCATTTTATGCACCAAAATCACTTGAGGTAGGAGCTGCTGTCTTGCCGTGATGTCACCAGCTTTGCCTAAAACGTGCCCATGAGAATCATATCCTGAGAAAAGTATTGCTGACAGTGAGGGTGCAGGGCGGACAGTTGGGTTTTGCCAACAAACAATTCATAGTTTGTGTACTGGTCAAACCGGTTTTCCTAGTCACAAAGGCTCAACTTGAAGGAAGGACAACTGTGTCCCATAATCAAAGGGCTTCACAGGTGTGGTGATTTGCCAAAAGAAACCTGGATATCTGTACACACGCTTTGAGCAAGATCAATAATGAATTTAAAAAGTTACTCTTTTAAAGTAGCATGTGCAAGAAAAGGATTATTCATTCTATAAAAGGATTATTCATTCTTAGGTGCTGTAACTCCATGGAATAGCCTCTGCTTTGCATGCAGAAGGTCCCAGGTTCAATTCTCTGCATTTGCAGACAGAGCAGAAAAAAATTCCTGTGTGAAACCTTGGACAGCTGCTGCCAGCCAATGTTGACCATACTGTGCTAAATGGCTCAATAGCCAAGGCAGCTTCCTAGGTTACATGGAGGAAGAGGTGGGCCCCTGGATATCACAGCTATCAATGGGAGACCAGAAGCCATGCGTAAGAGGGCATTTAACCAATGGCGTACAAATGAGGGGCCGGGGTGCTGCACGCCCTGACTGCCAAGCTGCAGGGGGTGACAGAGGCCACCAATTTTTAAAACTCCAGTTTTTAAAATCTTGGTATTTTCAAACAATATCACCATGTTATAAATCAATCGGTGTGTAATTTCATGCAGAATGTAATGAAACAAACCATGCTGAATTATCCTTATTCTATCGAACGTTATAGCCAAAAAAAAAACCAGAAAAGGAAAACACAACTGTTTTATGTAACAAAAAGTGAATTACATTGGGAATCCTGTAACAAATGGTGTACGCTATAACACAGAGTGGATTACACTGGGATTACCATTGGAAATAAATAGCTTGTTGCAAGCATTCCAGAAAACCAAATATATCTTCATAAATGTACGTATATTTTGCCTTTCTTCTATGTTACAACAAAACTGCTTTTGTATGTATGATAGACCACATGCCCACTGCATATTATCTTGATGGGCACTTCTTCCCTGTTTTGTGTTATGATCTCTAACATTCACTACATATGTGGAACATATTGTATATGTTCAATAAAAGAAAATATTCACTGCCTGCACTTCTTCTCTGGTCTTTAATATTATTCATTTCATATCATGACTATTACTGAAATTAATTTTGTCATGAGGGGTGCCAAAAATTTATGGGCCCTGGGTGCTATATGTTCTTTGTACGCCACTGTGTTTAACATGTTTAATGTTTAAAACATTAGGAAAACTTATGAAAGTGGAAAGGTAGGCCAGCAAGAACCAAATACCCAGTTTGATTAAAATAATCCAGACTTTACTTCTGAGACATAGGTCAGGTGGGCTCTATGAAAATACCTTCAAGCATTGTGATATTTTGAAAGTCACATAGGGGTGGCATCAAAGGTGGGCCACAAGGGACTCTGGCTGAGGGTCCACATCCATTGGAGGGCTCATTTGGTCAATCCTTGAAGAATCCATATCCAGAGGCAGCAGAGATCATAGAGGTAAGATGGCCCCATAGCTGGACTGTGCCCCTGAGCCCACAGCAATCTGTTATCGTCACTGCAGTCATGTGCGCCAATTGTTAACACACACTTCCAAATACTCTGATTCTGAGAAGTTTTCAACATTTTACTTCTGTATTGCTTTGGAAAAAATAATATCCCAGACTGCAGAATATCACTTCGAAATTGAAATTAGGTGACTACATTGCAGGACCTCACTCTTTAGCCCTGCATCCATGATAGATGCAAACGATGGTTTCTTTTGCGACTAGGAACAGCCCTCCAAAAGCTCTGTATATTGTCTGTTAGGCTTTGTGCTTAAGGCTAGGAGAGAGCAGAGGCCTAAGTAAATAAGAGTTCACCTCTGCATATTAGTATATTGTTCCTGTCATCGTTTTCTATTAAATAAATTGGATACAAGACAAAACAGAGCAGAATCCAGACTTCTAAAGCCTATGCTTTAATTATAGTGCCTTTTCTCCTCTACTGATTAGAAAAAAGAAAAGCCATTCACTGTCATAAAATCTCACTCTTCTGTTCGACATTAAACATTACTTAACCATGTATTCAGGATTAAAACAATTATATGGATATAATTTTAATGTGTTTTGATTAATCCATCAAACAATCTAGTCACAAATCGGTGGGTTATTTTCTTTTTCAGTACATATGAAAGGAAGCATTTTCACAATCTCATGTTTTTTATGTCTTTACTGTTCACAATTATTTAACAATGAAGAATCATCAACACACCATATCATGTTCTTTGGATATGAGTGAAGCTGCTCTCATACACTGTTACTTATTTAAGGGAAGTGCAAAGACCCCCCCCCCCAACACACACATTTTTATTCTCCAGGGTAGATGTGGGCAGATACGTGTCATTTTGGCCATGATTAGAATAGGGCTCCTGCCATTTTTCCTGGCAGAACTTCATGTCTTTGTCAGGAATATGATAGGCAGAAATTCAGCAGGTGAAACTTCTTAACGTGGAGTGTTTCCCATAGGATGGGAAACCTTCATCTGTTAATTTATATCTATCACATACGTGTTAAAGGCAGAGGAGCTCTGCCAGAGAAAAGGTGTTTGATACTGCCTACTGTCAGTATCAGATTCAATAAAAAAGTTATTAGGTGGAGTGGCCCAGGTATACAGGAAGACATCATTGCTGAGAGTCAGTGTAAATCAGAACAATGTTGCAAGAGATGGGGAGACTGAAGCAGTGCAAAATGTGTGTTTAGGAATAAGAAAGAATGTCATATGATGGGAGCTGGATTGCCTGGCTTTCTCCTGTGCCTTTAACAGCAGCTTGATCTGTAGCAGGTGAAGCTTTAGAGATAAAGTCAATAGATCAAGCTACTTTTAAAGGCACAGCAATGGGGTGCTGGTACATGGCTTTTGTTCCAAGACAGACATTGGTTCTGCTTCTCTTTTGGCAGTGAACAGCTCTTCCTGCAGTATTTGAACAGAAAGTAGCCATTAGTCAAGCAGAGTTATTGCCTGATTTGCAGGGGGATAAGGAGGCTCAGAAAAAAAAAGAAAGAACAGCCTCAGCCATATCCCTACAAAAGCACAGCACTTAGATTAAAACCAATTTAGTCCCACTGAAATAAATTAGCATCAATCCAAATACTTCTATTTTAAGAGGGTTATGGGCCTGGGCTGTTACCCTTCTGAGGTGAGGGAGTCTGTGATGGTGGGACATACTCTTCTGTTGAAGTGACTCCCAGAGTAAAGAGCGCTGGTAGTGGAGAGAGTACAGAAGAGTTTATTGTTGAAGTAATCTGCTGATTGAGAGTGTAAATGTGAATGCACGCTTTGTTTCAGGTGTTCATGCAGTTTCATTCACTCTAGAAAGACAAGGCCAATCTGTGGTTTCATAGCCCTTGGTCTTTCGCTATATGCTATAGATGCACTTTCAGACCGTGCTGGTCACATTCCATTTAAGTTTTGTCCCTCATTGACCCAGTACAAACTGTAGCACATTTCTTGTTCATACATATTTCCTCCTCCTAGGACAGCAGGTTAGGGGATTTGGGGGAGGATACTTTTCTTCAACAAATGCTGAATTTATGCTGCAGCAGCTATGCACCTATACAGCGTACAATAAGCCTGACTCAACGTGCCGATTTAAGGAGGAAATCTCTGAGACGGGATCACGAAGCAGCCAGGTTAAACTTCTGCTAAAATAATTAGGTAAGGCGGCTATAGCAAACGGATGTACAGGAACAATGGCACAAAACTGTTCATCAAGGAGAAGTGGGACAAGGGTGTTTGAAGAGGGACAGTGTCAAATAATTGTCCAAACTACAGGATGGTTTGTAACTGTAGTTTGTAATGAACTATGTACAAGTTTTCACATAACCCCTATAAACGGAGTGCTGGATCCGGACATCAGACGTGGTCTTGCCCAAGTCTCTTGCTTGCTCTTTTGCTGAATCTAGACGCTGCCAGAGAAAACAGAATTACACTGCCCTTACACATCAAATTCTCTACTCCACTTTCATAGCTTTTATATCTGTGTTGGTACTTTGTACTATAAGCTGGAGTAAGAAACAGCAAAAGAAAAATACCCAGAAAGCAAGAAGCATTTCAATAACAATTAGAGGGAGACTTTCTGTACATCATCATATATTGTAGTATTCCCTTCTGATCATCCAGAATTGGAAAAACTTCAGAGAAGGAGCAACAGAAATTGCTAGAGTGTGCAACAAGTTCTGTTGAAGGTCATATAAAATTAGGAGAGCTCTCAAAAAGAAGGGTGTATGGCAGATAGCAACAAAGTTATGGAACATGAAAGGATGATTTCCATGAAAAAGGATGATTTCTTAAAATTTAAGTGAGCTACTTTTTCCACATAACCCACAATTTAATCTATGGAAGATGCCCTCTAGTACAGATGCCTCAGCAAATTCAATAAGAGTGTCCTCACCTTGTCGCAAAGAGATCTACATAGGCTGACAAGTAGATGTGTTTTTGAGATATTTGCAAACTATGAAAATGACCTGCAGTGCTGCTGCTACAGAGGTTCTGAACTCAGTTGGTCAAAAGCCTGATGGCGTTCCACAGATGTTTTTGAGCTGGGCATTCGTGGCCTTCTGGTTACTCCACAAAGTGGCATCTCATGTTCATTGTTTACAAACCTCTGGTCAGTGGAACTTAGAAAGGAATAACGGGATGAACAGGTCTCTTCATCAGTGCTGCATTTCTTTCACAGCTCCATGGCTTGCCTCCAAGCCTGTATTATTTGGAACTTAGTTCCTAGTGGCTTTCAGGTTTACTCATCAGATGTTATCACCACCTAGGAATTGCAGCAGAAAAGTGAGGCATACCCCATGCTATCTCCTGCAGAAGCTGGAACACTGACAAGCAGGTTTGAAGAAGCCTTTGCTGCCCTCTGCTGGAGGAAAACTTGAACACTGGCAACACAGAAAACTTGCAGAGATGGAAGTTGGGTCATCTTAGTAGGAAAAACCTCAGAGTTTCTCAAGGCACAGTTGGAATCCCTTTTCCTTTGACACACAGAAAAGCTAGATTCTGAAGGCCACAGGATAAGACCCCCCCCCCCGTACAACTGTTTCTGCAATACATGGCAGGGTCCATATAAGATACTGCTGTAAGTTCAAGGAGGCTCCATCCCAGCATGGCTCACACATAAGGGCTGGCCTGCTACAAATACTGGGCCTGGATTGCCTCCTAGTGGGGCAAGACCATGTGCCGCTGCCCAGAGTCCTTGTTCTCGATACAGACATTCAGTGGCTGGGGTAGCGATGATCTGTTTACCGACATAGCAGGACTAATAATTCTGAAAGAAAAAGGTCTTTCTGTATTCGCAAAACTTCTGTGCCACAATGTTAAAGAAAATGCTTTATCTATATAAAGCCCATGCCCAAATTCTGACTTTAAATTAGGGCTAGGAAAATTCTTTGTCAGAAACCCTGGAATAAATTGCCAAGGAGGTCAACAATACTGGACCCAGCCTGCAAACTTATACATGTTTTTTTCTGGGAGGAAGCCCCAACGGACACATTGAAACTTACTTCCAAGCAAACATGGACAGAACTGGGCTGCAAATGACTCCTCACATACTATCTCTTGACTTTCCTTGTGCAGCGGCTGCCACCATGAGACCTATTCTGACTGATGCACTGCCCTCCATCATAGAGGTGCTTCTGCTGCTTCAGAGCATTCTCCAACCTTTGGCCACAGGTCGATTCCTTGTTACTTTCAAACCCCAAGTCTCTAACATTCTCATCTAGCTGCCCCTACCAAAGCCTCCCTCTCAACCTCTCTACTGTAGACCCTTCCTTCCAGGGCTCCTGAATGTGGAAGCAAACTGCAGCTAGTGCCCTGCTTGTGAGCAGACCAGTAAACAGCAGGAGAGCAAAAGGAGAAGCCAATGGGGCAACAAGGGATAGAGTGGGAGGAAGAACATTCCAAATACATCTCAAGAGCTTGCACATTTGCTAAAGGAAACATCAGACCAACCTCCTCTATCATTAGCCCTAACCACATACGAAAATCTAATACTAATCTTCGAACATTTCCTTTATGAAGAGAACCCTACTCCCATCTACTCACTTGTGAGATATTGTACGAGGGAGTGCGATGATTCTGGGTCGTGACGTCAGCACCACCTCCCCACGGCTGGCCTCCACCAAAATGTTCTGAATGGTGTTGTCCAGCACCATCTCAGTCAGATTTGCAAACGCTGGCATCCTTGAGAGAAAATAATATTTCAGATTTCCCTGTCCAGTGAAGCTGGCACTTCCCAATATACTTACAAACTGGTACCAAAGCACAGTGCTCACCCTACAATCTTTTATACTTGCACAGCCACCATGGTGGCAAAGGCTATGCCCACGTCTAACCATCCAAGTACGTATTTGCATCAAATATATTCATTCAGATAAAAAATAAACCTCAAGGTCCTTAAAGGGCACAAGAGGCAAAATGAAATATGGCATTTCCATATAGTTCTATAGGCAGATTTTCCGCACGTTTTTGACATCAGAGGAACATTGGCTCTAGAATACAACTATCTTGCTGATGACCCATTCTTAGAAGTGACCCCTGTATGACATCTCTGGCTTACCTGACAATGGCTTCTTTCTGCTCCCGGGAATGTTCCTTGCGAATAATTGCACTTAAGCACTTTTCATCAGCTGAAGTCCCTGAAGATGCCTTTTCTTCCCCAAACTCTTCTTCTTCTTCTTCTTCTTCTTCTTCTATCTTGTCCTTAATGTTGAACTCTAGAAAAGATGTTTTTATGGAAGTACCACCAGGGCACTGCTTCTTGTCTTGAAGTTTGGCAGACTCCTTGCTCCAAAACTGGCGGAAGTAGGGTATGGGTTCTGCAAGGCTTCTGATCATTGCCTCGTGGAACTGGGTGTCCTCCAGCAAGCCCCTGGATCATCAGAAGGAAAGATCATGCTGTAATTGGGTGCAATGATGGGTCACTTTTGACATGCCATTACCATCAGCATCCAAATCTGGGAACATACAACACCAACGCCACCAATAAAAGGCTATTCCCAAAAAGTGACAAGAGTAGGGTAAAGGCACTGGGAGCCTTCCCTGAAGATACATTCCCAAACATCACACCATACATCCTGGTAAAATTAGTTATAGTGAGATGCATGGATCCAGAGGCAGTATATAAAAGATGCATATTATTTACCACATGGATTATATGGGTTTAATGTTGTAGGACAATGTAGGTATTTTAATATTGAGGATCCTCTATTTCTGCAGGATTTGGACTGGATGTTCTTCATATCAGTGGAATGTAGTGGTCTTAGACCATGGAGACACAGTTTTCAAACCAGCTGTGAATTTCACCATGCTACCTTAGGTGTTGCTACCTCACAGGATTATGAGAATACAGTGGTGCCTCGCATAACGAATGCCCCGCGCAGCGAAAAACTCGCATAACGAAAGAGTTTTTCAATTGAGTTTGGTAACTCGCATAACGAAAGTTTCTGGCCGTGCTTCGCATAACGAAAAATTTTTAGGTCCGTGCTTCGCATAACGAAAACTTTTTAGGTCCGTGCTTCACATAACAAATTTTTTAAAAAATTAAAAATTTTGTGTATGTTTCAATTTTTAGAAATCCTCTGTACAGTATGTATGCCTTTAAAGAGCACGTAATAAACACTTTGTAAACCAAATTTGACTTCGTTTTGACCTTTTTTGCCCATAGGAACACATTAATTAAATTTCAATGCATTCCTATGGGAAAACGCGATTCGCAAAACGAAAAATTCACATAACAAAAGGATTCGCGGAACGGATTAATTTCGTTATGCGAGGCACCACTGTACAATGGGATAACCCCAAATACACCACTAGGAGCACACTGGAGCAAGAACAAGCAGTTCTGGGAATGTGAGAAGATTGTTAGCAGTGCACATACTGTTTTTAGTATGGCAGGACTTCTGGCAGGGAGAAGAGGAGTTACCCACTTGATGACTATAGACAGCACATCTGTCACTAGCCATGCTTCCTGTTCAGAACAGTTTGCTAGTTCCTCCCAGTCTGGAGACTTTTTGCATGCTTGCTTGATGCCATTCATGGATTTATTTTCTTCAACTTCCCTTCTTGCTGTCTTCAGTTGGCTGGAAAGAGAAGAATGAGGAGCTCTGAAACATCTTATTATAACATGAAACACATGATCTAGGGAAATAAAAGAAGAGAATTTTGTCCCATGGCTCAGTTTATTACATCTTCCCACACCATAGGAGCAGACTGACAGCCCAATTGTACCTAAATCTCCCCCCCCCCCACCATACAGCTGCACCACCGGACCACACTGCATCCTGCAGGAAGGGACAGTCCTGGAGGACTCTTCCTGGTAAGGGAACATCAACTTGGCCCTGTTCTTCCCCCTCCATACCCCATTTCTCCCACCCATCCTTCATGCTGACTTACCACAGCGCTGGGGGGGGGGAGGAGTCATTTGCAGGCTGCTGGTTCATGACTGCAGCTGTCTGAGGCAGCAGCCTGGCCATATTGAATGGCATGTTGCCTTTTGCAACAGCCATAAAGTACCCTGAGGTGCCAGAATATGGATTCCAGCAGCACAGTGACCCGATACGATTGGACCATAAAAGATTTAAGGCTGCTCTGACTAGGGGTCACTTCACACATTGCTCTTCCCAGTCACAACGCATTCATATTCAGGAAAGGACAGGTTCCTTACCAGTAACAATTGTTCTTCAATTGGTCATCTGTGCAGAATGAGAAAATCACCTTTGACTATACTAATAATCTCTAAGTGGTCAGATATGACAGAATCCAAAGTATCTAAAAAAGGTTTTAGATGCTTGCCAAAATTAGGTGAGAGTAAGCAGTTGTTGGTGGCAGTTAAGGATGTGATAGTTAAGAGTATGTGTAAATGTATGGTTTCATAATTTCTTCCAAAATGTAGTGCTTTTGTTCTGGATATTACTGACCAACAACATTAACAAGTTTGGGCAGGAGTTAGTAGGGAGCCAACATCTCCTGGAGGGAGCATGCAGCCAAGGAAGGCAGGAAAGAGGAAACGAAGTTTGCCTTACTGGTAAAGGAAGTGCTGGGGCAGGTCATCAGAGAAGCTGCTCAGGAAGTCATCAATTGCATGGGACCTGGCTGTGACCCCCATGTGCATGAGGAAGGGCCTGGGGGGCTCTGGTCTGGCCCACAATCTATTTGTCTCCTTGGACCTGATTTGCCTCCTCTGGCTGCGGCTGGCAGGTGGGTGGGGCACACAGATGTTCTTAATGGGGGGAAGAGTCTGTAAGGGAGGTATTTAGAAAGCATATTTTAGTTATTGGTTTAGAACCCAAACCATACTACAAAACAGAACAATTCTGCATATAGATTAAATGTGAGGACAAGGAAGGGGTATACAAAGAGGGGTAGAATTTCTTTTCTATACAGTTTCTATACTCTGGCTTCTCCTTGGTTCCCCAATGAATCAGGCTTCAAACCTTTCACTAAGGATCTCATTCATGTGCAGTGGCTAACCAAAAACTTCTGGAAACTCACAAGCATGGAAAGACGCTAATAGCCCTTTCCCACTGTTGCTCTTTAGCAATTGGTTTTCAGAGGCAGTAGGAGAATAATAAAAGGGTACATACAAATATTGCCCCCCCAAAAAATCACTGTGCTCAGGAACATTTTCCACTCAGGAGCTGGGCTGAGGAAAATCTAATCCTGTAGTTTAAGATTAGGACCAGAAGCTGGCTTTGCACCGCACTGACTGGCTAGCAGCTCTGATGGCCTGATTCCACCTCCCCCTAGTCTCCACAGAGCAATTATGCCACTTTAAAGAACAAATGCATTGGGGCTTTTTTGAAGTGCCAAATGATGATGAAGGTTCCACTTGAATGTTCATGTGATTAAACCCTGTTTTTAAAGACTTTTAAAAGGCTAACAGCTTGCCTAAAGCATGGGCAAAGGGCAAAGCCAAGCATTAAATCAGCAATCAAAGTAAGAGTCAGTATACAGCAGATTCAGTGTAAGTGTAGGTGAAAACCAGGCTCATTACACCAGAGGGGGGAAGAATGTCTGTATGCATCCAGAACGTATCATTCATGTCCAGCAGGCCAAGGCCATGCTACATTATTCTCATGGCTCTTATGGCAAAGCAATGCTGAACAACATGAAATGGCTGTATGATCAGAATAGACTCAGCAAATGCTTTGACAGACATTAACTCTGTAGGCTTGCCACTCATGCTCCATCACAAAAATGCCAGAATCTCAAGCAAATGCACTAGCTTTGAAATTAAAGTCCTACTGGCTCTCTGCCCTATCAATAACCCTGCACTTTCTGTTTATTCCATTTTGGACAAGAGTTATGTCCAAGATTTTGGGACTGAAAGGCAGGATATGACACCTTACATAAATAAACACATTACCTTATATTTCTTGATATTTGTAGGCACTTGAGGAGATCTTGTTGACTCCAAAGAATCTGAAGTCCACTAAAGAAAGGGAAGCAAATTGTAGTAAAGAATCACAATTGTTAAAGTTAATGTAGGAAAGAAACACAATGGTTAAAAACAGAATAAACGTCATGTTTCACACAATCAAATAATGAAACCCTGCTGTATTTGCTTTTTTAATTAAAACAGTTCTGAGGAAAGAATGCTGCAATTTTCAGCAGACGAACAGTGGTCTGAAGAGGCAGGGCTTAACAATTCCCTCTAGCCATTTTCCATATAAAATTGCTTCCCCCCCCCCCGAGCCTTTCCTCTGTGGGGTTCCAGATGAGTTATTCAGAGCCCCATGGTGGAGTTCAGTAGGGGGGACAACACGGTGTCAAAAACAACCTGCAGGGAAAGCATTAAGCACCTTCTTCTTCTTCCTGTTCAAAATTTTAGCCTCCTGAGGCTCCTTTCATTAGGAAAGCACATGGACAAAAAGTGGGAGGGATATATTTGAGACAAATATGTGAGAAAACAGCCCCCAGATGGCTAAAATACACTTCTGTCTTATGCCTGAATGACAGAACGGTGACAGAACGATGGAGAATGTTCTCGGAGTTTTCTAAAATGTGCCTCAAGTGAAACATGTCTGACCTTTACGAAGAACTGCACCTTCCATCATTTTTGGGCCACTTTCCTACACACACTGGCAAAACATAGGAAGAACCATGTGATGACAGAAGGAGCTTGAGATCAGATATCCCACTCAAACAAACCTAGATCCTGCTGCAGTACTTAAATCCTCCTCATAGACAGGCTAATCCTTACCTTGGAAGGTTTGTCTTGGGTTCCCTTCTTCTTTGAATCCAGGTCTTTCTCTGTGATGGTGAACTCTACAGCCTGTCTTGCCTTCTCAGTTTCCCATTCCTGCTGCTCTTTCTCATATTGTTCTAGTGACTGTTGCATATACATCTATAGGGCAAAAAATTATCTTGAACTCAGCATTCTGCATGTTGGCATTTCGGCTACTTTTCTTCGCCGCACATTAATTAAGCGCCATCTGGGTCTGAAATTTCAACAACAACCCCCCCCCCCCATCTCTGGCTTGATATCCTGGCCTAGTGGAATAAACAATGGAACCATTTATCCAATCAACCAGAGAAGAAACAAAATGGTTCCATGCAGACAGAAGCCCAGGGCAAATCCCAACACTAGCACCTCAAGATATTATGAAAAAGAGGACAAAAAATGGATATACACCCCACCCCATCCAATACCTTCACTATGAAAAGAAAAAGCTTTTAAAACAGTAGCAGGCATCTTGCTTACATCTTTGATGCAGCTGTACCTTTAGGAAAAGTCCACGTTGCCCAACCTTACCTATATTATTGGGTATATATGTCAAATTCTCCAACTGGAATGCTAATGGAGCATGCAGTAACAGTCCCAATGCACCCCCAAAATGTAATTTGCTATGCCATCCTTAAGCCACTCACCTGGCCCATGCTTTTTAATTTGCTTAGTACGGTAAACACTGAGACCTCCTATCACTAATATAAGTTAACACCCCAGGATTTAGGTATTAAAGGAAACTATGGTCTCAAGAAACCACTGAGCCTCACCTCACAGACCAGATCCACACTGTAGAAACATGGAGTTTCACCAGAATGCAGTGTGAGAATACATCTGATGCTCTCCCCAGCCTGCACAACTCCAGACTCTGGAAGGATGTTTAATATCTTGAAACAAAGCAAAAGATAATTGCATAGAGTGGTGCATTGTGCATCCCCACCAAACACTTTTAGCACTGTCACCTCCCACTCTGGAAATAGGTCTGTGCCTCAAAGCATCAGAGAACATGGGCATGTGATTTAGAGCACTGCAGTTTCAGGGCGGAAGAAACCACAACAGAAAAATACACATGCTAAATTGTTGTTCTGGAGTAGTGAAATATGTCACTGTAACTGGTACCACAACTTCCTCTTTAACATGCGTACACATTCCCATTTCATGTGCCCCAACATGGGTCCACATGCTGGTCAGATGTCAGAGTTTATTAAAATGTAGCCAAGTGCCCGAGTAGTCTGACAAATCAGGTCAAAGTCTACAGAAAGCTGAAAGGACACAGAAGAATCAAGAGATTACTAAGGAGGAAGAAGAGCGATCAGAAAGATGGAGCTCACCGCCACAGCGTTTGAAGTCCCAATGTGCCAAGCAAAAACGACAGCCTCATTCTCTGAGGCATTGTTGAGAAAGAAGAGGCGGCTGCATTTGCTGTAGACTGGAATGTTGCCAAAAGAAATCCGAGGCTGAGATAAGTACACCGGCTGGAAAGCATATAAATAGAAAGTGATCCCCCAGCCTAACAATTCTTTTCCAACCTTCCAAATGGAAGGAAGATGGGACCCCTGTCAGTAATGTGTGGCAGGTATTCAGGCTGGACTGTGCATTAAATATTGTTCAAAACAGACATAAACAGATCAATCGCGGTTCAATTTGAGATCTAACTCAGTCACAAAACTGTCTCAGTTACAGACTCAGGCTGTCCCACTTCAGCAACACTTGGCTAGTAAGAAGCACCTACAATGAAGGACAGTGTGAGAAGGCTGCTGCTGTGGTCTAACCAGGTGGTTTAACGGATGTATGGAAAGTCTCCTGCTGGCGCCTCAGTCAGATTTAGAAATCCTCTTGTTACTCACAAAAGCCTCCAGTGGGATACCCTCACGCTCTCCCTGTTCTTCTTCCAGAGAGGAGGGGGAGGGCACTGGCAGCAGTAACACACCACCCTTGCCCCACTTCCTGCTGTTGCCAGATATGTCAATTGGGGGTGTCAATCTATTACCACTGAATTCAGGAAGAAACAGATTTGGAATAAAAGCTAAAGACTTCAGAAAGCAAGAGGCTATGAGTTTCAACAAAAGTGCCTCAGGAGCCAAGTGCAGACTTGCCCTACTTCTATATTTCATCATGAATTTCTTAATATCCAATCATATCAATGAGTGTCAGACATTCCAAGTATGCCATACATGCCCCTGGTAAAATACCGGTTGAACCTCAGTTTTCGCGGGAGATTTGTTCCTGGATTCCCCATAGATACCGAAACCCATGGATAATTAAGGGTCCAATCCTATGCAACTTTCCAGCACCGGTGTAGTCACAATACAGCCCCAAGGTAAGGAAACAAACATTCCCTTACCTTGAGGAGGCTTCTGTGACTGCCTTCCCACCACAGGATGCAGCGCACACCCCATTGGCTCAGCTGCACTGGCACTAGATAACTGGATAGGGTTGGGCCCTAAATCTGCTGATTGTGGTTCGCTAGAGCCTCCGGACACAACAGGTATCTTTTCTAGTTGCGTCGAGAGCCATCCTGAGGCCCACAGAGGCCCCTCTCTTCTTTAACAAAGAAACAAAGCAGCTTACAATTATAAAAATCCAAACAAAAAACAGGAGTAAAATTAAAACAACCAAGTGAAAGCATCTTTGCAGGGCACCTGTTCCCAACCTGTCCTACAAATGGGTTTAAACTGGGATAATAGTTCTTGCTGCCATCACCCAAAAACCAGACAGAGAGAGGCTGCCTTATGAAAATCTCTGTCCCAGGTTAGCAGAGAACCCCAAAATCTAGGGCCCCCTAAAAATCAAACAATAGCAGAAGTCAGATTGTCTGATAAAAGAGGGCAAATTACCTCCCTAACAAATGAACTGAAACCAGGCTAGTAAAAATGTTGCATTTATTTATTAATAATATTTCGTCCCACCTCTTCCCCACTGACATTGGGGCTCAAGGTGGCTAAAATGAAGTATACCTAATGGTACCCATTAAACAACCAATCAAGGAGCAGCAGGCAAAATTAAAACTATATAGGTCTATGTTTATATTTACATATAAACAGAGGAAGAACATGAAATCAATAAAAACGGTAGCAATGAAAGAAGCAACAAGAACAATCAAATAGCAAAACATTAACATCGTGCTTTAAATAACATAAAATTGGGGGCATTAAATGAGAATTAAAATTACACAAAATGGTGGATGGAGACTAACAAGGAGAGAGCCACACACTTGTGAAGATGATGGCAACTGTACAGACAACAAGGTGATTTGGATTTGATTTTGGAAGGGGATTTGGGCAAAAGGCTGACATAAAGGCTGAAGGGCAAGCTGAAAATAAACCACAATTGTAACATGGGCAATTGGGTACTTCACCCATAATATTCATGCTAGGATGCTGGTCCTTATATCCAAACCTAGCCTGGCAGACAGGTGACCTTCTGTGAGGCATCCACACTTAGAAGAGAGACCAGAAGCAATACTGAAAGTGGGGGTGCATAACCCTGCTTCTTAAAACCTGAGAGCGTTAACCAACTGTTCCCTGTGGGATTGAATCCTTGGAGAGGTAAAAGTCACTTGAGTTTTTGAATTTCCCACTCTTGGGAATCAGTTGAGTTTCATTATTCTTTGTTTACCAGTCAGTTAGGGGAAGTAGATGAGTAAACAAAGAACAACAACAATAAAAGGGGAACCATGGTGACTGCCTTTGAAGGATTCAGCAGCCCCTTCAGGATGGTGAGGCATCTCTGGAGCCACTGGGATGATCTGAGAGTTCAAGTGAAAAAATGATAGTTAATCAGGAATTCTCACCATAGCACCACGTTAATTAAACATGAAGTCAATGTTTGTAAGTGGTGGGCACTCCAGACCTTGTAAAACTACAAGTACCTATTGAATTGTAGGCCAAATCCCTACAGCAGTACTGGATGATCCTAAAGATTTACTGGCATGAGGACTTTAGCATGCAATTGTGCAATTTAGCATGCAGGCCCAGAACCAAAAGATGGTTACTTCTCTAACGGACAGGGACAGGAGACCGGTTTGGATTCTACTTCTCCAAACAGTTACATCGCTAGGGGTGTGTGGGCCGCACTAGGTGATGCACACGGGGGGGGGGGGGGGAGTGACACCACTATTGGCCAATTTTTTAAAAATCTTGGTATTTTTGAATAATACCATCATGTGATATATCATTCAATGCATAATTTCCATGCAGAATGCAATGAAACAAACTGCATTGAAATATCTATTCTAACAAAAGTTATAGCCAAAAAAAACCAGTGCGAGTGGGGTAATGGTACATCACCATACCCACTGCCCAGGGCATTGCCCTACCCACTGCATGGGAGGTCCATCATGGGGATGATGCACTGGCCTCCGGCACCAGGTGATGCAAACCCTAGTGACACTACCGTCTCCAAACAATCCCTCCACACAGGATGGAAACGCACCGGAAGCATGAAAGCCCCACCTACTCCCTCCTGGCAAGCTGTGACCCCATTGTCTAATCATGTGTGAGGGAGAGTGGAGGTTGACAAGGGATAAGGTAAGGGCAATGTTCTTTTCAGCTGGGCCTTTACTTTTGGGACCTACTAGTATGATGGCAGCAGGAAGCAAAGGTGTCACGCAGTACCTTTTAAATCAAGGATGGTTCTGGCATGTATGGGATGGCATGGCAACCATGCAGATGGCAACACAACAGCAATAGCAACAATATCACCCATCTTTACTGAGGATCCCCAAACCTGACTGCATACTGGCAGACCAACCATGCAGACGCTCACCAGTTAAACCAGTGTAATACTGACCTATAAAGGTGTTTGGGGAAGAAAAAAATCTGTACCAGTTTTGTGGCTCACGGGGTTGGTTTAAATGAAGCCAACTGTACTATGATCACCACTGTGTGGAGGAACACAATCTCCCAGAACAGCCATTATGACAATATATACCTCCACTCCACAAAGAATGGCTGTCCTAACAGTGAGAGCTCATTCACTTCCACTGGCAATTTGAAATAACTACTTCTCATGTGGTATTAGAAGCACAGTAACCTCTGATACTTACCAGACCAGGCACTGTTAATTTGGCAGACCCTGGTGTGAGGGTAGAAGATGCCATTTCATCAAAACGTGCTGTGTCTCCCATTACATATGGATCATAGCCTATTCCCTGGAAAGTGATCAGCGCAGAGTCCCCCTCAAGGATGTGGATGGGCACGTCTAACTAGGCAGAGGAACACAGAAAGAGCGGCAGTTGAAAAGACTGTGCTTTGCTATGGAGTTGGGTTTGCTCAAGGGGCAAAAACAGTCTTCTTTGGAGCATAGCCACTTAGTCCACCGGGAAAAGTTTAAGTAGATTTGGTCAAGAACAACACTGCATCCATTCCAGAATTTCGTACAGACCATGGGGCACACAAACCCAGAATTTCCCACTTCCTGGGTCTTCCTGCACAACTTACGTTTTGTGCACAACTTACTTTTTGTGCAACAAACGCACACGTGTCTTTCATCTATTGATCTCATCCACATATTGACCTTCAAGTTTGTGTTTCTGTGGCAGATGTGTTTTCCTAGCACTCCACTGCAATGTTTTGTAGCTGAGCAAAATAATTCCCACAGATAGTGCATCTGCAGGTATTGTAATTACTAGTGGAATATGTTGGTGTGGACGCTGTTTGCCCATCAGATGTTTTTTATGACATACAGTAGGGGGTAACCCATATCTCCTCCAAAATTACAGGATGTAATTTTGAACAACTTTTTCTTTAAGGAGTTCCCTTTTTCAATTCTTCAGAGGCAGTACACTCATCCCAACCATTCAAGCTGTTCATCCAACACTCTTTTGTTTTTATGTGGTGAAGACAGCAAGACAATTCAATATTTTCCTGTACTTCACCAGTTCTCTGAAAATCTATTTTTATTTTATTTTAGTGCTTTTGAGATTATATGCTGCACCCCGTCCCTTGCGCAAGAGCACATATCTAGCCAGGTTTGTTTTTAAGGAAAGAGAACACCTCTGAGATCCCTAACTTACCTACTGTATGCAGAAGGTGTACTACTAGAGGTCCTATGTAGTGTAGTAGTTAGTGTGATGGACTTTGACCAGGAAGACCAGAGTTCAAGTCTCTGTCACAAAGCTTCCTGGTTAACTCTCTCTCTCTCAGTTTCACCTCAAGGGCTGTTGAGAGGATAAAAGGAGGGGGAGAAACCAGGTACACCATCGTGAGCTGGTGGAATAGTGGAATATACATCTGAAAAATATTATGCTATTGAAAATGAGTTTGGATGAATATTATGAACAGACCAGGGTGCAACTGGGCATATGCAGATTGTAGAGAAAGCCTCTCAAGATAAAAGTGTATTGGTTGTGCCTCCACTCTGAACCAATCATTCTCTGCAATTCACAGGATGCTGCAGCTTAGTCCAAAGAGTGGGGGCCAGGGTGGTAAAATCAGTGGTGGCAACTGCTAAAAACTGGAGGGAGCAAGACACAGCTCTCAGCACCAGCTGTCCCAACAGCTGTTATGGGGCAGTGAACAAGACGTGAATGTATCAAACCAGTGGCATACCTAGGGTAGTTGACACCTGGGGCAGGCTGCTCAAAGCCATAGGCAGAACTGGCCTCCACCTTGAGCTGTCCTAGCAGAGGCCAAGGCTACCAGCCATTCAAAGCAAAGAGTAGACTGGGCCTCTGCCTCAAGTTTCCCTGCGGAAGGCCAGGTCTACCAGCTGCTCGATGGTGCATTTGATACCACAGTTGCATTCGACATCTGATGCAGACTCCCCCCCCCCTTGATATGCTGCTATATTAGACTTCAACTAGGTTACAGCAGTCAAAGAAACACAAGTCCAGGAACACTGTGGGATAAACCCTAGCTCCCAAAGGAAGGTGCTTATTCTTGAAGATGAGAGTCTTACTGAGTATGTTTTGGCTTCCAGTGGGGAAAAGATCCACTCAGTCTGAGCTGTCAAGCCTGGAGCAATCTCTCCTCTTGGGTTCAGGCAGACAAATATTGCATGATGATAATTGTTTTCCTGTATCTTCATCAGAGCATCCACCTGGATTTCATAGACTACACTTGTGGAACCTCCATTGTACAGTTCATAGATCTGCAAGAAGAGAAAGGCTAGAACTACTTACTTTATTCAACTGGTCAGGACAGGTAGCAGTCCTGTATGGATCATCAGTTTCTCCATTTGGGAAGGCTCCTTCTGTGTCCTCTGCAATTTAATGCCTCTGACAGAAACTTGATCCTGGTAGCTATTAGAAGGGCTGATGCTTTTAAATAGTCCTACTCTTATCCAACAGAATTCCAAAGATCTCTATGAGCACAAGCACCCTGCACAGGTGCATTATGATATTGGTGGCCACTAGCCAATCATCCACCTCCTCTCTCAGAATGTTTGGGACAGTTCAGGAGAAAGAAGCTGCCAGTCCTTAGCAGACTGTCCATACTGTTCACTATGTGCAAACAAAAACACATAAGGACACAGCGGAATCTCCCATACTGAGTATGCAATAGGTAAGATAACTGAGAGATAATATAGTGTATGTGGTGAATGACCACACTTTTCTCAAATGACAACTGTAGTTTAATACTGCAGGACACTGCCTCAGGGAGGAATCTCATACTACATCAGGAACCACATGTTCTCAACACTGTATTGGCCAGAGTACCTGTAATGCAAAAGTGGGAGCGGAGGGGCATTTGTAGAGAAAAATCAGCAGGAGAGAGATGGGGTGCATAACCACAGATTCTGTAACCACAGATTCGCCATTCAAATGTCCTTTCAAGAATTTTTTCCCCAGTCAGCCTTAGTTCCAGTCTCACAATCCAGTTTGAGAGGGGGAAAAAGGTACAAACAGATTAGAGTTGCATTTGCAAGGGACAAATACTGGTAAAAAAAAGTAGGAAAGAGCTCGGCATACCCCTCCTGGCAATTCCCCTCTGCAGATGCCCTCTCCATATTAGCCTTATAGGGTGAAAGTGAGTTGGGAAGCTTAAGTTTGCCTCATAAGTTGTAATTCAGTCCTCAGGCACAGCATGGTGCAAATTCTGCCAGCCATCATCCTGGATTTCAATTCCTTCCCTTGGCCACTGAATTATCTTTTCTCCTCACCACTTTCTAACATTCAGTTGGGTGGGGCAGGTAGAGGAAGATGGGCCTTTCCTTTTGGTTCCTCACCTGTTTGGGAGGGTCACAGGTGCCAATAGCAATGGGTGTGAATATATGCTTGGTTGAAGTGAAGTGAATATAGCGGCGTTCCAGGTCCAGCGTCACACCAATGAAATTCAGCTGCAGATGCAAAATTTAAAATTGGAGGGGAAAGAATAGGCAGTTAGTTTGTATCACAAATGCCACAACCAGACACGCACACATACATGCACAAGGTACCTCAAGCTTGCTTCAGTCAAAGGGGAGATGCCTCTCTGGAGGAGCAATGGGAGCTCTCCTCCCAGAGCAAAGAGGAACTCTGTGTGTGTGTGTGTGTGTGTGTGTGTGTGTGTGTGTGTGTGTGTGTGTGAGAGAGAGAGAGAGAGAGAGAGAGAGAGAGAGAGAGGTTAAAAGGTTCTCCACCTCCCCCTACAGTCCTCATCCAGAACAGAGTCCATGTGGTTTTTAGTATTAAAAAACAAATCTACAAGTCCCAGTCATGTTTAGACATATCACTTTGTTTGACTGGGAGACAAAGGAGCAATGGTTTGAAAAGATGTGTCTTCTGTTCCTATTCTTGAAAAGCGGTTAAATTAGTATGATGCCTTGGAAACAGTTATTTTCCTAGATAAATGGAAAATATCACCAGGAGGTCTCCTCCCTAACCCTCACACAGAAAAGGCCTTTGGAACACACACCAAAACAACTTTTGGCCACCTGGATAGATAAGCTGCATACTCTCTGGTCAGGTCTCTGGTACTCTGCTCCCCCACTGGGCAGTGGGCAAGACTTCTGCCAAGTGGGCAGAGGAAAGAGCTTTGCACAAAGGCACAGTTAAGCCCATGTTTTCACAGCCTGCTCAACAGGCTGGATTTTCAGCTGACAACGGTCCCAAATAAAAATAAAAGTGTGATGGGAACACAAAGCTCCCACAGGAAATCTTGGGAGAGTGATGGGCACCTAGTGGAGGTTCAGTGGGGCATGAGAGAGGTGCCCACTGGAGCACAAGTTGACTTCGATGCTAACTGACAAGCAGGAGGCGGCCAGCCAAATTGAGGAAACACTAGTAATGTCAAAGGGAGTTGATATAAAGTAATAAAAGACAGTGGATCCCATTTCTGCTGAGAAGGGAGAGCCAATAGGACCATCTGTTCCCATCCCAAAGCACCCTGTGCCCACTAGTCACCTCCAGAACCACCTCACCTTACCTCTGCTGACCTCCTCCATGGTCTTCACTCTGGTTCTCTGTTTTAGAATAAAGGAGCAGAGCTGGCCTGGAGGAAATCAGGAGTAGTGCCCCACTTCCCAAAAATCTCCTTTTTTGGAAACAAGGTAGTACTTCCTCCAAATTCTTCCAGCCTGCTCTGGCGCTCCATTTAAAAAGAGGCCAGCAGAATGAAGACAGAGCAAGGGAAACGATATGGAGGAATAGTGGAAGAAATCACCATTGTAGTTACTACCGTAGGAGTTTTTGCCACCATTTCCTCTTTCTCTGACACCAGTTCCCAAGCAGGTAAATCAACAACAACAAAAAGTGGGAAGGGATTTGTGTGTGTCCATGTGTGTGCACACTGTCTGGGGCTGGCACAGGAACACCTGGGAGGGTGATGAAAGTTGGAGGGGAGAGAGTAGCACATCAGCCACCATTTTGGGTGACACAAAAGCTTGGGCATCCCCTGGAGGAATGTGGACAAAAAGCAAGGACTCTGCTGGGAGAAATGCAGACTTCAGAAGGAATTAAATGAGAAGACAGTTAAGAGAACATCCTGGCACTAGTATGGCCATATTGTACAATAAACAGGTAAATGAGGAACAAAGAAGCTTATAGATGAGTCACAATAGTGAAAAAAAAAACCAGAAAAGCTTATTCCTTCTGAGAAAAGACATTTTCAGCAGCAAAATATCCTTGACTGGCAAAGGAATTTGGTGCGGACTTTCAAGAAGGCTAATATATTCTCAGCAGGGACAGTTGCTGAACTTCCCTGCTCAGTATCATACCAGAATTTCTCGGCCATAGGAGATTTTCAGCAGGACTGGGAGCCGGTCGGTGCCAATGAAATCATGTCTGGCAGGGCGAGAACAAACATGAACATTAGAAACACACACAAATGAAATCATGGAGAATCCTATTTCAAAGAGCAGATTAGGGGCAATTCTCTACTAGAGAACTGCAGTGTTGCATAAAGAGCCTCCTAGGCAGAAGAGCAGTCATGCTTGGATGAAAAGAACAGTCCAGAGCCCACCTCAAAATGCACTGGCTTCTGAAGCCCACTGGGGAAAGCAGGATTACTTCAATTTTCCCATCTATTATATGGAGCCCAAGATGTGTCCATGGGGGATATGTAGGGTGGAAGAGAGTTGGTTCTGCCTGAGTTTCATATCATGGGCAAATATCTCAATACCAGTGGTGTACCTAGCCCATCTGTCACCCAAGGCAAACTAACATTTTGGCGCGTGCTCAGTACCCTAGCATACCAGATTTCCTGAGCTTTCCTGATCAGTGCAGGAGCTGGTGTTGACATTTGAGTTTGGCTCAATTCCTGTATGGCGATGAAAAGAATCAAAGTTTGTGGGTACCTGTAGGATAGACTTATTGTTTGCTCTTGCCCTGGAAGAAGCTTTCCTGTCTTGGGAGATACGCTAAAAAGCTGGTTATCCAGGATCCGCATCTGATGCAGCTCAGTGGGGTCAAACTCAGTGGCTTCTGCCCAGTATTCCATGTCAATCTTCTGATCACAAGGAAACAGAAAGGCCCTGAGAAGTGGTCCAGTCCATCAACCAAGACAAAAGAGGAAAAATAGACACGGCTCACATTCAGAAGGCAATGATAATATGATAACCAGAAAAGCAGCAAGAAAAAAGAACTATACAGTCAGCTCCATTGTCACATTGGCAAAGCTGTGATCAAGGCTGTGTGTACTCAGCACTAGAAAAATTATCACCCAAGCAATCCAAATTCTTTTCCAAGAAAAGCTAAATCATACAACCAGTATAAATCATACAAACTGAGCAAATGTACATGATTGCCCTTATTTTGGACATTGTATTCTACACTGCTTACTCTGATATAATTTCTTCTGGTTCTGCAAGTGAAAGGGGAGGCAAGAAGCTATAAGGACTACTGAAGCTCACATGTGACGAATAGAAATCTTTTTCAGCAACCAATGTAGCATTTGAGATCTAAGCAGGCACTGCCCAGTGCCCACATACTTTCACATGTACCTTTACAGTCATATAAGCTAGAAATGGGTGTTCCCCCTTTAAATTAAAGCTATGATCTCAGCAGGTTGGATGGTATACTCAGGATATACAGTTCTATGCTCTTTCTGAGCTAGTGAAAGCTGTGGCATACACGCAACTCCAGCTGTGATCCAGACAATCAGTCCTGCCATTATAACAGACCTTGTCTCCAGCAAACATACACAGCAGATGGAATGCAGCTGATGCTCCCACTGACCTGCAGACTCCCCCTTTGCCTATAGGCCATCTAGGTCAGTATCCTCTCTCTGACTCAAGCCACATCCCTGAGGAAGTTTAGAAGGGCACAAGTTAAAATTTATTCTCTGAATTTCCTGTAAGCAGATTTAGTTGTGCCATAAAAAAGGATCAAGGAGTCATGTGGGACATAAGCCCCCAGCACTGACTACAAGCAGTCCTGACCAAAGCATTGCTTATCTGCATGTTCAATAATTCAAGCAAAAATGCTGCAACCAGAATCTTGCTTTTCCTAAAGAGCCAGAAGCCACATCTGTCCTATGGGGATATGAAGAATATATACTGCTCTAACTATATGTCTGATTACTGGTACAGCATAAGCACTGGCCAGCATAAGCATTGACCAGGTACAGCATAAGCACAGGCCCTTTAAGGTTTTGTGCTGCAAAGTTCTTACTAGTCAGTATAAAGATACCAGTCACCTGTTGCCAGAGCAATTCTCCATAGCTATAAAGCTATGCCTTGGTTAGGCCAGGAAGTGACAGTTACTCACCAGTTCACAGGTATCACCCCACTGTTTTTCAGCATCAGTACCACAATAGAGGGTTCACTTCCAACAGCAGCTGCCCCAAAGTTGAAATCCAGCATGACAGGGGTGTAAATTGGGGGGATTCGCTGCGTGCTGAAAAGAAACAGAATGTGAGAAGAATCCCTGAGCATCCCTGGACAGGGCTGCAAATCCCCAGAAACCAGCTCCCTTGCAGATCACACTATCCACTGTCTGGGTACCAGAAAAGCAAAAGGGAAGAACATACTAGTTTAGACTGGAAAAAAAATTGGAGTGTTCCCACATATGTAGAGGAAGGGCAGGGGAACTATGGGCTTAGAAAAAAAACTATAAGCAGAGAAGCAAAGATTCTCACCTGTGCCTGGTAGGCACTCTGAAAGTGAGCTCCTCTGGAGTGGGATCTCGCTCCAAATACTTGTTCAGAGTCTCCAAAGAGAAAAGCCTCCAGAGGTGCAGCTTGCTGATGCCACTGACACTGCCCGTACCACAGGCATCAGTGATGCAGATGGATGGGTAGATGCCTGTCGCTGACACAAAACAGACTGACTGTTTTTCTCCAAGGGGGTCTGTGGCTGGAGGGGAAAAACAAAAAACAGTCACTGCAACAAGCTGACACTTCAGGCACCCAAAATCCAAGTTAGGACCTTCCCAGACAATCATTTTACTGTGCAGTAAGTGCACTCCTGCCTCAAGTCTTTCCTAGCTGTTCTTCTAATGCAGGGGTGCCCAAACCCCAGCCCTGGGGCCACTTGTAGCCCTTGAGGCCTCTCAATGTGGCCCTCAGGGAGCCCCCAGTCTCCAATGAGCCTCTGGCCCTCCGGAGATTTGTTGGAGCCCACACTGGCCCGACACAACTGCTCTCAGCATGAGGGCGATCGTTTGACCTCTCACGTGAGCTGTGGGATGAGGGCTCCCTCCACTGCTTGTTGTTTCACGTCTGTGATGCAGTAGCGGCTGCAAAGGAAAGGCCAGTCTTGCTTTGTACAAGGCCTTTTATAGGCCTTGAGCTATTGCAAGACCTTCATTCATTCATATGAGTTCATCTTTAATATATTCATTTATGTAAACTTATGTAAATTTAGTCAAATTTTAAATGTAAATTAATTCTTTTTTTTCCTTGGCCCCAGTGTCAGAGAGATGATGTGGCCCTCCTGCCAAAAACTTTGGACACCCCTGTTCTAATGCAAATACATTGTGCTTTCCCAGCACATAGACAGCATAGCAATATGCTGTTCCTGGAAAATTATGATCCTCCTCTCAGGTAGTGCATTCATTGTTATTAGGATTCCTCTTGGGTAGAATGCAGTTCAACAAATACTATATCATAAGATGGGCCATTCGTGCTAATTGAGACAGCAACCAATACATTTTCCCCCTATTGAAAGCAACTTTGATACTGGCTTGTGGTCCCCACTATCCAAACTATGCGGAAGCTGCTCATTTTCCCTCTCCTGTTTTGGAGTACACAAGTCAGTTTATATTGTTACATGATCATGCTCCAGTCTCCCAAGAAGTAACACATTCCAGGGGCATAGCATTACCTGGGTTTGGGCTTCCTTTGGAGGACAAATCACTGGAGGCTTATGGTGTCTTCATCATATTTATTTACAAATATACAGACTTGACTATTTGGACAGAGTAAAACAGCACGTGCTCCTAAAGCAATAACTGCTACATGTGTGTTCTAAGCATATCTGCAGCTGCTAGCTGCCAACTCTATTTGTTGGCTTCTATCACAGTCCCTGCCAGATAAATCTTCTTAAGAGAGAGACTAAGAGAGCGACTAAGATGATTACTGGACTGGGGCACCTTCCTTATGAGGAGAGGCTATGGCGTTTGGGCCTCTTCAGCCTAGAAAAGAGACGCCTGAGGGGGGATATGATTGAGACATACAAAATTATGCATGGGAAGGATAAAGTGGATAGAGAGAGGCTCTTTACACTCTTACATAACACCAGAACCAGGGAACATCCACTAAAATTGAGTGTTGGGAGAGTTAGGATAGACAAAAGAAAATATATCTTTACTCAGCGTGTGGCCGGTCTATGGAACTCCTTGCCGCAGGATGTGGTGACGGCATCTGGCCTGGATGCCTTTAAAAGGGGATTGGACAAGTTTCTGGAGGAAAAATCCATTATGGGTTACAAGCCATGATGTGTATGTGCAACCTCCTGATTTTAGAAATGGGCTATGTCAGAATGCCAGATGCAAAGGAGGGTACCAGGATGCAGGTCTCTTGTTATCAGGTGTGCTCCCTGGGGCATTTGGTGGGCTGCTGTGAGATACAGGAAGCTGGACTAGATGGGCCTATGGCCTGATCCAGTGGGGCTGTTCTTATGTTCTCTCGGTCTTTTTCCTGAATCTCCACCTCACACTATCCTTTTGATTACTCACTAAGTGTAGGGATCATCTCATGCCTTAGCCCCTCCTCTCCAGATAGATGGGGGGTCCTGAAAGAGGTCACAATTCAAGGAATTTCATTTGTTAAGCCTCTATTGTCAATTCCAGGCAGTTGGCTAAGCATTGCCTCAAGGCCTGGCTTTAGCGCCATGCCCATACACAACATCAAATCCCAACCTCACAACACTACCTCCTCTCTCAAAAAAATATCTGATTTCAGACATTCTGAATGACTAACAGCTACTCCTGTGAGAGAGAATAGTTGAATAGATTAACAGAGTGAAAGCCCATGCAAAGTTACCAACTCATTTTCCCATCACCAACACCAAGTTTACAATTTCAGGTTAACAATTTCTCTTCTTCCTTCGGTTTCTTCTGTAGAGCATCAAAAGTCACAAAGAGCAAGCTTAGAGAAGTATCATAGCCACCCAGGCGTCTCAATCCCTTCAGTGCAGCTCACATAAATATCTCAGAATATTCCCAATCATATTCACTTTTCCCCAGACCTCATATTTAGCAATTTCCAAGATAATGAGCATAACTAACATGGTTAAGGTGAGACTTTCTGAATTCTACTTCAACAGCAGGGTTGGATCACAGAAAATGATCACATTTCATCTTCCCACCAGCAACTCCAAGTACAGTACAGTTAGAAATCCAACAATTATTCATCCCCAAATACAGGCAAATCTTAGCCGAAATTACATGTTCCAAAGTCAACATTTTTCCCAGTGACCCCAAAATCTAACCACCCCTTCCACTGGCATTACCTAACAGGGTAGGCGGCTCAAAGCCATTAGCAGACCTGGCCTCTCCATCCACACACACACACACACACACACACACACACACACACACACACCCAGTGGAGGCCAGGGCTTACTAGCCACTCAAAGCAAAGGGTTAGACTGTCTCAATAGCCCTGGGGTAGCCCAGGTCTACTAGCAGTTTAGTTGTGCATTTTACACACACACCCTGCCCTGACCTGGATATGCCACTGGTAACCTCATAGAAAGTCAACCAAATCATTCCTGACATCAATCCACAACTCTAACTCCCAGCCCTAGAGCCTGCATTTTCTTCCATGCTTCTTTGTCTTGCAATTAGTTTCTCCATGAAGAACAAAAGGAAAGTCTAGTCACATTGTCTCTTAGTGGCAAATAGTGGAAAGGGTTCCTCTTTCTTTCTTTCACTGTTCTGGGGCTGATTGTTGGGCCATTCCAACTAGTGCCTTGGGTCATTCTGCAAATAGGGGCTTCCATAAATCTTTACCTAGGTTTCTTGTGCAGGACCAGCAGAGCTAACCTGGTCAAGTCAGCAGGCTGAACTTCCCTTTTCTCTCCATCATCCCTATCATTTTTACAATGCACATGATCTCAAAAGCTTCTAGTCTCTTTTGCCTCCATAGCTTGTAGGCTTTTAGCCTAGTCCCATGATTAGAGCTTGCTCTGGAGTGCACCAACTGCAGGGGCCCAATCCTATCCACTAGTCCAGTGTTTCTCAAACTGTGGGTCGGGACCCACTAGGTGAGTCACAAGCCAATTTCAAGTAGGTCACCATTCATTTCAATATTTTATTTTTAATATATTAGACTTGATGCTACTAAGGTATGCAACTGCATTTGGAGAAATGTTACAGATCTGTACTTTTAACAGGTTACTACGTATATGCTTTAAACAATGATAGTAAATGGGTCCTACTTCTGGGTAAGTGTGGATAGGATTCCAGCCTAGGATTGTTAAATATTTTCCTGCTTGATGATGTCACTTCCAGTCAAGACATCACTTCTGGTGGGTCCCGACAGATTCTCAAGTTAAAAAGTGGGTCCCAGTGCTAAAAGTTTGAGAACCACTGCACTAGTAACAGAGTAACAATATCCATAAAGAATTTTTCCTCATCCACATCTCCAGGTGATTACAACCTGGTGATTACATCTAGTCCATACTCTTCCAGTTCTTTCTCCTGTACGTTCTCTTCCACAGACCTACATGACACGGAGACGTTTATAAGTAGAATCTCTTCACCTTTAGGCTGCAGTCCATCTGTCTCCATGACACACACTTCCAACATGGTCTGTTCTTTCTTCATCTCCAACTTCTCCAAATTCTTTTCCAAATCTTGAGGCTTTCCTGACAGCTTTGCCCACTCATCACTTCTGACAGGCCCGTGGAGGATTTTGTTTCTTGGCTACTGATTGTAAAACATGAGAGTCCACACCCTTCTGCTGCTTGTGCATCTCATGGATCTTCTCAGACCGTCCTGACTGAACCTTCTGAAGCTTGGCTTCTGAGACAGGCTTTGTCCCCTGTACAGGTTGACATAACAAGGCTCTTACCTCCTTATGAGGAGTCTCCAAGCTCCCCTGCACAGTTGTTCCAAAGTTCTGCACACACCTGCATGTAACTGTTGATGCCAGACATATATCATTGTTTGAAGACGGTTTTCAACTCTTTTTAAAAGACTGCTCATGTTGGCTCTGAAGACTCTTTTCTTTGCTGTTGCTTTTGTTGTTGCAGCATCAGTTTCATTTTATCTAGGATTCTTGCTAGTACTCCCTTCATCCTCCCTCAGTCACACAAGCTCACAGTAAGCAGGATTATTCTCCTCTCCCCACAGACTGTTGCATGTGGATGAGACACCACATGATGATCTCTTAACTGGAGTTTGTGGAAGTATTTCATCCATAAATAAATAGGATAAAAGGTGGTTGAGAGACACTGTGTGCGATTGTGAAGAAAAGCTCTTAGTTCACAAGTGAGAGCCAGAACAGAGCCAGAAATTCATCTGAGATAGCTAGAATGGGAGAGGATGGGTACTGACAATGGCAAGTTCCCTCCGGCTCACAAACCCAGAGCACAGGCCAGACTTTCCGTTGTCTTACCACTCAGTTTAAGTCATACAGATCTTCTACTAGTTAGATATGTAGTGAAGTAAGGGGAGTCTCATTTCCTGGTGTGGGATCTGCTCCTCCACTACCTATCACACATAGTATTTCACACTCCCTACTTCCCCTGAGTGGTGAGAAATTCCAGGAGTAGTGAAAATTAGGTTTAGGTTTCCTTTGGAGGAGAGGACTGGAGACTTAAGGTGTCTTTTTGGGTTTGATTTATTTATGAACATACACATCAACCCTAAGTGGAAGCAGACAGACACTATCCTACAAGTGGCCTCCATGTCTAAAGCAGGCTGGCCAGCAGCTATGTCAACATAATCTTTTTGTCTGTAGGCTGCAGACCCTCTAGCTTCTCACCTTTGAAAGTGGGAATGGTATAACTGATTGTCCAATTGTAGTGCATCTGGCGGGCTGGTCTGAGAGTTGCATGCAAATAGACCTTTCCACGTGCAGCAACTGTCCCTTTATAGTGATCAAGTTCTATTGCTGTGGTGGGAGAAAAAAGGAAATGATGAGAATGTGGAAGGGAGACTTTAAGCAGCTGCAAAAGTCTGCATTTCCATTGGATACCTAGTGGATCAGCAGCAACTTCCTCAGGGTCGCATGGGCCAGTGGTCATCTGCTCCACGCTGAGGACATATTTTAAGGAACAGGGCCCACTGTTAAATAACACAAGTTCACATGACTGTGTGCTGCCAACCAGGATGTTGCCAACATCCATACGCTCCTCTTGTGCCTGCAGCCCAAACACAACAGAGAAGATTCAAGTTCATCAAGTGACACAGATCCATGCAAATACACTTTGATATCTGAGCGAAGAGAAGAACATTATGGGAATATGCCAGTGTTCTCACTTGGGCTGATATTCAACCTAACATGCAAGTGGAGGCTTTGTAATTCATAATCCATGGAAATCCACAGGTGCCAGGATGCCAAATGAGTACAGTAACAGCTCTGTGATTGTGTTTCCGCCCTCCACTAACAGGTTCCTGCCTAGCTTTTCTCTTCTGGATGGTGTCACTTACTGTCAAGGTGCCCAGAGTACCCTCCCCGATCACCCGGAGGATATAGCGGACACTCTTTGGAGTCTTGTCATCCTGATTGTTGTTTTCTCGCCACACTGTCACCCAGCTCCGTAGAAGGTATTTGGTCTGCTCGCCTGGAGAGAAGGTCCATGTCTGAGCCTTAAAACATACAGAAGAGAGGAGGCTGTGGCAAGGCTAGAGCATTCTGCCTGGAAAGTGTGCAGAATCCGCTAAGAAAGCATGTAATCATTACAGATACAGCAGGACTCTAACAAGAACTCAAGTCTCCTCTTCACTGCCTGTATCTCACCCACTTCCACTATGTCTTAGACACTTTTCTCTTCAGGGTCATGCAGATGCAAGTATATATATCCAATAAGGCATCTGCCAATGAAAGTTGGAGCAATACCTTACCCTAGGAAGATAGTAACATTTATCTGTACTAGCATTTCTCAACCAGTGGTACTCATTCCACCGGTGGTACTCCAGGTGGTGCCTAGTGGTACCCACAGAACCTCCAGACTCCTGCTGAATGGCAGCGAGACCAGCAATGCAACACAAGCAGCAGTAGGAGGCTCCACTTGACAGGCAAAGCTCCAGCATGCGGTTTTCGCATGCTCAGAAAAGCCCTCCCATCCTCCCTGAGCCTCTTACTGGTGTTTGTCTGGCCTCCCAATCCAGAAGTAATTGGTAAGGACATCATTGCCAGTTACTTCCAGTGGGTCTTCCAAAAGGTGGACCATGCAAAGTGGTCTGGAAGGGGAAAAACATTAAGAAACGCTGATCTATACAATTGTGTCAAATTACTTACGGGGAACACAGTGAAATCACCAAAGCCATCAAACTCACCAAAGCTTCATTGGGAAGAATAGACCCTTCATCAGGCCGGACAGACAGGAATTTTTTATCTGACTGCTGGATCTTCCACCTGAAGAGCATGGGCAGCCGGGTACAGTTCTTGATGGTGAAGGTGCGTGAAGAGGAGCAACCCAGACATGTGGGTTTGAAGTACAGGCAGCCATCACCTTCTAGGAGTAGGACCAGAGGCTCAGCACTACTCTGGAGGGTGATCTCCTGAGGAAGCAAACATCAGCAGGAATCTTCAGCCAAGGTTGCAAACCACAGTACTTCCACAGGGAAGTTGATCTGGGTTCTATGTCTGCATGGTCAGGTCTGGAAAGAACTGGGAACAATACAAGAAGAAGAAGGGACAAGAGCAAAGTTGCCAAAACAAAAAGCTCTAGAAGTGACATTAAACAAATGTAACAGTTTTCCAACTGCAATGGGAAGCCAAAAAAATTATGCGTTGGGACTGACACTTTCTTACACATTCATTTTTCTACTCAATAAATGTAAATTAATTTATTACTCAAGAGACAGTTGTCTTTTGTAACATGGCTCTTTAGTTGTGAGAATACAATGATTTTAGAATATTCAATTCACCTTATCTTGTGCTTCAGAAAATGTGGCTGTCAGGGAAAAGAGAGGAGAGTGAGGCCAGGAGAAGACAGGCTAACAAAGAGGAGTAGAACTTAGTGATTAGCATACCCCCCCCACCCCTTCCTGTTTCCTGCTTTCTCTTTACTGGACAAGCTGAATGGGAAAAACCTTGGTGGTTTGAATCTGCTGCCACCATCCCAAGCTACAGGCAGAGGTGAGCTGTCTGGGAGGGGGGAAAAAACCCAGCAGCATGCTGCTTCCTTAAACAGGCAGGCAGGTCATCAGGTGATAGCAGCAGCAGCAGTGAGGCACACACAAGCAAAAATGCACACATAAAAGGGAGAATTACCAGGGGGTGCTTGCTGGCAGAGATGTGGATCTGTGCCAATTCAGAGCCCAATCCTATCCAATTTTCCAGCACCAGTGCAGCCACCATGCAGCCCCAAGGTATGGGAACAAATGTTCCCATACCTTAAGGAGGCCTCTGTGACTGCTACCCCACGCCTCATTGGCATAGCTGCACCAGCATTGGAAAATTGGATAGGATTGGGCCATTAGGCAGCAGATCTACTTGGCCTGGCCCTGATGACTACCGCCAGCAATTTGGGCAGTAGTGTCTCTCCACAGCAATGTTCCCGTTCATGAACTCTTTTTGGTTTCTTGCTTTAGGTCTTTGAAGATTGAATACTTTTCCTCTCCAGTTCTACCAAGTACATCTACCTTCTTCTTTAAGGGCAGACTATGGTATGGTTGTCTTCCTTCCATATTTTACACATGCGTTGGGTGTCACATGACTACCTTGTGGGAATATCATGATGGCTCAAATGTATATTGAGGTACACAGGGTTCATTTTTATATAGTATTTCTAATCTGCCTACTGTTCTCAAAACAGGTCCCCAAGACAATCCAAGACACTTGACAATTCAAAACCAATCAGTACCGAAAGTCTGTTTTAAACAAAGATTAAACACCTAAAACAATCCATTAAAACAGCATAAACTGGATAAATTCAGAGGGAACGGACAGCAATTTATAGATATTCTGCCACCACTGGGCAAGTTGATCTTTACAAAATTGGGGGGGCAGGAAACACCCAGGAAGGAAAATTCCTTTTTCTGCTTCTCTATTCAGCCAAGAAGCTTTGCAAAAAAGTTTGCTGAGAGGAGGACAGATTATGATACAGCAGTAGTCCAATAAATATTTTGCATGACTACTTATTTCTTCTTCTTTATGGCTTTGATTCAGGAAAACTGAAGCTCTCATAGCAATGCTACACAGGGAACAATTACCTGTAAGCAGGTGAATGGTAGCGGACAGCCACAGTTCTAGTGATGAAGTAAAGAAGAGAATGAAAGGGAGAATCCACAATCATCTTCTTTTCCTGCCCCTACCTGGCTGAATGAGGGACAGAAGTTGAAGTGCAAAAGCAAGGCGTGTTGTTGGATTGATGTTTCCACTGGGCAGGTTGAGAGGAGGATGAGCTGGTGGGCTCTTGGTGCAATATACCCACAACGGGGTTTGACCAGGACAGAAGGGCACTTCTCCCGGCTCACACTGAGGCTTATGGCAGTGGCGCCCACGTTGTAAAACATCATGCTTCGATATGTGGTGGTGTTCTTGCAGACTGGAGGGAAGACCTAAGTTACAGAAAGAGGATTTGGTTGGACAAGTAGCCCACCTGCAGTTTCTTTCTTCTTAACCTCTATGCCTTGAGAATAAGGTTGGTGAGACCTGTTACTTCTTCTAAAGTCACAAAGAAAGCAAGTGAGGCCACAGAAAATTCATAACACCAGATTCAACTTTTGTCTCATTTTCCCTTTAATAAACTGGAGCAGAACCACAAAATTAAGAACCTTAGAATATACTGCTACTCATTGATTACAATGAGTACAGACACACCCAAGGAACAGTAGTGGTAGTTCTCTCTGCTGTGGGATGAACTCAACTTTCCCCAGCTTTCACCTTCATTCATACAGCCTCCAGATCAAATAATGATTGCCTTTGCCTTGTCACCCTTTGCCCCCTGCTTCAGGTGCATTAAATATAATATAGTTAATGCACTAATGGATTAGTCTTTAAGGTATTACAAGAAACTTTGCTGCAACAGACTAACAGCCCAATTCTGCACTTCCTGGAGCAGCGGCACCAAAGCAGCTACTGCTGTATCCAGTAGTGCCAGGAAGCTGTCGGGAGTCTGCTCCGGGGAAGGAGACTTTCGTCCCTTTCCCCCTGGGAAAGCCCCAAGCCCTGACATGGGGCTTCTCAAATCTATGCTGGCTATTTTTCCAGAGCAGACTTGAGAGACACCATGTCAGGTTTTTCAGCCCAACACAGGATATGACAGAGCAGAATTCCACCACTCCTACCCCCTTCCCGCTCCGGTTCCTCCCCCTGCCCCAACTTCATTCATCCCTCCCCCGCCCCTAGAGGCCACACTGCTGGCCAGTGGTTTCACTTATCCCCGGCAGCAGCACACCTTCCTCCTGCCAGTACTGGGCCCAGCGCCAATGCTTCCTACTCTCTCAGTGCCATAAACGTGCTTAGCACTGGCACTGGGAGGTTCAAGATTGGGCCATGAATACAGCTATAAAATATATTCACAACAAAAAAGTGTGGGAGGGAGGGAGGTAAAGTGGCCTCATGATTTACAGAAAGGCCACCAAATCAACACTATACACAGCTGCAAATTAGATGAACGTGTTTCCCCTGAGCTCAGTCTACAGGAGAAGGTTGTATGTATGTATGTATGTATGTATGTATGTCTGACCAAAGTGCAATGAGTGTTTCCACAGTGGGCTCACTGCTAAAGTTAAGAAGAGAGTGACTTCACAGAGTTAAACTCATTTGCAATACAGGAAATGGAAAGAGATATTCATATGGTATTGGAGGTGGCCTCTGCTGACCTCTACTGTCACTGAATTGGTTAAAGCACCAGCAAAGGGATGTGTGTGGTTAGAAGCTCTGACTGGGAATGGCCAAGGAAAAATAAAAATTTTCCTTAAAGTAACAGAGGAAAAAGAAAGAAAAAACACTCCCACTTTCCTTCATCAAAGAGTTATATACAATGCAAGTCTCTGGACAGAGCTGTAAATGTGCAGAACAAGAGACAGAAACCAGAGTGTACACTGAATAATGCATTAGAATTAAACTTACTACACTTGGGTTCAAATATGTACACGAACACATCAGTGGATGTCCTGGCAAAATGCAATTTTTTAGAATCAGTTCTTCTGTAAAATGGAAATGACTGAGACCAACCTCTCAGACTGATACCCGATGTACAGTTATTCCATGAGAAATTTCATTTGTAAGTACATCTGTGAGTTTCTACCCATGTGGGATTTGCAACCACATGTTCACTCTAATTCAGAGGTTAATAAGTTGAAAAAGTGCACTAGTTCTTCCTCTGCCAATCATCCTTCAGCAGACTTCCTAGGTCTGCATATATCCCAGTAGCACACTTGCCAACCAAAGGGGTGGGAGCTTCCAAACTCACAGGTTAAGAAATGAAGAAGGTACCTTGCTTATTCTGTGGTGGAAAGCTCACAGATCACTCAAAGCCATGGGAAATGCTGGTTTCCACATGGGTTTTTGCATGTTTGTTCTGGGCCTCCAAATTCTCAAAAACAAAATAAAGATTGTAAACCATTGCATTGTGAAAATTGAGAAGAAATTCTTCCCACTCTACAGTCAGTCTGCTGTGGATAACAATACTCCTCCCCAGGGGATGAAAACCACCCTACTTACTGTATTGCAGTCCAAAGTGTACTGTGGGATGAAATGTTGCCTCCCAGGTTCAAAAGTATGTCCACACAAACGGATGGTCAAGCTCCATGGTGCACACAGGGTGATGAGCTCCTCAATGTTGCTGTAGTGTCTCATCACCTACCAGTGACAAGACATGGGGTGAAGTGGGACATGTCTTGCATACCATAGCAAGGCTTCATTTGTACACTACATTAATGCCATATCATTAGAGGTGTTTGAAAACGGTGTCATTTATCTTACTCAGCCCATTCTGTTCAGTAGACTTAGACTGTAATCCTATCTTATTCACTAGGAACACACACCTTTACACACCATTAATGAGCAAGTGAATACCAAGCCAGAATTTTACACTAGATAGAACCACAGAAATGCCATTGTTGATCAATATTCCCATTTTTTAACACACATCTCTACTCACCTTGTAGAAGGCAAAGCCCTCCAGTTCTGCTGCATACAAGGAATTAAGCTGAGGTGGTTGGAAGGTGATGCGAAAAGCCATAGACTTCAGAGGTGAAATGTCGCAACTCTCTGGAATCACCTGGAACGGACTTTTGGGCTTGTTTGTCCATATCACAGTGACCTTTCCATTTGTGTGATTTGTCAGGCAGAGAGGAAGTGGTTCTACATGTTGAAGATTTGCACAGCAGCCAAAATCAAACTCCCTGACACTAAGGCTGACATGTGGAGGAAACACAGTGAAATCGCTGCTTACACCATCATGGAAATATTCAACCATGGGCTCAATGCAAGGGTACCCTTCAAGAGGCTTGTCCCCCAGAATCTAAAAAAAAAAAAATCCATGTAACTAAACAAGAGTCAAGCATTATATTGAAGAGTCAATCATTATATTGAAAAGAACTAACTGAACTGAGATAGAATCCATGGGTTTGTATTACAGGTACCTCCCATAGGCCTGTGTATAAACTTCAGTAGAGAGTAGAAAATGAATACTAGAAAGATGCCTTTCTATGATGACAGGGAAACGCAGAATCCTACAGTGCTTCCAATCTAAGTAGCCTCCTGATTTCACAGGATCGAACACTCAGGAAGGATAAGCAGGTAGGCTCAAAAAGTTTAGCAGCTTTGAACTTATAGTGGGCAACCCATATTCAACAATGCAAACTGGAACATAGACTAAGAGACCAATCCCAAGCTGGGGCACCCTGGCAATGGCTGTTGCAAACATGCCATTAGGCATGTTGCTGGTGGTGGTAAGGCCGCTGTGCCAGCAGAGAGGCCCAGCGCAGTTGGTGCTGGGCCTCAGTGCCAGGATGATGTGACGTTGGAGTGGCCAGCAGTAAGTTCCCCTGCCAGCCAGTGGAGAAGCTTTTCTTCTGGAGTTTGCCACCAAATTCAATGTCCCCTCCCAGCCACTCTGCCAAAGATGAGCCGCCTTAGTTCTGCACCCGCTAAATAATGGGTACAGATCTGAGGAGACCCATTGGCAGCAGCAAAGTTCAACAAAGAGTAAGGGAATAAGTGAGGAGACTCTGGCAGCTGCCCCGGCTCCACATGGTACAGCAGTAGCCATTTCAGTGCCACTGTTCTGTGCAGCGCTGGGGCAGCTTAGGACTGGGCTAAAAACACCTCTTATCATTCCATTGTTACAGTACCAAGGTATCATTGATTTTCAGGGCTGTAAGGAGTCTGGGTTTCCCAGTCATCATAGAAAGGCATCTTTCTAGTATTTGTTTTATACTTTCTACTGAAATTGACCCACAGGCTTGTGGGAAGAGAACTGAGCAAGCTTGGTCCCTTGCATATGTTTTACCTCTGGCGGAAGTGTGAGAGTTCCATCTTCATCCACCAACAGCTTGCCCTCCTTCAGCATGGTACCCAGGATGTCTGGTGGGTAGAAGGTCAGTCCTCTGGCCATGTGAGTCCTGTACCTGATGAGGTCCTTCATTTTCAGGATGTATGGGTTTACTGTGTTTGAATGGCAGGTTCCAATCAAATCTAAGAAGATTGGATCCTAAGAGAGGATCAGCAGAAGGAAGGGTCAACTCTGCCTGCATTATTTTTAGTAATATAGTTCTACAACTTCCCCACATTAACATGTTGCATTACTCCTGCCTTGGGCAGCTCCCATGCAATAAGAGTAGTATTTACATGACCCAACCACACGGACCAATTAATTGTCCCAACCACAGAACCAGAGGGAGTAATTATTCCATTCAAAAGACCCATATGACAAGATCTCTGCTACCTGGTTGGGTCATTTAACAGTTACTTCTACTGGGCAGGAGCTTCTCACTGAGAAGAAACTCCCATGTTGTTAGAGTAACATTTAAAGCGCCTCTCTTCACTCCTTCCAGTTTTCCAGTCTCTTCCACAGAAATGTTTTCTATGTTTTTCCATGGCCCAATTATGTCTGCTAAAATTGCAAAGATCAGATGCAAGGTAACACACTAAGGGCGCAATCCTAACCCCTTATGTCAGTGCTTTCCAGCACTGGCATAGCGGTGCCAATGGGACATATGCTGCATTCTGCAGTTGGATGTCACTCACGGAGCTCTCCTCAAAGTCAGGGAATGTTTGTTCCCTTACCTCAGAGCTGCATTGCCCTTATGTCAGTGCATATATTGCACCCTATATGCATTAATGTTATTATCTGTGTCCTGCTCTTTGTCCAAGGAATTGAGAAAATATTTTAACCACACAACCCTGACAAGTAAACTAGGTTATCTGATGACCCAAGGACGTTCAAGGGAGCTCCACAGCTGAATCTCAGTTACACATGTCCAAGCCCAACAATCTAGCCACTATTACTCACATTTAGGAGATAGAATGCACTGTTCCAAATCAATACATCCTATGACTAAATGTTTTAGGAAATCAGGAAATACCCTGATTTCCACAGCCAAAAGGAACTACTGAAGGATCGGCAGTTTTGTTCTTCCAGACAACTTTTTGTCTGGATTACAGGACTGTCCTGGGGAATGTTTTCAAGCACATTTCCTGCACTTTTGGTTTTGTGCTATTATACTGAACTGGAAATACAAACATGTCTTATGGAGGTACTCCGATTTTCATTCCAAAATCTACCCAGAGGCCAGCTTCTCTTTCTCATCTCCACTATTCAGCACAGGGGAAGTTATTAAAATCAAAATGTTCTACTCATAAGCGGGACAACAGCAACTGAAAGGGGGGAAAAGGATGCAACAGATCAGGCCTTGAAGAATGGCCACAACCTGCAGAGGTATGGGACTTGGAATCTAAATCAAAACCAAGGTTTCTGAACCAGTCTCAGCACCAAGCTGTGAGGAAATAGGCACTGCTCTGGAGTATTGAGCATGTGAAGCTGCCTTCTAGTGAGTTAGACCATTAGTCAGTCTAGCTCACTGTCTGTGCCAATTGGCAATGGCTCTCCAGAATTGCAGGCAGGAGTCTTTCTATGTCCTCACCAGAGATGCTGGGAACTGAACTTGGGGCAGGGGCTCTCAAAATTTATGTTACTGTGACTTTCAAAAAGTAACATATACATTCATGCAACCTTCCTCCTCATAGTACAGCTAGTCACAATCTACACTTTGAGAACTCTGTGTAAGGCAATAGGTCCATCCAGCTCAGCATTGCCTACATTTATTGGCAGCAGTTTCCCTGGTTTCAGACAGGGGTCTTCCCCAATACTATCTGCAGATTCCAGGGACTGAACCAATTTTTCAGAGCTTTACCACCTCCTTCCAAGCTATGAAACAACTCATGCTTTGAGAACCCCTCCCTAAGACCTTCTGAATAATAAATAACAACAACAACAACAACTTTATTTTTACCCCGCCTTTCTCCCTGAAGGGACTCAAGGCGGCTTACAACATATTAAAAACGTAATTTAAAAACAAATAAAAACATATTAACACATCATAAAAAACAGCAGTCAGAGTAAAAAATAGGTAAAAAGAGCATAGAGCAGCAGCAAGTCATAAAAGAATCAGGCCTGTAAAAAATATTAAAAGATGTTAAAAAGATGTTAAAAGGCCAAGAACTCAGAAGGCTTGTTTAAACAGAAGGGTCTTCAGGCCTCGCCGAAAGGTTTCAAGAGAGGGAGCCATTCTTAAGTCAAGGGGAAGGGAGTTCCATAGCGTTGGTGCCACCACTGAGAAGTCCCTATTTCTTGCCGCCGCCCCACGTACCTCCCTAGGCGGCAGCACTTGTAAAAAGGCCTTTTCTGATGACCTAAGAGGACGAGCCGGATTGTACGGGAGTAGGCGATCTCTAAGATACTCTGGTCCAGAGCAGTATAGGGCTTTAAAGGTCAATACCAGCACCTTGAATTGGGCCCGGAAGCGAATGGGCAGCCAATGCAGCCGCTGGAGAAGCGTACTGACAGAGTCGAACCGCCTACCTCCAAAGACAAAACATATGCTCTATCACCAGCAATACTGCCTGATAAAGTACAACAACTAGCCCAAACAGGTGATCCTGTTGGAACAGTACTCAATAAGCACCTTCTCTATTAAGAATGAACATCCAATAGTATTGCTTAGGATATATCCTAACCCACATACCTGGTGATGAACAAGGCAAACCACTCGCCGGTGGCAAACTATTGGATGGGTGGGCTGGAAGGTCACCATCAGTGTGGTAGTAGACTTCCCAGTCAAAATCCCATAAGGACAGTCAAAGGAGAAGACACTCTGTTGGCCATCAATATCAAACTGATAGTAGGCTGGAACTTCAGACATATTGGTCATGTTTAAAGGCTGAAGTGAGCACTCCCCAAGGTTAACGCAGCCAAAGTAGACATAGGGGTGCTCAAAAGAAACCTCAGGACCTGGAATGACAAACAGGACAAACTTGTACAATTTTCACACTATTCAGCACATGCTGTTGCTGCTACTGAGAAATGTACTTTCTGTACCCCAGTAGTCACACTACTTTTTTTTTATCCTGAAGGTTCATTGTTATATGATTGATCCTAACAAACTATCCTCATGAGTACTGAACAGGTCTCCTAAGGTATATTTTCACTCACACAGTGCCATGGAAACTCACTCAAAGACCATCTCACCAAGGCATGGTCAACCTCTTTCAGAATCAAGGGCAAGGCTCCATTTGCTTCTGATACAAGGAAATATTATAATTTATGTTTGTCGGCCAAAGTGTGAGGTTGTTGCAGTGCCACAGGAAATAGTATAAGGTTCAAATCCTAACCAAATTTCCCACATAAATTGGTACATTAGCTGTGTCAATGGGACATGTGTTGCATCCTGCAGTTGGGTGGCGGACACAGAGGCCTCCTCAAGGTAAGGGAAGGTTTGTTTCCTTACTTCAGAACTGCACTGCCCTTACTTCAGTGCTGGAAAGTTGGTTAGGATTTACCCTAAACCTTTTAATTAATAAGCAAGCAAACAAGCACAAGGAGAACTTCAACAACCTAATCAACCCACGTCTCTGGGAGAATGTAGCAGAAGCACCTGTGTAATCTAGGCTGACCAGGGCCTTCAGGCACAACTATTTGCACATGCCTCAACCTATAAACCAATATCCAGCAATATTCTGTACCCTAAACCTGCTGAGATCAGAATCAAAACAGAAACTAAATACTAACACACATGCTTTAATGCAGAAAGGAAAAGGACTTTTGCTGCCTTGTACCTTTGCCTGATCCTGTCACTTTCAGTACAGAATGTGTGATGTTCCCAGCAGGCACAATAGTGAAGTAGTCCACACACTCCACACCCACAGTCTGTGGGCTGAACCTCAAAGGGATGACTGACTTCCCTCTAGCTGGAACAACACCTTGGGTGACATCGCAGAAGAAGACTTGATCACGAAGCAATGGCTCCTTTATTCTGTCAATCCTGAATGGGACACTGACCTGCCAAGAGATACACAGGGCTATAGCCCTCTCATTGAGAAGACAAAATCCTGTTTTATATTTGGAAGCTTAGGTCACATAGTTTTCTCACTATCTGAGACACATAGTTTGTCCTAAAGGAACTTTATACAAGTTCTCATGCAAGCCTTTCATTTATTATTATTATTATTATTATTATTAATAACAGTATTTATATACCGCTTTTCAACTAAAAGTTTACAAAGCGGTTTACAGAGAAAAATCAAATAACTAAATGGCTCCCTGTCCCAAAAGGGCTCACAATCTAAAAAGATGCAAAAGAATACCAGCAGACAGCCAATAGAACAGACACTGCTGGGGTGAGGTGGGCCAGTTACTCTCCCCCTGCTAAAAAAAAAGGAGCACCCACTTGAAAAAGTACCTCTTACCCAATTAGCAGGGGTTTAGCAGCAGCTTTAGCAGTAGCATTCATAACCCCTTTTGAGTAAGTGTTGGTGAGGTACCAGGAGACCAGCCAAGTCAACTGTGTTGGATAGATATGGGAATTAAAATGAAAGAGATTCAGCAGATTCTGGGTCTGTAGTGCAGAATATACTACAAAGAGACACGGAATACTCTGGCAGAATGAGAGCACCTGTCTGTCCTCTCAGTGGACTGGTCTGGACCTTGCCAGAAGGATCCACTCTACAACTAACTGCTTTCATGAAAACCAGTGTGCAAACTCTTGCTATTCTTGAAAATTGACCTTTCACAGGTTGCAATGTTCTTTTCAAGAACATGCTATGGTAAATTAATTAGTCAGCTTTCAGACTCTCTGAAATATGATTGATGCAGGAGACATAGAACAGATCTGACAATTCTATGACAATTCAACTCTGACAAGGCTGGAAACAAGACAATGCCATATCAAAACTCTATGTGAACCAAAAATAATCTCACAGCATGATCATGTGAATTGACCTGGACATAGTTCTGCATATGTACTTACATGTGATTTATACAAATCATTTAGAGCTTGAGTGAAGATGTAAAGTTGTGCAATTGCTTCACCACACCATCACACCATCTAAGCTCTGATTTTTTCAGTGTACGCCAAAATTTTATCCCATAACCACCCAACTGTTGGAGGTATTGAACATGTAGACATGCCATATGCACTGCCAAAGCAGAATTTGGATATACAGTATATTCTTGGACAGGTGAACACATATCCAGGTCATGTGAATAATCTCTTTGTCAAACTCAAGGATCAACTTCCTGTACCACAGACATATTGTAGATCTCGATAAGCTTTTCCACAGTAGTGCCAACAGCAACAGAGCCAAAACAGAGCACATCCCGGAAGTTTCTAGCCCCAGAGTCTTCAGTTGAGTCTCTTGGCACATAAACCAGCAGGTGGGGATATTTAGCTGCAGAAAACAAAGATTAATTTCAAAAGTCACGTTTACTGAATCCTCCTACTTTGAAAGCATGTTGTGACTCAGGCTGCACTACAGAGTGGCAAGTCTGAAAAAAAACAACCAGAACTTGAGTTCAGCCTCCTGTACAGAGAGACTAGCCATTTAATAGGACCAAACATATAAGAGCTAGCAGGGAATTATAGAAAGCAAAAGACCTGATTTGTTTAAGTTTTATCTGTGTTCAGGTCCACTTAGTAAACAGGTTGAAGCACTGTCATATGGCTGTTTCCCCAGAAGTAAGTTCCACTAAGTTTGACTTAAATTGGGGTATATGTAATGTTCTGGTATTTGTATCACTGTGCCAAAGATCAAACTCATCTCCACACTTCAGGATGGATCAAATTTCAGGAATGATTCAGGGACCTGTACTTTGCCCTCTAAACAGCTCTCACTCATGAATTTTACAGTGAAGGACAGAGGCCTGTGAAGAACATAGCAAACTCCATTTAAGTCCAAAAACGCCATCTTGAGGCACTCTGATTTCATCACAGGAGGAAAGCCTATGTCTCCCAGTACTATGAAAATAGCTGCTAATTGGAAATGTTCTCAGGAGAGACACCTGTGTAATCTAGGTAGACCAGGGTCTTCAAGGCCAGGTGGCTAGCCAATTTAATTAAAAATTGGCTACAGCTCAACCATGCCAATGGGGCCTCAACGAAATCCTGCAGTGGAAGGAAAGTCACAGAGGCCTCCTCAAAGAAAGGGGATGTTTGTTCCCTTACCTCAGGGCAGCACTGAAGCTGCATCCATGCTGGAAAGTTGGAGAGGACTTGGGCCTTAAGTCTTGTAAACTAGGGGTTCAGCCTTTGTTATTTTCTGTCTTGGTATAATTCCCAACAGTATTCCAAAGATCTTAAAGTGCTTGTATTTTTAAAGTTCTTGTATGTGTTTACTGATCGGGGCAGCCTAGTTCAACTACATCCAGTTCTGACCATGAAGTCTCTCTACTATGTTTCTTGTTGGTGCCCAGTTGGGGAGGAAATTCTTGGGTTTAAGGGTCTCTCTCTCTTCTGTGTACCTGGGAAGTTTAAAGGCCTCTGCTTTCCCTAGCCTGAGACTGGTAGTAAGGGTGGTGGCAGCCTACTGTACAGAGATGGTTTTAGCCCTGGTCTTTAATTCATGTCAATCTATGGTGACCCAGCAAGGCCCTGGAAGATCCTAGTTTGGGTTGGGGGTAACGGACTGAGCTGCTATGACAAAGCACTATCTAAATTATGACTCAACAAGAATAAGGGCGCAATCCTAATCCCTTATGTCAGTGCTTTCCAGCACTGGCATAGCGATGCCAATGGGCCATGTGCTACATCCTGCAGTTGATGTCACTCACAGAGGCTTCCTCAAAGTAAGGGAATGTTTGTTCCCTTACCTCGGAGTGTCATTGCTCTTATGTCAGTGCTGGAAAGCACTGATATAAGGGGTTAGGACTGTGCCCTAAAATATACTAGGAATAACTAATGTTTTACAAAAATGAACTGGTTCAATATTTGTGGATAGAGCTGGTGTTCTTTGGGCAAGTTGGAAATTGCTTCTGAAAGAACACAGACCTTAAAGTTTTTCATGGACACTTGTTTCATGGAGCTATGAATATCAACATTTGTTTTGGGGTGTTCCAAAATTTTTTTTTTCCCTAACAATTGTGAACTTTCTTGAACAAACAACTTGAGGTACCTTGAACTTGAGGTATCTTGACAGGCACTATGGTGATTTCTTGCAGCTCTCAAACATAATGTCTGGCAGATGCATAGAAAACTGCAATATGTGGCAGGCAGCCCAATTATATATTATATACTTCACAAATGCCATTCCTAGTTGTTTAGGATATTGCATATGCCCTTGGACACCAGTACAATTAAGGCTATACAGCTCTAGCTCTGCCAGTGGATACACCCCCAATGCTATGTACAGTGCAATGTTGGAGCACTCTCACTGCTAATCACCATATTCTAAGCTCCCCCCCCCCCCAACAAACATGCCCCAACCATAGGTGGAATGCTGTGCAAGTGTTAGAGCTGGCATGCAAACGAAAACCCTATTATAACTGATGTGGAGGGGGAAAAAACAACAACAATGTAATCCCATCTCCTCGTACCTCCTCCACACCACCCATTTACCACAATGGAATATATGATACAAACCACACTCGGGAACCCATATCATGATGATGATGTGCACAGCATAGGGCTATATCTCTCTGGCCTGAGACTGTAGAGCACAAACATGGGAACTATGCTAACGAGGAATATGAGGAAATTGCACTATATACAAAAAGGGAGCCCTTCGCATTGCCTGCTGCCCTCACAACATTCATGGCAAGATTCTTGTTAACACTTGCCCTCTCAGAATTCTTATTGCAGGTCTTCTGCCTTAAGAGGACTCCACACAAAATACCCAAGTATCCACTCCACCACTCCAACAAGGAGAGTAGGGAGAACCCCAGAGGTAATAAAAAAGGGAGAGAATCCCATGTTGCAATGCATCGATGCTGCATATCAAATGTCTCTACAAGCTTCCCCTTTAAATACTTGCAAACAGCATTGTGCCATACACTTGCCTAATCACCGCTTCCTTTTGCAACAGCTAATAATAGTGAGCACCTGCTCAGTCTTGGTGTATGTCAAGTATTCTACTGTGAGCCACATACTCATCTGATGCCCTTTTGTTTTTCAGGATTGCAGCATTGCCACATGGGGTAGAGCAGTCAATCTGCACAGAATTCCACTGCAACCCCCATCAGCAAAGGTAATGCATCAGATATGTGCCACAGGTACTGCACTCGCATGCTCAACAGGGCACCACTGTGTGTGCACTTAGGTGGCGCTTCTCTCTCTCTGTCTCTCTCTCTCTGTCTCTCTCTCACAAACACTGAGTATGTGTCTCGATTCAGAGACAATGTGTTGCTGATGATGCTACTTCTTGATTCTCTCTCTCTCTCTGTTTCTCTTTGCTCTCCGCAGGCAGCTGTCCAAAAGGGCAAATAATATGGGTTATACTGTGCGTCCTTGCCTTGGCAATCTAAAAATCCTTACCAATAGCCATCAGACGGATAGTCTTTTTCTGCTCCTGAGTATCTCCAAAACTGCACGTTGCCAATACATTGTGTACCAAAGCCAACTTAGGTTGAAAGATCACCTTCACTTTGCACTCTTCACCTGGATCCAGTATGCCACGAGAAGGAATAAGGGTGAAAGGGGTTGGTGACTCCCAGCTAAAGGAGGTCAGTATATCCCTAGAAGAAACAGAATCATGCTGTAAACAAAACAAAAAAAATTTCCCCATCACAGTAACAGAGCTTCTCTCAAAAAGCCAGGAAAGCATGTGGAAAAGCAATGCATCCCGTGATGATTGAACATCCCTTGTGCCCTTCTTCTTCCCCATGTGTTTCCCTTAGGAAAACCTCAACATAAGATTCAATAGGAAAGAGATTTCTCTGAGTCACTTGGTAATCAATATCATTGCAGAAAAACTGTTTGGTCAGGTTTAGGCTTGTTGCGACTTCCTACCTCCGCAGAGGCGAGGGATCGTTTTCTATGGTCCGCCCCCGGAGGCTAATGGATCCTGAAGGTTTCCTGAGGGCTCTGGGGGATTTCCCCACTGCCAAGACTGGCGTCTCATCTGAGGCCCTGGTTGACCTCTGGAATGGGGAAATGACCAGGGCAGTGGATGAGATTGCTCCGGAGCGACCTCTGCCATGACGCAGACTCGGAGCGGCTCCTTGGTTCACTGAGGAGCTGCAAATGATGAAGCAGCAGGGCAGGCGTCTAGAGCGACGGTGGCAGAAAACTCGGGATGAATCCGATCGGACACGGAGTAGAGCCCATTACAGAGCCTATTCCGTGGCGGTGGTAGCAGCAAAGAGATTGTTCTTCTCTGCTACCATTGCGTCTGCTGACAACCGTCCGGCAGAGCTGTTCCATGTGGTGCGGGGCCTCCTCCATCAGGCCCCCCCAGTAGACCAGGAGGAAAACACGGTCAGCCGCTGTGATGTGTTTGCGCAACATTTTGCAGATAAAATCGATCGTATTCGTCACAACTTGGATGCCACATTGACAGTGTCTGATGATGTCCCCTTGGCAACTGCTTGTCCTGTGTTGTGGGATTCTTTTCAGCTTGTACAGCCTGAGGATGTGGACAGACTCCTTTGGAGTGTGAGGCCATCTGCCAGGCCATCTGCCTGCCTGCCTTGCCCAGCTTGGTTGATAAGAGCTGCCCAGGGTGGGCTGGCTGAGTGGACAGGGAGGTTGGTCAACTCTTCCTTGATGGAGGGGACGTTACCACTCACTTTGAAACAGGCAGTGGTTCGCCCCCTCCTGAAGAAGCCCTCCCTGGATTCCACTGTGTTGGATAACTACCGGCCAGTCTCCAACATCCCGTTTCTGGGCAAGGTAATTGAGCGAGTGGTGGCGTCCCAACTCCAGAGGGTCTTGGATGAAGCGGATTATCTGGATCCTTTTCAATCTGGCTTCAGGCCGGGCTTTGGGACAGAAACCGCCTTGGTCGCCTTGGTGGATGACCTATGCCAGGGACTGGACAGGGGGAGTGCATCCCTGTTGGTCCTGCTGGACCTCTCAGCGGCTTTCGATACCATCGACCATGGTATCCTTCTGGGCCGATTGGCCGAGTTGGGAGCTGGAGGCACTGTTTTGCGGTTGTTCCGCTCCTACTTGGAGGGTCGGTCCCAGATGGTGGTGCTGGGGGATGCCTGTTCGACACCCTGGCCCTTGAGATGCGGGGTGCCACAGGGCTCAATTCTGTCCCCCATGCTATTTAACATTTACATGAAACCACTGGGAGAGGTCATCCGGGGCTTTGGAGTGGGGTGCCATCAATATGCCGATGACATCCAGCTCTATCTCTCCTTTTCTCCAGACTCCAGGGTGGCGGTTGAGGGCCTGGAGCGCTGTCTGGAGGCAGTGAGGATCTGGATGGGGGCTAACAAGCTGAAATTAAATCCGGATAAGACAGAGGCTCTCCTGGTTCGGAAATCCTCGATGCAAGTGCTGGACTATCGGCTTGCGCTGAATGGGGTTGCACTCCCTCTGAAGGAGCAGGTCCGCAGCTTGGGGGTCCACCTGGACTCGCAGCTGCTCCTGGATTCCCAGGTGGCAGCTGTGGTTAGGGGGGCCTTCGCTCAGCTTCGGCTGGTGTGCCAGCTGCGGCCGTACTTGGATCGTGCTGACCTGGCCACGGTGATCCATGCCTCAGTGACATCGAGATTAGATTACTGTAACGCGCTCTATGTGGGGCTGCCCTTGAAGACGGTTCAGAAACTGCAACTAGTGCAGAATGCGGCGGCCCGTGTGGTTACTGGAGGTAGGCGGTTCGACTCTGTCAGTCCGCTTCTCCAGCGGCTGCATTGGCTGCCCATTCGTTTCCGGGCCCAATTCAAGGTGCTGGTATTGACCTTTAAAGCCCTATACTGCTCTGGACCAGGGTATCTTAGAGATCGCCTACTCCCGTACAATCCGGCTCGTCCTCTTAGGTCATCAGAGAAGGCCTTTTTACAAGTGCCGCCACCTAGGGAGGTAAGAGGGGCGGCTGCAAGAAATAGGGCCTTCTCAGTGGTGGCACCAACGCTATGGAACTCCCTTCCCCTTGACTTAAGAATGGCTCCCTCTCTTGAAACCTTTCGGCGAGGCCTGAAGACCCTTCTGTTTAAACAAGCCTTCTGCGTTCTCGGCCTTTTAACATCTTTTTAACATCTTTTAATATTTTTTACAGGCCTGATTCTTTTATGACTTGCTGCTGCTCTATGCTCTTTTTACCTATTTTTTACTCTGACTGCTGTTTTTTTATGATGTGTTAATATGTTTTTATTTGTTTTTAAATTATGTTTTTAATATGTTGTTAAATGTTGTTAAATGTTAATGTTGTTGTTAATTTAGTTCCTTCGGGGAGAAAGGCGGGGTAAAAATAAAGTTATTATTATTATTATTATTATTATTGGTCAAGAAGATAGGTTGTCGTATGGATTCCGTGTCTTCTTCATCTGCTTTCCCCAGTCAGCCCTCCCCCTGGGATTGGCATACACCAGCCAGTTGGACATCCAACTCCACCTGACTAGGTCAGAGGGCAGATAGGGATGCCTAGGTAGTTGTATACCATCCAATTAGATGGACCAGTGATATCATCAACCATATTTTTCTTTAGGTTAGGCCCAAGGATGTTCCTGAGTGTTCTGGCCTGAGTGTTATGTCAGAATGCCAGATGCAAGGGAGGACACCAGGATGAGGTCTCTTGTTATCTGGTGTGCTCCCTGTGGCATTTGGTGGGCTGCTGTGAGATACAGGAAGCTGGACTAGATGGGCCTATGGCCTGATCCAGTGGGGCTGTTCTTATGTTCTTATGGCCAGGCTCCATCAGAGAAACCATCTTTGTGTGGCCAAATTCTTACCTGTCTCCCTGGGGATCACAGATATGTAAGGGCATTCATATAGCTACAGTCCTGAGTAAGAGACCTAAGACATGTTTAGGAATTATTCTGCTCTCAAGTTTGCCTGCAATCACCTGCTTATCTATTTGCAAAGAGCCACACATGAACACTTCCAATGCCAATGCTATTTTCCAAGTCTGCCTGTTATTCTTTCTTCTTAGCATTATCCAACTCTCCTCCTTCACCTTGTATTTATAATAAACTTTCTTTTTTTATTTCAACTCTTTACTTGCCTATGTGGTTTAACTCTGTGGCCAGAGCAGCTAGGATACTCCATGGAATCACTTCAGCATTCTATTAAACCCAACCAAAAAACAAATGGATACTTGCTGAATCTGAATTTTTATCTGCATTTTTAATTGGTCAAAAGCCAGTTGAAATAGATAGATCTTCAGCAGACACCTAATAGAGCCCAATGTCTGGGCCATTCAGGCTTTTCATAATTTCATATTTGGACATTACTATCAAAAAGGTCCTGCCTCTCATTCCCTCCAATTACACCTCACTGAGGGCCCAATCCTATTCAACATTCCGGTGCCAATGCAGCTGCAATGTAGCTCTGAGATACTGACTGTCCCATTACTGCCCCTACGCTGCAGGATGCAGCACATATCCCATTGGCACAGTTGCATCAGAACTGGAAAGTTGGATAGGATGAGATCCTGAGAGGCTGAATGCAAAGCAAGACCTCAACTGATGACCCAACTACATGGGCAGACATACGTAGGAAGAGGTGATTCTTAAAGATAACAACCAGCGCCCTGAACAGGGCATGTGAACTGGCCCTGACAGCCAGTGCAGATGCAGTAGTGCAGAAGTAATGTGGTCAGATGAACAGGCCCCTGAAGAGTCCCAGACTGCTTCATTTTGAACCAATTGAAGCTGCCAAATCCTTTTCATAGGCAGCCCCTCATACACATGTTACAACTGTCCAAACACAAGGTGACTAGGGTATAGAACATCGTGGCCAGATCTACTTGCTTCAGGAATGGGTGCAACTGGTGTGGCAGCTGAAGCTGGCAAAAGCACTCCTACACTTCCAATGCCAGATTCTCCAGAGTAAAGGCTAGATTCAGAAGCACTTCCAAGCTAGAAACTTAATCCTTCAAAGGGATTGCAATCCTGTCCAGAACATACTTTATTCCCAGTTCTGAATCAGCTCTACTACTGACCAAGATCAGTTCTGCCTTGCCCAGATTAAGTTTCAGTTTATTAACCCACATCCCATCCTTCACCTTAGCTAGCCACCAGTTCAGAACTTCCATATTCTCTCTGGTCCCTGATGGAAAGGATTGTCCAAGTATTGATGACACTGAGCTCAAAAACCCCAGATGACTTCCTTCAGAATTTCATACATATGTTAAGAGTATGGGGGATAAGATGGGACTTTGCAGATCCCCAAAAGCTAAAGGCCACAGAATCATGCAGCATTCCCCCATGTCTACCTTCTATAACCTACCTTATAAGTAACAGCAGAGCATCCACAAATCCATAACATCATGTATCCACAACATCATGCATACTCAAACCCGTCAGAGGATCTAGAAGGATATCACTGATCATGGTGGCCTATTCACAACTTCTTAAAGCATCCAGATCAAATGCCCTTTGGAGAAATTAGTGGCACTTTTCTATCTCAGAGCTGGAAGATATGATAGCAAACTCCTACAGTGCCTTGGCAGGAAGGGTTGAACTGTAGGGGCCCTACTCCAAATCCAAACAGTAGTCAGCTCTGAAGATAAACATGCTCACCCAACATTAGACAGGGTAAATGAGGCCATTGTAGAATCATAAACAGCACATGGGGGAAGCTGGATGCTCTCTGGGAAAAGCAGGTCAATATGAGGCAGCTTAGCATGGAGCACAACAGAGAACTCTCCTTCCTGTTTTTCAAAAAGGATTCTGTCTTCATATTCCTTCTACATAAAAAAGAAAGAAAGAAAAAAGTAAGATTACCATCAGGCTGGACTCATTCTCCATGTCCAATGTAAAGAAAAGCCTGCTTTACATACATACGAACAGCAGGAGCTACACATTCAAGTATATTAAGAACTGACAGCATAAGCAACTATGCCAGTTGCTTATTTCATTCATTCATTCAGTCCATTTCATCCTTATTTCTTTCATTTTGCAGTTTTACTGAATAATTTTATTACTTTGTCTTTTCTAGGAGGGTTTGAGTAGATGGAAAGTTATCTTAACAATGTTGTAAATGTTAAGGGCGTATGATAATTGCGCGATTGCTAAAACATCTGTATTCTGACTGTGCTGAAACGGCTATGCCAGAGGTTCCCAAACTGGGAAGTTGCAATGCCCCAGCCAGGGAAGCCCTGTCTCTGCCCCCTTAATGGGAGGGAGAAAGCATTGACACAATCGCTGAGATTGCCTCGCTGCTGGGGGTAAAAGGGGTTATTTAGACTTACCTGAGGCAGTGCTGGCCTCTGGGGGAGGGAGGCCCAGGGAGCCTGCGGACCCCTCTGCAGGATTCTCCACACCTCCAAACTTCTGAAAATAGGAATAAACGGGCATTTCTGATTTCATGATGAAAACACTAAGTGCCTTTTTTCCCTACGTTCAGAAGTTTGGAGGCATGGAGAGCCCTGCAGAGCGGTCCTCAGACTCCCTGGACCCCGCCCCCCACAGGAAAGTTGGATAGGACTGGGCCCTCAGTTAATCCATGTGTGACATCAAACCAAGAAAAAGTTTGGGAAAGAGAATATATAGGACCATAAGTCCCCAAGATAGCATTACATCACCTCAGGTCCCACACAGGCTAATCAATTCAATGTCCATCCTCTTTCCTAATCTGTCAAATTAGAGACAATTGAAGGGAATGCTGCTCCACTATATGGCAACACAGGTGACTCTGGTAGATCCCTGATTTACCTTTTCCAAAGGGCGGAAGATGATGGGCAGAGTTAAGGACATTCCAGGACTCAGAATAATTGGCTGTGGGAAGATGGTAATGAAGAAGCGTGTAGTAGGAGGTCTAGGAAAAAAAGTCAAAACAAAGGAATCATGGAAAAAGGAGATGGAAGTGAGGTTATGAGACCCTGTGGCAAACAGAACAAATATTATGGCTATTAGGTTTTAAAAACACACAATGCTCTGTGAGATCTCATATATGAAATAAACAAGTACAGTCCTCGTTATCCACTAGGGTTAGGTTCCTGGAAACCCTAGGATAGTAGAATTTGCAGATAACAAAGCACTGAATCAATGGAATCAATGGGGTTAGGTGCAAGGGATTCCTCTAGGTACCTTACCTGCCATCAGAAGAATCTAGCAGAAACCCTCAGGAAGCCAGCAGACTGTAGGAGGAATTGCCAAAAGATCTCTGAATGCTGTAGAGACCTTCTGGAGGCTGCAGGGACCTTCTGAATGGCACCTGCAACCAGTGCAGACCAGCAGAAGTTTCCACCAGTCATTTCAAAGGGGTTCACACTGGTCATGGGCACCATTCTGAAGGTCCCTGCAGCCTCCAAAAGGTCTCAGTATAGCAGATAACAAGAACAGAGGTGCAGATAATGAGAAGTAGGTGGCAATTCTGCCCCTCGCAGATAAGCAGAGAATTGATTGCAGTATTATTTTAAAGAGAACAGACTGCAGTATTGTGAAAAACCACATAACAGATTTTGCTCTATGAAATTCAGAGAACTCTAATAAACTTAAAAATAATACTATGAAGATGCCATTGATACAATGTTAAAATTAAGAAAATAGGAATTTCAGTATAGCTAAGAAAGTTTAGATTGTACCAACAAAGAATTCCAAAAAGCAAATCAGCGTAGAGCAATGGTTCTCACACATTTAGCGTCGGGACCCACTTTTTAGAAAAAGAATCTTGTCAGGACCCACTGGAAGTGATGTCATGATGGGAAGTGACATCATTGAGCAGGGAAATTTTTAACAATCCTAGATTGCAATCCTACCTACACTTATCCAGGAGTAAGTCCTATTTACTATCATTGTTAAAAGCATACATAGTAGTCTGCTAAAAGTACAGGTCTGTAACATTTCCCCGAATTCAGTCACATGCTATGGTAGCATCAAGTCTAATATATTAAAAAAATATTGAAATGAATGGGGATCTACCTGAAATTAGCTTGCAACCCACCTAGTGGGTCCTGACCCACAGTTTGAGAAACATTGGAGTAGAGGAATCAGAAGTTGTGAGACTAGTTTTTCAAGTGGCAATAACTATACACACTTTCTTGGGAGGTCCCACTGAAACCACAGTAACTTACTTCTGAGTAAACATTCATACAATCAGGCTACAAAATGTTAAAAAAAACAGCTGGGTAAGATCTGTACTGAGCAATATCTCGTGTTATCCATACACATTTGTATAATTCGGAAGATCTGTTGTTTCCTGTGAACAACATTTTAGCTCACATTTTAGCTCAACATTTTAACACAGATAATTCTCCCTGTGTTCACAGAACACAAAGAGGGGGACCATGTCCACGGGACTCTTGATACTAACAAGACTAGTGATCACAACCCCTGATGGCTGCATTCATTTTGCATTCATGAGCAAGAAAGTGTACCTGCATATTCCATGTCAATAGGAAGAATTATCTTTGCATGCTATACACAAGTACACCATCGTGTTCACAAACACCAAGCACACAGCCACCAAGAGCACAGCCAGCAGATGTAACACCATCAGGTGATTGAGCACCCAATTCTATGCATATGTAAATCCCATTATAATGGTTTTGCTAAGCATAATGGGACACAGTTGAGTTGAGAAGTCCAACAGAGCATCATTAATGACAGGGTAGGAAAGTGGCAGGTTCTTTTGCCTTATATGCAACCTACCCACCTGAACCTCAGCTTCTGGGTTTTCAAACAAACATTTCTCAAAGTTAGGTGTTTGGTAAATTCTCTTCCCAGAGACCATCCTTGCCAGGTGAGAGCCTCCACTACTTCAATACCCCAGAAAATGTTCTTCTCCTTCGTTTTCCTCACACTGGATTCTGAAGACCTCTGGGCCGATCCCATCAGTTTCTAAAGGAATAAAGAAAAGGAAGTGATAAGTTTATCAAGAGGATACACTATCCAAGTGAACCAAAGACCCAAGATAAAACCATACCCATGCCAAAATCTGCCAACAGGCACACTGAAATTGCTAAGACAATAACACTTCGAATTGCTCATGACTTCAAAGAGCAATGAAAAAATGTTCTTGCCATCTCAGCCACAAAGACTACGTACTTGCTTGGAACCAACATGACAGAATCTCTGAAGAGCATCTGAGCTGGCTGTGGATATGTGCACATGAGTGAGCATCTTTGCACCTGGAAGAGCTAAAGAACATGTTTGTTGTTCAAAAAAAATTATACAACATCACAGCTACTAGTGACAAGAGAAGGCAATTCTTTATGGTGATGATCTGGCCATCCCAAAATTATTATTAATTAACAGTATTTATTAACAGTATACTGTTATACAAAATTATAGACCTAATTTCTCCATCTCACAAAGGTTGAAAAGAAAGCACATTTAAAATGACTGCTATTATGTTTCTGATATTTATCAGATTGTCCCTGAAAGATTCAGAAACTTCATCCACCACATGCAGCAGAATACGAAGTTTTACTCCACTGTAAGTACAGTATGCTTAGGACTGCAGCTTTATAGCCAGATCCTATGCACACTTATTCAGAAGTACCTGAGTAAAGTCAAAGGATTGCAACCACTGTTACTTTTCAAGTTTAAACCAAGGATTCTTGAAAATTTCTAAAGCCTAAACCAGTGTTCTTCAATCTTGAGGACAGGAGCCCAATAAGGTCACGAAGCCTCAGTTGTGGCAACCTATGGGAACAAAAAAAAAGGTTGAAGACTACTGGACTAGAGCAACACCAGGTAAAGGGGGGCATGTGGTGTACCCCTTAAGGGACCAGGAGACTGTCCAAGTCCTACTCAGGTTCTTGGCAAGCATGCTAAAATAGCTTTCACTAGTGCCAGGCTTCATGGTAACTTTTTCTGCATTCTCTGACAAATATATCCGGTTACAGTGAACACTGCTGGAAGGGCATTATGGGGGTGGGTGGTGGATGACGATGGAGGCAGGGGCTGCACTGGAGCTGCAGGGTGGATAGGATTGGGCCCTGAGTACCCAATCCTATGCGTGTCTACTCAGAAGTGAGTCCCATTATAGTCAATGGGGCTTGCTCCCAGGAAAGTGTGGATAGGATTGGACCCTTAGTGCCCAATCCTATGCGTGTCTACTCAGAAGTAAGTCCCATTATAGTCAGTGGGGCTTACTCCCAGGTAAGTGACGCTAGAACAGCAGCCTTACAGCCTGTGGCAGCGCAGAGGATGCAAGACCCACCTGATCTTCTCGAGCGAGGGAAGATGAAGGCTCAATCGGAGCATCCAGGCTGCAGGAGACCGCGAACCGCCCCCGTCGCTATGGAAACAGGACGCAGAAGTAACGTTGGCGTCTCCGGAGCAACCAACTACGGCAGCTGCAAGGGAACAGTTTTGTTTAAAGGCGAGGGCGGGCGGAGGAGGAAGACTGTGATCGTGGAGGAGCGAAGGCGGAGGGGGCGGCTGGCATTGTCGTGTGTGCAGACTGTGCCTGCAATCCTATGCATGACTACTCAGAAGTAAGCCCCATTATAGTCAGTGGGGCTTACTCTCCAGTAAGTGTGGCTAGGGTTGCAGCCTGTGACAGCTGTGGTTGGGACTGCAAGTAGGAGAGGGAGGCAAGGCGAGACACCTGCAGCTGCAAGCATTACATGAAGGCAGCTGCTCAAAAGTAGGGTGACCAGATACAAAGCAGGGGCCAGAGCGCCTCTTCCTTTCACCCTTGTCTAGAAGGGGGAATGTGGGCAGGTGCAGCTTTTTCACGCTTCCATGTGGAGCTGCACCTGCCCACTGTCCCTCTTCTAGACCACGGTGAAAGGTAGAGGCACTCTGCCTCCCACTTTGGTCACCCTACTTAAAGGTCTGTTAGGACAAGGGGGTGACCCTCCCTCTTTGAGGGTCTGTAGAGCTTTTCAGCATTGGAACCACTCTATGGAATATGGCCAAGGGAGAAAGCTGCTCTGCAGTCTCCTTATGGGACCCATACTGTGTACTGTGTAAATCCTGAAGGATTTGGAACGGGTGGAGAGGAAACCTAGATCAGGCTGGCTGAAGGAAGTGGAGCAGAGTAGGCAATGTAGCCTAAAAAGCAGAAGGAAAGGGCTTAATGGGATTTCTGGTCATAATTAGAATTCTTCAGTAGGTATGATTTTGACCTTTCATACATCAGTTTGTTTCCATGTGAGGCGGTACAGCGAATTAACTTGGGACAAAAACATAGTGGCCATTAAAAGCAAGTGGGTGCGCAGCAAGAGTGCAGCCCCTAATCCCCCCCCCACGACACACACACCAAAGGTGGATTATTTTATAAGCATCCAACAGCTTCTGTCTCCGAGATGCTCTTGAAAAAGCAGTACAGTGTATTGTGCTAGTTGGGTTTCCAATGTAGCTCAAGAGTTTCACAACTGTTCCAGAAAAGAATCTCTATCCTGATGGCAAATGCCCAAGCTGCATTGTCCATATCTCCAAGTTCCATGTCCTGGAAAGTGAGGTCTCTAGGCTCTAGAAACATCCTTGCAGGTGTCCTTGATGCTGTCAACCTCATTGGTTTTGTGACATGTAGAGAAGGGTAAAAATGTGTCTTTAATGGGGTATGTCTGTTTACACTCTGAATCATGCAGCTTAATGGCTGTAAATCAACCTTTTCCCCTCTCCCTACAGTACCACCTTCTCCCAAAATTGGACAGGTGCCCAGATGCTGCAGAAATAATCTCATAAATAAGAACCACTAAATAACACACTTTCTGCACTAGCAGGGAGCCACAAACAGACTCGGCATGAGCTGAATGCTGCCATCCATCACTTTAATGGGTGTACTCTGGAAATTAAACCTGTCACAGCCCATCAAGGGGAATGTTTCAACCCGTGACATCCTGTTATGCACACTTCTTGCATCTTTTTCTCTGTCTCATGCCACCTTCCCCATGTGCTTTCGCTTAACATGTGACCTTTGTTACTCTGGAGCTCTGATGTCAGGTCAGAAGGTTTGTTCTAAGGGCATGATAGGCCTTGGTTCTTCCATCAGAATCCAGCGGTGATATGCCTGAAGGGGCATTTATTTGCTCTCTGACTTTCTATTTGGTATAAATATGAGTCTAGAAAAATGCAGTTCCACAAAGGACAAATATAAGCTTGCTCGTGTCAATTTAGGAAGCAAAGGGGTGCACCTGATGCTTCAGGACCAATATGATGGTGTTCCTTTTTCTTTCTAAGAGCCAGTAGGGAATGTTGGACTAGGGCTGGGAAGATACGAAGATTCAAATTCCCATTCAGCTATGAAGGACGCTGGGTAATGTGGACCAGTCATCATCTCTCAGCCTTAGAGGGCCCTTGTGAGGATAAGGGGAGGTTATCTATCCCCGTGGCTTGGAATTTACTGGAGAAAAATGTGATCTAAGTATAAAGTAAAATTACTGTGCATCTCATCACCTGAGGTGAGAAGTACTTACAACAAGCTTGTGTTGACTGGGAGAATCTCAGACTGTATCTTTTATTTATTTTAAAGTACTTATACCTTGCCTTTCCCTTTCATACTAAAAAGGAATTTCCATTTTTATGGAATGGGCAGCCCAGTCTTATGCATCACTGGCACAGTGGGGCTGCCAGGCCTAACTGTATCCAGCACTGTAATTGAGCAGGCGAGAGGTCTCCTAGGTAAGGGAACATTTGTTCTCTCATCCCATATAAAACTCTAGCTCAGGGGTGTCAAACATAAGGTCCAGGGGCCAGACGCGGCCCATGGAAGCTTTTTATCTGGAGCAGTGCTGAGGTGTTACTGCTGAAACAGCAGCCCACATGAAAATTGGGCTCTCCCATATCTTGAAATATAATCAAGATTTGCGTATTTTCTCTTCTGTCATTTACAGTTAATGAGAACAAAGTGCTGATTTCTGGCCATCAGCTGCTTAATGATGTCACTTTCTGGTTAATGACATCACTTCCAGACCTCATTAGGTGTCCTGAATGCTAGCTTTGGCCATCTGTATAGAATGAGTTTGACACCCCTGCTCTAGCTGCTCAATGAATCAAGTAGCCCTGTGTAGAACTTTCAGGCCCAGGACAGAGGTTAGGATGTGGTGGAGGACTCCTTTGCCATCTCCACCCTTCTTTCAGGCCTGAACCACTCTGATCCTAGTAATCCATATGTAAAGTAAAACCAAACTATTGATGTCTTTTGAAGTCATACTGGTACCTAATAAGACTGGTGATGATGGCTTCGCCAGTGAAGAGGGAATGGGGACATATCGGGCAATTCATTGGGATCTGTAACCATAAAAAGGTTAAGAATTCCTAGTTTGGACCTAATCCTGAGCACAGAATAGGGGGGAATGCATAGACACCAATTAATGAAAAAATAAAAAAGTGAAAGTTTACAAAAGGGTAGTGGGGAGAAGGGAAGTCTTGCCATTGTTGTTTAATGTAGGGCTAAGTAAGTGCTCCAATGCTGATTCTCTACAGACCTTCATTCAGGGGCCCTAATTTCTGAAATGAGTTGAGAAAGAAACAGAACTGGGTGTGATATCTAAGACTACCATCCTAAACATATTTACCAAGAAGTCCCACTGAAATCAACAAGACTTATTTCTGAGTAAGCTTAACTATGATCAGGCAGTAAATGCTCAGAATAATAATAAGGGGAAGCTTCCAGAACTGTTTTTTATTTAATTCTTGGTATTTTGATCCAGTGGATAGACCTTTAGTACAGGTATAGCTGTACATACCTGAATGTATGAGAATGGACAATGGCCAGATCCCAAAGGATCTCCTCTACAGAGAACTCTTGTGGGGAAAGCACTCTACAGGTAGACCACAGCTGCGATACAAGGATATCTACAAGAGGGATCTGAAGGCCTTAGGATTGGACCTCAACAGATGGGAAGCCTTGGCTTCTGACTGTCCCGCTTGGAGGCAGGCTGTGCAGCATGGCCTCTCCCAGTTTGAAGAGACACTCGCCCAACAGACTGAGGCAAAGAAGGAAGGCCCACAGCCAGGGAAACAGACCAGGGACTCACTATACTTGCTCCCAGTGTGGAAGGGATTGTCACTCCCGAATTGGCCTTTCCAGCCACACTAGACACTGTTCCAGAACCACCATTCTGAAGGTTGCCAACTGTAACAGGAATGTAGCTGTAGTTTGTCACTTCAGCCTCTGTGTGTCACTGTTGCTCTATTGAACTTCTGACTGGTATCACCATGAGGAGCAGGACTGACACTAACCAGCTCCTAATAATCCATGTCACCAATAATGAAGCTGGCCTCCCTAGGAATTTGAAAACACCACTTGGGGCAGGGAGAACTTCCCCTGTCTTTGGGAAGGGTTTATTATAACAATTTAGCATGTGCCCTCACTTCATTAAGGTGTGTATTTCTCTGACCAAGCTCCACATCATTGTTTGCTGCAGGCAGACATAGAGAAATGCATAGCATGATAGTGTCAAGACATAGGGTAAACTATACTTTGTGACTTGGTGAGAGAGAATTTGGCATAGGCTGCTGCCAGAAATCCATTGTTGACTGAAAATCTTTTTCTACTGAGGAACAGATTTGAAGTAGCTGAAGCTACATAACTTTCCACTGCAAACAAATCCCTTTGGAATAGCATTCTTCATCCCCTCCCCAGTCTTTTGTGCTGTATAATGTATCAGCACTACATCTTTATCTTCTTGAGACGGCACTAAGGCTGTTGGAGAATATCTTCTCTCCTAAAGTTCTAAATGCTGAAATTTTGCTGAAGGTTTGAAAGGTGATAGCAGAGATAATCAGCTAGAAGTTCAGTTCATCAGTACTGACTATGCCCATCAAGATCCTTTCAAGCACTATTTTCCAAGCTCACAACTAATAGTCTTTATGAGACAGGCCAGCTGACCACCTTTTCATTGAAAAGTGCAGGTTACAGCACTTGGGCTAATGAATAATGAATTTGTGGATCATTTGTAAAAAGGGTGGGCTGACCCCAGTCTTGTATGGTCTATTTTTTTTCTAGACTTCTCCCTTCATCAATGATTGATGTGTTTTAAACTTGCAAAGCAAGAGTGCATACTCAGGGCTGTTAGATTATTTATGCCTTAACATTTATGTTAAGTGATCCCAAGTATGCTGTCTTGCTTAAGAACACCTGCCTTGCTAGATCAGACCAAGGTCCACTTAGTTGCAACTCTTCCAGCAACCAGCAGGCGCTAGGGTGGTCCAATCACCAGCAGATTCCAATCTACCTTTTGCCCCTTTCAGCTTTATACAATAGAACCTCTTTAAGTTGACCACCAAGGGACTGGAGGAATTGGTCAATATAGGGAGGTGGTCAACATACGGAAAAATACGTAATACTGTATGTGAATTATTATTCTTTAAAAAAAGTCAATCCTGGTTTGCTCCTTCTTTTATGTGTTAAGATAAGAAGAGAAGAGAATGCACTATCAAAGCTGGCTATCCTATTCAACATGCCTGGACATTTATTCACAGCATATGACTTCAATTGTTTTATCAGATGCCCAACATCCCCTTCCTTTGGAATCTCTGCGTCTATGTTGTCCTTACCTTCTTCCCCAGGTGCATCCTTCACTTCTCTGCTGGGCTGTACTTCAGACAATATTGCTTGGAATATTGTTTCCGGATCAGGTTCATTGCAGGTTCCACTCTTACACTTGTCACCTTTCATGACAAGGCTTCTATCAGGCATTGCTTTGAAAAAGAGTCCGTACTCATCAGCATTAAAAATGCCATCATCTTTGAAGCCTCTTGCAAATTCCGGGAACTTAGTAATGAATTCTTCAACAACTTCTGCCAGAACTTCATTTGACTCACCACCCAAGACTTTCTCTGAGATCTCGTGTCACAGTTTAAAATTTTCAAGCCAACCACTTGATGCTTGGAAATCTTCTACCCCAAATTCCTGCGCAAATGTCTTAGATCATTGACCCTGAGATACTAGCGTTCACTGCCCTCATTTGTTTGAGCCAGCATCAAGTAGCTTCATTTACTTCATCAAGCGAAGTTTTCTTTCTTTTCCGCTGTAGGCCTCCATTTTCCTTACTGTATCTCTCAAAGTATTCATCTTTACATTTTTTGATGTTGCTGACTGTGGTCTTGCTTCCTTGTTGGCGTTCACTGGGCAACTTATGGAGGGTAAATTAATACTCTGTGCAATGCTCAAAGTGGTCAAGATACAACTTACAGAGGTGGTCAATATAGAGAGTTTGGTCTCCCATAGTGTATATGCAGTGCCTGTCCATACTGTGAAAATTAGGTCAACTTAAGGAGGTGGTAAATATAGAGAGGTGGTCAACTTTGGAGGTTCTACTGTAATAACTTTGACCATTTCTATTTTATATCATCATATTTAGCAAATGTAACTCTGCCAGAACAGCAACAAAAGCTAGTGTCTTGCCAGAGCTCCTCCTCAGTAGGCCTCATGCCTGCTTAAGGCTAATTAGCTTCCCTTGTTAAACTCACAAGTACAGCAAGCAAAAGTCAGAGCCAAGTCACAGTCCACAGATTCCAGGTAAGTCAGTCCAATCAGTCAGAGTTGCCAAGCCAAAGTCCAGAGTCAATAAGCTGACTCACAGTCTGAGGTCAGATTCCAGATAAGTCAGTTCAATGAGTCAAAGTTGCCAAGCCAGAGTCAATAAGCCCAGTCAGTCTCCTCTCCAACCTGCACTCCTATAACCCACACCCCTAGTTCCTCCAGGTGCTTCTAGGTTCACTTTAGCCTCTAGTGGCTGCAGCTGTGCAGCACACCTCCAGCTACCACCTGGGCTTTAACCCTGCATTTACTTAGAGCAAGGGGCACTGTGGGCACCACACCCTATCTCGGTGATATCGTCATCGATTTCGCTACAGCTAGTATCTTTCTAAATGCTCATGGTTTACTGCACTTAACCCAATATTTGCAGTTCAATCCCTTAGTATGATTACTGTATATTCTTTTTGTGAAACTCACATCATTGGCCATTGTAAATATAATATAGTACTTGTATTGGAAGTGGCCATGTGTGCTTGCATTCATTTGTGAGGTTTCCTTTTTTCATCTCTCCCCCCCCCCCCCTTTAGATAATGACTGATGGGCTTTTGGAGTGGGAGTTTGATCATGGGTAGTGAATGGAGCAATAAATGATACTATTTATATAATGGTGTTATATAATGCCTTTATAAATCTCCATTGCATAGAAGGGTTGAATACTCAGAAATGGCTGAGAATATAGTTTAGATAAAGATTTGGGCTGCAATCCTAACCACACTTACCTGAGAGCAAGCCCCATTGAATAAAATAGGACTTACTTCTGAGAAGACCTGTTAGGATTGTGCCCTAAGTTAGTTATGTGGATGAGTGATGAGAATTGGCTCCTGGCTATTGGTGCTGCCAAGGGTTCAGCAAGATGGTCAACCGTGGGCAAGAAAATCTTTATGTGTGAAAAATATGGCATTCAGGCTGGTGAATGTTTGTGGTTGGATAACTCATGAACACTGAGATTACTGAGTCTTGGCTCCTGGCCATCAGCTGCTTAATGATGTCACTTTCTGGTTAATAACGTCACTTCCGGACCTCAGTAGGCGTCCTGAATGCTAACTTTGGTTGGATAACTCATGAACACTGAGATTACTGAGTCTTGTGGCTGAATGGCATAGTATAGGTAACAATTAAGGTGACAATCCTATGCATCCTAATTAAGAAGTAAGTCCCCTTAAATACAGTGAGACATACTACCACATAAGCATGCATAGGATTGCCATGTATATCTCTTCCTGAACCAGCTTTAGTTACTTTGATTTTTTTTTCCAATCACCCAATCCATTATAAATAGAATCTCAGAGCAAAAATTAAAATTGATGTGTTTTTACCTGTGTTAGCAGAGTGCATGCATGCAAACCTGGACACATACAAAAGATCAGAATTCATTTGGTCTGCTAAAGAAAAAGTAATTTAAGGCTACAGTTTTTCATTTTCCCCATGGCTACTTTTGTTCTGAGAGTAATCAAGTGGTAAGTAATCAAATCTGGATATACAAGGACACTAATTGCTTTTATTTTTGCTCTTCTATTGTCTATCTCATTCTAGATACTGACACCTAAATATGTCTTGTATGCAGAGGGTCTTACAGACCCTGTACTGTATAAGGATAGCATTGTAACTGTTCCTTTCTGCATGTCAGACTCGATCCCCAGCCATTGAGTTAGCCTGTGCTGGTGCAATGCTAGGTTACTGTTTATATCAAACTGGGAGGCAGTGGCATTGCTAGGGGGTATGGTCCACACTGGGTGACGCATATAACTGGTCCACACTGGGTGACGCGTGACAGTATAACATCTGACTGAAATGGTAGCCTGATCTTTTGGATTGATAACTCATTCTTTGGGAGCCCACAGAGATTGAGGAGAATCAGTGTGTATCAAGCATCCTAATGTCTTTCCTACTGGGTAGCCCGGTTCTAATGCATGTTTACTTAGAAGTAAATCCTACATGGCAGCACTCTAAGGGCCATTGAGTGCACATTGTAACTCACTGATATCCATAATAATGGACTTGAATTCCTGCTGCCTAGATTCATATTGCCATCTAGTCCCCATGCATTCCACACTTCCTGCTTGATGGCACATTGCCATAGAAGGATCCCAAAAAATACAGCCATGTTTAACCAACTTGTAAACTTGGCGAGTTCTGGACCAGCAATGCACTGTCGATTACTGCACATGTTGTCTTTCCCTCTACCTCCAGTAGCAGAGAATCTACACTGAAGAGTGGGATTTCACCCTGTCCTCAAGTAGGAATGAAGTCTAGATCGGCCTGTCCGCCCCTCTTCAGTAAGGGCTAGAGACAGAGATGGTGTTTGCAGCACTGATATGTAGGGTGTAGGGTTGCTAATGCCATTTGTGAGAGATTCTGGTAATTATTTAAAAACAAAGTGACTAACAGAAAAGCAAATCACAGCTTTCCAATATGTTGAAGTCAATATTTTTATACCAAGGTGGGGAGAACACCAACGTGGGGAGTCTTCCCCTCCTCAACACACTAACAGAACAATTACAAGATAAATATATTTCAAACACACATAAATTAAGTTGTACAGTCTCACCCAGGCACCAGCCCAGGCACAGTCTTTTGAGTCTATTAGCAGGAGGAGAACACAAAACCGTTTTTGGTGTGCTAGAGCTGGTTCTCTGTCCTGGTTCCAGGATGTTCCCGCTGCCCTCTTTGGGGGGATGATGGTCCACTCATAAGAGCAAGTTCATCTCCCTGTGAGTAGAGCTCTGCACTTCCTCTTCCTCCTCTGAGCAGGAGGAATCTGGGTCGTAGCTGAAGTTGTCGGTACGGTGATGCAGGAACTGTGTGCTGGCACAGTGCCTGTTGAATTCATCACCACCACTCTCCTCTTCCTCCTCCTGCCCTCGCTCTTCTCCAGACAGCAGTTTCTCTGAGGCCTTGCTTGTCCCCCTTTGCTTCTCAATCTCAGCTTGCACCACCTGCTCCTTGGCCTTCCGACTACGCTTCCACTTCATCCTACGGTTCTGAAACCAGATTTTCACCTGCAAGAGATGAACAGGCAGTGATATGAAGAGATCCCTTCATAACTCAGCAACACTCTAGTATTTCAAACCATCTTCTCTATTCTCAAACTCCTTAGATCTTTCTATGTCATTAATTCTTCTAGGGTTCTTTATCTCACCTTGTTTCCATCTGAACCAGACAGGCCCCCAGGCCATAATCCCAATGATTTATCACCTCCTTTTTAGAACATAAGAACAGCCCCACTGGATCAGGCCATAGGCCCATCTAGTCCAGCTTCCTGTATCTCACAGCAGCCCACCAAATGCCCCAGGGAGCACACCAGATAACAAGAGACCTCATTCTGGTGCCCTCCTTTGCATCTGGCATTCTGACACAGCCCATTTCTAAAATCAGGAGGTTGTACATACACATCATGGCTTGTAACCTGTAATGGATTTTTCCTCCAGAAACTTGTCCAGTCCCCTTTTAAAGGCGTCCAGGCCAGACGTCCAGGTCACCACATCCTGTGGCAAGGAGTTCCACAGACCAACCATACGCTTAGTAAAGAAATATTTTCTTTTGTCTGTTCTAACTCTCCCAACACTCAATTTTAGTGGATGTCCCCTGGTTCTGGTGTTATGTGAGAGTGTAAAGAACATCTCTCTATCCACTCTTTTGTTCCAGTGCATAATTTTGTATGTCTCAATCATGTCCCCCCTCAGGTGCCTCTTTTCTAGACTGAAGAGGCCCAAACACCATAGCCTTAGGTTATTGGTCAAACTGAAAATCAATGTACTGGTGTTCATTCCTTCATAAAGGAGCTACTCTGTGTATTCATGCAGCCAATAAAAGTTCTCTGTAATGAGTTTTCCTGACATTTTTGTCAGGAAATATTTAAAAACAGAAACCTAAAGTTTGCACCTGAAGAGATAAGGACTGTGCCTTGTAGGAAGACTTCTAATTTGCCAAGAGGGCTTGCAATTTTGACTTGTGTTGGGAGAGATGGGGATTCATTCTGCTGTGCCTGACTCTTCCTCTTCTGCCTAGCCTAGTGAATGACATGCTATCCTGGGAGGGAGAGGAAGGATGTGAGCTGAAACTCACAGCCAGGCAACAGGGCATCTACGTTAACTACCACTGTTCTGCAACTCATCTGAGGGACAAATGCAGCATCTGGCATCTCCCTCTCTGCCTTGGACAGTGGAAAGTCTTGCCATTCTATGGAGAAGGAATAAGGAACACACAGTCAGGCAACTGACTACCCAGCTGCCAGGAGGCAGGAGACTGTAATGGAGTGAAAGGGGTGGCAGCCTAAAGACAACTGGGAAAGAGGGAGGATATGCTGTGCCAGAGCAACCCTATATGTGGTGGTGGGGAGGGGGGTTAGAATCAGCTGTACAGTGACTAAATTTTATTATGTTATGTAACAAGCCTTAGGAGATGGTTCTGGCTCAAAATGTGGGACAGGAATCAACCAAATAAATAACAAACATATAAATGATTAGTGGAATTATCCTAGTGGTAACTGAGGCTGGAAGAGCAAGAATGTGCATTATGTGCACCCAAAAAATTCTTGTTCTGGTTTTGCTTACATATGACTTTTTTTCTCCTATGCCAAACCTCCGGGGCTCTATTTCTGTTTTTCTTCATGTCATTTTCAGGATCTGTACAAGGATCAGGACTATCTCTATAGAAAAGTCCCTGGAACAAAAATGACTCCCCTCCTTACCTCCCAGCAGTAACATTAACTGATCTATTCATATCCTCTATGAAGAAGATGGGGAGCAAATGCATGAGTATGTTACAGATCTTACAGTGAATTCTGTATGTGTTTTCAGAGGGTAATGGCGTGGCCTATAGTGCCCATTGCACTGCCTTCCCTTGACAATTCCGACAGTCTCACTGGGTCTCTCTCACTGGGTTTGATAGCTTTACCTGTGTTTCAGTTAGCATCAAAGATGTGGCCACCTCAAAGCGCTTGGGCCGGGATAAGTACTTGTTGATTTTGAACTGGTTCTCCAGCTCAAGAAGCTGTTGACTGGTAAAGGCTGTCCGAGGTCGACGGCATTTGCCTATCAGGCCAGACTGTGGGGTGGCTGGAAGGGAAAAAAAAAGTCAGGAAGGGGGTACTTGTGTGTACAAATTGTGTGTAAAAATTATCCTAATAATAATAATATACAACAATGTTTTGAAAAGTTATCTATAAAGCACTATCAATACACATGACACTTTGTGAAACCCTGTAAACACCAGGGTTGCAATTTAAACGTTCAAGACATTGAACATTTTAGAGATACTTTGTAAAGCATTACAAGTGCAGATCAGGACTCTTCCTGTTGCTATAAGAAATCCCTTGAATTCTACACTCTCCCTTTTTCTGTACCATTACTGAAAAGGGGAGTCCTCTATCACTCATTTCTGTTATGATGATATACTATTCATGGTACTGGTTCTCATAAAGTGCGTACTGTATATATAAAGAAAAACCACACTAGCAATTTGTCAGTAGTTGTAATTGTTTCCATGTCCAAAGGTGTTCACAGATTGAGGTAGTAAGGAAGAACCACATACACAACCAGTTACCTGTATAGTTTCAGCAAAGGAAGGATCCAGTCCTATCCAACTTTCAGCACTGGTGCAACCACAATGCAGCCCCAAGGTAAGGGAACTAATGTTCCCACACCTTGAGGAGGCCTCTGTGACTGCTTGCCCACCATAGAATGCTGTGCATGCCCCACTGGCATAGCTGCACCGGCACTAGAAAATTGAATAGGATTGGGCCCAAAGTCACCTTAATAGGAAGTGAAGATGCAATGAGAATTGTCAATGTTTTCCTGGTCCTGCTTTTGTGCCCTGAGCAGCAACCTTGATAGTAGCACATTTAGGGGTGAAATAACAGGCATGCATGCACCTGTCTCACTTCTTTCAACCTCCTTCAAGGTCTGTTTGCTGCCTAATTGGCAACGGCTTCGTTATCATTTTATTTTTCTAGGTACAGGATGCAAGCCAATCAAGGTTCTCATAACCAGTATGATGACATCATGATATCCTCGCATAGCCAATCAAATGTGGCTACTTGATGACAACATAATGCCAGTTCACATAGTCATCGCTTTGAACGGACAAACACTTTCACCTCAGGTTATAGATATCTGCAAAAAAAAAAAAAATCATGAAAGAGGGATTTTTTTCTCAGGAGGTAAAACTCCTCCCGCCATGTAGGCTCACTCCAATACACTTCTTCTAAATTGCTCTTCTGGAAGCATACATACATTCAATAAACAATTCTGTCTTAGTATTCCTTTTCCACCAGCGGCATTTGATGCTGTAATAGAGATCTAGCAGACTCTTTAAGAAGACATAAACCTGACATGTTGAGTCCATCACCTTCCTTTCAGTAATTATTTTATTGCCTGGCTGATATTAACCTGCTTGATATGTTATCAGTGTTCATTTTAACAATCACAATCAATTCCGTTGGTGAAATTAAACTTCCTTTATTAGCCTAAGGTGTATTTAATTACCCCCAGCTGTCTCAGGCTGCGATAAAGGCAGGCTTCCTCCCCAGAGGCTTGGAAGCACCTATCTTGCTAATGAGCCTTTATCAGAGTCTGCAGCTGAGCAGTGGGGAGGCTGAACAAAAGAAGCTTTGAGGAAGGCAGCTTGCTCCGCACAGGCAGAACAGGGACCTGCAGCTTGATTCCCCTATTATCACAAACTTTATGGGCTGCCTGGCAGATTAACTTTTACTGCCCTTTACTAAATAGAGAACAGACATTCAGTGGTGGAAGTGGGCAGGAACAGGCAGGTACGGGGTACCAGGAAAACGTTATATGGGCATTCTGGACAAACATGCAATCCACTTTGATCACTGCATACAATGGGTTATATCCTAAGGAGTGTACACAGAAATGAGGCGTCCTTTTGTGCTGCAGCTGCACAAGTGCATGCGAAAGAAATTGCACAGTAATGAGTTGTGCAACAACAGTTGTCTGTGGTGTATTTTTGTGCAAGCACAAAGCCAAGTCAGGATTCCATTCAGATTTCTGTGCAGAAGAGCCTTGTGCAATTACTTCCGCATGCACAAGCCCCCTTATGTGAGCAGAAGGGCAGTTTAGGATAGAATTCATTCTAAACAAAACGGGTGGGTTTAGAGCGGGAAATTGCTACACTACAGAAGCCTGCTCAGGGGCATCTTCATTGTTGCCCCAAAATTCTAGTTGCCATTGCCAAGGAGGTCATCTTAATTTGCAGAGTCTAGTTAAATTATTTTCATCACAGCACACCACCACCACAACCACCAGTGAATCCAACACCTAGATGCAGCCAACAAGGGGTTTCATTTAACACTGAGACTTTAACTCTTCTTGCCTTAATAGCTTTGTGTTTTAAACCCTCTCTCCTAACCTTCTGTGTGTCAGGCCTCCTTGCTTCTCCTGTTCCTGCCCAGAAGAAGTTGGACTTGATTTTGTTGCAGTAACATGAATAAAATTACTTTGCTGAAACATTTTTTGGAATAAATTTTTATGTGATTTCTTACACATTAAGGTTATGTCAGAATTACGAAAAATGAACATTTCAATGTAAAACAAAGTGTTTCCAAAATTCCATGTCAGTTCATTTGAAACAATAAGGGTGCAATCCTAAGCAACTTTCCAGCACTAACATAGCTGTGTCAATGTGGCAGGCTCTGCATCCTGCAATGGGGAGGCAATCAAGGGGGTCTCCTCAAGGTAAGGGCATGTTTGTTACCTTGGGTCTGCATTGCGGCCAAGTCAGTGCTGGGAAATTGGTTAGGATTGCGCCCTAAGGTGTGTGTGTGAGAAAGGTGGGGGGGGAGAGGAAGATTATTAAGAATATTTATATAGCTCTTTTCAACAAAAATTCCCAAAGCAATATATATTTATTCAAAATCTGTGATTCAAACAGACGGTCCCAATACAACTAGAATCAGGACTCACAATCACTCTATGGAGAGTTAGGTGTGCTTAAACCCAGTGATTTCAATAGGCTTCCATGCACCTAACTACACAAGAATGAGCTATAAGTCCCATTAAAACCAACACTTTTGGTGGGATTTGTGTCATCTTACATTTCTATGTATAATGAACATATTCTATATATAATGAAGCTGAAACAAATACAGAAAAGGGTGTTCATGTTTGAAAACACACACATATTTAATGTCACAACACAATGTATAAAAAGATTCACTTGTCAACTAGTATGTCAATGTAGGTATGCAGGTTCTTGTAACCTACACACATCAACTGTGGTCTTGGAAGATTGATACACACCTATCAGTCTAGAAGTGTAAATGCTAATGTGGGACTGGAAACTATCTTGCATGGATGTAGATAAAATTTAGTGGATTTTATTTGAAATGGCTATGTGTCAGAGTCCAGAGAGGTGCCACTGGGGACTGCGTGCTGGTAAAAAGAATTGACTTTAGTAAAAAGGGTTACTGAATTACTCCTTGCAATAATATCTCTCATCAACAGATGGCGCTGAAGCACTGCGGAGTGTCATGCATGCACTGTTGCTCAGAGCTCTTGCCCGGTGTTTTGAATACGCGTATACAAACAAGCTTGTAATGCACAGAGAGACAGACCAAATAAGAATAAAATCTGACTGTGCTACTTACAGAGTCTCTATCTTATCATTCCTGGATGGTGGAATCATCAGCTTGTCCCATTCCCAGTAACAGAGAGTGGCTTTGCTGGGCAATCCTCTTGCCGGTAAAATGAAAAGAGAAAAAGAACTTCCACCTGCACTGAAATTTATTGTTTAGCTGACAGGACATCATCTTGCCTTTTGATAGGACAAGTGCCAGCAATCTTGAAACTTGGGCTGCATCTGTGTTACAGCTAGCAGGAGGTGACATCATTAGCAGCCCTCTAGCATGCTTCTATTTTGATTCATTAACATGGTGTCAAGTCATAAGATCTCAAATGCGTGGAGGCTGCCATGTTTCTACCAGTAGAACTCTAATGCATGGAGGCTGCCATGTTTAATAGCTTTGAGCCTGTTGCAAGCATGGCGAGTATGCCAGAAGTTGGAAAAACTTATGGAACCAAAGCATGCTGGAAGGAGATTTACATACACCTCTCCAGTGCTGCTAGCTGAAAAACATATGCAACCTTGATCTCCGCTTTTCCCTGCTTAAAGCCCAGCTAACAATAATCTGACATGTTCCTGAGTTTCACTAGGAAGAGAACTGCAAATGGAGGTCTAGCAGACAAAGAATCTCTGAAACACTTCGTTAGGAAGAGGCAAGGGGGAGGGAAATCTCCCACCACGAGACACAGAGAATTCCATAGAGAACAATCAAAGCATCACAGGAAGAGATAATACATGAAATATCACTATTTCATGACAATATGGTTTGCCATGTTTAAATTCCACTCATGCATATTTTGGGATTTTTCAGTATAAAAGAAAATATGTTTCTGATGAGTTTTCTAACTAAAGAGCTTCCAGGCATTCTGCCTTCTTCTTTTCCATGCTAGAGAATGTCACAAAATTTTTATGGTCCAATCCTATACTTACCTCCCAACTTCATTGCACCTCTTCCACTGGCACTGCCTGTCGTAAAGCACTCAGTGCCAGTTGTAAAAGTTGTTCTGACAATAGGCTACTCAATGCACTGCCAGGGATGCTGGCGGGAGGGCCAGAGTCTTTCTGCCAGTGCCAGCAGATCTGAAACTGCCTGCCGATCCACGTAAGATGACAAAGGAAGCAGGAGGGATGGCTGGAGAATTGAATGGGGTGGGGATGAACAGATCAGGTCCAGGAAGGGGCAGGTTCAGTGGCAGAAGCAACCGCTGAATCCTAACCCCCTTCCTGGACCTGAACCCGTGGCACAGGTCTGCGTGGAGCTGAGCCTGCACTTTAGCTAGCGCAGTTTCAAGTAGACCCCTCTGCACCGCGAAGGCTAACTCCAGGGTACTGGAACAGTTGTTCCATTACTCAGAGAAGACCTCCTGGACTCTCCACCACAAGATGCAGCAGTAACCATTTTGGCACTGCTGCATCAATGGGAGGGGGGACAATAGAACATAAGAACAGCCCCACTGGATCAGGCCATAAGCCCATCTAGTCCAGCTTCCTATATCTTGCAGTGGCCCTCCAAATGCCCCAGGGAGCACACCAGATCACAAGAGACCTGCATCCTGGTGCCCTGCCTTGCATCTGACATAGCCCATTTCTAAAATCAGGAGGTTGCACATACACATCATGGTTTTGTAATCCATAATGGATTTTTCCTCCAGAAACTTGTCCAATCCCCTTTTAAAGGCATCCAGGCCAGATGCCGTCACCACATCCTGTGGCAAGGAGTTCCACAGACCAACCACATGCTGAGTAGAGAAATATTTTCTTTTGTCTGTCCTAACTCTCCCAATTTTAGTGAATGTCCCCTGGTTCTGATGTTATGTGAGAGTGTAAAGAGCATCTCTCTATCTACTTTATCCTTCCCAGGCATAATTTTGTATGTCTCAATCATGTCCTCCCTCAGGCATCTCTTTTCTAGACTGAAGGGGCCCAAACGCAGTAGCCTTTCCTCATAAGGAAGGTGCCCCAGCCCAGTAATCATTTTAGTCGCTCTCTTTTGCACCTTTTCCATTTCTACTATGTCCTTTTTGAGATGTGGTGACCAGAAGTGGACACAATACTCCAGGTGTGGCCTTACCATCGATTTGTACAACGGCATTATAATATTAGCCGTTTTGTTCTCAACACCTTTTCTAATGATCCCAAGCATAGAATTGGCCTTCTTCACTGCCGCCGCACATTGGGTCGACACTTACATTGAGTTGTCCACCACCACCCCAAGATCTCTCTCCTGATCTGTCACAGACAGCTCAGAACCCACTAGCCTATATGTGAAGTTTTGATTTTTTGCCCTAATGTGCATGACTTTACACTTACTTACATTGAAACGCATCTGCCATTTTGCTGCCCATTCTGCCAGTTTGGAGAGATCCTTCTGGAGCTCCTCACAATCACTTCTGGTCTTCACTACTTGGAAGAATTTGGTGTCTGTAAACTTAGCCACCTCACTGCTCAACCCTGTCTCTTGGTCATTTATGAACAGGTTGAAGAGCACCAGTTCCAGGACAGATCCTTGGGGCACACCGCTTTTCACTTCGCTCCATTTTGAAAATTGCCCATTAGGATTGAGCAAATAGGATTGAGCTCTGTATTAACAGACACTTGCAAGCAGGTAAGAGTACTTCCAGATACTGCACGGGGTTAAACCAAATGGCCTAACCCAATTTCTGTGTCCCAGAATCTTCAGTCTAAAGCAGAAATGAATATCTACAAATATTAAATATTGCAAAGTATTACCAATATTACCAAATAATACCCATTCAGTATCACCAAAACTTCCAATGTCCCCATTCTTTTTTTTGTTTATTTTTGCATATTGGAAACACAAACTTTGAAACCAAAAGTGAAATTTTCACATCCAGATTGGAGTGCTTTCGACTGGTTGGCATCTCTTGACTGTTTTGATCAATTGGTATCAAACATGAAATCATATAAGTGGCCACCTGTCAGATATTAAATACCACAACATGCCAACTGTCAAGTACTGTTGAAAAGAAATATTATACATCTACTATGAAATATGGCCAAATACTAAATATAATTGATTGCCATCTATCAAATTCTGTCAAATGCTAGATACCGTGACATATCTGTTGGAAGGGAGGGGGAAAGCAGAGTAATTGCAAAAGCACCCCTTCCTTTGGTAAGATACACACACACACACCCCCAGCTAGTTGCTATCAATAAAACATACACAGGAACTGAGGCTTGGTTAACGTGTCATAAGGAACACTTTACTCACAGTTCATTGTTGTATACATGCATCCTCTGATTGGATCAGAGGCCCAACTACTTGGAAGAGAGAACCCTAGAAGCTGTTCCCTTTGTGTGGAAGTGTGGGGAAGGGGGATGTGGTCTGCCATTGTGGAGACAGAGCACACTTCCTTCCTCTGTGATGGGAAGGAGAGAGGAGAGATTGTGAGGAGGAGGGGAGGAAGGAAATAGTGTTAAGGACCACACCTCCTGCAAGAACAAGAGAGGGACAGGTAGGTGGTCTCAGGTGACTGGACATTATGCTGCCCTTCAGAGTCCTGCAAAGTCCAACAATATCAACTATCAAATACTTTCCATATCAAAATAAAATATTGAAACCAAATGTCAAAGACAGTCGTCAAAGGTTACAGAATACCCAGCGTTAACATCTGCAGAGGAGAATTATGGGAACCAAATTGCTTCAACTCAGTCTTAAATCATTTGCAGTATTTAGAAACAGGATAGAGCTGGATACTGCTAGGACCATTTTTTAAAATGTTATTTCTGATATATGCTTTCTTTAATAATCTTTAACAACACCAATATAATGTCAGTCATGACTAGTTGTTTTCCCCTGGGGGCTGGGGATAAGAATGTTCTCAACCTTCAGTCTCGAAAGACTATGGTATCACGCTCTGAATGGTGGTTCTGGCACAGCGTCTAGTGTGGCTGAAAAGGCCGATTCGGGAGTGACAATCCCTTCCACACTGGGAGCAAGTGCAGTCTGTCCCTGGTCTGTCTCCCTGGCTATGGGCCTTCCTTCTTTACTTCTTTGCCTCAGTCTGTTGGCCAAGTGTCTCTTCAAACTGGGAAAGGCCATGCTGCACAGCCTGCCTCCAAGCAGAACGCTCAGAGGCCAAGGTTTCCCATCTGTTGAGGTTCATTCCTAAGGCTTTCAGATCCCTCTTGCAGATATCCTTGTAGCGCAGCTGTGGTCTACCTGTAGGGTGCTTTCCCTGCACAAGTTCTCCATAGAGGAGATCCTTTGTGTTCCGACCATCGCCCATTCTCACTAGATGACCAAGCCAACGCAGGTGTCTCTGTTTCAGCAGTGTAAACACGCTGGGGATTCCAGCTCGTTCCAGCTTTGGGGATAAGAATAGGCCTTCAGTTTGGCTGTACTAAAGGTGACTAAACAGCCACTGGGTAGATGGGACTCATTAGCCTGGGAAGGCAGCTCATCTGAAAGAAGGTAAACTATGATCCCAAACCTCCACTACCTTGTGGCTACATCCAGTTATGGAAAAGGCTTCAGGAGTCAACCTCGAGGCAAAATCCAGAGCCGGAGTCCCTGAGGCAGTTCATGGCTGAACACAATCATGTTCTGGCAACTCCTGCGACCAACTGGGACCAACTGGAACCAACCGTATTGGCTTCTGCCTTTCCATTGGACCATTTCAGCGAAGTGGAGGGGGGATTTGCTGCATGGGTAACAGTCTATTGTCCACATCTACTTTACCCAGGCTTCGCGCACTGGAGAGGACACTCTGTTCCAGAACCACTATTCAGAGCACAATACCATAGTCTTCCGAGACTGAAGGATGCCAACACATATGACTAGATAGTCATGAATCATGTATCATTGCTTTCAGTGGGATGTGCAGTTCAATCTTATGCGTGTTCACTTGAAGCAAGTCCCAGCACCACCTACCACGTAAGGCTGCAATCCTAGACACATTTTCCTGGGAGTAAGCCCCACTGAACTCAATGAAACTTACTACTGTGTTGACATGCATAGGATTGGGCTGTAAATGAGCCTAGGAATGCAGCCTCAGTTAGGACTAACCATAGCTAAATCAGGGCCCCTGTTCTTAAAGATTCAGAATGTGTTGCTATTGCTGGGTGATTTACCACATCAGCTGACTACAAAGCCGCCCTGCCATTACACAGGGTGAGGTAACAACTCAGGCAGCCTTCTTTGGAGTTCCAAGGGCAACAAAATGTCAATTACACCGTTCATTATTTTATATTGACCGACATCCTTGATGGGTGCTACTTGGATTTTCTCTTTCAGGCAACAAAATATCTTAGGAAGTGTGGAGGGGGGGAGTGTTCTGTGTGTATACAATGCTTCAAAAAAGTCACAGGTCAAATATGAATATTTGATTAAACCATTTATTGCAGCCATTTTCAACCACTGTGCCTTGACACACTGGTGTGCTGCCAATAGTCCATAGGTGCACCATGGGAGTTTGGGGTGGGTCATTTATTAGTAAAGGCTATTGGGGGTGTGAATGCCCCCCCCCCCGCCAGCAGCATGGTGTGCCTTGACAATTTTAGTGCCTTGTCAGTATGCCCCATGAGATGAAAAAGGTTGAATATTGCTGATTGATTGAATTATTTTGTTGTGTATACCACTCTGTGAATTTTTTTTTGTTGAAGTAAGTATTCTTGTTATAGTTTTTTACTATAAGAATAACAATGAGCAAAGATTTGCATCCTCTGACCCAGTGCTGAGACATAAAAAGTGCTCTTGCTTTGGTCTCTGTATTCTGCACTAGTCTAAAAGTGCCTACATCGACCAAAGTCTTCCTCTTCAGTGTAGAAATGTAGCAAGTCAGCACTGGATGCTTTCTCTGAGTCCCCCAACAGCATAGCAAGTGCCAGCAATTAACCCATTCTTGCCCAGCCCACAGGTGTACACATTTGACCCCTGTGGCATACAAGCAAAATTGGGCAGAAATGAGTCCAGATATTCTGTGTCCTGATACAACGATTACCCTTGTTTTTTAAGGCATGATAGAAAATATTCTGTCTTAAAGGGGCCTGACCTGGGAAGAAGATAAACGGCCACCTCCTATCTGATCTGTGCACATTTAATTTCAGGAGACAATGATAATGGGACTTTTAATTTTAACTTTCCATTGCTTGTGCCATTATTCAAGCAGCTTCTTTTTTAATTAACCAGATCGCCCTGCTATATGCTTGCTTTAATGCGCTTCAAAGTTATTAAAACATTAAACTTCCCCCAATAAATCTGTGCTTTTAAAAACCACCTTGGTCATCAAGGCAGCAAGACTGGTTCCATGTTTAGTGGGTAGTCGCACCTCTGCAAGTAAGCCACATTGACTACAAAGGAACTTACTTCTGAGTAGATATGCATAGGAGTGGGCTCTTAGGCTGCAGTCCTATCCACACTTACCTGGGAGTAAGCGTCATTGACTATAATGGGACTTACTTCTGAGTAGACATGGATAGGCTTGGGCTCTTAGGCTGTAGTCCTAGCCAAACTTACCTGGGAGTAAGCCACATTGACTACAATGGAACTTACTCTTGAATAGACATGCCTAGGCTTGGGCTCTACATCCGCCCTTGTGTTTAAATTGGGCTCCTCCATCCAAATTTAAAACGGTGCATTCTTTATTGTCCTGATACGGATTTCAAAACGAAAATGTGGGGTGGATATTCTCAGGACGGGCAGATGGGAAGACATGTTTGCCTGCGTGACTGTATCTAGGCATATACAAATGTCGATTAAAGGCGATCCATTACTAGAGAGGTGAAAAATGAAAACTCTTGGGACATAAAATAGAGGAGAGGTAAGGAGAGGGAGCGAAATGCTTAGAGGCTGTACCTATAGGGGAGGTACGAAGGAGGTGAAACTATGCTTCATATTGTATCCACGTAAACTGACATGCAAGTTTTTAAGTTTCACAGAACTCTTGAGCAGCCTAAGGCTGCACTCCTATCCACACTTTCCAGGGAGTAAGCCCCTTTGAACACAATAGGACTTACTTCTGAGTAGACAGGCATAGGATTGGGCCCTAAATGTGTACCTGTGAGATTACAACCGTGTTCACACGCTTTGGATCTCCTGAGACCACGTACAGCATCTACTGTTGTACCCCCCCATTCCACCCCATACATCTACCCCCCCATTCCAGTAGCGTATTGTTACTTTAAAACGTTCTTTGATTTACTGGATGATGCTCTGACTATAAAACCCACCAGAGGTTGGCTTGGATTGAGACTTCCCGATCTCCTTCTTTCCCAGTTCCTTTCGATCTTGCAGAGGGACTGACCGAACCTTACCCGAACCAGAGGGAGACCTTGAGGGGTTCAGCCTATGAGCCAAGAGCGCTGCGGGCTTCCTCCTCGATCACCCCCACACCCGCATTCAATGATGAGGACGGCAGTTCTGTGCACGTCTGTCTGGATACCAATTCCACATTGCCCTCAATCAGTGGCGTAGTTAGTGGGGGTGCAAAGCACTAAGTCTTGCAAGGAGCCTCACCGCAGCGTGCAAGCACTCCCTCCCCCTCCCCATCGGAGCCATTCCGGGCGGGGGGAGCGAAACACCGCCCCGAATGGCTCCGAAGGGAAGGGCCTCTTGCACGCTGCGGTGAGGCTCCCTGCAAAACGTAGTGCTTTGCACCCCCTCTAGCTACGCCACTGCCCTCGACCATCCCACCTTGCCCCGATCGTCCTGAGTTATCGTGCCCCCTCCTAGCTCTGGGGAAATTTCTCGCATTGATCTGTGGCTAGAAGAGCCATCCCTCGTCTCTGTAAGCGTTGGAGGATCGGAGGCAGCACACCCACGATTCTCGCGCAGCACTGACTTACAGCCCAACCCGATCCACACGTTCCTAGGAGTAAGCCTGAGCGCATCGACTAGAATGGGACTAAGCCTCCCATCGACTAGAATGGGACTTACTTCTGAGTAGTCTAGACATGCCTAGGCTTGGGCTGTTAAGCATGTATGCTCAGATGTTAAGTTCCCCTGCGTTCAGCCGGCTGCATTAAAGATTGCCTCTGTCCTTATCTGAAATCCACAATCAATGAGCGTATTAAATTAATTGATTAGTCAGTGAAACCTTAACTGATGAAAATAAATCGACAGTCGTCTAAACCAGCCATTGGTCTTGTCTTCCCTTTTGCACGGAAATGCATTCCCTTTAGGACACGGGAACCATACAAAACAGGGTTGGGGTGAGTCTTCAGAGCCGTTACTACAATTGCTTCTGTGGGGTTGACCACCTGGCGTGGATTGAACAAGATGCAGCGACTGAAACTGTGCTCCTGCCACCAGGTCTCAAACCACCACTGTGAGAACCCACGCCAGAGAGTTGCCACTGACTGACTCCAGTTGCACAGGTGTTTACAGGGGAAAGGAGGACATTTAAGTTCTTTCCAGGACAGGAGGCTAAAAAAAGGACATGTCCTGGAAAAAAGAGGACGTCTGGTCAGCCTGCGCTGGCGAAGGCTTCCATCCTAAACAGGGGGCCAGGATAAACTTGGGCAGAACCTCTTTCCAAGTAAATGCGTTCAGAACGGTAAAAGGTATCGAATTATTTGACAGATCCGGATAAGGGAAGCCATGAAGACGCCCTGCCTGCATGCGGGGACTGGGCAGGGCAGTGCCAGCTGTGCTCTCCAGTTCTTGCCCAGTTTGGTCTGTTATTTACCCGTCTATGCTGCATGGCCCTTGAGGTAGGGAAATTATCCTTGACAAACTACAAGTTGTTCACCGTTCACACGACAGATGAGTACACGTGCGTGTGATGCTTTATCGCTTGACCAAAGCAGCTTTACGGGATGACCCTGCCTGGGCGAAGGAGCCAGGACCGCACAGCAGGGCTCAGGCTTTCCGATCGCTCCACTCTGGCAGTGGATCCAGCGCTCAGACACGAAGCGATCTGATCAACCGTCTGATACCGACTTTTGCGCTCAGGCACGTGAACCGGCCCTAAGCGGGTGGCGAAGGAGCGCTTGCGGCTAGCGAGGCACCGCAGCGCCTTCAAGAACAGAAGGAACCGAGGAAGGAGTCTGCCCTGGAGGGTCTCAAGGCTGCAATCCTAACCACACTTTCCTGGGAGTAAGTCCCACTGACTATAATGGGACGTACTTCTGCGTAGACAAGTTTAGGATTGGGTTCCAAGTCATTTCTGCCCAACGTTGCGTAAACGCAACAGGGACCAAATGTGCGGGTGGGGCAGAAATGGGTTCAACTTGGAGCACTTAGGAAAAACTCGTTATAAACTCTTTGCTCTTTTTGCTACTTAATGTTGTTGCTGCTGCTGGTTTAGTTCCAGTGGGGTGCCTGGAGCTGTGCCCGCTTATCTCTTGACTGGGTGCTGACCACTCCGAGGCCTGCTTGGCTTCACCAAGGTGACTCCTGCATCCTCCAGCCCCACCGGTTGGGCGTGCTTTGCTGTTTAAGGCTTCCAAAGCCGTTCTTCGGAGGATCTGTTTAAGATGAAGGATGACATCAGGGTGACCAGATACGATGGAGGACAGAGAGCTTCTACCTTTAACCATTGCATAGAAGAGGGAATTTGGACGTTTAAACCCTTCCATGTTGAGCTACACCTGCCAAAATTCCCTCTTCTATGCAGTGGTTAAAGGTAGAGGCACTCTGTCCTCCGGAGCCATGGTGGTGTGGTGGTTTGGGAGGTGGTCTTAGATCCAGGTTCAAATCCCCCCTAAGCTGTGTACACCCCCTGAGCTCTTCCGAGGAAGGGCGGTATAAAAATGTGGAAAATAAATAAATAAATAAATAAATAAATAAATAAATAAATAAATAAATAAATAAATAAATAAATAAATAAAACGACAGCCCCCCTTCTTCCATGGCTAGCTGTGGGCAGTAAGAACCCAGGTGAGGTGAGAAAAAGGGTTTTTATGCTTTTAAAGAAAACATTTCTTTACCCAGCCTGTCAGTGGACCTCCTTACCACAGGTGGTGATGGCATCTGGCCTGGATGCCTTTAAAAGGCAGTTGGACAGATTTCTGGAGGAAAAGTCCATCATGGGTCACAAGCCATGATGGACATATGCAACCTCCTGGTTTTAGAAGTAGGCCACCTCAGAATGCCAGGTGCGTGGAAGGGCACAAGGTTGCAGGTCTCTTGTCTTGGGTGCTCCCTGAAGCATCTGCTGGGCCACTGTGAGATACAGGAAGCTGGACTAGGTGGGCCTTTGGCCTGATCCAGCGGGGCTCTTCTTAAAGTCTTAAGCAGAGAGGAAAAGGCTGCGAGGAGCTCTGAAGAGCCCCGCTAATAATAAGTGGGACCCAAAGGGTTGGCTCGCTGGCACCCTGGCACCCACCCGCACGGAGTCCGGCGCCCACTGCAGCTTGGGTGGCTCCGCAGTAGCCTCGCCTCCTCACCACGGCCCCCTCGCCCCCTGCCTGCCTGGCCTTCTGCCGGGGTCTTCCTCATTGAATGGGATCAGCCACTCCGGCCCGCCCTCGACACAGACACTCGCTCCGCTTCATTGAGCGCCTAACGAGGCGTGCGATCCCCGCTTGTCCGCGGGCGCTGGAGCGGAAAGAGGACCAGGCACTTGGCCAGGGACCGTCCCCTCCCTTCTCCAGCTGCCCGGCCCAGGACCGGGTTCTGCACTGACTCTTCATCCTGCCACATCCCACGCCCCGGACTTTGCGGTGCTCATCTGGACGGAAATCGGATGGTGGGGTACTCCCAAGCGGAGAAGGACCTTCGCCTGCCCCGCCAGAGGGGCAAGAATCCCTCGCTTTGACCCACGTGTCCGGACAATCGGGCAGCTGGAAAGGGCTGGGATGGGGGTCAGCGTGGCCCACGAGGGGAGCCGAGTCTGGGTGACTGATTTAAAAGGGTTATTTTGCTCACTTGAGTTGTCACTGGGGGTTGGCGCTTTCGCTGCTTGAAAGGGTGGAACACAGGCGCGCACTTGTGTGTGTGAATGTATTTTGATCAATAACTCACAGTGCAATCCTATGCATGCCTACTGCGAAGAAAGTCATAAGAACATTAGAAGAGCCCCGCTGGATCAGGTCAAAGGCCCATCTAGGCCAGCCTCCTGTATCTCACACCAGTACCTCAGGGAGCTGACAACAAGAGAGCTGCATCCTGGTTTCCTCCCTCGTATTCTGGGGTAGCCTGCTTCTAAAATCAGGAAGTTGCGCTTACACATCATGGCTTGTCACCTGTGAAAGGCTTTTTCTCCAGAAATTTATTCAATTCCCCTGTAAAGGCATCTAGGCCAGATGCCATCATTGCATCCTGTGACAAGGAGTTCCACAGACATGCTGGGTAAAGAAATTTTTTTTTTGTCTGTCCTAACTCTCCCAACACTCAATTTTAATGGCTGTCCCCTGGTTCCAGTGTTGAGTGAGAGGGAAAAGAACATCCCTTTATCCATTCTATCCATCCCCTGCATAATTTTGTATGTGCATTACCCCGAGTTCCCTGAAAGGAGGACAGTGTAATGAAACGTGAAAAAGAAACACTGTAAAGCAGAACGGACAAATCAGTCTTTCTCTTTTGCAGAACAGGTTGACTAGAGTACCTGTACAGTACCTTTTAATTTGGGCAGGTGCAGCCTTTTCAACCCTTCCGTGCTGAGCTGCACCTGCCCAAATTCCCTCTTCTATACAAGGGTTAAAGGTAGAGGCACTCTGTCCCCCCACTTTCTATCTCGTCATCCTGTGCATAAAACTTCACCATCATAAGAGCCCAGTAGCATACCATAAGAGTCAGCAGAGTAGCCTCCAGGCCCTGCCCCTCAGTAAAGACTAGAAATGGCCTGGGTCAAAGAGAAGACCTTGCAGGTCAAATTGCTTCACGAGCACACACGCAGGAAGAGAGAGTTTAGGAGAGCAAAGTTGGTGATTCCAACCAGTGGCTGTCCCAGAGCTAGGAAATTCGCACTGGAATTTCTGGAGATTCTCACTGGACCACTGGAATTTCTGGAGATTCTCACTGGACCACTGGAGATTCGTCCAAGCTGGGATCTGATCATCTTCCTATAACCATGTCACATCTTTCCATGTAGTTGCCTCTCTGTGGCCAGGGTACACCACTATGGGACAGTCGTTTTAGGATGTAGTTCCAATGAACACAACGCACAAGCAAACAAGCCCTTCTGAGCACTGTGGGACTTACTTCTGAGTAGACAAGCTAAGGACTGCAGTGCCTGTGTTCCTTCCACCCCTGCTGAAAGGGACGTGGTGCCTACAAACCAAAATAAGAGAGTTGAAAGTGAAACTTGGAGAACCCCAAGCCTGACGCAGCACAAGGTACGACTCTACGACGGGTCCACCTTTCACAGGGAATTCTGCGGAACCAGAGCAGAACCAGAGCTCATCCTTTGCCAGACACTCTCCTGCACCTTCTTATTCATTCAGAATTTCACCCTCCAAGCAACCAAAATGCACTATTTTCTTTTTAAATCCCCAGAAAAAGAACTTTGCAGGATAAATGTTTTGAAACATGCCTGAACAGGAAAATAGCATTGTACCTACAAGAAAAGGAGTGGGGGTGGACCATAAGGACGAAAGAGAGGACCATAAGGACGAAAAGGCAAACAGTTAATTGAGACATTGTGTGCTGATTAGTCGCTGATTTAAACAAACAACCACCAGGAATTTTCCCTGTCTTTTAAAAGTCTATATTTATTTATTTTAAAGGTTATTCTATTTGTACGTAAATCTAAATCTAAGCTCTTAGGGCATAGTAGCATGGGAGGAAAAATCCCTCTAACTGAAATAAAGGACTCCCCCTCACAATAAGAGATAGCTGGCCACTGAGCAGATCCGTCCAGTGATCTCAGAATTCACTGTTGAGACACCATGGCTGTAATAATCTGTGTATTCATCTGGGTGAATCTGTCAGGGTAGTTTATTCATCTCACAAACATATGACAAGGAGTACATGTTTATTTAGTTGCTTAATTACATCTTTTGGTATTTTAAAAAGTTATTATTATATTATATTATTATTATTATTATTATACTGTCTGTAGTTTTTTTTTTTTAATTTTTGATCCTGGCTGCCCAAATTTTGCCACCGTTCAGTGTTATTTTCAAATGATAGTCTTCATATTTCCAGATGTCAGATGAGAGAGAGAGGATCAGGCTTTTGCAAAATAATCCAAATTATGCCTGTAGATTGGTTCCTATTGAGAATACTGGTGTCTCACTAATTAATTTTATAGGGATCACTGACTTAAACAAAATATCTCAATGGTTATTTTCCAGTGCTTGATATGTTAAGACACCAAGGGATTTTCTTGGGGTTTCCTTGAGAGGAGCGCTCTCTCTCTCTCTCTCTCTCTCTCTCTCTCTCTCTCTCTCTCTCTCTCTCTCTCTCTCTCTCTCTCTCTCTCTCAGAGAGAACTCTTATTTGTTTGTTTAGCTGTTTAGCTTAGCTGTTTATTTGTTTAGCTGTTTCTGTTTTCATTGTTAAGAGCTGCAGTCGCTGAGTTGAAAGAAGGACTAGAAATGTAACAAATGCACCAGGCAACGCCAAGCCTCTTCCCTTGGCTGAATCAGGGGTGCTTCTTATTCCTATCTTAAAGATCGGGTTTCTTTTTCTTTAGTGCGGTTATTTTCCTAGATGCTTCAGGCTGGCCAGACAGACAGACAGAGAGAAACCCTGCCTCTTTCTCCAACTGGTAACAAATTAACTGTCCTAAATCCTGTGCCCAGGCGGCACAAGCAGCGGGAGACCTTGGGAGGATTAAAGTTCAAAACCTTTTACAACTTCCCCTGCTCGGGGTCGGCTGATTGATGTGGGAAACCCAGCAGTTTCGAGGCAGACCGGGCTGGACTCAGCTCTCGCCACGAAAGCCTGCGATGCGTGTGAACAGGTGGCTCCTAAGTTCGCCCAGGTCCATTTCAGGGTCGACTCTGCTTTGTTGGGCGATTCAAATGCCTACGCGGAGAGCCAGCCAGAGGGAAAGAGGCAGCCCGCTTCCACTCGCATTATCCGGCGGTTTCCGCGGGGTTTCAGGCAGATGCCTGAAAACTGTCAAGTCCTTGTTGGCCTTTCCTACACCGAAGGCATTTCGGATCGGAGTATTACTTCTGCGTAAAGAACTCAAGAAGGCAAGGGACAGAGCCTAAGAGCCTATGCATGTCTAAGCCTATGCAAGTTAATGGGACGTACTCCCAGGTAACTGTGGATAGGATTGCAGTCAGAGTCTCTCTCTCTCACCCCCCCTCCCCATTTAATGTTTCATCCCCAGGAGGAGCAAGACAGTACACCTCTGTCTGGATTGTGCCACTTCAGATTGAAGGTAGGTGCTTACCTGCTGGAACGTCCGCCCCTACAGGTAGAAAACTAGCAGGTCAGAGAGAAAACCCTTGGCACTAGTCTCTAGCTTTCTGTATGCAAGGCATTTACTGTTTTGTTCTGGGGACAGTTCGGTCGCGTACGCCTGAACTGGTACAGTCCAGACAGATTTGCCACCTCGTCCGCTTTGACACCGAGACCTATATTTTGGCCCGCTCAGGCCACAGAATGACCACCGTTAGAGAGAAACCTGCCATTGTTGCTGTTGACGACAAATTTAAGAGTATTTGTTGTCGTTAACGCTAACAGCTACATTATCAATTCAGGGCTGTCCCACAACACCCTTTCAAGTTCAGCTATTTCGGCAGGCATTCCCCCTCTGCAAACCCTGGGATTTCCACTCCCCCCTCCCTCCCCAGTCAGGGTGACCAGGTGTCCTCTTTTTCCAGGGCACGTTCTTTTTTTCAGCCTCGCGTCTTGAAAAAGAACTTAAATGCCTTCGTTTTGCCTGTCAGCAGGCAGCACAGAGCCTTCTTGCCATTCATACATTCTATGTAATATAGTTTTTAATTTAATCTAGTGTTTAGATTAACCACATGAAAACCATCTATGAGTGTCTTTAGCTTTTATTTGGTCGTGTCCTACATTTTTCTTGGATGTCCTACATTTTGGGGGTGCCCGGTCCTCTTTTGAGGTTATGGCATCAGGTCACTCTGCTCTCAGTATAATATAATTAATATAATACAATTAACATAGAATCTAAAAGTAGGTTTTTGAAGATTGCTGTGAATCTGCCCTTCCTTTACTGAAATCCAAAATGAAAAGTCCATTTTGAAGGCCTGGCTCTCCAACTCTGATGACTTTGACCTGCCCCGTTTCATTTCACAGGTACTTAGGGACGGTGGCCCTTGAGATCACGTTTATCCCTCTGTTTCTCTGGAGTGGGAATGCGGTGGGCAGATATTATAGATATTTTCAACAGCAGTTTCCTCGCCAGAAGAGCTGAACTGACATTGTTAGAACTAGGATAACATAACCGGTCGTGGATCGGCCTGTGGTGAAAGGGCGACTTTAAAATGGTTAGTACCTGTATTTGACTTCAATGTCCTCCTTTTCCCTGTGAGCGGGCAAGGCAGAGCCTTCTTGTGATTAATTAATTCTATGTAATATAGTTTTAAATTTAATAATAAGTAACCTAGTATTTAATTTAACCACATGAAATCGATATATGAGTGTCTTTAGGTTCCATTTTTTTGGGTCACATCCTACATTCTTCTTGGATGTCCTACATTTTGGGCCGCCTGGTCCTCTTTTGCGGTTAGGACACCTGGTCACCCTGTGACTACAAGGACCTTTTCGATTTTCACAGAACACTCAGCTGGCCTTCCAGTTCTTCAGTCTCGTCTTTAGAGATGCAGTATAATAAATAATAATAAGCAAACCAAGACGGGGGGAGGGGGGAAGTGGGCAGGTGGAAAACCCGGTAGACCTGGAATTTCATCCATTCCGCTTGGAGTTGCCCAAGAAAGGCGGGATAGAAAATGAACATCCCAACCGAGTAGGTTTGAAACGGAGCCCTGAAGGTCCTCCGCAGACTGGATTCAGTTCGCCTCTGCTGGGTGCAGACTTCACGCGTGGGTAGGACGCCCAGAATCCCAGCTCCTTCTCTCCCCCCCCCCCGCTCACGGCCACCCTTCTCTCCAGGTGAGTTGGTTGTTCGAGCTCTTCCCCGTTGAAATTCAGGTGACCCGAACCCCAGCAGAGCTGGACCAGGCGGCGGGGGAGACGCGCGTGGAAGCAGCCCAGCTCTGCCAGTGCCAACCAGCGGAGGGTCCCCCGATCCCAGCTCTGCAGCCAGCGGAGGGTCCCCCTGATCCAAGCCGGGGTCCGTCCCCCCGGGGACCGTCGTGGGAGGAGAGAGGCTTCCCCGTGCGCCCCCGGGAGTGTCCCCCTGGCAGCGCCCAGCCCTGCCACCCCAGAGCCCGGCGCCCACTCACCGTGGAAGTCGGGGAAGCGGGGGGCCAGGATGCCGGCGCGGATCCAGTGTTCCAGCGGGAAGGAGCCGGCGACTGCGGCCGCTTTCAGATGCTCGGGGCCGGGCGGCGGGGGGGCGAAGGCGGCGGGGCAGGCGAAGGCTGGGTGCTGGCCGGCCAGGGCCGGCAGCGGGTAGAGCGGGGGCGGGTAGAGGGCCGGCAGGGCGCCCAGCGCCGGCGAGGGCAGGCTCAGCAGGCCGGGCTTGGGCACGAAGGCGGCGGGCGGCGGCGGCGGGGGGGCCAGGCTGGCGGGCGCGCAGGGCGAGGGCGTCTCGGTCCGGCTGCCCGCCGAGCTCACCGGGGAGGCGCCCTGCGCGGGCCGGGGGGGCTCCTCGGCCAGCAGGGCCTCGATCCGGAAGTTCTGCGACTTCTCCGGGGCCTTCTGCATCCTGGCCGCCTCCGGCCCCCTCGCTGCCGGTCCCGGGACCCTCCGCCACCCCCCTGCAGCTGCGGTGGGGACAGCGGCAACCCGCCGGCCGGCACGACCTTCCTTGGCGGGCCACAACCCCCAGCCTCCTTCCAAGGCGCGGGGCTCTTCCGAGGGGGGGGGCTCTGGAGGGCTCCGGCTCCGCAGCGCACACCTGCCTGCCCGCTCGCCCCTCCTCTGTGGCCGCCGGTCCTCCGCCGCAGTCGCTCCTCCCTCCTTGACAGCGTTAAATCTCCTCCCCACCTGCCCATTGGCTCCCAACCCCCCCCCCGCTTTGTTCCCACCCCCGCGCCTCCCTCCTGGTCAGGAACTGCGGCCCAAGCCTATCCATGGCTACTCAGAAGTAAGTCCCATTAGAGTCAATGGGGTTTACTACCAGGAAAGTGTGATAGGATTGGGCTGCAAGTCATGAATGACCCTCTTCTGGGGGGTAGGACTGGGAGAACTTGCAGTGGGGGGGGCAGGCACGTCGGGGGAGGGAGACTGCTCCAGCCGCCCCCCCCCCCCATTCTCACTGCAAAGACCCGGTGGAGGAGTAGCGGTTGCTCCTCCCAGGGGATCAAGGCTGGCAAGGCTGCGATGAGGTGCCAGGCACTCCTCGATGGCTCCCATTCTGGTTCATTCTTGGCTGTGTGACGCGATCCTCTCCTCTGCCTAGAAGGGAGGCAGCGAAGTGCTTCTCAGCCGGTTGACCGGCATCAGGGCAGGGGGAATGGCCTGGATCCTGCCCATTTGCAGGCTCACCTCCTTTCTGACGAAGAGTTCTGTGTAGCCTGGACGCCTGTCTAGCGCTCCACCAGCAAAAGCTGTTCCCTAAAACTAAAGCCAAAGGCATCTTGACCCATCGAGTCAGACCTTCCTGGCAAGTCTGGAGCCTAGAGAATAAACCGTGGCTTCTGTGACCATGATGAGGTGACAAGAAGTGTGCGCGCCATGATGGCCATGATGAAGCCATGCTGGGCATGTGCAACCTCCTGGTTTCAGAAGTAGGCCACCTCCAAGCGCCAGATGAAAGAGAGAGCACCAGGATGCAGGTCTCTTGTTGTCTTGTGTATTCCCAGAGGCATCTGGTGGGCCACTAGGGGATACAGGAAGCTGGAGTAGATGGGCCTTCGGCCTGATTCAGCGGGGCACTTCTTGTGTTCATATGTGACCAAGAGGCCCATGTTCTGCACCAGGTAATGCAAACCTGAAGGTTGCTCTGGAAGGTGGGATGGGGAAAGGGCGGGGAGGGGGGGGACTGGTCAGGAATCAGTAGTCGATCCTTCCCAGGCTTCCAGCCAGAAAGCTTCGGGAAATCGAGGGAAGGAGGAAGGAAGAAGGCAGGATGAAGAGGAAGTGGATCCTCTTCGTTTACATGCCATAATAATATATGGCATCATTCCACTTGGAAAGCAACCACAGAGCCCTGAAACTGTATCTCGAAGGTGTCTTACTGCCCAATGCTATGCCTGCCTACTCAGAAGTAAGTCCCGTTAGGCTTATTCCCAGGTAAGTGTGGATAGGATTGCAGCCTTAGTGCTGGAACGCTCATTCATTCGCCTTCCTCCTCCCTGGCGCTTGGATTCCTTCCTCGCCTGGAGAAGGATGAGAACCTGTTCAAACATGCGCTTGGAACGGACATCGAAGCAATCCAGGTGGCCGCGCCGGCAGAATTTCAGGCGCAGAAGAACATTCTAGAAGATTGCCAGAAACCTGAATTCATTTTTCTTGATATTTTTATATTTGGTTATATCAATAAAAATTTGAAGCACTCATAAGGGGGCCCGTTTTGTATCCGTTGTCCTGTGTCCAGATCACAAAGATTGGGGGGGGGGGAGTGATGGAATGTGGGGCGCTGCTTCTGAGTAGCTGTAGAGTGTCAGTGGGGCTTGTGGATGGACAAGAGGCAGCAAGAACCTTCAACCCCTTCAATTAAGGTTGCTACCCTAAACACACCAATTCCCTTCGATCATACCAACGCTGGGATTGAAGGCTGCTGCAATTCTACCGTCACTTACCTGGGACCAAGTCCCATTGCACTCCATGGCGCTTCTGAGTAGACATGCATAGGATTGGACTGTAAGACCCTTTTTTTCTTTAGGGGGTGAACGGATAGTTTTGAACGTTTGACAACCCGATCCTATCCACACTTTCCTGGAAGTAATCCCCATTGACTAGAATGGGATTTACTTCTGAGTAGACAGGCATAGGTTTGGGCAGTAAGACACTTTCGAGATAGATTCAAAAGGAAGATCACTCTGCATGTGGGGGTGTCACCCATACATTTCTCGTTCCTTCCTCTTTACCGTTTTCTGAGGTGGTTTGCTTCATATAAGAACATAAGAGGAGCCTGGCTGAATCAGGCCCAGGGCCTATCTAGTCCAGCTTCCTGTATCTCACAGCTGCTCACTAGATGCTTCAGTTTCCAATCCTATAATCTCTCACTGGTGTCCTGAATACTTACAAAATTTCCTCACTCTTAGACTACAACACTTTATTCACACTTTCCTGGGAGTAAGCCCCATTGACGATAATGGGACTTACTTCTGAGTAGACATGCATAGGAGTGGGCTGTCAGTTGATATTAAGTAGGGGTGAACAAAAGGTGCCTTCACAAGAATTGCTAGAGCCCACCCCCAAATCACTCAACTTGTCTTTCTCTCCCTTCTCTTTCTAAGTTTCTAGTCCTCATGTGGCAAGTATTGCTGCTGGTTTAGTTTTGATTGAGTGTGTTGAGGATTTACTGAGTTTTTAAAAATTTTGAATGAAAATCGCCTTGGGCATTTCTGTGGTGAGGAAAGACCGGGATATAAATGTTCATATACATTTTAATAATACACTATATGGCATCACATGGAAACACAATACACAACAACAACAATGCACCATATTTCATCCAACATGCCTTTAAGCTTACTTCTGCTTATAGAGATAATCACAAAACAATTAATTGGAAGTTAAAGCTGGAAGCATTTTTTTTAATTAGAAAGCAGGCCCAAGGTTTAGATTGAGACAAATGGTCCAGAGGACCTTAACTAGAGGGGATTCTCAACATTGTGTGTGTGTGTGTGGACTCTGTACCCCTCTCACCCCAATATACACCTATGCTAACACCTATGCTAGATGGATAGGCTGACTCCCAAACCCAGAATGGAAGGCATTTGATGTGGAAACATCCCTTGTTTGCCAAATCGCCATTGATTTAATCAGAAAAGAACCTAACAGAATTCAGTCCTGTGGATACTCATAATGAGGTCAGTGCCTGGACTTCACTGGTGTCCTCTCTGCACTGAGCCCTGGTGCATATAAATGCAGGACAGAGAAGTAGGAAAGCTGAAGGGGAGGGGTGATGGAGCCAGTCCTTCTCAAATCTTTTTGAGAAGATTTTTTCTACATTCCTAGCTAAAGAGATGAAGCTGTTAAATTTTATGTGTCCACCACTGTTATGGACAGAGTGCATTAGGAAGGTAATGGGGCAGCAGAAATAGCTGCGCTTAGCTGCCATCCAAGACTTTCTCCTTGCCATTTGGGCTCCCTCCTTCTATGTCACTTTGCATTCAACTGCCCCTTTAATATACATTTTTTTCTCATTTATATCCCACCTTTCTTCCATGAAACTGCCACGTATGTGGGGTTCCCAGGTACTGGGTACCTGTGACCACCCAGGTACTGATCAGCCCAAGATCTAGTTAGCTTGGACAAGGTGGCTGTATCATACACCCTCAGAGGCCTTGAGACCATTGCTCACTCTAACCTACCTTGCAGGGTTCATGAGAGACTCTACCACTGATGCCTTGAAATCTTGGAGGAAGAGTGTGCCACAAAAAGGACAGATGAAAAAAGCATCTCTGGGAACTGTAACATCTTAAGGACAGATGAATCCCATGTTCTCAAATTAGATATAATCACTACAGAGCATCTTTTACAATACATATGTCTTGTCTGGAGACATGAGCAGTTTCCACTGCCAACAATTCAATAAAGGGACACCAGTTTTCTATGGGTTTGTTTCATGTGTGTTTGTGTCTTTCACTTTGATATAGGTTACAGTCACTATAATGGCACATTCAGATATATTATTTTCCCATTTTGAGATAGATGGTGTGGTTAGAGCTCTCCAACACTTTTCACAGCAGATTTTCTTTTGCCCTTATCATGTGATAAATCAATTCTTACTATTGAATTAGTATTCCCTTTGTTGAAGTTCATGAGAAGATTAATGGATTCAGTATTATCTTCACAACAATCATGCTTTCAGTAGCTTTTATTATTCCCCTCCCCCACCCCCAGCAAAACTTCTTTGCTCTGTTAAGACCATCACATACAAAAATAAGTTCTAAGCTGATCTGACATTTCCAGCATTTCAAATCATGTCTTGTTAAGAGTTTTTTGTATTATATATACCAGTGGTTTTCACACATTCAACATCGGGACCCACTTTTTAGAATGAGAATCTGTTGGAATCCACCAGAAGTGATGTCATGAAGGAAGTGACATTATCAAGCAGGGAAATTTTTAGCAATCCTAGGCTGCAATCCTACCCACACTAACCCAGGAGTGAGTCCCATTTACTATCATTGTTAAAAGAAAATACATAGTAGCTTGTTAAAAGTACAGGTCTGTAACATTTCCCCAAATGCAGTCACATACCATGGTAGCATCAGGTCTAATACATGAAAAATAAAATATTGAAATGAATGGGGACCCACCTAAAATTGATTCGCGACTCACCTAACCCACAGTTTGAGAAACACTGATATATACCTTCTACATCTAGTTTTGCTCCAAACTTAACATACAGCAAGGAATTGTCTCCCAAGTATACCACCAGTGTTGCTGAGCCTGGGTGAAAGAGGGACATAGAAGTGCAGGCTTTAAAGCCACAGGGCTTTAAAGAAGGGCTTTAAAGAAGGGCTTGGCTTTAAAGCCACAGCCTGCTACAGGATAGCCCCCCTACCAGCACAAGGCTGCATGTGACTATAGTGCATCTTCCACTGGTATCCTGCCTCCATCCTGAAGCTAGGTACAACCCCACTTACCACCACCTTGGGGCTGGGATGGAGGGAGGGGGAACTGAACATAGCAAATGAGTTTGCCTTGACACTCAAGATACATGCAGCAATAAACCACACACACGGTCGGATACTCCCATTTGCTCCCTGTGCAATACAGTTTTATGGGTGAAATATTTTGCACATTCCCCTTTAAAGGTAATGTGTGAAATGTCACTGCATTGTCAGTTGCCCTATGGGTAATCTGTTTAGATTTTAAGTGAGGTGGTCAAATGAGTTCACAATTGCTTAGAAATGATAATTGCCCCAAGAAATAAGAAACACACACCATTGCTCCATGTTGTTGCCCTTTAGTATGTCACCTTTTGGGGCTCTTTTGGGCTCTTTTTGGGCCTTCTGTACTCAAAGTGCAAATTGATCAATGGACGCTTTTTAGAAGAGTGGGGAGGACTTTCTAGAATTCAATGTAGGTCAAAGTGTCAAACATTTTATATGGGCTTGGAGAGTGTAAAAGGGCAGAGCAGGTGCTATCTATAGCTGTACCCCTCTCCCCAGCCTCCACTACCAGTCAAGGCCATAAACATTTGGGAAAACAAGCTCTTCATAACAGCAGGAATCAGACAAACAATTAATTTTGTCCTTATCTTCCCTGGGGGATCATTAAGCGTCATACTCATTTTTTTTTTCCAAGAGAGAGAAGTGTTTGGATCAAAGGTTAAAGAGCCCCCACGTCAGTCTAAAGTCAACAGTTTGCTCTGCATGAGGAATCTCTCTAAACAGCAGGCAGAGGCCTCACAGATTATGTTTCAGTGGGAAAACCAGAAAGGGAGGGGGGCTGGAAAAGGTGGAAAATGGCCAGTAAAACCCAAATGAAACTGCAGCACCTGCCATGCAAGGCTGGGCAACTACTGGAGGCTTCTTGGCTTGCTGACCTATGTTGGGGGCAGGAGGTGCAGGATATCCCTTAGCTTGTTATATCTGCCTATCACCCAGGCAAAAAAGATACCACTTTCCTGCAGCCTCAAATGTTCCAGTCTCAGGCCATCCACATTTAGGTGCATCTCTTTCTGCTCTCCTTATGCTCCCAGTACAAGGAGGCTACTGGTTTGGGGACACAATTGCTCTCCTGCCAACTTCAGTCACCAATGTATTTATGCATTTATTTTCTCCTGTCCCTTGTGGGTCATTCCATGGGGAATTCATCTTCCTGAAAAAAAACTAGTTCATCCAGTTTCTCCTTCTGCCAGGTTAGTTACCTAGATTGCCTCCTCCTCTTTATGTGATGTGTAACAGCCAGGATCAGAAGGATTACTCAGACAGGTAGAATGAAGAACATGAGGAGAAAGACTAGCTTAACTCAAACCAGTGGAGTTGGGGAACAACTTCTAGCCTACTTATTTGGGATGGAGATTGGGAGCCTGAGGAGCTGTAGGGCCTCCTCCATGCATCATATACATAGTGATTGAGTCCAGAGGCCACCAGTCCTTTGAATCCAAAACATTCCACTTGACTTTCAATCCTAACATGCTTTTTTCCATGAGGGATACAGGGCAGCAGAGGAAAAGACCATAAGGCAGAAGTTAAGGCTGGAGAAGCGTATATGAAAAGAAGGCTCCAAGTCTAACTGATCAACCATTGGGCAAGGCCCCCTGAGAAAGAAGACTTTCCCACCATTCTTGCTACCCAGTATCACATAAGGAGCCCTTGTGAAGGATATTCTTTGCCCATATACATTTTAATGACTGTGAGTTCATTGGAGATTTTTTTTCTGCATTTGCTATAATCACTGGCTCATTGATCAAGGGCCGGGAGCTACAGCACACAGGCTCCATTATTTATTGCTATCAGTATATCCTCCAGAGAACCTCAGCCAAAGTCAGGTGCCTTGAGAGTCCCAAATCTCTTGGAGATCTGGATCTAGGAAGCTTAGGGCAAGGAGTCTTGTTTAGACTCTGAAAGCACCAGAGAGAGGCTTGGACCTGGATGTAGGAGCCAGATGAAAAGGGCGGTACTGGTGGGTGATAGATGCTGGCAGCACTGATGAGTTCAGAGCCTGCAGGTCATCAATCAGGACCAAGTCAGATTAAGGTGTCCAGGCTCTGATTAGCTTCATTTCCCATTGAAGGAAGGTGGGAGTCCATTCCCATTCATCACAACTGGGCTGACAGTTCACTTGGCCAGCAGCATGAATGCATGGGTGATTGGAGTCAGCAAAGAGAGTAACCATGTCCCCAAACCAGCAGCTTCCCTGTACTGGAAGCACAAGGAGACCAGAAAGAGATACACCTAAATGTGGATGATCTGGAATCCTGGAGTTGGAGCAATGTGGAGATGATAAGGAAAACTGAGTACTTTTCCAAAAGGGAGGTTTGTGTGAGACCAAAATGGGAAAAGGTCAAGAAGACCATTATTTACTTAGCATCACATCTCTAAACTAAGATCACCTCTCTAAATTCTCAGGGCTATTAACAATCAGTAGTAACACAATTCAACAAAACAAAATTTTAAAACCACTAATATTGAAATAATCATCACAATAAAACCAGTGGGAAAACAGCCCTTATAGCTACTTTGCAAAGCACAACATGGATAAATCTGATCTGTGTTTCTTACTGAAGCCCAGCAAGCTTCAGTAAAAGCTCCTCTGGGTAAATTATTTTATAGTCTTGGGGTAACCACAGTAAAGACTCTGCTTCTTCTCACAGAGATCCTTGTTTGCCACAGGACCTTTCAGTAGGACTCAAATAGAATATTTCATTTGGGTGGTCTCACACATTAATACCTTTTTAACACCTGGTTACAGGCCAGGATCTTTTTATAAACTCTTGCTTTTTATAAACTTTATAAACTTTTATAATCTTTTTATAAACCATGCTCTTTTACACTTTTATCTGACTACTGCTTTTAAGATGTGTTGCAAATACGTTTTTATCTTGTTTTTAAATTTATGTTTTTAACCTTTGTTGCAAGCCACCTTGGGTCCCTCTGGGGAGAAAGATGAGGCAAAAACAAACAAACAAACAAACAAACAAACAAACAAACAAACAAACAAACAAACAAACAAACAAACAAACAAATAATAAGTTGTGTCAATTCATCATGCATTTGCAAAGCCATTTACAGTCTTTGCCCCTACCCTGTTCTCTCAATCCTTTTGCAATGATTATAATTCCTGTGGCATGGAAACAGGTTGCAAGAGATCATCTTGACCAGGACAGTAATGCAATGTTCTCTGATTTCCTTTTGCCCCATTTGGAAACATTTGCAAGTTGGCAGGTACTGAATACTTGAGTTTGTTTCAGGTGCCATACATCTAATCTTTTGGTGCTGTAGACTAAGGGCCCAATCCTATCCAATTTTCCAGTGGAAAATTGCCTCAATGCAGCCCCAAGGTAAGGGAACAAATGTTCCCATACCTTAAGGAGTCCTTTGTGACTGCTGCCCCACCACAAGATGCAGTGCATGCCCCATTGGCACAGCAGCAGTGGCACTGAAAAATTGGATAGGATTGGGCCTTCACATTGCTACAGCTCTAGAACTTGGTTCAGGGAACCACTTCAAAGGTATAGTGCAGAAGTGATGGGACAGGTTTGTGTTCTCCTTGCTTTTTTTTGGAAGACAGGAACTGCTATGCCATCTCATCAGAGGGTACCCCTTGGTTATGCATTTGTAAAAGGGAAAGGGGGTGTGGGAGACAACCTTTGCCTTTTCCCTGCTCTTCATCCTTGCAGTGAAATCCCCCCCCCCACTTTTCATTAACACACTTTTCCACTTGGCCTAGCAGCTCATTAAAACTAGAACAGCTTGTTTGAAGAATTGCTTTATTAAATAAACAGCGTCTTTGGAGAGTGAGTTGGTTGGGAGGAAACCTGTCATGTTTACTTTCCCCTTTAACAGTGTGAGCTATGAAGGGTAGCCAACAACTTCACATGCAGTTTTACCAGAATGCCCTGCATTTCTAAACCACAAGACTCCTGTCCTGTCCCCTGCTTTATCCTATCCCTTAACTTTCCCAGAACTCTGCCAATCCCAACCACACGTCCTTTCCTGTGGATTCCCCTCCATTCTTCCTCCACTAGTTCATAAAAGGGAAAAGAGCTGTAGCAATGTGAAGGCCCAATCCTATCCAATTTTTCAGTGCCACTGCTGCTGTGCCAATGGGGCATGCACTGCATCTTGTGGTGGGGCAGCAGTCACAAAGGACTCCTTAAGGTATGGGAACATTTGTTAGAAGAAACTAGGAATAGTTCACTCTTGTAGGATTGAGTTTGCCCACCCTACTAGAAGCAAAGTGATTAATACTGAAGAGAGAATGGAAGTAGCAAGCAGGTGTGCTGCTAACTCAGGACCCAATCCTGTCCAATTTCCCAGCACCAGTGCAGCCTCAATGCAATCCCAAAGTAAGGGAACAAATGTTCCCATAACTTAAGGAGGTAATTACATCCTGCAACTACCTCCCATCACAGGACATAGTGCATGTCCCATTGGCACAGCTGCACCAGCACTGGAAAATTGAATAGGACTGGGCCCTTACTTTTCTGACACTTGTAGCAGATTGAGGTTGTACAGTACAAATTATGCAGGGGATGGACAGAGTGGATAGGGAGATGCTCTTTACACTCTCACATAACACCAGAACCAGGGGACATCCACTAAAATTGAGTGTTCGGAGAGTTAGAACAGACAAAAGAAAATATTTATTTACTCAGCATGTGGTTGGTCTGTGGAACTCTTTGCCACAGGATGTGGTGATGGCGACTGGCCTGGACGCCTTTAAAAGGGGATTGGACAAGTTTCTGGAGGAAAAATCCATTACGGGTTACAAGCCATGATGTGTATGTGCAACCTCCTGATTTTAGAAATGGGCTATGTCAGAATGCCAGATGCAAGGGAGGGCACAGGATGAGCCCTCTTGTTATCTGGTGTGCTCCCTGGGGCATTTGGTGGGCCGCTGTGAGATACAGGAAGCTGGACTAGATGGGCCTATGGCCTGATCCAGTGGGGCTGTTCTTATGTTCTTATGTATAAGTGAGCCACAAACCCTTAAAAGAAATGGCTAAATTCTCACTTAGACTGCAAGCCCATGCACACTGACCTAGGAGTAAGCCCCACTGAACATAGGAGGGCTTACTTCTGAGAAAAAGTCTACTACTTTTCTACTAAGTGACTAATTAGTGTCTTAGTAGTGACTTAGTGACACTTAGTGACACTACTTAGTAGTGACTACTACTAAGTCACCCTTAGTCTACTACTCATATGGCAGGAAAGGGAGCAGAGAAAGCCCAGCAGGCAAGATTCTGCGCAGTCCAATCCAGACACTTCATGTACACAGGGTGGAAACTGACATCCTTTCACATGCCCAGAGAAAGAGCAGAGCTGAAACCTGGCAATGTGAAGCAGTCCTGCCTGTGGTAGGCTGCCTGTGGTTCCTCCACACACCTTATTCCCACCAAGCCAGCCAGCAATTCTCCCCCCCCCCTTCTAATTTAATGATCTTTTCATTAAGTAGACACTTCAGCATTAGGCAGGGGGGCTGAATAAATCAGCCCCTTTTCCCAGGACCTTGGGTTCTAATTAATGTCAGCTCATTAAAGAGATAATGGCCATTTATTACTGTTTCCTTGGTTGCTGATTAACTATTTTGCCAGTGCTTGGGGGGGGGGGGTTAGCTGCTTCCCCTCTGCAAGGTTAAATATGAAACAGGATAGGGGTAAGACTGATGCCTCTGGAATGGGAATGGGAGGCCTTAGTTAGTGGGCTGCCAACTTTTTTTCTGGCAGGACTCCTATGCTCGGAAGGCAGAAATTCCACAACTTATTATCACTTTGTATCTTTCTGATATGGAGATACATGGAGAGCAAAGTTATCATACCTTTTCATATTATTAAATAAATTTAGTAGCTGGAGAATCTTTTCCTAGTAGGGAGAAGGGGTAGGCTGGTGAAGTATCCTCTAACTTCCCCACCCCATCTCCCAACTAGGACAAGATTCTCCAGCTGTTTATTTGTACTAGACTACTAGACCTACCTGTATATTTATTTTAACCCATTTTTGCCTGGCCCACAGGTGTACACATTTGGTCCCTGTTGCCTTATGCAACACTGGGTAGAAATGGCTTAATGGGCTTGAACATGGAGAAATGAGGGGGAAGGTTTTCCTTTCAGGCTGCTTTTACAAGAAAACTACAGATCCAAGAACTGGTCACAGACCCTCAGTATCACCTGGGTGTGGCTGAATTACATTCAGTAAGAGAGAACCATGGTTAGTATCTCTCTGTGTGTATGATATTACACACATTATATGATATGATACCTCTCTGTGTATGATATGACTTAATTTAATACCAACTACTGGGGGCCTCCAAACCAATTGGGTCCTGACTCTTTTTCAATGCTATTTTTCTCAGTTAAACTGTGAGTGACGCCCAACTGCAGGATGCAGCACATGTCCCATTGGCACCACTATGCCACTACGGAAAGCACTGACATAAGAGGTCAGGATCGTGCCCTTGGGATGCTGAAATCAATTTGACTTTAAGGTGCCACTCATCTCCGTTGCTGACACACTTATCGGTAGAGGCACAGGGGAAAAAGAGGTAACAGAACTTATTCACCCCAATTCTAGGAGATCTATGGGAAAGAGGGGCAGGGAACCAAAGGATGTGAGATGACTGTCCCGCATTCCGTGCCTGATTCTGCCCCTGTGTATCTTAATAGCAGCAGAGGCTGTGAAAAAGAGTTGTCTGATGGACAGAAGAACAGACCAGTCTTCTTTTCTCTGGTCAGTTGGCAACCCTCGCACTCTCTCCCTCCGGGAGGGGAGCGGCGAGACCCTCCAACGACCTTCCCCGGCAGTGCAGGTGCCCTCGGGTGGGTGTGAAGGACGTGAATGCAGCGCCGGTCCGCGGCTTCTCCCCCGGCAGCCCTTCAGGCTAATGAGCCCATTAGATCAATCACTCCTCTGAGCGCGGCCTATTAACCGGAGCGGTGGCGGATCAATCAGGCTGAGGGCTTCTCCTCGTCCTCCCAGGCGAGGCCACCCGGGCGCCGCTCGCTGATGGACTCCCAGCCCGGGGAATAGATTAGACAAATTAAATTTCTGGGCCGCCCCGCCCTGAGAGGCAGGCAGAAACTCCACAGGCAGAGCCTTTCCCAGCACTGGGAGGTGTTGGAGTCACCGGTTGAGTTTCTGCCTGTTACACAGCAGTGAAAGGTTTCAGAGCCTACCAGAAAGGGGGGGGGAGTGACAACTCCAGCTGTCCCCCCCCCCCCCCCCATATCTTTAACAGCCACTCGATGGCGAACAGGCGAGGATGATGATAATTCCAGTTTACTCCAGGCGCATCCAGACCTCATCAATCTGGGCACCCCATTTTAAGAAGGATGCAACCAAACTGGAGCAGGTTCAGAGAAATGTCCCAAAGATAGCCAGGGGGCTGGAAACCAGTCCTACGAGAAGGTTGAGGGAACTGAAGCTACAATCCTATCTACGCTTACCTGGGAGTAAGCCCCAATGACTGCAATGGGGCTTACTTCTGAGTAGACATGCTCAGACATGCTCATCTGGATTGGGCTCTTAGGGCGCAATCCTAACCCCTTATGTCAGTGCTTTCCAGCCAATGGGACATGTGCTGCATCCTGTATTTGTGTGTCACTCACTGGGGCCTCCTCAAAGTAAGGGAATGTTTGTTCCCTTACCTCAGAGCTGCATTGCCTGGAAAGCACTGACATAAGGGGTTAGGATTACACCCTTAGTGTGTTTAGCCTGGAGAAGAGAAGGTTGAAGGGGGGAAGGCATGAAAGTGCTCTTAAAGACCTGAAGGGCTGTTGCATGTCCTCTGCGTTGGAGGAAATTAAAAGTGGTTTTCTCTTTGGGGGGAAGCAGAGTAACTTAAGCAGCGAACCCTCTCTTTTGGGTATCACTTTAGGGAACCTCTTTCACTAGGCTGACTGCTATTCAATGAAAAAAGACAAAGAGGCAATGGCTTGTTAAAGTTGCAAAAAAGAAGTTATTTACTTACAGTTCCATTGAGTGTATACTTACAGCATCTGATTAGGATCAGAGGTTCAGTTATTACTTAGACAGCAAGGCCCTAGAGCTACCTCACCCTGCATGCCATGTGCTCAAGATGGCCTGGGCATCAGAGCCCTGGTGTGCGCCATCTTAACAGGTCAGTGGTCAGAGGACAAGAGAGGAAATGCTCAGAGGAGAAGGGAAGGATAAAGGGTTAGGGCCACAACCCCACAAGGATACCTGAGAGAACAGGTAAAAATGAGTAGAGTCACTGGGCCATAGCTTGACCCCTTCTGGACAGCACCCTGCCCCCTCTGGACAGTAGACAGAGTTGCATCAACTCCAACACCCCTTCTCAAGTCCAGATGCAGGAGTCTAGCAGATTCATACTTTCTCGTAGACTCTGGAATTTATCTCTTGTCAGGCTTAGTCAGGATGTCTGTTATCATTTCTTGGGTTGGACAGTAGTCCATCCTGACAAGTCCTTCCTTGATCATATCATGCACTAAGTGATTTCTGATATCTATGTGCTTTGTTAGTGCATTTTGGCTTTCTCATTGTGCCAATCTGATACAACTCTGATTGTCTTCAAACACTTGGATTGGCTTTTGTTCATCTATGCCCAAATTACTTAACAATTGACAAAGCCACATTACTTCTCTGCATGTTTCTGATGCAGATATGTACTCAGCCTCTGTGGAAGAAAGAGCAACAGAGGTTTGTTTCCTGCTTGCCCAGCTTATTGCTCCACCCCCATACAGAGCCAAATGTCCACTGGTTGACTTTCATTCAGCTCTGTCTTCTCTCCAATTTGAGTCAGTGTAGACTACTAATTGAGGCTTTTCACTGGCTGGCAACTTCAGTCTGAAGTCTTGGGTGCCTTTCAGTTATCTTGCAACTCTTTTAACTCCAAGCCAGTCCCATTTTGTGGGAGAACTCGTTTTCCTGCTCAAAATCCTTATAGCAGTAGCAATGTCTGGCCTGGTTGTGTGTTGGACAGGTAAAGCAACTGGCCTACTGCTTCTCTGTATTGTATATTGTTTGGGAGAGGTTCACTTTCATCTTTTTGTTTAAGAAAGTTGGTCTTCATTGGTGTAGCTGTTGTGTGTGCATTTTTGAGTCCTAGTGACTCCAACAAGTCTAAAATCTTTGTTTTCTGGCTGAGAAGAAAACGTCTATCTTCCTCTCTGTTCACTTGCATACCCAAGTAATGTGACATCTCCTAGCTCCTTAATTTCCACCTCTTTGTTCAGGTGATTTACTATGTCTCTGTAGTTTTGTTCTCTTTCATAAAAACATAGCAAGTCATCTACATAAATCAAGAGAGATGTCCATTTTCCGTCCTTTTGTTTTGTGTACATACACTGGTCTGCTGTACCTTGTGTGAAGTGTTGTTGCGTTAACACCTGGTCCAGTTTTTCATTCCAAGCTTTGGCGGATTGCCTTAAGCCATACAGCTCCTTCTGAAGCTTGCACACAAGGTGAGCTCTCTTGCTGTCTGTGAAACCTGGTGGTTGTACTACTGCAAATAGGAAAGACGTCGGTTGTCCCGCAGAGCCCCAGTAGGAGCTGTCGCCAATGCCGCTGTCCAGCACTAGGGGGCGCAGTGGAGCAGGAGAGGGAATGGCTGCTTGCTTCTCCAACAACTGTAGAAGCGCCTCCCTCTTGGACAGACAATATTCATTCACAAGCTGTTGGAACTTGTGTTCCCTTTTTCCTGTGTTGACCCAAAGCAATGTAGGCGGATGGAGTAGCGCTCATTTGGGTTTCACCTTCCAGGTGGAATTGGATTGCGTAAGAATCATCCACCCGCGTTGGAATCAGAAGGCATGGCTCCGCGCCCCCTTCAGGACAGCCCTTGCTGGACAGTTCCTGGCTTTCTACTCCACTTTCCTGCCACTTAAAAGTCCTCCTTTGGAGGGAGAGTCTAACCCTAACGCAAGACACTACAATTCAGGATCTTGGCACATAGAAGCTGGTGTGGCCCACCACACCACAGCATGTGCTCTCTACATCACTGGCTCTCAAAGGATCACATGTGGCCAACTGACCATTACTTTTTCCAATTTTTTTTTAGGGACTGGTTGTTGTTGTTCAGTTGCTAAGTCATGTCCGACTCTTCGTGACCCCATGGACCACAGCATGCCAGACCCCCCCCCCTTCTACCACTAACTTCCGGAGTGTGTCCAAATTCATGTTCACTGCTTCGGTGACACCATCTAACCATCTCATCCTCTTCCATCGCCTTCTCCTTTTGCCTTCAATTTTTCCCAGCATCAGGGTCTTTTCTAAAGAGACCAGTACCATATCATTATCATATTCTCATGCTACAGTATTTGCTAAATAAAAATAAGAGCATATATGAAATGAAACATGGATTTGGAGCAAGTGAGGATTATCTGTTCTTCTTGGTGGACTTCTGGTGTGATTTGTAATTTATACAATTGTTCCTTTCTTTTCTGGAAATTCTCTATGGACTGATGGTTCCATGAATCACCTGATGGTTCTTGGACCAGCACTAGTCCACAAACCACCACTTCACGTAGCACTGCTCTAAACGAGTTGAACTTGGGCTTGTCTTTGGTCCCTAAGTTGCAGCCTCAGTAAAGGGCAATAAAAATGAACTGATCTATTGGGTCTTTGTGAGACTGAATACAATTGTAAAGCACATCATAATGTTGTGACTTGTGTATTGAACTTGGGCCACAGAGAGTTGAGTTTGAGTCCCAATCAACTATTTGGCAGCTTTTGGAAATTTTGCTTCTTTCACCATCACTGAAGCTGATGCAGGGGATTAAATGGAGTAATCCGACAATGTCATCCTTGAAAGGAGAAAGGTGGGGTTCAAATGTGATAAATAGTACATCAGAAGTCTCATGAATACTAATAATGGAGGAGGGGGCAAAGGGAGAGGGTAAGTTGGACATGAAGTGGTTGTGAATTAGAATATGAAGATGCTCTTGGCTTAAGCCTGCTATCCTAAACACATTTTCCTGGGCAACAGTCCCATTGAATTCAGTAAGATTTACTTCTGAGTAGATAAGTTTAGGATTGCAGTGTAAGATACTGAGGAAGGCAGAATGTACGTATAATGAGGGACTACTAGGCCCAGATCCTGGATGGCAGTAGTCAGAATTTCAGTAGCTTTTCAGAGCAGCAAAATACCTAACAAAGCCTTAGAAATAAATCCAGAGCTTTACACCCAGGTGTATTTGGGATTGTTGCCTGAAGCTGGACCAAGATTTGTGGTCTCTGTCGTTTTCTTGACTTCCCAGTATTTTTATTACCATTGCCTTTCTTCCATCATGGAGATCCCAGGCAGACTCCTATCTGACTAGATCCAGACCTGTTTAACTTTAACAAGGGGCCCACATGTGGAACATACTTTGCAAATCCCTTTCCTTTCCAAACCCCTCCACCATCATTCCTATGGCTTCCCATCCTCCTTCCTCCTTCCTTGGCCTCTCCTTCATCACTCCATTTTTTAAAGCCATCTTCTATTGAAGGTAACACATTGGTTTTGTTCACAATGTCACACTAGAAAGGTACAATACTATAACTATAGAACTGAATTAGGCAGTCTTTAACAATAAAGCATTTTCCACTATATGTTCCCTACCTTTTAACAGCCCTCAAAAATAGGAAAAAAATATATATCAGTTGATGTCAGCACTTAGAACACTTTTATTTACGAGGGTGAAATCTAATAAGTAAATAAAGTATATTCTGACAAAATAATCAACTAAAGACCACCCCTCCCCCCAAAAAATCATTGACATAGTGAACCAAATGACTGAGAAAGCTGGAATGTAGGCAACAGTTTATAAGAACATATATAGATCTACACTTATATGTGCATATGGGAGAACCTACAGAAAAAAAACAGCACTATGAATCTTATTTAATACATAACCAGTCAATGACTGTTGTTAGCTTAAATTACAGAGAAGAGCAAATATATCCTCACTAAAACACAAATAGGGAAATATTTGCAGTTCATCCACAATATGTAAATCAAGTACAGATGGAGTCATTCTTTGATTCCCCTCCCCAATAGCTTTCATTTATTTGTTTTTAAAGATACTTTAATGCTGAACATAGAGAAGAATAACTTGACTCAACAAAGCTGAAAAGAATGAACAAGGAATTGTTATTGCCAACAAATCACAGAATTGTGAGTGGATAGGTGGAATGAAACTTGTTGTCAGAACATGAAAATAGGCAAATTTAAATAAATGTATTCAAATATTTGTCTTTCTGAATGCACAATTTTTACTTGTACCAGTTTTGATACATTTACAGTGCAATCCTATGCATGTTTACTCTGAAGTAAGTCTCAGTGCATTCCCTTTTAGCTGTGTTTGGATTACAGCCCTAGTTTATTGACTGCACTCCCACATGCACTTATCTGGAAATAAACCTGCTTGAACTCAATGGGATTTACTTCTAAGAAAACATGCAGAGGATTGCACTGTCAATTTCTCCCATCCTATTCCAATCCTGTTGCTATTCCCATCCCATTCCCAGTTCTTATTTTTCATATTTTCCCAAGCAATTTAATACAGTCAGGATTTTGATACATTCAAGACCAGCCATTATCTTCCTTTCACTAAATGTCAATGCATTCCTGTTCAGTCCTTCAGTTGCCTGTTTATTTAAAGGAACAGCCCCACCTTTTCTTAGTGGAAGGGTGACTCCCGCGAGGTTAGTGAGGAATTAGAAATAATTTAATTTCTGTCTCTTGACAGGCGCTCAGAGTCGAAAAGTCTCTTGTCAGGCAGCAAATTCATCTTGCGGTAGACTTACATCAAATTTCATTCACTAATTAGAAAGTCTTGCTCTCCTCACCTCCTCGAGTCCCCGCAGTTCTCCTGCCTGCTTGCCCCCTCTCTTCACTTGCAGCAAACCCAGCACATTATGAAAATAAATTGTTCCATTAGCTGCATTGTTGCCGCAGTTGGGTCCCCGATACCATGAGTTATTATCTGGGGAGGGTGGGCATTTGATTAAGACAAATGATTTATTAAGGGAAAGGGCAATGATTAGATTTGACTGCCCCCCCCACTCTACTTTATAGGCTGTCAGCCAATTCTAACTGGGCCCCCCCTCCTATTCCCTAAGGAGTCATCCACTAGAAGGTCACCAGGAGATGGCTGTTCTCAGCACCGCAAGCCTGTAGCACACTCATTGCATATGATACATTGGGAGTAGGAACTACCTGTTGACTTAGGGCCCAATCCTAGCCAATTTTCCAGTGCCAGTGCAACTGTGCCAGTAGACCATGTACTGCAACCAGTGGTGGGTGGGCATTCACAGAGGCCTCCTCAAGGTAGGGGAACATTTGTTCCCCTACCTTGGAGCTGCATTGTGGTTGCACCGGTGCTGAAAAGTTGGATAGGATTGGGCCCTCAACCAAGCAGGTCTCAAATCTGGAACCTGAGGCCTTAAGAATTTGTGTTTTGTAAAGACATAGGGACAGTGATTGTGACTCACTCAAGATGTAGTGCCCTCTTCTCTAGTGACTGTTTCAAACCACAAATGATTCCCTCTGTCACTAAGCACCTGTAGCCTTAACCCATTACTTGCTGTAAGGGAAAAAAAAAAACCTTATTTTTTTATGTTGCTAAAGAAGGTTGCTCTTGTTGTAAGAAGAGACACTGTGTTGACCCCTCTGTATAGAATCTTCTGTCTGCACAATTGCAGTTAGGTATAGATACAAAAAACAGCCCTTTCCCATGATACCAGGATATACCATCCCTGGTATATCCCAAATGGTCAGTTATAGCTAGGGTGAACAAAGACACAGTTGAAAGCCCAGGGTGCGGGAGGTTGGAATTGGAAGCTGATCCCACAATCAATGATTATTTTTTGCTTCCCAAGTTAGGAGTTGGTCTCTAAGGTCACCTCGAAAGTTATTCAGGCATTTACAAGTCAATGCATCTTACTTCCTGTCAAGAAAGTAATGAGGAGACTCTGTATGGGGAAGGAGGATCTGGAAACTGGCCTGTTTCAAAGTGGCTGTCCATGGTACTACTGGACAAAACCAGAATGAAGAATGACTCTGCGGTTAACAGGTAGCTTGGAAAAAGAAGAGAAATCAAGAGTTCTGAGGATTCTTTGTAGGAATGGGGTGGGAAGCTGGCAATGATATGATCCTGATAAGGGGGCTGGAAGTAACACATGATAATCAAATCTTACCACTTTTTAACAACAACAAAAAAAGACATTATAGGCATATTTAGCTAAAATTAGCATATAGCTACAATTGCCAAACAAGTGTGGGCCCTTCCTTTTTGGATTTTAAGTAGAAGTTCAGCACTAATTTTCTCAGATTAACAACCTTCTTTCTTACCTTTCATGGAATCTAAAGGCAAGCTATGCAAAGCTCAGAAATGTGGGTGGTTCCATCATAATAGTACCACTAAAAAAATTCTGGTGTCTTTTCCCTAGAGGCATCTGGTTGGCCAGCCATAGGATGCTGAACGGGGCAGACTTTTCACTGGATCCAGCATAGGAATCTTCTAATGCAGGGGTCTCCAAACTCCAACCTGGGGGCCAGATGTGGCCTGCAGCAAGCCTCTTTTCGGCCTGCAGCCAATCTCTTGTCCCCTGAAAGCCTCTGGCCCACTCAACTGAACATGACCAGAACTGTGCTCTAATTGTGTCTGGAGGGTGTTCTGAGGGCCAGAGGTGTTGAATGAATGAGCCCATTCATTCATTTATTCACTCATCTAAGTTCCATCTCTAACTTATTTATTTAAATTTTATATTTAAATTTTTTTTCTGGTCCTCCACACCAGGCCAGACATTTGATGTGGCCCTCTGGCCAAAAAGTTTGGAGACCCCTGTTCTATTGGGACAAAAGGAATGCAGGGTTGTGTATTTTGGTCCACAGGATGCAAATGGCAGCTGAAGAGAGGGGATTGTGTGTGGGTGGTACAGTGTGGTGTACATATGGCATTCTGGGAAGGGGGCAAGAGGAATGTGTGACTGGGTTCTCCAGCTAGACATGACTAAGAGGAGTAAAACAGAGTGAGAGAGCAATAGGAAGGGGATAGGGCTGACATGCAAGAGGTCCCAGGTTCAATCCCTAGCAATTCCAGGGAAGGCTGGGAGAAACTACTGCTTGAACCCCTGGAGAGCTTCTGCCAGTTATTTGCAGTATGGGGGCAGAAAGTTAAGTGGTGACACCCTGACAGGGTTGTTTGAAAAGTGCCCCTGCTGCTGCCAAAGCTGTGAGTGTGCACACACTCACAACCCACATGCTCTCAGTGGTTGGAGCGCATGGGCTGTAAGTGTTTGTGTGATTACAGCTGCAGTGGCAGCACTTTTCAAAGAACTCCGGCAGGGTGTTGCTAACTCACCTTCCATCAACTCACCACTCATCCCTGATACTGAGTTAGATGGACCAGTGGTCCAACTCAGTTGAAGGCAGCTTCATATGTTCAGATGGGACTCAGCATGGGCCTCCTATGCTCATTAATCCAACAGTGGAGATTTCAAAATGAAACTCAACTCATGCATCCCCGTCCTCTTCCAGTTCTTTTCTACCAAAGCCAGCAATGCCTTAAGTGCTCTTAGCCTGGTATTTCCACCCCTGACTTCCTTCCCAAGCCTAGTAGAAATCCACCCAGCAAATATCAGTCAGACCAATGAAACCATTAGTACAGCAGTTCTCAAACTTTTAGCAGTGGGACCCACTTTTTAGAATGAGAATATGTCAGGACCCACCGGAAGTGATGTCATAATCGGAAGTGATGTCATCAAGCAAGAAAATTTTTAACAATGCTAGGCTGTAATCTTACCCATGTTTACCCAGGAGTAAGCTCCATTTACTATCAATGTTAAAAGCATATACATAATAGCCAGTTAAAAGTACGGATCTGTCACATTTCCCCAAAAGCAGTCACATACCATGGTAGCATCAAGTCAAATATATGAAGAATAAAATATTGAAATGAATGGGGACCCACCCAAAATTGGCTTGCGACCCACCTAGTGGGTCCCGACCCACAGTTTGAGAAATACTGCAGTAGTGGATAGCAGGTAGTAATGGCAGAAATTACTTCTTTCAGCAGCCTCATATTTATCTGGGGAAGCCTGGAATGAGCCAATCTGAGTGTGCAGAAGGCCAACAAAGCCTTCTGCTCCCCAATGCATCTCCTGGTGCACACATCTATTCAAATATCGGTGTGGGTGAAGGAGAAAGTCTGCCCCTGCCTGTTCCTTCTCAGGGGACTGTGATATGATTAGAATAGGTGATTTCATCACAGGGAGAGTATTGCTGAATCAGGCTGTCTGGAGAGAACAAAGGAAAAGAGAGTTGAAAAGGACAGTTGTAATTGTTACAAATAGCTACATTGGGGGCAAATAGCAGTGTTTGGGGGATTTTTTTTTTTTTTTTGTGAGAAAGAGGGTCTGGGAGTTAATGGCACTGACTGCAATTCTGATCAGGATTCAGACCTGGTCACTGAGTTTTTTGTTTTCTTGTTAAAAAGTGCTTCTGGTTGGAAACACTTTAAAATGCATCTCGGCATGTGTCTCATTTGGCCCACAGGGATTTCAGATGAAAGCTGATGTATTTTGGTTCATAAGGAAGCATTTTATACTGGAAGAGGTTTCAAAATACCTGGACTTTTGGGTTAGTACAAGCACCAGGGGGGGGGGGGGATAAATTCAAATAAGTCGAAACCCCAGATGGTCATATAGCCAAAGACACCACAAAGGGATTCTGCACAGGAGCTTAACTGACAGATGAGAATAAAGTTGTTGGAGTTTTGCAGGAACTGAACCAAAAGGGCCTATGCAAAAGATTTTCTAGATTCAGAGGGTCCAAGTTCAAACTCTGGAAGGGCCATACTAAAAGTTTGGTTATTTAGTTCCCCAGGGCTTCAGTTTTCAACAGCCAAATGCCATGAATGCATAAGAACAAAATGTGAAGCTACAAAGGCTAAGTGGACTTGCACATAACCCACCCTACTGCAGAGAAATGCCTTTCCGATGCTGAATCAAGACACAGGTCTAATTTACCTTCAGAAGCCTTCACAAACATTTGGATATGTTTGTACAATTGTATATATGCACAAAATAAATATGCATATATTTTTACACACACCTTACAACCACTCCCTGGAACAGGATACCAGGGAACTGCTGTGAGCCCCAAGCAAACAGATCAAGTGCCTGGTAGACCCCCAGACTGTCTGTTGTGCATCCTGATCAAGGCTGACACCAAGACATATCCAGTAACTTTGTTCAGAAGGCTCCAGATTTGATTTGGCAGGAGTTACCAACAGCACCTTTTCCCTTGCAGCTGGCCTTGATGGTCTTCAAGACTTCTACAAAACTAATAGTCTAGTAAACTCCCTAATAAATCTAAGGTTGCAATCCTATCCCCACTTATCTGGGAGCAAGCCCCACAGACTATAATGGGACTTTTGAGTAGATATGCATAGGATTGGGCCCTAAGACCTTCTATATTTTCCAGACTGGCCAGCTCTCCAGCCTCCATTCCCTTCTGCTGCTTATTAATATGACTGCTTTTTATTAAGAAAAATGGTATGGGCCACATTATGGGAACAGTTGCTGGACTTCAGTGTCTTTTGTAAATGATCAGTGTCCGACCACGGACTTACCCAGCTGTTAGAGGCTGATGACAAGGACCACTGGTTTTGGTTCACCACTAACAGCTTTACAGGAAAGAAGTATCAGACATGTTAGATACAGGCCTCCTGTGCCCAAGGCCTGCAGTATCTTGGAATTTGCAGCATTGTGCATGCAGAGGCATAACTAGAAACTCTGGCTCCCTGAGCAGTGATGTCGTGACATTGTGATACTACTTCCGGGTTCCTCCTGGAGGAGGAGGTGCTGGCTCCTTCAAGGGGGAGCCTCCACAGGAGAAGGAAATGGGGCATGAAGCTGCCAGTGCCTCCTCTCTGGGGAGAACCCAGAAGAAACTGCCTTGCAACTCCCTTGGCATAGCGCCTGGGGCAGGTGCCCTTCAGGCTTCACCCTAGTTACGCCTCTGTGTGTGTGCAAGATCCTTGTTTCAAGGTTGCTTTGGAGCCTTTGCTGAAAGGGAGGGTGGCCCAGCCCTGGCAAGGTGTTGGAGTTGGTACAACTCCGTCTGCTTCCAAGAGGTGGCAGGATACTGTGCATTGAAAGGGTTAAGCGATGACCCAGTGTCACAACACTTTACCTGTCCCCTTTTGAATGACCTATGTGGGGGTGTGGCCCAGACCCCATATACCCTTCCCTTCCTCCGAGCACGCTCTCTTTTTTTTTCCTTCTTCGCTGACCACTGACCCGTCGGGATGGCATGCAGCAGGGTTCTGCTGGTGACACCATCTTGACTGCATGGCACACGCAGGACGAGGCAGCCTTAGGGCCTTGTTGTCTATTAAGTTAGTGTACCTCTGAACATATTCAGATGCTGTAACCATACTTCTATTGGAACCTTGAGTAAATGACTTTCTTTTGAAACTTCAACCAGTCATTGTTGTCTGTTTTTATTGATTAGCAGTCAGCCAGGTGTGGGAGGCTCCCTGGGTTGATTCCCAGCAAGAGGGGGGGTCTGCTGCTGAAGCTACTCTGCTTCCCCCCTAAAGAGGAAACCAGTTTTAAGAAATTCCTCCAACACAAGGTACATCACTTCCATAAAGAAAGCTCCAGGGATCTCTAGTTAAGAGGTAGTTAGCCAATATGGGAAAGACCGCCTGAGACTCTGGAGAATGTCTGCCAGTCAAGAAGACAATACTGTTTTAATTCAATACAAGATAATTTCATGCATACATAAGACGACATCTTCTGGTTTATCGTATTGGCTGGTGTTTTTCTCTGCCATTGAGATTCTCTTACAGCCCAGCAATATCTTCATTTACTTGAAAGTAAGTCTCATTTTGTTCAATGGGGCTTACCTCCTCATAAGTGTGCTTGGGATTGCAGCCTCAATCAGCTTGTGCTCTTCCTGTTATGAGTTCTGAATTCCCCAGGGTCTTATCTGCCCCTCTCCATTTTAAATTAAAACAAAAGCAAAAAAGAAAACAGTTATCTTGTTCCCTCTTGACTTTGTGTGACTAACTCAGCATGCATTGATGACTTTGGGGTTCAAATGAAAGGTCAGGGAGCACTTGATCAAACAGAGGGACTGACTGGACAGCAGGACAGAAGGGAAAGGAAGACACCCCCTTGTTAACAACTCAGAGCTAATGAACCTTTTCTCATTGCCTAAATGGGCATAAATACACACATCCTCTGAAGAACTGTGTGCAGCAGGGGTCTGGGGGGAGAGGGGCGGCTGGTGGGGGGGAAAAGCGAACCAATTGGCAGCAGAAGCAAAAAGCATTGGGCCCCAGTGAAGGGAGTGGTGACTATCCCAGATGGGACCAGAAGGTCCTGTCCCCACAGCTGCCCATTCTTAACCATACCATTGACATGGAAATGAGGACAAATTGATGGCACCATTTCCATTGTGGTGGGTCCAGGGCAGGCAGGCCCACCCATTCTGCCACCCACTGCCAGCCTCATCCATCATCCTCCTGCCTACTGCTGCCTGGGAGAAGTGCTTGCCACGCACCACAGCATCAGGCCCCGGCTAATGAGATTAAACGGGTCATAAATAGCCCTTAATAGAGTGCAGCAGCTCCACACCGTCTTCTCACTTCTGGCTCTGAGAGAGTCTGCCTCACTTCTGCAAGGGGCATGGTTGTCTGCACATAGCAATACAAACAGGCCCCCCTTTGATTTTGTTTGTTTGTTGTGCTGCTAGGACAAGTTCAAACCACCAAACACAGTCTTCCCCCCCCCCTTCCATGTATTGTGGCCTGACAGGTGGAACATAAGAAGCTGCCTTTTCCTGGGTCAGACTCAGACCACTGGTTCTTTGAGCTCAGTGTTGTCTGCGCTGGTTAGTAGCAGCTCTCTGGGGTTTATTTTTCACATAGTACTTTTCCTCCAAGGTGCTGATGAGGGCATGCATGTCCCCTCCCCACTCCTTTTATCCTTACAGCAAGCCTGTAGGTAGGCTAGCTGAGAACTAGCAAGTGATCCAATAAGCTTCATCCAATAAGTTTCAATAAGCAGGGATTTGAACCTGGGTTTGAATGCTCTAACCACTATGCAACACTGTTTCAGACAAGGTTTCCCCTTAGCGCTACTTGGAGATGCCAGGGATTGAACCTTTGGGGGTTCTGTGTGCAAAGCAGTCCATTCCACCTGCTGCTCCTCTGCGGTTGCTCCTAGGTTCCTGGCAACCTAGGTTCCGGGCTCTCATTACCCCGGGGCAGGCAGCCAAAGCAGAAGGGCCACATTCACCTTGATAAATCACTAGTTGTGCAGATCTTGAGCAATGGGAAAACCATGGTTAAATGTGGCAATCCTGTTCTGGCTGCAATCCTATACACACCTTCCTGGAAGTAAGGCTCATTGAACAGTCAAACTGCCTTCTGAGTAGACATGCATAGGATTGTGTCCTAAGAGGAAACTTCCAAGTCACTCTTCTTCGGACGAAGCAGTATGTGTTTGTGAGTTTGTGTGTGTGTGTACATTTATGCACCTATACCCATGTAGCTGTGCAACACACAAGAGGTTTTCCTCCTCCCCAGTGTCCCACAAAGCCATGCAGACATCATCTCTCTTAATCTGAGTAACTTTCTCCACTGATTGCCATCTGTCCCCATAAATGTCCTCTTGCTTACTTGCCTTGCTAGACCCTGAGGGCCAATTCCTGCCTCTCTGTATTCACTTTTGATGGGATATATCTACTGCCGTATCCTACATGATGTGGACTTTTGTCCACATTTTGTCCACAAGGAGCTAATTAAATTAGACACTTCCCCCTAAATCACTAAGGGGGAACACTCTGCATTGCACCTGCACATGCCAAGCTGTTGCCGCAGCAGGGGAAAGTCCTGGCAGGGTCCAATATCCTGTCTAGGACAGCCATTTTCAACCGATGTGCCATGAACGGTCTTCACATGGCACCAGGATGAGGTATAGGGCACCAGGATGAGGTATCTGGTGTGCTCCCTGGGGCATTTGGTGGGCCGCTGTGAGATACAGGAAGCTGGACTAGATGGGCCTATGGCCTGATCCAGTGGGGCTGTTCTTATGTTCTTATGTTCACATGTGCTGCAGAAGTTTGGGGGAGGGTCATTAGTAGGGCTGTTGGGGGGTGTGACCTCCACCAAGAACACAATGTGCTTTGTCAATTGTCAAAAACTGGTGGTGTGCCTTGACAATTTTAGTACTTTGTCAGCGTGCTGTGAGACAAAAAAAGGTTGAAATCACTGGTCTAGGTAGACTTCAGATCTAGCATCGGTGGTTGGTTGGTACAAATAGTAAAACCGATGCTGGTCCTAGAGACTGTGGGCCACTCTGAAGATAAAGACACTTTCTTAAGAAATGGTCCATGAAACTTGCATGTAGCTCTATTCCTCAACCCTTGCTAGCCAATCACAAGCGCAGATAATTATTTTCCAGGACCCCAAGAATAACAAAAAAGGCCAAAGGATATCATTTCTGGCTAAACATATGTTGATGGAAGACTGTACAAACCCAGAAATGCTTAAAACTCTCCACCAGGCAGCTCTCTGCACAAAGGGTACTTGCTCATGCATGTGCTTTAAATTGCTTCAGGTAGAGAGAGATGGATCACACGCATGTCTCAGCTCAGGTCAGGCTATATGGTGACTGGTAAAGGATTGAAATATCTTGTGATGAGCCAGGAATTCAAAACCTCTATTCAAAAATGCAGCAACTTCGTTGGATACAAAGTTTGCGTGTTTTTCTTTAGAGACTGGTTGCTTCCAGCCACACCAGTACAAGGTGAAAGTGATTGTATAGCCGTTTAAAAGAAGAGGGAAAGTCTTGCGGACTCCCAGCAGGACAACCTCATTCCCCCCAGTAATGTCCTGCCATTTCATTAAACTCCCTCCTCTTTTATTTAAATTCTAAAATGTAGTTCTAGGTCATGCAGCCCTCCTTTCCAGTGAAACCAGTTCATCCAGCTCAATATTGTGGACACTGACTGTCAGCAACTCTCCAGGCTGGAATCATTCCCAAGAACTCCTGGAGACTGAATCTCAGGGTTTCTTCTTGTAAGGCCTATGTTCTGCCACTGAGTTATGGCTTCTACTCTGTACTTGGATAGTACAATGCAGCATGAGACTACATTAAGGATGGTGTTACTTTAATGTCATGCCCTTATTCTCCTATTCATCCAATAGATCAGGATGCTTGGCCAACTCTTTCTGGAGCATGGGCCAAATCGCTCCAGTTTGAGGCATTCACACAGACCAATCCCTTGGCTCCAGTTTTTTAAATCAACAGTGGATTTCACTTCTGGATGGATTGGTCCTGACCCTGAGGTGTGTTGATCCTGTCTGCTTTGGCCAGCCTTGTGGGAAGAGACTAACTCCCTTCAGATTGCCTTGGGCTTGAAGGGACAACTCAATTCCTTTTCCTTGACTGGATCTGCTGATGTGCAGTGCCCTCTGCTGACCCTTTGAGGAATGTTCAAGTTCAAGAGAATACTGTAACTGGATGTCCTTTAACACGCAGATGGTGCTTTTGGTCCTGTATAAGAAAGCAGGAGGCTTGAACCTTGAAGCCACCTTACCTTGAATTAGGATTTCTAACTCAGTATTGCCTACCAGGAGTGGCACCAGTCCAGAGTTTTAGGCAGGGGTCCTACCTAGACATGCCGGGGACTGAACATTAGACCACCTGCATGTACAGCATATGTACCACTGAGCTATGAGACCATCCCCAAAGTTACGTGACGCATGGCTTAGCAAAATCCCGGCATTTTTACTACATCTTTTACTACATCTTTACTACATCTGCATTTTACTACACAGTGCTACATCTTCTCTTCCAGAGGCTTCCCATTCGGTGATCTCTGTGCAACTACCTTGGTTTCGCTTGCAGCTGATCACCCCCTGTACCATGTAGACCATTAGTAACAGGTGCATTTTTATAGTGTAGATTTATGCTCCATTGTATCAGTAAAAATCCAGGGCAGTCCACAAGGGCCATGGAAAAGTTGTATCAACTAGGGCCGTACAGTGCACCATTAAGAGAGTGAGCTGTAAACAGCAAATCCCATGTCAGGCAGGAACTCAATGATCAGCTTGCCTGTGGCCATTATGTCTCAGCTCCCACACCTGTACGATAAAGATGATTTTACTGGCCTACCTTACAGGGCTGTTGCAAAGATTGCTGAAGTGGAGTATGTGAAGCATATAGGGAAAGTCCTATATAAATTCTGAGTAGTGGCATTATTACTGTGAAGTCATCATCACCACATTACTTAACGATGGTAGTAAGAATATGCACCAGGTAATGGAATGAATTCTTCGGACTGATTTTCTCTTCTTCTCTAAGAAGAGTACGGTAATTATTTGCCAAACCCCTAAAACTCAGCTGAAATTTAAGCAGTCATGAAGTGACTGGTTACTAGACAATATGTTTACTGGTTATTGGACAATATGCTTGAACATTTTTTGATATTGTATAATGTCAGGTTAATTTATTTAGCTCATTCAAAATCTTGATTGATAGTGATTTCTGGAGAGTTCGGATTGTTTGATCTCAATTGTTTGATGGTTTAGTATGTTTGATTTGAGTGGATGATTGGTTTGTACAGGTCCAATCTTGTTATATATTTGATCTGAATTTTTGAACCATGAATTTAACTCAACACAGATGACCACTGCAAAGGATAAGGACCGTGCCAATCCTGGGGGGCGGGGGGCGAGAGGACGCATCGCTTTACAATTCAGGCTTAAACATTGCTTTACAACAGTAAGAAAAGCCATTTTCAAACCTCAATTGTAAAGGGATGCATTTTTTACCCTTTTCCAGGGATCAGGCAGGCAGACAGGCAGTCTTGGACAATTAGAACCCAGTCCTGAGCTCTCCAGCACTGGCGGTACATGTGTACCACCAGCTCTGGGTATTGCAAATGTGCCCTAAAGCATGTTTGTGGCACTCAGGGCAGAGGGAGCACTGGTGCTGGGCCTCGGCACTGGGAGGATGCCAGCAAAGAAAGGCCAGGGGTAAGTAGCACTGCTGGGCAGCAGTGCAGCTTTTCAGGGCAGGGGGGAGGCATTCTGGGAGAGCAGAACAGGGAGAGGGATTGGCCTGGGAGGGGTCAGAGTGATGGAAGCCTCCTCTGCCGGATCCTATGCCCCCGCGTTGGGCTGCAAAGCCCGATATGGGGCTTCTCAAGTCTGCACCAGCAAAATAACTGGCACAGACTCAAGTAGCCCCATGGTGAGGCCTGATACTTTCCTCGGGGGAAGGGGACGAAAGTCCTCTTCTCCTGAGGAGAGCTCCAGCAGCCTCCCTGGCCCAGCTGGATATAGCGATAGCCATTTTGGTGCTGCTGTAACGGACGGTGTCAGGGAGAATAGGACTGGGCTGCCCAAAATGCAACCAAAGCCAAAGCAATTCTCAATGGAATGTGAAAGCTTTTAAATACTTGCGCATCTCATTCTTCAGAGAGCTAGGGCGAAGTGAGATGGTTGCTTGCGCTTCTAATTGCCTCTCCACAACAATAACATAATGGGACACGTTTTTAAGTTTTTTAAAAACTGCTTTTATTTAACAGGGTTTTCAGCACCCACAAGGGTTCCAGGAACAGAACCCTGGCAGATGATGAGACATGACTGCAATTAGAAAATGGTTTGGATGACTTTTATTTTAAATTGTTAATTAGTTGCATAGTAGTATCGGAAGGGGAAAGAGAAGTATTTCACTTTGCATCTTGGTTCATTTCCATCTGAGCTGACAGTATGGATAGTACAAAGTATAGCAATTTGCTGATAAAGTTACGGAAGGGGATACACCTCTGCTTTTTTGAGTGGATACGTGTAAGTGCTCAGTGCTTTCCAATCAGTGGTGGTACTTCACCACATGACAGGTGGTACTTGGCCCAGCTGCCATGGGGTTTGCGTGACACTGCTGTACCTTGCCTGACCCCACCAGAAGTGGAGATATAGTGCACTAGCAGGTCAGGTGGCAGTTCAGCCCTTTTAAAGAGGCACAGATTGTGGAAGGAGGATACACAACAGAGGAGAGATCAGAGGCACCAGCAACCAGAGAAGCCTCTACCTTGCAGGAACATATATAGATAGGACAAGCCATCTGCTCCTGCACACAGCAGCCATCTCTGGTGCCAATGGTGTCCACAAAGGTTGCACTCAGAAAATAGTTATTGCAAAAAAAAACTAACCAACCTATAAATAAAAGGTATGGAGTTAAAAATCTCTGCTATAGCTCACCTTTGCCCTAACCCTTTCCTTTTCTAACCACAAGGTGGTGTGCTTGTGCTTCCAACAGTTTACCTGGTGGGTGCATGGGATACAGAGGCCCTGCAGAACCATGAAGTTGTAACTGGCATATGCCTCTAGCTGTGGTGATGCAATAAGCTGAAACGAAGGAAGACGCTGTAGCGGAATGGGAAACTCTCTAAACTCGCTCTGTACTACAGTATGTTTCAGAGGGCTAACTTTGCTGGGAACAAAACAAACTGTGCTTCTGTGTCACCTTAAAGACTAATTGTGGCATCAATGCTCAAGGCTCTGAGCTCCCAGATTCATAGTAGTCTCCTAAGCACTATATATTATGAGTGCATGGAGAAGACTTTTTTTTTTTAAGCAGATAAGACAAAAGTCCACATTGTGTAAGATATGGCAGTAGCTGTAACACATCAAAAGTGAATAATAATACTAATCAGAGTAGGTGTAAGCCACTCCCAAAGAATAGGCGAGTCACTGCCTCACAGCTCTCACCGCTTCTAACATGAAAGTGATACTGGCCTACTTCTTAGGGCTGTTGTAATGATTAGTTTAGGTAACACTTGCAGACTATGTTCTACGTACCCCCTGCTGCTGCTGCTATTTTCACCTAACAAGGAAGAATTGCTTTCTGTCGTAAGCCAGCTGCTCCCAATTTTTACTGGATTCAAATTTGCTGGTGTGCTCAGATGCCCTTGGGGATGCTGTTCTGTTGAAGAATGGCAACTTCCAAGACTGCTATAGAATGTCTCCCAGCTTGTGTCACAATAAATATGTTTGTCTTGAAGGTGCCACAGAGCTTTGTGGTTTTTAGTGCAACAGACTATTCTTGAGCACAAGTGTGAGTGTGAGTGATATAAGCGCCCACCTTTTCCCTCCATCATGGAACTCTAGGCAGCATACATGGCGGTCCCAGGCAGTCACCCACTGAGACACTGAGCTGACCAAACCTAGACCTGCTTAGCAAAAGCAAGAAGGCTACAAGATGTGCCTTCAAAAAATGTTCTGAGACCATCATAGCCACCCCTGCTGGATTTGGTTCAGTGTATTCACTTTGGGTCTTGAATGAAGGTAGTTAAAGATGAAGCAGAAATGTCCTCTCTAAGGGCCCAATCCTAGCCAACTATCCTGTACCAGTGCAACCGCAGTGCAGCTCCAAGGTAAGGGAACAAATGTTCCCATACCTTGAGAAGGCCCCGTGACTGCCCCCCCACAAGATGTAGTGCACACCCCATTGGCACAGCTGCACTGCCACTGGAAAATTGAATAGGATTGGGCCCTGAGTTGCTAGTCAGTTCTTCCCTTGGAGCCAGCTCTATGGATAGAGATCACCCAGGCACGAGGCAAGGCTGCCTCCAGTGGCAGGTAGGCATGGGTGGCACCCTGTGCCCATTGGCCACCTCCCCTACTCTCATTAGCGCCACACACCTCCTCCATCTCCATTCTGTCATTCTGTTTTAAGAGAGAGAGGCAGAGTGGGGGGATGACGACAAGAAAGCCCACTTCTTCTCACAGTCCCTTTCTTCCTGCACTGCTTTACCGTTCTATGTTGAAAAAGAGTGACAGAGTGAAAATGGAGGAAATGAGTGAGCTGGTGGCTGCTATTTATTCATTAAAGTCATTAAGTTCACAGGCTAAACCATGTCATTTGGCCAACCACATATTTTCAGGGATCCCCCTCCCATTATTCCAGAGTACCCCCACAACACAGTTCAACAACATCCATTTTATGCTCAACATTTTTGAGTAGGAGCTGGTGGAAGATACTTTTTCCTTTTACACAGAAAGAACAGACACTCACAATCACCCAGTGGGTCAAGAGATTTATTGGGCTTGTCACCTGTTGGGAAATGTACATCCAGTGAAGAGACAAATGTTTATGATTCCCTCTTGGCCTCCCAATAGTCCCATAAAAACTGTGCTTCTGAAATAACCCTTAAATAATTTTTATTGTTAAAAAAATGGCCCCAGCCCGTTCCCTCCCCTCTTTGGTCTCTCTTAGGGGAAGTCCTTATTCACTGGAGGAACATTTCTATGCTCCCTGTAGAGTGCAGGTAAATAAATAATGCTGTGAGAGAGGAGAGGAGACTTCCCATCTAACTGCACCACCCAAATACTGGGCTAAATATTGGAGTGGTGGAGGCCTTGTGCATTATGCTGCTACAAGGGACACAACACATTCCTGATGAGCAATACTGGGTTGTCCAAATACCTGCACTGAGGAACGAAGCTGGTGTCAGATGGGAGGGGTGGAGGGCAGGGAAGGGACCGTTCTGGTTATGACTGCAGCCCAACAATGGGCGGCTTCACATGTAACTATTTCCAACATGGATATTACTTGCATGCGTGAACACTTTGTGTGCACCAGCCTTGCAAATAAATCCCCAGAAGTTACTAGCCCACAAAAATTGCTAGTCATTTCTGGCACACTGACAAGCAGAGAGAGAGAGAGAGAGAGAGAGAGAGCACATTGTACTGCACAGCCACCTGGAAGCAATTTAGCTCACCACAAGTGATTGCGCAAGTGGCTATTTACAAGTCTGCTGTACGCTGTCACTTGGGACAGGCACATATGACAATTTTTCTGTGCACACACGCAGCATAAAGCCACAGTTTTTCAAGGCATGTGTGCACATCCTACAAAATAAACATGTGGGGGCTCATTACACATTACGGTGTCCATGCACCAATCCTTGTAGAAAATGCATACATGTGAAGTGGCCCAGAGCATGGAACTCCACATTACCTTGGTAAACATGTCACCCCAAATTCCTGTTTACCAAGATGATGTGAATCCAGAGATAAGGGGTATAGAGTTATGCTTTGGTGCATGTTTAAAAGAAGCTACCCCCCCCCCCCATACACTACCGCAGTGATTCTTCTCAGCATATGACTTCCTAAGTCATTTTCCTCTCCAATCAGGCTAATTTGTATTCTTGTAATCTGGCTGGGGAAAACCCAGGCTAAAAATGACGGTAATGGTCATTTACCGGGGAGGGGGGACGGGACTGGGGGGTTACACACCCTTCCTGACCACTTCCTGCAAATGCCTCCCTCACCCCTGCATTGACTTTTATCTCATAACATCTAGTTCTATCTTGAGACACTCTGTTATTTACAAGAATACCCAGGACAACTCTAACAGGCCTTGTCTGCAATGGGTGATGTGTGCCTGCCCTTTCCTCCCATCCCTGAGCAGAGGCTTCAGAAACACTTCCCTGGGATAGAGATTCCAACTGGGGTGGTGCTCTGATGGAAGATGAGAGTCCAACAGAACACGTGCCCCTCTGGTACCTTCAAGAAGCAAAAGGAGACCTAAAAAAAAGGTGACGGAATCCATCCTTCCCCACTGCTGCTGCTTCTCACACACCTCCATTTGCAAATAGGGGATTGCCAGCATCTGCCCTCCAGTGTTCAGCCTCCAGGTGACTTTTTCAAAGTCACTTTGTGAAACATGTGAGTTACCCTGCCCCTTGTTAAACTACCTGACCCACTCTTTGGTAAACCTCACCAGATTTGGTTACAACTAAAAGTAAGGTGAAACGGTAGATTCCCTAACCTGCTACCCCACCCCGCCATTCTTTCAGTGCATGTTTAAGTGTGGAGTGATTCTTTCACTTTGTGTTGGTGAATATAAGAACCGAAGCAGGGGCTACCATTATTCTAGGCCAAATCCAACTCATCCACATAAGACTGTGTGACTTCTCTGGTGTCTTCTCTCTCACAATCCATGCCCTTTTCCCTGCCAAGCCCCAGCACCCACCCTGTCCTTCACTGCCCATAAGCCCCTCTGATTGACAGTTAGAAATAATTCTTCCCCCTACCATTCCAACAATGGAGGAGCCCCCCCCCCCCGTCTCCTTTACAGCTACTTTGCATTTCGCAATACTGTTGGCCACAATGAGGAAGTGCAAGAAGGAGCACAGCCCTTGAAGGGAGGCACTTTCATAGATGTGTGCTCCCCACTGCCTCCTTGCAGCTGCTCAGCTGCACCAGAGCATGCACACATTGTATTTTCCTAGTCTGCATGGAGAAGGACAGGATTTTTGCCCTGTTCATCCCAGGTTTCAGGACCTCCACTCACTACCCGCATCCACCTGGTTAGCTCCCTCTTTGTATCAGAGGCTCTTGAACCAAAATAGCAGCATATGGCCCTGGCATTGGGCGTCCCCTTCTATAGCCACAAAAGGCCCCTCAGAGTCAGAAGAGGAATTAAAACCTCCCTTCACTCTTATGCATGGGAAAAATTCTGAGGAGCCAGTGACTTGGTCCTGTGGCCCCACTCTCCCCCACCATCAGGATTCCGGAGACCATCCAGTCCCTGACCAATGGCAGACGACCTGGTTCCTCCCTCTTTCAGGGGGTATCTGATCCTATCAGCTCAGCTCTCAAACTGTGCTGTAGCCAATGGGTGGAAGCTTTCTGAAGCCAGGAGCATGCGGCCCAGGCGATAGAGCAGTGCAGAGTACCAATGCACACCTTCCAGTTCGGTCCGGTGGCCACCAGCCAGGCTGTGATAGAGTCGAAGAGGCCAAAAGGCCAGCTGTGCCAGGTGGTGCTCCTGCACCAAAGCAAAACAAGAGGCAACCATTTCGTCCACCACCAGAGTCCCATGCCTGGTGAGGGGAGCATAGGCCCCAATGTCCATCCTCACAGAGACAGCCGTGACCTTGGCTGGCCGTAGCTCACCCCCCTCTGTCACCAGGACATAAAGGCCTGGATGCACTCGGCTAGCAAAAATAGCCTTTACAGGTGCCGTAGCATTCTCCCCCACAAAAAGGAGGTGTGCTGCGGTGAGGGCAAGGCGGCGGGGTGGATCTTGTGTCTCAATGACATGGAAAGCAGTTTGTGCAGATGGTGCCTTGTCCAGAAATGTCAGGAATTCACTGTATGTGGGGCGGCCGTGCTCATCCATGGCTTGTACCCGCTGCCCAGGCTTCAGTGCCCATACTGGAATCTTGGTCCCACTCTCTAGTGTTGCCAGTGCCTGGGCTGGGAAACAGCCTCCTGTCTTTGCTGCTGCTGAATGCTCTAGACAAAAGAGAGAGAGAGAAAGAGAAATAAAGAGGTCAGTTGAGTTAGGCAACGGAGGCAAACTCAATGAAATCATAATATGACAGCAAGATGCACCTGCAGATTGGGGGCAGAGTGCAATACAGGGATGCATCTGATTCCACAGGTGTGGGGCAAGACAGCTCATAGGGGCATTCATTCAGCTAGGGGTGCAATCCTAACCAACTTTCTCACACTGATGTAGCCACAGCGCAGTGCCAAGGGAAGGTACAAACATGCCCTTACCTTGAGGAGGCCCCCTTGACTGCCTCCCCATTGCAGGATGTAGTGCATGCCACTTTGGCACAGCTATGTCAGTGCTGAGAAGTTGGTTAGGATTGTGCCCTAGGATGCCAAATGCACAAGATCACTGTCTCCATTAACTGATAACCAGCACATTAGGTTCCACACTCATAGTGAGTACTGTGTATCTATACTACAAGCTTGTATTGATTTTATACCTGGTTAACTGTCATGGCTTCCCCAAAGAATGCTGGGAATTGTCGTTCGGTGAAGGTGCTAGTGGGTGATCTCCCCATTCCCCTGCATTAGTTTCCAGGGTTTCCTGGGGAAAAGGAAAGACTGTTGAACTAGTCTAAGTCTGTAGTGTAGATATACTTTAAGTCTCAAAGATGGGTGACAGAATGTATTTTGTTGAACACCATACAATAAACACAACAAATGTCTCCAGTACAGATTTGGCTAAAATGGATGTACTTGAGGCTTGAATACATTTACTGGAGCAAATCTTCATAAGCCTGTTCCCTTTGGACAGAACCAGGGAAGGTATCCACCATAGCTCAGCAATGGAGCATGTGCTCTTTCCCAGGTGAAATCCCTGCCACCTCCAGTTCAAAAATTTTGGCCAACAAAGTCGGGAAAGACCCAACTTCCAGAGACCTTTGACAGTTACTAACAGAGTACTGTGCTAAATGGACAGGCCTGTCTTTCCCCACCATTTGCAAGGCTGAGTTCTCCTTCCACAGGGAACAGCCAGCACCTCCCTATCCACCTCTGGGTCTGACATGCTACTGAGTTGTCCGATCACTTGGCATGTGGTGCACTTCATTTGTTTCCGTTCAGCCACGTGTACAGTGGTAATGTGCGCAGGGCAAGGAAAGCTGATGTAGCTCCCAAGAGAGTGAGCCGTGAAGTCCTTGGCTCACATCTCACTTCAGCCACAAACTTCTGCAAGCCTTCCCTTTTCATTCTCAGTCAGCCTCATGCCCACACCTGCAACATGGGATTGACGAGACTGGCCTACTTTACATGCCATGGTAAGAATGGCATGGAACGGCAGGAAATGGCTGCTAAACTCTGACCATTTGAAGAAATTATATACATGCTAAGTGTTATCACAATGTGGAAGGCAGAGGAGAGGATGCCAAGGTACAAAATGTAGTAGACACTCATTCCACAGTGATGCTTCTTCATTGTTTGGGGTTTAGCACATGACTGAGGCAATTAGGAGCCGCTGACCAACAGTGCCCTCTTGATCGTACCATCCATTTGTCAAATCCAAACAATCAAGCATCATAATGGAATTCTGTCCCAAGGGACACCCACTAGAGCAGCTATTTTCAACCAGTGTGCAGCAGCACATTGGTGTGCCACAAATGGTCCACAGATGTGCTGCAAGAGTTTGGGTTGGATAATTAGTAGGGCCATTGGGGATATGAGCCCCCCTTCACATTGGCAGCATGGTGTGCCTTGTCAATTGTCAAAAATGGATGGTGTGTCCTAAAAATTTTAGTGCCTTCTGAGTGGGCCATGATGAAAAAGGTTGAAAATTGCTGCACTAGAGTCTAACACAGCTCGTAAGGAACACTAGAAGAATGCATTGTGTCATGTGTGAATGTCATGGATGGGCTAGCCCTGCTCACATGTCTTCTATAAGATCTTTTTTTGGAATCAGGTAGTATTCAGTGGCATGATTAAGCTGGTATTGGAGCTGGAAGGAATAGGTGGTGGTGAGCCATTTTTAATTACTACACCCTCTTTCTCTCTCCAGGAAAAAGCAAGAATGAATCTGAAAATGTAGTATGAAGCATTTAAAAGAGAAAATAAAATGCTTACAGAAGTTGTGAGAGAAAGGGAGAAAAACCAGATTGCACAAGCTTGGTACAAAAATAAAGGGCATTTAACAGAATACTTAAGGCAGGCCAGCTGCCTAGGACACAGGCTACTTTAGCCACATAGAAGTTGTCCTATGCACCATGGAGTCTGGTGTGTTCCTTCCCCTGCTCCCATCCTAACACTGGCCAAGGCCTTCCTTCTTTTCTGAGTGCTTCCCATTCCACCAGCCTGGAATGTTAGAAGAACACCTCCTCTCACATGCCCCCAGGTGTGAATTCCCACAACTTAGCAAAGCCTCTGTTCAGGATAACCTCCCAGCTATGGACTCTTACTCTGCCTTCCTTCTCCACCTCCATCCAAGCTGTCATCCCTTTAGTGTCCATCCAATACTTTCTCAGTAAGACTGTGCTCCATCAGTCACTCTCTGCCAAGCCAGTGTCCTCTCTAGGAACTTTGTAAAGTCCCAACATCCTGCTAGAATGCCGGCATCCAGATGCAGGCATCCCTACAACATGTGCAGTATCAATGGAATGGAAAAGGAAAATGCTTTCCTACTCCTGCTAATTTGCTTAGAGGAATTGGGTTAAATGACCAATCTGGACAGATCATCTGGCAGCCGTGAGTGCCCAGATTGGACAATGCATGCCCCTCAATTTAGCACAACCATTCAGTTCTTAATAAATCCACCACAATATATTGAAATTTGACGTGCAGTTTTGCAATAACAAGGCCTTTGGAACCTAAAGCCAAAAAGGCAGAAGCTCATTGTGAGGCCTCCCCGTGGAGGGAGGGGAGGGCCCGCCCGGCCTTTCCAAGGGGGACCCCCTTGTGGAGGCCTCAGAACAGTTTACCAGAAGAAGGGGGGTTGTGTCACCCGGTTCCCCCTCTTTTGGGTTGGCAGCATTTGCCAGTCAGGAGCAGGGGCTGCTAGCAGCAGATCCTCCTGCCTGCTCTTCTTACTCCCAACTGCCTTGTCATCCCTGGCCTCCAGGTTTATGTAGGGCAGTCCCCTTCCCTTTGGCCCCTCCCCTTCCTTCACAGGGATGGTACAAAAAGGGCCTGTCTCTGGGACTGCCCTCCCCTGGGCTTACCGCAACTCCTCCCCTTCCTCTCTCTGTTTCCCTCCCACCTCTTCTCACCTGGAGCTGCCAGGTTTGTTCCTGAGAGGGCTGGGAAGGCTGCTGCCTCTGCCTTTGGGGGGTGGGCTGGCCCTGCCCACCTGGGTCCTGTAGCTCTGCATATGACTCGGGGAGGTCCAGCTGTGGGCTCCTGATGTCACAGCCAGGTACCCTGCCTGGCAAGGTAGGCCCTGGCTGGTTGGGCGAGGGAGTGCTCCCCTTCCCCCCAAGGCGGGGGAGGGGCGGTTGCCCAGCAGCCGAATGGCCTGCGTCCTGTCTCCCCGCCCTCCAAGGCAGGGGGCAAAGCGGGGGGGGGGGTTCCTCTGCTGTGCCTTGCCACCCACAGGATTGCCCAGGCAGCCTATGGGGAGGTGGCCCCATGTTCCACCGGCTTCCTCCCTGATCCTCTGGCCCAGAAGCCGTCTCCCTGGGTAGGTTGGAGACTTGTGGGAGGAGGGGAACCCCGACCTCATTTAACAAGGTCTCTTGGCTGGCACAAATCTATCCAGGAGAGTTCAAGGCAGCACAGTCCCCAGTGCCACAGAGAAGGGGACTGTGCCATTCTCTGGCTGGGCCAATCTCTTTTTCCATCGCTGCCCTCTCTTGGTGTGTCTCAGACAGATGGAGATTCAGTTGCTGGGCCAAGCATTGTACAATAAAGGCTGGGCAAAGGCACCTCCTTCCCATCAGCCAGAGACCCTGTCATTCTGGAAAGGACCAGGGTACCAGCAGGTCATGCTAATAGGAACAAAAGGCCACAGTCAAACCCAGGTACTCTGACCAACAGGGGAAGCCCCACAGCATCTAATCCTGACAACCAACTTGGACCCCTGCTGTGCTCACTATTGATATGCTAGACCAGGGCTTTTCAAACTGGGGCATCACCACACCCCAGCATGTGGGCCCTGGCCTGTTTATCCTTAAGGGACAGGGGCAGCCTGGAGGCAGGGAGGAGGCAGCGGTGCAATCCCCAGGATCACACCACTGCCTTCCCCCCGCCCCCGCAAGAACTTAGAGCGGCTCAAACTCTCCCTGAGAGTTTGAAAACCACTGTGCTAGATCAAACAGTGCTGTCCTCTGTTGGACAAAATCCATGTTTCTGGATCACACACAAGAAAAGTATCACAGTGGAGAGGGCAGGGGAGCACTTGTAGGGCAACGTCATCTGTGGTTTCAGCAACCAGACCCCAGAGCATAGATGATCATGGTCCTGGGCCAAGTTGTACTAAAAATTGTAGGAGGCAGGCCACACCTAGATGTCCTTATGGCCCAGGCAACGTTTTTGGCCTGGGATCAATGGCGAGACTGCATTCTTCTGCAGTGCCAGGGCTGATTAGTTCCCTAAGTCAGGTTGCGCCAGCAATCCTACTCATATCAGCTGTGATGGCAGAGTTCCGGCAAGTGGAGAGCAAGTTAGTAGTACAGTTGTCCCACAGTGACACCAATAAGCAAACATTGGATGATACATTAATGAACAGCATGGTCCTTCCATTACCACCACACTTTCCATCTTCTGAAGCCTTTCATTCTTTATCTGTGCCGCTCTCCATCACCCCACCCCCTCTTGCTGATGCCCTCCCAATCCCATCACGAGGCTGGTCCTTACCAGATTTAACAGAGCAGTGGATGTGAGCTTTAGACTCATAGTAGACCCAGTCGAAGCCAGCCTCCACCGCCAAGCGGGCCAGCATGCCGTACTTGTTGCGGTCCCGGTCTGATGTGGTGATGTCGACAGCCCGGCCTTCATAGTGCAGCGACTCCTCAGAGTGGTGGCCATCTTCATCCCAACCCTCTGTCACACGGAGCTTCAGTCCCGGCCACTGGTTCATAACAGAGATAGCCAGCGAGTTGAGGCGATCCTTGCAACGCTGCCAGGAAGGGGAGATGACAGAACAGGACAGAGATCAGCACCACTGACCAACGTATAAAAAAGACCAGTACTGGGCAGTATTGGGCAGCCAGCCCACTTGCCAGCTGAGCTACAAAAAGTCAGGCTTGCTTCACACCTGCGGCAAAATGTAGAATCCTGAGATGGGAAAATGGACTGTACCACTGCAAACTGTAGAGGAAGTGCCATTTCTGCATGTTCATCTATGTTTAAAAAAAAAATCACTCCTTGCAAGCAGAAAACACATTTGGAAAAGGTTCTAGCCAATCTGCTCTTTGTCTTAATTTTCTGCTTCCAGGGTTGTTATTGCTGTTGTTTTAAGACAGTGGACCATTCAAAACTGTGATTTCCCCGTCTGCAGTCTGAAGTGATACAGTCCTTATACCATTTCAGAACTCTTCCATTTGATACCTCCTCATTATGCTGCATGGGTAGACCAGCCCTCAATCCATGTGCCTTACAAATTAGAACCTAAACTAAGATTTAAGAGAATCTACAGACAAAGTATCTCATGTTCTAATCTAAAGCAAGCTCCACCTAATAGAATCATAGAACTGGAAGGCATCTTAGAGGGCATCTAGTCCAGTGCTTCTCAACATGGAACATGTGGCCCTCCAGGAGGCCATGCCATTCTTCTAGGGAGCCACATGGAAGAAAATGAAACATTAGGGGGCCACCCAAACTTAACTGCCAGAGGTAAATGAGGTTCAGAATGGAGCCACAATTTTAAAAAAAGGTTGGGAAACCCTGGTGTAGTCCATCTCCTACTCTGAGCAGCCAAGTGCTATAACAGTGACTCTCAAACTTTTTGGTCTGTGGAGCCCTTCACACTTCTAAAAATTATTGCAGAGCCCAAAGAGCTTTTGTTTACGTGAGTTCTAAATATCGATGTCTACCTCACTAGAATTTAACCCCCGGCTTAGGCATTAAAACTAAGGGTTAGGCATCAAAGTTTGTTGGGTCAGGGCTTATAGAACAAATGTTTTGGGAAGAGCAGGCTTACAGTACAAATGGCAGGGTTTACATGTAAGCTACCTGCTATTCTCTGTAGGAGGAGAGGCTGTGGAAATTCTGCCTGCAGGCGTGCAGTTTAACCCCCAGCTTAAGCATTAAAAAGAAGGCTGAGGCTGCAATCCTATCCAATCCACCCCAGATATATGCGGGGCTACCACTGTACCTGTCTCATCAAATGCTGGGTAGACCTGACCTCCTCTATGAGGAATCTCTCAAGGCAAAGGCCTGGTCTACCTGACTTTCGAATGCTGGATAGACCTGTCCTCCAGGGGTGAGGAAATCTAGAGGTGGAGACCAGGTTTACATGCTGCTTTGAATTCTGTGTAGACCTAGCCTCCTCCAGGGGATCTCAAGGCAGATGCCAGGACTACCCATAGCTTCAGGTGACAAGGCTTGGGGCTGTGAGAGCAGTCCATCCCAGGCACTAGTGGCACTAAGTATGCCACAGAGTGTTTTATTGGTTCCTAGTCTGGGAGGGGAAACCCTTGCTGGGAAGATTATTCTTTTGTCACTCATGTAACTGATGGCAGCTCCTGCCGGCCCTCTTTTGCAACAGTCCTTCCCCTACAGCACAGACCCAGGGAAGAGGGCAAGAACAGGAGAGTAGATTTGCTCCTTTCCACCCCATTCTTCAGTAGAACTGAATCCAATGTAAGAGCTGCTGGTAGGGCTTGTGGCATGTGCTCACAGAGCACCTGAAGGGGTCTGATGGAGCCCCAGGGTTCCGTGGAGCACAAACACTGACCTAGAGCATCCCTTGCGGCAGCATTTCTCTGTGGTCCCCTTTTTCTCACCCAGCTGGACACTGTCGTCCATGCCAAATGCTTGGCCCAGCCTCCCATCCTGAGCTCCAACTCAAATTGCCAGGAGTACTCTCAACTTCAACGCAATCCTATAGCTTTACCTTCTCTACCATTTCTCCCTTCTTCAATTCATGCCCTCTGGCAACTGACACTGCCAATTAGCAGATGAATCCCCACTTCCGGGAGGGAGGCAAGCACTGCCATGGGAGAGTGATCTGACAGTCAACAAGGAACACTGACTATCGGGCTTGCAAGGGTAACACAACCCAATATTTTCACACAGCAGGAAATCAATCAATCAATGCTGTTTGGAGCCCCTCAGTTTCTTCCCTAGAAAACTTCATTGCTGGTCAGTTGAAGCCCCACTTCACCTACTGCCAAAGATACAGTTCAGCCCACTGCTCGGTAATAACATCACTTTGCTTTCTGACTTGCTGGCCTTGTCTGGATCAGGGAGAAAGCCTGATTAAATTTGCTTCCATAAGCTAATTAATCCCCTGTAGAATTCACATTTGGGGGTTTAAAGAGACATTTACAGTGAGGCTGAGACCCTGAAGAAAGGTCCCCTGTGCAAAGCAGCGAGTCATTCCTGCCCTTGGGGTGTCGCCGCTTCCTCTGTGATTTCTTGGCAGACTATAAGTGGGGTGGTTTCTGCCAGCAAGCTGGGTACCATGAAAAGGGTGCCAAACTTACGTAGTCAATTGGTCCAATTGGCATACTTGACTGTAACAGCCAAGTGCATGTGAGCTGAATACAGGGCTGTCTAGGAAAATCTGGAACATAGCATCAGGTCATACGTGGTTGACAATATCAGCCTTGGGCCATGGGGTCAAAAATGGTCCTAGCACCAGTCCAAAATAAACACTGAGAAGATTATACAGAAGCGGGAAATGACAGAGGCAAATGCGTTGACAAGTGAAATGGGCCCAGAACATTGCAGTTTAGGCTGGAAGGAATTCTTGAGGTTTGGAGAGTTCTTCCCCTCCCCGTCAGCATTGGTTAAGGGTAGCAGCAAAGATGTGGGTTGGGAGGGACGATGAGGCAACAGCAAGGCTGATGATTAAGCTCTGGGTAACATCAGACAGCAGCAGCAGCAGCAGCAGAGACTTCTGGACTGGTGAAGAGACAATTGAGTGGAGGCCTTGTCCTGTGGACTGGAGGCAAGTCCTCAGGCACCTTTAGGATTGACTACCATCTCACCAAATGCTTCCAACAGGTCCATGGCTAAATCCATCCCTCATCTGTAAAATGGGAATGCTGTACTGCCCACCTCACAGAGAAATGAGCAAGTAATTTAGGAGAGGAGTGTCAGCTGCACCACACACTTCAATAATAATATATGTGTATAAGTGGAAGCCCAAGTAAAAGTCCATGAGGGACTTTTTCTGGCTAACTGTGCTGCCCAGCACCCCAATCCATATGTCCTCTGATATCCCAGCCCAGTGTGCCTTTTTCCTTGTGTACTCTTGCCTCATAACTCCAGTGACATACTGAGTCCATTGGGCTTGGATGGCTTGGAAACATCAGTAGTGTACCAAATACATGAGAATAACACACTTCTTTCAATAGCTCTATTACTAACAGCTCACTGGAAAAACTCACCACATAAAACAGGTTAGTGTTTCTAAAACAAATCATCTTCAGGCTGACCCTAGATTCTTGTCCATCTGGGCCTAGAACTGTTCAAGCCCCTCATCTCACTGCCCCAGCCACTCACACCTTATCTACTGCAAAGCTGAAACTATTCCCCCAGTTTTCTCACAAGGCTTTCTCATCTCTTAAAGAAGCAGAGTACAACAATACAGGCTTCTGCTGCTACTGCTGCTTCAGTTACAATTCTACAACCACCAGGTAGGGGAAAGTGCTGATCAGCCACAAACCATCATAGCATCTTCCTCATTTTTCTCCACTTGCTTTCAGAGGTCTTTAGCTGTTTAAAGGCTGCTAGTGTTTGGATCCTTTTAGTTGCTTTTGTTCCAGCCCATGAGCCTGACCCACAACTGCTGCTATCAGATCTGGGGCTTTTGAACAAGCAAATCTTCAGTGTATTTATTTCCCATGGAAGTTGCCATTCAGATTTTCTTTCCTGGATGCCAAGATGCCTTGGCCCTACCCTACCTTTGATCATGCAGATTTAATGCTGTTTTGCTTTACACTTTTAAAAACATTAACAGGTGTGAATTCAAGCAGGGATTTCACCAAGTCATAGTTTTCAAGAGCTCTGCAGACACAAGCCCAGAAGGTCTTAGGGTGGAGAACCCTAAGGTCATGTGAGAATACTGAGAGAACAATTTCACTAGAAGCTTCTAAGATGGTTGGGCCTGTGTGATCTCTTGCTTGGGCCTGAACAGTCTGAGATGAACTAGAGAGAGTCTGGAGGATAACTTGTGCTTTTCCCCCTTCCCATCAATCTGTTTTGCACTGGGCTTTTCCTGTAACTTGCTTGCAATAAATAGCTGAGTTATTAGAAGAGGACTGGCATGTGTGTGTACTATTGGCTCATATCCAATCTGGAGCATGATCCCAAACTGCAATAATACGCCTGCAAGGCCCACTCTGTGACCTTGGAATGTGGCCAACTGTCTCCAAGGATGAAAGGCCTGACCCTCCCCACTCCTTAGGTCACATTTAGATCAGCCTTGAGAAGAGGGCAAAGAGTACTACAGTGTAAGGGTGAGGTGAGACCTCCCCCCACCCAGAGGAAAGGTCATGTGGCCAGGGGCGGCCTTTGTCCCTAGTAGGCTAGGGCAGGCACAGCACAAAGGACTTTTCCAGTTTCTACAGTCACACACACAAACACACATCACTGTTTGTTCTGGGCCTCAGAGATAAGGTGAGATGGAAGGCAACAAACAACTCATGAGAGGGAGAGAGAGAGAGAGAGATTTGTCTGGAAATGCTCAGTCTTAAGGGAGAGTTAGAGTTACATAGGTAGGCTCCTAACTCCAGTTCTGGCTCATTCTTTCCTATTACCTTAATGAATAACAAATATCCATTTGGAATCTTAACGGATAACAAATAATTCCATCACCTTAACGTTGCCCATGGTAGAAACCAATGAGTAGATCCATGGGTAGATCAGGCTACCCCAGCTTTTATGGCAGTCCTACAAATGAGGGGTGGGGAATTCCAGCTTCTAGCTCTTGAGAAGTTAGGGACCCAGAACACCATGTGAAAAATGCCCTTCCTGAGGCAGTGCATTCCAATACAGGCACACCATTCAGCCTTGTGGACTGCAGCTGGTCCCTTGCCCTCAAGATCTCTCCTTTTTTAAAAAAAAAACATTGTGCCAAAAAAGAGACTGCCTTCATGTGACCCTTGTGCCACTTTAAGCCATTTCTGCCCAACATTGCACATACACAACAGGGACCAAATGTGTACATCTCTGGGCCAGGCAAAATTGGGTTAAAGACCTGCTGTTGTTTGTTGCCACTTTCAGAGGTAAGTCAGAAAGCTTCAGGATGGCATGGCCCATGTGCATGAACTGGAGGAAACAGACTCACTTTTGCAGCAGAAGCTGGTGTGAGTGGTTGGGCCTGTATGATCTCCCCAAGAGGTCTTGACAGCCTCAGGACCAGACAGACAAAGAACCAGAACTACTTCTCAGTTAAGTTATACCAGTTTGTATTTCTTCAAAATAACTTTTTGGGTATTGGGCCTTTCCAGTGACCACAATCAGTAGCTGAATGATTAGGGTAAGTCTGGTATGTGCTACTGTATACATGTACCCAATATTCTTCCCATCTCTTCTGCACTAGATGCACTTGTATCTCACAGCCAGATACACAGTAAAGAGGCACTGTGCTCCACTCACCCCCACCTCCAGGGAACACCATTTTCCAGAACTTTGAACTCCTGGGAACATGACACAGGGAATAGCAGAAGAGATTCTTCTGCCTTGTGGAACTTGTGGTCAAAGGGCAGGGAAAATATTTCAAATAAATAAGTAAACCTGATGAAGGAGGTTCTCCTGACTTGAGTGCTGTTGTCTGGCAATGGTGGGAAGCAGCACATGGCAAGCATCCCAATCAGCCCTGGCTTCCCAGGGAACAGTGAGGAGTGGCAGCAGTTCCTTGCTGCCTCTGAGTTGGGTTGACCAGGCATGTGGATGGGCTCTTACATGGGCCCCAAGTTCACGCTGCACCAGGGGACACTTCTGGAGTTATCCCTGGTATGAGAGAAAGAGTGGGGGGCTCATCCAAACTCTGGACAAATTCTGAGACCAATCCACACCTCATCTAGTTCCAGGTGGAGTCAGCAGGTGTCAGTGTAGAGCTGCAGTGGGAAAGCCAATGGACACAAGGCAGGAGCGTTCATCCCTGACCTGCCAGGTTTGACAGCACACGTTCTGCTCCAGAGAGATCACAATTACGAAACTGGGCAACCCAGCTTGACACAGGAACAGGCTCTCAGATAGCATCTGGATGTGGGCTTTGCTGTAGTTGCTGGACCATATACTGTCATTTGATTTGTGCAAGGGGCTGGGTGGTGAGAAGAGATGGTCAGACAGACTAGGCTACTCTGAAACCTGGATGCTTCCTAAAAGTGGGAATTTTCTGAAAAGAGGGATGGATTCCAGAGGAAATGTTCACTGCTCCTGCCCTTCACCATTTGGGGAATAATCCAAAAAAGTTATCTGGAAAACATCAGGTGCACTGAAGGTACCATTCTGCGGGCCCACATTCTGCAGGCAGCTGTATGGAAAATGGGTCTGTAGATCACGAGGACCTTCTATGAATCAAGCACACCTAACCTCACCTTGCCTGCAACCTTTTTGCCACCTAACGTTCTCCTGCTTCCCACTTTCACAAATTATTTGGCAATCCCAGGTCTCCTTTTCCACCCACATTCTGTCCAGTAAATGTAGACTGCAGTCCTACATTCCTCATGCAGTATTAAAATGTAGACACATACAGTGTCCCTTAGCGAACTAGTTTCTTGACAACTAGTGTGACATAGGGGCTAGTGTGTTGTTCCTGATCCAGAGAGACGTGGTTTCAAATTCAATTCCTACTTAGCTTGCTGGAAGACCTTTGACACCCACTACCTGTCAGAGAAACAAGACCCTTGTAAGAATAAATTGGGCAGGAAGCCCACTGCTACCATTCCATGCTCTTTGGAGGCAGAGGAGGATTAGATTTTCGCCCAGTAACAGCAATGGAGGAGACTGCCTCACATCTCTTTTATACATCAGCTTGCACACTGTCTGTGCTCAAGAAATATTAAATATAACCTGCCATAATATCTAGACAGGGCTGATAGTTTCTGCCACTCAAACTCCTAGTGTGCAAGGGTCCCCCAGCAGGCCTTAGCATGGGGGAAGCATGTACCATGCACACCACCATGCAGCCCAAAAAAGCATCCGTAGCAGTTCAAATGCGTCCCTGAATTCAATCCCCAACCCAACTTAAGATGCTGCCCATCTCTGTCCGTCTACTTGTTTCCACTGCTTCTCCTACTCCTTCCACTCTCTAGACTCCTTCCACTCTCCACACTCTCTCCTCTGGGAGGAGCAGAGGCTGGCACATCACCGGGTAAGGAGGGCAGCATTCAGCATATCACTCCAGGTGCCAGGAGGTCTTGGGCTGGCTCTGTCAGTAGAATCTTTTCCCCACCAGGTCTGGGGCAGCAAGCAACACTCCCCCCCCGCCCCCACAAAGACACACACTGCAGCCTTTTTAGAGCCAGAAAGACCCAGGTACTGAGGCTGGGACTGGTTAGGCTTTGGCTCCTTGAGGCCAAGCAGAGGACTGGTATGTGCCTTGGCTCAGAGAGCAAGCAGCAGGAAGCCAAGGTGGGGGGGAAGGCGAGGCTCCCCTCCCTGGGCCTTATCGCCACCTCTGAGCTCCAGCCCTGCAAGTAAACAGAGACTGACATTCTTGAGAAAGATGGAGCGATAAGGGCAGGTGGGTGGGGTCCCTTTGCCTGGGCATATGTAGACCCTTGGACTTGACGAAACTTAGTCAAGAGCAAGAAGAAACCAGTGGGGGGGACGGGACAAAAGGAAGGACAACACAGGAGCAGGGACCGCACCCCTACTGCTCAGCTACTGTCCCTTTGAGCCCGGCCATGCCTCAGAAGCATTACCTTTCAGCATGCTTGCCTGACTTTACCCTTTGCAATGCTGGGGGGAGCAACTGGGAGCTACTGCATCTTTGTCTCAGTTAACCTGTTGCCTTCTTTGTTTGGTATAAAACATCACCCATCTGCAACTACTTCACAAACCCCTATCCCTCCCCCAATCTGGAGCAGGTGGGGGAGAAGAGATCATACGGAACTGTAGGTTGCCATAATGCTAACACATCTGCACCTCAGGATTGGGGGGGGGGCGCGATGTCAGGCAACCCCTTCCTTTGATGTGCCCAGCCCAGGTTGCTCAAAGCCTGCCACGAACAGAGCTGCCACCCCTGTGTGATTGTCCTCACTCCATCATGCTCTCTGTATATGCCTTAGCAGGCAGAGAACCAAGCGGCCCTGTGGCAGGTGAGAGTACTGACTCAGCAGACCTCCAGTTCCATCCCTTCGACTCCCAGGGACTCATCTGGACCATAACCCAGGCAAGCAGGCGGGCTGGGAAGGGTGCAGAGAGCTCCTTATCTGCATTCCTGGAGCCCACAGGCATTTCCCCAGTGATACCAAAAGAGCTGCACATAACTTTCGGTCCCACAGTGCCCATCCCCCAGCTGTCACCATCCCAGTTTCCTGCTCCAACGGGCGAGTTTTGTGGAATTTACAAGAGGGAATCGTCCCCTGTGTAAGCATCTCAGTCATGCTTGTGTCAACATCTTCACAATGCTCAGCACTCACCTTGCTCAAACACCTTTCCCGTAACCCTGGCTTACTGGGAGAAGGGGAAAACTGAGGCAAGGGGAAGGCAAGTGTCAGACCCACAGTGTGCAAGTCTTGTCAGGGGGTTGGAGTTCAAAGTTGAAGGGGTGGGGTGTGTCCCCCACACCAGCCTTGTTCTGTGCATCAGTTCCAATAATGTGATTACTCTGCAGGAGCACATATAACTATGGATAACTCACCAGTTTTATAAGCCACAGAACTGATCTAGGGCCCAATCCTGTCCAACTTTCCAGCACTGGTGCAGTCACAACGCAACTCCGAGGAACTCTTGAGGAAGCCTCTGTGACTGCTTCCCCACCACAGGATGCAGTGTGCACCCCATGGGCACAATTGCACTGGCATTGGCAAATTGGATAGGATTGGTCCCCTAAACAATTATGGATCTATGAGTTCTTAACCTGAGGTCCTTGGATTGACTGCCATGGTCCATGAAGACCATGATGGACCTTCTTCATGGTGTAAAAGGTACAACAAAACAAAAACATTGTGTGTGTATGTTTATGTGCATTCTTCTGGGTGGGTGCATAGCTTTCATCAGATTCTCAAGGGGGTTGTGACTTAAAAAAAGGTCACCCCTCCCATCTCTCAAGGAGTTTCTTAGACCTGTGATCATAACATTGCTGCAATTACTACAAAGTACTAAAAAAATAAAATGGCCTAACAAATGCTCTTAAAATATACTGCTTGTTTTCCAAATCTAAGCTTTTAGCACACCTCAAGCTCTTCCTGTTACTCTCACTTGCATAATGAAACAAACTCTCTCTCTCTCTCTCTCTCTCTCTCACACACACACACACACACACACACTCTCTCTCTCTCTCTCTCTCACACACACACACACACACACACACAAATGGCACCCTTGTACTCTTCTCCAACCTTCCCAATGCCAATACAACTAGGAGATATTGCTCTTCACAAAGCAGAGCAAGGGGTCCTGGGATCTCACTACATTCCTCCCCCAACCCGTGGTGGTGGCGGTAGGTGCAGGATCCTCTTTTTCTCCCGTGTCTGTCATGACAAACACTCCCAAGGCAAAGGGAGGGAGGCCCACCCAGCCACCCAGCCAATGGCTGCAGGTTGCTGACCAGGCCTAGTCCTGCCCTGGAGGCAAAGGCAGGCATCAGTAGCTGGCCTCTCTAAGCCAGTGGGCTCCAGCAGCTGCCCAAGGATGTCACATGCAGATGCTGCTCCTTGGCCCACAAATAGCATGGAGGATTTGGGGACAATTTTAATAGTGCTGCCAAGTCTGACTGAAGCAATTCCTCGATTTCTTCCCAGCATGGTGAGAATTTTGAGGATTGCTCTCATTCATCACCTGGGGTTCAGTGCTGATTTTGGGAGACATCAGGCCAACCCTGGAGGATTGGAAACCCTACATTTTGACATCATGCATGTAAATGCTCTCGGAGATAGAAGCCATCCCACATCCAACCACATTGGGGAGAAGGTCCTCACACTTATCAAATATCCAGGCACAATAATTTCATCTTGAGAGCATCTTGAGGGGCAAGAGATGCTCCTTCTAACTTATTTCTTCAAGCCTCTGGGGGAAGAGCTTTATAGCAACTGTATAGCAGATTAACAGTCCAAGAGTAAATTCAAATTTAGACTGTGGTGTAAAATGGTGGTATAAGTTCATGTGCTTTGTGGTTTTTGTATCACTGACACCCCCTTCCCTCCAAATCTACAAAGCACGGATCTCGTTCACACAGTGATGCTCGTCAGTAACCACCTTGCTCTCCTGCATAAGTGTACTGGCATTGCCCTTGCTTTCAATGATCAGCTGTGCCCACTCCCTTGGTAGGACAGTGGAATTTGCAGCAGTAGTATTTGTTCAAAAGATGGATTCGGCAGGCTGTGCATACTGAGTCATCCTCCACATTGGACCTGTTAGCTTCCAGGTTCAATGCAAGGTATTTCAGTTTACCTATAAAATCAGGGTTCTTCCTGAATAGGTAAAGGAACACCTCTCCAGATGCCAACGTTGCCATGTGGAAAGCAAGCTCTGCTCCAACTCATGAGAGAGTTTAGGTTGGTGGGAGAGTGCAGCAACGGCCTTCTACGTAGTGGCCTTCTGGAACCTGTGGCTTGTGAGGACCTTTCTGCAACCCACACTGCAGGTCAGAAAACATGTAAAAGCTTCGTATTTCGAAGACCTATTGATCTACGGAACTGAGTATTCTTTTACAATATTTAGCTTGTGTTTTACTGGTGTTTTTAGGACTGTTTTTAAACAATGAACCTGCCTAATGTGTGTGGGTGCGCGGGCATTTCATCAAGTGGGATTTCTAGTTTTAAAATAAATTTTTAAAAAAATCTAGATTCAGCTTTGAAACCAACCTAAAGCAACAGTCTCCCAAGAACAGACCTGGTATATAATGGACCTGCATGGTTTAGAAGCAGAGGGCCCAATCCTATCCAACTTTCCAGCACTGGTGCAGCTGAAATGCAACCCCGATGTAAGGAAACAAATGTTCCCTTACCTTGAGGAGGCCTCTGTGACTGACTACCCACCAAAAGATGCAGCGCACGCCCCACCAGCACAGCTGCACCAGCACTGGAAAATTGGATAGGACTGGCCGTAAGATGGTTGCTTGTTCCTTGAGAAAAATTCAGTTTGATTTTTATGCTTTGGGGGTAGTTAGTGAGTCCCAGTGGTGTATGCAGGGCATAAGCTCTGAAGTAATGTCATCAGATGTTGTGTATTTATTGCTGCAATTTTATTTTCTTATCTAGATTGTTTGGAGGGGGTGAGATTTTTCTTGAATTGCTATTGTATTGATTTATGTTCAGACTGCTGGTGATTTTGTATTTTAATACAGAAAAAGGCCATTAATAAATAAGGCAGATCATATTTATTTACTCCAAAATATTACCCTGAAATGGGTTCCAGCCACTGTAACCCTCTTCATAGTCACACACGTATGTAGATTCACTTGTTCACTATTCACTGAAAGGTAAAGGCTAGCATCCCTTACAATACAATGGGTATTCCCTTACAATACCCACTCCTACACTGAGAACAAGATGATGGTTGGTCAGTCCTGATGGATGACCAAGAAAAGGGGCCATGGCTCAATGACAGAGCCCATGCTTACATGAAGAAGGTTCCTGGTTCAATCCTTGGTGCTTCTGGGCAAGACTAGGAATGGCTCTGCCTGCAGTGTGATCAATATAGTCAACTTTGAGCTATATGGGCAAGACCACTTCATATGATTTCAGGCTGCAGTTTTCATCATGGCTACAAAAAAAACAAGTCTCACTGGACAGCAAAATGCTTCCTCTGCAAACACAGGTTCCCAAACTTGTACTTTCTAAGTAAAGACAATGCAATGGAGGGGGAAGCCTTTTGCATTTCAGAGTTAGTGGGTAGGAGGATATGGAACTCTTCCCCCCCCCCCCCCCGTCCACTGATTCCTCCCCTAAGAGAACTTTCCTCCACTGGGCTTATTTCCAATCCAAACGGGGCAAAAAAAAATATATAAATCAATAAAAAAATTTAAAAAATCGGTACAAGAACTCTGCACTGGCCCACTAATTCTCCCTGCAAATGCCTCCTGCTCTATAATGAACTGAAGATGGGACATCAGAGCACCCTGGCATGAGATTGCTAGAAAACTCTTGGTGAGAGAATGGAGCAATGTTTCTGCACAGGACTTGTCTTACAGACACTTACCAGGAAGCAAGATTTGTGGAATTCAGTGGGACTTCCTTCCAAGTAAGTGTGCTTAGGAGTGGAGAGCAAGAGCTCATATTGATCTTCTTTGGCTGAGAGAGGAATGTTGCCCTTCCAAGGTCAGATTGGCTAGGGATTTTGAAAGTGGGGTTTTGGCTTTGGCTGCAGTGGTGTGGCAAGCTGTGCTCCTTGGAGCCTGCTGGGCGTGTTTGACAGCACTAAACCATATTCCTTGTCCTACAGGCATTTCTGGCATGGCACACCCTGGTCCCTCCAGTTCCTTGGCTATGATGCTCTGCCCTGTTGCCTAATCTTCCACAGCTATTTCTTTTAGCACAGGTTAATTGGGTGCAAATCACCCTAAAGACAACAAAACAAATGCCAGGCTGCTCAGGGCAGTGTAGAAGCTGGGAACGATGGTGAGATCCATTAAATGATTCTCAGTCCAGCATCTGAAGGTTGGGGCATTGGACTTTTGGGGTTAGCAGCCACCAGTGCACCCCCTCTTTCATGCATCCTTTGTGGGCAGGAAGTTAACCGTGTCCACCCCAGTTTTCTGGCTGTTTTCTGGTAGACCATCTAGCATCTGCAGGTTGGTGGGATCCTTCTAAAGAAAGCTGGGGCTAGGTGGACTTTGCCTCATCAAAGCAAGGCTCTTCTTATGTTCCCAAACAAGGGTACATGACCAGGATCATGTAACACAATGAGTTGTGCTACAACAGTTAAAAGATCCTGAGTGTGCACTCTTGCTTTGTAAATCTCAAACACATTAGTGGGCCATGAGGGTTCTGTAGCCCACTCAAGACTGATGCAAGTTTTTAAAAAATCAAGCAAACATACTTTCGCCTTGGGACATATCTTTTGCCTTTGGATTTGGTCACCAAATTTGGTCACCAAATCCAGATTCTTTCCAGTTCTGGGACTTTATGCTAACTTTACCAGGGGTCATCCTCTGGGTCTGGCTCTCCTCCTAGGTTAAACACCCAGATCAGAAAATGCTTAAATTCAGTTTTTGGGGGGTTGACTGTACCCACAAATGTTATTAGTTTACTTATTACATTTCTGTCTTCCTTGCTACCTTCTTTCCATCATGGAAAGCAAGAGAGCATACTTGGGGTTCCCAGACACTGATCAGATCTCAACCCGCTTAGTTGTCGAAAAGTGGCTCCATCATGTGGCCCTCAGATCACACTGGAGACATACAGTGCCAGCCTATGCATGTCCACTCAGAAGTAGACCCCACTTGATTCAGTTCGGTTTATTCCCATGAGAGTGGTACTAGACTGCATCCTAAATGCACCTTTATTCAGGTGTGCTAAGACATGTCCCTAGGACATGTCTCTGGATTAAGACTTCAGTCCCCAGTCCACTTAGGATCTGGGGCAACTGCCAAATCCCCTCTGAGGAGAATGAGCCCAAACTGAAGATAGGTAGCCCTTCAGTGGCAGCACTAGACAAAAACTATTAAAAGGGGTGTCGGACTCGGAGAAAGGGCAAAATGGTTTTTAAGAGAGATGGCTCTGTCTGGCATGAATTAGACGCTAGAGAAGCAGCCTCTGCAGTTGGGGGGGGGGGCAAATGGCTGGTCAGGAAGCACATGTGGCCCCTTGTTCCCTTGCACTCACACAAACGTTCAGCTCCTTGGGGCAGGCACCAAAAACGCAGCCCAAAGGCACAGGCTGTCCCTACCATCAGGAAGATGTGTTGCCACTTTCAGCCTCATGGGCAGCTTCGACTCCAAACCTCTGAAGGTGCCCAGCAGACTCGCTGGACAGAGCCGGTGCTACGCTGCAGCTGGGGCTCGGGCTGGTGCGGGATGAATGGGGAATGCCCGTTTCAAGTCCCCTTTTGGCTTCTTTTCCCTCGTTGGGTTGTTGCCAGGCAATCAGGAGATAAGGATCTACTGTACATCAGCCTTATCACCCCTTGGGGAGAGGGGAAGGGGGGAATAAACAGTTCTCCCTTAACACCCCTCTAACCATTCTCCTTGTTCACAGGAGCGATGGGGTTAAGGAGTTGACTCGCTGTGATGCGTGTTTGGGGGGGGGGGGTTGGCAATCTCATCCCACGGCAGTGATTGCAAGAAGGGAACCAGGAGAGAGGCTTATCGTTGTACACCGAAAAGCTTTCCATGGTAAGTGGGAGTCCTCCAATACGGGGAGGCCACCCCTCCCAGCCAGTTCAGCGTCTTCCCCTCCCGCCAACCTGGCACAGTCTCGGGATCCCCTGACACTGAGCCGCCGGGGTGCATGTGCAGGATCGGGACCACCGACACATGGTCCTCGCCCTGGCGCGTCCAAAAGGGGACTTCGCGGGCCGCTGGTGCAGCGCAGGAAAGGAGCGTTGGCGAGATGCGGGCTTCGGCGAGGAGAGCCCGGGCGCCGGGAAGAGGAGAGCTCGGAACCCGTCGGGCCCCATCACCCCGCTTTCCAGGAACCTCTGCAAGGCAAGCGGCCGACCCCGCTGCGCCCTCGGCTGGGGAGGCTCTCCCGGCGGATCGCGGGGAAGCCACGGCCCAGCGCCGCCCGCAGAGCTGTGGGACGTGGCGGGAGACAGGTGCCCAGGGCCGGGATGGAGGGAGGCAGCAGGTGCCCCGGAGCAGATCGCCAGAAGCTTCCAGCCCAAGCCTATGCCCGTCTGTTCAGAAGCAAGTCCCATTCTAGTCAATGGGGCTTACTCCCAGGAAAGCGTGGCTAGGACTGCAGGCTTCCTCCGTGCGCAGCTGGGCGCAGAGCGGGTCCCTTGTGCTCAGGCACGCTGCGGCCTGGAGCAGGGACTGCGGAGGGCGGGGAGGCAGTGCCTCCCCAGCCGCGCCCATCGCAAAGCTTCGCGCCTGGGCCGTGGGTGCTTGGCACCGCATACGACGGTGGCGCTTGCCGTGCCTCCCCGCGTCCCCAGCCCGGAGTGTCGCCCGGCCAGCCCTCCCACCTGCCCACCTGGGTCATGAGGCGGTCGGCGCCGGTGTTCTCCTCGTCCTTGAAGATGATGTCGGGGTTGTAGTTGGGCGTGAGCTCCTTGAAGCGCTCGGCGTTGCGCGCGATCTTGCCCTCGTACCTGCCGCTGGCGCCGAGCGTCTTCTCGGGCACGTTGGGGCTGAACTGCTTGTAGGCGAGCGGCACCAGCTTCCTCGGGGGGCGCCTGCGGCTGCCCACCACCCGGCCCGGCCCGCAGCCGCGCACCGCCGGCGCCGCCAGCAGCAGCAGCAGCAGCAGGAGCAGCAGCAGCCGCGCCGCCCTCATGGCTCCGGCCACGGCTCAGCGCAGGGGGCGGCCGCCGGGCTGCGGCCCCGGGCGGGCAGCGGCGGCCATGCGCCGAGGGGGCGGGCAGGTGCTCTGAGCCGGGCCGCTCCGCGCCGCCAATAAATAGCCCGCCCCGTTTGTTTTGGCCGCCGCGGTCAGCGCCTCGCCGGAGCTGCTGCTGCCTCCGCTGGCGGCGCACGAGTGAGCGGCCGGGAGGGGAAAGGGAAGGATCCGGGACCAGGACCGCACCCTGCCCGCCTCCCCGCCTCCTCCCCGCGGAGCCTGCCCTGCCGCTGCCGGGGGGACGACCCAGCCCAGCCCACCACGACCCACCCCGCGCTCACCTGCCGCTGCCCTCGGGGGAGGCGCGTGGCCACCGCCGGCAGGGCCGCCCCTGCCTCCCGCCCCCTCCAGGCTCCACGTGCGCGGAGGAGAAGGAGCCAAGGGGGGCGGCCAACCTGCCAGCCGGGCTGCGCGCACTGGAGAGAAGGTGCCAACCAAGCAGGGTTGGCCAGCCAGCGGGGCTCCCGAACCAGCAGGCGAGGGCCCCCATCGCCCGAGAGCGCCCCGCAGAACGCGGCTGGGCCGGGAGGAGTGTGGGAGCGCCGTCCGGGTCCTCCCCGGGCTCGAAGGAGCCCCTGGGCGCGGGGAGTGGGGCTCCCCATTCTCCCTGCTCGACCGAGGGTCCGGGCCGCCTCCCCCCTTCGTGGCCCGCCTGCCCCCCCCCCCGCGGGTGTTGGGGTGCCCCCGACCCCCTGGCGTGCCCGGCTCCCTGGGCTCCGACGGGGAGGGGGCAGCGGAGCTGGTTGAAGTTTAACCACCACCTCCTGGGGCCCTATTGTTCGGCGGGAGGCCCGATATTTCCACCGCGGCTCGTGGAATCTGATTAGCGGCTGAGACAACAATGTCGCCTGGGCCGGGCTTCCCCTCGCAGCTGCCAGCGGGCAAAGTCAACACAACGCCCGGGAGCGCAGCCCCGCAGGAGCCAGGGCTTCAGGGGAGGCGCAGCAGAGCCCTGGAACGCAGGCACAGAGCTGGGAAGAGAGCGGCCCTGAGCATGTGCAGAGCGCTTTTCTTCTTCCCCGTCTTTTCCAATATTTGGGGTTGGGGGGAAGGACTTGAACACATGAAGCTTCCTTAGACTGAGTCTGTCTGGCTCCGTGCTGACTGCACTGACTGGGAGGGCCTTTCAGACTTGCTCAGCCCTACCTGGAGATGTCAGAGGTTGAACCTGGGACTTCTGCATGCAGAGCAGGTGCTCTGCATCTGAGCTGCCAGCCCTTCTCCAGTCAGTCTCTGTTTAGTCCTGCCTGGCTCTGGACCCCCCACCCCAGCTGGTTCCATTGCCTTGTGGCTTTAGCTTGGCTTAGCACATAACCCTGCTACTCCTTCTCCTTTACTAATTCTCATAGAGAGCAGATACATCCCACCTAGCTGTTTTAGCACTATAGGCTCAGTATCATGTCTTCTTATGCCCAGTAAGGACATGGGGGCCTTCATTCAGGGGGGCCTCTGACAGCCTACAGCTACCAAAGTCCGCATCTGCACTGCCTATCAAGGAGGCCAAGAATGCTCCACCTATTGCCAGCACCTCTTCTTCTCTGCCCTAAGCACATGCATTGCCCTGGCTAGAGACAGGCTCCAACCAGTCACCTGGCTTTGTGTGTGCACAAGAGTTGGAGGAAGTTGCCTACAGCCCTGCTGAAGCTGTGTGGTGCTGGAAGCAGTTCCTGGGGGTGTCTCTGGCAGGAAGGGCTTAAGATTAGAAGAGGTAGAATTGAGCGTGACACCTATTTGCTGCTTGCTCATCATTCAGTTGGTTATAGCCCTTTGTGGTGGCACAATTTACAGCCTTCATTGTATTTGCCATCACAACAAAGCTCTGAGACTGTAACTTGCCCAAGGCCATGCAGTGAGTCCATGGCAGAAGTGGGATTTGAATTCTGATCCAGCTCTGACTCTTCAGGTACACACTCGTTTCCTGTGCTTAAGAATCCTACACCACAGACAAAACATGTCTATCCCCTGGGGCCATGAGAAATTTCAGCATAGCTAGTTGTGTGTCAGCAGGTGGAGGGGGAGCAGAACTCCAGGACATCATCAGCAGGAGTGTGCAGGAGCTGCCTTTGAACATTTTTTAAGGACCTTTGCCAAAAAGCATCAGGCTCAACAGGAGGCAAACTGAGAACTTTGCTTAGGGGCATACGTCAATATCTATCCTAGGCTATTGTCCTTAGCAAAGGCTGCCTGAGAGGCACTATGGAGCTCACATTACATAAAGGCCACAATCTAGGTAGGACATGTGTTGTCCATCCCCCTCCCCCCGCCCCGTTGTTTTGGTTCTGATCAAGCATATTGTTTCCATGAGAGTCCCGTATTCTCCCATAGTCCTGAAGTTATCCACTCGAGGACCAAGCCCCTTCTCAAGTGTATGCAGTGCACTTAATTTAGGAAGGTACATGTTCCCAGAGGAATAGCAGGTAGGCAGAGAACCTGGACTCCTGGGTTCTTGCAAGCTATTTCCGCCTTCTCCCTCAGTCCCTTCCCCCCACCACTGAGATTGTCTCAGTACTATGGGAAACTGACAGCCAGGAGCACTGAGATGCTACTCATCTTCCAGCACCCTCTCCATGCCCCAAAGCACCCCATATCAATTTCCTTGTTCATAACAGAGTCTTTGGAATTCCCATATCTGGGAAAGCTGGGGTGTTTCCTTCAGTTGAGACTGGGACTCAGCAAATGTGCTGGAGGCGGGTGCTTATGTAGCTCTGACCGAGGCCTGCAGGGAAAAGGAGAGGGCTTGATTGGGGAAGAGATGGGGGCACTGGGGCATTCTCCAGCCTGGCATTAGTGAGGGGCAACCTGCAGACTCATCTCAGCAGGCACTGCAGACCAGGGGGCGCTATTTCCTTATTTTTAAACCAAGGCTCTCACCCCACTGCAGGGGAGACTTTCCCCTTGACTAAAGTTTGTGCCATTGAAAGAGACTGCTGCCCAGCGACCACCACATGTGTCATGCTGGTCTCTCTCTCTCTCTCTCTCTCTCTCACACACACACACACACACGCACGCAAATCTTGTGCACTCAAATTTGGGCAGCCGTCTGTTGCAGCCTATTCGCTTCTCAGTTGCCTCTGCTGAATTATCTCTAGCCAGGCTTGGAGATAAAGCTGGCAGGTCCATGCCAGTAAAGAGAGCCTTCGTTCAGCAACCATGGGCAAACCAGGACTGGGAGTGCTCTGTGTTAAGAGAAATAGCAGGGGTGGGTAAACAGGCTCTGAAGCTCCACCTCCCCTGGAAATCTGGCTCTGAGCCCACTCCCCTTTCCATGGAGATTTCACTAGGTACTATACCCCTTTTGAACTCCTCTTCCTTTGCAGCCTTAAGGGAGAGAAATGTATTTAAAAAGAATTCTGAAATTCTCAGAATCACATGTCTTGTACTTGGTGACCGTTTGTGTCGGTGTGATGATGCCTCAGAGTACACAATCAGTCCAGGTTAGACTTATTGTAGGCCCAAGGAATGATCAGTAGCAAGCAATGGAAGACTGGAGGTTGGCATGTGTGGGAAAGGATGGGTATGGGTGTGTGTGTGTGTGTGTGTGTGTGTGTGTGTGTGTGAGAGAGAGAGAGAGAGAGAGAGAGAGAGAGAGAGAGAGAGAATTCAGGCTGGTAAGCATTTGGGCACAAAGGAATTGCTGAGAGGTGATACAGAGGCACATTATTTTAATTACCTAAATGTATATCCCACTTTGACAACAAAACAAGATTGACAACAAAACAAATAAGAGTAGAGGATACAATGAACACTGTTGTTTTAAAAAAAAAAATTCCCAAACATCCCAGAACCTGCCTAAAAGCAACTTCACACTGACAACTCTTACCAAGTTCCCAGGGGTTTCTGAAAACACTGAGTCTTTGGTTGGCATCTGACATACACAGAGTACATAGTTGCCATACTGACTATTCCACCACCTAGCTTAGGACCCAATCCTAAACAGCGCGTGCTGGTTTACCGCGGGCGCGCACTGTTGCAAACATGCCATAAGGCATGTCTGCAGCCCTCAGAGCCGGTCTAGCACTGGAACTAGCTCAGCGCCAGCTAGCACCAGTGGACCACCACTGCTCTGCTGCTCCATGGTCATATGGACCACAGAGAGAGAGGTGGGGGCATGGGGGGAGGTGGGGGGAGGAGTTCCAGGGCAGGGGTAGGATGGGGAGGAGACATGCCAGGGGAGGGAGCAGAGCGGGGCGGGAGGGAGGCGTGCTGGTAGAGCTTTGCTCCACCAGATCCTGAGCCTCTGTGATGGGCCACCAGCCCAACATGGAGGACCTTGATTTTACGCCAACCCTTGGGTTGCCATAGAATTGAGTAGCCCCACTGCAGGGCTACTCACCTTACCTGGGGGAAGGGAATGAAAGTTCCCTTCTCCCGAGGAGCTGCTGGGTTGCACTCAGGATGCTGCAGCAGCCATTTTTGCACGGGGCAGCTAAGGATTGGGCTGCCAGTACCCTCTCCACCAGGGGTCGGCAACCTTCTTTGGCATAGGGGCCAGAGGTCTCATCTGTAAGTGGATGGTGGGCCACTACATCATGACACCATTTCTGAATGTTCGGTCGTGATGTCGTCATGTCTTTGCTAAACTCCTGGGTTGCTGAACTCTGTCCAGAGAATAATGAGGATGAGTAGGTTGCTGCTGAGCTGCTGGGCAGCTTGGCTGACTGAAGGACCAATCTTTCGGGACTGCCTACCACAGCACAACTGCACTGCCCCCTGCCCCCACTGCCTTGTTGCCCAGCATGGCACTCACGTTGCACTCCATCATGGGTGCAGGTAGTGAAGCCTCTCGCCCAATTTGCCATACTCTAGGCAGCCAGTGGTAGAGCCAACTGTCCAGTCTCATGGAGTCTCACTGCTGCTGCTGCTGCTTTCCAGGGAAAAGTGCCATCTGGCAGTCTTGACAGGCTGGAGACTGCAGGCCAGATGATTTCAGGTGGTGGGCTGGATCCAGCCTGTGGACCATACGTTGTTGACCCCTTCTCTACACTGAGTGGCAGGGCTCTATGGGGTTTCCAGCCCTTCTGGAGATGCCAGGAGTTGAACCTGGGATCTTCTGCACACAAAGCTGTGACTGTGGCAAGCTATGGACCCAACCAAAGAGGACCCAAAGGACTTTGACCCTATGGACCCAAAGAGGTTGAGGTGGCCTTTACAAGGAAGGTGTTCTGCAGTTCTACACTTCTACTGCAAAGGTTTTGCTCCTAGTGTGTGCTCATCACACTTCAGAAGGCAAAAAAAGAAAAGAAAAAAGGCATCATCATGACTGGTTCCCTGCTGTGCTGACTGCCATCAAACAGTCAGCGCCAGTCACAAAATGTGCTCCATCAACGCACCTTCCTGCATCTCGCTTCTCCTGCTGTTCGTCCCAGGAGGGCAGAAAGGGGTGGGGAGGGGGCAAAACAAGTGAGGCAAGGGGAGGGTGGGGATGGGGTGAGGATATCCTAAGTGCTGATATCCTAACCTCCTTCTTGGGCCCAGTGATCCTGTGGCATGGGTCAACGCGGACTTGCAACAGCAAAATAGCTGTTGCAGGTCCGAGTATATCTGTCCATGCCACAGAGGCTTCCGCCAGGTAAGGAAACAATTGTTCCCTTACCCAGAGGAGACCTCCGCAACTGCCCCCCCCCCGAGGATTCAGCAGTCACCATTTTAACACCACTGCATCAGTGGGGTTGTGTGGAAAGGGCTGTTAGTGATAGAAGCAGAAGCTGTAAGTAAGATAGTGGGGGAGACATTCAGCCACCAAGCATACAAGCCATTTTGTAGGTACCTATTTATGCAAGAGAGACCCCAGCTTCTTGCAGGTTAATTGCACTGGAAGGCAGTTAGTGAATTTTTCAACAAGAATTGTAGATTAGGGAAGTGTGTTAACTTTGTTCTCTGTTCCTCTTCCCCATTCCAACTGTTCCCCCTGTTATCTTTAATATATTTCTTCCATAGTTTACTGTGACTGCCAAAAAGCCTTAGGCCAGTGGTTCTCACATTTTTATCATTGGGACCCACTTTTTAGAATAAGAATCTGTTAGGACCCACTGGAAGTGATGTCATGACCAGAAGTGACATCATCAAGCAGGAAACTTTTTAACAATCCTAGGCTGCAATCCTACCCACAAGTAAGCCCCATTGACTATCATTGTTAAAAGCATATACAGTACATAGTAGCCTGTTTAAAGTAGAGATCTGTAATTTCCCCAAATGCAGTCATATACCCTGGTAGCATCAAGTCTAAAATATTAACAGTAAAATATTGAATGGGGACCCACCTGAAATTGGTTCGCGACCCACCTTAGGCAGTTCTTGGGCATCACTAACTGTATAAAATTTGTGATTCCGAAATGAACATTTGGGCCACAGTTAATGTTTGGGCAACTCATTGTGGACAGTCTCCTGGTCAGGAAGATGCATGATTTGGATTGTGCCAAAGCTTATTTGGGGGAGCAGTGGCGTCACTAGCTTTTGCGTCACCCAGTGCAAGAGGGCAGCATGTGAGCCCTATGATGGATTTCTTCCCATGCAGTGGACGGGGCAACACAATGGGCAGTGGGCATGGTGATGTAACTTTGCCCTGCCCTATTGGTTTTTTGGCTATAACCTTTGATAGAACAGATATATTTCAACACAGTTTATTTCATTGTATTCCGGAAAAATACCAAGATTTTAAAAATTCTGACCAGTAGTGGTGTCAACCCCCATGTCCCGCGCCCCCCCCAGTGACACCAATTTGGGGGAGTAGAGGCAGGCTCACCTCAGTTCCCTGTTCAGGCTGCTTAGGTGCATTAAATAAAGAGACAGAAGCCAAGCTCTTTAAAGGAGCTCTCTTGTAGTCCTGCAAATGGGGAGTCTTTTTTTTATGCCCATGGACCTGACACATGACTCATTCGTGCTGCTGCTGGAGATCTGAGCAAATCCACCATGACCTGCCATACCTGGACAGACAGCAACACCCCTTTGCATGATTACATGCAACACCCCAGTGTCATATATAGTAACTGGAATGGGAATTTGGTGAACTTGGTTGTAGTACCAGCAGGACTGATTGTGCAGTCTTGATCAAGATGTCATAGCTCATCCTCAGTTTTCCAGCTGTAAAATGGGAACAATAGTGGTCTCTTCCATGGACTTGCTGGAAAGGCAAATACTACTAATTGATTTAATTTAAATATGCACTTGACTAGTACGAGGAGGAGGAGGAGGAGGAGGAGTTGGCCATTCCATCCTGCTTTCCTCTTCTTCCACTGCTCACACTACCATTGGCTTGCAGAAGCCTTTCTTCCTCCTGTTGCACCCAGCCCTGCTATCCCTTCACCTGTAGCGACTGTCATAGCTTTCATATCTGGCTCAGGATCACATTATCACTCAGTAGCACAGAGCTTTAACTATTTAACAAAACAAATTATGAACATCCTAGCCATAATCTCAAAGCCACCGTAGTCTGGTAGTACCTTTATTGGAACCAGCCTAAATGACACTCAGTTGTGAGCCACAAGCTTCTGAGTTCTCCAGAACTCTTCCCCAGGCCAGACACGAAGCCACACACAAAAAAGGCGGTGGGGAAGCCAGTTGTGTTGCAAGAACTTAGAGGCATCGTCTTAAAACAAAACATAGGAAGAATAACAGACTGGATTTGATGAGCCTCACTACCTGTCAGCCACTGATTTCAGGATGCACCTAGGGCTACTGGGACAAAGAAAAAATAATATAAGAAAAAATATCTGTAGAAAATATAAAATCTAACAGCAGTCAGTGCTGTGCTTCTTTTGTATCCTTTCTCAGCTGCCCAGGCTGCTGAGAAGGTTCCTTGTTGCTATCCCCACACAACAGGTCCCAATTGTGGTGGCTGGTGCTGGGCCCTGAACTGTGAGACTTGCAACCAGTTTCCTTGTAGGAAACATCCAGTGCATAGGTGGGCGACAAGAGCCAGGAGCAGCCTCCAAACAGGAATGAATCAAACTGGGTCTCTCGAAACCACTGTGCCTTTTGTAGATGATGGGCCTTTAATGGCAAACACAGATGCTCAGCTGGGCTGCGCCACTTGGGCAGGGCCATGTAGTGGTCAGGGAACATGTTCTGCAGACGCAGCACACGCCCATTCTGCCTGTCGCCTGCCTGATGCTAGCTTGAAATCACAGCCTCTGGAGGACATGCTCAGGCTGGAGCCAGACAATAGTCTTTAAAAGAGTTGAAAGTGGTTTGAGAGGCTTCACTGTCTCTGGTGTGCAAACATATTTTTTTGCCCCACTGGTCAAACAGGTTTTGTAGGTTATGATAAGATAAAAACCTGCCAAACATATTTGACCAAGGGTCATGGTGGAATGAATGAACACACACAAGTAGTGATCCCTCTTTCAGACTGTTTCCAACTCGAGGGAGAAAAGATGGTTTGTCTCCAGCCTTGAGCTGCAACCAGACCAGCATTTCATTTCACTTTTGTCCCTTGCTGACTCTGTACTAATCTTTGCACGTTTCTCCTTGGTGCTATGCTTCCTTTTCCTGAAATTGTAGACTTGGGTTTGGGGGTTTTGGTTTTTTGCTAAATACAAATTGTGCGATTGCATCCATACGTACTTCAATCCATTTGACTCTGTAAAATGTTTGTGAATTGAATTAGCACTATGAACTGGGTTAGAATAATTAGCAGACAACATGAAGACATTGTTAAGATGAATAGAAGTCAGGGTGTAAACTCACTATGAAAGTTTTTTTTAAAGGATTTGACAATGAAAGATTAATGGTCACGAAGAGGGAAAGTGTAAAACTTCTGTCCAGATCCTTTAAAAAAACCAAGTTGTGATGAATAACAATCAATCATAGGATGCAGAGCAGACCTTGTGCCAACTCATTGCACAATTTTCAGTAAGAGATTATGAAGAAGGGGGGGAAAAACAACCCTGCCAGGCTGGACACACCCTGACACTATAAATAGCCTATCTAAAGTGAGTGGAATCATAGCTCTGTAACAGCTGGAGTTGTGGGAGAAAGAGGCAACTTCTGTAAGCATCCTTCAGGAACACATTTCTAAATTCACACTTTTTTTTCATGGACAGGAATATGTTCTACACTTTTCTCAAGGAGCATGTTTAGTGAAATTGTGTTCAGGTATCCTGAATTTCTCTCCAGTCTGATTTTTGAAGAGGAGATTGTCCTTTTCGCTGAACATAACTAAGGCATCTTTCAAAGCAATCTACCACCATCCCATTTAGTGTCTCTCTCACAGTAAACACAAATCATTACCAGTAGAGCAATACCGTATTCTCATGCAATGGATGGGGGCACTCATTTTTTCACCTTTAAAAACAAACAAACAACAAACAGGGCAGATGTATGCTCCAGAACTGGAAAGGTGAAATGCTTAAATAATATATTTTTCAAAAGAAGCAAAAAGTACATGAAATGGCAAGGCACTGCAGTTAGGGGTGGGATAGGTTTGCTTGCACCTACCACCTCTTTTTAAATGCATGACTGTGCTCAGTCTGAAGAACTGCAGCTGGATCCTATACACATTGCTGTGAATCCTCAGAACTGGGAGGAAACCATACTTCCTTTGTCCCGTGCATCATTTAGGGCACAAGCCTAAAGAGGTCTACTCAGAAATAAGTCCTATTTTGTTCAATGGGGCTTATTCTCAGGAAAGTGTGGTTCGGATTGCAGCCTTCACCCAAGAACAGTAATGCTTTCATATTTGCCCAACTGCAGGATCTCTAGGATTTGTAGTTGTTGCAAGGAGGTTGATCATTAGTCTAAACCAGGGGTGCTCACACTTTTTTGGCTCGAGAACTACTTTGAAACCCAGCAAGGCCCGGAGATCTACCGGGGGGAAGGAAGCGTCTGACAGACATCACCTTTAATGTATGGAGCCCCTGCTGGAGTCTAGTCAGTTTCATCAGTTTGTTGCTGCATGCCTGAAGAGCAGCTAAAGTGTCAGTTTCAGTTTAGTGTCAGCTAAATATGTCAGTTTCGTCTAGTCACTAGACGAAACTGACATATTAACAGTTTGGAGAGACAGGGCTCCGCGATCTACTCATTTTGCCTCGCGATCTACCGGTAGATCGCGATCCACCTATTGAGCACCCCTGGTCTAAACAAACATGCTAAATCTGGACTGAGCACCTGGAGGGTTCCAACGCTGAGAGGGATCCCAGCATCTTTGTGTCCTTGTGCTGTGATGAGGATCCCTCTTAACACATCACTCCTTGATCACAGTGAAACATGAAGCACTACAGTTTGATTTCATACATTGTCACAACTGCCAAAGATTTGGAAAGTTCAAAGCAAGCTTTCTCCTCTAGCCTAGAACTCCTTGTCCCACCACAATCACCCAGATCTGACCCAAAAAGCCAAACCCATGCTGGAAATACACATTAGATCAGGTGTTTCTTTCCTGCTACCTTCTGAGCTGTGGTTGGTGGGTATACATGAAAGGGCCTTTTTTGTATTGACACCCAGGTTGTAGAACTCCCTGACTCAGTGTATTCCTTTGGCCCCATCCTTACCAGTCTTTAACCACTAGCTGAAAATTCTGTTGTTTCATTAAGCTTTGGTCTGTCTGCTGCCTGAATTTGTTGCTACTGGTTTCCCCTTGGTTGATGGTTTATCTGCAGTTTTTGGTCTTGATAAATTGTTACATGGTTTGTTTCTCCTAGTTTATTATTAATGTTAGCTTCTTTAAGCATCATCTTGAAACTGGAAAGGCAGGGCGGACGTTTTTAAATTAACAAAGAATTCTTTGCATTTTTTAAACATTCCAAATAATACACTTAAAATCACCAAGTTACTTCTTACAGGTTCATTTTAAGGTCAAACAGTATAACTTCATTTTGCTCTGTCATAATCCAAAACTGCAGCTCTTAAAAAAGTGAATCCTATTGTATATGTATCTCATAGCTAAGGAATAAAACACTTTGAAGAAACTGACTGGAACAAATGCAATACTAATACTAGCAGACAGATAAGATCCAAAAACAGCAGGCAGGTAAGTCAGCCATGTTTCTAGTATACCACACAGTGACACTGATAGGTATGCATCATTAGGGGGTTACTCACGTAGACTAGAATCCAACCAGAAAGTTGGATCCCTTCCAAACTCTAGGAAGCTTACATGTCTTGGTTGCTTTGAGCAGTTTTTTAAAGTCATTCAGCTGTCATAAAATCAGTTTCCAGTGTTGCTGTATGTGAACCCTGTGCCACCCAAACACTCTTGAAAGTCCTTTCTCATGGCTGATATCAGCACTGCCTAGATTACAATCTTTGTAGACAATGATTTTTTCCACCAGTAAGCTACCCATTCATTCATTCATTCATTCATTCATTCATTGTCTCTGATTGAAGGATACACAAGGCACAAGACTGGACTAGAGGAAGAGGCCTCATAATAAGGTATTTGTAGTTGGCTTCCAGGCCAATCCCATGCATGACTACTCAAAAGTAAATTCCACTCTGTTCAATGAGGTTTATTCCCAGGCAAATGCATATAGCAGCCATTTTCAACCACTGTACCATGGCACACTGGTGTGCCGCAAATGGTCTGCAGGTGTGCCTCGGGAGTTTGGGAGAGGGTCATTTATTACTAGGGCCATTGGGGGATGTGAATCCCCACCAACAGCATGGTGTGCCTTGTCAGTTGTGAAAAAACCAATGGTGTGCCTTAACAATTTTAGTACCTTGTCAGTGTGCCATGAGACAAAAAAGATTGAAAATCACTGGCTTATAGGATTATTGCCTTTGGCTGAATAACATATGATGGCCATTTGGCCCTGGTAGTCATTCTCCATTCATCAAATACAGCTCAGAGCAGTTCCACACCTAGTGAAATGGAGATCTAATACCTTGGGACTCTTTGAGGGGTGGAGATCAGGGCTTTTTTCCTAATGGAACGCAGGGGGACGGAGTTCTGGCACCTTTTTGCAGGGGCCCCTCCCCTTTGGAGGCATTCCAGGAGGGGGGAGCAAAATAGAGGCATTCGCTGGGTGGGTGCTGGGGGGTGCAGGGTGGGCGGGTGCCTGGCCCCTGCCTGACCACACAACGACCCCTCCTGCCCCATCCCCAAGCTCTCACCTGAGCCCAGCCCGCCTCCCCTCCCCCCGCGCTCTGCTTCCAAGCCAGTGGAGGGCGCGGGGGACACGAGCCGACGCCGAGGATGAGGATGGACGGACAGCCAGCCAGCCAGGGAGAAGGGCTGCGGCACCCACAGAACGCCCAGGTACTGGCTTGGCGGAGGAGGAGGGGAAGGAAACTGGCTGGTGCAGCCGTGCCAATTTGCAGCACAAGCCTAGGCATGTCTACTCAGAAGTATGTCTCATTGTGCTCAATGGGGCTTGCTCCTGGGAAAGGGTGCATAGCCTTGCAGCCTGAGAGCCCAAGCATGTCTACTCAGAAGTAAGTTCCACTGTGTTCAATGGGGCTTGCTCCCGGGAAAGTGTCATAGCCTTGCAGCCTGAGTAGACAGGCAGAGGAAGGGCTCTGTGGCTGCAGTCCTCTCCACACTTTCCTGGGAGGAAGCCCCACTGCCTCTAGTGGGACTGACTTCTGAGTAGACAGGCAGAGGAGGGGTTCTGGGGCTGCAGTCCTCTCCACACTTTCCTGGGAGGAAGCCCCACTGCCTCTAATGGGACTGACATCTGAGTAGACAGGCACAGGATTGAGCCCTGAGGCTGCCATCCTATCCACAGTAAGCCCCATTCACTAAAGTGGACTTCTGAGTAGACATGCATAGGATTGGGCTCTTAGGCTGCAATCCTAGGCACTTTCCTGGGAGTAAGTTCCATTGACTAGAACAAGACTTACTTCAGAGTAGACATACCTAGGATTGGGCTCTTAATCCTGGCAGAGATATATATCTGCACCCATTTTCACATGCTAAGGGCAGGTGAAAAGGGATTCTGTGTGTGTACAACATGCTGTCCAGCCTTGCCAGAGAGCCTCCTCGTCCTTCCCCCACAAGCATGCCCTCCGCCAGCCAGCGTTTGCAGCTCCTCTCCAGCAATGCACAGCAGCTGCTCAGGGCAGCAGAGAACACACAATTGCATGCCAAGCGCCTTCCCAAAGACAGAGTATTCTGATACCTGAATTAAACCATATTTAATCGCTTGTTTGCAAACGTAGCTGTTTCTCTGTGCACCTAAGGACCCCTCTCGTGTAAGAATTCCTTTTTTGTTCTTACTCCCACAGTTGCTTAGAGTAATTTTACTACATGGAACTCATGTAAGCCATTTTTCGGAATCCATTCACTGCTTCCTCTCTGTGCCACACTACATACTACACGCTACAAGTGCACCTGTACAGTATTTTTCCCCATGTGTAGAAAAAATAGCTAGGGGGAAGGGGATGTGGAGATTGACAGCCCAATGCTATGCATGTCTACTCAGAAGTAAGTTCATCTTTAGGGGGGAAGCACATAAAAATATTTTATTTCTCCAATAAAAAATGGTTTAAAAATAAATAAATAAAAGATTAACAAGTTGTGAGTTCCTGCACCTTTTTATTTACAAAAAAAAGCACTGGTGGAGATGATATGCTCCCTGGGCCACCCACCCTCACCCTAAATCACCCCCTTTCCACCTCTGTTCTTCCTTTACACCACCCTCTCCCAATCCCTTGCCAGCCCACCTGGGCCAGGACAAACTCACCCTGTCTTGGCACAGGTCTGGCTCCATTAGGCCAGCGCACATCTGTGCACTGGCCTAGCCTGCTGCTGAGTAGTTGTGAACGTGCTTTATGGCACATTTGCGATATCCGGGAGCCAGCTCAAGGGACTTGGGCCAACTCAGGGCAGCATTAGGATTGCGCTGCCCATGTCTCTTCTCACTAAGCATAAGATCATTCACTCACCCAGTAAATTGGCTCTCACTCACCAGGAAGGGCACAAAGCACTCCATCAATGAATTTCCTAAGAATATATGGGAAATCTGATGTTCATGCTGAAACTCAACTTATATCATCATTGATGTAGGCTCAGCAAAAATGTAAATCCACACCTCTCATCCCAAACTGGATTTAGAACACAGAACTCAAACTGAGGACATCTTTGTCTTATATGGTACTTAAAATATTTCCACAAGGAAATTCAACACCTGAATGAGAATTTTCCTCTTAAATTTGCTTCAGTTCCAGTTGAAACACTGCTCTGGTGTGCCTTTAAAAAAATGCTTATGCTTAGAAACAAGTTAACTCTCAGCTCTGCTTTGCTTCATTCTTGATTGTTCTAGGTAAGGAATGGAGCCAACCCTGCCCTTCACAGATTCTGGTTGCTTCTCTCTCCACAATCAGCTTCACTCAAATGTATCAAACTCCCAAGGAAACCACACAACCCAGAGTGGGTGTGTAATGACATAATAACAGAGGTATTTGGGTATCTCTTTGTCATTCTGTCTTTCAGGGCGAACATGAGTTGTGATATCCCTCAGGCTCCCCGTATCTGTCACTATCTCAATACCTCTATGACCCCCCAAAATGTTTACCCCAGCTAACTGTGGCTAAGTTAATGCAGTGGCCTTCCTATCTGATAAATCCTCCTATTTAACCTATCTGATAAATTTGCTCACATCAGCAAAAGCCTGCTTGTAGTCTAAGCTAATGTCTGCATCTGGCCTTCACCTTGAAGCAGACTGAAGCATGTATCTAATTGTTCTAAGGAAAGGGTTAGATGGAACTGGTTTACTGAAGGAATACATGTAGAAATTTCCAAGACAAAGGGAAACCAATGCCTATGAAACAGAAAGACTAGGATGTCTGAGCTTAAAAGCAGAGGATAGAAAGAAACTCCAGTTTCTCTCACCTGGGACAGGTGATTGAACAGGTGAGTACATTTAAGTGGCTGGACCAATGGATTCACATCCAAAAGACAAAACTGGGAGAATATTTGCACCAGCTCTGGAGAATAGGAAGGCTGGCCTGAACATAGTATACTAGACGGTCACATATCAACCCAGTTCACTTTCCAGCTGACATCAGGAGGCCAGTGGGCTCCTACACCAAACAAGATCTTCAGAGAGACACTTCAATGGAAGAACCACCAAGGAAGAGTCTTGTGACACCTTAAAGAAAAAGAAGTATTATCATAAAAGCTCCTATGGATGACAGCCCACTTCATCAGAACAGAATGGGAGAGGGAAGGGAAGGGAGGACACTGGGGTAGGGAGTGCATATGTTGAGGCAAGGAAGGATGCGGTATTGGTGGCTGCAGTTATGCCAATATCTTATCCCCCTTCCTGGCCTCTGGGTCAGGGACCCGGAATATGCCTTTCCAGGTCCACTCAGACATGTGCCAGCAAAATTGCTGGTGCAGATCCAAGTAGACCAGTGTTTTTCAACCAGTGGTACTTGTACCACCAATGGAATTTAAGGTGATGCCTGTAGGACCCCCAGACCTCTGCTGCCTGGCAGCGAGACCAGCAGTGCAACATGACAAGCAGCAGTAGGAGACTGAGCTCAGCAGGCAGAGCTCCAACATTTGCTTTTTGCATGCTCCAAAAAGCCCTCCTGTCTGTCCTGAGCCTCTTGCCAGTGTTTGTCACATTGCGCCTGGCCTTCCAATCTGGAATTAATTGGCAATGACATCACCACCAGTTATTCTGGTGGCACCTCCAATAAGTGATACAGCGGGGTCAAATGTCGAGAAACACTGAAGTAGATCCATTCAGGCAGTGGAGGCTCACCCTTGGGGCAAAGGAACAAATGTTATCTGGATAAGACCCCTCTACTTTGCAGGATGCAGCACATGCTCCAGTGGAGTGACTGCACTGTGGGGGAGAAGGTGCTTAGATAGAATTGGGTTGCCCATTGCTACCCTTCTGGAAGTGGTTCAGATAGAAAACTTGCTGCATCCATCTGAGACATGGCCAACACAGTGAGGACAACTCCTCGAGTAGAGTCCACCTCTTAACTTCTGTGTATCTAACACTTGATACGAGCTCACTTCTGGATGTTTGATGAGGTGGAGGTAGTCTCTCCTGCTGGGAGAGACATAAAGTGGCCATTGGGATTTGGTAATCTCAACATCAGACCTGCATCCCCACACCCCACTTCAAGAGGCAAGGGCTGACAGTGCAGAACTTGCATGTTTGGAATTGATACTAGATAACAGAAGAAAGCCCAAGGTCTACTCACACCCTTCCCCAAACCTGGCTGTGCCACCTGGACTTCTGACAGAGGAAATATAAATGGCAGCAGCTCAGCTCTTTCCCTGGCTCAGGGGCTAGATGGGCCTGGTCACGCAAAGGCTTTTTCATTCCCCCGGCCTATACACAAACAACAAGTGACAATCACAGAGGTGGAACATTTTTGTTTCCCTCTTTACAGCATGCTGAAGTGTAAGAATAAAAGCCTGCTCCATCCCTAAACTGCAGGACACTTGTGCCTCTAATGGGAAGTCAGTTGTGTGCCCACAACAGTTCCATACATGATGGCTCATTCTAGATACTTTACAACAGAATCAGGACCATTGTAAAAGACCTACAGTGATATAAAACAATAGACTGAAGATTCTACAATCAGTTCATCTGACTGTAGCATGCTTGAACTTTTGTACAGTGTGTTGGATCAGTTAGTGGGCAAAATGCAATCTGTTGCAATGAATGGAACATCTTGGGAAAACTGAGAACTTTGAAAGTGCTTCTTGAGTTCTTCATATTGATGACTTGTCAACTAGCAGTGGACTTGTACTGTCCACATTAGTGGTTCTCAAACCTTTTACCACGGCAACTCACTTTGTCAGTTGCTACGGCTCCTTCACACCCCTGAATGCCCTGTGGCTTTCAGGTCACACCCCAGAATGCAATGCTGCAAGGCATTCTGGGGTGCAATCCAGCCAACAAAGTGGGTCGCACACCAGTGCTACCCAGAAGCCGCAAGGCATTCTGCGGTGTGACTTGGCTCAGACTGCCTTGTGGCTTCCAGGGTGCACTGGCTCCATGACCCACCAAAAACTGGGTTGTGACCCACAGTTTGAAAACCACTGGTGTAGAATTTTATTTATTGTTCATATTTTTATACTGTCTTTCCTCCAAGGAGCTCAGGATGGTGTATATAGATCCTTCCTTCCTTTTGTTCTCACCACAACCCTGTGAGGTCGATGAAGTTAGTGACTGGCCCAATGTCACCCTAGAAGCTTCACAGTTGAGCAGGGATTTGGATCTTCCAGCTCTGAGTTCAACACCCGAACCACTACACCAATCTGGCTATCAGCTAGAGAAGGAAAAGAAGGAATGTTTTCGTTCCACAACATAAGAGCAGCTAATTCCATTGTGAATGGTTCTGTGGCACTTGGGAGTGGCCCAGCAGGAGAGCACAGATATTTGACTGACAGCCAAGGTGGGCAAGGCAGGACCTGGGGATGGGTAATGTTTTAGCATCACTTGCTGTAGAAGCCTCCTCCCTTTCTTGCCCTAGGATGTGGTTTTTCAGTTACAATGATTGCTCTTGACCACAGGAATTACAGACTGTTGGTTGTTTGAGGCTTCTTTGCCTTTCGATTCTGGAAGGAGGTATGAGGGGTATGTGTTTAGGAGCTTACTCTTAGAGGCGTAGCTAGGTCATTTGACACCCGTGGCCCATAAATTTTTGTCACCCCATATGACTTAATTAATCAATTAATTATATTGTTTAATTAATTAATTCACTTTTTATACCACCCTTCCTCTAAGCAGCTCAGGTTGGTGTACATGATTCCTCCCCTTATTTTGTCCTCACAACAACCCTGTGATGTAGGTGAGACAGAGGCAGTAATAGTCATGTCATGGAATGAATAATAATAATGATCAGAAAAATAAATGCAGTGAATATTTCCCCACAAGCAATGGATGAAATTCTGCATCAATAGTATATAGCATGATGGTATTATTCCTAAAAGCCACGATTTCCAGAATTTTGGTCACTAGGGTGTCACCCCCCCTCGATGTCTCATTGGCCTGTTCTGAGCAATGAACAGTCAAATGCTTAGTTTATTACATTTTTGACCACTATTTGGATTTTCTGCACCAAAATGACATCTCTGTGGAGGAGTTGTACAAAGAGGAGAATCTGTTTCTTACCCTCAGCTACATGGGCAGCACCACTCTGGTTAGCAAAGACTTAGAAAAGTTGGATCTCACAGGCTAAATTTTATATATGTACAGAACATAATCAGTGACAAAAACTCAACATCTGCAACAAGAAAATTATACATTATGAGTCCAGAATAAAATGTGCTAATTCAGTGGTTCCCAACGTTTACCACACCACAACCCACCTCATCCAACGCACTGGTCCTGGTGGTGCCCAGGGAGGCCCCAGAGGCCTCCTCTGGGTCGTGCCAAACTGGCGATCCACTCTACAGGCCCTTTCAGCAGCATGCCACATGGCATGGACTCATGACTCACACTTGGGGAACCCTATGCTAATTGCAATGGATTTACTTTAATTAGTTTTCATTTCATACTTTGAAGAACATAGAATACTTCTGCCAATAACAGAGTGCAATGGAAGAGAGAAATGTAGGATTCCAGAAGAACCAATTGATGCACACATTATGTAGTGTGTGTGTGTAAGCAGGCACCATGTTAGGAAGTCAACTCTCATGATTGATGTATTTATTACGCACATTTCAGCAAACTGAAGTGCAGATTAAAAGGGTGAAATACGCATAGAAGTTCTAGTCACTACTGCCATTTTGATTCCTGCTACTATATAGTGCCTATCCACCACCCACTGCACAACCCTGCTTGTTACTTTGTATGCACCGCCTTCAAGCTTCCAATGAAGATCTGTGCTACAGGAGGAAGAAAGATGAAGCATGATTAGGGCTGTGGTGGGGATGGGACACATCCCAACTGTTACATTTAAAATATGGCAAAATGAGCAGAGTGGCACAGCTGTACTCCAGGGTGAGAATTCAGGTCTCTTCCAGATGTTCCAGGAAAAGGGAGAGGCGTTCAAGACAACCACACTGCGGCTGTCTCTGCGAAAGTGTTACCCGCATCAGCCAAATAGCCCTTTAGCCTTCTTCCTTTTGGTCTTGGTGACAGGCAACTGAGTCTTCTGGGCTTGGGGGGATGGTGCCTGGAAAGGATAGGCAACAATCAGAACCAGTCAATCAACCACTACTCACCAGCAGGAGAAAACTCCAAAAACCCCAACTGTTAGAAGCATAGGGGATCTCACTGACACCTTCATCATGACCATCTGGCTGTCTAGGCAGAGCCATGATGGCTTTCTGGGATGAGAATAGCAACCCACACCAAACCACAGTATGTGGCAATACTGGTCAGGGAATAAAGGCAGCTTCAATATGTCTGACTCATAAAGGACACTTCTCTCCTCTGCCAATGCATTTTGGAGTGCTGTCTGGAACGGGGTTGCATGAATGTCACAGACACTTACTGGCTAATATAACAATATTACTGATGAGCTACTCAAGTTCACTCATCTGCCAATGCCTGCTTCATATTATGAACTGTGAAATCTTGTGTGACTTTGCTACTTTATACAGTACTGGAGCAGCATGGATTGGAGCTACAGGGAAGTGGCAACCATCCTGCTTGGATACAGTATGAGCAAACATTGGCTTTTGGTTCCCTTATTTCCCCATCTTGCTAATTTCTCCTTGTTCTGTGCAAATAGGTCTATCAGCCTTCTTTGTTCTCTCACCTTGCACTGGCATGTTACTCTATTTGCCTGGAAGATCCCTTTGTCTTGCTAGAAGAACTACCTCCTTCTCCCCTTCCAAATTGTTCTTCACTTCTGCAGCCTACGCCATCTAGACCATATTTCATCAAGCCTTGTTCTCTGTGTTCACTTTTATCCTTCCCAGCCAACTGAGATTCTAAGCCAGCCGTTTTCAACTGCTGTGCCATGCAGGACCAGAGCAGACAGGCAGCAGCCGCACACATGGGGGAAGTGGCTGCTTTGAGCCTCATGCGCAGTAGAAGAAAAAGGAGCAGGCAGCCAGCGAAGGGGCTGGTCGAGGCTGCTTTGCACCTCCTGCTGTCACTTGCTCCTGCTCCTGAGCAAGACAAAGGCTGCAACCTGATCCCAGTTTACCTGGGAGTAAGCCCCATTGACTATTATGAGGCTTACTTCTGAGCAGACACGCCTAGGATTGAGTATTACCTCCGTGTTGCCTCCTCTGCATGCTGACTGGGCGACCAGAGAAGCTTGGAGGAGTGAGAACGAGGGAGCCAGGCAAGCAGGTATGAAGCGAGTGAGTCTGCTGACACCACAAGCCTAAGAACTGGCTGGCTCAAAGGGTCCTGGAAAGTCCCTTTTCCTTGCCACAGTTTACCTGCGACTCTCCAAAGCAACCCTCCCTGAGTTGCCTTTTGCCTTTTAGGGGAAGGGCATTGGGCCATAATCCTCTCCATACTTACCTGGGAATAAGCCCCATTGACTAGAATGGGGCTTACTTCTAAGTAGACATGCCTAGGATTGGGCTTTTGGTTGCACTTTTTTTTCTTAAATACAGGAGCAGGCAATTGGCACTTCTCCCCACCCCACTCCCTCTCACAGGTACATTGCCCCCCCAAATCTCATAATTGCAGTCAGCACCTCTCTTACTGTCCCTCCCTTCACTGGTACCCACCTTCCAAAGGTTCAGAATCACTTGCTTCAAGTTCTCTCCCCGCCCACTCCAGCTGAATACTGTAGTTGTTTCACTCCTGTCTCTTCATTGCCCCTCACCTCACAGCTCTCCAGTATCTGCTCAATCTGACCTCTCTTTGCCAGCACTTTCTTGCATAACATTTTTCATCCTTTCCAAAATTGCATATACTTTCCTCTCCAAGCTTCTTGTGAGTTTCTTTGTCATGTAATAATATAATTGTATTAATTATATTAATTTACAATTAATTATAATGTAGTGATTTAATGTAAGTAAAAAATTGGTAGAGTGCCTTGACAATTTTAGTGCCTTGTCGGTGTGCCGTGAGCTGAAAAAGGTTGAAAATGGTTGTTCTAAGCCCTCTGACCAAGAACTTTGTCACTCTGAAGCATCCACCATAAACATCTGGTATTCAATAAGTGTTGAGGAACAGTTCCTCAATGTTCTTCTGCATTTTCCTTAAATTGTCTACATTCACCTTCCCCTTTCTTTTCTCAGGCTGTAGAACATAAATGGGATTGGCACAACATTGTGGGTCTGATATAGCTAGAGCTACAGCCTGTCAATGGGCTTCAAGATCTCATTCCCTGTGACTGATGGAACCCTTCCTCTGGTACTAGACCAGAACGAGCACCTCTTCCATGATCTTGATCTTCTAAACTCCCCCTCCCCAGCCCAATCTCACATTTATTGACAGCTTCTGTGCAATTTTTGAGATTACTATGCATCATATAGAGTCACAGGAGATTGCATGTACTTCAGAATCTCCGGCAAAATTCCAGTACCTCAACCCCCATTCATGGCATGGCACTTCCTCAATCACACTTCATCAAATCAACCCTTCCTTGGCCCATTCCCACATGCTGGATTGGACCCACTCTCACCACTGTGTCGTGGTCACACACTGCAGGCGTTGGTTGGGATTCTGTGTTTTCCTTCTCTAGCTCAGTTGACAAATCCACAGCCCCTTGTTTAAAGTCCAAGGAGCTAGCATGTCCAGGAGTGTCAGAGTCTTCAGATGCTGAAGGGAAAAGTAAACAGAAGAGGTATCCATGAGTACAGTGTTTCTGCTGGAATGGGAATCAAATTACGCCTTTGGGGGACAGAGCACTGGAGACATATGGTGCTACTTTTGCTTTATGCACAACATACACGCAGTGTGGAGGCAAGCAGCATGTGCACTCCTACCAGGCAGTAGTTTCACTACCTTACCAAATAGCTAAAGAGGGGGAACCTTGCACTTTATGAGATGTCTTCAGCTCTCTTCCTGTGCCTCTTAGTCTATCCAAAACTTCTTCTTTTATTCCTTCTCACACATCTACTGTAACTGTCAGAAAAGTTTCTCCCAAAATTTATGGTGGTTTGATATGAATTTGGGATGCCGATTCCAAAAATGGCATCCGTTTTGCCCTATCACGTCTACTTTTGGAGATACAGTATAGACACATTAGTGAATGGTTCAAGCAGCTTCTTCATGAGGAAGCCATGGTGTAGCCTTCCTCATGAGGAAGCTGCTTGAAACATTCACTAAAGAGGCTATGCTGTGTCTCCAAAACTAGACATGATAGGGCAAAACGGATGCCATTTTTGGAATCAGCACCCCAAGTATACCCAGGAATTAGTGTAACGTTTAAGGAAGCAAAATGTTTGTTGGCCTGTGTAATCGGCCACTCCACTTAGGGAAGGTCACTGCCTCTAAGTTCTTATGGTTAACACTCAAGAAAGGTCCCCAGATATCTCCCAACCATTAGCTTCTATTGAGGAAACATGCATCCTAAACTATTAAGTAATCATCTGCTTAATAACAGGAATGCCTTTGTGGTGCCCAATTAGGGCCACTGCCTAATATCCTGACTCTGGAACATGTATAATCAAAATTTCTGAGGGCAGCCCTAGGAGTACCAAAAGGCATTTTCAATGTATGAATGTGTTTAGAGACTGGCCAGATGAGTGTTGAGGCCAGAATATGGATTTCCATCATATTATACTAGCTAAGACTGCTTTAGTGCCCAGTTAGCCTTGCTCTCCTAATCCTACTGGACGACTATAAATCTAGCTGGTCTAAAATGATTGAGCAGAAACTGGTCACCTTGGGTTTCTCCTTGTAGGCCTTGCTCTATATCAGGGGTGTCAAACTCGTATCATACAGAGGGCCGAAAGCATTCAGGGCTCCAGCTGAGGGCTGGAAGTGATGTCATTAAGCAGAAAGTGATATCATTAAGCAGCTAATAGTCAGAAATCAGACCCTGTTCTCATATATAAACTCATTAACTGCAAATGACAGAAGAGAAAGTACGCAAATCTTGATCATATTTCAGGATTTGGGAAAGCTCAATTTTCATGTGGGCTGCCATTTTAACTGTAACACCTCAGCAGCTGAGAGCCTGAGGGCCAGATAAAAAGCTTCCGGGGGCCGCATCTGCTCCCCAGGCCTTATGTTTGACACCTCTGCTCTATATGATCATTGATCAGACAAAGACAGCTATAAGACACTGAATTATGAACCTGGAGCACCAAAAAGGCCTTAGCAATGTTACAGAATTAGTGAAGAGCTTAGATATATTGTCGCTCCTCTCTCCTACCTCACTCAGCTGGAGACACCAAAATATAGAAGCATTTACACTGGCTTGTTGCAGTGGGACACCATTCACTGAGTGGATATGTCTATGTGGCTCAGCTCAAATTGAAACATTTGATCATGTTCTGCTAGACTGTACATTTTATAGAGATATCTGGACTGTTTTTATCTCCCCACTACTGAACAGGTTCCAGGCACACATCAGACAATTTAGTTATTTGATTTTTCTCTGTAAACCACTTTGTGAACTTTTTCTTGAAAAGTGGTATATAACTACTGTTGTTGTTTCTTAAGCTTCTGCTTCTATCAGAATAGCAATCCTGCTATTACACTCAGTGTGGACAAGTTTCTGTTGGCCATGTTGAATGTCCAGAAAAGAATGGTAGACTGTGACAATCTCCTCTATTGGAACTTATAGAGGTGACCAAAGAGGTCACCTTATAGAGGTCACTTATATTGGTGACCAAAATAGTGATTAATGTCTTAAATTGGAGTATCTTCTTTGAAAGGAAGTTTAAGTAAGCTGGGTGGGAGATTTTGTTTGTATATTTTTTATCTATTTTTGTGTCTTTTTAATATATTACTATTTCCTTTCAGGTTTTGACTTCAGTCCAACTTTGGGATTCAAAGGGAAGTTTTAGTGTATTTTAACATTTTGACTTGCTCCTATTTTTATTTTATCCCATTTTAGGATATAAACTTAGTTTTAAACCATTTGGAGTTTATGTAGTTCCTGTAGCTGATTATGTTGTGCAGCACTGATTTTATTTTCGTTGGTCTGAGACCATAATAAAGATTTGATTTGATTTGAATAAAAGGAATGGCCACTAGTAGTCATAATAATTATGTATGATGATAAATCTAGACCCTTTGATGCCATACACCTGCAGAGAAAGAACAGAAGTAATGAAAGAAAGGGGGGGGAATCTTGAGGTAGTGAGGGGCTACCTCTTCTGGACTCATATACTGTTTAGGTAAAAGAGTAAATAATCCACAGACTTATTCTCCCTCAACCAGTGAAGAAGATCCTTCACAAACATAGTACCACTTGCAGGGGCAGTGGTGGTCCCTGTGCTGCCCTGGGGCGAGCCTGGAAGTGCAGCCCCAACTGATCATGTCTGAATGTCTTCTGAGGGCTGACAGTGTGTGGCCTCTCCAGCCCACAGAAGGTCTTAGAAAGGTGCTTCTGTGTTCTTTCTTTTTTCTTATTATATTATATATAATATAATATAATATTATTATATTATATAATATATATTATATAATATATATATTATATAATATAACGGTATTATAATGCCGTTGTACAAATCTATGGTAAGGCCACACCTGGAGTATTGTGTCCAGTTCTGGTCGCCGCATCTCAAAAAAGACATAGTGGAAATGGAAAAGGTGCAAAAGAGAGCGACTAAGTTGATTACGGGGCTGGGGCACCTTCCTTATGAGGAAAGGCTACGGCGTTTGGGCCTCTTCAGCCTAGAAAAGAGACGCCTGAGTGAGGACATGATTGAGACATACAAAATTATGCAGGGGATGGACAGAGTGGATAGGGAGATGCTCTTTACACTCTCACATAATACCAGAACCAGGGGACATCCACTAAAATTGAGTGTTGGGCAGGTTAGGACAGACAAAATAAAATATTTCTTTACTCAGCATGTGGTCGGTCTGTGGAACTCCTTGCCACAGGATGTGGTGCTGGCGTCTAGCCTAGACGCCTTTAAAAGGGGATTGGACAAGTTTCTGGAGGAAAAATCCATTATGGGGTACAAGCCATGATGTGTATGCGCAACCTCCTGATTTTAGAAATAGGTTATGTCAGAATGCCAGATGCAGGGGAGGGCATCAGGATGAGGTCTCTTGTTATCTGGTGTGCTCCCTGGGGCATTTGGTGGGCCGCTGTGAGATACAGGAAGCTGGACTAGATGGGCCTATGGCCTGATCCAGTGGGGCTGTTCTTATGTTCTTATGTTCTTTTTAAACCAGATGTACTTTTCTAAGGCCTTCCACAGGTTGGAGAGGCTATATGCAGCCTTTTCAGTCCTCAAAGACATCCAGACACAACCAGTGGGGAGGTGGCATGTCCTTCAGAGTGGCGTGGAACTGGGTGGCATGGTTGGAGGGTTGGCACTGCCCCCCTCAGCCATGGCGCCTGGGAGCATTTGCACCCGTTAACTCCCCCCCGTTACACCACTGACCAGTTGCACAACTCTAAGGGCCCAATCCTATCCAACTTTCCAGCACCGGTGCAGCTGCAATACAGCCCCGAGGTAAGAGAACAAATGTTCCCATTCTTGAGGAGGCCTCTGTGACTGCCTTCTCACCATAGGATGCAGTGCACGCCCCATTGGCATGGCTGTACTGGCACTGGAAAATTGGATAGGATTGGGCCCAAAGGCTTTAAAAATGGAAACAGCTGTAAGGAACTAGACTATATCCAAACATGGGGAGGGCAAGAATGCTTTAAGGAATGGTGACAGTGTGAAAAGGAACACTACAGAGGCAAAGTGTGTGCAGGTTGAGGGATGAGCAGGAATTGGGAGGGGAGAGACTGAGGAAAATATACAGCTAGGTGCATCAAAAGATTAGTTGGAAATAGAGTGGATTTTAGAGTCACAAGGTTAGTAACCACCCTGGAGATTTCAGGGAAATTCTGGTCACTCCCCAAATATCCGAAACAAAACTATTGCTCTGTCTGCGACCATTTGCCCACAGTCTCCCTCAGAGCCTAGGAGAGAGGGGTAAAGGGGGTAATTTGTACCCGGGCCCAGTGTCAAAAGGGGGGCCCAGGAGCCAAAGGAGGGAGCCCAGAAATTTCCTGGGATCTGACATTTTCCTATCTACTCAGACTGGGAACACTACCATGACTGGGGATGCTGGGAACACTATTGATGCCACATGGGTGGGCAGACCTGGGCTCCAAAGACTTTTCCAGCTGTCTCTCCCCCCACCTTGCTTCGCCCCTCCCTGCCCCGGTTCTGCCTGCCCACCACCACTCTCTCCTGCTCTGTTTCGGTCTTTGCAAGGGGGCCCAAAATAAATTTTGTAGCCCCTGATAAAATTCTCTCAGAGGCCCTGGTCTCCCTACTTCAGCCAAGGTGATGGTCCAGGTGACACAACCTTCAACTCACCTTCTCGGCGCCGTTTGCCAGCAGCTCTGGCCTGTTGCTGGGTTACTGCCATGTAGAGTTGCTTTAAGTTAGAAGTGAATAGACTCCCATCTTCCAGGCAGCAGGCTTGGGGCAATGCCTGTGAAGCAAAAGGAGAGCACATCAAGCTTACTCCCAACAGAGCCGGGGCCGAAGCTCCAAGTCAGATCACGCAACAAAAGAAGCAAGAGCATCTCATTTCACCCTCAGCCCACCGAACAGGAGCTTAGAATGAGACTGACTGTTTCGTAGTGTTATTATCACCACTGCCTATGTTAGGTGATACAATTCAGAGATTGCTTTGTGTTATTAAACAGCTGTTCCTGCCATCATGGCTGTGACAACAATCAATGCTTAGAATACTGTAAGAATGATCACATATTTATATACCACTTTTCAATTTAAAAAAGCTCACAAAGCAGTTTACATAGCAAAAGGAACTTGAACAGGGTTCCCTGTCCCAGAAATCTCACAATCTCAAGAAGACATCAGAGAAACACACTATGCTGGGGGGAAAGAGGAATAATCACTCTCCCCCTGCTAAATATAAGAGAACCATCATTTACAAGGTGCCTCTTTGACCAGTTATAGCAGGGGTTTATCTCCCTCCGCTCTCCATAGAAAGCTCTCACTGGGAACATGTCCTCCCATTCCTTGTGAGGGAACATGACTGGAATGGGAAGAGAGAGAGAGAGAGTGAGAGTGTTGTGTGTGTGTGTGTGTGTGTGTGTGTGTGTGTGTGTGACAGAGAGAGATTGGCTTGAGGAGCATGACAAAGGGGTGAGGAGTGGTACTCTTATAATGTACTGGCTCCAAAAGAGCAGAGAGAAGGGCACAAGGCAATCATTCCCCCTTGCTCCGGACACATTGAGCCCAGAGTGCTGCATGTGTTTCAAAGGTTTCTAGAGATAACGTCTCTGCGCACTGTGCCTGCTCCACACCCAAACAGTCGGGAGAACAAAGTGTAACAGATAACAGGGCAGTTCCTCTCCAGGCACACTCACCCACTGAGGCACTCAAGGCCGGAGTGCAAAAGCATTGCCTGTGACCCACTCCTCCCACTCCAGGCTAGAGGAGTGGCATTGGCTCCTGGCTAAGAGCACAAAGGACAATAGCAGGAGGGGAGGGCAGGCTGCCACTTGGACTGGATGGTGTGGAGGAATAGGAAGCTGTCTTATGCTGAATCAGACCCTCAGACCTTCTAGCTTAGCACTGTCAACACTGACTGGCAGTGGTTCTCCAGTATTTCTGACAGAGATCTTTCCCAGCCCCATTGAGAGACACTGGGATTGAACCCCAGACCTTCTGCATGGAAAGCATATGCTATACCACTAAGCCATCGTCTTTCCCCTAAAGATGTTACACTGGTCCTGTAACATATTCCCACATTCTTTCTCACTGGGGTATCAAGCAGAGCCCAGCTTCTCTATGGCTGTTTGCATGGATTTGTTTGAGTATATGCAACTGCCTTACTACTAAGGCAGTTCATTGGTCCATCTAACTCAGGAGTGTCAAACTAATTTCATGCAGAGGGGCAATTATCATTCATGATGCCTGCTGAGGACCAGAGCTGACATCATTAAGCAGGAAGTGACATCATTAAGTAGGTCATAACCAGAAAAAAGCACTTTTTCACTTAGGAACACATTAATTATTATTATTATTAACTTTATTTCTACCCCGCCTTTCTCCCCGGAGGGACTCAAGGCGGCTTACAACAAGGTTAAAACAAATTAAAAACATAATTTAAAAACAGATAAAAACATATTAACAACATATCATAAAAACAGTATCATAGAAACAGTAGTCAGATAAAAGTAGTCAGGTAAAAAGAGCATAGAGCAGCAAATCATAAAAGAATCAGGCCTGTAACTAGGTATTTATAAAGATATTAAAAGATTTTGAAAAGATGTTTAAAAAGGCCGAGAACTCAGAAGGCCTGTCTAAACAGAAGGGTCTTCAGGACTTGCCAAAAAGTCTCAAGAGAGAGAGCCATTCTTAAGTCAAGGGGAAGGGAATTCCATAGCATTGGTGCCACTACTGAGAAGGCCCTATTTCTTGCCGCCGCCCCACGTACCTCCCTAGGCAACGGCACTTGTAAAAAGGCCTTCTCTGATGACCTAAGAGGACGAGCCAGATTGTACGGGAGCAGGCAATCTCTAAGATACCCTGGCCCAGAGCAGTATAGGGCTTTAAAGGTCAAAACCAGCACTTTGAATTGGGCCCGGAAACGAATGGGCAGCCAATGCAGCCGCTGGAGAAGTGGACTGACAGAGTCAAACCGCCTACCTCCAGTAACTACATGGGCTGCCACATTCTGCACTAGTTGCAGTTTCCGAACCGTCTTCAAGAGCAGCCCCACGTAGAGCGCGTTACAATAATCTAACCTCGATGTCACCGTGGCATGGATCACCGTGGTCAGGTCTGCACGATCCAAGTACGGCCACAGCTGGCGCACCAGCCGACACATTAGCTGCAAATGACGAAGGGAAAATACACAAAGTTTGATCACATCAAGATAATATCAAGTTATCATGTGGGCTGCCCTACTAGCAGTGATACCTCAGCACAGCTCAGCAACTGATAACAGCTGATGGTGGTGCTAGGAGAGCCAGAGGGCTGGATAAAGAGATTCAGTGGGCTGCATCTGGCCTCTGGGCCTTACGTTTGATACCCCTGATCTGCCCTGCTGCAAGAGAACCTGTTTAAGCCAGGAATTGCAGCTGGCCCTTTCTGCAAGTGCTTTAGCTTTGAGCTCTGATCCCTGTCGCTACATGACCCTCACCTGGTTTTACTGAAGTGCAGAAATCTTCGTGTTCTTCCAAAATCCCAGAAAAGATCCATGGGGCAATCCGGGAAGCAAGGGTGAACTGGGAGTAGCAATTCAAGAATTCTCCCAGTGGGGATGAAAAGAAGAGGCACATGACAGGGACATCATTCTAGGGATGTTCTATCCTCATTCCTTCTAATAGAGAGTTCCCATTAGTAGTCTCAGGTAACTGACTTCATGACACATAGCAACAGGACCTTGTCCATCAACTCTCTTCCCTATAAGACAGATTTCTGTAACAGGAAGCTGCCACCTCAAGGGCTCTTCCATACAACCCATCCTCCCTCCAGAGCCAGGATGCCTCTTTCTCCTTAGTCAATACAGAGAGTTACAAATAGAGTCATTTGTTTACTATACTTTCACATAAAAGGTCCAGCCAGTGCATTGTGACCATTCTCACAATGATCCAAATTATGCATGTATCCAGGGCCTCTGGGAAGAATTTGGGAATACAAAGTATTTCTTTTGGGCCCCTTCCCAAAGAGGGAGGGGGTGAAAGAGTGGGGGGTGGCAATGGGCAGAATGGGGGCAAAACAAGCAGGGGGGAAGTTGCAACACCCGGAATAGTCTTTGGAGCCCAGGTCTACCAGTCTTCCCAATGCAGAGCTCAGGTCTATCTGCCTGCTCGGCATTGGTAGCTAGATACAGTAATAGGGAAAATCAAACACACTCTTAAGTCTCTTTAAAACCTTTCAAATATAGAAAATCATTGCAGAAGATTAGTATCATTGTACTTAGGCTCACACTAGAATGGAAAGTGTCCTGTGTACACCAAAACAGACTCCTGCAGCAGCTGCAGTCCTGCAGCTGTGTCGCTGAGCTCCTATACACTCCTTCATGGTAAGTGGATCCACAAGCCAAAGAGCTACTGTAGCAGGTCGGTTTCCTCCCAGATGTGACACTGTTAAGGAATGTATGCATTCCTGGGCCTGGTGTGTTTGGTTTGTGGCAGTAGTCGCCGCCACGTGCCCATGGTAATGAACCCAGCATCTCGAGTGGGTAGTGTGTCTGGTGAGATTGGAAAATGCAAGATCCCAGGAAATTTCTGGGCCTCCTCCTTTGGCTCACAGGCCTCCTTTCTAACCCAGGGCCTGGGTACAAATTTCCCCCTTTATCTCCCTCTCCTAGATCCTGCATGCATGTGCTCTCTGATATAACAAATTCATCATACGTATCACAAGTAAACTCTGTTCCACAGCAGCAGAAGGGGAAACACTTAGTTGGGAAACCCCTGCATGTGCTAAACTGGGTGTGGTGTTCCAAATGCAAAAGAAAACTGCTGAAGAGGACAGGCTGATTGGGATTCACAGGATACCGTCAAGCAGTAGGCAGTGAATTGGGACTGAACCTACAGATTATAACAATGAACAACAGCATCTGTAAAATAAAGTCAGCCCAAAATGACTGTGTGTTACCCAACATAACCCCTTAAAAGGAGAAGACATTGGCCACAGTATGCCATTATAGAAAGGGGGGGGGAGAAGCTTGCTAGGACCTTGGGTTATTGTGAATGGCAATTATATCTGCAACTCTGCCTTTTCCCTGCAGCATGTAGCTTGGTTTGATTGCATGAGTTATCTGGATTCATCTTCAGGCACCTTTTCTGCAGTACATCTGCTCTTTTCTTGAGACATACTATATGTGTGTGTGTGGGGGGGGGGGAAGGTGAATACTTTTGCTTTGGGGCAGTAGCTTGGATTAGATAAGATGCTAGCCCTTTCCTACACTACATAATTGTGCAGAGTGTGCAGAAATGCAGCCACAAAGGATCAGCTCTCTTGTTGCATCCAAGCTGTAAAGCCAGCAGGTGAATGAACCCCAAAGGCAGGGCAAGAGCAGCCAATAGGCGCTGGAGATGCCAGATCAAAGGCAAAGACACAGTCATAACTCAGGGAAAAGTAAACAGCAGGGGACTGGCAGAGAACAAAAACAGCGTACCCAGGGCAGGCACCGTGGCAGGTCACTGCTGCCCTTCCTTGCCGTTCCCCTCCCCTCTCAGGAATACTGGCAGAGAACAGGATGGTGGCAAATCCTAGGGCATGGCGACCCCCATTGCTTTCTCTAAGTTACTGCTAGAGGTAGAACTCTGTGGTTCTCAAAGCCTCCATCCTTCATTAAGATAAGCCATACTTCTTCGTCTAAAGCTGGGCCCCAGGACACCCTCATGCCACTCAAGATGATACACCCCATACCTGGGAAGGAGAGCCACAGAATCTGCTGTGTACACTCTGCTGGCATCCTTTACACACTCCTGAGCTGGAAAGGTAAGTACATGTTCCACTGTAGCCACTCTGGAGATATGAAAGTAACCAAGATGAGTCAGGGTCACCAGTAAGTCTCAGCTGAGCAGAGATTTGTTTGGGAAACACAGAATAATCTTTCAGAGGAAATACTGATGCTCTCTGGTGTCAATGCTGCTCCAGATTCATAAAACAGGTATCTCAAGTTCAACCCTTTTTGGACTACACATCAAGACAATCTCTACAATCGAAGCAGGACAAGGACCAAGCAGGAAAGGCCTGTTCAGACAAACACTTGTTCTTTGAACCCTGAGGAATGCCAGATGGCACCTATACAGTTCCAGTAATCGTTCCATTAGCTGTGTCAAGAATCAAAAAGCACCTATTCTTGCACATAGTTCAATGTCTAAAACAGCCCAGGATGGAAGCAGAAATTATTTTTGTATATGTTTTATATATGGCACCCAAAAATAATCAACTGTGTAATCCTATACTTTTGAAACACCAGTCTGGGTGGCACAGGATATGGTGTATACCCTTGGATGTCAGAGCAACAACAGTCCCACAATCATAGTCTCTGTTCCTCTGAAAGACGTACCACAGAAACCTGTATAACGCTGTACCAACGTATCTCTGATGCTGGTGCAATTACTGCCAGGGTAAAACCCACAGACAGGGTGGGGATGTGGGAGGAATATGTGAGGGATATGGGTGGGACTAGAAAGAGCTGATGTGTGCCATGCCCTAAATCCCCTCCAGATGATTGACATGCCTCAAACATCTGCAAAATGCTAAACTGATGTCCAAGCAAGCACAGGAATTAAAAAACCTGTAGGAAACCAAGGGGAACACAAGAAAATCTGAACTCCTAACACCCCCTGCAGCCCGACCTCTTTCCTACAATGCAGCATTTGTTACAGGCTATACTTCACAGCAAATTACAGCACACCAACCACAGTACTAGACCCCATGACAGATGACAAGGCCTGTAGGTATAGCATGACTATACCTTGCTGGCCTCATGGCGTGAGCACTTAGAACACATGCACATGGGAACTGTGGAGAAAGAGCATTTTGCATACTAATGGAGCACTTTGCCCAAACAACCCAATATCCTCAGAACATGTATGGCAAGATACTTTGGTAGAATTTTTACGGAGGGTTCCTCACACAAACACCCAAGTGGAACCTTCATACTACCATACCAAATGAGAGAGCAAGGATAATGCACTCCACACAGATAAATAACTTAGGTGAGGGAATCCCATGCAATGCATTGATGCTACATATCTGTCTCATGTCCCTAACCCACAATTATTAAATACTGACCCTTCGGGATTTTTAAATGTGTCTTTGCTATAAACTGCATTGCCTAACTATTCTTTTGCAACAGCTGATGGTAGTGTCTACTCTTTTTTGGTAAATGCCAAGTATTCCAAGCATTGCTGGTCAAACATTGATCTAGAACTTGTTTTTCAGGACTGCAGCATTGCCACATGGGCAGAACACTCATTTATCAGAGAGTTCCACACAATCTTCACCAGTAGAGGGAATGGTAATGCTTCCAGGCATTGTGCTCCAATTCCCAACAGGGCACTGCTCTTTGCTCTTCCCAGCAGGGCAAGAGGGCACAGGTAGGTCTCTCCACACTGGGACCTTGTGCTGATCAGAAGGGAAAACTGCAGTATACCCAGCAGCAGTGACCACTAGCTGTTCCTCTGTAGCGCTGCCGACTTACTTGTTCATAGAAGCTCCTGTTGCTTTGTAAATTCCATGACAGTCAGAGATACCACTGGTGCAGCCAGACCTTACTGACACCTGCTGTCTATCTGCTGTCTATCTGAAAACTGCAAAGGAAAAAGTGCTCTGCTGGGACAAGAAGGCTGGCAATCCCACCAGTTTTTCTTTTTCAGATGCTGTTGAGACTATGCAATAAAGCCTTGCTCTGATCACCCTCGTTGTCACTTTCTTAGCAGAGAGGGATCCCTGCTCCCCATGCACCCCACTCTAGCTGTTTCTTACTTCACTCAGCCTCAGGGTGGGACTCTGCAACAGAGGTGACTCTGTGCTACCAAGATTCAAAGTCTGCAGTATCCTCACCTTCTATGGGCTCAAGTGGTGGGGGAAGCTCCTCACTGGTCATGAGCCATTTGTTCTCTGATGTCATGACGCAAGGGGGAGAGAGATGGCAGCATAATGACAGCTCTGCAGAAATGATACAAAAGACAGGCGCATTTGTAAGGGGCTAAATGGATGGGCTGTTGCAATAGGGGCCCTGTGTTACATGCAAGTCTACTGACTGGCCCATGCATATGGTCTATGCACTATAGTCTCCCAGCCAGGTAAGCCTGTTTGTGGTGGTGCGGGATGCGAAATGGACCAGCCTTTCCTGACTCCCAGCCTAGGCCTCTCTGAAGTGCAATATCAACTTCCTGGCTTGCCTGAGTGCTGCTGCACCTTCCCTTCTGGGTCATCTCAGTCTCTCCTCTGGTGAAACGGTTCCTTCGGCCTGGAGGACACCCCCAAGGGGATTCAAGCCCTTACTATAAAGCAGGGGTGTCCAAAGTTTTTGGCAGGAGGGCCACATCATCTCTCTGACACTGTGTCGGGGGCCAAGGAAAAAAAGAATTAATTTACATTTAAAATTTGAATAAATTTACTTAAGTTTACATAAATGAATATATTAAAGATGAACTTATATGAATGAATGAAGGTCTTACAATATCTCAAGGTCTATAAAAGGCCTTGCAGAAAGCAAGGTTGGCCTTTTCTTTGCTGCCGCGACTGCATCACAGACGTAAAACAGCAAGAAGTGGAGGGAGACTTCATCCCACAGCTCATGCGAGAGGTCAAACAGTTGCCCTCACGCTGAGAGCAGTTGGGTCAGGTCAGTGTGGGCTCCAACAAATCTCTGGAGGGCCAGAGGCTCATTGGAGACTGGGGGCTCCCCAAGGGCCGCATTGAGAGACCTTGTGGCCCTTAAGTGGTCCCAGGGCCGGGGTTTGGGTACCCCTGCTATAAAGAGAGCTGCAAGTTTATTTCACTTATCTGTCCTCTCACAAGGGAGCTATCTTCCTGCCCTTAGTCTGCTGTAGTTGAAAGGGTATTTCTTGGTGGGTGGGTTGCAGTGTTTGAATAGCATAAGACTTTAACTCTGGACATGAGAACTCCAAGCTATTCTCTGCATTTCCCTACTTACTATCTGTGTCACAATAACTTCTACAGGGAAGAAGTTTCTGCATAAGTGCTGCAGCATACCTGTATTTTGTGGGGGGGGGGGTGTCATTTTAGAGTCTCCCCACAGTTGGCAGCAATGGCTGTTGCCATGTTACTCATACTTGAGGCCACCAGGAAAGGGTACTATGTCTTCAGATGACATCAGACACCATGTCACCCCAGCGATGACCACTCATTAAACCTGCACCTGCCACTGCCCGCTGCTTGGTTTACCTTGGTGGTGCTGCTCTACCCAGCTCCATCAATGTTGGAGCTGGGTAGAGTATGCTGATTGATTCCATCATGCCAACAGCAAACCAATGTCAGGCCAGTAGGCCAACATCAAGCTGCCACTCCATGACAGGCAGGTTGTGTTGTGATTTCTATGGATGTGGGCAGGGTTACTGGGAGGGCTGCATCAGCATGGAGTTGCCTGGGTGTTTCTCCCTCCTCCTTTGTGCTGAATGGGCTTAGGTAGGTGTGATGGATGTCACACTGATGTAGCACTAATGTTGGTGCAAGTTTGGATAGAATTACACCGCATGACCTCAAATCAAAGTGGATTCCTGTGGAAATTGGTCAAACCATACAGAACCAAAATCAACTTTGTCAAATACAGCCACTTTAATAGGTATGAATCCCCTAAACTTCTTGAAAGAAATGTATTTTTTAATTAGAAAATCACCAGCACCCTCCGAATAAAACCTCAACAAATAAAATGACTGGTAGAATAACCAAACTAATTATTCCAAAAAACAAATTATAATTAGCCACATCATTCTGGTTCACATGAAGCCATCATGCCTCCTATCACAAGGTAACTAAGTGCGCAATCCTATCCTGCACTGGAACAGGCAAGCCAAGAGGGATAGTGGCCAGAAGTGGCTTAGCCAGAGGCAAGGGAAAACTTTTTCCCTTACCCCTGGGTAAGGGCCACTGGTCCCTATAGGTCTCCTCGGACTTGTGCCACCTCAAGTTTGAGGAGAGCAGAGCGGCTTGAAGTCGCTCTGTTCTCCCTGGGAACGGCAGGATCCCGTTATAACTGGGATATCTGCAGGATGCCAGCCCTGCCTCCTGCTCCTGTCTGCTCCTGGGGCCACCCCCGCCTGCCCTCCCCCCACCCAGGAAGGCCTCCCTCCTACCTCCTCCCTGCCTACGTTTGTGGCTTGCATTGGCCCAGCCGGGCCGATGCAAGCCTCAGAGAGGAAGCCGTCATGGAGGCTTGTGTCAACCTCTGCAGGCCAGCACTTCTTGGAGCGCCGGCCTGGCTTCCTCTCGAGGAGGCGCACATGTTTGCAACCCTCGTGAGCCAGAGCAAGGGACTTGTGCCGGCCCAAATCATTTCTAGGATTGTGCCCTAACTCACTAAACAACAAACAAGATGACATTTTCAAAGTGGCTAGAATTTAAAATTAAATCAGCATTTAGACATATGTGCCTTGTTTACAAAATTTAAAAAAGACCCACAGTCAGATTCAGCTCTGGATTTCCACTGCCATCTAACCATCCAAAGCAGAGATTAGAACAGCCCCACAGTGGCACGACTGATAAACCCCTGCACTGCCTGAAACTGTCACTAACAAGGTGAAGCAGCCTCGAAGCTGCTCCATTTCCATCCAACATCCTCTTCATCCTTCCTCCCCCTGCCCCAAATGTATGATGGAGTGTACATATACCATGCCCAAATCTAGCTCCTTTGTAGGTGTGACCAGAGCTTCCCAGGACATTTCACAAAGAGGTATACTGCAGCTCACAAATTTCCTTCAGGCAGCAAAACCTAGCAGGGTGAAGTGTCCAAGGAGAGATTCAGTGGGAAAGTTGCCACATAAGAGCACATGCCATTTCCTTGCCCAGGAGCTGCTGCTGCTTGGCAGGAGGGGTGAACTCGTCCCTGTTCAGAAGCCAGCCTAAGAAGCTGTATCTCAGTCAAGCATGACGGATGCAGAGTGCCCGCCAGCGTGTAAGTTAAGCGGGGGATATGCCACTGCCTGTGTTATGACTACTTGACAACAAGGCCAAGCATGTATCAAATGCCAGCAGCTCAAGGCTGAGGTGGGGAGGAGCACCAACTTTACACGATGCCAGCCAGGAGCTCAAAGAGCTGCAGGACACTGGGGCAGAGATGGTGAGCATCCAGCCCTCAAATGAAGAGGAGAGAATTGGCAGGAAGTTGCAATTCAATCCAGTCTGCAGCTGGAAGGCAGGGTATACTTTATGGAAGAAGTGCCTGAAGACTGCTCCATGGGATAAGGTGTAGGAAAACAAACAAACAAACAGCAGTGCAGTGGTTCTCACACATTTAGCACCAGGACCCACTTTTTAGAATGAGAATCTGTCAGGACCCACCAGAAGTGATGACATGACCGGAAGTGACGTCATCAAGCAGGGACATTTTTAACAATCTTAGGCTGCAATCCACACTTACCCAGGAGTAAGTCCCATTGACTATCATTGTTAAAAGAATATACATAGTAGCTTGTTAAAAGTACAGGTCTGTAACATTTCTCCAAATGCAGTCACATACCATGGTAGCATCAAGTCTAATATATTAAAAGTAAAATATTGAAATGAATGGGAACCCACCTGAAATTGGGTCCCAACCCACAGTTTGAGAAACACTGCAGTACCCCTGGGGGAAAAAATTTATACTAGATCCTGCAAGTATGGTGGGAAGAAGCTTGTCCAAAGAGCCATCTCACTAGCAGTTGTGCCCAAGTGACCAGGAGACTATCTGTGGAGGAAACCTGATTCAGGGCGCAATTCTAATCGACTTTCCAGCACTGACCTAGCTGCAATGCAGCCCCAAAGTAAGGTAACAAATATACCCTTACTTTGAGGAGACCTCCTTGACTGCCTCCCCACTGCAGGATGCTAAGCACATCACATTGGCACATCTATGTCAGTGCTGGAAAGTTGGTTAGGATTGCACCTTCAGGTGCCCAAAGAAGGAATTACTCCATAGCCTTGATTTCTGCTTGCTCCAAAATTAGATCAGTGCAAGGGACCCACTGACATGAAAAGTGTCAGGGCTCAAACCTGCTTGGAAGCTGTCCCACTGGACCTGAAGCCCTCATCATTCACCCCAGATGTGTGAATAAGCAATGGGGGTGCTTAGTGGTGAAGGACTGGACCTACTGCATGGTAACGACATACTATTACTACATAGACTTTGAGTCCCGTGCTTCAACATCTACAGTAGGTTCTAAAGCTGGAAAACTGACTGAAAATGAAGCCTTATCTGCTTAGGGGCAGAGCAAGCTAGTAGCTTTTACCCTTAGAAGAGAATGTGGAGATGCAAGAGGAGGAGCCTGTAGTTCTTGTGCAAGTTTCAGCAATGGGGAGGGGTCTCAAAGAATGCGGTCAGGAAATGTGGCCAGCTGCCAAGAGCAGGAATATTCCCTAGTTCTCCTTGCCAAGTACATCTTAAGTGGACTTTAGCCTCCATCTTGCTCTTCTTCCCAGTAGCGTAACTAGAGGGGGCGCAGGGGTAGCAGTAGCACCAGGCTGCAGGGTGCCTGGGGGGCAACAGTTTGGCCGCGCCCCATGCAGTTGCACCCCCTGGCAAAAAGTGGCAGAAAAAATGGCACTCTGCATGAGGGGCAACGGGGACCATAGTCCCTGGCTGCTTATTCTTCTTGCTCTGGGGGCTTGGGTGGGTGACTGAGGGCTTGGGGGGCAAGCAGGAGGGGGCTGGAGGTGGGAGGAGGCAGTGGATTTTTTAATTTTTGATTTTTAAAAAATGTGGGTATGATGTCACACCTGGAAGTGACATCATTTCTAGGTGTGACATGGGGTGGCATTATTTTAAAATTTGCCCTGGGCTCCAGGATGGCTAGCTATGTCACTGCTTCTTCCCATCCACCCACCCCACCAGCATAAAAAGGAGGAATGCTCCTGATTCCCAGTGCTGGAAGTCAAATGGAGCAATCTTTTATTTGCTACAACCTTTTTACTTCCTTGGGCTAAATGGATCCAAAAAACATGTTGTGGGCCTAAGTGTTATTTTCCCTCTACATTTCCTTTGTTTTGACCTTCTGTATCCCAGCCAGGGGATGGCCACGGAATGGGTAAGTCTTCCTAGACAAACCATTGTCACACACTAATTCAGATTCTGTAAGTGTAATTAAAAGGAATGAAGAAGCCTCTTCCCAAAGTCTCCCCAAGACAAGGATTCACTGCTGTGACCAGTCAATTCTTTACACCAGTGTTTCTCAGACTGTGGGTCAGGACCCACTAGGTGGGTCATGAGCCAATTTCAGGTGGGTCCCCATTCATTTCAAGATTTTATTTTTAATATATGAGACTTGATGCCATCATGGTATGTGACTGCATTTGGAGAAATGTTACAGACCTGTACTTTTAACAAGCTACTATATATATTCTTTTAACAATGACAGTAAATGGGACTTACTCCTGGCTAAGTGTGGGTAGGATTGCAGCCTAGGATTGTTAAAAATGTTCCTGCTTGATGACGTCACTTCCGGTCATGACATCACTTCCAGTGGGTCCTGACTTTCTCATTTTTAGAATGAGAAAGTAGGTCCCAATGCTGAATGTGTGAGAACCACTGCTTTACACAACAAGGTAGTAGAGGAAATGGGATCCAACCTGGGGAATGAAAATATAGTAAAGGAAACCTGTGCATCAACTTCATGCAACGTATTTCAGGGTCCTTTCCACCTCTCCCCTCCTCATCCTGCTATAGTAACATGATCGTGCACCTTAGTGACCCTATCTATTAGCCAAGACTTCCAGAGATTTGTTCAGAAATTTCCCGGGGCAAAAAACATAAACCAAAAGATATGCAATGATGAAACGTTGACACACATAAACAGGTAAGAGAGAAAATAACAATAAAATAATATTTGCAGATTTAGATTACACTAAAAACCATTGTGGAGTCTTTAGATCCCTAATCAGCAGGTACAGTGCACCAACACTCACCATTTTGGAAAGAATACCAAAAAAAACCATCATTGCAAATCAATGGCTGGGAGAATAAAGGCTTTCAATTGGACTGCTGTGTAGAAGATGCCGGAAGGAGAGAGTGCCTCTTGAACAAAAAAAAAAAAAACTAGGGATCATTCTGCATAGGTTTAAGAAAGACTATACTGAACAGAGAAAAACTGGGACTTTTCTTTTTCTGAGGGAAGCAAAACCAACAAATAATTAGGGAAAATACTGGGAAGTTAATGAATGTTTGGAAAGAGAAAGAATTTGGGAGAGGCTTGAGGTCTGGAGTTTAGACTCTGCCCCTTGGGTAAATCACTTGTCTCAGAGCCTGACTAGTTTGCCATTGGTAAAATGAATGTAATGGTGTGTCAAATGAGGAATCCAGTATTTGGGGCTTAAATCCCAATTCAGTTTAGGGCCTTAGCTGAGTCACTTGTCTCCTTTCCATGCAGCATTCCGTTTCTAGCAGTATTCAGACAACTGCCCTGAGAAACTTACAAACAGGGCCAGAGGATCTGAGTCCTTTAAGGCTTGTTCCCAGGGCATGACATTTGGAAGCTCAGTTAGTCATTGTGTCTGGAAGAAGGGGTTTCCATGGGCAGAGTTGGGTGGATCTGGTAGGAGGAATTTTAGGTGAGTGGAGTCAATGAAAGGTGTTGTAGCCCCTCCATGTTAGGGTGGGTAGATTGTAGTACCTCCCCCCATTTTTTTGAAAATTGTATGAATCTTGAACACAAGGTGCTCAGGACTGGCTACTGATAATTGTTGCTTCAAAAATTGAAGTCCATTCATCCAGACAATTTTTATCTAAACCAAGATCAAGTCAATCTTTATAAGCTTTAGCTAAGGCAAGGCTGGCTCCAAGCTGGAGGGAGCCTTCAGTAAAGTGTAATCTGAAGGTCCCCCTCCTATTTGGATTGCCTCCCAATGGTTCGTGGGAGCCTACTTTGGTGTTGTTGGAATATGTGCATGTGTGTTTTTCTGCTAGCATGGCCAGCTAGTCAGTTGCAAAACTCCTTCTCCATTTCTTCCTTTCTTATCTCTTCTGTGATGCCAATAGGGCTGCACTCCATTGCCTCTTTTCTTCCATCCATCCCATCTACAAATGGAAGTTTTCTCCCAAAGATCCCAGGGACATTGCAAGGGCCTCTGGGAGGAAGAAAGCTCCCTCATGTGACATCCCAGTAAGAATGAGATCCAGTATAATGAAAGCTACAGCAGCATGGCTCACTGGGTCTTAGGCATCACAAAAATCAACAGCCTGTGGGTAACCAAAGGACATTACCAATGGGTCAAATGGGTACCAAACTCCATTTCCTTATGAATCAAAGGCTCAATTAAAACATGCCGATAAGCTAACAATGACCACCAGACAATATGCATTTACTCTACAGGAAATGATCTAGGAGGGACCACATCCGACATTGTAGAGATAATTTATTATGTTGGATTAAAGCAATTTATCTGGCCAGGAAAGAATATTTAGAGGTGCAGTAAAGACACTAATTTGTTAAACAGAAGGCATGGTCAAAGGAAGATAATTAAGTCTATATTTGCATCTTAGCCGACACAGAGCTGGCCTGTCAGGGAAAGATTGGATCAAAGGAAACATTTTTTTGGCATACAAAATATGAATGTTCTTTGAATAACAGCAACAGTTTTCCAACTGTGTTTGGACATCTTGGGATTCTTTGAAAGCTTTTCAGAGGTTTCAGAACAGAAGAGGAACTTCCTTGAAAGACAGCTTGTCCTTCACTAGCAATCTTCTCGATGCATTATAAAACGATGGAAGAGATTGGAATTCATTATAGGCTGTGCTAAATTTACACAGGACCATAGCGAGACCATGTCTGTGCCCTCAGCCAAAAACTGCACTTCTCCTGTAGCCTTCCCCCAACAGAAAATGTGTCCCATTGTGTGTCAGCCTGGATCTGGTGGAGGCTGGTACCACTTGTCTATCTCAGATACATCATTGTCACTTGAAGCCCCAGTTCCAAACCTCCTTGCAAAAATTTATGGATGGAGTTCCTTAGTATGCCTGCATCCCTTGAACACCAGGGGCAATGAGGCTCAGAGAATAGGCTGATTCACAAAGGTTGGAACAAAGAAGGGAAGTCCCTTCAGGCCACCATTACCAAGTCCATTCCCTCCACTTCATGCTTTGTACTCTCCTCCCCCCTCATAGTCTAAGAGGAAGCAAGCTGCAAGGAACACTGTACAGTGGTTTGGGAGTGCTGTGTGGGGGTTGGGTGGGGGGAGAATACTGGTTATGATTGGAGGGCCCAATTACCGTCCCTATGCGAGTGCAGTCTCTAAATCGGTCATTCCCCAGGAGCAGACCGGACCCTTTCATTATCACACCAGAGCTTGCCAAGTGGTTACAAACATTTTCCCTGGCAAAGTTCACATTCCAATTTTTTAATATATTTTTAACTGATTGGGCCGGCTTTGAAATTACAGCCTGGGCTGTGGCGGTGCGACTGTCAGATCTGCCCACATTCCCGTGGGCAACCTCAGCACATGTTCCATCGAGGGAGGGCATGCTTAATAAATCACCCTGTGGCCAGGGGAGTTGCAGGGGTGTGGGATAGGGTAGGGGGGAGGAAGGGAAACAACGCAATGATCTCTGGTTCGTGGCACAGCAGGGTGGGACCCAAGTCATGGTTCTGGTGTCATCCATGCCAAGCCAGAGGGAGTGAACTGGAGGGACACCCTAGGCTTTGAAGACAAAGTCATCCTACTCAGTATATAAAGCTACACCAGCCTCCTTTCAACCTCCTGAGACAATAAGGCCCTCTGGACCAATGAGGAGGACTACTGCCCCCTGCAGTGCTTCACTTTAACTAAATCCCACTGTAGCACGGCTGTTTGGACCTTAAATATATTACAAACTGGATAGATAGGCCTTGAAATCACCAGCTATGTTGGGGGAAAAGGGGAGGGAGGTGTACTAGAAAGCAGAAGTTAGCCTAAGGTACAGAAAGTAAGTACAAGCCACCGGCTTGTTCATCACCAGTTGATTTGTTCCTGCTTTCTGAACCACAGCAGGATCTGGCATCTTGTTGCACCCACCCAGCTCACTGAGAGCCATCGCCTTTGGGACAAACAACCATGTGGCTCCAGTTGGCAACTGCAGCTTTGCATGGGTGGAGGAAGTGACTCTGAAGCCAGATAGTCACTGACCAAATGAAGTAGTGCAGTGCCATGCTGCCTGAATTCCCCTCAGTCAACTACCTCTGCTCTGGGTGGAGGATAAACATAAGCTAATAAAATACATTCAGGATAAGCCTGCATGCGGAGCTGGAGCCAAAAGACCTACACGACCTGCCTCCATAAAGGAAGGAAATGGACGTTCCTAAAAAGGGAGTTAGCAAAACTTTGAGCAGCGGGGGTGAAAAGGCTAGAAGCGACCCTGGCTTAAGGGAAAGAGCAGGAATAGGAAAGCAGCACTGTTCTAACCGTTGCCCAGTGCCCTACATACACACAGCCAGTTTGGGTCAGAAGGGGGCAGCAAAGGCAAAGGGGGAAGTGCTGGTCAAGTGATAACAAACCTAAACTCCACAGATTTGCCCAGAAGGCCAGTGTGCAGCTAGCTCTGTGCTTCCAGGTCATCCCAGGGGCCCCACCAGACAGGAAAGCCCCAGGAGGGTCAAGCAGTGGGTGAGGGGGACTGAGGGGTCGTAGGCAGGGCGGCCAGTGGGGCGAACAGGAAGAAGCCAGCAGGGCGGAAGTGGGGAGCGTGACAGGCCAGCGTGGCCGAGTGCTGCACACAATGTTTTCCTTTCCCCCCTGTAGCCCTGACGCTTGGAGAGTAAATGTCAGGCACATAAAGGCCGGCACTGTGGAACGGGGAATGCGGGGCCGCTGTCCCTGTGTAACTGCCGCATAACACATAATCAAGGCAGTCTTTCCCCGCTGAGGCACCCACCTAACAACTGACAGTCTATGCTCGCTCCGAGACCACAGCAGCCCTGCCTGCTGCTCAATAACCTTTTCTTTCCCCCTTGCTGCTCTTTTCCTGGCTTGGGTTACAGGTCTTTCTCACAGCTCTCTGTTGGAGAGGCTGGGGGAAACATTGTGAAAGCCCCCATGTGGAATCATCCCCACCCTCAGACCCCACCCCATCCCCCCCCTTTCTGCATTTTTTGGCTTTCTGTTTACAAGGGAGGTGGAATCTAGGGATAACGCCAAAAGAAAGGGAATGGGATTGTAGGAGTTTGGTAGAGTGGCTATCACAGAAGAGAGGTGAACCCTCTGCTTCAGACTCTGGCCCAGAGTTGAAAGGAAATAGGTTGAGCCTCCCACTCTGCCACAGAGACCCTGTGTAACCTTAGGAGGGGCACTTAACAGCAAGGGTTTTTAGAAACATTGTTCTCCTTTCAACTAACCTAACCCACCTCCTTAACTTAAAGAGATAACAGTGTCAGGTAGTGGTTACTGTATTGGTCTAGGACAGGAGTGTCCAAACATTTTGGCAGGAGGACCACATCATCTCTCTGACACTGTGTCAGGGGCTGGGAAAAAAATTAATTTACATTTCAAATTTGAATAAATTTACATAAATGAATATATTAGAAATGGAACTTATATGAATGAATGAAGGTCTTGCAGCAGCTCAAGGCCTATAAAAAGGTCTTGTACAAAGCAAGGCTAGCCTTTCCTTCATTGCCACTGCTGCATGACAGATGTGAAACACCAAGTAGTGGAGGGAGCCCTCGTCCCACAGCTCAGGTGAGAGGTCGAACAGTTGTCCCCACACTGAGAGCAGTTGCGTTGGGCCAGCACGGGCTCCAGTAAGTCTCTGGAGGCCTAGAGGCTCATTGGAGATTGGGAGCCCCCGAGGGCTGCAAGTGGCCCCTGGGCCGGGTTTGGGCACCCCTGGTCTAGGACAAGGGAGATCTAGGTTCAAATCCTCACAGGAAGCTCACTGGGAGATGTTGGGCCACTTATGCTCTCTCAACCTTACCTGAAGATAATCCTTGCCACAAGATTGTTGTTAGGATAAAGTGGAGGGGTGGTGGTGGAGAGAATCACATATGTTGCCCAAAACTCCTTGAAAAAATGGCAGTATAAAAACATAATTAATCAAATGTTAAAAATTTCCTAAAAATGGGAAAATGTGGTGCAACAGACAGAACGTTAGAGTCTGAAAGGGATCTAGGTGATTCAGCTTAACATCCTCATGCTGCCTTGACATTCACTACATTTGTCAGTGGCCTGCCTCACAGGGCTGTTGTGGAGATAAGAATAGTAAAATACTTTACAAACTGATACGTATCATAGGAATGATATCAGAATTATTGGGACATGTTTCAGCAAGAGATCCTTCTGTAAGGAAATCCAAAATCCAAAAAGTGAGTTGTCCATGTGATGAGCTATGGAGTAATCACTGCAGGTAAAGTGCAGATTCCCTTTAGAATCATCTTCATAAATAGTTACAGCTGATCAGCCTCACTGAGATATGAGACCCCATTGTATGTCAGAGGTTCAACTACTCCTCAATTCCCGTATGTGAATACAATACGTTGGTAGCAGAATCTAGGGAGTGTAAGACAGAGTAGCCTTATCCAGGTGATGCCATCAGTTTGTGCAGGATAGCTAAGGATGTCCTGAGAAATGGCTAGACACTTCAGCAACTTGGTGAAGTTATGAATGCCTGAAGAGGAGGAAAATTCTTAAAGAGGAAGGAATGTCTCAAACCTATGGTAGCGTACCAGTGTTCCCACATTTCAGTCAAGGAGCACCCACCAAACCTGACTCACACGCAAACTAACAACTTTTGCTTACCAACACAGCAGAGCGCAATCTCAAGTGCCTTTGCAGTTTATGAGCTTCAGTAAACATCTAGCCATGCAGTTGACGCACTTGCAAAATGCCAGCCATGTGCATGGACTACTGTGACAGGGCGGGCCATGGATCCCAGAGTTCCCTGTGCTTATTCATGTATAAAACACACATTTCCCTGTCCCTCCCCCATCTCTCCAGTAATGTATAACTTTAAAAAAGAACAACATGATTCAAAGGGTAGTCAGATGATGATCAGAGGACCAGGTCAGATCCTTATTGAGCCATGAAGAACACTAGTAGACCGTTGTTGGCAACCTTCAGTCTCAAAAGACTATGGTATCGCACTCTGGATGGTGGTTCTGGCACAGCATCTAGTGTGGCTGAAATGGCCGATTCGGGAGTGACAATCCCTTCCACACCGGGAGCAAGTGCAGTCCGACCCTGGTCTGTCTCCCTGGCTACGGGCCTTCCTTCTTTACCTCTTGCCTCGGTCTGTTGGCCAAGTGTCTCTTCAAACTGGAAAAGGCCATGTTGCACAGCCTGCCTCCAAGCGGGCCGCTCAGAGGCCAGGGTTTCCCACTTGTTGAGGTCCACTCCTAAGGCCTTCAGATCCCTCTTGCAGATGTCCTTGTATCGCAGCTGTGGTCTACCTGTAGGACGCTTTCCTTGCATGAGTTCTCCACAGAGGAGATCCTTTGGGATCCGGCCATCATCCATTCTTACGACATGACCGAGCCAACACAGGCGTCTCTGACCCTGTGGCCAATCCAATCATAATCTCTCAGTTTACTCAGTTTACCACACACAGGGTTACATGAGGATAAAAATGGCGGATAAAAACCAGGGACAGGACCCTGAGTGTCACCCTGAGCTCTTTGGAAGAAGTGTGGGATAAAACACAAAATAAACACATACTGTATGTACCTTATACAAAATTTACTTACCTCAAATTAATTTAAGCATAATACCATCCATATTTTCCTTTATCCTGTGAGTTCCTTTTATCTCAAAAAAGCCCCTCCACTCAGCATAACAACCAACCTTTGTATTTGAGCGAGAGGGAAAGTAGCTGGAAGGAAACAGTTCAATAGTTTAATCTTATACATCTTGTGAGTAAGCTTCCTGAGAGTAAGCCCTACTGAATACAATTGGATTTACTTTTGAAGAGTCATAGGATTGTGCTGTAAGAATGGCAATACATCAAGGAAGACAGACTCCCCAAAAAGCCCACTGGTATGTTTAGTAGGTTTGGGCACATAAGCAGAGGCCAGATATGAGATTCAGCTTTTAACCTGGACAAGCACAAGGTGGTATCACCAACTACAAAATACAGACCCTGCCCTAGAAGTCTAGAGTGCAGTGTAGTCTAGAAATTTGCATTTTGTTTTCATTTTACATTTATTTCTCATTCTTTTCTTATCCCATTTAATTGTTCTATATCACTGTTCTAATACTTGACTGATTAATTCTCCTCAGATTATGAAGCGTTGCAGAATACTACATGGTCACCTTTGGGGCTACAGTCTCTCTGGAACCAGAAATTCATTTTTAAAACTCTTATCCATTCCAAAAAGGCTCATAGGCCAGGAAAACCACAGCTAGAATTTCTCAGGAAGGTCAGACAAGCAGAGACCTAAGAGGAGCTCACTTGAGGTAGGCTATTTATGAGACACAAGAGAGACCAAATGGGAAATGGATCATTTTGGCCTGGAAAGCCAACCTGCCTGGGATACCAAAGGAATGTGGAACAAGGGCAAAACTTCCTCTTGACAAGGGGGCTGCACAACGATTCCTCCACAACTTAGCTTCACAACTTAGCTTCACGTACACTGTGCAGTAAAGCATAGGCTGACATCAGGAATGCAGGTCAACCTATCCGGCAGCACCTTTACCTTTCACATCAATTTTATATCCCTCTACAACCAAGCTAAAGCTTGCCTAATTATAAAGACAATTTTCCCCTATTGTCTTCTTGATGTCTGCTAGGGGCAAGTATGATCAGTCTTGAAAATAAGAAATTAGAGAATAGTCTTTTAATTATCCTGAGACAGTCTCCCTTCTTCCTGTTTACCGCTGCACCCTGGCTTGGTTCAAATACTGTGTTCTTCTCCTACAAGGAGAGAAAAGCGGAGGGGGAGGCATAACATTACCATCCAGTCTTTTGGTGTGATTGCTGTAAATGGGACTCAGGAAAGATCCATGTGCTGTTGACTGGGATTCACTCTGTCCAGTAACTAGTATATTACTGACCGATTTGGAAGATAAATATTATGGAGTGTTAGGAGAGATGAGCCACAGATATACAAGCCTCAATCGAGGGGGCAGGGAAGGATGCTTAATTTACTGTGTTGGAATTTATGATTTCAACAATAGAAAAAAAGTTCAAAGCAGAAGATACTCCCCCCCACCTTCTTGTAATTAAAGAGCTCCAAATTCTGTGATCAGAATACACTTCAGACAATTTACATCATTTTAGCTCATTTTTGCAATCCTGTACACACTAACGTGGGAGTAAGTCCCATTAAACTAAAGAGGTTTTATTTCTTAGTAGACATGCATAGGATAGCACTGCTAGTGAATATTTTAAATAATTCCTTAAGTATCATGATGACAAGATAGTTGCTCTTTTAAAAAAGGGAAAAAAGCAAACTGAAGTCTCTCAAGTTTCTGTAAATATCAGATTCTGCACTTGTAGTCATCCAGATTTCTAGACTTCCTGAACATGTCCTGCTTCACTATAGCAAGGATAATCAGGATGTGATCTTGTCCTACTGCTACTGGTCAATTTGCAGTGGAAATTCTGCAGTGTATTCCAACATTATTGCAATCACTACTCCAATCGTGTTGTCAGGTTGTGCATGGTATAGTTCTTTGTGATTGGATGCATGCATTAGGGACAGAAGCAAGTCAATAGGGGCAGGGTCATGGTATAAAGTCAGATCTACTGGTCAAGGAGAATCATCTAAAATACACAGGCCACTGAAGGAAGAGGAATTTGGAACAGAGTTATCTAGGAGCCCTGGAATTTTCAAGTTGATTTTCATGTCCTGGGATTTTCATGAGGAATAAGAAGAGGACAGAATTCTATCATGAGAATGAAAAAAAACGTTCAAGGATGTAGGACATTGGAGAGCTGTCAAGTTACACTATTTCCTGGACTGACCAGTTTATGCCCATCACTGGACCAATGACATTGAACCAATGAGTCTAGAGAAGGTTCCAATCAGAGAAAAAGGCACCCCACAGACAGACCCTGGAACAGTGGACTATGGATAATCTACCTAGTATCACTCCTATATCACTCCCCTAGATGGATGCTTCAGAGGGAGACTTCATTATAAAAGGAAGGCCTGAGCCCATTACAAGCTGGCACTCTGGAAGGTAACCATTACGTCTTTACTCTAAGAAGCCAAAGTACACTAGGAGCTGTATTTATATTTCATTTGGCTTTGCAATATTCCATACACAATTTATTCCAACAAACTGTATTCCCTATCTTCAACAGGCCCATGTTATTCAATTTGCATCCAATGTATTGAGAGCTATCAGGGTGAAAATCTGAAATGTACCAGTAAACCGGGGGGGGGGGTTCAACTCCTCAGAGCCAGCATCAGAGTCTTCTCATATAGCCTAAAGGGCTCTCCGTTCAGGAAGGCACAGGTGGGCACTCTAGAAAGGAATCCTGAAAGGAGCATATTCACATCTCAGAGAAGCTGGGGTCATAGTGCTGAGCATCTCATGAGAGAGCAAATGGGATCATAGTTCACACAGCACAACTTTGTACGCAGAAGGGTCCAGGATCAATCCCTGGCATCTCCAGTTAAAGGATCCAGTTAAAGGCTGTTCTTATGATCTCCTTGGAGAGCAACTGCCAACTGAGGCAAACTGTTCTGGGATAGGTGGACTGATGGCCTGATTACACACAAAGGCAGTGTCACAAGTTCAAATGGAAACTCTCTTGTGCCAATTCAGTTCCAGGAGAATGGCCTGGTCCACCCTAGAAATGACAAGATGATGGCAGACAGTAGGGGTGTCCAACTCTAGCATAATGTTCTTTTAAAGAAAGAGCTATTCATGCATAGCACTGTGCCATGCAGAGGCTGTGAAGCGCCTAGTGACAGAGGGAAGTGCACATGCACAGTGGAGAGGACAGAGAGTGGGTTATTCCATCATGCATAAGGAGAGAAAGGAAAAGGTAAATAAGTGGCTGGCAAGGGGGCAATGGAAAGAAAACACACAGCAGAGCAGCCGGTGAAATCCATCCCGCCCAAGCAAGGAGAGACACCTTTGATCCTGCTGTCCACCCTGAGTCATTTTGCAAACCACATAGCACCAACAGGAGCCAAAGGCAGCCCGCAGAAGCAGTAAGGGCAGAGCACTGCAGCATTGCTCTCATCCTTCACCAGGGACAGTACAAGGAATAGGACATAGGACAGAATCAGCATCTCCAAGTATAACTCCATACCTAAAACAGATTGTATGGATGTACTGATATGGCTTCCAAATGTACTGGTAGTAGCCAACACCTGCCCTGATACCAAATACTGAGCCAGGCTGTACCAACATCATTAGTTTTGACTTCTTCCTCACTTCGTTCTCTTGTTCACCATCCTGGCCTTTTCCTGGAAGTTGTGGGCACTCAGCTGTCCAATTCAAGACACTAGACCTCTTACAAAAGATCCAGTGATTCCAAAAATATAACAGAGGTCAACACATGATTACACAACTTCAAGATAAAAGGCAGCTACACAAACATTACTTCCTCTGTCCATGTTAATTCACTTCAGGTTAGTACCTTTCTTAGGTCATCAGAGGGGGCTCTCCTACAAGTGCCACCTTTATCCTAAGTTAGAGGGATGATGGCACTAGGGTGAGCATTCTCTATAAGAGTACCTCAACTATAGAATTCCATTCTGAGGGAATTAAGAACTACCCCCTCCCTCATGGCCTATTGGCAAGGGCTCAAAATGTTCCTGTTTGGTGTTTGAGTGTTGCTTTGTTGTCTGTCCTCTGATATTAGTGTCTCTAATAACGCTATGGTCTAAATCAGGGGTGCCCAAACCCTGGCCCAGGGGCCACTTGTGGCCCTCAGGGGCTCCCAATCCAGCCCGCGGTGAGCCCCCAGTCTCCAATGAGCCTCTGGCCCTCCAGAGACGTACTGGAGCCCATGCTGGCCAACACAACTGCTCTCAGTGTGAGGATGACTGTTCAACCTCTCACCTGAGCTGTGGGATGAGGACTCCCTCGACTACTTGCTATTTCACATCTGTGATGCAGCAATGGCAGCAAAGGAAAGGCCGGCCTTGCTTTGTGCAAGACGTTTGTGCAAGGCTTGCTCAAGCAAGCCTCGAGCTACTGCAAAACCTTCATTCATTCATATAAATTGCATCTCTAATATATTCATTTATGTAAATTTATTCAAATTTTAAATGTAATTTAATTCTTTTTTTCCTGGCCCCCGACACAGTGTCAAAAGATTATGTGGCCCTCCTGCCAAAATGTTTGGACACCCCGGTCTAAATAGTTCCCCTCCCCAATTGTTCTTATTATGACTTCATTTATTGTTCTACATATTGTACATTTTAATGTAGGATTTGTAAGCCACCTTGAGTATTTGGTTTGGCATGGGAAAGGCAGGATATAAACAAACAAATAAAATGAAATAAAATAAAATCAGCCAGTTTGGCTCATAAGCATGGGCTCAGAAAATGCAAGAAAGCAGGTTTCTGCTTTAGGCTCTGAAATACATAAAAATGCAAGGATGTTTCTCTGATTTAGGGCCCAGTCCCATCCAACTTTCCAGCCCTGATGCAGCCCCCAACGTAAGGAAGCAAATACTCCTTTACCTTGAGGAGACCTCTGTGACTGCATCTCCACCACAGGATGCAGCAAACACTCTGTTGGAATTGCTGTATCAGTACTGGAAAGTTGGATTGGATTGGGCCCTTAAGCTCCATGCCACAAATGTGAAAAGAGTCATTCTTTTCTGCATTCAAATGAGCTACATGTAGTGGTGAACCTAGTGTATTTGACACCAGGGTGGATCATTTTTTAATACACAATAAACTTGGGACCAGGCGACCAGCAGAATTAATGTTGGACATCTGCTGAGTCCTGTTCCCCCTCCACAGCAAAGTACCAATCAGGCGCTAGGATAATTTGTGCCTCTGCCTCACATGCTGCGGGAGAGTTTGGCAAGACCAGGCAGTGCACAACATACATGTGCCACCGCAGTCCTCTACAGACAATGCACCCCCATATTACCTGCTCCTGGGGCTGACTGGTCCCACTTCCCTGCCCTTGGTATACCACTGGCTCCATGCTTCCCAGCTTGTGGTTCACTGACTGAATTTGATGACTGTCTGTTACATATCACATTGTATGAAGTGCTCTTCAACCTTCCCAGGCCTTAAAACTACCATGAATCTATTCTCCAATACATAACCTATTTTTTATATACATATAATTTTTTTCACCTTATTGTAAAGGCTACAGGGGTATAGTACTAAGCTTACTTGCAGCATAGACAATGTGCCAAACAGCAAGGAAGCCAAGCATAAAACCTGGGTTCATGCACCATTTTCAGCATTGCTGATGCTACATGCGAGAACAGGGGCATTTTCAGATGGGATGTTCAGACTGGAATTGTCACATTTTGTTCATTCACACTTTACAGGGGTGCATTCAATACTGTTGTCCATCCACTGTCCACAGATGGTTTCTCTACACTCAAGCAGTCACACTCATTCTTAAAGTCTGATTTTTTTGAGAACAGTATAGCAGCATGACAAGAACATATGTGGACTGCTATGAGCACTATGGTTCCATTTATTATATTGTGGGCTGATACAACAGTTCACAACAGGAGGGATAAAAGGGGGGTGGTCAGTCTACTGTATCCCCAAAGCATGCTTCATCTTCTGTGGTGTAGAAGGAACATTACACTTCCACATACAACTACAGGTGGAAAAACAATGTCTGGCCAGCACTACAAGGAGCACATCTGGAACTGACCCAGCTGTATGCAACCGCAACTCACCAGCAGCAGCTCCGCCTCTGGTCATTGTTTTTTTTTCTCTGACCAGACCAAAGACAGATGAAGGCAAACTGAGTAAGAGAATTTGCTGCAGCAGATCACTTCCAGTGATCTTCCCTGCCAGGGAGTAAAGTCAGTGCCAGGGAAGCCAGTGCCAAGAACATTACTGCACCAGGAACAATCCTTCATCCTGCCCCTGCCTCTTTCACCCTCCCCCGTCAACAACAGGAGACAGAAGGAACTACAGTAGCAGCAGCTGGCACGAAAGCAATGGCTGGTCCGGCAGGAGGAAGGAAGTTGAGGTTTCACTTTTGAAAAGAAAAATGGCAGTAGCACAGTTTGGTGCACCTTAGGGCAAACTGCAACTCATTGTGAGCTAACACCGTCTAGCTAAGGACCAATGCAAAAATTCTGTAGAGAGATTTGTAGCAGTCGAGCACAATGCTTGCTTTGGTTGTCATATTCTGCAGTTTCCCAATCTCTTTCCAAGTCCATGGATCTTTCTTCAATTGCTCATATCCTCTGTTACACAAGGCTCTCCAATGCCACAGAAGCAGCTGATCAATCGAACCCATGACAAGCCCACTAGCATCAATAAAGGTTAGTTGAAGACCACAGCACGGCATCTACTCCACCTACAAAAAATGGGGCATAACAGTATTCTTGTGTCACCTTGCAATTTCTAGAAGACATGATTGTTGCAAGGGCCTGGACTGGTGAGACAGGAGTCTAAGCAGCAGAGAGCAAGCAGAGGCCATGGGTATGGGCCAAGTAACAGCCAGCACACCTCTCATCAGGATTAGACAAGACAACACAGACACAGTATGCAGAGGCTTGCAGCAGAAACAGCCTAGATTATGGGCTTAGGGGAGAATTTGGGTGCGTTTGGGAATGAGATGAGCACAGCTGACGGCCAGGTAAGCACTCCAGGATAAAGAATTTGTGGCTCTTGAGTAAACTCAAAGCAGCTACTTCCCCTATATATCAGTGAGAGGCCCAGAAGCTGTGAAGGAAGAAGAAAGCATGTGAGAACAGGGCCCCATCCTGACCTGAAATGCAAGCAGGAAGTGGTGGGTGCCCACACTGAAAATGGTGAGTCTGCCACTGAGTCAAGTGTTTCAGCCATCACCACAAAAACAGGGAGGGAGAGTAGGACTTAATCACAAAAAAAGATACCTGCCTGCAACTTCCTTAAGACAATTCCCACATACACCTTCCCTTCTCCCAGTATGTTAATATGGTTCTACCCAGGACACCAACACCATACAACACAGCAATCTGGGCACTGGTCTTTAGAATGGAGATTCTAATGGACCAGCATTTGGAGGAAGAGCACAACTAGAAACCAGGCCAACAAAAAAAGAAATGACCCCTGTCCAACCCAGGACAAGAACTGCTACCCTTGAAGTGGCCAGCGTCCTCAGCTGGCCAAAATGTGAGAAGACAGCACCATCTGAGCAAATGGCCTTCAACCCTCAGAACAAGAACTGTATTCTAAGCACCTGGGAGCAAACATTCAGCAGAGTGCTCTGTCCAGTGATAAGGATGTATGTATGTCCTTGGAATAAAATTTGCATAGGCATCTGGCTCTCAGCAGCTAGGGAGAGGGGCATCATCCAGGCAAACCTGACCACTGGCCTGGTCCCTTGCATTCAGTGTCAGTTCAGTGTTTTGATACAGATGAGGAAGGCATACCTAAGAGCGCACAGCTGACTCATTCATAGCCGATACAGCCAACAGTCTTTGGCCTGGTTCCCTCTCCCACTCCTGCTCCCTCCCCATTTATTCAGCTTCTGGAAGACCTGCCCCCACATCTTCTCTAGCTTGGACACTCTCAGTCAGAATGGCCTTTTCTGTTGAGTACGCTGCAGTGGGATTTTCTCTTGGCCAAAACACACATAACATAGGGTGGGAGAGGGTGATGTAAAAATTCAGAATGGGTTGTGAGTTGGGCAGATCCTGGTGATGCCAATGAAAACTTGCAAGCAGCCACATGAAAAGGTGACTGCTCCCCCTTGCTCAAGACTTGGCCAAACATATGGCACAAGCAGAAATTCCTCAGATTGTTTCCTAAGGGGGTTTCCCCAACAACGAGGGTTCAACTTTAAAGGAATATTCCTTAACCTGCATCCCAGCAGAGATCCCTCCTATCTCCCATGCACAAGTATCTCCTTTACATAAAGGTCAATACTGTATTCTGGGTAAGTGCAACTTGCCCCTCAACCCATTTCTGCCCAGCCCACAGGTGTACACATTTGATCCCTGTTGCATATGCGAAACGTGCAGCAGAAATAACTAAACAGAGGTATCAAGACATTGGCCAGAATTAGACAGGACCATCTCCTTGAAGCCTCTCCAACTACACCAAAGCTAACCCTTGTCCTCAGAACAAGAAAACCTTGTAAAGATGCCACTGAGAGAACGAACATCTAAAATTTTCATGGAGTACACTTTGGATCTGCCATAGCTACCCATATACAGACGCAACAGGGAAAAAGAGTAACAAACTGGGTTAAACTAGCACTTCTCATGCTGTGTAGCATTTCTCCCAGGAAGTACAGTGAATCCTAGGAGTGGCTTCTTGAGTTTTTAAGATATCACCCAAATGAAAAGAAATCTCCCTTCAACAAAAGTGGAATAAGATACTAGACAGTCCTAGGAGAGCAACTGCAGGAGGAAGGATCTACTAGCATTTTTCAAGCTATGATGAGAAGAGCAATAGTAGAGTTCCTTGTAGACAGGCACAGTTGAGGCTCTGAGGATCCAGGTGCAATTATGGTCTGTGCCGGGTACAAAAGGTTAATAGTTTTAGTTCCACCATCTCCTGCTCAGACTTTTAGAACTTTGGTTTGGCGCATCATATCTAATGCTTCAGGTGTCCACATTGTAGAGGTGGTAAGATGGGCTCAAGATGGCTTCACCTTTGAGATCCCCTTTCCTGTCCCCCTTTGGTTCAGCCCAAAAGAATGGAAATTATTATGTGAAGCTAATCCACATAAGACAGCTAAAAGACATAGACAGCTAAAAAGTATGCTTGCTAGGACCTCAATAGGAGTATGCTTTGTACTCCTTCCTGCACAGACAAGGAGGACCTAGCCAGGAATGGTCTTCATCAGACACCAAGAACTCGACACCAAAGAGAAGACTGATGGCTCCCCCTGGTGGGAGCCAACATGCTGCCAGGGATCAAGGAGCCAGCCCGATCAAGTCTCTGTGAAATTGCAGTGATGAATGGCAAGTTCTGTTCCCACTATACTCAGAACAGGAGTTAAGACAGTGCCACAAAACATGCAAAGAGAACTGGCAACTCTGAAAGGGGTTCAAATATGAGGAGAGACAGGAAACAAATTAAACAACTTGAAGGGATATCTGTATGTGTGCCCTTTATAGAGAATTGTTCCCAACCACAAAAGCACTAACTGAACTCCAGAATTCCACAGACAAAGAAAAGAGAGGAGACAGTAATCATGGTGGAGCATGACGTTGTCTGGATCCTTTATTACCTTTGCCAGTTGCAGCAGAGTCATCCCTTGCTGTGATGTGGGTACCACAGGCTAGTAGTAGTTGGCAACCTTCAGTCTCGAAAGACTATGGTATCGCGCTCTGAAAGGTGGTTCTGGAACAGCGTCGAGTGTGGCTGAAAAGGCCGATTCGGGAGTGACAATCCCTTCCACACTGGGAGCAAGTGCAGTCTGTCCCTGGTCTGTCTCCCTGGCTATGGGCCTTCTTTCTTTGCCTCTTTGCCTCAGACTGTTGGCCAAGTGTCTCTTCAAACTGGGAAAGGCCATGTTGCACAGCCTGCCTCCAAGCGGACCGCTCAGAGGCCAGGGTTTCCCACTTGTTGAGGTCCACTCCTAAGGCCTTCAGATCCCTCTTGCAGATGTCCTTGTATCGCAGCTGTGGACTACCTGTGGGGCGCTTTCCTTGCACGAGTTCTCCATAGAGGAAATCCTTTGGGATCCGGCCATTATCCATTCTCACGACATGACCGAGCCAACGCAGGCGTCTCTGTTTCAGTAGTGCATACATGCTAGGGATTCCAGCACGTTCCAGGACTGTGTTGTTTGGAACTTTGTCCTGCCAGGTGATGCCGAGAATACGTCGGAGGCAGCGCATGTGGAAAGCATGTGGAAAGCATTCAGTTTCCTCTCCTGTTGTGAGTGAAGAGTCCATGACTCGCTGCAGTACAGAAGTGTACTCAGGACGCAAGCTCTGTAGACCTGGATCTTGGTATGTTCCGTCAGCTTCTTGTTGCGTTTGTTTAGCTCGGTATCAAGAGAAAGAGTGTCGGAGATCGTTGAGCCAAGGTACACAAAGTCATGGACAACCTCCTGTTCATGTGCAGAGATTGTAATGCAGGGAGGTGAGTCCACATCCTGAACCATGACCTGTGTTTTCTTCAGGCTGATTGTCAGTCCAAAATCTTGGCAGGCCTTGCTAAAACGATCCATGAGCTGCTGGAGATCTTTGGCAGAGTGGGTAGTGATAGCTGCATCGTCGGCAAAGAGGAAGTCACGCAGACATTTCAGCTGGACTTTGGACTTTGCTCTCAGTCTGGAGAGGTTGAAGAGCTTTCCATCTGATCTGGTCCGGAGATAGATGCCTTCTGTTGTAGTTCCAAAGACCTGCTTCAGCAGGACAGCGAAGAAGATCCAAAACAAGGTTGGTGCAAGAACACAGCCCTGCTTCACGCCGCTTCGGATGTCAAAGGGGTCTGATGTGGAGCCATCAAAGACAACAGTGCCCTTCATGTCCTTGTGGAAGGATCTGATGATGCTGAGGAGCCTGGGTGGACATCCAATCTTGGGGAGAATCTTGAAGAGGTCATACCTGCTGACCAGGTCGAAAGCCTTCATGAGATCTATGAAGGCTATAAAGAGTGGCTGTCGTTGTTCCCTGCATTTCTCCTGCAGTTGTCTAAGGGAGAATACCATATCAGTGGTGGACCTGTTGGCTCGGAATCCACACTGTGATTCTGGATAAAGGCTCTCTGCAAGTACCTGGAGCCTCTTTAGTGCAACTCGGGCAAACAACTTTCCTACAACGCTAAGGAGAGAGATGCCGCGGTAGTTGTTGCAGTCACCCCTGTCGCCTTTGTTCTTGTACAGCGTGATGATGTTTGCATCCCTCATGTCTTGAGGTACTCCACCTTCTCTCCAGCAGAGACAAAGGATTTCGTGCAGCTCAGTGACGATGATCTCTTTGCAGCATCTTAGGACTTCAGCAGGGATGCTGTCTTTTCCAGGTGCCTTGCCAAAGGCAAGGGAGTCCAGGGCCACGTGAAGTTCTTCTAGGGTTGGTTCACTGTCAAGCTCCTCCAGCACAGGCAGGCACTCAATGTTGTTCAGTGCTTCTTCGGTGACTACATTTTCTCTGGAATATAGCTCAGAGTAGTGCTGCACCCAGCGTTCCATCTGCTGCGCCCGATCCTGGATGACCTCGCCTGCGGCAGACTTCAGAGGGGCAATTTCCTTCTGTGTTGGACCTAGGGCCTGCTTGATACCATCATACATCCCCTTGATCTTGCCCGAGTCAGCTGCTATCTGTATCTCGGAACAGAGCTGGAGCCAGTAGTCGTTAGCACATCTCCTGGCAGTCTGCTGGACTTTGCTGCGAGCAGCTCGGAGGACCTGCAGGTTGGTACCACAGGCAAGCAAAGGGTTATTGTAGTTACCAAAGACTGAATGGACCATGGAGACAGGGTGGGTGGCATGTGGAAACCGTTACCTGCCTGGCAATAAATAGAGGATTCAGTCTCTAAGCCTGTCAGTCAGGGGCACCTTTCACCGCCTGAGCTAAAAATTCCCTTTAAAAGAGAAAAGAAACAAAACAAACTAAAACACAAAAACAAAAAACAGAAGGTGAAAAATTCCTTGACATTTGGAGCCTAAAAATATCCATGGCCTGGCTGGTTGGCTGGCTGGCAGGGAGGCGACAGCCCTCTGAATTTGTCAAGCAAAGGCTTTCACACCCTCCGCGTGCTGCAGCTGGAATGCCAAATATATAGTCAAGCCCCTACCCATCAAAGCAGTCTGCTCGGAGTCGGTCTCAGGCAGCAGGCACTGTGGGTTTGGCCCACAGAGACGCCGAGAACATTTCATAGGGATGCTGAAGGAAAAGAAACACACACACGCACGAGATTAACGATGGCCTCTAAGGTCATATGGTGGGAGGTCATGGGCTGGGCACAAGATACCTGCCTCTCCATGAGGGATCCCGGCCCGCTCAGAGCACTCATTCTTATCACCTCGTGTCGTGCACTAGGGTGGGGATGTTTGGGCTGGCAGAAGGCCAACATGGCCCTGCATTCCAGGGCACTGCACAACCAGTTAAAGCTAAACCGTCTCAGCCAACAAAGTCAGCAGTGCTGGGTCCAGGGAAATGGAAAGGAAGTGACACTTCAGGAGAAGCTTGGCAGCGGAAGAGGGAGGGCAAGCTCCAGACCAAGTTGTGCCTGGAAGAGAAGGCACTACGATAGAGAGAGAGAGAGAGAGACTCTCTCACATATACAGAGCACATAAAGTGCAGCGGCAGCTCTGTAGTAAAAAAATACAGATGCAATTGTTGTATCTCTCTCCATTATTAATTTTCCTGGCTAAATTAAACATTGCGCACACATCTGCACGCATACTTTGGAGAAGCAATACCTCACTAAAGGCCCAATTCTAGCCAGGGGAAATAGCAGCACACTGCCCCTTATGCCAGCACAAGGATAGCCCCACAAGCACAGAAGCCTCTCCACCAGCGGGCACTGCATAGATACCAATACAGCAGCTGGAATGCTGCACGCCACCATCAATGGGGCACAGATAGGCTGCCAATACAACCTCACCAGCAAAGAAACTGGAAAAGGGAGGAAAGCAGGGTGGGACAGGGCAGAACAAGATGGGGTTTGCAGGAAGAACCGAACTTCCTGAGCCAGACATACCATCAACATCTGTAAAGCACTGATGAATGTTGCTTCACCAGCCACAGAGCTGGCATAGCTCAGAGGAGTCCCATAGGGGGCTATGTGCCAGCCAGAACATGCAGGTAAGCCTTACCCCTTTCACCCCCCTTGACCAGCCTCTCCACCACAACAGGACATTGGATTTAGTGGAAATTGTGCTGGTGACCCTGTGCTCTCAGCATGGCAACAACATAGGATTAGGTTATAAATGTACCACATGACACACACAGAAAACGAATGGGCAAGTGTGAAGCTCAATAATGTTAAGTGCAGCACAGGGCAAACAGCACAATAATTCAGAGGACACACTTACCTGCAACAAGGGTGGACAGATGTTATAGAAAACCAGGAAGCTGCCTTATATTTAATCAGACCACTGGTCTGTCTAGCACAGCATTGTCTACACCGACTGGCAGCAACCCTCCAGTGTTTCAGACCAGAATTTCTCTCTGAATACCTCAAAAATGTCAGTCAACCTGGCATTTTTGCATGCAAAGCATGCCCCCAGTCCTATGTTATTGTGATCAATTGCAAATTAATAGTCTAAGGCTTTACCATTCCTACCTCATTTACCTCCACAACAATCCTAATTCTTTACATTGCAAAAGGAAAAAATCAAAGAGTCCCTGCTCTCTGGGACTGCACCCCATTGCCCAATAATTCCTCGTTTTTTAAATAAACCAGGAATATCTGTAAATTGAGGAGAACACTGCCTCTACCCTCTGTCTCTCAATGCCTAGCAGCAGGGCCACTTTACCATTCCCAGCCATGCACCTCAACCCAGATTCTCAACCAATACTAACACCCTCTCTCTTACACATATCCCTGGGCTTCCGTCCTTCTATCAATGATTATGGGTGGGACCTTAAGAACCAATAAGCAAATTCAGTGCCATTCTCTGTGACTGATGAACTGATCAAAAGTGCCAGTGGCTGGAAATGAAATGTCATGAGGCAGGGTCTGTTCTCTCAGAACTCATTCCTGTTCTAAGGAGGGGTGGTCCCACCTTCTACACTGGAAAGGCCTCTTGGTCTCCAGTGGCAGTTTTCCTCAAATTCCTGAGGTGGTTTTTCCTTTCGCTTCCTGCCAGACCATGATCCAGTCCCTGAAAAGGTATTAGAGGTTGACACTAAATCGTGGACCTAATCCCAAGCTGACAGCACCCAAGGCTGAGGGACGGGAGGGCTATGACAGATCAGCGCGCCAAGCAAACAGAGCACCATGCCACTGTGAAATCGCACATTACATGCCTGTCCCCAGCAATGGAATGATCTTGTCAGGTTATGGGCAGCAGTAATCTCTGGCACTGGGCAGGGATGCCCAGGCCCTGGGTTCATCGTCAGGTGAGGGGACAAAGAGAGCTCCGGTTACGAGGGATGCTGAAACACCTGCTGCTAATAAAACATGCACTGTCATGGAATCACCCATGTAGGCTCTGGGCAAGGGAAGCAGAGTGACCCTCCACAGGGCAAGAAGGGCAAAAGAAATAGGTTGACTTTCAAAATGAGCCATTAGCTCCAAAACAGCACAGTTCCCTGATGTAAGCAAAACACTAGCACCAGCATAAACACTGCTCCGCTTCCAAGCTTCAGAAAGCTACAAGCACCCATTGCGCTGACTGAAAGCACACTGCAGGGGAACAGTCACAAAAGTGGAACTTCTTAAAATATATCTGTGTAGTACTTGTTAAGATCAACGTGTTTCACAAACTTTATTGGATTCATCCAAATAACAGAACTTGCAACGTAGTTCATTCACTGTTATGCCAAATGTACCAATGGGGCAAGGGAGGCTAAGGGATGGCAATTTTCCCAAGGTCGCATACTGGGCTGACATTTGAACTCCAACTTCCCAGGGCCAAATTCAGAAACAGTGGCCCAAACTGGTTCTCTCTATGGCTCATTTACATATACCCCTGAATGAAATGAGCTTAGAGCTTACTGTAATCAGGATCACCTTCACATGTGCTGATTTTCTACACAGAATTACTTCTATGTAGGAAAATATCATGTACTGTACACAGTCAAACATATCTGGGTGTATACGGGGGGAAGAAGCCCCAAAGAGACTATGGAATATTCTCTTTCTATCTCTCAGCTAAGCCCAGCTCCACGACCAAGAGGGATGCTCTCTTGCCTTCCAGTGGTGTTCTTGAGGTGCCCTAGCCTAGCTTATTCCCAGTCCACACCTTTCACAAGCAATTTCCATACTGGCTCAAACCAAGCACACTGGAGAGCTGTTTGGCATTGCTCTCGGCATTCCATTCCCAGTCTCAATGGAGTTTGCACAGTAATCAAGGCTGAGAGAAAACAGAGAACACCGTGCTGTTAACCCATCCTTGTCGCCAGTGAATGCCCCACCAACCACTCCTTCAGGGAAATTCCTCTCCAGCAACAAAAACTGCACAAGTGAGGGAGCTTCCCTTGTGCACCACGATAGCCCAGCTCTACCTCCCCTATGGATCATTGGCACCAGGAATTCTCTCATTATTTACTGTTGTTTATGAGCAGACACAATGCAAACAGCAAAGATCAATGATCTGTGCGCCAAAGGAGTCATATAGTCATAAAAATGCACTTGTGTATAGAAGCCTATTTGCATTGCCAACAACCCTTACACTTTACTTTTAACATCAAAGGCAGGTAGAATGAGGAACATACTCTCAGTCCTTCACATAGTACAACAGCAAATGGCTTAACCCCGAAGTTAACAAATTATATCCAAAAAACGCTAACGTAGTCCAAACAAGGTTTTCCATTACATACAATGAGTTCTATTCAAGTACCAAGAGTAGTTCCTGGAGCTCAATGCATTAACCTAGATTTCTTCTTTGCAACCATTCAGTAAAACTTCAATTGCAAGCTAGGCCCTATGTAAGGAGACATGATGCACATGTGGTTCCCACACCTTCTGTGGTTGTACCCATGCAACAAAAACATGTTTGTGGCACAATACTGGAGGGGTGTCCTTTTGTGGCCTAGATATCCCTATTTCCTGGCATTGTAAATGAATCACAGTAACACAGGAAGTGCCACCCAAATAATAACTGGGCAATCCTCTCTACCTTCCAATATTGGCAGGGAGTTGTGGAGAAGTCTGCTTACAGTGTGTAGTCTATTGAGATTTGAGCAAGCAAATAGGCTAAGAAAGTCTCCCTTATCCAGTCTTCCACATTAGGGCGTGGAAAGGAGATGTGCTGCACTATTCTGATGAAGTGTGATTTCGCAACATTTACTTTTTCAAAATCTGCTGCTGTTTCAAAAAGACATTGGGACTCCCACAAAACTGGCACATCACATCTAGTTTATCTCTCAGTTTAACCTACCTCATGTGGCTGTCATGAGGATAAAAGTGGGGATCCACATAGAGAGCCCCGAGATGCTAGGAGGAAGGGTGGACTAAAAGTGTAATCATTACTAATAAATACTGACCACAGCAATTTACCCCAATTTTTTTTAATATCCTCTTCAACTTAAACTAAACATGCACAACTTCTAAGGAACAATCAGTGGCTATGGCCAGGGTCCAGAGAGTTTCTTTATATGTGCATAAGTGCTTGCACACACCCAGCAAGATTTTTTATTTCTTTGAATAGTAGTGTACCCTGGTTCTCTGCGCAGTGCCATAAATAGCTTTGGTAAATTCCCCAAGTTGCAGAGTGGTTTGCCATTCAGCAAGTGGGGGACTGATATTAAATCAAAAGTCCCATTTGGTTGCATGGAGCTGGTTGCACGGTATTTCAGCACATATTCTATATCTAGAAATAAATCTGTATATCCTCTAAGAAAGTACAGGGAAAAAAATGAAAGGAAAAGTTAGAATTTCAGTTATTACAATGACAGCGCAATCCTAAGAAGACAATCCACCAGCGCAACAATCCACCGGCGTGCTGGCAGAGGATGTTGCAAATGTGCCATAAGGCATGTCGTGACACCCAGAGAGTAGGCAGTGCTGGCAGAGAAGCCTGCATCGCCCTGCTGATGCTGCGACCAAGCTCCCAACCACTGCCAAATGTTAAGTGCAGCACCGAGCGGTGCAGCAGCTGGGATAGGGTGGCAGGAGGGTGTTTTGGAGGTAGGGAAGGGGCATTTCTGGGTGAGGGGAGGGCAGAACTGGGGCTGATCAGGTCCACAAAGGGGGGCAGTATCAGCAAAAGCCTTGTCTGCCATATCCTATCCTCCCTCTGGGCCTGGCAGCCATACATGGGGCTGCTCGGACTTAAGCCAGCAAAACAGCTGAAGGGGATTCAAGTAGCCTCATAGGGCAGGATGAGGCGTTACTCAGGGTAAGGGGGAAATATCCCCTTGCCCCAAGACCAGTCAGCTCCCAACTATTACTGGATACAGCAGATGCCATGCAACTCCACTGCGTGAGCACTAGTTAGGATTGGGCTGCAAGTATCTCTGCCTGCAATTTACAATTTCAATTTTTCATAGACACTAAGTAAACTCTGTAAAACTATGTGTATTCCTGAAAAACATCTGTAGAATACAGTGATTAAACATTAAAATTGTCTTTCAGCATAACTAAATATATACATTAAAAAAAAAAAGATTGTGATGCTGCCTAGAAACTAATTGGAAGCAGAAAAATCTTGTATCATTTGATTGTCCATGCTGCTGTTTTAAATTGTTCCCAGTAATTTGGGCTCCATCACAGACATACAATACAACCTGGGGTGAAAATGTTGCAAAACCGAGAGGGACTGCAAACATTGTAGAGGATAAGCTAAGAATTAAAAACAAACCAAGGGAATAAACTGACGATCCCAAGATGAAATTCAACAAAGGCAGGTAAGAACTCTTATCACAGTCAGTGTCCACAGACCCCAAACCAGCATGAACAATTCTCATATGTTCCTTTTCTGGGCATCAAACTGCTGTTCCTATGCCTTTCCAAGCAGTGAGACATTTCTAATGAGTTAGTATACTAGCCTTGCCTCAGGTCTAGACCAAACACAGAGTAATTGTGTGAGAAAACACATCCATGAGTTACATCTGTGAGTTACACCCACGTGAGATTTGTGAGCACGCATTCACGTGAAGTTTGCAGCCATATGTTCAAAACCCCATATGAACAACTCCAAACCTATACATTAAAGGGTGAAAAAATGGGAAAGGGGTACTTAGATATTCCATAGCAAACAAAAAACAAAACTCACAGATGTCTCATGGATAAGGAAACCCACATGGATTTTGCATCCAAATGTGCAATTATTCTGTGAGAAATGCTCACTTCCATGAGGGTTTTTGCATGTTTGGTTTTTCTGCTAGAAATACTTTCAGTGTTGTGGCACCCCCCAAAACAAAACATATCTAAGGACTCTTACCTCAAACCCAGACTACTTAAAAGAAGTTGTAGCAAAACAAATCAATACGTTTATTAGGAAGCTTGAGGTATTGGGATGACTTGAAGGTAAACAGAAAGACCTGCATGAAAAATAACGTGAAACTTTGAGGTATGCTTACTTTATCTTTTATGTTCTGTTTTCTCAATTGATATCATAGTCTAGTAAGACTCAAATTTTTAGATTCTTATTTCAGAGGGATCCCTTTCACTATCAGCAGTGTCCCCTTGTTGTCAGCCCTAAACTTTGGTATAACAATGGCCTTTTAACACCCCTCTTAACCCTCCCCCCTTTCCTAGGTGATATGCCCTTTCTTTTGGTCATTTTCCACTTGAAGGTCTTCATGAAAGAGTTGTCACTTGTGCAGATCACAAAAATAGTCTAGGGGACCCACTAGAATTCTATTTTCAGGGGGCTGTTGCTGTTGGAGGCCTGCAAATGGCAAGAGATATATATCTCCTCCACCATTCTGTTTTTACTATCCTTGTAAGTGGCATCCACTTCTCTCAGTAAGACCCTCAATCATAAATAGCCAGGATTGCAAATAATTCCTGTCCTGAATTTTGCCAATTACTTATAAAAGAATGAAAGCTCCCTGAATAGAAACCTAGTTCAGATGGATGAATACATGGCTAGAAAGTAAGGAGATTTGCCAGGAAGGATTTAGGGGTATGGATGGATTATCAACTAGACATGAATCAACAAGGCGATGCAGTAGCTCCAAAGGCCAGTGCCCTTTTATTAACAAATGCTGCATCCAAACTTTGAGGAGCTACAGTATCACTGTTCTATCACAGGCACTGCATCCAGTGTACTGTTCTGGTAACCAAAATTCAAGAAGGATGTTGACAAACTAGAAAGGATTCAGAATGAGAAAAACAACTTTACAGGAGGAAAGAATGAAGAAACTAGGTATGCTGTGCTCACAAAGAAGGAAAGAAAAGCATGTATGACTGGGAGAGAAGAACACCTTGGGAGTTTTCATAATTGTTGAAATGCTGTTGAAAAGGACTAATGTCCAGCCATGGGTACATGGGCAGAGAAGGACATTTATGGAAGCATTAGGAAAAAGTGCACAATTGTAAACAGGGTATCAGCATTGGACCAGGCTGTCTAGAGAAGCTATAAATTCTTCTTTCTTAGGGGGATTTTCCAAGGAAGAGTATAGGCCTGTTCAGACCTATCACGTAATATCAGTATTTAGTGTGCTACCAATTAAGGATGGGGATCAACTTAAATGACCCATGAGATGCCTTTAAACTCTATAATTCCATGAAGATCCTGCACTGCTTTCTCCAAATCAAACAGTGACATAATCATATCTGCAACTAAGTCAAAATCCAGGAGAAATGGTTTCCATTCCACATCACAGGTGGTTAAGACACCTTGTGGCTGAGGCAAACACCTTTTGGTTTGCTCAATCCAATAGATTAGGGCTGTCATCTACAGCCAGAAACATCAGAGGCAGCCATCCAAGGTGAGACTATAAAAGGACTGGCAAGGACCAAATGTTTGGGTTGACTTCAAGCACTGACTGAATATATAGATACAGTAAACATATTCATACAAAAAGCTCAGACAAAATTCATTTCAGGGATTGCACCAGAGTTCACACAAGACAGATTTGGCAATCTAGATCAAGGTCAGGAGAGGATTGATAGGGCAATCCCTATCAAGAGGATTGATTGATAGCATAGAAGCAGCAGAGAATATCACCGCAGAGGCATTTTGACAAGGTCAAGATAGGGACACAGCTTAATACAGCCAGTACTGGTAAGGAAACAGAGCCAGAGCTTGGACTTTGGGGCCAGATACAAGGGCCCCTGTTCAGGAGCAGCACACAGCAGCCAATAATCCAAGATAAAAAGGAGACACCACAGTAGAAACAGATATTGATCTACTAGAGATGTCAGAAACTTTTAAGGGATCACCACTGCCACAGAACTCTAAGGAGTAAGCTTCAAGCTTGCAAGGCACAGACATGGGAAACAAGGCAGGGCAAAGAGAGGCTGGCTAAGACACAATACTGGAGCCAGCAATTCAACATTTAGGAAGGGTCAAAGCTATTAATAAGAAGCTCTGCTATCCTCTCACAGAAGACCTCTTTTCTACACCAAGGAGACATTCAGGCCAACTTACCAAGACAACACCTGTGTCAAAAATTCCTAGCAACAGGACCTAAGGATTGGAACAGTCCGACTTACAGAGCAAAAGCAAACACCACTCAATTTTTGACATGAATCCCAATAGAGACCAAGTAAAGTTCAGTCTCGCAACATCCAGAAATGTGGACAACCACTTAGACACTACAGCATGCTGTCTCAAGGCTGAATCACTGTTATAGATTGTGAGGGCAACACTTATTTACCACTTCCATTGACCAAAATGTCAAGATGTGGCAACACCTGGCTCTCCCTTGTTTGTGTTCAGGAACTTTGAAAAAGATCTGTAGACAGGCTCCTAGCTAGAAATGCTTGCAATAGGTTTAAAGCTATACTGAAAAGGCCATTATAAGCCAGTGTGAAAAAAGCAAAAGTGACAGGCTTCTCTCACTGCACCCGTTTGTTGCCAGCTACAGGCAGACTATAGCAAACTGTGCTGCATTCATCTTCTCAGCTCCACTATAAGATGTATCTGTTCACGTAGCAATTCTTATCATTTGCAGAATAATATTTTAGACCTTGGCTTGTAACAAATTATACATTCCTATGGACTTACTAGTGTATTTGGGACAAGCAGATGAACAGAGGGATGCTGACTTACTAAAGCAGTGATTAGTAACCAACCCCTGCTAATTGGGTAAGAGGCACTTTTTCAAGTGGGTGCTCCTTTTTTTAGCAGGGGGAGAGTAACTGGCCCACCTCACCCCAGTACTGTCTGTTCTAGTGGCTGTCTGCTGGTATTCCCTGGCATCTTTTTAGATTGTGAGCCCCTTTGGGGACAGGGAGCCATTTAGTTATTTGATTTTTCTCTGTAAACCGCTTTGTGAACTTTTAGCTGAAAAGCGGTATATAAATACTGTTAATAATAATAATAATAATAATAATAATAATAATAATAATAATAATAATAATAACCAACACTGCTATTATCCCTTGGGGAACAGGGGCAAGGTCAGCAAAAGAGCTACTTCAATCTGCTAGGGTGACTATTCAGGTGAGGGCTTATTCAAACTTCATTCTGGTTTGGGGAACTGGAGGGGCCACAGAAAAGCAGGGATAGTAAAAAGGGTCACCCCAGTTGCACTTATGGCTGCAGGCCATAATCCTTCTAAGATTTTTTTTTAGACTTGACACTTTCTCTCCATTGGGATGCCAATGCAATACTACAGTTTCTGTAAAAGTGTATTGTATTTTTAAAATTAAGCACACTTTCCCAATTTTTCTAACAACTTTTCTAAAACATTGGGGGGGGGGGGTGGAACCACAGCAGAAATAGCTAAGCCAAGTGTGTGCTTTGCTGAAGTAGAGGCCTTACAGAGAGCTTCCAACTCTCTCCATCCCAATGAAGGGCTAAGATCAGAACCATTTTCCCTTCCAGCCACACCCACTCCATTCCCCCCTTCTCCCAAGGGAAGCAGCTGTACAAATGGTTGATGTGGAAGGAACATGACAACCACTTGAAAGGAGCATGGTATGAAAGCATGGCCACTCCTTTGCCTCTCAAGATGGGAGTTCTATAAATAGAGATATTGGTGCCCACCCTGGGTTCCCCTGCAATCATTGTGGCACAATCTTCTGCCAAACTATCTCCCCCACCCCTTGGCAGTTTACCCCACCATTGCCAGCTGTTGTTGTTGGACAAACAACAGGGCACTAGAGGGAATGACATAAGTCCACAGCTGGACCAAAATACTTCTGGAAGGCATCTGCAGAGACAGTCTGGAAAGGTTAAATGCTTACCTGAATGTGCACCTAATCCTTCATCCAGACACTACTCATCATCCACAAAATGATCAGATCCTGGTGTCCGCACTTGTGCTCTTTGCATTCCTACTAGAGGCTGCTGTGTGGAAGAAGGCAGCAGTTTTGTCCTTTCAGGTAATACACTCCCCCAGGAGCCTATTCATTTCTTCTTACTTAGCTGGGTTATAAAGACTTGCAAGGCCTTGGTCTTTGCCATGGCAACAGTTAAGTTCTGGCTTGCTTGAGGTTGCTCCTGAGGTTCTGTCTAGGTATTTCTGCATTCCTGTCTTCCTATCTTCCTATCCACCCCATCTGCAAACCTGCCTGCTCCTTAACCACACCATTGTGCCAGCCCCCGATTAAACTCTTCAGTGTATATCCTTACCTCCAAGGACGATGCTTTTGCATTGACCTCCTGCGCTACATCAATGTGAAAAACTTTCACAAGTCTCTACTTTGGGCTCCTGGGTGCAGCACTCCTCCTCTATCCTGGTCCAAATTCTACTAAAGTTTGTACATTCTACTCTCCGTATGATCAGCACAGCAGTGAAACAAACACAGCAGTATGTAACAGATACATAAAAGGGAACTTGAGCCAACCTGGGGAGAAGCAAAATGATGTATGGCTCTGAGAAGAGCAAGTTTACACCAAACCAGAAGCCAATGCCAGTCTCATGGGGATGGAGTGGAATTGTGCACAAGCATGTGTTTGGGAGGTATCCATGAAATATGCAGAAGGGCACAATACTGGTCTGCAAAATACAAACTAACACATGTTGGGAGAGCCCAGTTTCTTTATAACTGCTTGGACCTGAACAAAAGACAAGCAAATTAAGGGCCCAATTCTATCCAACTTTCCACCACTAGTGCAGCCGCAATGCAGCCCCAAGGTAAGGGAACAAATGTTCCCATACTTTAAGGAGGCCTCTGTGACTACCTCCCCACCACAGGATGCAGTGCATGCCCCATTGGCACAACTGCACAACACCACACTTGAAAATTGGATAGGATTAGGCCCTAAGCTACCTGCATAAGAAGGAGCAGGGTAGGAAAAAGAGTCTAATTCCCTCATACTGCTGAATCAGGAAATCCTTCCCTAAAGTGTGGCAGGTCCACAGCTGATCAGGATCTACTGATGATTCCAGTAGATCAGCAAGGACAACAATTAATCAATAAAAAGCAGCCTCCACCAAAAGAAAGAAAGAAAGAAAGAAGTTGCTGAAATTAGGAATGCTTGGAGGAAAGCCAGGGGTGGATTTTGTGTGAGAGGACTGTGAGCTCATTTCTGATACTGAAAAGTTGGGCATGCATGAATAAGAACAGCCCCACTGGATCAGGCCAGAGTCTCATATAGTCCAGCTTCCTGTATCTCACTGTGGCCCAGCAAATGCTTCAAGGAGCACAAAAGACAGCAAGACACAACCTGCGCCCTGGTGCCCTCCCCTGCATCTGGCATTCCAAGGTAGTCTACTTTTGAAATCAAGAGCTTGCATATACCTCTTCATGTAACCCATGAAGGATTTTTCCTCCAAAAATTTGTCTAATCACCTCTTAAAGGCATCTAGACAAGATGCCATCACCACTTCCTGTGGCAAGGAGTTCCACAGACTAATTGCACACTGGGTAAAGAAATATTTTCTTTTGTCTGTCCTAATTCTTCCAACTCTCAATTTTAAATGTCCCCTGGTTCTGGTGTTATGTGAGAGGGAAAAGAGCATTTTGTATGTCTCAATCATGTGTCCCTCTCAGGCGCCTCTTTTCTAGAGTGAAGAGCCCCAAACACTGTACCCTTTCCTTGTAAGGGAAGTGCCCCAGCCCAGTAATCACCCTGTTCCTTATTACTCAGTGCATATTTGTCCTGGTACTATTTTGTAACAGGTTCAAGTGAAAAGGAAGTGGTGAATCCCACCAACCTGAAGTCTGCCCACGCTGCCTTAAAGCAGTTGGAGGACCGGAATGTCCCAGAATGAAAACAATGAGCTTGTACATGACAGCCAAAGGAAGTTAACTACGTGCAACTATGCAAAGTAATTTTGAAATAAGTTTATAATTGGTTGTATTTATAAAAAAGGTTACTGTCCTCTAAACTGCTGAAAATGTTGAAATGTTATGGTGAAAAGCGATATATAATAATAATTATTATTAATGTTTCTTGCCATGAAAAAGCCCTTGGCATGGCATATCTTGCTCACTCCTACCATCTGCTGTTGCACACTATAATTCAATGATCTGGGCCTAACCTAAGGGATGTGGAGGTATTTTTTGCTTATAGAATATTTTGCTTTTGTAGAGGAGTTTGGATAAGAACTTCAGTTCCTAGTTCTACCTTTACAGTTCTGATAGAGGCCTTGCAGTGGCGTCGCTGGGGGGGGTTCAGGGGGTGTGGGCCGCACCAGGTGATGCACTTGGGGGTGGCATCACTACTGGCCAAAATTGTTAGAATCTTGGTGTTTTTGAAGAATACCATCTTGTTACATATAATTTGATGCGTAATTTAATGCAGAATGCAAACAGCATTGAAATATCTGTATCCTATCAAAAGTTATAGCCAAAAAACCAGAAAGAGAAAACATAATTACCTTTTATAACAAAAAGTAGATTTTCTTTACTGAAAACTGACCAATGAAATTGACTGTTCCAAGAAATAATGAGATGTTAAACATACCAAGATCCAGGTCTACAGAGCTTGCTGGTTTTTTGTTGGTTACTGATTTGTTGGGTGCCCTGAACTGTTATATATTTAAAAAATAAATAATGGGGGTTACACCAACCCTAGTAATGCCACTGCACTTAGGCTGTGTGTATAATATTGTATTTTATTCTGTATGGTCCGGCATGGGAGGAAGTCCATCATGGGGGACTTGAACCAGGTGACGCAAACCCTAGTGATGCCTCTGTTCTGTGATCTTACAAGTCTTGTGTAGGAATGAGAGTGTCATACAAAGGAATGCAATTTATATTAGGTAAGAAGAGCTGACTCATGAAAACAGAGGATTGTGGTTCAAAAAGCATGTGCACGTGCACATGTGGAGATTATAGTAACTATACTGAATTTCAGCTTCTACAGCAGAGACAGTCTAGACATGAAGATCCAGGTACAAGAGGAGATTGTTCTGATGCAACCTCTTTCCCACTGATGCACATGATTCTGTCTGCAGTGGGGGCAGGGGTAGCCATCTTTTGCTAAGGGGTGGAGAAGGGGGGATGACAATGACCAAGAATTTCCTGGCTGGGCCCTTGCACCAGTTCAGCCACCCCTATCCAATGTCATCAGCAGCCGGAAGCACTGTCTCCACAGCACCCACAAATCCTCATGACTGGCCCCAAGTGGCTCAAGACCTTTTCCTCCTTATGACCACAAAGGGAGAAAGTTTCCAAATTAAAGCACTAAATCTGGCACTGAAGCGCTCATGGCAGGAACCATTTAAACTGGCCATTAAAGTTTATATGTTAGACAGGCACCGAGAGCAGACCATCAACAGAAGAAAACAGAGCCACTCCTTTGGGACCGGCAAACCACTGCTTTTCCCAGGAGCAGCCACAGGCTTGTTGTCACGAGAGGAGTTCACTGGCCATCAAGAAGCCTCTGTTTACTTACCCAAGCTGCCCACCCCCTGCATGCTGTCATTGACCAAAGCAGCTTCAGTGGGGCTGGCAGCCCAGCACTTGGCAAAGAAAGCGAAACAAACAACAAAGAATACTAGAGTTGAACACAAATCCACAAACCACAGCACCCACAGGTCAACCTCAGAGCACTGGAGGGGGAGGGGGAGAAGTAATACAACAATTAGTCTCAAGTAGGAACACAGTCTCCCTCACACTTCTATTTTTTAATACTCTTTCCTTCAACCTGCCTCATTCTCCAGCTGGATAACTCTCCTCTCCTTTTGGTCCCATGACAAATGAAAGAAGCAGCACAGTGATATTACAGAAGCCACCAAGAAGTGTCAGATTAGGTCTGGTTTCCCACACAATAACTGTTGGAGAAAACACACATTCCTTAGGGCAGCAGCACAGGAAAAGATGACATTCCAGGCAAAAACAGACAAATAAAGGACAAGATAAATGGGAAAGAAGAATGCAGAACTTATTTAGGGGGAAAAATGTCTACAGATTCAGGAACATCTGACCTAGATGCCTTTAAAAGGGGACTGGACAAATTTCTGGAGGAAAAGTCCATCACAGGATACAAGCCAAGATGGTATTTGCAACCTCCTGATTTTAGAAGTAGGTAGTTGCCAGATGCAAGGGGGAGTAACAGGATGCAGGTCTCTTGTTGTCTTGTGTGCTCCCTGAGGCATCTGATGGGGCCACTTTGAGATACAGGAAGCTGGACTAGATGGGCCTTTGGCATGATCCAGCAGGGCTCTTCTTATGTTCTAACATTTAAAGCTGAGACTTGGCAATGAAAAGCTTCCAATCAATTAGCAACAGCAAGTGAAAACCCTGCACATACTCACCATGAGTGACAGAAGGGACCACAGTTCATTGATAAAATTTGTGAATGTTAACATTTTAATGATATTTTTATGTTAACATTCTTATGTCAGGTCTGTGTCCTGTCCGTTTAACTGTTTTTCATAGAGGCTGATCTGTTTGTCCTCTATAAAGAGATGAAGGGCACTGTTGTCCGGTGATGGCATATCTCACATTGGAACTCAAGCACATGAATAAAGCCCTGAAGGTATGGCAGATGATATCAAGTTCTGTATTGTCCGTGAAAATGTGGGAACAAAGCTGGCATCTGGATTTTCTGCAGAGCCTCTAGAACAGCCATTTTCAACCACTATGCCGTGGCACATTGGCGTGCCATGAATGGTTCACAGGTATGCCACAGGAATTTGGGAGAAGGTCATATATTAGTAGGGCCAATGGGGATGTGAGACTCCCACTGGTAGCATGGTGTGCCTTGGCAATTATCAAAAACCTGATGGTGTGCCTTGACAATTTTAGTGCCTTGTCAGTGTGCCATGAGATAAAAAGGTTGAAAATCACTGCTCTAGAGACTACATCAGTCAGACAGGGAAAGGCCTGCATTTCAATGATAGAGCACCTGCTACACCCGCAAAAGGGTCCCAGCTTCAATCCCCAGCATCTCCAGATAGTGCTGAGAAAGAGTACTGTCTGAAACACCAGACTGCCATTGGCATTCAATACAGACAATGATAACTTAGATGGACCAGTGGTCTGACACAGCATAAAGCATCTTTGTCCCTTCATATACATTCACAGGTTGGTCTCGACACAAAACACATTTTCACAGAGCTCCACTTTTTAAAATAAAGCATTCTGTTCAATTACTATTATAAATTAAAACAAAATGCATCACATCCAGCCCATGGTACACCACTGCTCACACCATCTCTATAGCATGCTTATAGATTTGTGCACACACCAGAGTGTGTAAAAATCTAGAGCAGGCTAATAGCAGAAGAGAGCAGCTCAGCAAACAGCTGCTTGCTAAGTTAAAATTAAACTCTGTACAAATATTGACCTTTGGAGGGGACACAAACTGGTTGCAATATATTTACTAGCTTTATAAATGGGGATGACCACATCTGCCTTAGGTGCTTGGCCAGCTGAATGGGCCAAACTTGCAGTGCCATCAGGACATTGTGGGAGTGAGAGATTGTGGGAAGGGAGTGGCAGAACCACCTAATCTGCTGCAGGCTAGGGTGTCTCTTCTAAGAGGAAAGAGAAGGTCCAAACCTAAATGTGAGGCAGCAGAACCTTCAACTTTGGTAGAATCCAAGGGCTCTGCCAGCAAGAAAATGACTTTTCCAAAGGGGCTTTGTGGTATCCCTTTAAGTCTGTATTCCATTAATTATTCACATCAATCCTGTATCCACATCAATCCTTGTCTCACCTTTCATCCCCTATTTTAAACAGATCAGGACCAAACATTCACCAAGATTACCAGATTCCCTCTTCTTAGCAGGCTTGAGCCATCTCTGAGGGATGGATACCTCCTTGCAAAAACATTCTGCCCCACTGTGCTTCTGGCCCTATTACAGAAGTCCAACCTATCAGACATTCATGGATGTATATTGGCAACTGAGCTTCATTTTGTAAGCTGGTGTGAGACAGCCTTTGAGTTGAACCTTGCAGGATATAAAAATAATGATACATTTAAAAAATAAAAACCCTGTAAATTGCCTTCCTCATACTTTTGAGAGCCCAAACCAGTCACAGCCAAACTTCAGAAACAAAGGATGCTCTGGGATGAATAAAGTTAAATATGCAAACCACGCTCAACTTTTGAATAACATAGAACATGTATGAAAATCACTACCACCCGTTTTTATATTGCATCCCACCAGCTGCAATTTGAACTTTACTAGATATCTGTGGGAGACAGTTCTAGGATTACTGGCCCCAACTGCCTGGAGAAAGTGGGCCTTTTTATAGCTTCCCCTTGCGGTTCCCAGCTTCTCATAAGCTTCAGAACTAGCTGGATCAAGCCCCTCGTACAGCTTCTGAGGACTGGTTCACACAATCACCTTGGAGGCTTCTTTTCAATTTGTGCTGCTTGGGGGAGGGGTTAGGCTAGAAACACACACAGTAAAGAGCTCATTCAAGCTCCCTGCCCCGCACACAATCCTGTGCATGATGCCAATATCCAAGGTTGCTGGAAGAATTTGCACTATCATTCACATCAGGCTGCACACACATGGACAGCCTGTTTCACTATATCGGCATTCAGTGCAGTTTTTTTTTTTTTAAAGTTCTCAAATACCCTCCCAAAGGAGTTTTGCCTGACACCATCACATCCTTTCAGCTCGTTTCCACATGAATGCTATGGTTTTTATCTTCACTTTGAAAATTCTAGTGAGGTTGTTGTGCTGTTTTTCCACTATTCTGTATTTTATTGTACTGATACTGTACAGTACTGTACTGATACTTTTATTGTACTGATACTGTACTTTCTTTTTTAAGTTTGCACTCTACCCTGATAGAATTGCCTGAACGACAGCTCCATAATTTCTTAATGTCAACATGCTTGGCAAATTAAGTACGAAGGGCGCAATCCTATCCTGCGCTGGAACAGGCAAGCCAGGAGGCTTGCGCTGTATTCAGCACAGGATAGCGGCCAAAAGCGGATCAGCCCAGAGGCAAAGGGAAACTTTTCCCCTTACCTCTGAGCAAGGCACCCTTTCCCCTATGGATATCCTTGGACTTCCCTTGGATATCCCTAGGATATTCCCTTGGATATCCCCTATGGATATCTCTTGAGGTGGTGCAAGTCTGAGGAGAGTGGAGCGGCTTGAAGTCGCTCCAATCTCCCCGGGAATGGGGTTTGGGATCTGGCATAACTGCAAGATCCCAGCCCCACCTCCCGCTCCCCAACCACCCTCGGTGTTGCCCACTGCCCACCTTCCCCCCACCCAGGAATGCCTCCCTCCCATCTCTCCTCCACCCTCTCCCCACCTACCTCAAAGCCTTGTGTCGACCCAGCCAGGCCGATGCAAGGCTGGGTGCCTCAGTTGATGCGGAGGCTTCCACCCTCTGCAGGCCGGTGCACCTCTGCGCACCGGCCTAGCCGACTCCCAAGGAGGTGCAAACATGCCTTACATCACGTTTGCGATCCTCCTGGGCTGGTGCAAGGAACTTGAGCCGGCCCAAGCCCGGGTCAGGATTACGCCCTAAGTGCATTAATTGGTTCAAATTTCATCTTCACAAGAATCTCACAGCAGATAGCTGGACAACATTCTTCCTGGGCAAGAAGGCACATCTCAAAGTACATAATATAGGGGATGTGGAGGAGGAGGAGGAAAACTTTACAAAAGACCAAGGACAAGAGGGACTGTGTGCTGCAGGGGGCTTGGGAGCAAAGCAGGGCTGCAGAGTCTAAAAGGAAAGAGTTGAAGAAAAAAATCTCAAAAGAGTTTAGGGACAGGAGGGGGTTGTGTGCTATTTGCCAGAGGAGCAGAGAGGTGGGGAGGGCTGCATTTCACATATTGATTCAAATACTCAGCCAAACTCGGGGCTGCAGATCTCAAGTTCTACTTAATTCTTTCGCTAACAGCTCTCATCTTAGGTATTTGCCTTATGCCTGGCTTTTTTATATCAAATTGAGCTACCCACTTCCCCTCTGAACCAAGATGGGATTTTAACCAAAGCAACCATCTTTCGCAATTGTGGCTTTCTGGTTGTCTAGTAAACACTCCCAATTATTGTTCACATTTCCCCGGTGAAATCTGCCTTTCCAGCCATTTGGCTGGTGATGTTTCCAGACCCATCTCCAGGAAGTCTGCCCTTTAGAAGCCCCAAGTAGATGGTAGTTGGCCTGAAACCACCATCAGGTAATGACTGGAAGTTACAAAATGCAACCATGTCACTTATACTCGCTAAGGTAAGGCCAAAAGTAAACTGACCATAGATGGGCTGCCATCCTTCTCGCATTGAAAAAAAGACGACTGTTAGCAGTTATTCATATCTCAGAGGATGCTTTATACAAGCTCTTTGTTGATTCTGCCACTCCACATGGATGAGGCTTGACAAGATCTGAAAAGATAGGAGCCTCACCGACTACTAGACCTAAATGGTCTAGTAGCCGATGGGGCTCCTAACAAACAACTCAATTAAGCTGCAGCTTCCTGGAACAGGGGAGCAGAAATACAAGCATATTAGCTGTTCTTTAGTCTTTCAAAGCATTAACAGCATTTTGGATTTATTTAAATGGGACAATTTGGAAAATATTAATATTTTTCCAGGGGTTTTGGGGGGGGTTTCTCCACATATCCCTCAAAGCAGTTAAAACAACCAAATAAAACCTTTTAGTTCCTGATCCAATAAAAGACAAGGAACAGAGATACAATATACTTTGATGGATGGAATATCATGAGGAAAGATATTCAGGCAAACAGTATGCTATGATTAAAAAATTCAGTGTAATTGGTAGGAAAGAGTGCAGAGATGGGGCATGGGTGGGCGAATTGGGCCCGGGGAGGGAGGCAGGATAGGTGACACTAGCGTGCACCATATCCTATTCCCTTTCCTGGGCTTACCATGGGTAAAGGGACAAATGTCCCCATACCTTGAGAAGACCTACAGCCTGCTCACTTCCAGTACAGGATGCAACACAGTCATGTAAGTCCTGCTTCATCGGTACTGATTAGGATTGGGCTGTTAATTCAGTTAATATTATTGTTATTGGGGGGGGGGTTTAATCCAGTTAACATTATAATATTTCAATGGACAAAGGCCCATTGAAAGCAACTGGATTTACAGCACAATCCTATACACATTTACTCAACAGTAAGTCCCACTGTATTCATTGAGGCTAATTCCTAGGAAAGTATTCATAGGATTGCAGCCTTAGGGCCTTATCCAATCCAACTTTCCAGCACTGGGGCAGCTGCAGTGCAGCCCCGAGGCAATGGAACAAACATTCCCTTACCTTGTGGAGGCCTCCATAATTACCCTCCCACCACAGGATGAAGCACACACCCCACTGGCATGGCTACACCAGTGCTTGAAAGTTGGATAGGATTTGGCCCTTAGTCAAAACTAACTTGTTCCATTGGCTTAAACAGTATTTGCAATGATCCTTGCAAGATCATTTGCAAAGATCCTTGCAGGATCCTTTGCAAGATCCTTGAATAGGTTGGATGACAACAGGATTGCTGAATCTTTACATACATAATTTTACAACTGTATAAATGCTACATTAACATAGAAGGAGGAAATTGAGTTGGAGGCATGGTAGGGGAGGATCAGTGTCCAGGTGAATCTGGATCCTATGCTCCCTTCACTATGCCCCTGTCTTCCCCACCAACAAAAAGTTAGATTGACAAAATAACTGTTTAAAAAATAATTCCATTGGTGTCCATAGAGAGTCCGACTCAGATACTGGCTTCCATCATATTCCCGGTCACTTTGGAGGAAAGGTTTCAGATTCAGTAGCTAATCATGCTGCAGCATCAGGAACATACAAGTCTGAGCTCAGGAATACAGCTCATGTATCAGGACACACACTACGGGGCTACAGAACTCTGTCCCCATGCCTATGGAATTAGGAGTACATTCACCCATCATCTCAGGTGCAGTTGACTTGCACCAATTCATCTTCTCACGGTTGGCCCACCATTCCACTTACTAGATACATGTCTGAGAGTGAGATCTGAGAATGAAGCTGCTGTTCCCTCTGTTAGTTTCCATTCCCGCTTGCCTCTCATAATTTTGAAAGAAACAGTATGTATTTTCCAGATATATAAAGGATTTTCAAGGCAATTTTGAGTATACACTATTTTAGCTATGAACATAACCCTCGTGTAAGACAAGGGCCAACTGTATACAAAAACATAGGAGAAAAAACTGAGAAACCTCTGAAATGGCAAATCATTTTGCACAAACAACCCAATCTGACAACAAAGCCCTATACTGCTCTGGACCAGGGTATCTTAGAGATCGCCTGCTCCCGTACAATCCGGCTCGCCCTCTCAGGTCATCAGAGAAGGCCTTTTTACAAGTGCCGCCGCCTAGGGAGGTATGTGGGGTGGCTGCAAGAAATAGGGCCTTCTCAGTAGTGGCACCAACGCTATGGAACTCCCTTCCCCTTGACTTAAGAATGACTCCCTCTCTTGAGACCTTTCGGCAAGGCCTGAAGACCCTTCTGTTTAAACAGGCCTTCTGAGTTCGTGGCCTTTTAACATCTTTTTAACATCTTTTAATATTTTTTTACAGGCCTGATTCTTTTATGACTTGCTGCTGCTCTAGGCTCTTTTTACCTATTCTTTTTACTCTGACTGTTGTTTTTAGTATGTGTTAATATGTTTTTATTTGTTTTTTAAATCGTTTTTAATATGTTGTAAGCCGCCTTGAGTCCCTTCGGGGAGAAAGGCGTGGTAGAAATAAAGTTATTATTAATTATTATTATTATTATTATTATTATTATTATTATTATTATTATTATTATTATTATTATTATTAAAGGAAGGAGGGGCACTTGTCTTCTCAGAACCCTCATAGTAAAGTCTGCCTTGGGACTCCAACACAAACACAGGTGGGGCTTCAAGGGCAAAACACCTCATGCTGGTAAGCATGAGACAGAAGACCCATGCCTCAAAGCAGGACATGAACATCCCTCAGCCAACTCACAAGGCATTCAGATACCAATGGCCAGTGTGTCTCCCCCCCATCACTCTGCAGTTGATTACCTGCAACTGATGTTCCTTGAGTGGCACATGTGGATTACACATAAGGGGTCTGCACCAGTGCAGTGCTCACTCTGGGACCATTTTAGAACTCCAAGGGAGTCTGTGCTCCTGTCAACTTCACTCAAGGAAAGACCGGAGCCTAACGGCACATGTCTAGAGCACTGATTCCCAACCTGTGGTCCACGGACCACAGGTGGTCTGTGAGACCCTGAGACGTGGTCCGTGAGGTCTTGGGGGGGAAATCACCTTTGATCACTTCCAGCGTCTTGTCGAGCAAGCAATCTCCTATGGACCACCAAAGAGGGCAAAGAATGGACTGCCCACAGCCACTGAAGTGTCAGCTGTGGCTGTGGGTGGTCCATTGTCCATCCTTTTTAATAGTCCATGGGGGAGTGCTTGGGAGACGGACCACCAGGGAGAGTGGAGACCAGACCACCCACTGCTGCATGTGGTCCACAACAATTCCAGTTATTGTCTCAGTGGTTTGCAAGGTTCTAAAGGTTGGGAACCACTGGTCTAGAGCAGGGGTCACTAAACTTTTTTACTGAAGGGCCGCATCAAATATCTGGCACAGTGTCGAGGACCAGAAAAGGTCTTTAAATTTAAAGAAATTTAAATAAATACATTAGAGATAGAACTTAGATGAATAAATAAATGAATGGGCTCAAATGTCCAGGACTTCTCCAAGCACGAACACAGGCCAAGAAATAAAGCACACACTTAAATGGACCCCCATTCATCCACCCCACAAGCACAACTCTGGTTGTGTTTGGTCAACTGGACCATAGGCTCTCAGGGGATCAGAGGCTGGCCGAGACTCACCGCGGGCTGCATCAGACCCCCGGGCTGGGGTTTGGAGACCCCTGGTCTAGAGGGATAAACTGAATGTCTTCCAATTCAGTAACTTCACAGCACCTATGAAAAGTGTCAACAATGATAGAACATCTACCATGGGAAAGCATCAACATGTGTATTCTGCTAAATTTGTCGAGTGAATAGGGCCAGAACTACATGCATACAGTATTTGTGTGTGTGCGTGCACGGACACACACCTCTTAGGTTCGAAGAACGTCCAAGAGTCTTACACATACATCGTATACCAACAGAAACTTTTATGAGACCCTCAGTAACTTTGATATGGAAAATACAACTGTTTTGTCTGTGAAAACTTTGGCATTTGCTTTGTAATGGGAAAGAGGGAATACAAATTTTTCAAATAAATAAAATAATCAGGAATCTGGGAGTGAGCCCTAATTTATTTCAACAGAAATCATTTCCAAATGAATACATATATGACCAAAACATAAACCTTCTTTACAAACAAACATGCACAAGTCAGAAGCAGACTTTGGAGGAAGCCCATCTCATACGACATATGATATCACAAATTCCTCAGTCACAACCACCAACTCTGGTCCTGTCTGTGATCAGGCAAGAGTGTTTTGGTTTTCTTTTCTTTCTTGGGGGGGGGGGGAAGATTCCTGGGAGGAGTTCCTGACCCCTCTTAGTAACATGGCCAGCAAAAAGTGTGTGAGCATACATGACATCAAGGGTGTGAAAAGCTTGCACAGAGGGATGTGCATTTGAGAAGGGTTTCTGCCACGGCATGTGTTCCAGGCCTTGGACCTTCCAACAAAGAGGGATGCAGCCTGCATGGAGCGAGGAGATGCTTAGCTATCCCAGGCCTCGGAAATCCTGAATAGAGTCTTATTCAGGCTGAAGCAAAACTCTGTGAAACACACAAGAATCCTTTGAGTAATGGGCGTGCGGGAAAGAGGCTTCTATAATTACCAGCAACTGTTTGAGACGCATGCTGCCCAGAGACATGTACTGTGCAAAACCACTTGAAAAGGGGCCCCGTAGGAAAGGCAAAGCCTTGGGATTTTTTTTTTTCAAGGAGTCCATCATGTAAGGATCCCAGCCGTTCCAAAATAATTCTGCCATATTAAAAAAAACCCTCCAAAACCTCAACTTAATCGCTTTGTCCCGCTGGGACTGGCAAGCCTTGTGAAGGGAGAAGGGAAACAAAATCGGCTTCCAATTAGAGACTAATCCCAAAGTAAAGCCCAGGAGCTATAACAGAGCCAAAAGGCAGGCAAGCAGCAGTACAGGCAGCGAGCAAACTGGCCTGTGTGTTACAGCCTTGGCAGTTCTGCTCACAAGAAGTGGGGGGGGGGGGGAGAGAACAGGGTCTAATGCAACTCACCCCCACCTCTGTCCCACAAGCTGGACCTAGGAATGCACAGCTGCCACTAGCCAAAAGAGCCAGCAGGCACAGACTATACAAGCCATTCCAGGTTACATCAACAGGGAAAACCCTGGGGCTTGCACATAAATGGCAGACGTTAAGCAAGTAATACCAAAACAGGACAGTTTTGAGCAGGGTTTTACACCTTGAACCACCTCACTTGCACAGTCCCTAAAATTTCACTGCTCTGCTCTGTTCTGCAGCCTACTTTAGGTTCATCACCTAAAGAAAGAGGTGATGAAAGAGGCATTGAAAGAGCTCTATGGCTTGAAGATGCATGAGCAAACCAAAACCCACTATTCCTTTGCAAGGATATGCCCCAAGAGAGGAGATACAATTAACAGTATAGACTAGAGCAGGGATGCCCAAACCCTGGCCCTGGGGCCACTTGTGGCCCTCGAGGTCTCCTAAGCTTAGGGACTGTGCAAGTGAGGTGGTTCAAGGTGTAAAACCCTGCTCCAGTGTGGAGCCTAGTCTCCAAATGAGCCACTAACCCTCTGGAGACTTGCTGGAGCCCACATTGGCCTGATGCAACTGCTCTCAGCAAGTCGTTCGACTTTTTGTGTGAGCTGCAGGACGAGGGCTCCCTCCGCTGCTTACTGTTTCACATCTGAGATGCAGCAGTGGCAGCAAAAGAAAGGCTGGCCTTGCTTTGTGCAAGTCCTTTTATAGGCCTTGATCTATTGCAAGACTTCATCTAAGTTCCATCTCTAATAGATTCATTTATGTAGATTTATTCAAATTTGAAATGTAAATTAATTCTTTTTTTCCCCAGAGAGATGATGTGGCCCTCCTGCCAAAAAGTTTGGACACCCCTGGACTAGAGAGAAAAAGGCAAGATGGCACTGTAGGAAGCTCTTCATGCATAGCCAATTAACATTCTTTGCACCCTTTGGCAACCTCTGTACAGAATGGGGCAAGTAAATGGGAACACTGTACCAAGACATGCAGCAATGTCCCTACATAATGAGGTACCAAGGCTGAGAATGGCTACCCTACAGCCCAATCCTATCATTGGGCTACACTGCCAGATCATGTGTTCTGGCAGTGTAGCTTGAGTTATAGCATTGTAAAATGCAATGCTCTAAGGCAGGGGTGTCCAAAGTGTTTGGCAGGAGGGCCACATCATCTCTCTGACACTGTGTTTGGGACCGGGGGGGGGAAATAATTAATTTACATTTAAAATTTGAATACATTTACATATGTTTACATAAATGAATATAATAAAGATGAATGAATGAAGGTCTTGCAATAGCTGAAGGCCTATTAAAGGTCTTGCACAAAGCAAGGCTGGCCTTTCCTTTGCTGCCGCTACTGCATCACAGATGTGAAACAGCAAGCAGTGGAGGAAGCCCTCATCCCACAGCTCATGTGAGAGGTCAAACAGTCACCCTCACGCTGAGAGTAGCTGCATCTGGCCAGTGCAGGCTCCGGAGGGCCAGAGGCTCGTTGGAGACTGGGGGCTCCCTGAGGGCCACATTGAGAGGCCTCGAGGGCTGCATGTGGCCCCAGGGCTGGGGTTTGGGCACCTCTGCTCTAAGGCACACAAGCAGACCACTGCCAGAAACGTTGACAGGTGTTGGTCATGTGGCAGCACCTTCCTGGAGCCATTGGTGCTGATGTCAGTGTGGAGGTGGGGTATGGGCAGGGAAGGGAGAGAGTGGGAGGAATGAGGGTGTTTCTGGGCAGTGAGGGGGAAGGAACTGGGGATGGGGAGCAGGTGAAAAAGGGGATCTGGTGGCAATGGCACAAGCCAGATTTTATCCTCTCTTTTTAAAAACTCCCTGCCCCTTTTCTCTCCTTAGATATCCACCACCAAAATAAGGGGTGTATGTCCGATAAGACCCACTGGCAATCAGGTAGCCTACCAGGAGGTAAGTGTAAAATGGTTTCACTTACCTCCTGCCAGCTGTCTGATAGCTCCCACCCACCACAGCACACAGCTTTTTAGCATGGCTGCATCAATGCTGCTGGCAGGGGACAGAATTGGGCTGCTAGTGGTAGCTTTACAAGGCAGACAAGCAAAAGGAGGGCAGTAAAGTGAGTGTGTGTCAGATCTGAAGCAGTGAGATCAGATTGGGTGTCCTTGGCTAGTTATAACCTACCTCACAGGGTAGGCATGCAGCCCACAGGTGGTGTGTTAGACCACCCAGCATTAAGGAGTTCCTATATTGACCCAAATAATGCTATGCAATAACTATAAATATAGTGAGCTTAAGAGGGAAGAGGCCCCCAGAATTCTCATCTTTCTGGCACAAAGTCCCAGATCTAGTGCTAACAGACCCAACTGCAAAAGATCACATTGATACACTTTGTTAGCTACTCCTGTCTGTGAGGAGCTGCATTCTAGCTATGCCATAGAAAAGCACAGTCAGTGGTACAACAACAGACAAGACAGGTTTAGAGTTAGGAGGACATTAACCATTCAACAGTGCAAATTCTGTGCTCCATTTAGTAACCTGCATATAAGTTTTGTGGATTCCCTAGCAGTGAGAGCCCATGAGTAACCAGTTCTCATCCATGCCCAAATGCACACTACAGCAATCCCTTTCTCAACTTGCCATTTGCCATCCATTTGCCATTTCAAAGGACCTGTCACTCAAACAAAGCAGTTTGCTTGGAAATGCTTTCCATCACCAGCAGGGGGCATCACCTCCCAGCCACAGCATCTGGAGTGGAGGAAAACCATTAAAGCAAATGTTTTGTTACTCTTGGTTTGCTCTCTCTGCATCAAGGGGCCAGTCCAAAGCATCTGAATCTGGGGGCACAGCCTTAAGGGGCAAAGTCAGATTTGAAGAGAGACAATTGACAAGGCAGGGAGAGCGGAAAGTGGGGAGAAAAGGCTGCCTGAGGTTGCACAGTCTTTCCACTCTCTCGCAGTTCATGGTCTGGGGCCTGTCCAAGGCAAAGCCCAGCGTCTCACCATGGGTAACCACCAATGCCAGCACCCGAGTGATTTATCCCCCTCTCTGTCCGGGGGCTGCTTTATTAGCCATGCAGCCCACGGGCTTCTATAAAGGCTAGGCTTGTGCTGCTTGGTCTCTGGGCCCCCATGTGGCCACGCTCCTCCCCCTCTTCTTCCTTGTCACCCTCCCTTATGATGGAAACCCCTCAGCCCACAAAAGAACAGTAAACAGCCCAGGGAATGGTAGGTACTGAGATGAGACAGGCTGGGGCCCACTCTCCTGGGAAGCCACAGACAAGACCTAGCATTTGGGGACCCGCTTAAGCAAATAGTTTGGATGGAAGGTGGGCTGTCACTGACCTTTCAGAGGAAATGAGCTATACAGGTCTTGAGCAAGCAGGGGTTTCGGTACCCAGAAGTGAAGCAGGAGATCAGACTGGGTTAGTGAGGCAGTTGAGCAGAGAGCCACAGATAGACAAGGTCACAGGGAGAAATCATGAGACCATGATCTTTCCACAGAACAGAATAGATTTTTACCTAACAAAGCCTCATGGTGCTCAATAAAAGACAATGGGCATGCCTGATCTGGCACTGCTAGTGTGCCAGACTTCCAAAGGTTGGGGTGGGGCAGCTGTGGCCTCACCTCCTGCCCTTTTGCATTTCATTTTTTTCCCGTTTTTATTATGGTATGACAGGAGATTGTCTACAACAACATTGCTTCTTTGGTGAATTAACCTGGTGAAGGCTGAGGAATTCTATCTTAGTCAGAGCGACAGGAGAGCAGGCGGCTTCTAGCTCAAGTCTCCAGTGGTGACAGAAAGACCTGCCCTTGCATTTCACTTGATTAGCCAAGAGCAAGCTGCCCCCATCTTCTCAATTTCCCATTCAAGGGCCCTGTTCTTTCCTTCTTTCCTTCCTTCTTTTTTAAGGAAAATACATAGATTTGCTGGCTGTTCTTCGCAGATTTCTGGGGGCCTCAAAACTCCTTGCGTGTGTGTTAGGAATTACCTGCCTCTGCCATTCATGTTTCCCCAAACTTCCTTGATCTGACTGAGAAACTGGGCCTGCCTACAAATCATTACTTTTGTAATTGGCTGCACCTGAGTTGGCAGGTGAATAATCACTAGCTACAAAAAATAGCCCCTTGTAAGGATGCACATACTGCCCAATGGAAGAGGAATAATGTCAGGAAGGTGCTTTATAGCATTGTCCATCTAACTCAGCATTGGATGGCTAGAAGCATTTCTCCAGAGTTTCAAACAAGTTTCTTCCCCAGCCCTGCTGGAGATGCCAGGGACAGAACCATGGTTCCTACACACAAAGCAAATACTACATCACTGATCAACAGAGCCGTCTTCAAGGTCAGTTATCAGAGGTTTCAAAAGGACCTGGGGAACAGAGAATGTCTCCCCTTTATAGAGTTGAGTCCTGTACAGTTCATCTGATAGTTAATATTTGAACTATATAACTTTTAAAGGAGGCCTATATGGAGGCAATCGGCTCACACACCTTGCACAGAGGCAGGACAGAACTACACAAATCATTCTTGATAGGTTATTTTCTAGCCACAAAATAAAGAGCAACAAGAGACCTTGAGATAAACTAATGTTACTAATAGGTCGAGAACAAGATCCCGAAAGAAAAAGAAAGGACACTACTCCCAAACTGTCTGATGCCCAACAAAAGCCTATAGAATTTGAAATTTGTCACACCCGTAGCACTCCATTTTTGGTTGGTGACAGATGGACCAGAGTGCTTGGGAGTTGGGCCTATCATTCTCACAGTGCATGGCCCAGCAGAAACCTCTAGGCACTACCATACAAATGGTAAATATTCAAGACAGAGGAAAACAAAAGCACCTCATGACTGCAAGACCTCAGATTCCAGGTCATATAGTTGCAAGGTACAAGATGGCTCCCTTGAGGCCCAGCCTAGGCAGCCAATGTGTCGTCCCAAGCGCATTCTGACACTGACAGAGGGAGAGAGAGAGAAGAGAGCCTTGTTCTTGGACCAAGACTGAGCCAATTCAGGCTCCACCTCCCCTGGGGTTTCTTGGGTGAAACATGCCTCTGTAACAGCTGCATCTGTAAAATTTATGGAAATGCCAATAAAACCTGTATCAAAAACTATATGGATATGGATGGATATATATGTGTATATATATAAATATACATGCATGTATATATATACATGCATATTTAAATATATATATATAAAACTATGAAATTAAGAGTACATAGGGAATTCAGTAGGGCTGCTTCCTCTGGAGCCGTAAACACCCTAAACAAGAGAGCAAGCAAAGTCACTGAATCCAGTAGCTGAAAGGAGTGGCTCAGACAGCCAGGCGCTCCCAGGGATTGGGAGGAGGCAGGGGGAAAGGCAGATATTCAGTAGGTTGGTAGGAGAAATCTGTGAACACATGAGCTTAAAGCACAGAAGTAAACAGGCAAAAGAGAATTAAAAGTGGGAGTTTCTCACCTACCCACCCATCAATCTGTTCTAAGGCAATTCTTGAAAGAATTCTATGCCCACTTCTTGTCTCAAGACAGACAACGAAGACTTATGGAGAAAGTTTATCAAAGCAGACCTACAGATGATGATGCCACTTGTAAAGAGATGATATAGAAAAGGCCTCTAGCAACAGAATGGTTGAAGTTGACTAGTCCCAAGTTCAAAGACAAGTCCATACCTTCAAGAGCAAAAAAAAGACTTCAGACAGTGAAGATGAGAGGCATACGCATCTGTAAAACAGGCGTAGGTCAATTTTCTCCCTTTCCAGCAACAGGATGTTTCACAGGGGAGTCAGAAACTGGCCCATAACCTATATGTCCACTTTAGATCAACAGCTCTTATTCAAAAAAGGAGCAGGAGACTTAGGGAGAGGAAGACTTAGGGATAGCACCAATCTATTGCCAGGGATGAAAAGGACAGTGAACCCATAAAATGCTCTAAAGAATTTCCTACTACTAAAATCACTGTCTCTATGGTATATGAGGTCTGCGTTACCTTCCATTATATCCTGAGGGGGGAAAAAACTGATACCATTTGCTATGGTGCCAATGGAGAACCTCTGCAGTGATCTAAACATGCAAGCTGTTGAAATCTGAAATTGGCCTCTCAGAAGGAAACGCAGGCAAAATTAATTCTACCCAGGTGCATGGATAACCAAGAAGAGGCCAGTCTGCATCTCCGTGATTAGTACAACACGACTGTACAAACTGAGTTCATACTGATGCGAAATACCTGGAGCAACTGTCTATTTCTGGTAGGCTTTTCGTTTCTAGAAGTCTCTTCCAAAAGCCCTTAAAACACACTAAAGTAACCTTCTCTGGGCATGTATAATTACTATTCTTGCCCACTGAGAGCTGATGCTTACGGCAGTGTTACTGCCAGACTTCAGTCTTTCTGCTACTCCCAAAGGGGAAGGCAATGACAGCCTGCTTCTGGTACCAGTGGCGTAGCTAAGGGGGGCAGAGGTAACAACGGCACTGGGCAACAAGCTTTGGGGTGCAACAACCTGAGCTTGACACTAAAAGCCAAAATTGTGAAACTTTGGTATTTTTGAATAATACCATCATGCTGTATACCATTTGATGTGGAATTTAATGCAGAATGCAATGAAACAAACCATGTCAAAATATCTCTATTCTATCAAAAGTTAAAGCCAAATAACCAGAAAATAAAAATACAACTGCATTATGTCACAAAAAACTGAATCTTCTTAACTCAAAACTGACCAATGAGACTGTTCCAAGAGACAGTTAGGGGTTATGATACAGCAGGGAACCAATAAAGTGTTAATATGAGTCAGCTCTCATTTCCATATATCATAATACAGTTAACCCTGCTAACTGGGCAAAGAGGCACTTTTTCAAATGGTGCTCCTCTTGTATTAGCAGGGAGAGAATAACTTTCCCCCCTCACCCCAGCACAGTGACTCTAACCAATACACTTTTTATTTACTTACTTAATTAAATCTGATTTCAGCATGGAGGAGAGTGACAAAATCTTCATTGACCCCCAGAAGCAGATGCCTTAGCTACGCCACTGGTTGGGGGGAGGCAGCAGAGCAAGTGGGTGGCAAGCTGCTAGGGGGGAGGAGGCAAATTTTCTCCCATTTACACTTTATTAGAAGACCAGTCGTGTCATCACTTCTGCTGCATCATTTTGAGCTCAGCACTGGGCTACATAATCATTAGCTACACCACTGATCACAGTGCTACTGAGAACCGGGTAAAACCTGTCTAGATCCCTGCCGCTGTCTTATAACTGTGAAACTGAGAACTACACTGTTCCCTAACACTGCCAGTTGAGTTTCTCATGTCTCAACATCTCATCAACCACCCACCCTATACAGCCTGTAATCATTCAAAAGTGTCATACCCCCTCAAGTGCTCTTGAGATAATTTAGGTGTATCAAGGACGAAAGCACCATGTAGATTCACATTTTGAGAAGGACCCAAGGATCCTGTGTATTTGAGATCTACATGTGAGGAGAAGAGGGAAAATGGCTGCTCTTGAATAAAAAGTCTTGCATTACTGCGACATTTCCAGCAGTAAAAATGTTCTCACAACAAACACTTTAATGATTCAGTAACACCTGAGAAGACAGCTTAGAGCAGTTCTTAAACTTCAGAAATTAACAGGAAGGCTTCCGTCCCACCAGAAAGCCTGGTCAAGGAAGATTAATTCTGTGGTAACAGCAGGGACCATGGAGTAGCAGCTTGAACTACTTCCAACCTGCTACTTCAGAACAAGTGGTAATTTTCTCTCTAAATACCTGCAGTTTACCAATTCGGTGTTAAGAAATGTTCTCTTCCTCATCCTGCTTGACTGACAAGAAAAACTAACAAAGCTGAATAGAAATCCCTGCTGATCATACTGCGCACATGCAAACACATGCACTCTGCCAACACGGTATCTCAGCCTATTGCTGTCCCATTATATTCTTGTCATTCAAGCCCCTAGAGCAGCCATTTTCAACCATTGTGCCGTGGCACACTGGTGCGCCAGAAGTGGTCCACAGGTGTGCCACAGGAATTTGGGGGAATTTGGGGGAAGGTCATTTATTAATAGGGCCAATGGGAGATGTGAGCCCCACTGGCAGCATGGTGTGCCTTGTCAATTGTCAACAACCTGGTGGTGTGCCTTGACCATTTTAGTGCCTTGTCAGTGTGCCATGAGATGAAAAAGATTGAAAATCACTGACCTAGAGCTTCCTAGGCAGAGGACGGCACTCTGCCATGTATCTGTTAGGGTCACCAGTTGACCTTTGCATGAGGAGGAGCGTTGAGGAAGGAGATTTCCAGGAAAGAAGCAGTGGGGAACGTTATTTGAGACAGAGACTGAAATGCTGGGATAATTGGTACATTGGGGCTTAGGGAGATGAAAGGCCAAGACTTCCTACCCTGGAATCTATCCCGCCCCAGCCCCTGCAGCCACAAGGCTTATGCAAAGGACTAAGGGCGCAATCCTAACCACTTATGTCAGTGCTTTCCAGGCAATGCAGCTCTGAGGTAAGGGAACAAAGATTCCCTTACTTTGAGGAGGCCTCCGTGAGTGACACCCAACTGCAGAATGCAGCACACATCCCATTGGCACCGCTATGTCAGTGCTGGAAAACACTGACAAAACGGGTTAGGATTGCACCCTAAGAAAGTAAGTAAGTAAAGGAGTAAGAGTTGGAATTGCTACCAAGGAAAGAGTTTTTCATAGAATCCTCCTCCCACAAGTCAGCAAAGCAAGCAGGAAAGGAAGCTGTTTTTCCACTCTCTGCCTGTGAAACAATTCCTGCTCCTGCCCTCGTTTAGCTCTGACAGAGTCACTTTGTGGGTTGGAATGTGCCTCACAGGTGAGAAGGGCACGTGTGTGCTGTGCATGCGCGCTTGCACACACACACACTTGTGTACACATCCATAGATATATGGAAGGCTTATAAATATGGATGAGACTCTGTGGACTCATGAATATGGATGTGATGCTGTAGGCAGCGGGAACGTCAACAAGACTGGTAAGACCTAATATTGCTCTTGGCTAGCAAGGATACCAATATCCACCCCAAGGAAGCTGGGAAAGCTCCATAACAACACAGGGAGTGCAGAACAGGGAAGTCCCAGCTCCCTTGACCTTCCCATCCTATCCTTGCACAGCACCAGGAAGAACTAACTTGAAGATTACGCAAGGCCTATTTCTCCAGGAGGAGGCGCCACAATGGCCAATTTCATCTGTTGTATAGATGGGGCATCTGCATCAGGTATCAGGCCTAAAGCACATGACCAGAAGCTACCTCAGCCTTTGCCAGGGACATGGTTGCCTTGCAAGTGAAGGCAGCCCCAATGGGACTGGTAAGAGAAATGCCAGGGCTGACAGACAATGATGGGGAAAATACTGTAGCACATCCACAGTGGGAGAAAGCACAGTTGAGTCACTGAAAGCTGCTGCAGACCTCTGCAGCTCCACGCCCAGGGCACAGCCCTGCGATGGTGCCCCCCGCAGGCTATCACCGCCCCCTGGACAGAAATCTGCCCTACCCCCCTATTCACCAGAGGCTCACAGAGCCTCACGCAACCTTCTCCCACACCAGGGAAACCGCTGTGAGGTTTCCCAGCGCTATAAACAGTGCTTCTGGCAAACCGGAAGCACAGTTTCCGTCCCTGTCGGGAGCCTCAGAGAGGCTTCCACGGGGTCCCAGCAGCCAGCGCCTGGGGCATTTGCCCCAAGCAGGTCTATGGCAGGCACGCAACTGACTAAAAGAGACTCAGTGTTTGATCAGCTAGACTAGAAGTGTCAAATATAAGGCCATATCTGGCCCACAGAAGCTTTTTATCTGGTCTGCATGATAACTAGGCTCTCCTGGCACCACTATTAGCTAATCTCAGCTTCTGAACTGCAAAGTTACACCCCGGCAGAAGCAGCGCTGCCACAAGAGCCCAATTACCAGGTGAGCTACCCTTTCAGCAGTGCCACTTCTGCTGAGGCATCACTTTGCAGAGCTCTTTTCAGCTGCTGAGTTGCAAAGTGATGCAACGGCAGAAGGAGCACTGCTGAAAGGATGGCCTGAGTGATAACTGGGTTATCCCATATCTTGAAAATATGATGCATATTTTCTCTTCTGTCATTTGCAGCTAATGAGTTCCTAGGTGAGAAAAAAGTACTTATTTCTGGTCATTACCTGCTTAAAGACATTCCTGCTTAAATGACATCACTTTCAGTCCTCAGCAGGCGCCACAAATGCTATTCAATGAAATGTGTTTGACACACCTGAGTTAGACCAACACTTAAACAGGTGCCTAAGGAACATTTTTCCCTGGGTACTGTGTTCAGGCCCACAGACAAAATACTTCCCACAGACCAAAAGTTCCTGGAACAAGAAATCCATACAATCTGGCTGGAATATGATTTTGCTCTTTACTTATCATACAGCACTCCTCCTTCAGACCACCAGTGTCTATATGGGCACAAGCCAAACAACTCCTGAAATACTCAAAGATCACACACATACAGTTATTTTGCTGTGAGAAGTAAAATCAGCACCATTTCCACTGCTAGACCTAGGCAAGCAAAATCTAACAGCCTGGTGGGGTTCCTTGTCACTCCCGAATCGGCCTTTTCAGCCACTCTAGACGCTGTTCCAGAACCACCATTCAGAGCATGATACCATAGTCTTTCGAGACTGAAGGTTGCCAACTAACATATAGGTGCTACTCACAGACAGCCAGAGGCCAATGTAGAAGGAAAACTGGTGCCAGATAAATGCTGGATGCACATGATACTTGACTGGGGGGGGGGGTGCAAAGTTATGCAAGGATGTAGAGAGTAAGGAAAGAATATGGATGGATATGGTGCAGAAATCTGAATGGATATGGATGGATTGTTGTGACAACCTATGACTCATGAAAGAACTCCAAGAATAGTATGATTTGCTTGAGGTGCTAAGGCTATTCCGATTTGGGCATTCGAGATTTGGGGCTGAGGGTAGCAAGTTCACAGAGACTACTAGCTAAACAGGACAGTACTTCCCTAAATGCCCCCCAAAGTCTAATTTCCAGCTTTCTGGCACTTCTGATTCTCCCAGTTCTCCCTTCACTGTCAGTCATTAGGGCACGGGGTCACACCCAGGAACGTGAACCCCAGACCAGGCCCAGGAATCACACTTAAGCCACACACAATTACTACACTATGTGGAGTACTAATAAAAAGGCTTGAAGTTTTCCTAGTGCCACACAGTAAAAGTATTTATAGAATTCCAGGCGTGAATGGGTTGCTCAGATTTGCACTCCTCCTCGGCGTCAGTATCTCCAGGAATTATTTGGCCTTTTCACATTGTTGCTTTCACTGAGAGATTGCACTCGACCTAGAGGCACCCAAGCAAACAGGCCAGCAGTGTTCCAGCCTACAGACGCTCACAGGGGAATGGCCAGCCCCGCATGGGTTAATCAAATTAGTTTGTGTTCAGTTTTTTTTTTAAAGGGATAATAGGGCATGTGGGGCTATAAGACAGGATTTGAAGGGTATTCAGGACTGAAAGACATTGGCAAAAATGACAGGGGCAGAGAAAGAGAGAGAAGAGAAAGATAGAAGGTTAAACCGCAAAGGAAAAGACACTCTTGTTATAGCAAAAATATGATGGGCATGTAATAGACAAGCAGTAAAACTGCTGTTCAATTATTGTCAGCTGTGAGCTTGGAATCTACAAAGCATCTGCAGGTCAGTGCTATGACATGTTGTGATCCAAACCCAGGTTCTTTAACTAAGGGATGACCTCCAGTAAGGATGATGGTAAAAAGTACCTTTAGGAGAGTGCCTGCAGAGAAAACACTAAAAGCAATCCTAAAGTTAGGTCTGCTTCATGAACTATATTGTTCTGCTATACAGAAAGTAATTATGCATAGAAAAGAAACTCAATTTAGGATGAACAACCTAAAAGCAATACTTGGAGATTTCAGCATCCCAGTTCTCCAAGGTCTAGCAACAAGAGAAGAATTTTCCTGACTAGAAATCAATTACTGTTTCAAATAAAGTCCTTTTTATGACTACCTATGGAAGGACAACCAGCCTAGAACTTCTGCTCCCTGCCCCCCTCCACCTTTGTTCCTTCATTTATGAGGCAGGAAGCCACACTTTACATGACAGTCATGTTTTGTTACCTGCACACATAATGTGTGAAGGAACAACTTGCATCTCCTAACCTCAGGTACAGCCACTGGAGAGCCAGGATTGATGTGGCTTCCAAATACCACAGTGAAGAGTACTGCCAGTTCACATCTAACACAGCAGTCATGTTTTGCCACCAATCTGTACAAATTGCACACTGGCTCCAGGAACATGTTCATGCACATGTTCCCCAGTATTTGTTACTGAATGTAGAGCCAGAAGTGCAGGAGACGTACATACATACTGAATTGCTGCATAAGGCTGTGTCACTTTAATTCCACCAGATTAGCACAGGGTCTACTTGTGCAGTTCGCACACAGGCTGTGTTCAGGTGTCAAGGATCTAATACATATGCACTGAAGCACCGCATCAAATCTGAGCTGGAAGTGCCAACAATTATAGATTTGCCCTCAAAGGTGGTTGGTGTGTCCAAAAGGGATCTCTTGTCACAGGTAGCCCAGATAGTTGCCCTTGGGCAAGAAAACTATAAATATTCTAGTACTGTACTGTACATCTCCAACAGATACCCAGCCAGATGCTTAATGCATATTACAACAAATACGTTTTCATATCTAACACTGTGATTCACTATAGCGAGGTCTATAGTGAGGGGCAGGAGGTGTGGTTTGATGGTTGAGCTAATAGTACTGCCTAAAAAGCTAAGCCGGATAACCTGTGATCATGTTTTCTGGATGGGAGACGGAATGCCAGGCTGTGACATGCTGCTGTATCCATTGTGGCAGGATGGAGTCGCTAATGAGCTGATTATCGCAATGGGAGTGCAGGAGAGTGTGCATAGAGTGGGAGTGCAGGAGAGTGCCAGCTGGCATGAGAACAACCTTAAGGACCTGTCTGTCTTCACAGAACATACCATGAATACCTATGTATGTATGGCAAATTCTCAAGTGTGAAGGAGAGGAAAAAGACAAAAATCTCAAGGCAAAAATGGGAAAACATCTGTAAGGTGAGAGTCCTCATCTGTTCTTCTGATGCAACTCATAATAGCTTGTGAACAACATTCATGGAAGCGCATTTTAGTGGGCAAAGACAAAACAGAATGGTTAAGAACTGTCAAACTTGTCCTTAAGAGTTCTGTAAGTTAAAAGAAAGTAAAATGTTTTCTATATGACTTTATGTTCTGGATTCCTCCCCCAAAGCCAGGTTTAATGATGAAGGAGCTTCCCATTCTTTTCCTCCGCATTCAGAGATGGGAAATATTTCTCAGAAGTTGCTCAAGTCTCACAAAGGAGCAAGCACACATGGTTCCTTGAACATCCAAAAACTCCTTGCTGCCTTCCAATCCCCCTCCAGCCCCAAACAGGGAAAGGCCTTTTGAGAGGCTCCCTGAACTATTACAGGGCAAAGGATAAACAGACAGAATAAATATAGAGTTGCTTTATTACAAGGCCGGCCCACGCTGGTGGCTTGACTGATTCCAGGGCACATCCCTCTTGCACTACACCAGGCCAGACCTCAATAAAGGCCAGATTGGAGATGCCTTGTGCTCATTTACTGCTCCAGCATGAGTCCCAGCTCTCCTTCATGTGCACGTGTGGGACAGAGGGAGGAGAAAGGAAAAGCTTACACTAATAGAAGCAACGCACCCAGCATGATTCTGCAAGCAGGGGATGGCTAAAAATATTGTTTGTTTTCAGCCCCTAAAACTAGAGTTGGAAAAAAGAAGAAAAAAAAGTCATAAAACAAATTATAGATCTAGAGTAATGTGGGGGTGGGAAAGGGAGACCCAAGAGAAGGGAAAGAAAAACACCCACAATGAGTAAGAGGTAACGATGAGCAAATAAATAGACAGGCGCAAGTTTCCTTCATATTGGCACACGTGCAGACTGTGGTAGAGAGGACACACTGGTCTTCCTCTCCTTTTCCTGGGTGTGGCAAGGTAGGTAATCATTCCCCCTTTTGTGCTATTCTTTTCCAACAGTCTTCGAAGGATCTAAAAAAAAAAAAACTTACAATAATTCCATTTGAACAACAAAATCTGCAGTCAGGGTGCCCAAGGAGGCTGCCTGACAATGGCTGAAAATGAATCAAACTCCTTAGATCTTTACAGGAAATCCTAAATAGGCTGGGTCCTTACAGAACTCCTAGTGGTAGGTACAAACAAAAAGCACACTTGATTAAATTATAGCCAAAAGGGACTGGCAGAACTGAACAGCCTGGGCACCTTTTGTGCCATGGAAACCCATGCTCTGCAAACACAGTAACTACGCACAACTTTTTTCCCCCCAGGTATTTATATACCGCCTTTCTTTGGTCTTCAGATTTCTCCTCAGACTTTAATCCAAGGCGGTTTACGTAGGCAGACTGTTCTAAACCCCCGTAGGGATTTTTACAATTGAATAGTTCTAGTCTTTCATAGAACTCCTCGTTCCAGCTGAATTCCTTCCCGGTCTGTCCTCTCTCTGGCCCTTCGCCTCCCACGCTCCACTTGACGGCAACTCCTCTCTGCCACCGAGGATCAGCTCATCAGTATATCAGTGTGTTGTCAGTTCTCTGGTTGTTTCGAACTGGCAGCCTCAGATCTTCAGGCATACAAGGCGGCAGCTCTACCAACTGAGCCAGACCTCCTGCCCAATGCACATACAATCTCCACACACTTTAAATATATATTTTTTCACTTATAATAATTGTAATTTTGCACATTTGCAAATATTTAGCTACAATGACAATGGCAAGATGTTTATTTTAAAAAACAGAAAGCAGGGATCTTCAGGTTCAAGGAATGCAGATTCTATCCTAAAGATCAGTGGTTCCCACACTGTGGGTTGGGACCCACTGGTGAATAGTGACCCCCCTCCAGGCAGCAAATGCTGAGGGACATGCAGACCACAGTGGAGAGCCTCAAGGAAAAAGGGTTCGTGATCAACAGGGAGAAGAGCTGTCTCCAGCCAAGATGCCAACTGGACCACCTGGGACTGCTCCTGGTCATGGACAAAGCCACAATCTCCCTGTCACCAGAGAGGTGGGAGAAGCTATGGCAGCTTCTGGACTCAGTCCTGTTCGCAAAACAGCAGGATGTGATGGCATTGGCCAGACTGCTGGGCTTGATGGTGTCATGCCAGGATATGATTCCATGGGCCCACTTCCACTCAAGAGCACTCCAGGGGTTCCTCCTACAGTTCCAGGACAAGATAGAGAACAATGTACACATCAGGACATCCATTCCCCCCAACATCAAGAAGGAGCTGACCTAGTGAAAAAGTTGCTCAAGGCTGGCAACAGGGTCCCCGTTCGGGAACCCATTGTGGATGGTAATCACTACAGACGTGAGCCTACTGTAGGAGGGCACACACCCCCAGGGGGGAGTCACCCAGGGAACATGGACCAAGGACGAAAGCCGCAAGCACATCGACCTCTTGGAACTCAGAGCCATCCATCTGGTGCTGGAGAGGTTCTTCCATCTGATTCAGGGCCAGCAGGTCCTGATAAAGACAGACAACATCACCGCCAAGGCCTATGTGAACAAGCAGGGGGGCTTAGGTCTACAGCGTCGTGTCAGTCATCATCATCTGGGCCTAGACTCACCTCTCAGCAATCCAAGCAGAGTTTATCCAACACCACGGCGGACTGGCTCAGCAAGCAGTGAATCCTGGAGATGGAGTGGCAACTGAACCCCCAGGTATTCAACCTAGTGATGAGAAGGTTCAGGACGCCCCTGGTGGGTCTCTTTGCCACCAGAGAAAACACCTAGCTTGAAAGGTTCTTCTCAAGATGCAGAGTGCCTGGAAGCCCTACAAAGCCCCTGGCCAAGGGGTCTGCTGTACGCCTTCTCCCAGGTACCACTGATGCAGCGGCTCCTGAACAGGATCAAGCAGCTATGGACAGAGGTTATCCTGATTGCCCCAAAGTGGCCTTGACATCTGTGGTTCATGGAGCTCCTTCGCCTGTCAATCCAAGATCACTGGGTGCTTCCAGCACAGGAGGACCTCCTACTACAAGGCCCAACCATTCACCCACAACTGCAGCTCTTCAACCTAACAGCCTGGAGGCTGAGCGGGCTATGCTGACCAGCATGGGGTACTCTGACAGGGTCATGGCCACACTGCTGACCTCACGTAAGACTTCCACTAAGAAGGTGTACAAGTCCACCTGGTACACCTTCACCGTGGCAGAATCTAGGGGGATCAGGGTGGTCAAAGCCAGGGTCAAACACGTCCTAGCCTTCCTTCAGGATTTTCTGGATAGGGGGCTCTCTACTAACACCCTTAAAAGGCAGGTGGCGGGCCTGGGCAGCATCCTGGGGGTGGACTCAGGGGAATCCCTCTCCTCTCATCCCCTTGTCGGCAGGTTCCTGAGGGGTGTAGTGCTCCTGAATCCCCCTCTGGTTCACAGGTTTCCCAGCTGGGATCTGAAACGGGTCTTAGAGGCCCTCACCCAAGCTGCTTTTGAGCCTCTGGCCATGGTTCCCATAAGGGAACTCACCTTCAAGGAACCGTTCTTCGTGGCCATTACCTCCGCACAGTGGGTCTCGCAGCTCGGGGTACTGTCAACTAAAGCTCTGTATTTTGCACAGGGACCAAGTGATCCTCCATTTGGACCCAACCTTCATTATGAAGGTGAACACCTTGTTCCACAGGGCCCAAGAACTGGTCCTTCTGTCCAAAACCGGTTCGCCCTAGGGAAAAGGCCTGGCACAACCTGGACATATACAGGGCACTTTGGTACTATATGACGCAAACTAGGGAGTTTAGGAAATCCGAGGCCTTGTTCATGACTTATAAGGGCTCAAACCTGGGCCACAAGGCATCTGCCAGCTCCTTAGCGTGCTGGCTCCAGACTTGCATCCAACTGGCACAGGGGTGCCAAAACCCCGTCCCGGGGCCACTTGTGGTCCTTGGGAGCTCCCAATCCAGCCCGCAGGGAGCCCCCAATCTCCAATGAGCCTCTGGCCCTCCAAAGACTTGCTGGAGCCCATGCTAGCCTGATGCAACTGCTCTCAGTGTGAGGACAACTGTTCAACCTCTTGCATGAGCTGTGGAACGAGGGCTCCCTCCACTACTTGCTGTTTCGCATCTGTGATACAGAAATGGCAGCGAAGGAAAGGCTGGCCTTGCTTTGTGCAAGGCCTTGAGCTACTGCAAGACCTTCATTCATTCATATACCTTCCATCTCTAATATATTCATTTATGTAAATTTATTCAAATTTGAAATGTAAATTAATTCTTTTTTTCCTGACCCCCGACACACTGTCAGAGAGATGAAGTGGCCCTCCTGCCAAAATGATTGGACACCCCTGAACTGACATTCCAGGCTCGGGGGGGAGGGGATCACAGCCCACTCCCTCAGGAACACCACCACAACAGTGGCCTTAAACGGTTTGCATCCCTTTTGCAGGGCAGCGACATGGGCATCGGTCCACATGTTCGCCAAACACTACAGGATAACCACAGCCACCTCATCAGAAACCGCTCTTGGGCGTAAGGTGTTGCAACAGGTGGTGAGGCCCTAAACGAGCCCCCTCGCTGGCCCACCCTTTTGTGTGGCTCTGGTACATCCCAGCAGTTGGAATGCCAGCCCTTCCTTACCAGAGAAAGTCAGAATTTCTCACCTGAGAATTCCAGTTCTGGGAGATGAAGGGTAGCATTCCGCCCACCGCAACTCCAGCTCAACTACTGTCACCCATGGATGATCCTCTGCTCAGTAGGAGTAGTTACTCCTCCCTTACCTGCCTCAGGCAGGGCCTGTTAACCTTTTATGTTACGGTTCTAGTTATGTACCTACAGTTAATAAGGTTCTTTCAAGTCAGTCTTCACAACGTGGATCACCACACCATAGTGACCTGACCACAGTTGAGGACCAGGGGCGTTCCTGCTAGTCGAGACCAGCCTGGAAAATGGAAGGGATGCCCCACCAAGGGAGAAATATCTGTTCAAGGTTCTGATCCTGCCTCCCAGGAGGAGGGACATCCCAGCAGTAGGAATGCCACCATTCCTTTCCCAGCACTGGAATTCTCAGGTAAGAAATTCTGACTTTTCCTCCTTCCTTCTTCAGAAAATATAGTAAGAGAAGAAAAAAAAATTGCTCCCTAGATAGGGAGAGATAAAAGGCAAGGAAAAGAAGTAGGATACCTAAAAGTAGGATTCTACTCTAAACAGGCTTTGAAGGCCATGAGATGAAGAAAGATTTTCAGTTTTGATTTTGCTTGAGGAAGGTCAGGGGAGACCAGTGGCGGAGAGAGGTCCAAGTGACTATCTCAAGAGTAGACAAGACTGGAACCTATGAGGATCTCTTCCCAGGCAGTTCTTAATGCTAAATATCATGTCCTGCCTCTTGAGAGGAGATATCCTCCCTCTGGATGGTCTCCTCCACAACAGGGAACACAGGTTTGAAAACATGGACAACAAGCCAAAAGGAGGTAGAATAAGGAGTGAAGTGTAATTGTTCACACAGACACACAAAATATTTATGCCTACCCCACTGTTCCTGCAGCAAAAAGCTTATTCAGTCTAGCACAAGATGACAAAAAGCAATGCAAATTCAGAAGGATGCAAAATAAGTAAAATTAATTTACGCCTCTTGTATTATTGGCACAGAAATTTTATTTTCAATGTCTTTTAGTACAAAGTATCCAGACAATATTGGGGCCATAAACATTTTTCTCCTCTGCCCACATCTCCCTTGATAAGATCTGAGAGGTTGTGAATTATGGGAAACCCAAACTTCTATAGCAGCCTGACCACATAAATACGTGGACAATATCATGATAAGGGGAGGGTGAGGAGGGAGATGGGAGAAAAGGTGCCATAGGCCCTCCCAAGTACTATCCCTGTAGGTGTACACCATTGCTAAGCACTGAAAGGAAGGTGAATATCTGCGCAAGGGCAAGCATGCGGAAGCTGTTCACATCCCCTAGCCTGAAGCTGCAGGGTGAGGAGCAGGGCAGCGCCAGGGTCGTCAGGTTATCAGATGATAACAAGGCAGCACAACCCAAGCACACGACTTCCAGCAATGCAAGGCTGCTTCCTTTGTTTTGAGAAAACAAGGAGAAGAACAAGACCTTTCCTGGAATGTCGTTGCCCAGTCTAAAAGTGTCCCCCAATTGCACCATTGCAAGCGCAAGCAGAAGCCATTCTCCTATGAACACACAGACACATTGCCCTCCAAAAGACAAGGAGGCTTCTAACAACTGGAAGGGGGAAGGGTGAGAAGCATAAAACTTACTTCATTAATTCAGAAGTAGCAAGGGGACCTGCTGAAAGGACTTCAGTTTGGCATCCTTTTGCGACAGGAGGTCTGGTCTAGAGGGTAGAGCCTCCGTTAGCCTGAAGATAATATCAGAAGGTCGCCAGTTCGAGGACACCGGCAGCTCCCTGAACGGCTGAGAATGGCAAGACCTTGAAGCAGCTGACAAGCCCAGCTGAGTGATTCCACCTGCTCTTGGTGTGAGCAAGAAGCGTCTTGGCTGCCCTCCATGTGAGAGATGGAGCTGCTTGTCAGCCTGCCTGGGAGAACTGGAGGCCAGAAGTGAGACCAAACCAGGAAGATCCATTCTGAAATGTTGTTGGTTCTTGAAAGAGAGAACCTCTATGCTTGTAAAAATCCCGTTGAGGGATTTAGAAATGCCTGCCTGTGTAAACCGCCTTGAATAAAGTCAGAGGAGTAATCCGATGACCAGAAAGGTGGTATATAAATACCTAGTTGTTGTTGTTGTTGTTGTTGTTGTTATCCTACTGTACAGAAAGCAGAGCAGCCACTAGTAGCAGCCACAAAGAACTCCCACTCCTGAAACTCTGCAAATACCATGAAGGACAAGATTAAAAGGTCAAGAGCTCATTGATAAATTTGAGTGCTAGTCTAAAAACACAAAAAGTTCACTTAAAAATAATACATTGGATTAAAAATACATACCTGAGAATATCAGGGGTATGAAGCTGATGCAGAAAATGAAAAAAAGACATTTTTCAGTTGCACCAAAAACCAGTAAGCAAAGGAAGGGGAATCTATTTCCTCAAAGTATGGGAACATGTATAAATGCCCCCCATACGAAACAATAGTGTATGGCAGAGCTATTCAAACTGGGGCGTTGCGAAGCCCCAGCCTGAGGGCCCTGGCTTCTGACCCATTAAGGGGCGGGGGCAGGGGGAAGGCAGCGACGCGACCCCCAGGATCACATCGCTAAGGGGGGCTCAGGGACTGGCATGTACTCAGCAGTCCCTGCAGCAGCCTGTTGGGAATGTGGGGAGCCCTGCACGAGCATCTGCAGGGCAACCTGATGTTCCAAAAGTGTAAGTGGAACAATCACTCCACTTCTGCAAAACCGGAAGTGGAGCGCGATTGCTCCACTTTCACTTTTAGAAGGCTGAGGAGCCCTGCAGACGCTCGCACAGGGCTCCCTGAACCCCCGACAGGCTGCTGCTCCCCAAGCATCAGAAAACGAAAGTGGAGCAATCGTGCCCCACCTCCGGTTTGTGATCGCAAACCAGAAATGGGGCACAATCACCCCATTTTCAATTTCTAAAGCTCGGGGAGCCCTGCAGAGGGTTGCGCAGTGCTCCCCACACCACCAGGAGACTGCTGCAGGGTCTTGTAAGTACGTGCCAGCCCTGCGCTGCCCTTAATGACACGATCCTGGGAATCACGTTGCTGCCTTCCCCTCGCTCCCGCCCCTTAAGTGGACAAAGCCCAGGACCCTCAGGCTCGGGCAGCGCAACACCCCAGTGTGAGAACCATTGGTGTAGTGGTTTGAGAGTTGGACTTACACTTGGAAGATCCAGGTTCAAATCCCTTTTCAGCCATGAAGCCTCCTGGGTAAACCTGGGCCAGTCATTCTCTCTCATCCTCACCTACCTCACAGGATTGTTGTGAAGACATAAGGAAGGAACTATTTGCATCACCCTGATCTCCTTGAAGAAAGGGTGGTATAAAAAAATTAAATAAATACAAGTGTGCCTCGTATCCATGGGGGGTTTCTTGCGAGGCTCCACTCCCCACCCTTCTGAGAGCATCTGAGAGCTGCCACCCACAGAAGCTTCCCCAGGCCTCCTAATGCCTTATAAGGCATTAAAAACATTTTATTGTAAAACCGGAAGTCACTTTTTTGGCCTTCAGGTATTCTGAGGCCTGCAGTAGGTGACTGTGGGCAGCCTCCTCAGGCCTCAGAAGATCCTGCAGTGGCAAGGGGAACCCAGCTCCCCTCTCCTCCAGAGGGGGCACAGATCTGATCCGCAGTTAAATGAAACTGCAGATATGTGGATAAGGAACCCCCCTGTAAACAAAAAAGTAGTTCACAAACTAGTTTTCATAGCAAAATAAATGCCACCTTTCTTTCTAGCACAACTTTGTATCTTTGAAGCTGCTTGATTACCAGTTGTGTAACAGGTGGAGCCATACCTAGGATGGGAGTGCAGTGACAGGGAAAGCTACACCTATTGCTCTAAAGCAGGGGTGTCCAAAGTTTTTGGCAGGAGGGCCACATCATCTCTCTGACACGGTGTCGGGGGCCGGGGGAAAAAAGAATTAATTTACATTTTAAATTTGAATAAATTTACATAAGTTTACATAAATTAATATACTAGAGGTGAACTTATATGAATGAATGAAGGTCTTGCAATAGCTCAAGGCCTATAAAAGGCCTTGCACAAAGCAATGCTGGCCTTTCCTTTGCTGCCGCTACTGCATCACAGACATGAAACAGCAAGCAGTGGAGGAAGCCCTCATCCCACAGCTCACGCAAGAGGTCAAACAGTCGCCTTCACACTGAGAGCAGTTGCGTCAGGCCAGTGCGGGCTCCAACAAATCTCTGGAGGGCCAGAGGCTCATTGGAGACTGGGGGCTCCCTGAGGGCCGCATTGAGAGGCCTCGAGGGCTGCATGCGGCCCCAGGGCCGGGGTTTGGGCACCCCTGCTCTAGAGCAGGGGTGCCCAAACCCCAACCCAGGGGCCATTTGCTGCCCTTGGGAACTCCTGATCCAGCCTGAGGGGAGCCCCCAGCCTCCAATGAGCCTCTGGCCTTCCAGATACTTGCTGGAGTCTGTGTTGGCTTGATGTGACTATTCTCAGCACAAGGGTTGACAGTTTGACCTCTTGCGTGAGCTGAGGGCTCCCTCTGCTTCTTGCTGTTTCACATCTGTGAAGCAGCAGTGGCAGCAAAGGAAAGGCCAGCCTTGCTTTGCATAAGGTCTTTTATAGGTGTAAGGTCTTTTATAGGCCTTGTGCTGAGACCTTCATTCATTCATATAAGTTCCATCTCTAATATATTCATTTATATAAATTTATGTAAATTTATTTGAATTTTAATTGTAAATTAATTCTTTTTTTCCTGGCTCCCCACACAGTGTCAGAGAGATGATGTGGCCCTCCTGACAAAAAGTTTGGACACCCCTGCCTAAAGTGTCCATCATGCAGTTTTCAAAGACACAGGAGTCCTGTTAGAACAAGATTCACAAGGCTCTATATCAGTAGTTCTCACACTTTTAGCATCAGGACCCACTTTTTAGAATGAGTGTCAGGACCCATCAGAACAGATGTCATGACCGGAAGTGATGTCATGAAGCAGGAAAAATTTTTACAATCCTAGGCTGAAATCCTACCCACATTTACCCAGGAGTAAGTTCCACTTACAATCCTTGTTCAAAGCATATACATAGTAGCCTGTTAAAAGTACAGATCTGTAACATTTACCCAAATGCAGTCACATACTAGTGTAGTATCAAGTCCAATATATTAAAAATAAAATACTGAAATGAATGGATACCCATCTGAAATTGGCTCATGTCCCACCTAGTTGGTCCCGACTAGTGGTTTGAGAAACACTACTCTATATCATTTGTGTTGCTTTCAAAACTCAGCCCATCCATGTTGTTGGCAACCTTCAGTCTCAAGAGACTATGGTATCGCGCTCTGAAAGGTGGTTTTGGAACATCGTCTAGTGTGGCTGAAAAGGCCAATTCGGGAGTGACAATCCCTTCCACAACGGGAGCAAGTGCAGTCTGACCCTGGTCTGTCTCTCTGGCTATGGGCCTTCCTTCTTTGCCTCTTAGCCTCAGACTGTTGGCCAAGTGTCTCTTCAAACTGGGAAAGGCCATGCTGCACAGCCTGCCTCCAAGCGGGCCGCTCAGAGACCAAGGTTTCCCACTTGTTGAGGTCCACTCTTAAGGCCTTCAGATCCCTCTTGCAGATGTCCTTGTATAGCAGCTGTGGTCTACCTGTAGGGCGCTTTCCTTGCACGAGTTCTCCATAGAGGAGATCCTTTGGGATCCGGCCATCATCCATTCTCACGACATGACCGAGCCAACGCAGGCATCTCTGTTTCAGCAGTGCATACATGCTAGGGATTCCAGCACGTTCCAGGACTGTGTTGTTTGGAACTTTGTCCTGCCAGGTGATGCCGAGAATGCGTCGGAGGCAGCGCATGTGGAAAGCGTTCAGTTTCCTCTCCTGTTGTGAGCGAAGAGTCCATGACTCGCTGCAGTACAGAAGTGTACTCAGGACGCAAGCTCTGTAGACCTGGATCTTGGTATGTTCCGTCAGCTTCTTGTTGGACCAGACTCTCTTTGTGAGTCTGGAAAACATGGTAGCTGCTTTACCGATGCGTTTGTTTAGTTCGGTATTGAGAGAAAGAGTGTCAGAGATCGTTGAGCCAAGGTACACAAAGTCAAGGACAACCTCCAGTTCATGCGCAGAGATTGTAATGCAGGGAGGTGAGTCCACATCCTGAACCATGACCTGTGTTTTCTTCAGGCTGATCGTGAGTCCAAAATCTTGGCAGGCCTTGCTAAAACGATCCATAAGCTGCTGGAGATCTTTGGCAGAGTGGGTAGTGACAGCTGCATCGTCGGCAAAGAGGAAGTCACGCAGACATTTCAGCTGGACTTCAGCTGCCCATCCAAGACATAGTTCAATAAAAGATTTGACCATTACGAGTTGCATCTCTGTGATAGTGAAAATCAGCAGGAAGGGACCATTCTGCACTCCCCACTTATTATCTGCCTCAAATGTCTTCAAGATGGGACTGTCATTGGGAAGGGGCCAAAGGGCCTTCTCTACCATGCTACCTGGGCTCATGGTTTGCATCTTTTCCACACTATGGCCACTTAAACAACACCAAGGTTAATTGGACTGGTTCCATGCAGGAAATAATCTCCCTGGTTAAATGATGGTATGAATGGTTACACAGTGTGTAGTGTGTTCATTTATCAACTTATGAATAATTATGACTATCAGTCAAAACTGAATACATATTTACATTCTTTGAGAAATGTTGTTCTGCCCAGGCAACTCTAAGTCCTTGTTCATGTAAAAAGTTCTAAACACAATAGGCTGGATAAAAAAAAACTGAGTGGAAGGAAAATAGCCACTATGGCTGTCCCACCGAAGCTTGTACACATGTTCCCACAGTGCTAGAGATGTTTGGTTCTGTAGAATCCACTCTTCTGCAAGTCCTTGTACAAGTTCATCCTCTTTAGAGTTAGTTTCATGTTCCTCATGCAGTCCTCTCTAGTGAGAGACATAAAGCACTCCTTCTGCAAGCAGAAATCACTATTGGCATGCAGGAGGACACTCTAGGGTGTCAAACATAAGGCCCGGGGGCCGGATGTGGCCAGCAGAAGCTTTCTATCCGGCCCTCAGGCTCTCATCTGCTGAGCAGTGCTGTAGTGTTACTGCTGAAAGGGCAGCCCACATGAAAATTGGGCTCTCTCATATCTTGAAATATGATCAAGTTTTGTGTATTCTCTTCTGTTTGCAGCTAATGTGTTCCTAAGTAAGAAAAAAGGGCTTATTTTTGTTTATGACCTGCTTAATGACATCAATTCCTGCCTAATGACATCACTTCCGGCCCTCAGCAGGCATCATGAATGCTAATCGGCCCTTGGTATGAAACACCCCTGCTCTAGATCCCAATCTGATGAAAGTTTACACTACTTTCCAAAGGAGCTGTGGTCAAAATTCCCAATATCTCCATACATTGCCCCTCCCTTTTTACATATATTTTGGATGTTTCTATCACCCAGGAGGCTCCAGTATGGAGTTCAGCATCCTAGTGGCTGCAGAGTCATCCATATGGAGTAGCTATAGTCCTTTTGTTGTTGTTGACTACTACCTTCTTCCCAAACTGACTAGAAACAAATAACTTGGAAGTTAGCCAGTAGCTGGACAGTGAAACCTACCTGATTCCCCAGTGCTAGAAAGTCAATGACTCAGGTAACCCCCCCTCCCCCACTATCCAAGCCTTCAGGATACTAAAGCACACAGGTTATAAAAAGCAGCAAGATCATGCATTCGCTTTGCATATTTACCCTGGTCCAACATTTGGAGTACCTGATGCTTCAATGGAAGTTGTCTGCCAAGTACAGGTGTTTGAAGGATTAAGAGTATGTAGGGTAGGGAACGTAACCAGAAAAGAAGTGTTTCTCATTTATCTTCAACTTGAATTGTATTATCTTTACCAACCTTTGCAGCTGCCTACTCCCCTTCTGTTGGATCATTCATGCTTTGCTTTTTACCATCTCATTTTAGCCCTCCATTGTTTCAATACCTTTTGCGGTCTTTTAATAAACTTTTTTTGTATTTTTACTATCTGGTTTCAGTTTACTCAGGAAGGAGCTGGTCTGCCACATTTTCCTAGACCACTAGCCTTCACTACTGCCCAGTTTTTAAGGGGCCCCAGGGACTGTGAAGCCCTCAATTCTTCAGAGAAGGAGATTTCCCCAAGGCAGTCTCAGTCTGGTTTCCCTGGCCCTGGTTGATGGCAGCAGTCAACTGTCCCAGTTTAAACCCAGTTTCAGCACAGAATGGGCTGGGAGTGGATACCAGCTACTAAGTGCTATGCCTCGACTCCAGCTGTCCAACTACCACAGGAACTTGGTCCCAGGTAAATGTGCCTAAGATTGCAGTCTTGGCTGTTTATAAGTGATCTTGTTTTATGCGGTTCAAAGAAATCCATTAAGTTCACAAGTAGCCCCTTGTCTCTAAGCAGATATAATTCTGTAGTGCAAAAGACAACTTGGCTGCATGATCAAAGGTTCTGAAATATGATCGTGGGTAGCATAAAGACCCTATTTAACACTAACAAATGTGCTTCAATTACAGTAGCAACCAAATAGTGTGCACATTTGCTCAGAAAATAAGTGAATTTCAAAATGGGAAATGTTAAACCAATTATTTAAAATTGGTCTTGTTTTGTAACATGTTAGATCTATCTGCCCTGTTGCCAGACCTACTGGACTCCAAATTTTATGTGCTGAAACTTGTGCTGAAACTGAGTTATTAGGTGGGGTGGCAGGCAAAAGCAGACAGCAAGTGCTGTGACCTCTCATCCAGCACTGTGACCCTCAGCTCCTACAAAGGAATACTACCAATGTACGTATATAACTACCTCGAAACATATTCCCCCAGCATCCCTGCACTGCCCCAGATTCTACTCAGGTTCTCACTGAAGCTGCAGTCTTGATGGAGGCACACAGTATATCCCAGCCCTTGGGCAACTGTTGCACCATTTGGGGAGAGAAGGCAACGTAATAAGAAAAATAAAATGCATAAGGGAAGTAGTAATTACTGCGTGGCCGACAAGAGGCTGCTTCCTCAGGGCCGTCATTATGTGGCTAAATTTAACGCCCTACTCCAGGGGGGGAGTGCAGCACCCGTCCGCCGGCTCCTGCTACCTTCCCCCGGTGCCTGCTGAATGGCAGCCAAGAAAGCCATAAAGCAGGTCAGCGGGGTTTTTAATAGTCTATTTACCAAGATGCTGTTTTTACTGCCGAGGTTTTGCTCATTTTATCTCTCCATTTTTACTCCTTTGCTCTTGAACAGACTAGGCTGTATTTTCTGGCTTGGTCTCTCTTTCTCTCTCACTCAATCTCTATTTTCAGGACTCTAAATTTATATGGTATGTCCCTTTTTTTGGTAAATATTTGCCATGACTATGCCAGAGCCCATCCAGTTGAAAAGGCCCCTCGTCCCACAAAACATCAGCCTGGGAGCGACACGAATCTCATTAGCACCAGCCATGAAAAGGGGCCATAGAGACAGAGCATCTCATAGACCCTCTGAACTCTCCACACGTGAATATATATTTAGCCATCTGTGGTGTACAGTCACAGAATGGGACAGTCTGGGCACACGCACATTGGCAGAAGAATGACCATTTCATCCGGCCAAAGGGGCTGAGAGGTAAACCACTGAGGGATGGGGTCTGTGGCTAGTGCTTCCCCAATATCCTCCTGTCTGGGGTTGAGATTTGGACGAGCTGTCTCCCCAATGAGCCCACCCTTGTCCCAGAAAGCACAGAGAAGACTCTGAGATCCTGACTCAACAAGTTCTGAATCCCCAACATCCCCCATCTCATCTGACTTCAAAAGGCAGCCCTGGAGGGAGAATGCCATGGTCCTACAATTAGTTGTCAGGAATTAAGAAAAAGTCATGGATCAGGAGGAGATCTCACAATTAAAATTGTTCAGCCTGGAATGGCGAGGTAGATGGTATATAGCCCCAAAGTAGCCAGAATCCCCAGCATAATACCTTTCCTTTTTTATTTTCCACCCATTGCAATAGCAGGCACAGGCTGAAAATGGAATACTTTTCTACGTTCTAAGCTTATCAGAAACCATAACTATTTAAAAGGTTAAGAAATAAAAATAAGCATATTGTGCTGTTCAAATAAGCATTGGTGAATTCTAAAGAAAGCAGATTTCCTAATTTTAGAAGGGCTGGCTATTTAGAGTGAGTAATGTCAAAATGACAGTTCCAATCACAAAATAAGCATGACAAGTTTTACTAGCTGAAGTTTGACATTCAGTGCAAATGAACTTCAAGTTGTTGAGTTTCATGTTACAAGAATGCTGAAGAAGCCACAACAGATTAGTCGCAGAAGCACACAAGACATAAGTAGCTACCATTCACACTGCTCCAATACACCCCCCCCCCCCAAATGTCATGTAATGTACAAAATCTATGTAGTTGAGGGCCTTTTCACACATAATATTACAGGTGTGAAAAATGTAATATTTTACATTACCTAAAAATGTAATATGTGAATGTGCCACACAAGTGTTTGACAACATGTATACCATACAGGTATAATCATCAGAGACTAACTGCAAATTGTCCACTGAACAGACACATGATGGCAAAGTCAGACTAGTTGCCATGTAATGTGTGAAAGGATCTTTTACACAAAATCCTCAAAAAAAAAAAAAACACCTTACAATCAATGTATGATTGGCATGAGAATTATTTATGATTTCAGAAAAAGGAACAAGAGCTGCTAAGGAGTACCAAATGGAACAAATACACATCAAATGTGAAACAAAAGTTCTCTATAAACCATCTGTTTGCTTTACAAGAGTTATTTCTTAGGCAGCATTATCTCAGTTAACACATAGGATTAGCAAATGATGATCAACAGCTTGACAGTTGCCATGGATGTTTCCTGTTACACAGCAAGATGGAATCCTGCCTCTGGAATAGTCACTGAGTTGTCTGGGCATTCTAGCCCAAACAAGTCAGGCTAGCCCAGGAAATCACCTGCTATCTGGACATGTTTGGCTCGCTGAAGACAAACAATGCAACTGCAAATATACATACACAACCAGTAACTTTATTACTGGTGTGAGACAACTCAGATAAGTACACACAAGTCAGCTAGCCACAGTTATTTACAGCATTAGAAGCTGAAATTGACAATGAGGGTACAGCATACCCCTAAGGATGCTTCTGCTATGGAGTTCCCACCCCCCAAAGAATTTAGGTGTACTCACTCAATGTACCACAGGCTCACAAGCAACCAAGCATCCTTGCACAGCCTGCCCTGATCCCTCACCTGTTCAAATAGCTAGTTCTGGGTTGCGAACAGGTTGACATATGTGATATAAAACATTGGTACAATAAATCATATCAAATCTAGACCTTTGTTTCTTAGAAGCTGCTTCCCACACCTCTGGCTGTGCATTAATGTATCAGATGGGAGTCCGGGAAGCTTCCTATGCAGAGATACCGAAAATAATGGTTCCCAAATTCACAGGGGCCATGACATCCTTCGTACTCACAAGGGCACCGCATGACACCATTTGGCCTTCCTGGTTCACCAGGTCGACATCATGTGAAATCTCACAAGAATAGCACAAGATTTCACACAATGTTCATCCAGCAAGCCGGGAAGAAGAGGCCATATGGTGCCATGAGGCAACCCTGCAAATGCACCCTGGGACACTGCAGCACACACTTTGGGACACTGCAGCTCACCTTAGGGGGAAAAGTCAGTTTTTCACACCTCTCCCAGCTTTCTTGTTGCAAGTTCTCCCTCTGCCCTCCCGAATCCCATCTTCTAAACAGCCAGAGAATATTCATCTGAGCAAATATGAACACCTAAAAAAAATCAGGATGTGCTTCAAAGCTACCACAGACATAGATGTATGTACTATAAAACACAAGTAGGACTCAAGATCCTCAGTAATGCACTGGTCACCTTGTTCTGGAGGCAAGAGAGGAGGGCAACATGGTCTACTACGTCACTGAAGAATCTATAAGCAATGGTGGCTTGCTGAAACACACAAGAGGCTTCTGTTGCTTCACTAAAGATCAGGCAGCTTGTCTGAGGAGCACAAGGAATGCCCTACAATACCCTTCCTGTCCAAAAGTAGGCACAGGTTAGTCAGTATCCATGGGCTGGTAAGGAAAGGAGACATGTTCTCATTCCCCCAGAGGAGTTCAGAGGGAGTGGAAGGCCAAATTGTCTCCAGTGGTGGCTTGGTCAGCCACAACACCTTTGATATGGAGGTGTTAGGCTGACTACAGCACCCACCCCTTGACCATATTTACATCCGCACATTACAGCAATAAAACTATATAAATGCTACAGATACACATGCATGTAGGTCTGTCTCCCTCTAAATAAATAGCTGCAAGCTGTACATAAATCATGCATTGTACACACATGCACAAACAGACTGACTTGTCTTGCTTGAGTAGATTTGACAGACATTTCTGAGGGAAAAGAAGTCACACAGTAGCACAAGCAAGACCATCAATGGAGCAGTTCCTTGGCCACTACACACACATTACATATGGAAATGGAGAGGTATAAGCAGAGAAACCCATAAATTGCCCTGTCTCTTGCCACTGAAAAGTACACGTAGTTAGAACAGCACAAAGTTCTTAGGCCTGACATGCCTACTACTTGCAATTGGTCAGTAAAGAGAAGATTTTTTCCCTGCAGTCTCTCAGCACCCACAAAGGTGACATTGCACATATCAAAGCTGAATGGGGTTAAAAGGAGAAAAGGCAATGAGGGCCAATGACGGAAAAGCAGAATGGGAGCACAGCACTGTTGGATTTCTGATTAAGATACTAGCAAGAAGTCCAGGTGCAGTTCTTACATGGCCTTGGCTCAAGACCAGACTACACTTTACCTCATGCCTGTCATTAAGAAACAGATTTAACATTGGAAATGTTTCTTTTTTGAAACAAGAGAAGCAGAGCAAACTGGATTGGGACCATGACAAAAAGGGAGTTAAGTTTTCCTGCTGTGCTGTTTCTCACCAAAGTCCTTCCTCTGAGGTAAATGTTTTTAGCCAATAGCCACTTTGGGGTTAAACAGTCACCTCAGGGGAGGTTTTCAACAGGAAAGAGCACACAGGAAAAGTTTCAACTTCCCATGTGCCAAAGTCCAGATTGCCCCCTCTCCCCTGAGGAGACTACTGTATTTACCAAAAAAAGATGTGCCTTGCTTCTGGTGTTAAACCCATCTCTTTATAATGGTCTCATCGTCATCTTTGGTCCAACACAGTTTGGTCCTCAGACCTTGCCCAATTTCACAGGAGTTCTGAAAATTAAAACATTACTACCAAGTTCACTTAAGACAGCAGTTGTGGACTAATAAGTTCTTTAAATCAGGGTAATTATCTCCATCAGATATGCCTGTCAGTGTATAATAAAATTAAAGCAATGTTAAACCTGCTTTTCACAAAATCATTTCTAAGACCTATATCAGCTTTCACCTAGGACAGACATTAGATAAACAAGCCTATAGCAATTGGAGTCATCTTTGCTAGATTTTTACACTCTGGGAATTTGCTCTTTCCCAGTCAAGTTTATCCAACACACACACACACACACACACACACCAACACACACCCCAGCCTGTAACCAGCTTCCTGCCCCAAGTTTCCCTCACTGGTTTTCCTGTTCCATGGATTCAAAGCTGAATATTACATTAAGATAAATACCACAAGCAGCATCATTATAAACTTAGGGGGTGAGGGCAGTGAGTAACAACAGGCTGAGAGACTAGTAAAAACCAGCACTACACAGGGTACTAAAAACAGAGGGGGGGCATGATTGAGACATACAAAATTATGCAGGGGATGGATAGAGTGGATAGAGAGAAGCTTGCTCTTTTCCCTCTCACATAACACCAGAACCAGGGGACATCCACTAGAGTGTTGGGAGAGTTAGGACAGACAAAAGAAAATATTTCTTTACCCAGTATGCATTTAGTCCGTGGAACTCCTTGCCACATGAAGTAGTGATGGCATCTTGCCTAGGTGCCTTTAAGAGGGGTTTGGACAAATTTCTGAAGGAAAAGTTCATCACGGGTTACAAGCCATGGTAGGTATGTGCAAGCTTTTGGTTTTAGAGGTAGGCTGCCTCTGATTGCCAGATGTAGGGGAAGGCACCAGGACGCAGGTTGTGTCTGTTGTCTTGTGTGCTCCCTGAAGCGTTGGGTGGGCCACGGTGAGATACAGGAAGCTGGACTAGATGGGCCTTTGGTCTGATCCAGCGCGGCTCTTCTTATGTTCTTACTAAATGTTGCATGACCTATTACCCTGTGGTTCTCAGTCACATCCATCTGATACCCCAGTGCAACAGTCTACCCAAGATCTGGACACACTCTGCCCATCCCTATACCCAAGGAAGATCTGGACACACTCTGCCCATTACTAAATTTTACACATAATTTTTATATATCCGTTTTAACCCAAATTGGAACATTAAGGCAAGGCCAAAAAAGTGAGGGATGAACCAAACTGTATAACCAGTAATAAGGGGACAGTGGAGATAGAAGGTGGAGGGGGGCAATGACAAAAGAGAGCTGGTAGAAGTTCTCTAGAAACCACATTCCCTTTGATTTCTGAGCCTTCCAAAAATGCTAACTTATTTTCACACTTCCCTCTGCAAGACGGAAACATAGTCCACACTTCATCTTGCAGACAACACACAACATTCTGTTCTTGAAGAAGGATGCTTAGGCATGTGGCTTTGAATTCTATACACTCGCCAGTAGCTTCAGCTAGAGTCAAGACTCTCCTGCCCTGCAATATATTTCTGAACTGCCCCATAATAGTCAGCTCAACTCAGATAAGTCAGCCTAGTGTGTGTGCATGCATGTGCACATATACATATGTACAGGCCTGTGATCTGATCCATGATGGCTTTTCCTCCCACAAAACACCAGATGAAGTCAGCATACTTGTATTCTGGTGACAAGAGGAAAGGGGGAAAGTCGAGAATTAAGAGTTCATCTTCCCTAACCTTGCCCAAGAAGGAACATTTGTGCCTTAAAAATAGGAAGATTGAATTATATTCATGGTATATCTTGGAAAGAAAGGCAATGAGGCATAGCACTTTCTGGCCAGCAGTAACAGCTGGGGTACAGCCAGAAGGCCTGAAACACTAAATGATGTAACTGCCGCATGAAAGGGCAACAGCCACTAACCCAACTCATGAGTAGCCAACCCCCACATCCTCAACCCCACAAGGAACACAAGCAAAGTGTCCCATTCAGCTGCTCAGGACTGTGACTCATGCCACATTTCAAGAATGGACCCCATAGAAAAGAACCTGGCTTTGGCAGAAGCATACCCCACAACCACAGGCAAGAAAGGCTCTGCTGCTCCTGCCACTGGGGTTTGTTCTCAGGCTGCGGTCTGACCTCTATTTCAGGGGCTGCTGTGCCCAGACTGGTTTCAGCAGCGTGCAGCCCAGCTGACTCACAAGCCAGGATAAACGGCCTGTGGTTCCTGCATCAAGCCAACTCCTCCCTCACCTGATTATGCCTAAATCAATAAATAAATACAGTGGCTCACCCTCTGACAGATGCCTCAATGGCAAACAGATGGGTAGGAGAAGCTTAAATGCACACCAAACGGGGACAGGAACATACACATAGCCCCCTAATGTGCCAGTTTGGGTAACCCTGTACTGAGTCACTACGCAGATAATAATTGCCCTTGCACAACATTGTCAGTATTGTGCATTGACAAAGATTGCCTGTCTTCTCAGTTACTCACCAGCACTGGAGCCGGGCTTCACACTCACATGTACACTTGCACTTTTCCATGCTAACCCACTTGCACAGAGGTTGCCTTATTAGCTGCCTATATCTAGGACCAGCTGTAGACTCTTTCATCTCTGGAAAGCATATAAACAGGGCTTTGTGCTTAAAATAAAATAAAAATGATTCAAATTCTACACTGCTACGAGATCGATAAAGGCTACTTGTTTGTAATAGAGATGGAAGATACTAGATTACAGTGATATATATTCAGAATGAAATATTTCTGCTGCAATTAACACCCAAACCTAAACCCTGTTTATTGAATTATGTTTTTTAAACTCTACCAATTAATCTTCATTTGTTTATTTATACTTGCTCACAGCAGCAAACCTGGCATTTACAAGACATTGGACGGTACTAACAGTACTTACTCATGATTGGGAAAAGCAGGAGTTTGGGGGAAATGATTTGGGGGGAAAGCAGGAGTGGACAACATGATTAAGAGTTCAATCTTGTATTTCCCACCCAGTGGCGTCACTAGGATTTGCGTCACCCGGTGCGGGAGGCCTGCGTGTTACCCCATGCAGTGGGCGGGGCAAAATCCCAGATGGTGGGTGTGGTGATGTACAAATTTGTTGCTCTAGTAAGTTTTACATTATGCTTCCAGATCTGTTCCCATTGATCTATTGTGATATTATGGTTTTTTGGCCATAACTTTTGAAGAAAAGGAGCTATTTCAATCTGGTGTTTTGCATTGCATTCCGCTGGAAATTCCGCATCCAACAATATATGGCATGACAGGGTTACTCCTAAAACCACAATTTTAGCACATCAGTCCCCAGTGCGCGTCACCCCCCCTTGCGAGTCACCCGGTGCGGCCCGCACCCCCTCACCCCCTAGTGATGCTACTGTTCCCACCCCCACCTCTGCTGGTGCAGCAGTGCCAAAACGGCTACTACTGCATCCTACAGGGGGGCACTCATGTAGGTCTCCTCTGGATAAGGGAACATTTGTTACCTTACCCAGGGGTAGCCCTCTGCAGCACAGGGTTTGTAAGTGCGTGTGTGTGTGTGTGTCTGTCTACCTGGACTTGCACCAGCAAAATAGCTAGTGCAAGTCTGCAGTGAATGGGACAGTGGGTCAGGCCCGAGAAGGTGGCTAGGATTTGGCTACCGCCACTACCCAAACCCACCCCCTTCTCAGCCCCAATTTGCCCACCCCTGTTGTCACCCCATTCTGCCCTCCCCCTGTCATCACCTCATTCTGGTCTTCCCTGCCCTATCCCACCTCTCCACACCCCATCCCACCTTACTTCCATCAGAGTCCAAGGTGCTCCTCTGACACTAGCACTGCGAGAACTGCTTTTGGGGCTACCATAAGGCAGGCAGCGCTGGCAGAATGCTAGTTCCATCAGCCCGATGAGCCCATAGCCATAAGATTGGGCTGTCAACCTGTCAAATGAACAGCTTATCCTAATGAACACTTTGTTCCAGAGGTTTTGTACTGTCTGGAGATCAGTGATATCTCAAGTATCACCAGAGACAAAGTATCCTTTAAACTTGATGCAAATTGTGTTTGGTGTAGCATGTGATACTGTTCTTCCTGGACTATACCATTTCAGACAGCAGGTGGAAAATTGTATATTTCAAAGCTCCCCCATACATACAGGTGCTATTTCTGCATGTCTGAATGCACTTTGGCTCTTGGACACTAACAGAAAGAAGCAAGAATTTGGAGGAAGTAGGCTATCCCATTTTTCAACTTCTATCACAGCCTGCAATGTGGATATCAGGATTCTCCATGATGGAACTGGACAGTGAAGGGCAGTGTGAAAGACCCGACACTTGATACAACATCACCATAGCAAGTAGTCTGTCACTCTGAGAAGTGTAACAAGGGGCAGGAAATGAATAAGTTCAACTTCCTCACAGGTCAGGTCAGTTCAAGACGGTTTTGCAATGAAATCAGCCCATTAAGAGATTGCCTTTTGTCAGTTTAAGAGAGCTCCCTGAAAGGACTCTGAGAGTTCACAGGTTATATATCACTACAATTCAGAGGATATTAAGTTGTCTCTTGCCAGCATGGACAGCCACTATACTACAATCACCGCTACATCACAATCCACCTATAGAAAGATACCACAACGCTAGTTTCCTAGCAATAGTTCCTAATATATTTTAAAAGGGAGAGAGAAAAAATAAAGATTAAAAATCTAATTTCTCTCTGCTTCACCTCAATCTCAGCCATACAGGAAGAGGCAGAGAGAAATGAGACAGGCCCTTTGCTTGCCAGCTGTTGCAGGTGGTGCCCCCCTGTGCACTGGAAAGTGCCTTGTTTTCCCAGAGAACCCATCCTTCTCCAAGCTGCAAACCACAACCCACCTTTTGCTAATGAAAAACATTCCCCTGAAGGAAGGAGGTGACAGGAACAGCAGCTTCCTCTCCCTCCCCCTGCAGACAGAGTTGGCAAGGGATTGAGGGCCATTGCCATAGCAGTCTGTAATGCATGAGGAGGATTCACGGCTGCCTGCCAAACAATAGCCGCTTCTCTCAAGGAGAGTATTCTTAGCACTAATAAAAAAAAAATTGGTCAGAGAGCAGGCAGGTGCTAGGTGAGGCTAGGCTGCTCCATGAACTACAGGCCTGCAAAGTCCAGGAGCAGTGGGATTCTTCCAGAACTGTCCCACCAAGGTTTTTCAGCTCATGCCACTTCAACCAGCATAAGGCAACCCCAGAACAAAATAAAAGGAGACATCCCTCACTCTGCTGTCCTACATCTACCCTCCAAAACAGAACAATGTAGGCAACTGCCAGAATAACCCCATGTTGCATGGAGGCATCCATGGAGAAATATCATACCTACTTTCTACAGTTCCTGCCATTCAGCATGAAACCATGGCATAGCAACATTATAATTCCAGTTATTTTTGATCAGGGAATCTCCCCTCCAAAGAATTCTGGCAGTTTCCTTCAGTGAGGGTGCCAAGAATCCTGTCAGAGATCCCTAGGCACCTTGCAAAATTATCATTCCCAGAGTTCCCTTGGGTGAGGGAATGACCATTCAACCGCTTTAAACATGACAATTCAAGTCTGGTGTAGAACACAAAGCAACCCCAATCCTCACGGCTGAACAGACTGCTTGCATCTTCTATTCCTAGCCCCCAAAACACACATGATCAAAGCCATCCCACTTTGCAGCCAAGCCTGCTAGCTCAGCTCCCATCTTCTGCTCCAAAATCCCCATTTAATTCTCAAGAGACTACAGCACCCACATACACCCATTCACTAGCCCTTTCAACCCAAAGTCATGGGGAGGAAAACCCCTCCTCCCAAATAACCTTCCCAGCTGCACTAACAGCAGATTTGACCCTGTGCTTACTGACGTCAACAGGAGGGTGTTCGCTCACAGATGTCCATGCGCCTTACTCTGTCGCTCACTTACCCTGCCCAGCCACTGCAGTGACGGACATACTGAGGAGCCGCCTGTTTGTTTGTCTTCCTTTTCAGCATTGCTTATTTTGATGGCATATCCTTCTGGTCCAGCCCAGGTCAACCCATGAACCTTCTGCGTCCTGTTTGCTGGAGCAAACTGCACAGACACGGACAGAGGTGTAGCACAAAAGTCAGGACAAGGGTGCATAAAAATATTCTGGGGGAATTTCTTTAGGACAGGCTATACTTGAATCAACTGTACCTAGGTTACTTGCAATTGAGTGGCTAACACATTTGCAGCAAGGTCCAGGCTTGTCTTCTGCTCAAGGAGCTGCAGGGTTATAGGCCCAATAGTTCTCCACGGGCCAGATGTGTTCACTGGAGAATGCCCAGGAAAACCTCCAGGATGGCAGAGTGGAGCAGGGAACACCAGCTGCCATGATTGACACCTCATAGACCCATACAGCTGTCAGGTAGAGGCGTTCAGACAGCATGTTACACTGAAGAAACCGTTTATTTTCCCTTTAAAAAGGAAAAAATAGATGAGTAGAGTCTAACTACCTTCCATCAAGATGTTGTCCCATTGTCCTGCAACCTCCTTAAGTGATAACCCCTGAACCTCAGAATAGCCTCCCCTGAACTCTCACTGGATCCAGATACAACAGGTGCTCCTCCTTTCTTTTCCATGCCCTTTCACATAATGGAAACCACATTTATGTTCGCACATTCCACTTCCCAAGACCAACTCTTTCCACCTTTCTATTATCAGAAACCTCTTCATTTTGTCACAACACCCAGCTCTCTCAAACTTGTCACTGCCCTACCGATCTGGCACTGAATCACTAAGGGCACAGTCCTAACCCCTTATGACAGTGCTTTCCAGCACTGACATAAGGGCAATGCAGCTCTGAGGTAAGGGAACAAACATTCCCTTACTGTGAGGAGGCCTCCGTGAGTGACACCCAACTGCAGGATGCAGCACTGCAGTCCCATTGGCACCGCTATGCCAGTGCTGGAAAGCAATGGCATAAGGGGTTAGGATTGCGCCCTAACCCTCATTTTCTTTCAATCAGTTATGTTTACCATGTACAGCAGGGGTTCCCAAACTAGGGGTTGTGATCCAAATGAGAGTCATGGATGTTCATGAGGGTCATGGTACGTTCTATTATAATTATTAACATGTACCAACTCTGTGGGTCTTTCTGAGACTGAGAAAAAACTGTATTTAGGGTCATAGTCAAAAAAAAGGTTGGTAGACACTGGCATAGGAAGAGTCCTTCCTAGCTCATACTTACTGTTGGAAAAGATGGGGGCAACTGTGACACAAGTTGAGCTCAATTCAAGATCTCAAGAGGAGATTAAGATCTTACTCTCTCTACTGGAAGCAGCCTACCCTGTCACTAAAGGAACTGAACTCAGACTACTACCAGTTGTTCATAGGTATTTTTGGACAGCCTAGCTGCTGTCCACCTGTTCACCTTTGGAAGATTTGTACAACTCGTAACTCACCAGGCTGAATGCAATTCAGCAGGCAGGCGGCAAAGCCAGAATCTACATAGGAGACCATGGTGGAATGCCATACATGGTTGGTAGCGTGTGTTCAGCTAGATGGGTCACAAGTTGCACAAGCTTGTCTTGGAAAAAGTATGGAGCAATATTAGGGTGAACTTCTGATAATAGCACTCAAATGTACAAACACAGGGCACTGAATTGGCCTTGGCACTCGGGACAAACAAAGGCGCTCTTACAGAAAGCCAAAGTTCATATATATAAATTGCCTGTCATATGTTGAACAGTGTGCATGACAGATGCACCACAAAAATCAACCCTCAGAATATCTCTGTATTACCCTTTCACTAATTCAAACTTCAGGGTGATCTCATGGGTCTCATAGCTGGAATCTCATGGGTCTTCCATAGGCCCCTGCATTTCACTGTAGGATTGGGGACTAACTCATCAGACATAATTTTGTTGCTGTTTACGTTCATACTTGCACACACAAACAAACCAGAAGTTGAACTAACTCTAGGGGTTATTATCTCACAAGAACAGATCACGTAAATTGATCTTCAAAACAGTTCTTCCAACATAGACCCATTCTGAAAGCCACCTTATGCACCACTTTTCTGACCTGAAGATTAACCTACACCAGTTCTCTAAACAGCACAGGAGTCTGAACTCTGGCACTGGCACAAGTTGGCCTGAAACCGCCTCTATAACCAGCAAAGAGAGAGCACCCCAACTTTTCATCTCTCTCAAGTATCATCTTAATAGGTCTCATTATACTCCTCCACTCCTCAGTTTGCAGCGCTGCACTTCCCAAATTCATCAGGCTGGTTTCTCCTTCTCCTGTTTCTGCCGGTCGCCCTAAAAATACCAATTACATGATGATGTACAACATCACTGGTACTTCTGGGTTCGCTCCTGGAAAAAAAAAATCAGCATAAAACCGCCCAAGGAGGGTGGTGGGCCTACACAACAGCTTGTGCAGCTCTCTACTCATGGCGCACAGCCTCTGTTCTGCAATCTGTCATGCTCATGCTGCCAAGCCACTCCCATGCATCAGCCTCAGTATCAAGTTAACAGGATACAAATGCTGTTAACTTTCTGCAACTCTTCTCCTTTTTGAGTTCTACACTGAGGGACAAGAGGTTACCAAAGCATAGATAACTGCAGCAAGACTATATTCCTGTCCAAGACACACTGCAGCTCTGGAAAGGCACTCCATACCACTGAGGCATCCAGTACCAATGTTGGATCTAGGTGCATACCCAAGTTATACACTTGATCTGTCAGGCGGAGCAAAACTCCATCCAGAACAGTTCATACACCATCTCCACCCACAAAACCCCTATCTTGTCAGAGTACACAGAGTCTGTTCCTAAGCTGTAGTTCTACCGTAAAACTACAGTTCCCAGGATTCTTAGGAAAGGAGATCAGAGAAAACATAAGAAGAGCCTTGCTGGATCAGGCCAAGCAAACCCAGCTAACTATATCTCACAGTAACCCACCAGATCGCACTGGGAGCATTCAGACAACAAGATACCTGCATTCTGTTGCCACTCCCTTGTATCTGGCATTCAGAAATAGGTTACCTCTACAATCCAGATTGCATGCAGCCATCATGAAACCTGTCATGAACTTTTCTTCCATAAATCTGTCTAACCCTTTTTAAAAGCATCTAGGCCAGGTGCCATTCCCACATCCTGTGGCAAAGAGTTCCACAGATAAATTGAACCCTGCGTAAAGAACTATTTCCTTTTGTCTGGTCTGACTCTCCTGCCAGACAATTTTATTGGATGTCCCCTGGTTCTAGTGGTGTGCAAGAGGCAAAAGAACTTCCCTCTATCCACCCCTTGCATAATTTAATGTGTCTAGATCATGTCCTCACCCCAGACATCTTTTTTCTAGACTGAAAAACCCCAATTGTTATAGCCTTTCTTTGTAAGGGAGGTGCCCCAGACCACTAATCATTTCAGTCGCTCTCTTTTGCACCTTTTCTAGTTCCACTATACCCTTTTTGAGATGTGGCAACCAGAACTGGACACAATACTCCAGATGTGTCTTTACCATCAATATGTGCAATGACATAATAATATTGGCAGATAATTGGACAGAATAAATGTCTAGTAAATCAGATGACTGTGGGATAGATATGCCTAAATGAGTTCTAACATATAATCCATACTACTCCAAGCTACATGACACTATCACACAATATTACGCTAAGTGAAGCTTAACTTGGCACAATGCAACAATTGCACATTTACGCGGGTTCTTCAAAACATGACTGTACAACAGATCAGAGAGACAACATTACACAATCTTATACTAAACTAACCACACCTTGCCTATTGTTAACCTAACCAAAAGAAATCCACAGCACAGCCACAGCCGTGCTCATCGATGTACAATCACAGCTCATGGTGTTTACTAACCAAAGAAAGAACAAGCAAAGAACTAGGGAAATAGGATCCGTACCTTTTATGGTACTGTACTATGTAGCAGCTAGAGCTCATGACTAAGCAGTTATATTACAATTTGTCCAATCCAATGGGACAGGCCCTTTTTTGACACAAACAAACTGAATGAATGCAGCAAGTTCTCCTACCTTGGCCTCAAATGTTTGCAAGAAGGTTTCTTCCCTGAAAGGTTCTGTCTTGAGACGCTCTGCAATGGAAGTGCCAAAGAGACTGGGGTGAGTGTGGCTCCGAATTGGCCAGGCATACAAGCTCTCCTTCATTCAGACCCTATCATGACATAGTATTATCTGTCACAAAATGCCCTAAGCAGCCCCGTTTCCATCTGAGAACATACAAAGATTAGCCAAGCCCTTTACACTGTGACAAGCCCAGTCCATGAATGAGAGTGCAATCCACAATAATGGGCACAGAGTGCTCCAGCTGGGGTACACCTTACAGTAACTGAATATTAGTAACCATGTCCAACATACTGGTCCAGTCTATTTATACACTGATTTTTTTATACACGGATTTGACTCAACACGAATGGCCCCTGCAAATGAGAAGGAATGTGCTGAGAAGGGGAAAAATGCACCCCTTTAAAATCAGTTTTAAAAACTGAACAGTCCTTTAACAATAGCCTCCTTAATGGGGGGGGGGGAGAGCTGGCTGACAATCCATCAATCCTTCTCTCTCCAGGCGACCCCTCCCTTCCCCCTGAGCATGTGAAAGAAAGATACTTTGCACTGGTGAAGGGAGGGGTCAGAGTGAAGCCATTTAAGTACTTTGAGAGAGCTTGATTGTTGGATTGCCCTCTTAATGACTCTGTCTTAGCATCACAAAGGTCAGCAAGGCTGTTTTTAAATCACAGGAGCAAAGAAACTTTGTTTTTTAAATCAATTTGCTATAGTGTGCTTTTTTGCCATGCACCTGAGTGCTTGGAACAGAACCCACTCAAATAATCAGTCTCAACCTATACATTGGTGAGATGCAACACATGCATAGTGATGCATACAGAACTGAAACTGGATTCAAAGGATCAGTGTTCAAAATCCAGTTCCAACCTAGACTACCTAAGTGGTCAATTCAGCCTACAGCCTACCTCACAGGGATGAAGATGAATGAAAGGATTAGAAGGACACAACATAAATGTCTTCTTAGTTCCTCAACCCTACTGCACCTGAATCTAAGTAAATGCATGTGACATCATCACAAGTTTTTCCTGTTTACAATACCACCACTCCTCATCCCTTCCTCTGTTTTCTTCATTGTTTCTGTTCCTAGACGATGAGTACCTCAGTTAGGGACCTTCCTCATTCATTGTAAAGCAACATGTACTTATTTGGAGCTACACCTAAATAGCTGCTACTAAATACCCAAATAGAGAGAAGAACTTTATACCTGGCAGCAGGGGAATGGCACTGAAAAGACAGTGGTCTATACAGGGTAACAGAGGAACACTGAAGCACAGTTGCATTATATCCCCCTTCCAGCTCTGAGAAAACAGAGCATCCACCTGTGTAGATAGGACAAGATACTGATCCCCTCTGACCAGTGTCTCAGGAACACCTTTGCCCTACTCAGTTTGTCATTTCAGCCCAATGTAGAAACAGGATATGAAAAGTCACACATTGTTAGTAATGTTAACATATCCAATGGAAAGCCACACCTGCAGTTAAGTAACTGCAAGAATGCTTTGGTGTACATACATGCTCAAGGAGGAACCAACTCAGATCTCAGAGGCAAAGATATAGCTCCTCCCCCAACAATCATTAAGAAAAGAAACTAGAAAGCTGAGCCAGTGTTCCCAACCCAAAATTTGGTTCAAAACCTGATGAGAAAACTTTGTTAATGGGGTGTAATCCTGGCAACATATGAGCCTTAAGGAGCTTGATTCCAGCCACCTTTGGCTATTTCTTCTCCCTCAAAACACTGGATAGTTTCAAAGGAAGTAAGGAGTGATGGAGGAGGAATATTCCATTTGGGGTGGATATCTATAGCCATGTATGAATCATCAGTGGGAACAGCAGTTTGCATCTGCTCAGAGTCTGGGCAAGGAGTGTGCTGTAGCAGATGAGGAACTCTAGGACGCTTCCCAGTCATCATCTAGTGGAGTCAAGGGTTAGGGAACAGAAGCACGAAGTTCCATATGATGAACAATCACTGTGTGACTAAGTAGGAGAAAAGCAGGGCAGCTAGGAGCCCCTACTACCTTTCAGACAAAATCTTCATCTAAGCTTCACCAGCACAATCCCATACCTGCCCAAATAGCCCTAGATCCTGCCACTCTCTAGGCTATAACATCCAGGAATGGAATCTATCCCTGGTAAATATCACAGGGAGCAAATATGGATGCTTAGTTGTAACTTAGTAGAAAGGACAAGAGACCCACTCCCTGTTTGCTAAAAGCATTTACAGAGCTTCTGCACATGAGAAAGAATAGCCCAATTCTGTTCAAGTTCCTTGACTTGCTGGCACTGGCCCCAGACTCCTGAGTTGCAGCCAAATACTCAAAAGAAGGAAACAGCCCTTCAGATAGGTCCCAAGCACTTGAGTTACTGGTCAATGTCCAACTCTTCCTCCTTAGGAAAATGATCCCCCAAGGCCTCTGATTACCAGATCACCACAATTGTAAGTGACCAAACCAGGTCAGGCTGGGTAATGACCAAAGGCTACACACTCAGCATCAGTCTTGAGAAAGGAAGGAAGTCTGCATACCAAAGCAGACTGGAACACAGACAGCACCCTGCTCACCTCGACTGAGAGCTGCCCCGCTCTCCTGGTAGTCTTCAATCTCTGCATCCTTCTGGAGCAGCAAGGAAGTTAATTCCCGCACCTGACACTGCAATGCCAGGCTCATTGCCATCAGAGGCCGTACAAGGTGCCGAGACATCTGTAACAGTGCAGAGAAAAGAGGGCAAATGTCAAGTAATAGCAGAAGTGGAGGGGCTGGTATCCGCAACTGCCATTTAAACATAGCTCAGGGATACTTGAAGCTGTACACTTTCTACACTATACCACCTTCAATTAGCAGGTGCTGTAAGAATCCGACAAAGGCATGCAGCAGGTGGAAAGAAGCATCTCTGCACATGCCATCCAAACTTGGGACACTGCCAGGAACAATGCTAGCCCTCAAACTAGGGGAGGTGTTTCCTGCCTTTCTGTTCTCTGCCAAAAGAGGGCTCTGCAACAACATTATCAATATGCTCTTTTAAAAGTCGGAAGTAGTATGGAGCTGCTAACTAGCATCTTAAGAGATAAAGGTACAATTCAGACTAGCTCTGCGGGGTTGTGTTTCATAGCACAAACGTGGTCAAAGACCAACCTTAGTAAAGTACCTTCATGGCGCATCCATCAGAATAAGTGCAAGGACTATGCAATACCCGAGAAGTAAATCAGGATAATGCACAAGGAAAGGTTAAAGCCTGGACACATGAACTCTAACTGCTCTTTTTTTAAGCAACACCAGGCCAGGGTTCCAGTTAATCTCAGGTGAGAAATACTGTACAGGTGGGGTACACTTCGGTTTTTAAAAAGGTTACCTCTCTCTCTCTCTCTCTCTCTCTCTCTGGAATGCAGGTAGTAACTTAACTCAATTGATATTAAGCAACCAAATGTTTGTGAGCCAGATTACCTAGGTACACAGTGACCCCTGGTGCATGCATGGTGACACTGTAACTGATAAGCCAAAACTACACATAGAATATTTGTCTTCTTATCTGAAAAACGTTGGTTCCAAAACATCACTAGCTCACCACATTCTGTCAATTATGAACTTCCCATTGCCAGATCCATCTCAAGTAGACAAATAAAAACAATATTAAATATAAAAAAAATAAAAACAAGAGGAGGACACTCCACACTCCCATCTGGAACAATCTGACCATATATCTCTGTTTTTGATACCATCATACAGACCTCTTGTCAATAGAATTAGGCCTGTTGTCAGAGAAATACAACAGTGGACAGAAGATGCATTGGAGCAACCAGGATTGCTTCAGGCGTACTGATTGGACACTATTTGCAGAGGACAATATCAACATCTATACCTCGATTGCACTGTTCTATATCAAAAGCTGCATGGACACTGTCACTACCACCAGACAAATACGGATGTTTCCTAATAATAAGCCCTGGGTCACCAGAGATGTGCCCCTTTTGATAAGAGCTCGGAATGCTGCTTTCCATTCTGGAAACACACTACAGTACAGTGAGGCCAGAGCGAACTTTAAAAAAGGCATCAGGGATGCAAAGGCCATGTACAGGCGGAGGATTGAGCAGCATTTTGAAAGTTCGGATACCTGCCAGGTATGGCAGGGCTTGCGACAACTTACTGGGCAGAATTATAAAAATAGTCTGCCCAGCGGTAGTGATTCCATGGCAGAGCAGCTTAATCAGTTTTTTGGCTGGTTTGAAGAGGACATAGCAGCCACCAACATTCCAGCTGCAGTCACTGATGGTCAGTCACTTGTTCTCCAGCCTGATGATGCGAGACGGGTTTTACAGAATACTAACGTCTGGAAAGCAGCTGGCCCAGATGGAATTCCAGGACAGGTCCTTAAGACTGCGCTGCAGAGCTGACTGAAGTTTTTACAAATATTTTCAATTTATCTCTGTCACAGTGTTCTGTCCCTACTTGCTTGAAGTCATCTATTATAGTGCCAATTCCTAAGCAGACAGTAGTTGCTTCTCTCAATGATTATCGATCTGTAGCTCTAACTTCGGTAATTATGAAGTGTTTTGAGAGGCTGGTGTTGAAACATATTAAGTCTGGTCTTCCACCCACCTTGGATCCTTGTCAATTTGCATACAGGAGTAATAGGTCGACTGATGATGCCATCTCTATTATTTTACATACAGTCCTGTGTCATTTGGAACAATGAGGTACATATGTGTGGATGTTATTTGTGGATTATAGTTCTGCTTTTAACACCATACTACCTAGCTGTTTTTTAAAATGACTAGTTTGGGCATACAGCAAGATATTTGTCTGTGGACTTTTTGACAAATAGGCCACAGTCAGTTAGGATGGGCTCTTATCATTCTTCCACTCTGATATTAAATACAGGAGCTCCCCAAGGCTGTGTGCTGAGTCCCTTCCTCTATTCCCTGTATACACATGATTGTACCCCATCACATAACACCAATGAAATTATAACATTTGCAAACGATACTACAGTGGTGGGGCTTGTTAGCGGGAATGATGAGTCTGCTTATAGGAAGGAGGTACAGGAGTTGTTATTGTGGTGCAAAGAAAATAATCTCTCTTTTAACATAAAAAAAATAAAGAACTTATAATTGACTTCCGCAAAAAGAGGGATGTACACACACCATTATAAGAACATAACAACAGCCCCACTGGATCAGGCCATAGACCCATCTAGTCCAGCTTCCTGTATCTCACAGCAGCCCACCAAATGCCCCAGGGAGCACACCAGATAACAAGAGACCTGCATCCTGGTGCTCTCCCTTGCATCTGGCATTCTGATACATAGCCCATTTCTAAAATCAGGAGGTTGCACATATGCATCATGGCTTGTAACCCGTAATGGATTTTTCCTCCAGAAACTTGTCCAATTCCCTTTCAAAGGCATTCAGGCCAGATGCCATCACCAAATCCTGCGGCAAGGAGTTCCACAGACTGACCACATGCTGAGTAAAGAAATATTTTCTTTTGTCTGTCCTAACCCTCCCAACACTCAATTTTAGTGGAGTGAGTATACATAAATGGTGAGGAGGGTTGCTAGTTTCAAATTCCTAGGTATTTACATCACAGAGGACCTCTCATGGACTATTAACACCAGCATGTTGATAAAAAAGGCACAAAAGCGGTTATATTTTCTGAGGAAGCCTGGGAGGTTAAATTCGTCACAGCAGCTGCTTGTGCCTTACTATCGTTGCACCATTGAGAGTGTCCTACCCTATGATATCTTGGTGTGGTATGGAAATTGCTCTGCAGGGGACAAAAAAGCTCTGTAGAGAATTATTAAGATCATGCAGTACATCATCAACCTTCATCTAACAGCTTTGGAGGACATCTATACATCTCGCTGTCTGCAGAAGTCACATAGTATTCTGAAATACCCCCTCCATCCGGCTCATAAGTTCTTTGAACTGTTGCCTTCGGGTACACGATACAGAACTAGTAGAGCACACACCACACGATTCCTGAACAGTTTTTATCCCACAGTCATAATTACGTTGAATAAGGCGATGTTACCATGATCCTGGGCATAATGGTCTGTTATACTGTTTTTATATTATGATGCATGTTGTATAGAATGTGTGGGTGAGTGTGTAGAGTGTGATTGTTGGAATTGTTGTATATTTATGCTTGTATCTCAAAGGTGCATAAATTTCGTTGTGCTGCAGCACAATGACAATAAAGTTACTACTACTACTACAACACAACATGGGGAAAAATACCCACCAGTCAGAAAGATTAACATCAACTCTTTTCTTTAGTTTTTTTTTGTCATTTTTAAAAACAGGATGCAATTTCCCAGTTTGCAAGCAGCCTTAACATTTCTGACTGCACATTGCACTAGCCTCCATATTCCACTTTGACTACCAGCTGCCAAAAAACAATTCTCAGAGCAAGCACACACCCTTCAGCAGCACACTAAGAGCTAGAAGATCCTATGCATCTGCCAACTGGTTGATATGCAGTGCTGGCACAAAGGCTATGAAGAGAAAGGTATGTCTTCAGATTATCTCAGCTAATAGCTAGGGAAGCACAGATTTGACTGGCCTGTGGCTAGAACACTCCTCATTCCAGGTGGTCTCTGTTGAGCTTCCTATCTTCTGTCAACCAAATATAATTATCCCTTGCTTGGTAGGCCCAGAAAGAAAGCTGCAGTTGTACACACCAAAGGATCACCCTTCCTCTCCTCCCTCCTTTCTCAACTCACCATCTCAACTGGCACTGCTGAGCAGTGAAAATCCCAGTAGAAGGGCAGCCCTGAGAGCTCACTCTTCACATGAAGAATCAGGGTGGTGGGGCTGAATTCACAGGAAAAGGAGGTAGAACTGCTCTTTTGCCCTTCCAGAAGAGGACATATCAGACTGCGTAGGCGGTTCAGAAAGGAGGATACATGAGCTGTCAACCGCTTATTTAGATCCTAAGTGAGAATTCAAAAGGAAACAAAATGGGAAGGAATGAGAAAGATTCCCTCCCACCTCCAAAGTCTGGGCAAGAGTATCTCAACCATTTCATCCTTCAAGCTTTCATAGTTCAGACACACCACTGGGGTATGCATATGTGCACCTATTCAGAAGATGCCAGAAACCATAGAAAGGGCATTTCCACAATATTCGGCCTCCTCCCTAGGGCTCAGGATAGGTATATACAGCTTTTGAAAAACAGAATTAAACCTGAATGAAATGCCTAATTTTTTAAAAAAATAGAAGATTTGCAGATCACTTATCATTATCTTCCCTAATGTTTTTGTGGCAAGGCTATCACATTATCCAAGCACTCAAAGGACTATAGTTTGTACTTGGGAAAATGCGAGATTGCTCCCATTCCCCATCTTGCATATTTATCTATCGCCTGCAAGATTTTATGATTCAGACACAATGCCCCACCTCACCCCCCCATACTATTCATCACATTCCATGCTATTTTGTGATTTTAAAAAAATGTGTTTTTTTTTAGTTTTAGTGGCGCTTGAAGAGACTTTTTCAGGTGGTCTCAAGAGTACAGCTAGAGGCAGGATAGCAGCTGGGTTACAGAACACCTGCAGATAAGGATACTGTCAAACAAAAGTTAAGAACATAAGAAAAGTTCTGCTGAATCAGACTAAATGCCCATCTAGTTCAGCATCCTGTTTCCCACAGCATCCTAAGTTCCATCAGCTGCCTCCGAGAAGCCTACAAGCAGGTAAGAAAGGCATATCCCTCCACTGCCATTGTTCCCCTGCAACTGGTATTCAGAGGCAACTGCCACAAGTTGTGGCAATGTTCCACAAAGTAATTACATACTGTGTAAAGAAGTACCTCCTTTTGTCTGTACTAAATCTCCCACCAAACAGTTTCGTTGTCTGGTTTTAGTACTTCATCTCGCTATCCACCCTCTCTACACCAGGCATAATTTTATAAGCCTTATGCTACAATCCTATGCACACTTTTCTGGGAGCAGGCCCCATTGAACACAATAGGACTTACTTCTGAGTAGATATGCATAGGATTAGGCTGTTATGACACCTCCACAACTGCCTTTTTCCAAGCTAAAAAGCTTAAAATGTTTCAGTCTTGCCAAATAAGGAAGGTACTGCAAACTTCTGATCATTTTGGATCAGGTGTGGCAACCAAAACTGTGCACAGAATTCTAAATGTGGCCACACCATTGGCCTGTATAGGGAAAATATGATAGAAATCTTATGCTTAATCTATTTCCCAATGACCCGAGCCTGGAATTTGATTTCTTCACTGCTGTTACACATTGAGTCAACATGACCTGCCCACCACAACTCCAAGGAAACCTCTCTTTCCTGGTTTCTCACAGAAAGCTCAGACACCATCAATTTACACATGAAGTTGGGATATTTTGCCAAAATGTGCATAACCTTACAGTTATATACACTGAACTGCATTTGCCATTAGGTTGCTCTTCACTAAGTTTGTCAAGGTCCTTTTGGAGCACTTCAAATCTGTTTTGGTTTTTACTACCCTGAATAGTTTGGTTTCATCTGCAAACTTGGCCATCTCATTGTTTACATTGAACTCTAGATCACTAGAGTTTCTCAAATTGTGGGTCGGACCACTAGGTGGGTCACGAGCCAATTTCAGTTGGGTCCCCATTCATTTCAATGTGCATTTTATTTTTAATATAAAGGTCCAGACTTGTTATACGCATATTTTTTATACATGGATTTGACTGAACACGAATGGCTCCTGCAAATGAGAAGGAATGTGCTGTTCCTGGAGAAGAAGAAAAATACATCCCTTTAAAATCAGTTTAAAAAACTGAACAGTCCTTTAACAATAGTCTCCTTAATAAGAGAGAGAGGGCAGCTGGCTGACAATCCATCAATCCTTCTCTCTCCAGGGGACCCCTCCCTTTCCCCTGAGCACATGAAAGAAAGGTGATCACTTTGCATTGGTGAAGGGAGGGGCTGAGTGAAGCACCTTTCTAAGTGCTTGGAGGAGGACTGATTGATGGATTGTCTTTTTAATGACTCTTATCTTACAACACAAAGGTCAGCAAGGCTGTTTTTAAATCACAGGGGATTTAAAAGGGAGAAAATGAATTTGCTTTAGTGCATTTTTTGCCATCCAGTGAGTTGTGGGAATGGAACCCACTTGAATAATGAGGCTCAACCTGTATTACACTTGATGATACCATGGTATGTGACTGCATTTGGAGAAATGTTACAGATCTGTACTTTTAAGAGGCTACTATGTATATACTTTTAGCAATGATAGTCAATGGGGCTTACTCTTAGGTAAGCGTGGATAGGATTGAATCTTTGGAATGTTTGCAAATTTTTATTTTTTTTAACAGATCAGCAACTGCTTGGGAGAGTTAGGAGAGTTCTTTATTTTAAATAATTTTTTTAATTTATACTTATTATAAACTTTCAATTTACTTAATTGATGGATTGACTTAAGGACCAATCCTATCCAATTTTCCGGTGCTGGTGCAACCATGCCAATGAGGCAAGTGCTGCATCCTGTGGTGGGGATGCAGTCACAAAGGGCTCCTCAAGGTCAGGGGACATTTGTTCCCTTACCTCGGGGCTGCATTGCGGCTACACTGGTGCTGAAAAGTTGGATAGGATTGGGCCCTTAATTGATGGATTTTGTCATAGGAGGTGTTAAAAATTTTTCTGCTTGATAGTATCACTTATGGCCATTACATTACTTCCAGGTTAATGACATCACTTCCAGTGGGTCCCAACAGATTGCCATTCTAACAGGTGAGTTCCAGTGCTAAAAAGTTTGAGAACCACTGCTTGAGATAATTTATAAACAAGTTACAAGGTACAAGCCCCAAGATAAATACCTAGGAGGCTCTGTTCTTTTTTCTGTGAAAATTGTATGTTCTGTCTCAATACCCTTCTGAGGGTTAACAGGCATGTGAATAGAAGCAATTCAGTAGACACCATATATTTGGACTTTCAAAAAGTGTTTGGCAAAGTCTCTCACCAAAGGCTTTTGTTTAAATTTAGCAGAATTGGTAACAGTATTTTGTCTAAATTTAGAAAATTGGTAATACTATGCTGGATTACTGAGCATTTGACCTGATTCAGCAAGGCTGTTCTTGGGTTCTTATGAAATTACCTTTTCAGAAACCATGCTGATTCTCCTTCAGCAAGGTTAATTCTGCTATATGATTAATAATTACATCTTTAATAACACTTTCTACCAGTTTATCAGAAACATTAAGCTGTCTCACTTAAAATTTTCTGGATTTTCCCCCACCCTGGATAAACCCTGGATGTATTGGTGTTACATTGGCTACCTTTCAGTCCTCTGACATCTAAAGACAAGTTACATATTTTTGTTAAAAGATTAGCAATTTCACATTTGAGTTCCTTGAGAACTCTTGGGTAGATATCACCTGGACACAATATGTGAATTTTTAATTTGTCAATATATAGGTCCTGCCTTGGCATCTGTGGGGGTTCCATTCCCCGAACCCCCACAGATGCTGAAAGCCACAGATAATCGAATCCATGGTCCAACTTATAGAGGACATCCTTGACACAACTAGAGATTGTGTCTTGGAGGTCTGCATGTCCTCCCCGCAACTCAGAAGAAGACCTCCAAGATGTGACCACCATCATGTTTGAGAGGTCCTCTACCGGTCGTCCCACCATGAGTTCAAACCCACAGTGGGTCAAATCCATTGATCCCAAATCCACAGATAATGAGGACCCACTGTGATCTAGAACCTCATCCCTTTTCTATTTGATTCAGTTCAGATTCCCTCCCTGTAAAGGCATGTGTATCTGCCTGACTTCCCCTAGATGGACACAAAAAACCTATTTAGCTATTCTGGATCCTCTTTAAGCTTCCTTTTCATTCCCTCATTATCCAAAGATCCTATTAAATTTCTGTAGAAATGTCCTGTTAAAGTTTTCCTCAAAGACTGGATAAATAAATTTGGAACTGAAGTAGGTTCACCATGTACATATATTGCAACACTAATTCTTAACTTACCTTTGACCTTTTCTGTATGACCTCAATATCTGCACGTTCATACCACATACAGCTGACGTCTGAAAGAAGCAAGGCATAGCTAGTATCTCCAAACCAAGCCTTGGCCATCAATGTGAATTCAGCAAAGGAAACAGATGCCCAGGGTTGCAGAAACAGTCTATTTTCCAGGTCCTCAGCACTCTCCATTCTGTAACAATAATGAAATTAATTTTTCATAGTTTCAATTTAAATGCACTTTCATGTCTGAATTGAAAAAAGTGTCTAAGGTGGAGTGCCAAATGCTGCTCTCCTTTATCTGTGATGTGCAAGTCTCTGCTAGACTAGAGTGCTCTAGTCCAGTGATTTTCAATCTTTTACATCTCATGGCACACTGACAAAGTGCTAAAATTGTCAAGGCACACCATCAGTTTTTTGACAATTTACAAGGCACACCACTCCGACGTTGAGGTGCTCACATCCCCCAATGGCCCTACTATTAAATGACCCTCCCCCAAACTCCCGCAGCACACCTGCAGACCATCCGCATCACACCAGTGCGCCATGGCACAGTGGTTGAACATGGCTGCTCTAACTTATCTTTCACTTCTCCACACTTCCTCTTATGTTCCATCCCCCTCTTTTTTTTCCAATATGGGGAAGGGAGGGGGCAGTGGAGGCAAAGTGGGTGGGAAGAATAGGAAGGGGGCCGTGCCAATCTGCTGCTTGAGACAACTGCCTCAGTTGGTCTCCTGGATGGCCCCTCCTGATGACCACATGCAGCAGCACTTCAACTATGCTAGGGGTGCCAAACATAAGGCCCGGGGACTGGATGCAGCCCGCTGACACTTTTGATCTGGCCCTCGAGCTCTCAGCTGCTAAGCAGTGCTGAGGTGGCACCACTGAAAGGGCAGTTTGGATGATAATTTGGCTCTCCCATATCTTGAAATATGATCAAGATTTGCATATGTTCTCTTCTGTCATTTGCAGCTAATGTGTTCCTAAGTGAGAAAAAAGTGCTTATTTCTGGTTATGACCTGTTTAATGACATCACTTCTCGCCTAATGACATCACCTTCGGCCTTCAGGAGACATCATAGATACTGTTCAGCCTGCAGTATGAAACTAGTTTGACACCCCCGAACTATGCCTTTTTCTGAAGTGGCTTAATGTGCTGCTGGGGGGGGGGGGAAGGGAGGGGAGAGGCTGAATGAATGAGGAGACAAAAGTTGGAGTCCTCCCTCAGCACTTCCCCAGAAGAACTGTTAGCAAAAAGTTCTTGAGGCTCTGGACAAAGGATCTCAAAAGGGTATTCTGGCAACCTGTTGTACTCTTTGCATGACCCACACTAAATGTTCTTGCTTTTATCTCAAACAACACTCTTGCACATGCTTATCTGGGAGTAAATTCCATTAAACCTGGATTTGGGGTTCTCCTCAAGGGGCAAAATAGGAATGGTGTTTCCCAGGGATGTGCAGTGGGTGGGGGGCAGGTGAAGCAGAGCCTCCCCACCGTACTCCTTCAAAAAGCTGCCCTGTGAGGTGCTCAAGCACTCTCAACCCACCCACTTTGCTAATATATATATACAGGGACGTGCATGCAGTGGGTGGGGAGGCAGGTGAGGCAGAGCCTCCCCCGTAGTCCTTCGAAAAAAGCCACTGCCCTGTGAGGTGCTCGAGCACACTCAAGCCATGCGCTCTGCGCTTTTTGAAGGACTACTGCGGGGAGGCTCTGCCTCCCCACCCACCGCACTTCCCTGGCGTTTTCCACCCCAAGGACAGGTAGTAGAGACAGCAGAAGAAGCAGAGGTGCAGCACAGACAGGGCTGGCGTGGGCAAGCATGAGGAGGAAGGAGCATGCAGAGGCACTCAGCCACAGCCCGTCCCGGGCTCCAACCTCACAGCAGCTGGTTCTGCCGCACCGAGGAGAGAAACGCGTCTCAGCCCTTTAAACTGTCTCCCGAGCGCCGACCGTCCACATCCCAATATAATGCAGCCACTGGGAACTATAACTCCCATCATGCCATTTTCACTGCTTATGCTCCCCACCGCCTAAGGCATGTCGGGAGTTGTAGTCATCTCTAGGCAATTGCCCTCGGTAAGAGAAGGCCAAAGCTTGGAGTGACTGCCGAGTCTCTCAACGCGAGGTAGGGGGGGGGGGGGCTGGAGGCAGTCTCTAAACTCTCCCTGTCGGCCCAATAGCTCCTTTCTGCCGTGAATTCTGGCTCCCTCTCTGCGAGGCCGCCTCAGGGAAGGGGAAAGAGATTCGGGCGTCGCCGGAAACTGTCCTTAGCTGGCGCTCCTCAGAGGCTGTTTGTGGAGAGCTTCTCCACGCGGCCTGGTCCTTTGCGTTCCACCCACTGGCGACCGCTGATAGCTGAGGAGCGTGGCTGGGGAGGCAGGCGAGGCAGAGCCTCCCCGCCATAGTCCTTCGCCACCCTGTGAGGTGCTCAAGCACACTCAACCCACTCGCTTTGCTAATGTATATACAGGGACGTGCAAGCAGTGACTGGGGAGGCAGAGCCTCCCCACTGTAGTCCTTTGAAAAGCACCACTGCCCTGTGAGGTGCTCAAGCACGCTCAACCCATGCATTTCATTAATGTGTATACAGGGACGTGCGATGGGGGGAGAGGCAGGTGAGGCAGAGCCTCCCCAGCATAGTCCTTCGAAAAGCACCGCCACCCTGTGAGGTACTGAAACACACTCAACCCACACACTTTGCTAATGTATATACAGGGACAGAACTATATAATTGAGATGTGAACTAGCTCTAGGAAATCAGGTATAAACCAGCTCCTGCTATGGGTTCTTTTCCATATCACTACACCTACATGTTTTGAGGAGGAAGAGACCAGATGTAAAGGTTTTTGTTTTTTTAATCAACTGAAGAACCACAGTCTCTTCATTGACAGATTCATTACAGTTCCCTCCTATAAAAACTGATAGTTCCAGCTTTCTGTTAGACCCAAATACTGTATTAAGTTGTTTCAAAAAAATGTACACACACTTCATGTGTTCTAATTCATACATGTTTCACAAAGCTACAACGCTAGAACATCTAAGGGAAGCAATTGAAGAGATGTGTGAAAGCATCCCAGCATGTACTTGGTGGGTGTCTGCAGATCCCTTAGTCAAAGATGGCAGTAGTGTATAGATGCCAAAGGGGAACATTTCGTGCACTTGGTCTAATTAATGAATTAATTAACTAAGGGTGCAATCCTAATCAACTTTCCAGCTCTGGCATAGCTATGCCAGTGGGGTATGTTCTGCATCCTGCAGTCAGGTGGCAATCATGGAGGCATCCTCAAGGTATGGCAAAACTTCCTTGCTTCCTTACCTCAGAGTTGCATTGCACTTACGTCAGTGCCGGAAAGTTGGTTAGGATTGCGGCCTTAGTGGGTCAAGCAATTGTTCAGGATTGCAAGGCACATTAGGTAGGTTCTTCCCTTGGCAAACAGCTAAACACACTGGCATTCAAAATGAAAAGGGCAGTTATACAGCGAAGATGAATCAGAGTCCTCTGCCCCACTCCAAATTCCTGGGTGCCTCCCAGTGTAATTGGGTTATCTGCCTCATGAACTAGACCTGTTTACTGCCCAGTACTATGGAACAGTTGCATTCACAGCAGCAGAGGAGTTGTGTGAGAAGTCTTCATGCAAGTTGTCAGAGGCAGAGTGAAGAAATCCCACAATGATGCTGCCTGTACTTTTAAGACATGTCTAGGCACTGATTCAGAACAAGAGGGAAAGGAGGAGTGCTAAAATTGTTTCATGCAAGACTGTCACGTACTCTCCAGATTTGTCTCCACAGTTGTCCGAAATGAGACTCGGTTAAGAAATTTTGGAGTACCCATCTTCATGTGATGTTTCTGTCTGAATGAGAACTTGCCTCTCTACATCAACACAGAGGTGTTGTCTCATTAGCCACTGCTATGTAACATTTATGGTTCTCCAACTTCCCATTGTCAAAACTTGGCTGGTGTTCTGGTTCTGACTCCAGCTTCACTGTCCCAGGCTTCTGCAGCAGATCTGTGGTTTCCCCTGTTGAACAGTGCAGCTCTTCCAGGGTATCACTACGCATGATCTCTTCTTTGTTATCCTCAAGGGGACAGAGAAAGCAGAAAGGAAAGCCCTTACACCATGGAAGCTTTCTCAGGACAAGAGGCAGCTCATATCTTTGAAAAGAAGCCCTTCTGCTTTGGTGTAGCAAATTTTCCCCAGGATCTGGGTTGCGTACTAACAAGTGGTTGAGCAGCCCACGCTCTTGCAGGGTGCCTGAAAGTAGGAAGAAAAGGGGAATTTAGAAGAACCAAACACTTTTGAAACAGATTGCAGGTGCTCCATGCCTACCTCTTGCAGCAGTTCATCCAACTAGCATAGCCACTTTACATCCTACAAGCACATGTATTCCCATCACCAAGGGGCAGTGGGAAAGCAAAAGAACAATGAGGAAAGCAGCTCTTATGATATGACCATATACTCTTGTCTAACTTTGTGACAATCACCACAGTACCAACTGGTTACAACTGATCAACCTATGTTTAATTTACAGTGGCTGTCACAAAAGAGTTTTCCACTTGCATGTGGGATCCACTGTCACCATGGCAATAAACAAGGATAGGACCTAGTCTTACCTGCAATAGATTATGCTCCTGTGATGATTTAAGAACAATTAACATTGGTAGACCCAGTTATGACAGTAGACACTGGAGCTAAACACAGAGAGGCAAAGCATGCTAAACTCGTTTGAATGGAACATCCTGTGGCTTTCTCCTTACCTGAGACTGTATTCTCTAAGAAGAAGGACAGGAGTCCAGTTATAAAAGAAGGAACCATCAGCACAGAAATGAGGAAGAGATCTACAGGGACAAAACCTGCAAAGAGAGCATTACGGTAATCTTAAAATGCTATAACCTACTGCCTCATGTCATGTACAACAAAAGCTACCTTACTGATCCTATGCAGGATTGGGCTATTCTATGTAGGGCTTATGCAACAGAATCTCAGAGAGTTATTCATTGTATCTAGAATGGATAAAAACATTCTGCAAAACGTTTCTAAGGTGAACTAAATACAATTGTGGTAGAAACCTTGTGTTGATCACACAACATAACCCGGGGGACAGGGTTAATCTTTAGACATTCTAGATACAGAGCACCCTGAAATTAATTATTTCTGTTTAGAATCTCACCACTACCACCCGGTTTGTGTTTCCATAACAACATGTTCAAGGCTTTTGCAACAAAAAATAGAAGTCGCATTAAAATGCTGTACAGCAGCAACAGAAATAAAACCACAGAATTGTAAAACAGAACCATAAAAGCAAGGCCCATGTATGAATGGATTGTAACAGCCAGCGTGGTTTAGTAGTTACAATGATGGGCTAAGACTAAGGAGGCTCAGGTTCAAATCCCCACTTAGCCATGAAGGCATTGGGTGACTGTGACCTGTCACTAGCTCTCAGTCTAACCTACCTCACAGGACTGTGAGGATAAAATGGGGAAAGATCTTGTTTACTGCACTGAGGTCCTTAGATGAAAGGTAGGATAAAAACATTCTTAATAAATAGAAGAATTCAGGAATGCCACGTAATGTTGCAGAGAAGCTTCCCCAAGGCAGCCTCCTTCTTTCGACCAGGTTTCCCTGGCATTGGGTAGCATCAGCAATAAAATAAAAATTTAAACGGTAGTGTCCAGTTGCCCTCTATGGATTAGAGTGCTGACCAATAACAGCAAAGCATGAGCAGACCCTACATGTGATGGAAATGCGAATGCTGCGACGGTGCCTTGGATTAACACGATTCAATCACGCCACAAACAATTATGTCTGACGACAACTGGGAATTGCACCAATTGTGGAAAAAATTCATGAAGGAAGACTTAGATGGTATGGACACATCATGCTCAGTAAAGAAGATTCTGCGGTGAAGACAGCCATGTATCTGGACCCTACTGGTCGGCGACCCCACGATAGACCCAAGAAGCAGTGGATGGATTGCATCAAGGAGGATATGAAATGCATGAACGTCACCCCCGAGGATGCCCTGGGTTGAGCCAAATGGAGACGGACATGCTGAAAAGCAGACCCGCCATAGTGCGGGAACAATGCTAGGAAAGAAGAGGGTGGTGGCAGCAATCAACCATCCCAGTTTGCATCCAGTTTTGGCATGAGATAAGCTGGACATTCTGAGGAAAGGGGTAACTTTAGTCCATCTCTAGGACCCCAATTATTTACAGCAGCAAGAAAGGTTCCCAGTACAGTTCCAGAAATGATTGCTTGCAAAAAAATTTTGTCTGTGAAAATGGCATCTTAGACTGATTATTTATTTCCTATCTTAATTCACCCCTCAGTTTTCAGGCTCCGGTTGTGGTTTTATGATTGTCCTCAAAATGGAAACCATGTTTCAAACTTTCCTCCCCCTCACAGCCCTGATCCCCACTCTTAGTACCTGTGGCCAGAGACCCTGGCGTAGTGAAAAGCCACTTCGGAACCAGCAGTCCCATGAACATGGTGAAACCCACAATGAAGATATTCCTGCCTGAGTCAATGTTTGTGTACTGGAAGTAGGAAATGCCAGTGCCCACGGCCACACTGTATGTCACACCAAGTATTCCTCCTGAGGTGAGCACAAAGGAAACACAAGGATAAGAGGGAAACAAAATTAACTTCAGATAAGGCAAGCAACAATGGGGCAGGGAAGGGAGGGGAGGGACAGGTTGGGTGGTCAGGACCTCCAGTGGGAACTGCTCTGGAGCAATTTATCTGGCCCAAAGCAGGCAGCACTGATTCATCTCTCCAAGATGCATTGTAAAGCAGATGGTAGGATAAAGTGGCCTAAACAGAGGCAGGAAGATTGGGGGGGGGGGGAAGAGAAAGAATTAAAATATTTATTATTACCATGCACTGCCAGAGGAATGGTGGCAAGGAGTCCTGTGAGCCGGGGAGACAGTCCCAACAGTACACATGCCAATGCACTGATCCACACTGAGCGAAATGAAGTAGCCTGAATATAGGAATCAGGACACAATGAGAGATTTCCCTAGAAAACCACAAGCCTACTGGACTGACCTTATGCTCTCCAAAGTACTTCTCCCTCTGCATTCCACAGTGTGAGACAGAGAGGACTACTTTGGGTACTGAAAAAAAAGAAGGGAAATATCTAGATGCAGGACGGACACTTGACTGGAGAATAGACTTCTCAACATACTACATTCTGCATGTGGGAAGACATTCATACATCTAAAGACAGGCCTGGTTTAGGTTCTGTCATCTTCCCCATCCCCTGGATAGAGGGGCAGGGATGGGCAGTGTGCATAAAGCAGCTGTGGGGTTTATCCCTCCCAGTATTGCCTCTACTCTATGGCTTGGCTAAGACAAAGACCTTGCTTTGTCTTCTCTTACTACACTAAGTAACTTCCCCAAGCAGATGCCATCATGGAAGAAAAAGATTGGTTATTGTGCTCTTCAGATTTGCCAACTATTTGGCTTTTAAAAACACTATGGCTTTTTAAACTAACACCATTTCAGTGAAATAGATGCCACAGGAAGAAATGCCAGCTCCTATATCTCCAGAGTCTCAGTAACAAAGAATATCAAGTAGCAAAAGTGGGAAAGACGCTGGCTGAGACCTTGGCAAGCTCCTATCAGTCCTAACCAATGGTCAGTGGTGGGACTCAGTATAAAGCAGTTTCACACAGGGCGCAATCCTAACCCCTTATGTCAGTGCTTTCCAGCACTGACATATGGACAATGCAGCTCTGAGGTAACGGAACAAACATTCCCTTGCTTTGAGGAGGCCTCCATGAGTGACACCCAACTGCAGGATGCAGCACATGTCCCATTGGCATCACTATGCCAGTGCTGGAAAGCACTGACATTAAGGGTTAGGACTGTGCCTACAGTCTATCAAATGCAGATGGATAAGTCAATTTCTGCACCTGGCACTTCCATGCTCACTGTCAATCCCTTGGGAGATTCAATGCCTGCTCTGCACCAATGCAAAGGAATCCCATGGCCCACCATGTTTATACCTGTGTCAGACTGCTGGCGCAAGCATTGGGCATGCTGGACGCTGTTCCGGAAACACTCCCCAGCACAGCTGACAGGAGACTGCCTAGGCCTTCAGCACAGAGCCCTCTGTTGCATGCATGCAGTGGTGGGGGTGAATTCCTTAGTGCCTTGCTGCATAGTAGGTAGCAGCCTACAGAATTCACACTTGCAGTAATACCCATGGCAACACCAATGCCCACTGCATGAGTGCTAAGTACCGGCCAGCCCTGTTCACCTGTGGAAGAGAGAGAAAAATCTGGAAAGTGAGTCCAGCCAATAGTCTAATGGAAGAGCAGGGTCTGGTCAGGCTTCACACTACCTGGGTAAGGCACCTGGAGCCATGGAGATTGCAAAGTGTCATTGGTAAGGGTCAGGTGGTGTGCAGAATGATGCAGCATGTCCCAAGGGGTTGGAATGGGTCTCAGAATCCCACAGGCAAGCCAGATCCCAGAGACCGACAGCAGAACCTACGGGAATGCAAAGTGAATGTGAGAATGTATGTACCTTTCTTCATATTGTTCCTGAATTCATCCACATAATGCCAATTGAACAGAAACCTTTGCACCTTCAAGGGCATTATAATTCCAAACCATAATTATTTAGGTCTTTAAATGATTTAGCACTTTGCTAAACAGGTGCTCTGGCTGTGGGCTATGAAGGGCTACATACATTTGGGGAAGAGGGGAGATTCTCTCCCTGGCTGCTGATCAGCACCAAATTCTATGGTTGTGTCAATAGAATCTTCTGGGGATCTGAAGTTGGAGAGGTACAGTGGAGCTACAAGGAAAGTTCTGTGGCAAACTTGTGAAATGAAGCATAGCATTTACTCCTTGAAGAAAGACTGAGGGGATATCTTCACTACACAAAGTATCAGTTTTATGCCAATTGAATAGATGTCATGGCTTCTCTCTAAAAATCCTAGGAATTATAGTTCAGTGAGGGTGCAGAGAATTCATTGTTAGAGATCCCCACTCTTCCTCCCTCACAGAACTACAGTATACCCTCTTCACCATCCTATGTAAATTGCTTTGAGAACTTTTGGTTGCAAATCAATATATAAATAAAGAGGAAGGGAATAACCATTAAACCAGTATAAATCTGTGGCGTAGAAATGTCCTGGAGCCCCATGTGATAGGAGTAACCAGCCGGACTCTTTCAGGTTTGCTTGATATAGCCATGGGTACAATCAAGTGGAGCTCCAAACTTCATCAGTGGCAGGAGCAGTGATATCAGCGGGAGCACTCAGATATTGCCTTTGAAATTTTTTTCAAAGAACTTTAGCCAAGAAGAAGTACTAGATTCAGCATAAGGCAAAATGAGACATTTACCTTGGGGCACGCTACTGTCTAGGCAAGGGCAGCCTGAGAGGCAGTATGCCACTCAAGTTATATTAAGTCTATTACAGGGATGAGTGGTGGGTGGGGAGGCCGGCAAGGCAGAGCCTCCCCACCAGAGTCCTTCGAAAAGCACCACTGCCACGTGAGGTGTGCAAGCACTCTCAACCCACGTGCAGAGCGTGTGGGTTGCGAGTGCTTGCACACTTCCCACGGTGGTGGTGCTTTTTGAAGGACTCCGGTGGGAAGGCTCTGCCTCACTGGCCTCCCAACCCACCACGCATCCCTGGTCTGTAACTCTATATAGCGCATATCTACCTAGAAGTACGTTCTACTGAACACAATGCAACATCCTTCAGAGTTAACGTGCATAGGGTAGCATTCTAATTTACATGTGTCTGGGGTATGTTTTAGTTCCATTTTTTCAGTTTTCATGTATTTGTTTTAAACTACAGTGTTGCAGTTCACTCAAGAGTTTGGGATGAAATACATGAAAAGTATTATTAATCGCAAAGTAGGAATAAGTGATGGGGAAGTAATACTGTAATGAAGTTTGAAGTCGATTCTTTGTTGCATAGTCTTTGTGAAAAATGGGTGCCATGATGAACACCTGCACTTCACAGTTTTACTACTGACTGGATAAAGCCAGTCATCCCCCTGAAGCTTCCTCACACTACTGAGGGTCAGTTGCAAAGGTAACCAGCCTTTCCATCAGTATAAAGCAAAGCCAACTTTCTCAACTCAGGGCTACCTTTGCAACAGTGCTTTAGAGATATAAGAGAGAAGAGGCAGTAGAGAATGCATAGGTAAGACCAGTGGCTTATTCATTCATACCGAAAACCTGTGCAGAGCTGGCCTACATAATCTTATAGATAGCCCCCTTGCCCGACTCCACTGGCAGAAGGGCAATCGGCAGGAAGCCAGATGCTGGGATAGCAAAACGTTGAGTGATACAAGCCTAAAAAAGACAGAGAATGGGCAATATTCAGTACAGCCACAGAGCACTTGAACAGACAAGTAGACATGCAAAAGCCAAGAGTTACCTTGCTAGAATAGCACAACTCCAAAAGGACTCCCTGCTGAAGTGGAAATGCTCAGAATAGCATTCCCTTTCCCTCAGGCAACCTAGGGTTCTTTTCCCATCCCATGTCATGCTAAGAAATGATCAGAGGTGTGTTGTGTTTTTTTGTATTTCCCAACCCAGGACTAATATCAAGGCAGAAATGAATATAAAAGACTGAGTTTGACCTTGGAATCTAAAACACATACTGTGAAACTGCACATCTCAGTACTGTACTTGAACTTAAAAAAAATATTAACTATTGGCAAACATTTCAGGTTGTGGTTAAGTGTCATAAGAAACTCAAAGCTTTAATGCTTCCAAATAGTTGTTGGATTCAGACCCTTTTCCCATGTTTGAATTAGAATCCGACAATTTTCAATGCAACAAATTAATTGGTATTTGCATGTTTTTCGTGCCTGCATTATGATATCCCACTCCCTACAGTGTCCCCTATGGGGGAAGTTGAAGAGAAGCGAAGTGAAGTAGCTGGAGCTCTTCACCCAACCATTGCTATAGAACATCCATTTTCAACCACTGTACCATGGCTCACTGGTGTGCCACGAAAGGTCTGCAGGTGTGCTGCAGGAATGTGGGGTAGGGTCATTTATTAGTAGGGCCATTAGGGGATGTGAGCCCCCACCAACAGCATGGTGTGCCTTGTCAATTGTCAAGAGACTGATGGTGTGCCTTGACAATTTTAGTACTTTGTCAGTGTGCCACAAGATAAAAAAGATTGAAAATCACTGCTATAGAACATCATTCCTTACTATACACTATCCCCAAATTAGAAATTGCTGGGAAAGATGCTTAAGCTGTTAGTTGGTCTTTTGAAGAGAACTAGCAGCAGTAAGAGTTTTGAGGAACATACAGCAGGGCTACCCCCCAGTTTTCAGAGCAGAGAAGAGCAGCAGGCTTGTATGCGGAAAGTCCAATGACGGAGAGGCTTGGGGCCAGGACCATGGGCCCACAATGACAGGCAATCCAACCACAGGCACCTGACATCCCCAATGCAACCTGCACTAGAGCTGAGATCAGTACAGCACCGGAGACCTGGGGGAAAGAGAGAAACAGTATGAAATAACATCAGAAGCACTATACCTATCTCTGCAGGGTTACTAGGCCTACCCTCCATATTTCATGTAGCAATTGATAGGCACAGGCAAAGCTGGAGGTGAGGGGAGGCCTGTGAGTAGGACTGGTGGATGTTGGCAAAGCTTGCAGGGGAAGAGTCCAGCAATTTCCTTATCTTTTCAGCACAGTATAATGGCAAGTGCCTTTGCCATGCTCCATGATGGCAACAGTATGTTCCAGGTTCTCATGACTTGTGTCACTACCATCCAGTACTGGATTTTCAAAAGAACCCAAGACCCTGACTCAGTGCTTGCATTATGGGGGGTGGGGAGTAGGGGGTTCTTAATAAAATACACAACTCCCCACCTCTAGTTTTTGTCCAGTCATTCTCCTCATAGCTTTCTTTCAAAAGAGTAGCTAAGGGGGGGCAGATCTTCCTAGTGCTCAAGCACTGCCCTGCATCCCCTTGGTATTTGCCCATCTTCTCAACCAGCCTGTTCATGATGAGATGAACAGATCAGAGTTACTGACCTCCCGGAGTGACCAATCCCAGTTACTTGTGTTTTCACAATTTGGACCAGCGCATACATCAGGAGGCTCAGTGCCTGGATTAATGAAAAGTTCAGACAAATGTGAGTTAAATAGATACTCAAAGAAAATGGGAGTCTAGACATTTTTGCCCAGTGATAACACATTTTTCCCAATGGCTGACTATTTGGAGGTGGGTGAGCCAAGGTAGGCCATAACTCACTATTTCCTTTTGATTGACGACTGAGATTCATATGTTGTGTCAGTACCATGGCTGGGATAAGAAACTCAAAAGACGGTGCTTGAACCAGTGGCAATCTGTAGAGATAAAGCAGAGACCATACTGAAAGAAGTGGAAGGATTGCTGGGGCAGCCTAAGTATGCTGTAGAGAAAACAGGTTCAAATCCCACCACAGCCATGAAGCACTGCGTGATCTCAAGCCAGTTAGTACCAGCCTAATGTACCTAACAGGGTCATTGTGATGATAAAATGAGAGAACCTAGTAAATAGCTTGAGCTTCTTGGCAGAAAGGTGGGATTAAAATGTCATCAATCAGGAGCTACTAACCAGATACAAAGTAGAATTAGGCATTCAGAATTCCAAGTACCCAGTCTCTGCTTCTAAGAATATGAGGCTAAACTGAACCAATTCCCTGGTAAATAAGAATGAATCTGCAGGCAAGGCTGTGATATTCTGATGGATGAAAGATTGCCCAGAATCAGCTTACCTTGTACCCAATCCACACTGTAAGGCTGTAGAGATCCCACAGGCAAAGAGGTTGCGTGCCAGAAGTCCATTCCAACACTGAGGACCTTTCAGCTCCTCATGCGGGAGGGTGGCAAAGAAGAGAAAGTGAAAGATGCAGAGAAAGGAGACTTGGACCAGGAGATGCTGGGGAGAAGGAGCAAGAGGTCGGTTTCAGCTCTGGCCTGGAACAGCACCACTACACACAGTAGCTGGATCCCTGCCCAGAAGTTGGCATGACACTCCCAGATCTGATGATGCCTCAAGCCCAATCTCATAGCCACAATCAGATGAAGAGATACTGGCTATACTGACACCCATTCCTATATGTAAACTCATTGAGACCCACAGTCCCATTCCTGCTGATGTACATTAAAATGCAGCCCCTCAATTTTAATTCTTGTTTATTCTCACCGGACTGACAGCCCCCTAACTTCAACCAGTTACCACCAGGTTAGGATTAATGCCAAGCAGCCACGGCTATGGAATCACAACTCTGCATTGCCCTGGCCTCATCAGTAGCAACAATAATCTGTTTGTCGCTGCACTGCCCTTTATTGCAAGTCAGCCCCCTTTGCAGGCCATGATTCTTTTAAACTGCTGGCCATCTCCCAGGACCCAACTCACCTGCAAGGCCAACAAGCAACTCAGGGGCCAAGGAATCCGTTTGTGCCTTGTGTGAGTAGAGGGAATGATGCTTGGGAAAGTGGAGTTGGTCCCGTTCATATTGCCTCTTCTTTTAACTCTTGTGTTGTGCTCCTACCTGAAAAGCAGCCAAGCAACACAAAATTGCTCTGGTTCCTCCCCTTTTCTTTCCTCCCTTCACTGACCATACATGGTTGAACTTCCACCTTTGGCCCTTCCAAGCCACAATTGCTCAGCCCGTTAGCCATTAACTTGGCTTGCCCAATAACCAACCTTTTTATGGGAAGGGGAAAAAAGCATGACTGAATGCGGGTGAAACCAGAGTGGGCTGGCTCTATCCACAGCACCACTATGGTACCAAATTTAACCTATTGGGCAATAGCAGTAGCTGGATTAGACCAGTGGATTTCACCTAGCTCTAAAGAAAAAACAAACAATATTTCCACTGCTTGTCTTTGGGGCCGAGCTCAAAATAAAGATAAAAGGAAGCTATCTGGGGGGAAAAGAGCCTAGATTAGAACCCATTTAATACTGAACAGGTTTTCACCAGGTGTTTGCTTTATTCTTCTACTCTGGGCACTGGTGGTTGTGAGGTTCAAAAGATGGGTAGTAGTTGGCATGCCATACTTTCTGCAGTCTTTAAGGGCCACTCACAGATTACACAAAAGCAAACCCAGGTTTGCCACTGAGTGTGTACTAGCTGAACAGACCACTATACCCAAACAGCTATAGCTGATCAGACTGCTATATAGGGCTCCCAGATGAGTGCACCTGTAAAATTCACATGCTTTTTTTTCTTACTCATGTTCCATTTTTATGTATATACTTACAGTTGTAATATGCAAAGTAACCCTAACATTCCTTCCACGGCAAAGCCCCTCACTAAAGCAGTAAGGGCCAGGAGTAAATTTGCGTTTACTGTACTCTCACACCTATTTCCAGCACCTGCAATCCCTCAAGCCAATGGATTGAGGCTGGAATCCTATATGCACTTCTCTGAGAGTAAATTCCATTGAAAACGTCTCAGTAGACGTGAATAGGATTATGCTGTAAATCAGTCAGCCCTGCCAGATTCCTACATCAGATTTCAAGGAAGATGTCAACAAGCTGGGTGGATCCAGAAGAAAATTATAAAGTCGATAAAGGGTCTTTAATGCTTATTCCATGATAGAAGACTGAAGGAGACGTTGTGTTTGGCCAAGAGGGCTGAACTGACGTTTTTCAATGGTGAAAACAACTGAAGACAGAAGATGTTGGATGGTTCATCCTATCGTTGAGACCAGATCAAAAGCAATCATTTCAAACTATAGGCAGGTAAATTATGAAGAATGTCTTAGTTGCTAGAGGAGCTCCTAACAAGGAATGTTAAAAACACCTTTCTTCAATGGTTTTCAAACACTTTAGATAAGTATCTGGTACAAAGATTTAAATATTGCATTACTTGCTTCATGATAGCAGAGAGGATTTGACAAGATGATCAAATGGGACCTAACAATTATGGGATCCATTGACTCCATCATTGTTCACCCTTCCAGTCTGTACAAGCCCACTTTAAAATTCCCTGGCTAAACAATTACACACAGCAAAAAACAAAAAAACAAACAAAAAAAACAAACAAAAAAAACCTTGCTCATTTACCCATTTCCTGTAATTGCAGTGTGAGATCCTTTCCCTACACCAGCTTGAACTCCTTTGCTGTAGCATTTATACCCAACTCCATCTATCTGAGAACCACTGTGCACAGAATCTATTGTACATAGCAATCCCCAGAGGGGATGTTAAGCACATTGGTCAAAGAGCAAAAGCATTCCAGTGCTTCTCTGGGGATCAAAATACCCTCACCACAATAGAGACCACAGCTCTCTCCCTTTGTTGCTGGCTTATGCCAATTCAGTTTAGGCATCCAGTAAACATAAGATAGTGCTCCAGTAAAGGAGAGCAACATCACCACCATCTCCAGCCCTAGAAAACAAAGATATATTCTCTTTGCTGCTAGCCCCATTGACATAGCACAGAACTAGCATGAGGAGGAGAAAGGGCTGCCAGGATCAATCTCACTTTGCAGCCAGTACTACCAACAGGTCTACTAGATGCTACACTGCAAAGTGTAGGACGCTGCAACTGAGAAGTAGACAACCTTTATTCAGAACATAAGAACAGCCCCACTGGATCAGGCCATAGGCCCATCTAGTCCAGCTTCCTGTATCTCACAGCGGCCCACCAAATGCCCCAGGGAGCACACCAGATAACAAGAGACCTCATCCTGGTGCCCTCCCCTACATCTGGCATTCTGACTTAACCCATTTCTAAAATCAGGAGGTTGCGCATACACATCATGGCTTGTACCCCATAATGGATTTTTCCTCCAGAAACTTGTCCAATCCCCTTTTAAAGGCGCCTAGGCTAGACGCCAGCACCACATCCTGTGGCAAGGAGTTCCACAGACCGACCACACGCTGAGTAAAGAAATATTTTCTTTTGTCTGTCCTAACCCGCCCAACACTCAATTTTAGTGGATGTCCCCTGGTTCTGGTATTATGTGAGAGTGTAAAGAGCATCTCCCTATCCACTCTGTCCATTCCCTGCATAATTTTATATGTCTCAATCATGTCCCCCCTCAAGCATCTCTTTTCTAGGCTGAAGAGGCCCAAACGCCGTAGCCTTTCCTCATAAGGAAGGTGCCCCAGCCCCGTAATCATCTTAGTCGCTCTCTTTTGCACCTTTTCCATTTCCACTATGTCTTTTTTGAGATGCGGCAACCAGAACTGGACACAATACTCCAGGTGTGGCCTTACCATAGATTTGTACAACGGCATTATAATACTAGCCGTTTTGTTCTCAATACCCTTCCTAATGATGCCAAGCATAGAATTGGCCTTCTTCACTGCCGCCGCACATTGGGTCGACACTTTCATCGACCTGTCAGCATTGGCTTCCGTTCCTATGCAGCATGTAACCATAAAGGTGCTTGCATTTGGAGAAACAAATCTATTTGTAACAATAGCAAAGCATCATGAACTCTTTATCCAGGGCACATCCACTTCTCCAAAGGCTTTTATTAAAAGAGTCTAAGCCAGAACTGTTATACATTTTGACTTCCAGTAGGGGGTGAATAAGGCTGCATTTGTGGACAGAAATGAGTGCTAGTAGATGAGTATATGGGGCTGATGAGGCATTCAAAGTGTGTGAGATAAAAAAGGGGGGGGAGTATCAACAGCTGCATACGCTGGACAAGAAATTACAGTGCTTAAACACACACCACAAGCAGCCAAATTGTAGAAGGTGGCATGGATTACTCACCAGGAAAAACAAGGCAGTGCAGAATTCAGTTTAGAATGTAATTTGCATGTTTTTTAAAAAAAATTTAGAAAATTGAAAGTCACCTTGTGATTTTTGCAGAAATTTCAAAATGAGCTAAGTACCAGATGCAGTCTGAAGGCCAAAAGTTGCCTTGGGCAAGGCAAAGAGACCATCTACAGTTCTTCACGGCAGCTTTTATTCCCAATTCACATCTCTCACCCCTCTCCAAAGTTCCAAATTCCATAAAATCTGTCTGTTTTACAAACTAGAGTCTATTCCTGTGAAACTGCAATATGTGTTGGGGGGGATGAATCTGCAGTTTCACAGCAATAAACTGCAAATTCACCCACCCACACCCGAACACAGTATGTAGAAGTGATGTTTGGCACTGGGCCTTAGTGCAGAAACAGGTAGCAAGACAGAACCACAACAACAAATACCTTTATTAGAAGAGATCCCATCTACAAGAAATAGTGAAAAAACTACAGCAAAAAAATGCTGGCAAGAATTTAGGGTAGAAAGTGACCGCTATCCCTCCCTCCTTCCCCACCCCAAATACTAAGGGGACAGTCAAGTACTCACAAACTAAGGGCAGGGGCACCAAACTAACTGTATGTGATGAACCCTGAGCCTTTCCTCACAATTGGCACTCACTCCTTTCTAACACTAGGACTGCAGAAAAATGCAGGCTGCATGGCTCTTAGAATTGTGCACCCACATAGGAAGCAAGTTAGATCCTCTGCCCTGGGGAAGCAAATAGGATAGGCTTAGGACAACAAGAGTGAGTTCACAAAATATGTTCATTGTGTGGTAAATTCAGGTGGCACTTGAGAGCCTAATTGTGTAGAATTGCTGGCATTTGTCACCGTGGTAGCGCAAAGATCATTGCTCCCTACTACCTCAGGCAAAATTGCACAAGATGAGCTAAGCTAAGTGATAGTTCATAGTGCCTCATGGTAATAGCCACAGTGTGTGAATATACCCTTAATTTTATTTACTGAGGAAAGGCTCAACCTGGTCTCCCTGGCACACTGGCTCAGCTAAAGTGGAAAAATGCAGCAATAGACCCAGCCCTCTCTATTTCAGTCTTCATTCTACCCCTTCCCTAAGATGGGATGCCTCCTTTGATCACATTCCTTGTGGCCCTTATGTGTAGCTGCTAACAAGAGGACAGGGAGACACTGGAAAATCATACCGGAGAGAGAGAGACAGAGCTGACATCCACTAGCATTAGAATACAAGTCAATAAGCATCTACCCTCCGCTCCCAGTCTTTCCTGTTTTACACTCTTCAAGCACCCACAGCATTTCCCATTGATGTGCCCCATCCCAACCCTCTAGCTTAAGTTATGCCCCTCCCCACTCCCTCCCTCCCTCCAACTCTAGCTAGGGAACATAAAGGCCTTGATCCTTCCAAGCTCTAAGGCGGTCTGTGAGGGGCACTGCTGAAGTACCAGAAATTCAGGCCAGTCTTTGCTGTTCAGGGACACAGGAGAGTGCCAAGCCCAGTGCAAGCAGCTGGTGCAGCGGACAAGTCCAGAGATGGCTGGCTGTGGAGTGGGCTGAGTGTGGGCCGTGTGGTTGGCTGCCACACAAGTGCTGGATTGACTGCACTGTGGACAAGGTGAGATATTGGTGGGGGCTGGTGGTGGATAAGACAAAGCAGTAAGCACACTGCCCCATAGGTAGAGTGCTGTGGCCATGACACCATTGCTTCCTGGATGCTGCTGTTCATCTTGCAAGGTTCTGTTCTCCACTCCTGGGCACAGAGAATTGTTAGGTAGCACCATGCCACGATCCAGTTGTCGAACCGGAGAGGGGAGAGGCAGGCAAAGAGACAGGGAAGCCCTAGTGGCCAATTCAGTAGCACCAGCTCTCTTCACATGTACTGTGTGATGCACCACAGCTGCAGAAGCAAGGACAGCTGCAATGCCCGTCAGGTACACCACACCAAGAATGCAAGTCAGCTGTGGAAAGAAAAAAGGAACATAGAGTATGCACTGTGCCTAAAGAGTTCTCCTCACCTGGGATACCCCAGCTGAAACCAGGCCCATACACAAACAAGAACCCCACCTGAACACTCTTTTCCCTTCCAAATATGCAAGTGTGGTTTTCCTATTACATGAGGACAAAGAAATGCATTTCATCCACATTCCATCATCATTTGGAGAGGCTAAGTTAGCCGCTCCTGGAGAACAGGACCTTCTAAGGCTGGTAACTTAATTGCGGAAAGGATTTGTTTTCCATAGCTTTGTGGCTGGATAACACACTGCTAGGCTCTCTAATACTTTTTCTTAACCATGCTGCAGTGGGTCTAATTTCATATGTTTCAGTTAGTTTTGTGTGTGCAATTAAATTACTTTCAGGGCCTTGAGGGTGAAAAGAAACTAAAATAATGAAATCAAATGTTATATTTTATCAGGCAACAGTATAGGCATATAAACATTCAGCAGCCTAACAGACTGCATCTGTTAATAGTCAGTCACACAGTGCTACTAAAAGGCAATTCAACTGCCTTTCCCCAACATTTTTTCCCACTCCCAGAATAACTTTTCCCTACTCCCTCTCTTTTCCCTGACTGGTGTCAACTCCTCAGAGTGGGCTTCAAACCAGTCTGCCGCCTTGTTGGTCTTCTTGCCGAATATGGACAAGGCGGTGTTGTAAACGGTATTCTTGAAATGTTCCCATCTGTTGGATGCGTTTGCGTCGGCCGGGCCTGGAAGAGATTCCTCAAGCGCTTGTGCAAATTCCTCCACTTTTCTCTGATCCCGGGTCTTGCTGGTATCAATGCGAGGTCTTCCTTCCTTTTTCGTGTGATACAGTCGCTTTGTTTGCAGTTTCACTCTGCTGCACACCAGGGAGTGGTCAGTGTCGCAGGCAGCACCATGATAACTGCGTGTGATCTTGATGCTGGGAAGGCTGGAGCGTCTGGTGAGGATCAGGTCGAGCTGGTGCCAGTGCTTTGATCTTGGATGTCTCCAAGAGACTCTATGTTGGGGCTTTGTGTTGAAGAACGTGTTGCTGACACAGAGACCGTGATGACAGCAAAACTCTAGCAGGCGTTGGCCATTTTCGTTCATCCTCCCAGTGCCAAACTGACCTAAGCAAGTGGGCCATGAACTGTTATCAGCACCAACTCTAGCATTGAAATCGCCGAGGATGAACAATGGCTCTTTTACAGGGATTTTCTTGACAGTGGTGGCCAGGTCATCATAGAATTTGTCTTTGGCTTCTACTGGAGACGACAGAGTCGGTGCATAAGCACTGATGAGAGTGATAGGTCCTGCAGATGACTGGAGCTGCAGGGACAAAATTCTTTCACTTCCCACAGTAGGTGGGATGATGGATTTCAGCAGGGTATTTCTGACCGCAAAGCCAACGCCATGTTCCCTGGTTTCGTTTGGTGGTTTTCCCTGCCAGAAAAAAAGGAGGAGGAGAGGAGAGCTCAAGCAGCATACAAGGCCTGTCCCAGTGAGCGCAACCTGCAGGTCCTCCGAACTGCTCGCAGCAAAGTCCAACAGACTGCCAGGAGATGTGCTAACGACTACTGGCTCCAGCTCTGTTCCGAGATACAGATAGCAGCTGACACGGGCAACATCAAGGGGATGTATGATGGTATCAAGCAGGCCCTAGGTCCAACACAGAAGAAAATTGCCCCTCTGAAGTCTGCCACAGGCGAGGTCATCCAGGATCGGGCGCAGCAGATGGAACGCTGGGTGCAGCACTACTCTGAGCTATATTCCAGAGAAAATGTAGTCACCGAAGAAGCACTGAACAACATTGAGTGCCTGCCTGTGCTGGAAGAGCTTGACAGTGAACCAACCCTAGAAGAACTTCACGTGGCCCTGGACTCCCTTGCCTTTGGCAAGGCACCTGGAAAAGACAGCATCCCTGCTGAAGTCCTAAAATGCTGCAAAGAGATCATCGTCACTGAGCTGCATGAAATCCTCTGTCTCTGCTGGAGAGAAGGTGGAGTACCTCAAGACATGAGGGATGCAAACATCATCACGCTGTACAAGAACAAAGGTGACAGGGGTGACTGCAACAACTACCGCGGCATCTCTCTCCTTAGCGTTGTAGGAAAGCTGTTTGCCCGAGTTGTACTAAAGAGGCTCCAGGTACTTGCAGAGAGCGTCTATCCAGAATCGCAGTGTGGATTCCGAGCCAACAGGTCCACCACTGATATGGTATTCTCCCTTAGACAACTGCAGGAGAAATGCAGGGAACAACGACAGCCACTCTTTATAGCCTTCATAGATCTCACAAAGGCTTTCGACCTGGTCAGCAGAGACGGCCTCTTCAAGATTCTCCCCAAGATTGGATGTCCACCCAGGCTCCTCAGCATCATCAGATCTTTCCACAAGGACATGAAGGGCACTGTTGTCTTCGATGGCTCCACATCAGACCCTTTTGACATCCGAAGCGGAGTGAAGCAGGGCTGTGTTCTTGCACCAACCTTGTTTGGGATTTTCTTCGCTGTCCTGCTGAAGCAGGCCTTTGGAACTGCAACAGAAGGCATCTATCTCCGGACCAGATCAGACGGAAAGCTCTTCAACCTCTCCAGACTGAGAGCAAAATCCAAAGTCCAGCTGAAATGTCTGCGTGACTTCCTCTTTGCCGACGATGCAGCTGTCACTACCCACTCTGCCAAAGATCTCCAGCAGCTCATGGATCGTTTTAGCAAGGCCTGCCAAGATTTTGGACTGACAATCAGCCTGAAGAAAACACAGGTCATGGTTCAGGATGTGGACTCACCTCCCTGCATTACAATCTCTGAGCATGAACTGGAGGTTGTCCATGACTTTGTGTACCTTGGCTCAACGATCTCCGACACTCATTCTCTCGATACCGAGCTAAACAAGCGCATCGGTAAAGCAGCTACCACGTTTTCCAGACTCACAAAGAGAGTCTGGTCCAACAAGAAGCTGACGGAACATACCAAGATCCAGGTCTACAGAGCTTGCGTCCTGAGTACACTTCTGTACTGCAGCGAGTCATGGACTCTTCACTCACAACAGGAGAGGAAACTGAGCGCTTTCCACATGCGCTGCCTCCGACGCATCCTCGGCATCACCTGGCAGGACAAAGTTCCAAACAACACAGTCCTGGAACGTGCTGGAATCCCTAGCATGTATTCACTGCTGAAACAGAGACGCCTGCGTTGGCTTGGTCATGTCGTGAGAATGGATGATGGCCGGATCCCAAAGGATCTCCTCTATGGAGAACTCGTGCAAGGAAAGCGCCCTACAGGCAGACCACAGCTGCGATACAAGGACATCTGCAAGAGGGATCTGAAGGCCTTAGGGATGGACCTCAACAAGTGGGAAACCCTGGCCTCTGAGCGGCCCGCTTGGAGGCAGGCTGTGCAGCATGGCCTTTCCCAGTTTGAAGAGACACTTTGCCAACAGTCTGAGGCTAAGAGGCAAAGAAGGAAGGCCCATAGCCAGGGAGACAGACCAGGGACAGACTGCACTTGCTCCCGGTGTGGAAGGGATTGTCACTCCCGGATTGGCCTTTTCAGCCACACTAGTCGCTGTGCCAGAACCACCATTCAGAGCGCGATACCATAGTCTTTCGAGACTGAAGGTTGCCATACTCCCTCTCTTTTCCCTACTCCCTTTCCTCACTCTGGGCCTAGCCTGTTGAATCTCACCTTGGCCACCTGCTGGTAGAATTGACCCACTGCCTGCTGCCACAATGTTTTCTCCATTAAGACACACAGGTCAGTGTAGGTAAACCAGCCACGTTGGATGCCCTGCTTCTCGGCTACGCTGCAAGCAGAAAGAGAAATAGAACTTAAAACCTCTGCCCCAAGGGGATTCCATCACAGACCCTGTATCCCAGCAACATCTACCACAAGCAGGAACCATTTCTATTCTGTCTAAGTGACAGAAATACTCAGAGACTTTTTGTTTCCCCTGTTCCAGAAGTGGCACATAGTTAGCTCCAGAGCTCATCAGGAAGGCAACTAATCCCATCAATTCAAAGTGGCAGGCCATAAAGCATACCCACCCACCCCACAGATATAAAATCCAGCAGTTGGGTTCTTTCCACAAGTTTAAAAAAAATTTTATTTAGGCTTTCAAAGTCAAATGGTTCATGTGGCTATGGTTGCCAATTGTGGACCTAGAAAGATGATCTTTTAGGAACCCAGCACAGATGCCTGTTACTGCTGTATGCTACACTACATACATGGGAGACAGCAGGCAGATGGACCTGCTGCACACACCAAAGCTATGTAAAGATTGGTGGCTTCATCAGGGTTCCCAGATACAATCAAGCTGTGGATCTGGCAGTTCTCTTCCAAGTAAGGCATGCAAGTAAGCAATCCCTGGCCATACTCAGCTGAGCCAGGGTGGACAGCAGTCGTCCCACATCCCCAGAAAGGACAGAGGGGCCAAAGGATTTTCTCTGTGCCAGGCTATAGAATGACATCATTTAGAAGAAACAAGAACACCTACCGTCCCTCCAGCCAGCTGAGCACTTCAAAAAGTTCCTTTGGGTCTGTATAAAGGCTCCAGTCCTGTGGAAGGAGTGATAACATCAGTGAACCAGAACAACCTTCCCATCCCCTCATTTGCCAAAAATGCAAGGCTCATAGTTAAATAGTATATAGAAAATATGAGATTTCCTGCTGGGAGAAAAGGAACAGTCAACCATTCAAGTCACCATACTGCCATATTAAACAGAAAGAAACCTTTCCAGCTTCTAAAAGAGCAGTCAGGACAAGCCAGGGTTATCTAGTTAGCCATCTCTAGTTTCATTCACTTAAGCCTCCAATCTGACAACATTTCAACAATATTCAGGGACATCTCACTTCTGGAATGCCATTTGCAAACTAGCATCATTCAGGTACCAATTTAAACCTATTCTTTTCATCAAGACTTTGAAGAGGATTTGGTCTGCTGTGATTGTGTTTGTAGAGAATGCTGGTGGCTATATCTCATTTTTATAATTGTAGTAACAGCTTTTAAACATATTTATTGTTGTGAACCACTTTCTAGGATGTTAAAGAAGCAAGGGTGTAAACCTGCAATCTCTCTATTCAATCTGGTTAACCATAGCAGCGAAGACCCTTGCAAACTTTACCATATCTATAAGCTCACATCCTGTCACAAGCAGCTACTAAACACAGGAGACCCTTCTGGGTTTGCCCAACCTTCAACTCTTACAGCTACCCAATTCCTTCCATATGCCACTTCCAATAAAGCACTCAGTTGCCTTTGTTCCCTCGGGAGACTAGAATAAACAGCACAGTCAATGAACCAATATGGATGAAATTCAGTAGGCAAGCTTTAAGGTTTCCTAGTTTCGTGGGCCTTTAGCATAAGGATGCAGAAAGCTGGTCAAGTCTGAAGGTGAATTTGAGGGAGAGGGCAGGGGAAGGGGAACCCCAGCCTGGGGCAAGGAGATATATCTGAAATCACCTCCCACTGCTGCCACCCTTGAGGGGAGAGCACTTGCCTCCTTCAAAGAGTGGATGCATGCCTCCCCACCGCCTCCACGTCAGCGGAAGGAAGAAGATTACAGTGGTGGTGGCCGCCACCTAAGTTACCTACTGCTTCCTCCTCTGTAAGCAGCCCTCTTAGCGTACCCACTACCTGCTGCTACTACCTTGTCCTCAACCACACAATTACACTCAGTAATGCTTAGAGCATGTGCGGTGATGCTGGGGACAGATAAATATTTGTAAGCCAAGTAAGCCGAGATGATATTTGTGGACCACTACAGAAGCCTTACAATGGCACTGAGGAAATTCCTCTCCAGTGTGTTCATGGTCTGCACATCCACCTTGCCTGCAGCACCCCATTCATCGTTGAAGACCTCCTCCTCTTCCCCTTCATCATATAGATACTTGCTGGCAACCATCTGAAAAAAAACAAGAAGGGGTACATTAAAGTGGCACATATTGAAATGCTAAGGAGAGGTGGTGGTACCCCTTCATTGTTTCAGGGATGGGGCAAAAATAGAGGCCAGTCCTCACAGCTTCCAAGGATGGAGAAAACTTCATCTTCAACTTCAGGATGACCATGTATCAGCCCTAGAAAAGGGAGTGGTGGGAAAAATCTACAATAAAGCTTGTATACACAGAGTGAAGAATTCCACAATGTCTGTTTAAACAGGTTACAGAAGGGACACTCATTCTCAAAAGGGTGATTATCTGCAATTAGAGAAGTCCACCAGCAGAACTGCAGCTAGAAAAAAACAAGAAGGTGGTGGCATAGAATCTATGGCAGGCAACCAAAGAAGCCCACAGATTAAGTTATTGGAGAGGGAGGAAAAGATAACATTTAGTCTTCATATAGCACTTTAGTGTGTTCAAAACACTACACATACATTATGTCAATAATATTTACAACCTCCAGACCTCAGTACAGTATTATCTCCACACTTCCGATGGAAAGCTGAGGCTGAGAAATGGATGGCTCACCTCAAAACCACAGAGTTCAAGGTGAAGCAAAATCTGACTGGTGCTATGGGGTCAAGACAGGCAGGAAATCTCCTCTGACGCAAAGGTTTTTATTATTTTTTAATGTTATTTTTTTAACTGCAAAATACAGTTGATGGCATAGTACAATAAACATAAATCTGGGCTTCTTGTTTCTCATTCACTGCCTTTCCTGCCCAATCCCAACCGAGCTGCTTACCATGGAAATCAAGAATAGGTCAGAGGACGAAATCTGCTGCAGGTATTCAGGATTACGGTGCCGAAGCCTCTCAATGTAAACCAGAGCCAACATCATGGAGCAGGGGGAGATGCAAGCCTCCCTGAGAAAGAGGGTAGAAACATCAACTTAAATATTTCATCACCTCAGTTACACTCATTTCAAAAGCATTTGGTGACTTGCAAATCCCATTCTTACAGCTTTAGCCCTTCCTTGGATGCATTGTTTAAGCAGAAAAACCATCTTTAAATGTTCACATGTTCTATGTAAATTATTCTGCAAACCCCCCCCCCCCAACTTCATCTGCATTCAAATCTTCTTCAGCCTCATAAAAAGGGGGTAATGGAACATGCATGAAAAGACTTGGAAGTAATAATGAGAATGGCCAGTACAGCACTATTAAAGTGCTTCTGCAGCAAATATGGAAAATGAACTTTGCAAGGGAACACATCTGCCCTACTCCTGGAATTTTATTCACACCAGTTCATTTTGCAATGATCTTTCATTGAAGATAGAATCAGGAGCTAGTGGGGTTCATACTTACTCTCTGATCTGTTACTAACATCCTCAACATTCCATTTTCCATTTCTTTCATGAAGAAATTGCTACCTTATCAAAAAATCTCCCCCAATTATCCTAGACAACTGCCTTGAAAAGTCCCTTTCTCCACCCATTCTCTCCCGTCCTCCTCAGCAACTAGAGAGTTTTTTCCCTTTGGGGGAAAAAAAGTAAAATTGATTTTGGGCAAGTATATTCATTCATCATAAATTTCACTCTAACTTAGAAATTATTTTTGCAAGATTGGAAACAGCCAATTACTTCATGATTCTCAAAGTTCTGCTCCAACTACTCAGACGTTTCAACTCTTTTTTTAAAATGCTGATTTTTCACAATTACATCAGATTATTGGTACGTGTATATACATATTGTATATGCCTTCCTTCCACCAAGAATGGTCCTAAAGGTGCTATTTGTGTGCACAAGCACACAAATTTAAGCAATTATTTCATCACAAAAATGAGAAGCATGCAAGACTACAATCTCACGAAAAGGAAGCATGATGCACTTGTGGGACATGTGCAACAATTTGCACTGGAAAAAAGAATATGAGGAGCAGAAAAATAATACCAAAGAGCCATACCGGGAGACGTGAGATACATATTTTTTCTGGAGCCTGCGAATGGGACTGGGAGCAGCTTTCTGGAGTAGTTCAACAGCAATATCTAGAAAGGAGAAAGAAGAAGGATTCAATACTGTGTACAGAGCTTCTTGTCCCTCCAGCCATGTGGATATTCTCATGCAAGCACCCACTCACTGTAACATGGAAACCTATATCCCTTTAAGGAGACAAGGCTTACTTCCTATGCAGCATATCTGAAAAAGGAAGATGCTTAGGAATGGAAAACATGAGGTTAAAGCAGGAGCCTTGAAAGCCACAGAAGTAACTGCACCTCCAAAAATCAGCGTATGCCACCCTCAACTCCTTAAAAGAAAGATGTGATGCAAGTTCAATTATAGATTAAGTAGGGGCCTAAAGGCACCACTATAGCCTGCCTGTGAACAAAGAAAGAGGGAGGTAAGGCAACGCCTAGGCTAGGACAAAATTCCTCCTTTCTTTGTCAATCTCAGCAACAGTGATATATGTAGCTTCTCAGAGGACAGATCTACTGCCATAGATGGAGGAAGGTAAAGCAATGATAGGTTCTACTGCCCACTATGCCAAGCAGAAGCAACTCAGGCTCAAACTGGAACCGGGTTCACTTTGCTTTTCTCCCTCAAAACTAGATGAAATGGTTTGGCTGGTTAGAACACACAGGTCTGTGAAATTCATCTCTATTCCTTACTGGCTTTAAGGCCTTGCTGACTTTTTAGAATTTCCAAGCCCAGACCCTGAGAGGGTGACTGTATTTGTTGGGTCTTCAAGCAAAACTTTCACAAAGTAAGGCTTTTCTCAGCATTACAATGAAGGGAAGAGCTGTTCAGCAGTCCTGTCAAGTTTGAAGCAGATAATTCAATGCCTTTGGTTCTCTGAACCACAATCTTGCAGCTGCCAATGCTTCTTTGTCAGCAGGATTGTTACCTTTTTCATGGACCTGCTCTTCTGCCTTTAACAACTGACAGGAAGAATTTAAGTAGCTAAAACTTTCCCTATTACTTTGACTTCCACTGCCCACTTAATTCTTTGTATCAAGGCACCAGAGCAGAGAGATAAAAAGAAGGTGGCAATTGCCTGCCTGAATCTCATAGCCATTTGCAAGTGCAGGACCTATGTAAGGCTTCTACAGTTTTAAAAGATGTGTGACAGACAAGAAAATTATACCTTTGGCTTTTCCCAGCTCTAAGCTGAACCCATTACTGTTGAAAAAATGGTTCAATTCCAATACTGCCCAGTGGGAATTAAAAATCATTCTGTTAGAGAGTCACCCTACTACCAATGGGGCAAACACCACTATTTATCTGTTTTTCTCCGACATCCAATTCATTCTTTGAACTGGGGAGGTAACCATTGTTGGTCTGGATGAGTGCCACAAACATGTAACATAAGGATGAGCTCACAAGGTGCTCCTACTACCAAACTAAACAGGTTTTAGCAACTGCCAGCTTCCACAGCATTGTCTTATTTAGAATGAATGCCTTGAGCAAATTATCACCTACTCATCCACAAAGCTTCCAGTTTACTTCCTGTCACTTTATAAAGCCCTTATGACTGACTGATTGACTGACTGACACACACACACAGCTCTTTAGCACATGACTCAGGATTTCATCTCTGCAATGATCTGGGACCCTTTAGCAGCCAACAATGCTGACAAATGAGCTAAGCAGGAAGTGAGCTCATTACACTAATAATAATAAAAGCCATATTAGACTTAAGCAGATCTTAAAGTAAAAAATTAAAACAAAATAAAATGAACACATGTTAAAAATAGAAAACAAAAGTCATGATCTTCTAGGTTACAGAAAATAAAACGGGAAGCAGGTAGGGTAAAAGGAGAGAGCTCCAGTAAACTGGGACCAAGATCAAGGCAGGCAACAATCCAAAGGTCGGATGCAGTAGAGTTCAATTCTTTAGGATTTTCCTCAACTGACAGCCAATTAAAGGAAATAATGCTTGCTTCCACAATAGTAAGAAGGCTGGAAGAGAAGAAAGGAAGGGAACTTTCCAGAATTGTCAATAAGCTGCTCTCTCCCCAACCTAGTTATAACATTCCCAAGCCAAACTCACCTGCAACTGGACTTGAGAGGTTATCAAGGGCACTTTCTTTATCCCAGCTATAATAAAGCCTCTTGCGAACCCGATCACTCAGCTGCTGGTGCCTGGGAAGAAACTGAGAGAAAGGACAGGCAAATGAGGATGGAGTGCTGGAACTGCATTTTTCTCCTCCTCCCTTCACAACTGAAGACCTTAGTTCTACAGTTTAGTGCATTAACAGCATGATTAATATCTGTGGGAGTAACAATTCCAGAAAAATAAAACATACACCCACTAATTTGATTCCATTCTAGGCAGGACAAGTGAGGCATACAGACTTGGTACATAGCAAAAGACAAACATTTCTCAGAACCCACAGGTCTCTTTTCCATGAGGTAGTCCACTGAAAGCACATTTAAATTGTATTATTTTGTTTAATTGACAAAAGGCCTAATCACATCTGCTTTATTAATATATTGTTCTTCAGATCCTTTAGATATTGCTACTTTCCTCTAAAATGCTTTTTAATTTGTCTGCATCCTTCTTAAAAATTATCCAATTTTGGTGATATAATGCTCAAACGGAAACCAATCCAGATTGAGTGAAGTCCATGTTATTCCTTTTAATGCAATCCCAAATGGTATTTGCTTCTTCCCATCAGCATTACACTGTCAACTTGCAGTTTAATTTTATACACTTTTATTCTGTTAAAGTATAGCAAAAACTCAAGTGAACTGCAAAGTACTTCAAAAGTCTCTCTAACTTTGGTGAATGGGTAACAAAATGGCAGATGAGGTTCAACATATAAAGTGATGCACATTTAGGTAAAAAACATAACAATTTCACACTACACCAATGCATTCTCAACTAGCAAAGACTAAATAGAAGTAAAATCTTAGGAGTTATGGTGGATAGCTTAATAAAATCATCAACTCAAAGTGCGGCAGCTGTGAAAATGCCAAATTCCATGCTGGGCAGTAATGTATTAGGAAAGGCATTGAAAACATTACTGCCAACACTGTAATGCCTTTATACGAATCTATGGTGCAGGTACATTATATAGAATTCTGGCTGCCAGGACAATTCTGTCCTTCTCAAAAAGAACATTGTTGAAGACAAAGAGGGGCAGAAAAGGGAAACTAAAATTATTTTGACCTTGTCTATGAAGAAAAGCCTACAGTATTTCTTCAATTCTGAAGAAAAGGTGACGGGGGTGGGGGGAGAAGTTCACCAAATTTGTATAGCAAGAACAAAATGGATAGATTTTTTTCTCCCTCTCATATAAGTGGCTCAGGGTCAACAGCTGAAATGGATTAGAAGGGGATTCTAGACAGATTAGATGGGGAAGTACTTCCTCACACTTTGTGTAATTTTTTAGATGGCTTCAAAGGGGAGTTAGACAAATTCATAGAGGAGAGGTCTATCAATGGCTGTGAGTCATTATGATGGCAACATGCTGCTTGGAACATAACAGCCCTACTAGATCAGGCCACAGGCCCATCTAGTCCAGCTTCCTGTATCTCACAGCGGCCCACCAAATGCCCCAAGGAGCACACCAGATAACAGGAGACCTGCATCCTGGTGCCCTCCCTTCCCTTCCCTTTGATACTTCCAGGATCAAAAGTAGTACCCTAGAGGGATCCCATGAGGGATCCCATGACTATCTTTTGCCCCACTTGTGAACTTCCCAGAAGAATTTAGTTGACCACTGTGGCAAACAGGATTGCTGGACTTTGTGTATGATCTGGTAAGCCTCCTCTTATGTACTTAGCTTGTGATCCACTATAAGCCAGAAATGCTGCTCAAATGGGTCAAGCAAAACCACTGTCACAGGGTTGGACTCCCTGCAGAGATACTCACAGTGGAATGCTCTTATAGGGTGCTGCTAAAGGGCAACAATGAAGTCAAATTATGCCCAGAAACATTAAAAAGATGTTATTCATTTGAAGATTTTTTTAAAAAATTCAAAGGAGCCATACAGAGCGAAGGTTGCAACATCTCAGGGAAATAATACAAGCTTGAAAAGTAGAACTGGGAGATGAGAAGATGTCCCTGTCTGAGAGGCTGTATGGTGTAAATGTGATGATATAAAAAAATAATTAGAGTACAAGGAGATAGCAATGTTTTTACTAAACCGCCACTTAGCCTGTGTCGCTCTTGGCTCAGATTGCTCCCTCTAGGCTTCCATGTTCCCAGGACACTGTTTTATTAGTATTTCTTGGCTCTGGGAATCTGTTCGCTCTTGGAGGAGAACTCTGCAGCAGCCAACATGGGTTGCAATGTTGAAAGGAAGCATAGAGTGGAAGATGGGGTGGGAATGGGGAAGAAAGTCCATTGAGACTTTGGGCAATATTTTTTATTTATTTATTTATCCAGCAATTTATACCCTGCTTTCCTGCCTTGAAGGTGCCCTCAGGAGGCTTATATCAGTTAAAAATACAATATATCGCAATGAATAAAAAAATCCTATACAAGAATCCAAAGCAATAACCTGGATAACTTACTGAATGTTTTATCTTTTCACCACTCATGACAATGAAAAATAAAGAACTAAAGGACAGCAGTCAGTTGGTACAGGATGTAGTTCAATCTTGAAAGTTACACAAATCTGCACCTAGTACTTTGATAAGATATTCACTCCAAGTTTTCTTCCTTCCAGGAAGAGCTGGATACAATACAACAAATAAGTACTATATTCCCACATTAGAAACACAATCCTATGCAAGGGCATTTGGAGGCAAGTCCTATCCTAGAGATTTCTAAGGGCATATTCCTAGGAAATAATGCACACTTTCCTGGGAGTGAATGCTACTGAATATAATCAAACTTACTTCTGGGTCAACATACCTAGGGTGGACAGCAAGTAAACTAAAACAAGTATGTTCTCAGAAATATTCACAATGCAGTCCCTACCCATACCCTTTTATTCAAATAATAGTAGATGACCAATCAGGAATAACTGTCATTTCCCCGTTCTGACTTTCAGAGAGGTAGCTCTGTTAGTCTGTGGCAGCAAAAACACACAGAGTCTTGTAAAACCCTAAAGACTTACCAATATATATCAGCTCAAACTGGTGGTTCCCAAACTACAAGCCATGGCTCCCTGGGAAGCCGTGGAAACCAGCCAGGGGAGCCACAGAATCCTCACCAAAAAAAAACCTGCCGCCCTACACAATGTATAGGATTGTAGCCCTAACAGGAGCCGTGGCCAATAGCCCAGTAGGTCAAGGGAGCTGTCAGGAGAAAAAGTCTAGGAACCACTGACAAATATTCATGGGTTACGGTTCACTTCAACAGTTGCATAAGATTTCAGGTTTCTGATGAAGAGATCTGTTGCTCAGGAAAGTTTAGACCAGTGATTTTCAACCTTTTTCATCTCATGGCACACTGACAAGGCACTAAAATTAAGGCACATTGCACTGACAGCAGGGACTCGCATTCCCCAGTGATCCTACTAACAAATGAACCTCCCCCAAACTCCCATGGCACAGCTGCAGACCATCCACAGCACACCAGTTGAAAATGGCTGGTTTACACTGCACACATTTACATCGGCTAGTCTTAAGAGCTACAGCTACAAGATCCTTTACTGGTTTTCCCAGTTCTGTACTCCTATCACCAAGGCAGTTTAGGTTCTGCCAGTAAAAAACTATACCAGTGTTTCTCAAGGTTTGTCCTCCATCATACCACTTCACATGGTCCACCTATTCGAAGTACAGGTCCAATCATGTTATACACAGATTTTTTTAATACATGGGTTTGACTCAACACGAATGGCCACTGCAAATGAGAAGAAATGTGCTGATCCCCGGAGAAGGGGAAAAAATGCATCCCTTTAAAATCAGTTTTAAAAAACTGCTTTACTGTTGTAGTAAACAGTAAAACAGTAAACAGTAAAACTGTTGTAGAGAAATAGTCATGCAAGCAATCTTTCCATTCTTCAGCTGAGCCTACCGCTGCATATCTAATTGCTGACTGCCTCTCTAGTAAAAAAAGCTGTTTTTAAACCACAATTGTAAAGGGAAGCACTTTTTAATTTTTTTAAACTGCTTTTATTTAACACATTTTATGGTACTGGCAGGGAGTCCCAGAATCAAATCCCTGCAGATTTTGAGGCACAGTCTTATTCCATTAGGAGCAATTGAAGGGCAAGGAAGTAGGTCTTTAAATTTATTTTTCCACTGTTTTTTTATCCATTGATTTTTTTTATCCACAAGGAGTTCTGGAACGCCAGTGAATACGGAGGGATGACCTGTACCGCTACAAGTAATTGGCAATGACATCATAGCCGGTTGCTTCAGGGTTGGGAGGCCAGATGCGATGCAACAAACACCAGTCCAAGACTCAAGGTGGGCAGGAGGGCTTTTTTGAGCATTGAAAAGCATTTTTTGGAGCTCTGCCCGCCAAACTGAGCCTCCTACCACTGTTTGTTGTGTCAAGTTCCTGGTTTGTTGTGTCAAGTTCCTGCTGCAAGGCAGGAGGGGTCCAGCAAGTACCACCAGACACCACCTCAAGCGCCACTGGTGGTACCCGTACTACTGGTAGAAAAACACCACACTACACGCAGTGAGACTGGAAAGGCTCACACCTGCTTACAGAAGAAGTAAATGGGGAGTGCCAGAGGTTAATGAGCACACCCAGAGATGACTACCAGCCCAATCCTGTCCACACTGTCCTGGGAGTAAGCCCCACTGACTCTAGTGGGCCTTCCTTCCGAGTAGACATGCACAGGACTGGGCTCTCAGGTTGCCATCCTAACCCCACTTTCCTGGGAGAAGGCCCCACGGACTCTCCTTCCGAGTAGACACGCGCAGGCCTGGGCTCCACCCGGCAGAGAGCGTCCCCCCTGAGCGCCCCGCCGTGGGGCTTCGGGCTGGGTGCAGCTGACAGGGCGGGCAGGAGGCGCGGCGGCCGCTCACCGTGAACTCCTGGAAGCCGCTGAGGGAGAAGGCGCCCTCCTCGTCCAGAAACAGCCCGTCCAGGTCCATCGCCTGCGCGCTGAGGGGCGTCGCGCCCTGCTGGTGCTGGTGGGCCGGCTGACGACCCTGCGAGGGCGAGGCGGGGAAGAAGACCGCCCAGCCGCGCTGCGCAGCGAGAAGTGAGGCCGCTCGCCTTCCTGTTCCTGGGGCGGGCCGGGGGCGGGCCCTGCCAGGATGAGTCACCCTCGAGCGGCGCCTGGAGTCTCCCCTCCGCCGCCGCGCGGGGTGGAATCCCCGCCCGGAGTGATAGCACAATCCCAGGCGGGGCTGCAGTTCATTGCACCGGGCTCACGCCCGCCAGGCAGCGTGCGTGGGGTTCCTGCCCGGAGGCTGCGATCCTGGCCACGCTTTCCTGAGAGTAAGCCCCACTGATCACAGCAGGGCTTACTTCTGAGGAGACGCTCCAAAGTCCCATTGAACACAGTAGGAATCTGTTTCTGAGTAGCATTGTGCTGTGAATCACACTAGTTCAGTGTTTGTCAAACTGTGGGTCAGGGTGGGCCATGAGCCAATTTCCGGTGGGTCCCCATTCATTTCAACGTGTTTTTAAAATGTGGATAGGATTGCAGCCTTTGGGGGCTTTGGGGAATTATTTTGTTAAACAGATCAGCAACTGATTGGCCAATCCTATCCACACCTTTGTAAGAGTAAGCCCCATTGACTCTAATGGGACTTACTTCTGAGTAGACAGGTATAGGATTGGGCTGTTAGAGGGCTAGGAGGCTTCTTTTATTTAGGAGGGTTCAAATGGATGTGATTTGATTTTGTAGTATGGCAGGTGTTAAAAATTTTCCTGCTTGATGGTGTCACTTGCGGCCATGACATCACCTCCAGGTTAATGACATCACTTCTGGTGGGTCCCAACAGATTGTCATTCTAAAAAGTGGGTCATAAGAACATAAGAACAGCCCCGCTGGATCAGGCCACAGGCCCATCTAGTCCAGCTTCCTGTATCTCACAGCGGCCCACCAAATGCCCCAGGGAGCACACCAGATCACAAGAGACCTGCAGCCTGGTGCCCTCCCTTGCACTGGCATTCTGACATAGCCCATTTCTAAAATCAGGAGGTTGCACATACACATCATGGCTTGTAACCTGTAATGGTTTTTTCCTCCAGAAGGGTCCTGGTGCTAAAAAGTTTGAGAACCACTGCATAGTTAATCTGGGATAAAAAATACTTTTGAATAGTTTTGGCTTGGTTTACATAAGGCTGTAACTGATTTGCTGAGGAGCAATATCGATGTGAACAGCTGCACAGTACAACCCCACATGCTTTCTCATAAGTAATTTCCACTTTTTGTAGCTTACTCCCACAGCTTCAGTGAAAACAACTTCACTTTCAAAGCATTATGTTCAGTGCATTGAAACATTGTGTTCAATTGCTCAATGTGTTCAACAGCTTGAAACAGCTTCCGTTTCAAAGCACTGTGTTCAAGGTGACATGAAACTTCAGTCTACACATATTGATCGTATGAAATGATGAATCTGCATTTGTGAACCAGCCCCTTTGTACAAGCTTGCCAAGAGGTTGGGTCCTAATTTTCCAGAGATACATATACAAGGTCACACTGTTTTATTCTGCTATTCTCACATGGGATAGTGTCCTCACTCTACACATAAACATATGCTGTAAAGGTAAGAATCCTTTTACCACTTGTGATTCAGTGATGCTACCATAGTTCACTGTGTGGGTTGAGAGACAAAAAGCCCACAGCCCATGCACCTGGCCTTCCCATGCATTCTTGGGTACTTTCTGAAGTGACTATGCCACATAGCAGTGGCAGGGAGTCCAAGAAAGGGTAACTGCTGCTGGGCCCAATCCTACCCAATTTTCCAGTTCCAGTGCAGCCATGCCAATGGGGCATTGACTGCATCCTGTGGTGGGGAAGCAGTCACAGAGACCCCCTCAAGATATAGAAACACTTATTCCGTTACGTCAGGGCTGCATTGTGGTTGCACCGATGCTGGAAAGTTGGATAGGATTGGGGCCACTGTCAGGAAGGGAAAACCAAGTGGGTTTTCTGGAGTGAGTCCAGTTTTCCCCAGCACAGAAGCTCATTGCTAAAGAAGCAGCTGTGGGACCAATGGACTTGACTGATCTCAGCTCCACTGCACCAACACACACACAGAATACCTAGTAGTGGTAGCCATAAGCAATCCATAAGAAAGTAAGGGTCAAAAGATCTCTGCTTTGACTTGACCTGACTGAACCTGAACAGAGAAGTTTCAATAGTAAAAATAGTTCATTAAAAGAAAAAAGGGAAATTAAGCAAGATTCAAATATGCAAAAGCAGGCATTTGAAGTAAGACAAAATTAGATCATGACAGTACTGTACTGTACACAGTCATTTCATGATTAGACTATGAAGTAATATCCTAATGCTTTCCCCTAGCAAGACAGATGTACTTCACTGCAGTCCCTTTGTTGGCCTCAAGGGTCCAGATAACTCTGTTCAGTGGTTCTCAAACTTTTAGCACTGGGACCCACTTTTTAGAATGAGAATCTGTCAGGACCCACCAGAAGTGATGTCATGACCGGAAGTGACATCATCAAGCAGGAAAATTTTTCACAATCCTATGCTGCCATCCGACCCACACTTACCCAAGAGTAAAGCCCCATTGATTCTCATTGTTCAAAGCATATACATAACCTGGCGGAGTGAGTGAGTGAGAAGAGGGAGCCAGGAGCAGGCAGGAAGTGAGTGAGTCTGCTGAGGCTACCAGCCTAACAATTGGCTGGCTAAAAGGATCCTTGCCACCTTTTCCTTGCCACTCCCCAAAGCGAACCTCCCTCCCTTGCCTTTTAGAGTAAGGGCCTTGAGCCACAATCCTATCCACACTTACCTGGGAGTAAGCCCCATTGACTATAATGGAGCTTACTTCTGAGTAGACAGATATATTGGGCTTTTGGTCGCACTGTTTTTCCTTAAATACAGGAGCAGGCAATTGGCACTTCTCCCCCACCCCACACCCTCCTACATGCACACTCCCCCCCCCATAATTGCAGTTAGCACCAATCTTACTGTCCCTCCCCTCACTTGTCCCCACCTTCCAAAGGTCCAGCATCACTTGCCCCACATTCTCTCCCCTCTACCCCCTCCAGCTGAATCCTGCAGTTGTTTCAATCATGTTTCTTCATTGCCCCTCAACCCACATCTCTCCACTATGTGCTCAGTCTGCCTCTCTTTGCCAACACTTTCTGGCATAACACTTTAATAACAACATTTTTCCTCCTTTCCAGAATCACATATACTTTCCTCTCCAAGCTTCTTGTGAGTTGCTTTGTCGTGTAATGATTTAATTGTACTAATTATATTAATTAAAAATTAAATGTAATGTAGTGATTTAATGTAAGTAAAAAACTGGTAGTGTGCCTCCACAATTTTAGTGCCTTGCCAGTGTTCCATGAGCTGAAAAAGATTGAAAATTGCTGGTCTAATATATTAAAAATAAAATATTGACATGAATGGGGACCTACCTGAAATTGGTTCACGACCCACCTAGTGGTCCCAACCCACAGTTTGAGGAAACACTGCTTAAATGCTACAACAAAATGCATGCTGTCTCATTCAGGCCATGTAAAGAGCAATTCCACTGCAATACACTGCCTCAAGCTCATGAGTGGTGTCAGGCTGGCCAGGTTGATCACTGGCCAAGGGTCCATTCCCATCAAAGGGCCCATGTAGCAGAGCCAACCCTGAACATACACACCCAGTATAATTAGTAACAGTGGTGGAGCAAGTCAGCCCAGAGCTTCACGACTACTAAGCCCAGCAGCCCCATTTACAAATTACAGCACACATGCACCTCTGATGCTCCTGTGCCATCACAAGGCCCGAGATGCTTCCAATGGTCAGTGCGGAGGATGGAGGCCAATGCTTCCAGTGGTCAAAAGACTCACACCATAACTTCTCCTCGCGCTTCCCAATGGACTCTTCCCCTCTCATCTATCTCCATTGGTGAATGGGGGTAGGACACTACAGTGGCTCCTTTTCCTGCTTTCAACCTCTATCTGTGTCATTCCATAAAAATAAGCAGGCTAGTATCATTTTGACTGCTAGTTCAGTTGGGAAAATGTCTAATACTGCAATTCTATGCACAGTGAGGGCCCAATCCTATCTAAATTTCTGATGCTGATGCAGCCATGCCAATGTGGCATGTACTGCATCCTGCATTGGGGGAGTAGTCATGGAGACCTCATCAAGGTAAGGGAACATTTGTTCCCTTACCTCAGGGCTGCATTGCAATCCTATCCACTTTCAATTGCTCCTGGAAAGTTGGAAAGGATTGGGCCCTAAGCCCTACTGAAGTCACTTCTGAGTAGACTTGCACAGAATTGTGCTGTAAAGGTGACACTAGTGACGTGATCATACTTTCAATATTTTTTTCCTGTTTGGTTTTAATGTGTTAACTTGTTATGATACACTGTAGATTTTATTTTGAAGCTTTGTAAGCTGCTTTGGGCTTTTGCTTCGGCATGGGGAAAGCATGACATAAATTTTTCAAATAAATAAACAAATACCTAATAATAGCTGGACATAATTTAACAAGTTGCTCGAGTCTTTAAGCCACAGATTAAAACATAAAATCTAGTCCCAATGTTTCACTTTCAACTTCAAGGGTTGATGCTTTCCACAGTTGAAAGTGAAACGTTGGGACTAGGTCCTATAATATGTTTTAATCCCTGGCTTAAAGAACGTAAGAACAGCCCCACTGGATCAGGCCATAGGCCCATCTAGTCCAGCTTCCTTTATCTCACAGCGGCCCACCAAATGCCCCAGGGAGCACACCAGACAACAAGAGACCTGCAACCTGGTGCCATCCCTTACATTGGCATTCTGACATAGTCCATTTCTAAAATCAGGAGGTTGCACATACACATCATGGCTTGTAACCCATAATGGATTTTTCCTCCAGAAACTTGTCCAATCCCCTTTTAAAGGCATCCAGGCCAGATGCCGTCACCACATCCTGCGGCAAGGAGTTCCACAGACCAACCACACGCTGAGTAAAGAAATATTTTCTTTTGTCTGTCCTAACCCTCCCAACACTCCATTTTAGTGAATGTCCCCTGGTTCTGGTGTTATGTGAGAGTGTAACGAGCATCTCTCTATCCACTTTATCCTTCCCATGCATAATTTTGTATGTCTCAATCATGTCCCCCCTCAGGCATCTCTTCTAGACTGAAGAGGCCCAAACGCCTTTCCTCATAAGGTGCCCCAGCCCAGTAATAATCTTAGTTGCTCTCTTTTGCACCTTTTCCATTTCCACTATGTCTTTTTTTAGATGTGGCGACCAGAACTGGACACAATACTCCAGGTGTGGCCTTACCATCGATTTGTACAACAGCATTAGCCGTTTTGTTCTCAATATCTTTTCTAATGATCCCAAGCATAGAATTGGCCTTCTTTACTGCCACCGCACATTGAGTTGACACTTTCATCAACCTGTCCACCACCACCCCAAGATCTCTCTCCTGATCTGTCACAGACAGCTCAGAACCCATTAGCCTATATGTGAAGTTTTGATTTTTTGCCCCAATGTGCATGACTTTACACTTACTGACATTGAAACGCATCTGCCATTTTGCTGCCCATTCTGCCAGTTTGGAGAGATCCTTCTGGAGCTCCTCACAATCACGTCTGGTCTTCACCACTCGGAAAAGTTTGGTGTCGTCTGCAGACTTTGCCACCTCACCCGTCTCCAGGTCATTTATGAAGAGGTTGAAAAGCACTGGTCCCAGGACAGATCCTTGGGGCACACCGCTTTTCACCTCTCTCCATTGTGAAAATTGCCCATTGACACCCACTCTCTGTTTCCTGGTCTTCAACCAGGTCTCAGTCCAGGAGAGGACCTGCCCTCTAATTCCCTGACTGTGGAGTTTTTTCAGTAGCCTTTGGTGAGGGACCATGTTGAACGCCTTCTGAAAGTCCAGATATATAATGTCCACGAGTTCTCCTGCATCCACATGCCTGTTGACCTTTTCAAAGAATTCTAAAAGATTTGTGAGGCAAGACTTACCCTTACAGAAGCTATGCTGATTCTCCCTCAGCAAGGCCTGTTCGTCTATGTGTTTTGAGATTCTATCTTTGATGAGGCATTCCACCATCTTACCCGGTATAGATGTTAGGCTGACTGGCCTATAGTTTCCCGGGTCCCCCCTCTTTCCCTTTTTAAAGATTGGTATTACATTTGCTATCCTCCAATCCTCTGGCACCTTGGCAAAGACACTTGGCAATCCTTGGCAAAAACTCAAGCAACATGCTAAATATGCTTTAAACTCATCTAGCCATGAAAGCCTTAGTATGTTTGTAATATCCAGACACTTTTTAATGTTAGAAAATTATTAGAGAACAAACTGCATGAATATAACAGCAGCATTTCACTGAGAACAGTGATGTGTGCTTCTGAACAGGCAGGCATAGTACCAGGGCCACTGAGAGGAATTTTATAGGGGGTACAAAGTTTCTTTTGGGCCCCTTCCCAAAGGGCGAGGGGGGGCAACGGAGGCAGGCAGAATGGGGAGCAAAATAGAGCAGGGAGAGGATGTTGACAGCCAGAATAATCTTTGGAGCTCAGGTCTACCAGGCTTCTTGATGCGGAGCCCAGGTCTACCTGGCCATGCGGCATTGGCAACTAGATATGGAAAACCAAACACACTCCAGGCAGCCCAGCCTTGAGCTGCCCAGGACACCCAGTTTGGGGGCACTGAAAATGGCTGCCGCTGCATCCTGTGCACCCCGGGTGGCACCTTGGGAGAAGGGGACTTTCGTCCAGGCAAGGGAAATATCCCTGCAGTGGGGCTACTCATGTAAAGGTAAGGTAAAGGTGTTTGTGTAGGGTGCTGAGCCCCACATGAATGCCTTGGGTCCACTGGACCTCCTCCGTCCCTCCTCTGGGCATGCCTCCCACCTGCCCTCTCCCCGTCTCATCTCGTTTGGCTCAATGGACAGTGTGTTGTGTGCACCAAAATGAGCGTCTGCAGCAGCTGTAGGCCTCCGTGTGTCCCTGAGTGTCTGTGCACTTTCATGGTTACTAGATGCACAAGCCAAAGAGCCACTGTTGCAGGCCAGTTTCCTCCCAGATATGACACTGTGACCCAAACCCTAACTCACTTTCCAGCACTGGCATAGCGGTGCCAATGGGCCGTATGCTGCATCCTGCAGTTGGGTGCTGCTCATGGAGGCCTCCTCAAAGTCAGGGAATGTTTGCTCCCTTACTTCGGAGCTGCACTGCCCTATGTCAGTGCCGGAAAGTGCGCCCTGTGTTTAGGGAGGGTGGATGTATTCCTGGGCCCGCGTGCATGGCTTGCAGCAGCATTTGCTACTGCCTGCCTGTGGCTGTGCCCCCAGCATCATGTGCAGGGAAGACAGGAAAATGCAAGATCCCAGGAACTTCCTGGGCATGAACATAACCTGACTCTGGGTGCAAATCCCCCCCCCCCATAGCACAGTAGTACTGAGCAAAGGATAACCGTGACAGGCGACCCAAAATGGAACACTGGAAGGGTGGCGATCGGAGTCAGGTTAGGCGACAGTGCGCATGTACCGACCCACCGGCTCCTTGGATGGGAGGCAGAAAAAAGCCCGAGACCCGAGCGGCTGCGCATGCGCACTGCGGGAAAACACATTCCTCTTTCACGTGCTGAGGGGCTGCGCGTGACTGGGGCTGGCCTTAGCGCGCGGCTGCTTCCGGCTGCGGCTGTCAGAACGGCTCGCTCCTCGCCCCCGCCCCTTTCCCGATCGCTGGCTGAGGCGATGGCGAGCAGCGGCGGCGGCGGCTCGGAGGTGCCGGCGGCGGGGGAGGGCGAGGCGGCGGCCGCGGCGGCGCTGCCCAGGCTCGGGGGCTGCGCGGCCGAGGCGGAGGAGGAGGACGAGGAGGAGCGGGAGGTGCTGGCGCTGGCCGCCCGGCTGAGACGGAGCCTGCGGGGCTGGGAGGCGACGGTGGCGGCCGTGCAGCGCTTGCTGGTCTGGGAGAGGCCGCCGCAGAGCCTGGCCGGGGCCGGGGCGCTCGGAGCTGCGCTGTGGTGAGCGGGCCTGGAGGCTGCGGCTGGGGCAGGACGTGGGCGCGCAGCCCTGGCCGGCCCTGGGGCGGTGAGGCGGTGCTGCTCCCAGTGGAGAGGCAGGTCCTGCGGCTGTGGTGATGCGGGCGAGGGAGGTGACCGCGGCGCCACGTGTGGCTTTGGCCAGGCGGTGGGTTTTCCCCTGGTGCGCAGCAGGAGGATCCCAGGTGCCTGCGCTGACCCAGACCCCAATCCTATGCTGTCTACTCAGAAGTGACTCCCATTACAGTCAATGGTGTTTACTCTCAGGAAAGCGTGGATAGGATTGTAGCCCCAGCCCGCTGCATCTGTAAGACTGAACGTCAGCACTGCTCTCCTGTGCAGGCTTACCTGCAAGGAAACCCCATCAGAATCCTTTAGGTAAGAGCCCCATAGGATCAGGCCAAAGGTCCATCTAGTGCCGCTTCCTGTTTCCCACACCAGATGCCTGAGGGAGCCCACGACCTGCACCCCAGTGCCCTCCCTGCACCTTGCACTCTGAGGTGGCCTACTTCTAAAACCAGGAGGTTGCACACTGCATTTCATGGCTCGTAACCTGAGATGGACTTTTCCTCCAGAAGTTTGTCCGATCCCCTTTTAAAGGCATCCAGGCCAGATCCTGTGGCAGGGAGTTCCACAGACTAATTGCACGCTGGGTAAAGAAATATTTTTCTTTTGCCTGCCCTAACTCTCCCAACACTCAATTGACTTGAGTCAATTTTGAGTGAATGTGGGTGAGACCTTGCTGTACGTCTCTTTTTCAGCTCCTTGCAGGGCAGGCTCCTTGATGGAGATAGAGTTGCTAATCTGCGATGTGGGACTGTTAGGATAGGGCAGTGGTTTCCAGGCTGTTAGCTGTGGCTCCTGAGGGAGCCGTGGAAACTAGCAGGGGGTGGGGGGGGGTGCAGAGTCCTGGCAAAAAACCTGCCATATTATGTAGCCTTAATAGGGAGCTGCAGTGGCCCAACAGGTCAAGGGAGCTGCCAGTTGAAAAGCACGGGTAGGGTTTAGAAAGAATGGACCAAGGTTACAGTTGCTGGGTCAAAATGTAGTGTCTGAAAACTAGGAATAACCATTCTGTTTCATTTCATCGGTTTGCTATGCCCTGCTTTAGAATAACCAGCAGACCTCTGTAGTTATGTGTGCTTGCAGTACTTGGATCCTGCCTCTCCCTGGTTATTCTCAGAACAGTCCTGTAGGGTAGAGTACTCTAAGAGATAATGACTTGCACTGGTGAACTTCATGCCTGAGTAGGGGTTTGAAGCCAAGTAAACTCTTTGACAGTATTAGTGGTGCACTGGCAAATTCTTAGCAATGGATGTGTCATTGGATAAGGTAGCACAGTGTGTAGAGATTTTGACAGGGGATAAAGCAGGATGTTGAAAATGAGTTTTAGAGCAAAAATAGGTGATGTCTTCCACAGTTGGAGAAAGGAAGGATCTGATGGTTGGGTCAGAATGGGCAAGAAACTCTCAGCTGGAGAATAAAGTTCTAGATCTGGGGAGGAGAGATTCTTGGTAGAATGAGGTTACAGTGAGGTGAGGAGAAGTCCTGGAGAAAAGGTCTTGGCACAGGTTACTTGCACAATGTATGTAGCAGCTTTCCTCTTTTATGCAAACAAGAGAGCATTTGGGAACTGTCAAATATCCCCTGTCAAAATCTCTACACACTGTGCTACCTTATCCAATGACACATCCATTGCTAAGAATTTGCCAGTGCACCACTAATACTGTCAAAGACTGACAAAAAAGACTGACATTTTTGTCTGGGACTAGTGTGCAGTAAAGCGCATTAGACAAACTCATATGGAAAGGGAGTATAATGAGATCCACTGAGGTTGGTTTGTTTTCCATGAATGACTGCTCATGGTTCTTGTCTGAGTTTTCCCTCTTTCCTCTACTGCCCATCCCCCCCAAACACTGCATACCATACCATGACTGAGGGTTTCCCAACTGACAGCAGTTAACTTTTCAGAGTAGCTTAGAGGCTTGAGGACAGAGGAGGAGCAGTGAGGAAGTTGGCTTATGGCTATGTTGCTTTTGTGAGCATTGTGCTCTGGATGCAGCCCAAACAATTTAATAAAAATGGTAATTAAAGGAAAACCACCCTGTACATATTTAGTAGGCATGTATAATAAGCTGGCAGAACAAGCTATGAGGCTAGGGTTACTCTGGTAGGAATCCTCCTCCTCCCTGATGTATGAACATCATAATTAATGACATACCATTTTGTTAGAAGTACTAAAATGACCGGAGTCTTTTTGGGTTAGATTTTGTGGTGCTGGATCCAGTGGATGAAACATGGAAAAAGCTTCTGTGAATGACTTACAGCAAGCAGTATGAGAAAGGAATGTTTTGTTTAACTCTTGTGTTTTTGACTTTTATATTTTAAGGGTCAGAAACAATCTACTAGACCTCATTAGAACCATATGCATCCCATAGTGATGACTGCCCTCTAGGCTAGTGATAGCTGGAATCTAATTATGCTAGCTCACCTCTGTACTTTTTGCTACTGTATATTCTGACATTATGCTTGCAGCAAACCTAAATCTCCTTCTTGGAAGCAATGTTACGTATGCAGGGCATATCCTTGTAGATCTGAGCTATGAGGTGGTAACTCTAAACATGCTATCCTAACAAGTCTGTGTTATGATTGTAGGCTGTAATCCTATGCATTTAATGCTTCAGTAGAATGAACTAGCAACATTTTTGGTGTCTTCCTGTGTTGTTGGTTGAGTAATGAATTCTTGCAAGACGACATGTGTGATGTAAGAGGATCTAAGCATATGATATGAATCGCAGGTCTCAAGTATTTTGGCTGTAGCCAAGTCTGCTCTTACTTGTGCAGTTATTACACTTTAGTGTTTTCAGCATGTTTTGTAAACTGATCTAGGATGATGCCCTAGGTTATAATTGTAACTCAAGAAGGGCCTGCATGTCAGAAGGATGTTTGATCAGCAGTACCATTCTGTAGTTGTCCTGCAAATCTCATAATTGAAATTCATCCTAAATGCCTGAAAAACAGACATATTCAACTCTTCCTAGTTCTTATTTATTAAATTATTTTTATTAAACAGTATTTATATACCACTTTTCAACAAAAAAAGTTCCCAAACTGGTTTACAGACAAAAATCAAAGAACCAAATGGCTCTCCCAAAAGGGCTCACATTCTAAAAAGATGCAGAAGAAACACCAGCAGACAGCCACTAGAAAAGACACTTTGCTGAAGTGAAGAGGGATAGTTACTCCCCCCCCCCCGCTAAGAGGAGTACCACTTAAAAAGGTGCCTCTCATGTTCTTCACATGATGCTTCTTTATACAGTCACATCACTGTGGGCCCAATCCTTTCCAATTTTCCAGCACTGGTGCAGCTGCAATGCAGCCCCAGGGTAAGGGAACAAATGTTTCCATACCTTAAGGGGGCCTCTGTGACTGCTGCCCTACCCCAGGATGCAGTGCATGACCCATTGGTACAGCTACACTGGCACTGGAAAATTGGATATTATTGGGTCCTGAGCCATCTAGCCTTAGTGTTACCCCAGATGGGCTCAGTAGCAGCTTTCCCAGATCTTAGGTGAGGCAGTTGTTTTAAGGTTCTGCTTTCCTGAGATCCTTTTCACTAGAAATGTTAGGAACAGGACCTTGCACATGCTTGGCAAGCAGTGCTTCTGAGCTATGGCCCCTTGTATATCTGAGGGAATGGGAAAAAACTCCTGGGGAGATATTGAATTTCAAGTGTAATTGTGATTATTTCATGTTTTTCTCTATGTCTGAAGGGCAGTATAACAATGCTGTTAATGGTGTCCTGTGTGCTTGATCTCAAAATGAGTGCAGCTGCAGCGTAGAATATAGTACTTGGCATGAACTGGGTGTTGCCTCATGTAACCTTCCAGCTTTACTCTGAGTATAAACAGACCTCTCCCCTCTGTGGGGTGGTACCAAGAGTGCTTCCAGGGCTCAGCCTGTGATATACAAGGGCTGCTACTAGCAGCTACAGATAACTGGAGGTTCACCCAGGGGTATTTCTCGTTAGACTTTGGTTCTCACTGCATAGGTATCATTGCATTGGATCCGCATGGTTTATACCATTCCCAGCTTGGAACTAGTAGCTTAGTAACTTGGGCAATGTACCAATCTGAGAGTAAGCACGACAAGCTGTTGGTTGCCCCCTGCCAGTTGAGTCCATGTTGAGTGTATAGTTGCTGAGAATTGTGGTGCTAGCACATTCCTGTCTTTCTGTCTGCCCTGCCTGCACAGCAATATTTAACAAGCCTGAGTAGCTGAGCCTAGGACAGTGCTGGAAAACACAACATCCTGTTTACTTTTAGAGACAATGAGCTAACTATTCCTGAAGCAGATTCATGGACTGGGATTTGGAAGTGTGCTTTGGGAAATGGCAGTTGTGAAGATTTGGACCTAAAATAAGAGTGAAATGTTCAGCATGCTTTGAGATCATAAGAACAGCCCCACTGGATCAGGCCATTGGCCCATCGCTCATGTAGCTGCAACCTCTGCAGTCATCCAGCTTAATGACCTGTACTTCTGATCGTTATTGTGCTGGCACCTCATAATACATAATAAAAGATGCAAACTTGGCTCTGCCATAAAGATGTGAATGTATTTCAGAAGAAGAAGAATGCCAACTCATCTCTCTCCCTCTTCATCTAAAGTACCCAAACTTAGAAAGAAGGGGGAGCAATTAAGTTGTGCCATGTCTGTAATTCCAGTTACTAGGTATGATCCTCATTCGCTTTCTAGGTGACTAGATTCTTGGTATACTTTCAATCCTTGGTGTATACAATATATTTATTTTATTTATGCATTAGGGTGTTTATATAATACTGTATATCAGTGGTTCTCAAATTGTGGGTCATGACCTGATTTTTGGTGGGCACCAAAGGGTGATGGAAAGATCAGATAATTAATTGCCCCAAGCCCTGAGGCTATTGAAAAATCAGATATGGGAGCTGCTAATTACCCTGCAAGAGCTCAGCTCCTTCAATTTGCAAGATAGTTGCTAACGGTCCTGCAAGGAGCTGAGCTCCTGCAGTTTGTAAGCATGTGTGAATATAGAGAGATAAAGTTTGAGGGTCTTTTTATGGTTATTATTACTTATAAATAAATAAACAAATAAATACTTTTAAAATAGATCTCTTTTTTTAAAGGTCTGGTAAACCAAGGTGGGTCCTGATAGAGTGTTGGTTTAAAAAGTGGGCCCTGGTGCTAAAAAGTATGGAAACTACTGCTGTATATTATACAGGCTGGAGGTGTGGTCTGGAGGTTGAGCTTATACCTTGCCTGAAAAGCTAAGCAGGGATCTGCTTGGGCCTCCCCTTGGATGGGTGACCAAAAGTTGCTGGCATGGTGCAGACAAGAGTGGAGAAATGTGGAATTATAGTAGTCAGCTGACAAGAATTGATAACATCTTGAGAACTAGCCTGGGACATGATTTGTAACTGCCTATGTGCAGTCATGGCCAGGATTGCACTATGAAACACCTGAAGAAATGGAATAATACTTGTAAAAACCCCATTTGAAAAAAAATGGGGCTTATGGTCAACCTACCTATGTAAACCACCTTGACTCTGAGAAAACCAGTATATAAATACTGTAATAAATAAATAAATAAAATACTGTATACTGCCTTTTACATAGGCAGGCTGAACATGATCCCATTGGAAGTTTTTACAAGAAAATCTCATAGAACCTCAGTTTCTCCAGATGTTTCTCTTCATAGTGCAGTTGTCATCCTGGCTGCCTACTCATGCACTTTCCAAGCTCTCACAGGCAGCTGCACCAAGCTTCAGACCAGTTTCTCAAAGATCTTATCTTTTTTTTTTTCCCAGATGACTCCTCCAGAGAGATATATGGCAGCAGTCTCTCAATCTCTCATCCAGCAGCTGATCCTGCTTGCTTTTTCAGGCAAGGTGACAGCTCAACCTCCAGATTACATCTCCTTCTATATTGATTAAAGATCAAAACAGATCTTTAATCTTTGCACTTACACCCCACTGGCTAGTGTTGGAGTTGGACCTCACCACCTTAAAACAACTGCTTGAAAAGTACTCTAGTGTTTGGTGCAATGTGGCAAGGTGCTGCTGGTCCAAAACAAACAAAACAAAAAGCCCCTTTGATCTACCTAGCAAACTGCCTTGAACCTCAGAGAACTGGTTTCAAGTATTTTACAGGCATAGGCTTCCTAATGACCCTGGGAGATGTTTGTTTCTCAGCTTCAGTTTATCTTCTCATAGTGGGAATCATGGTGACTTTCCCAATAGGATGAATGGATAAATGTCATAAAAGGCAAGAAACCATCCCCTCCCTTGAGTCTTCTAGGAAGGTAGAAAACTTTGAAAGGGTTGAGGCCTTATCTCTCACTTGGCATCAGGTGTTGGGATAAAGTTGGAAGCAGCTTCTGGCTTTATCCAAAATCAATGCAAAGTGCAGTACTTGCACAGTCTCTCAGAAGTATATGTGTGAGAGAACTCTGAGAAGTGAAGGGAGGGGATAAACTTAGAGGTGGCTACAGTACAAGTGATGCTACAAGTCAGTGCTAAACCTAGCCAGAATCTGTGGATCCTTGAATAGTCCCTGGCGACACCCTTTATTCCCATTAATGCCTGTGTTTCTTGTGATTTTTCCAGGCTGTTTTCCTCCACTTCGTTTCGTCCTCTGTTTCTCCTCAGCATTGGCTTTGTTGGTGTTCTTCTACTGGAGAGATGGAAGCCTCAATTCCTGTCAGATTTCTCAGGTAAGTGAAGGTAGTGGTGGCTGTACAAAGTAAGGGAAATATGTAGTTTTTGAGCAAGGTCAGCTCATCTTTGTTGGTTCCCACACTCTTGCACACAGTCCATTGCTTCTTGCCCCACTACTGTGACTTCCTGCTGATCAAGCACTGGGCTGTGTGTGGTTTTTTTGTTTGTTGTGGCACTGAATTAGAAGTAGCAAGCAGTGCAGTTCCCTTGCCAGAAGCTGGCAACGCAACATTGAATGGCAAACTGTTGACCTAGTGAACAGCCATTGGTCTTTTGAAAAGGTTTGTGGCAGAATTTGCTTGGTTTGTATTCAATGCATACAGAAAATTGGTGCACTCTGGTGAATTGCACAGCTTCAACCAGTTCACATGGGGAACCACTGAGAATCGAAGTGTGCCAAACTAGAGGTCTTCGGTTAGTTTTCCTATTCTGTACTCCTCTCAGCTTTCACTGCTGTGTTCAAAATGGTGCAACCCCTGAACATTCAGATTGTAAAAATGCAGACTGTGCGCATTTGATGTACTTGTATTGTGACGCCACATGTTTGTAACTTAGAGCCCAATTCTGTCCAATTTTCCAGCCCTAATGCAACCCCAAGGTAAGGTAACAAATGTTCCTTTACCTTGAGGAGGTCTCAGTGACAGCCCCCACCACCATAGGATACAGCGCATTCCTTGTTGGCATGGCTCTATCGGCACTGAAAAGTTGCATAGGATTGGGCCCTATGAGTTCCTGATGGCACTAGGAGAAATGTTCACATATGATGTCACATGGTAATGATGTTGCACAGTAATGTTTTGCTAATATTTAGTCATACAAAGTAAAAACTGATCAGAAGATTTTGAAGATAATGTTCTGTCTGAATTAATTCAATACATTGACTGAATGGGTATTAATCTGCCCAGATGCCTCATCTTGAACACAATATTGTCTAGGAGTGGGGAAGACATTAAATGCCCTGTGGACCACTATTTACTAAAACAATGCAGCCTGGGCAACCTGATATCGCTTGCCAGCAGTACTCTTTGTATGTTGTGTGTTCTCCCTGGACAATGAGACCCATCCTGCCAGCCTTACTTCACCAGTCTGCCCACTAGCTTGGCGATTGCATTTCCCACATATTGCAGAATGATGCAGAGTTCCTCTTCTCTTTGCAGGGATCACCTGTTTGAACTAGAGGAGTTTCCTTTAGAGCAACTGTGACCCTGGCAGGATCAGGAGACCTTGAGTTTTTGTTAAATATTACCTGAGCTGAAGCTGTTCTCGTCTCGGTTGTTAGATAGTAAATTGCAAATGGTGCGATACCATGGCATTGCATAACAAAAAAAGTAGGCCACCCAAGACAGGCCAAGGGTATTTTTTGGACTTGAGAGCTTAATACTTCTCCTTTCTTCATGTACTCTATCCTGTCTCTTGTTTTATGAAGAATCAACTGATGAGGTACCTATTGGGCTGCCTATTGGGCTGCTCTGCTGCTCTAAGAAGCAGTTAAATTAGCACCACATTCCTGACCATCATCTGGGTTAGGTCTCATCCACATTCTGTGTGGGGAATCATCTTGACAAACCTGCCTCAATAAATAGGAACAATGTCCTGCCCTGTTTGAAGCAGCTGAAAGGGCGTGGTTTTGTTTTGTGCTTTGCTGAATCTGCAAAGGGGCTTCAGCTCTGAGTATACTACCGGACTGTGCTTATTCTATTAAAGTTTCTTTTTGAAGCCTGTAACGGGGAGCTCAACTGTTGAGTACTGAAGTATATTCAAATGATGCTAGTCTTGGGTTCACTAAGAGATCCCAGCTTTGGAATCAGAGTTTTCTTCCTGTACAGTAAGATCCATCCTGCCAGCCTTACTGACCCAGTCTGCTGTAAAACTTACTGTTGTAATAAGGGTTCTCTGGAATCTTCCAAGCCTGTAGAACTGATGCAGCAACACTGCTCATCTGATGTTTTAAGCAAATAGTCCCATGCTAATACCAGGATTACTGAACTGGAACATTTGGGCTGCACTGGCCTCTTTTGTTAGCGTTTTGGGTAATTTTTTGTTTTGGCAAAATAGGCTAGTGCAAAGCAGCCGTATGTCTCTTGTTCCCCGATATGTGAATTCATCATTCGAGCAGGCAGCAGTGTTGAAATGCTAGGGAAGCATAATCCTTGATGTGTCTGTCACTGCAGCAAGGGGCCGTTGTGGCCAGGCTGCCTTGTTAACAATGCTAGCTTTTCACCCTGTTACAATGGACTCTAGGTTCCTCATGTGGGCAGTGGCTGATGCAATGCCTGAGTGCCCACCAGATTTTATGTTAGCAGAGGAGGGTTGTGATTGGTCCCCTGTATTAAGGCTGATTGCCTAGAATCTGGGTCAGGGACTTAATAAGATTTCTGTCCGCTGCTCCAATGCACTGTTCACCAGCCTGTCAGCTCTGTGTCTGCAGCCAAGAGGAGAGCCCTGAACTAGTTTGTCATCAATATTGCAGCTTTTCAGGACTGTGTGCAACTGACAGAATGTTATAAATAACAGCATAGACTGTCTGCTACCCCAGATAGTCAAATCTGAGAAGCATTACATTCTAGCATTGAATCTCTAGTGAAAAGGATTTTATTTACAAACCTTCTCTGGTCAGGCAGATGAGACTCAGTTCTGCAACACTAGGATTTGTTCTGTGTCTACCACTGAAGAACAGGGAGTTCTGCACCCAAATACAGTTATACGAGCAAATACGTAAAAAAAAAGTTTTGGGGTTAAATTATCCTTTTTAATTTTGAGTCTGTCTGAACCAGTTTAGGAAGTTTTTGAAGGACAGGGACTTGTTTGGATGGTATGAGAGAGGTAAACGTATAAAGTATTTTGTTAAGGTAATGTGATTTAGGGTTATGATGAAAGTACAGATAGAACATAGGTATGGTTCATCTGCATCTTGGAGTCTTTTGGCAACTCAGTATCTTTGCAGGTTGTGTCTCTAACCATGAGAATTGGAGAGGTGCCTGAAAAATTGTCTTGCAGATCATTTTTGAACTAATAGATGTACTCCTATTGTTTATTGCCCCTTTGTACAACCAACCTGTTGTATGTAATGGCTTTGCAAAGATCTTGTTTTGTTACTGCTTGAAGAATAGCCATCAAAGATCCCAGCTCTGCAATTAATACATCAACATCCTTAACAAAGTTAGAAGAGAATCTCTTCTGAGTAGCTGCTGAGTTTGTGCTTTACTCTTGTGAACTGTCTCCATAGTTGCAATTGTATCTGCTGGAGTTTACCAATATTTACTGGTGTTAGTACATGAAAAGCACACATTGATGCATTTCTTTTGTGGTTGAATGTGCAGGTGTACATAGCCCTGCAAATTTATGCAATCATGATGTTTGGGTTAGCTCCTCAGGAACTTTTAAAGGAAGGCCTTCCTTCCTCTCCAGACCATGTAGAGTTGCAAAACCTGGATTCTGCTATGTGTATTCAGGGTGATTTCGAGGCCAGATCATTGGGGGGAAGAAACCTCTAGAAGTACACACTCCTAGCATTTAAACTGTCATGTTTCATTTATCACATGAGTGAATGCTCTTTTTCTTTTTCTCCTACAGCACAGCCTGTGGAGGAGCCTGGAGGAGACAGGTAGATTTGCTCTTAATGTGATCTTGGGGGTAGAAGTGCTATCTCTTGCCACCCTGTTGTGCTTGGCTCATTGATGGTGACTTGGAAGTTCATCTGTGCTGGGCTTGAAAAAGTGCTTTCTAGAATTCCTTCTTCTCTAATGTGTGCATTTGGCTTTTTTATGGGGGGTCAGAAGCTGCAGTATGGGGCCTTCTTTGTTGTTTCCTGATGTTAATAGATCAAGTGGGCTCTATTTTCAGCCTTTTGACTTTTTAAAGAAAATCTAGTATTGCTATTGGGTCATGTGGTAAATTAACTTTCAGCCATTGATGTGCTGTCCTAAAAATATTATTCCCCTGGGAGTTTTAAAGGAAGAAATGCTGTGTCTTCAGTTGACACAGGGGCATAAGATAGTTTCACAGCTGTTTAGGTATTTCCCAATAAATCCTGTCTGCACTTTAGGACATAATTCATTTTTTCTGGTGTCCCTGTGATCCCAGTCCATTGACATTTATTTCTGTTTCTTAGTGATCGTGAGATGACAGGAGCACAGCCTCACCTGTTGAGTGTTTCGGAGCTCTGCCATTGCCTGGCTGAAAGCTGGATTGCCTCCCGCCTGTATCTGCGGGAACTGTTGCAGTACAAGAGACAGAACCCCACCAAGGTAAGATGGAAATCCACAAGGCTCCTCAAAAGAAGAAAGCTTCAGCATGGACACTTTTTATTTAAAACAACCTTCTCCAATGTTGCCTTTGACCATGGCACAAAAGGTACGCTTGCTAATATATATACTTACTCTTAGTGCTGCTTCACAGCCTAAATTTCCTACATAATTTAGTGTAGAAAAAAACATGTCTCCTACTCATATATGCGATATAAACATGTTTAGACTGTAAGCTTGAAGAAGAGCAGTGTTGCTTCCAATATCTTTGGAAACCAAACATGGAATTGAAGTCCTGTCCAGACAAGGTGTAGGTTGAACTAGCTGTTCCCAGTATGTATGTTTTCCTGGGGGATAACATCCAACTGGTACAGACATATTAGGTCAGATTTGCATGCTGTGGCTATTGTAAAAAGCAGCAGCCCTGCATCTTTTTCTTCCCTCTTACTAGTAATATTAAAATGTGGGATGTCGTTGTGTTGCAAGATCTTTCAGTGACTGTCACTTATATGAGTGCACTGCATTGCAGCAATGCCACACATTTTGCATTAGTAAATGTTAATGAGAAATGGAGAAGAAGACGTGGTTGATCACATGTAGTTCTGACCAGAATTTGAGTCTCTTTGCAGTAGAACCTAAGCTTTTTGAGGATGGATGGCCAGCAGCGCCCTCTGTGTATTGATCTCAGCCTGTCACTGGAGGAGTGAGCAGTGCCGTACCTGATATATCTGCACATCTACTCCCCTCTGCCTCTTAACAGACCTTCTTATATAAATCTTATGATGTGTGGAATCCTGAGATCTGGTTCGGCTACTCTTATCTGCTTTTGTTGGCAGTCTTAATAATAATAATAATAATAATAATAATAAACTTTATTTATACCCCGCCCTTCTCCCTAAAGGGACCCAGGGCGGCTGGATTAATTATTTAATGGATTAAATTAAATTAATTATTAAATTAATTATTTAATGGATTAAATAAGTACTTTTTTCAAAGTGCTGGAACTGACACAGGAAAAAGTGCCACTCGGGTTATTGCATCCTATGATTTGCCCACTTAGCAATTGTTTCTGGGAAGGTTGCTTGCTGCTCCCAATACCACCATCTGTTTCACTTTCATTTTCCCTGCAGAATTCTGACCCTGTTAATACATTGCCCAGCAGCAGCACACTGCAGGAAAGCTGGAGTTAAACATCCGTGGAGCATGCATGGTTGTGAACAGGAGTAGTCCAAACTGCTGCCTGAATCCCCTTCCAGTTCTGCTGCCCCCATTCTGTTGCACATCCTCCCCAGTGCCCCTGCATGCATCCTCCAAGTACACACCATTGATGGTGCATGCTGGGAGCAGGGTGCACTTGACCATCTGCCTAATTCCAGAATCTTGTGAGCTCAGGGAGTGCATAATAATCAAGGGGACAGCTTACCTCCCTCTTTTGAGTCTAGCACTGCTAACTCTGCCACTGTTGCCCCTTTCTCTAGTGGGCTTCCAGCATTTTCTCCGTCAGCCACTGATTGAAGCAGCAGAGGCAGCAGTGCTAGAGTTGGAGGAGAGAAATAATTATCTCCAAACCAGTGAGCTTTGCTTGCCTCTCTCCTTTGAGTCTGGTGCTGTCACCTTCACCATCACTTCTTCTGGTAGCTGTGAAGGGTCTACAAGGCTCTCTGTCTTTCCTCCACTGGCCACCAGAAGAAGTGGTGGCAGCATTGGATTTGGAAGAGGTATAGGAAACCACTGGCTGAAGTGCTGGCCGAGGTGTTCAACTTGCCTCACAGAAGTGCTGGCTCTGGGGTTGAATGCACAACAGTTATTGAAGCAGCCAGGAGTCCTAGAATTCAGAAAGTACCTCAAACATAAGCTATTGCAGAGAGAACCTGTTACATTAGCTATGCTAAGAATGCCTCTGAATCACCAAGCTCTTCTCTTTCCCCCTTGACTTGTTCCTCCAGTTCTGTGCCAGGGTCTGCTCAGGATGCTTGATCCTAATGATTGTAGGACACTATGTTCCAGGAATCATGATCTCCTGCATTGTCTGTGAGTATTACTGTGTCATTTTTCTTATAGGCTGTTGTGATTCTGCCCAGAAATCTCCTGTATCAAACATGTTTTAACATACCCTTCCTGCCTCCCTATGCAATTACTTGTAGTTGGTTATGTACATATACATAGTGCTGTATAACCCTGCTGTAAAGCCATAATGGAGGACTTATGGCCTTCAGATGATCACACCCATGGATCTAAAGTTACTGTATACATATGTCAGTTTTGTAGGGAAATACAAATAAGCAGACAGGCTATTGTACATTCTCAATATGTTGTAGGCAGCATATGGAAGCATCTGCTGAGACCGCACCTATAACTTAATAAGCTCAAATCTTGGAATCAATTTCTCTTTTGCGTCTGTGCCGGATTATAGCTGGACTCACTTATAAACTGGAGCTGTAGATTCTTTATAGGTATTTCTGGCTGCTGCACTTTTCTAGAACTTTGCTTGACAATTTGTACGGTTATTGTACCAAGTGGGATGCAGCGATATGGATTGATCCTTGTAAGGAAAAGCTGGGTAATGAGCACCCCTGCTTGGGCTGGAGCAACCTTCAAATTAAAAGGGCCATGGGCTTACCCCCTCCCCCCACTACAGGAAATATATGCTTCTCACACACTCTGGGCTTTCCCCATATCTCCAGTGCTCAGTATCTTGCTGTGGCCGCTGGTAGTGTACCATGAACTTATCCAGAGGATGTACACCCGTTTGGAGCCCATCTTGATGAAACTGGACTACAGCATGAAGGTGGAGACCTTACATCTTAAACATGAGAAGAAAAGTAAGACAGTTACTCCCTACAACTTGAAATTGCTTTTGTTTATGGGATACTGGGCTAAAAGCCTTGTCAAATAGAATGCTGAGTGAGTGGGTTGCCTGAGAGTAATCAACCTGATGGGTAGAGGTGTTTGCCTCTGTTATACCAAAATGTGGCGTTTTGTGTTTTTAAGATATTTTCCAGAAATTAAAATAGATTACTTTTCCAGTTAGAAATAATACAGTGGCTGCATCTCTGTCACTGTATCTTCTATATCACTACCTGGTGCGCTTCTAAAGTGTTTGAAATTAATAAAAATGAGAACTTGGAATGAGAACCTGGAATAAAAACACATAACACTGCTTTCTGCCTTTTTTATTTTTTTGAAATCATGCAATTTGTGAAAAAATAAAACAATTTTCAAACACCTCTACTGATAGAGGTGGCTGTACATTGATTTGTGCTGGGGATAATTAAGGCAGTACCTGCTCTATGAAACTTCTGGTAAATCCTTCCCTGGGCCCCATAAAGCATTCTTTTGTTCTTCTCCACAGAACGTCAGGCAAAGAGTGAACCAGAAGCTGGCAATGAGCCAATGGCAGAGACAGAAAGTGAGAGTGAGGCAGAACTGTCTGGATATTCTCCAGTGGTAAGGACAATTATACATAATGATAGGGGCCTTCATTCTGAAGAAGTGTACCTTTCCCTAAATTATCTAGGGCTAAGATAAACCCTTGCTTCAATAAGTTAAGAGCTTGCTTGCAGGGTTGGGATACCAAGTCTGATATTATTATATTGTTTTTTTGTAAAGCTGTATTGCCCTATTCAGAAGCTTTCCTCTCTATGGAGAGGAAATGTGTGAGAGGTGCAGGAAAATCACACCTACTAACCATCCACCCCACCTCATTACCACTGCAAGAGCTAACTGTGCCTTGTAATCAGTGTTTGCAGATGCAAATGCTAACCATGAAGAGATTGAAAGCCCTATTTCAGAGTCTCAGTAACCATGAGAGAGCCTGTGAGTGTGTTAAAATCAGCCTGTGCAGTCCAATGCTGAATGCATTTGATGGGAGAGCAGGAGGTGTGGCTAGCTGGAGCATCGGCAGAGTGGGGGAGTATGTGGTTTGTGGCCATGATCCTGCTGCACCTAATCGGATGTTTGGTCTGGTCTCCATGAAGACCAAGGATCCTGTGAAGATGTTGGATTTAAGTGGCTGTACTCATTCAAGCTGATTAGATACTTTGCCTGACTTTTTGTATTCTGGAGGCATAGAATGGTCAGGTTGGCATTCCAGGAGCTTATAAGCATTTGGAAATTTAAGCTGTTGAAGCAATGGGTTTCCTTCTACCTTTCTCTGTCTTGAGCTCTCTCTTCACAGCCATGGGGTGCTTCATCCTCATGGTTCAGAGGGAAAGATTTGGGTCCTGGAGAATGACTTCCCAGTGTGCTGGCCACCAGTTAGATGTATAACTCAGTGAATGAGAGTGCAATCCTATTCAGACAGACTGCTGGCACAGCAGTCCCTGCGCCAGTGGCGGGTATCACAAATGTGCTGTAAGTAGAGCAGTCCGTGCCAGTAGGGAGGGTGTGCCGCCCCCACCGACGCTGCATTCAGCCTGCTGGCAGAGGTAAGGTTTGTGCTGGGTGACGGAGAGGAGGGTGGCAGGGAGGCAGGGAAGGGACGTTTTAGGGCAGGCAGAGGGTGGAATGTGGCAGGTAAGGCCCAAGTGAGGGGCGGGATCGACAGAGCCTTCCTTCACACTTAGACTTCTACCAGTTAAATAGCTTGCGGAGGTCCAAGTAGCCCAATAGGGCAGGCTAGGGCCTTAGTCAGGGTAAGGGGAAATATATTCCCTTATCTCAAGGAGACCTCCAGCCTGCTCCAAAGCTGTGTTGGATGTGGCCCTGCTATGCCATCGCAGCTTAGGATTGGGCTGTGAGTGTGTTAGATTTGAACAGAGAGGGAAAGTTATTGGATGCTTATGGCACAACAATACTTCAAGACAATTTCAAATCCCAAAAAGAAGGTATAGAATAAGCACCTCTCCCAAGCCATTAATTCCCCTATAATAAGTCATATTTATTTGAACTAAATTATAATTAAGTTTTGTAGTTTTATCAATAAACAAGACCACCTTCTTGACAACTCATCAATCCTTTCCAGAGGTTAAAATCTGAGACAAAACTGGCTCAAACAAATCTTTTCTTGGAGAGTCATAAAAGACAGCATACTATTTACACCATGTAGTAGTTCCTCTGTGCTCTTCATGCCAAAAATACAGGTTTTTTTTCCTGTGTAAATCCTTTTACATGCAGTTCTCTCCAGGATCATAGGTGATTTTGCCCTCAAGGATCGTTAACAGCCTGTTCCTGCTCCTCCCAATAGTGGTGGTGATGTTTTCAACCAAAGCATCCTGGGGATAACATCTTGGGCATGCTCATGAATTTGTTTGGGCAGTCTCAGTTAGGTTGCTGATCTATTGGATGGAAACATTTCTCCATCTATCAGGATGGTATCAGAATGAATTAAATAAATGTTGATCTTCCTCAGAGCTTTTATGGAGTAGGCAAAGTCTGAAGGCATGCAGCACCTAGTGGTGGAGATCCTAGAATGGCTGATTGGAGCTACTGGCTCCTTCTGAAGATGAACTACTCCCTTAAGAGTTTTTAGCAAAAATAGCAGTGAGCCAAGTCCAGTTTTGAAAAAATACCCTCACTTTTTTTTGCAGGTAGATGTGAAGAAGACTGCTCTGGCATTGGCAATTACAGACTCTGAGCTCTCTGATGAGGAGGCCTCTATCTTGGAGAGTGGTGGCTTTACTGTCTCCAGAGCTACCACACCACAGCTGACTGATGTGTCTGAAGGTGCCATTTTTCTACTCCCTAAAACTATGTACCACATATCAGTCAGGAATTGTTGTAGGAATGTGTTTCCCCATGAGGACACAAAGTTGGAAATTAGGGTGTGAAAGTAGCTGCAAGGCTGGGGGGGTGGGGGCTCATGGGAATGCTGAAATGCAAGGCTGGAAAGGACCCAGAGGGTGATGAGATCTGGTTCCTAAATTCCAAGCTTTGGGTCTGGTCCCTGGGCACAGTTGTCTGGAATTGCAGTTGTCTTTCAGAGAGGGAAAAGTACTGCACTTGTGCATTGTCTCTGCATATTACTATGCAGAGTCTGATATTCTTGACTTGTAGCATTCATTTTGTATTGCATTATAACATGCATATAATTTGGAAGGCATGATAATTCTCCTGGTTACTGGAGCCACACAGAAGCAGCTGCAAGTTATAGTGCAATCTTGTAAATACAACTTCAGGGATTGCTTGCTCACCCCAGGCTTCTTGCCCAACCTCTGCTGCACTCTTCTTCCTTTTCTCTCTGCCTAACCTTTGCTGCACTCCTTCCTTTTCTCTGTCATTCACCCAGCATGCTCTTCCCAGTAAACAAGTTATCAAGGCATTGTATTCAGCAGCATGGTGCTAAGGGAAACTGTATATGGTGTCAGGTATAATTTCTGCCTCTGCTTTGTCTTGGTGAGGTGGTGAAGTTAAGAAGAGGAGCAGTAGCAGTGTTGTCTTGGTGAGGTGGTGACTTTAAATCTGGGAGTGTGGCTTGTGATATACCAGTGATTTATGGGGGAGATCTGGGAAAACAACACCCCTATGTAAGTCTGGGATAAGGAGCAGCAAGAAGCAGCTTTGTAAAGTAAAGCAGACTGAGAATGCTTGGGCAAGCAACTGAGGTGGGAATTCAGAGGTCTGACCAGGGGCCTGTTGCAGGCTGTACTCTTGCTAACTCACTCTGATGTGCTTTCCAGATCTGGATCAACAGAGTCTGCCCAGTGAGCCAGAGGAGTCCTTCTCTAAGGACTTGGCAGAGTTCCCCTCAGTCGAAGAGTTTCATTCCAGAGACCTGGGACCACCCAGTGAGGAGGATAACTTTGCAGTGCCTGCCCATGCTGTGCAACAGCTGGATTCCGCTGAGGAAGAGGCGGCAGCAGCAGAAGGTTCAAGTTCAGACACATCCATCCTGTGCCTGGCCTCTCCTCTGCACTTTGTAAACACACACTTCAATGGGAACGGGCAGGCAGTGGCAGGAGGTACCCTGGAGTCCCAGACTGTCTCTTCACGGGGCCTGGGGCTGCACATTGATTCACTGAGCCAAGAGATAGTCACCACTGCTATCAGTACAGTGGTGCAGAACACCCTTTCAGCCCTGCTGCGCTCCTCTGAGGACAGTGAGGGGCCTTCTCTGTCAGAGTTTCTGCCCACTGAACCCGAGGAGAGACTGAGCTTCCAGGCACACCTGTCTGAGAGTGAAGAGGTTGGGGCAGCCTCTCTGCCTGGTGAAGAGGAGGAAGCTGATGACTTCGAGCTGCTTGATCAGACGGAGCTGGAGCAGATGGATGCGGAGCTGGGCCTTGCTGGAGAGGCTCCAACCCCATCCTCTTCCCCTCCTGAAGAGGAATCATCACCCGGTTCCTAAACCCTAATGATTTTCTGTCTTTCTGTAGCTGGAAGGAAGGACAAACACCTGACAAAGTTCTGATCTGTGCTGATCAGGGATGGCAAAACAACCACTTTCACAGTGTTATGTCTGGATTAGTGAATTGTCCTGCCAATGTTGGCCTTCCCATCAGGGCACTGTGTTCAGACCATGCTTCCTAGTGATGATGCAGTCTTTTCGTCTGCTGCTGCAATTGTCTTTGTCTTTTTGTCCTTTTATTTTTTGGTTTCTTTGCAAGTTGCATCCTCAGCTAGATGTACCCACCCTGCTCATCCCTGCCCACCCAGTAGGAAGTAAAGTGGTTTCATTGGTTGAGGGTGGGAGGGTGTAAAATGTAAATAACTTTTTGAAAACATTGGTTTAGTTGAACAGAAAATTAATTGGTTGGTTTAGTTGAACAGAAAAGGGTGGTTGAAGAAACCGGTTGGGGAAGGGTGTGTTCACAGAATTGGAAATTTGGATGGGAAGGGAAATAGGGCTTCCTAGTTGATTCCATGAAGAGCACTTTTGTTGTTATAGTGGGAGGGGGGCACATCTCTGGGCTTTACTACCTGTCTTGTACAAAGCAGCAAGCTGCTTCTGTGGTCCCAAGCACTAACTCCTTCCCACTCCCTTATTTAACTCCCTTTCCCCTATTTCTTCTATGCAGTAGTATGACACTGACCCGCTGATTTGAGATCCAGGAGGGGAAGCCTGATCTTGTCTGTTCCAAGCTGCAGGCCAGACTCTCGGAAGTTGTTTTAATGCATGTTGAAGTGAATTAGAAGTAACCCAAAAGCCCTCCCCTGCAGCTGCACTTAAATGCAAAATATCCCTTCTCTTATCTTTTTCTAACACCTGGCTAAACAAGCCCTGCCCTGTGGTATACTCTGTCTAGAGAACAATTTTCTGCTGCTTGGGCCTTGCTTCAGCACTCAGTCTTGCCTCAGGGAGCTGTTTGGGACAGTTTGCCACCCTTATCTTATTTCTTCTCAACAGAAAAACCCTTTCCCCCTAAACTGCAGGAGGCCCTTTAAGCTTACCTATTAAGCTTACCTGTTAAGGCCCTTTAAGCTTACCCCACCTTCAGTGTTGAAATCCCAAAAGTTTCAGTCTCTCTACCCTTTGTGCAATTTGGAGTGCTATACCCATTGTACTCTGGGGAGAAGGGACTGGATCAGAGGATGCAGGCTTGTTTTGGTTTCCAAAACAGGTGGTGGTTACTGTTGATTGTAATGCCTGCAGAGGGTGCTGCTTGCACAACTATACAGAATATGGTTTTTAAAATTTGATTTAAACCACCATGTGGCTGAATCTTACACAGGTTGATTTTAACCTTCAAAATAGGAGCATTGCCTCCTGTGTGTGCACCCCCCCGCCATGTTCTTGCTGACACACTGCAAGACTAAGATTGGCCTCTGGTAATGGCCTTGCCAGGTCAATTGATTCTGTTCTGCTCCCTGAAATATATTTCCTTTTTGCCCATTTTTGGAGAGGGGAGCTTTGTAGATTGGTCTTTGCCTTGCTGTTTAAAGGATGGGCGCTTGCAGGTGATTGTTTTTGTATTTTTCACATTCTCACAAAAGTAACTGCAGTTTAGGCTTACAGATTCAGGACCTGCATCTGTATGGTTGCCATGCTGGTCTTTGACTTGCACTTTTGGGTGTTTGTTCCTTGAGGTGAGCTGGCTGCCAAAGCAATTTCAGATACAACTGAGAGACCTGAGCTTCTGCCTGTCATGGATTTCTGGGATGCATTGGCTGCTGAGCCATTCAGTGGCCCTGCCCCCTGTAGTGGGGGTGTCTTCCTGTATCAGGCTCCTCTGAAAGTGGAACAGTGTATTTCTGGAGTCTAGCAAGGTGATCTTGTTGACCAGAAATGGCACCCTTTCTGTCTTGCATTGCTGCCTCCCCTCCCCAATCCTTCACAGTGGCGTGTGCTGAGAGGGAGTAACTGTTAAAAACAGATTCCTCTTGGTGTCTGCACTTTGGAAACAGGCAGCTGCGTGGCACTGAGTGTTGAGCTTGCCTGCCTTTGTGATGTATCCTGAGCACAAATTTCATCAAACCCTCCCACTAACTAAAAGCCCTAGCTTTCTCTGTCTGGTGCAGGAGGCATGTTTATATGTTGGTGTTTTCTCTCTGGAGCTGTAAGCGTTCTCTCTTTCCTTGGCTGGCAGCAGTGCCATGCTGCTTCATGACAGGAACCTCCTATGGAAGGGCTGGGAGGTTGCCGATGTCACCTGGGAAAGGCAGAGGCTTGGAAGCTGTGTAGCAGTGTTTATGGCTATATATTTAAAAACTGTAGTCTTTTTAATAAAAAAAGTTTAAAGATGTGAAAAGTGGGTTAAAAGTTCCAGCTCTTTCCTTCTTAGCCTATCTGCAGAAAGCCCTGGCCTGCCTCTTCCCCTCTCCTTTTCTTGTTTCCCCAGATCATTCTGTGTTTCTGAATCTGGCAGCCGTCTCTAGTCCATGTCCAGGTAGGTGCCTCTTGTCTTAGTTAAAGCCTGTTCATGGCTGCATTCCATTGGACATGTGATACTGTTCAGCTAAAACTCAGTTGCTGACCAAAACTTGAGTCATTTTATCAGCAATTACTGCTGCAGTATCTGGCATAACCTTGAACGGACCACAGCCAGCAGTAGTATAATGCAGGTTCTCAGAAAAAATGCCCATTCTTGGACCCAGCTCTCACAAGCAACACATGAACTAGCAAACCTGTATCTCAATTATGGCTCTTCAGACTGTATGCAGGGGGCTCACATTCTAAACCTGCACAGCTGGAAGGGGGTTCTGTTTCTATAGGCAGAGAACATTTTATGTATGGAGGAATACTGAATAGCAAGTGATCATTCACTGGAACAGTGGAGACAGGTTTACTACTTCATAAAGCACTAGGCTTTAGTTGTCCTGACAACATTCTTCTCCCACCCTGTGCTAATGTTTTTTCCAGCCTGTGTGTGTGTGTGTGGCTGCTGACACTTCAGCATCAGAGGTTTGCCAAAGCTACTGGCTAGAACAATCTAAAATCACTGCTTTAACATTTGTCTCTTACATGTTACTTTTTAGCCTGTGTGATGCTACCATTTTAGCTGAAGCTACTGTGTAGACTGACTAGGAAATTTGCTGGTACATGGGGTGAGAGAGACTGGTTAAAGAGAATAAGGGGAGCCTGCCCTGCCTACTCTAATCTACACCCTCCTTCTAATGGAGATCCAGCTGAGGTCAGGTCATTGCTAAGGCATGAGGATATACATGTCCAAGAACATCCAGAAAGAGAGAGGTTGCAAAATTAGCATATGTTAGGATAGGAGAGCTGATCAAGGAATAAAAGGCCCGGGGGGGGGGGGAGCACATAGCAGCATCATTTGGAAGAGGGCACAGTGTATAGGTGTTTATACCCTTGGCAGCCCATTTCCATAAATTGTACCCCACAAGGCATTCTAACACAGACCTGCCTTTCTCCACCATTATTCAGTTCTTTTTCAAGTACCCCTAAATGTCTTGGCAAGTACCCTGGGGGTACACATATCCCAGGTTGGAAACCACTGATCTAAACCAATGGCTTGATTTCAAAGGAGAATGCAGATAAAGAGGGCATTACAGAAATGTGGTGGAGTGGAGAAAACTAATAGGTTGTGGTTATTCCAGAATACAAACACTCTAGGGAGAGAGCATGGGGGTGCCCTAACTCTGTATGGCAAAGAGGGTACAGAATCCAAAAACTAAATTTAGGAGGATCAGATAGCTAGGAGAAAGACAGCCAATGGAGAAAGTGTTGTAGTAATGGGTGACTTCAATTACCCTCATGGAGCCTAGGTAAATTCCTGATCAGGTCATTGCAAAGAGATACTATTTTGAGATACAAAATGACTCAAAATAGTATTTCTTTGCGATGACCTGACCAAGAATTTACCCTAGAACAGTTGGCCACTTGAACTGACCAGAAGGGGTGGTGACCCTAGACTTGATCCTAAGTATGAGAACAGTGACCATGCTGCTACAATGCCTACAGTAATGGTATTTGATACCATTACTACAATCCAAAAACAACCTAATTGCAGGCCCAACCTGGCAAGTACAGTTCAGTTTAAGTAATGGAGGGAGATGGGGGGGGGGAGAGGGAGAAGGGCTGCCAGTATATGAGTATTCCTCCCTTGACCCCTCAGATGGTGAGAGCCAGAAGACGGTGCATAATGAGCATTCTGCCTCTTCCTGAGGACAACCACAGCTGTATACCTCAATTCCTTATAGCATTTTATAACTGGCTCAGCCCACCCTCCTTCCCCCCCCCCCCCAATATCTTAAATCAGGCTGTACTTACCATGTTGGGCCTGCAATCTGTAGTTATTGTAAGAGTACAAATACCATTATCATGCTGTAAGTTAGTGCAATTTTGTATATGCTTTCAAGTTCTGCTCTCCCTATATTTTGCTCATGTAGACAATACTGACAATTCACTGTCTACCACTCTGGCTATTCCCCCTTGTCAGAGAAGTGCTCTGAGCTGGATATGGTGGTTCAACTGGCTTAAGTATCATGTAGTTTGACAAACAGCCCCCCCCCCTTCCCTCCAGGAACAGACAGTGGATAGGGATGGCAATAATAGCAGTGGGAGTCTCCAAGCCAGACTGGTAATAGCCTGAACTGAGAAAAGACCCAATGGGAGGAGAACACTCTTAAGTAGTAGAAACATTACTTTGCGCAGGACCAAATGCTTTTTGACAGAGGAATACAGTCCAACAGGCCAAGCTTTCGAGGCACTACAGGTGATAATATGGATTTCCTTTCCTGACATGGCATTCTGTCTCCCTCATGCCTTTGAACTCGGTTCTTGTAAAACAGAGGAGCAACAGTTGGTGCTCTTTTATAAGTGTGTTACTAAAAGCCCAGTGAAATAGGCACATGGTTTCTCCTTAATTTCTCTTACATGGTTTACAACTGTTCAGTTTAAGAATTTCCACTGTCTCTAAATGCTTTCTCAAAGATGAACTGCCTCTAAGCCTTTATCTCCCTTTGACCATATTAACAATATTTTCTATTGTATATATATTACTATTTTTTTTTGGAAGAGCAGTAATGGGCAGAGGAGAGAAGAAGGCATATGGCATATGTCCTCAAGTAGCTAAGTTTGGTTGTACAGCTCAGAAACCTTGGTCAACACCCTGTCTTGTTCTGATAGATCCTCAAAGCAGATTAAGAATATTTGTATACTGCTTTTCAACAAAAAAGTTCACAAAGTGGTTTACAGAGAAAATTAAATGACCAAATGGTTGCCTGTCCCAGAAGGGCCCACAATCTAAAAAGATGCAGAAGGAACACCACCAGACAGCCACTAGAAAAGACACTGTGCTGAGGTAAACAGGGAAAGTTACTTTCCCCCTGCTAAATACAAGAGGAGCATCACGTAACAAAGAGCCTCTTTGCCTAGTAGATGAAATAGCCACATCTGGCTGCCCTTGATTCTACAGGACCTCTCCCTCATACTCATTCCTGTGCACAGGGAAGATACATTATTCTTTTTGTCTTGTGAGTTCTAGGCCACAGAGCCCAATCACTTACATTTAGTTCCCTTGCACCCTTTTCTTGCTGCATACGAGACTTGCTTGCTTCTGTTCATAAGCAAGCAAGCAGGTCTCATACATAGTAATGCTGATGCACGGCCTACTTATGAGCACGGATGCTATTCTACCAAGAAACACTGATATGTGTGAATGTGCATTAATTGTCTTGAAATTTGTTCAAGTACAATATACAAACTACTGGACTTTCAAAACAGTGCTAAGCTTGTAGAAATGGTTAACTAGAGGTTAATTCAACTCCTACATACTAAAGTAGCTCTCTTTTTATTTCAAAGAGCAAAACGGTCACATTAGTGATGGAGGGGGAAGTGTCAGAAATCTTGGTAATCTCTGTATTAGGCATTATGTCTTTCTTTCCCTATAGTACTGTAGGGAATGTACTGTATATACATTCAGTACTGTATGCTTCTGTCCTTCCTATCTATACAAAAGTATATCAAGTACTTTCATCCCAGCCTTCAACTACTGACACAGAAACAAAACATACCACATTTCCAATTGTGTAAACCACTCAAAGCATGTAGATTATGTGCAAAACTTGCATGCAGTTTTCTGACTAGAGAACAGGACATTAGCCCAGAAGAAGAGATTCCTCAGACAGCTTCCTTCTACAACGCTTAAATAAGCAGTCCTGTTTCTGAGAAGAGATGGAGTTTTAATACAAAATGCCTTATGTAGATTCCTAGCAATTCCCTGATAAATAACAAGCTGAAATCTTGGTGTACAGAAGAAGAGTGCATTGTGATCAGCCCTGAAGGGGGTTGGTCTACCCATAGGCCAAGACTAAAAATGCAAACTAATTTCTGACCTGCAAAAGGCACCCTGCAAAACCTTAAAGGACTATCTTATTTTGGCTGTCAATACGACTGTCCTTTCTTCTCTCCTGCTGCTGAGCACAGATGACTATTAAAACAAGTTTCTGGAGAACCAGCTGAATGAAAAACAGTGTTTCCAATGCACTTGATGCAGCATGTGCTAGGATAAGATTTCCTATACATGAATGAGGTGGTACAGTCCCCCTTAGGTAAGAGTACAGCATGCGGTTTGTTTTTCCCCCTGACTCATTTGCAATAGGAAAGAGGCACAGGGTGGTATTCACACATGATTTGGTAGAGCAGAAGGCAGGCTGGACTGTGCCCTTACTAAACAAAGCACATTTCAATTCAGATGCCAGAAAACAGTCTATAGGAGATATCCAGAGCGCTGTAATATCTTCTTCCAACTTCAGTTAGATAGGCAAGAGTCCTGACATTGAGATACACTGAAGGCCAGTCTGAGAAAGTACCTCCAGTAGCCTTTTCCATTCCATGATCCTGCGCAACTCCACTCTTGAGAGGGAAGAAAAGGAACACCCATTTCCAACTCTCAAGCACTGTGTGCAGGCTGTAGAAAGTGGATCAATTTCTTGCAATGCCTTGTTGATGAGGGCTGAGGGCTGTTATAGGCAGTAGCCTGAGATTCACTAAAGGAAAGGGCTTCTAGCTTCTCACTTGCTCTGAGTGATACCAGCACCTGGAAAGGAGAGCATGTCAGTTACATAGTGGCCCTGTGTTATACACACACAGTGTTCTTAAGGTGTGATGAATTGGGGGGTGGGGGCAAACTAAGTCAACAAGGCCAAAACTGGGAAAGAAGCTAAATACTTTTGGTAAAGTTCTATAGTATCTTGGTTGCTTGGTAAAGAGAACACTGACAAAACTCTCAAAGAACAGGCATAGTTTTTAAAAGAGAAGTTTTAAAAGAGAAACTGTTTTTAAAGTTTTTAAAAGAGAAACTGTTGGATGCCCTAACACAGCATTTCTCAAACTGAACCACTGGATGGGGCATGAGCCAATTTCAGGTGGGTCACCTAGCTCAGCCACCATTGAAAATACAGAGGTAAAAATACAGGATACAGAGCTGCTGGGCAGGGTGGGATCCTGATGGGAGACAGGCATGGAGCTTTACCCTGAACAGGTGGGAAGATGGTACGCTGGAAAGGGCTGTAAGGATGGGAAAAGGATCCATCTATATCCTGCTTTTACTTCAGAGCTGGCATGTTTGAATTCCAAGCTATGCAAAATAAAAGAACGAGTGCGCTGTGTAATGGGACCTTTGGCTAATCATGGCTTAGATTTGAAGCCTAAATTGATGGTGTCACTTCCAGCCATGACATCACTTATGGCAGGTCCCAACAGACTGTCATTCAAAAGAGTAGGTCCCAGTGCTAAAACATTTGAGAACCACTGCCCTAACACAAGCTAAGGGACCAAGTCTACACAAAGTTTTCTTTTTCATGAAAGTGACATCTGCTCTGCTGCACTTCCAGCTGCAGGGTGGTATGGAATCCAATAATGTCTAACAGTTCAAGAAAGGATGGAACAGAAGCAGTCACAGCAATGCTTGCTAGTTAGGACAGTAAACAGAGTCTGTTATACTCTGGATGTCCTTATGGGCTTTTTCAGTGGAATGTTAGTCAAGACAACACAATGGCACTCCTCCAAACTTCCCTTTCTTCTGTGGCATCTGATACTAGCAACTGAAATGGCAGAAGAGTTTTCAAGCTTTTTCCTAAGAATTTAACCCATTATACTTTCTTTTTGGTCCTAGCCCATAAGCTCATTCCAATTCTTGACAACCAAGCAAAGCTAATTTAACCCTCGGCTTCACTATCCCCATTGCAAACAACCTGACAAGCCTTTGACTGCTGGTGTTGAACCCTATTAATTAAAGCACAGCAATGTTTCCTGACATCAAAATGGCCCCAGCTGGCTGAGAGGCCATAGTGCTCCCCTGTCCCCAGCTGCCAAGCTGATTGAGTGCCAATACCTGGTGGATCTTGGGCTGTTGGCTAATGGCTCGGAGAGCAATGAGTGCAGCCTCTTGCACAGCTGGCTGAGAGTCATGGCAAGCCACATCCAACAGAAGATCAGGTGCTCTGTTCTGGATCAGCAAATCCTCCAGCTCCACTGATTGTCGGCCCAGGTTACCCAGTGCTGAAGCTGCATTGCAACGAGTCTTGGCCTGTGGATCACTGAGGAGCCGAACAACCCAAGGAACTGCTTTACTAAGCGCCTGCATAAGAGGGCCAGCCTGATAGGCTGCATTGCCAACAGCAAAGCTGGCTGAACGGCGCACCAGTTCATCCTCATCTGAAAGTCGATCAAACAGACATTCTAGCAGCCCGGCCTGGCCCCACAGCACTTGAGAAAACCCATGTCCATGGCGTAGCAGATTGCCCACCAGACTGCAGGCCCTGGCACGGAGGGGGTGTTCTTGGTGGCAGAGCAGGTGGCTCAGGGGGTGATAGGCTGAGTCTGAGCCACACAGAAGCCTCTGCAGGAAAGGCAAGTGAGTTGGGCCCGCCCGGGCCACGTGGGTGAGCAGAGAGAGCAGGTCTGCAGTAAGGGTGACCTGATCTGATGATAAAACAGATGACAAGAAGGCAATGGCATCCTCTGAGGCAGCTACCCTCACCACCTGCTCAATGACTTTCTCATCACACAGCACCAAACGACATAGGAGACTCAATGGCAACTCTGTCTCAGAGAAGGGAAGATGGCAAATGCAGACCTAAAGTGGGAAGAAAGCATACAAATGAATGCAACTGTGGAAAGCAGAACAACTCTTTAAAGGGGATGCCTAAGTAAAGGCCCTTATGATTGCATGACAGCATTACACTTTCCAACCTCACAGCCATCTCTGCTCTGGTTCAAGGACATTGTTTCTATGAAAATTTTTTTTAAGAGGATCTTTTCCCAAACACAACCACCATGAAGATGAAGGAAAGATTATTTAAAGCACAACTGGTATGGCTAGGCAGAGGTCACATTCTGTGGGAAGAGAGGCAAGATCCTCCCCTCTGCCAGCACTTTTCGAAAACTTAAAAAGACTGTAGTGGAACCATGAAAATTTCACCTGGAGTAACCGGGCAGGGATCTCAGAGTCCCTCAGACCCATCATGATAAGGTCTAAGGTTTCAGGGTCCATCTCCAGAGCGAAAGGGAAACAGAAGACCTGACAGACTTGGAGTACAACAGCCGGCACCAGGTATGGATCACCATCCTCCCACACCTGCCTGGGGATAAAAAGAAAAGTAGCAATGAATCAGATGTCAACATCCAGGGTGAGCATACTTGGAACAGAACTATATTTGGGTTACAGCAGTAAATTCCAGACACCTAAAGAAGTCCACTCCCTGTTAAATGGTGGCTGCATGGTGACTGTCCTCCCTGGCCTTCAGCCATTAAACACCAACTGGAAGGAATCTCTGAGCCAAGCCCCTACATACATTTTACATAAAAGAAACAAAAATGCTCAAATGAAATCACACCAGATTTGTAAATCCACACATAGGCTTAAATAGGTATGACCACTTATTCCAATTGTTCTAATTTGATATTTCCAAAATGAGAAACCAAATATACCGAGTGTCTGGACTGGGGGGAAGAAGGCAAGGAAAAAATTGTACATAAGAAGATAGGAATATTGAATACATGCAACATTACTCCCACGAACGAGCATAGTAAGACAGACAAATTTGAGAGGGCATGTCCTCTCCTACTTCTGGTGGCAACTTTCTTGTCGAAAATGGCAACCATAGAAATAAGATGAGTGAAACCATGGCTGAGAGTGAGGGAAACCATGGGGCTGTGCTAGATAACATAAGAGTATCACATTTCTATTCCCTTTCTTTCTCAAATCCTCCTTCCTCCCTTCCCACCTCAAATTTGGGTCTTTAGCACCTCATTGCTATGCTCATTTTGTTCTTTCTATAGGTTAACTCTGGATTATCTATAACTCACCTCTGTGTCAAATATTCCAGGAAGTCAGGGTCAAGCAGCTTGTTCAGGGTTGCCATTATTATCCCATTGGGCTGTGCTAGTTGCAAAAGACACTGGTGAGGTTCTCGGGTAAAGATGAGTAGGGCCAGGCTGAGGAACAGCAATGTACCTACAGGGCATGAGGTGAGAGTAAATAATCCTGATCTATTCATTCAACGCTCCCTGTCCTCCCTAATCTAAAAGTGACTGTGATACCCAAGTCTAGCAGCATGATGATGGGCTTCCCTATAACTTTTGGAAGACTGGAACCTCCTAGAGTCCATCTTCTAACTCTAATGATGTATGTATGTATGTATGTATGTATGACTCATACATGAGTCATCATGTATGACTCATACATGATGTATGAGTCATACATGTATGTATGTATGACTCTAATGATGTATGTCAGACTCATCTTCTGACTCTAATGAGGTGATGTAAAGAGGGGCCTGGGAGGCCAGGTGGTGAACATTAACTTGGGTAATTTAGGAATCTTGTATTAAAATCAACTTAGTACCTTGTGATGAGATGAGGTTCCATTCTGGTTCTGGTGCATGCTGGCCAACTCTTGGGGTGTCGCCTTCCATCACAGGCTCCTCACCGGTCAAATGGAGCACCATGGCAAAGCGATGCCATGCAATGCTCCAAAGTTCTGACCTAGCAAACTCCCTGACTACTGCTGCATCACTCTAAGAGAAGAAGAGGGATAGACCTCAAATCACTGCAGCTAGTGATTTAACTTAGCATGAACATCTCTGCTCCTTAGATGCTCCCTTTGCTACTGGACAAGAGTCTATATTTTACTTATATATTTTTAAAGATTTCTATCCCACCTCACTCCTGAAAGACTTTTTCACCTCACTCTTTCACCATCTGCAATTAAAATGAAAGAATTCATGCTTGTACTTTGTGGGACTGCTGCACACAGTTTAGTACTTTTAGCAGAAGGACCTAATAAGCCCAAGGAAGACCAGGAACTAAGCTGCCTTTCCTGTTGTACTATGGAATTTAACAATCTTCATAGTTGCAAGTTATACTACAAACTGCAACATATCACTTCTAGTATGAAAAAAAGTCTGCAGAATCCCAAGACTCTTTGCATGCTCTTTTTTTTTAAAAAAAAAGAACAGCTCCAACTTCTAATTCATATGGCTCCTTAGAAAAAAATGATCTGAAAACAAGATGATTATATACAATCTGGTTGAATGTCTTCAGGCACCACATTTCATTGTCACAGTCCCACTATAATGTGCAAAAAAGTTGACAAGCCCTGGAATAAAGTCTGGGAGTGACCCATATTTGCATGATCACGGCTGCAGGCTTGAGGGACCTGTAAGTCTTCTTCTAGATCCCACACTGTTGCTCCAAGCTCTCTCCTATGATGTAACTGCCTCACCAGTTACATCAAGACTTTCCAAGCAAGTCTATTAAGCAGGAAGGGCACAGCCTGTGTAAGTGCCCTCTCTCTATTGGCTCAAACTGTGGTGCTAGGTACGAAGCAGCTCCTTTCTTGCCCTGTCCCACCGTACCAGGGAAGCAAAGACATTTTCAAAATGTCCCGATACTTGCTGTCTTTCCAGAACACAAAGCAGCTGCTTAGCGGAACATGGATGAAGAAAGCTCATACCTGGCTTAACAGTTGAAACAGCAAGAGCAGGAGCCCATCATAGAAGCCAGCTCCCATGGGAGGTGGCAGGCAGAGCTGCAAGATACAACACAAGAATTATACCTGGGTCAGAGCAGACTGTTGGAACTCAGAGGCAGGCACTATACATGATGCAGCCAGAAGACTCTGTGTCCCAAATTGTCCTTCTGTTGTGCTGGTCACTTACCTCTGCAGGTCCCGCAAGTGCAGTAGCTACAGCTGCCAAGGTTTCCTCTCGCCCAAGTTGCACAGCAGCCCCATACTGGCTAAGGTGGGTCAGTAGCAATCCTGCAGCACTCTGCATGGAAAGGGGGACCTCAGCCACTTCTTAAACCAACAACACTGTTCCTACATCTCTGGGAGTGGGAATAGCTAGAACATCCTCTTCCTCCAGCAGATGCAAATGTGGAGATTAGACTCCACATGGGAATCCCTGGACTGTTTTCTCCCTCACAGGGTTCCAATTGTGATATCCCTGGCTAGACATGGGAACAGCCAGGCAATGGGTAGGAACTGTTAGGGCTGCCTCCATTTCACAGCCCACTGAATTCTACCTGTGAGACCTTCAAGGGAGTGTGGGAAAAGTACACACTGACTTTTCCTTGCAAATAACACTGGTCACCTACTATAACATGTCCGCATACATAAAGTGCCTCTTATTGGTCAGACAATGGCCAGGGCGCCTAGGGAAATGGTATAAAAAATTATAAATTCTCCCCCAGAGCTCATTATTGAGATGACTCACAAAAATGGAGGTAGTTGCTGCATGACTGAAGAGCTCCATGGTCTCTTTCACTATGATGTCAAGCCTAAAACACCACAAGAAACAACAGCATAAGAGGGTTATGACAACTAAGCAAAGCCCTCACCTTCTTGGGAGAGTCAATACTCACTCAGAGGAATGTGCTCCCTAACAGGACCCTGCTTTAAACCCAGTAGCTCAGCAGCCCTTGGCAACATGCTAGAACATTAAGATCTCAACCAGGCACATATGCCCCAAAGAGACTCCATTACCACGAAGGTAGGATGATCTTGATTTTCTGTCATGTGCCTCCAGAGGAAGATGAACCATTGTCCTTGTGGGGGTCATTCCCTTTCCACCAATCAGTGCTAACAAGTGAAGTCTCTAGTTCTCCTTCCATTTTCAAGTGGATCACAGCAAACATGTAAAAGTGTTGACACAACAACACTTACCGTGATGGGAGGATCTGTAGCTGGAGGAGCAGCAGGGAGAGGAGTCTCAGGGAGGCTTCAGTTGCCTGTTCTTGGGCCATTTCAGCCAGTAGGACCTTTCAAAGAGACAAGACTCAGCACACACATGGCCCCACAAGCCACCTACTCATTCTGTATCCAACCCAAATGGAAGTTCCTCCCACAGTGCTTCACTTCAAGGCCATGGATATCTCAGTGCCTCTTCTCTACCACCCACACCCTTTGGACTTTCCTTCTTCTCCTGTATGGTCTCTCCTGTTCTCCCATCTTCTTCTCCTCAGTATCATTTCTTACTCCCTGCCCAGGAACTCTCCAGCCTTCTCTAGCATTCTTAGGGCTGAGACCTCATATATGTCCATGCCCAGACAGTTCTTTTTGCATGAACCAAAAAATAAACATTTGCCCACCTTGCCCTGCAGGTGACAGATCAGGGAACTCAGTACTTCTTCTGTTGCTAAGCTATGGCACAGAGTCTGACTGACATGGCAGCAGGCATAGAGAACCTGGATATTGGAAGACAGAACAAGTTGGGGTTACCAAAAAGCATCATCTCGCCCTTCCAGGTTGAGGCACATTGCTTTAAGGCACACTGCAGGAAAGGATAAGGTGACCTGGGCATCTCTGACCCTTACAGAAACAAAAGGAACACAGGAAGAAGTGTTACCTTTAGCACATTCAGAGAAGAGGCAGGGCATTTAAGTCCCAAGAGGAGGTTTGGCCGCAGCTGGTTACCTTCCTCAGTAAGCTGCTCAGCAATTTGCTGGGAGATCTGAAAGGAAACCCCCAAGAGAATCTTTCAGTCCAGGACTCTGCAGATCCTGTCATATTGTTGTAGCTGTCTAGAAGTGAGGAGAAGGAGAGAGAAGAGAGCTCTCCTCCTAGATCTTTATCTTGAGATGCTCTGTTGGATGAAGAGATGTTCAGGTGTATTCCAATCAAACACTTTGACAACCTTTTCAGCTTCCTGTCACATAAAAAGCAACTGGATTTACAGTGAGGAGCCTTTAATTCCTCTCTGGACACCAAGGGGCTCACATATGGTATATGTCAAGGACATAATTCAGTGGGGAAAGGAACTGCAAACTAACTACTGGCCACCTGCAGGGTAACAAACATCAGGCAATAATCTTGGCAATTCACCTTGACCCTCTGTGTTACGGAGAGTGGAAATCAGCACAATCAGTGCTAACATCATTACAGTGTCCCCCATGGGGCGGGGAAAGAGTTGAGCTGTAGGCTGTTCAGAAGTATAAAGACAAAGAAAACACCCACCTGTTTTTTGGCCTTATGACAAGTGGTGTGTCCTCCTGGAATGCCACAGGATGCAGCCAGGGCACCAATAAAGGCAGCTGCCACTGATTGACAGTTCTGTACCAACTTGGCTTCCTTTGGCAACACTGTTACAGGAGGAAAAACCAGGGTAGAAACCAATAGGTTTATATACATCAGACTGCCAAATGACACAGAAAAGAACGCTAATGGGTGATATACACCTTGGCATGAGAAACACTAAGAGTTAGCAGCACCATAACTCTCTATGCAGTGGCACCAATGTGGCACCTGCTGCATCCCACATGTTCCTACTCAGGAACATGTTCCCTTGCCTTGGGTTAAGCCCCTGAAGGCCGAATGGGCGATACAGCTGGTGCATGTCTGCATGGGCCTGTGAAGGCAAAAGTATTGCCCCCAATACTTCATGGAGGTTGGCTGCACTTTTGCCCGTGCTCAAAGATTATGCTTATGCATGATCCAGGACTCAGCTTCAAAATAGGGCCAAGGTGAACCTTGGCTCATCAAGCCCTGCTTTAAAATACAAGAGAACATGACTGGAGGCAGGAGGGCATCAGGATGGAACATGTTCCAACCTTCCAAAATAGTAAAAAAGTGGGGACTGGTTCCAATACTCAAGAACTTGATGAAGGCATCAAAAACTGATGCACATACGTTATAGCTGCCTGGCAGGATGAGAATATGAGGGAAATTGTAGCATGGTGCAAATCATATGCAGATAAGGCAAGGGTGAACTGGGCTATGTGAAGCCCAGGGGATCAAACTCTGCCACGGGCAAAGGAATGCACACTCATCACTAGCATTCAGGGCATAATGAATTGAATTCAAATACAACATTAAGGAATGTTGTCAGGGAAAGGTTAAGGGTAAAGCAGAGACATCATGATGGAGGTGGTGAGAACTGAAATTAAAGGGCATTAGCAGAACTAGATCATCAGGGATTAAGGTGGGAGGGTTAGCGAGGTGAATGAAGAGCCAATTTTCATGGATGCTTTTGCAAACCACCTACTACTCCAGGAGTGTGCCACCTTTTGGTGAGTTTTTCTACGAGGGTTCAAAAGGATGCAAAATGTTAATGTTTCTGATTCTGTCGGCGCAGTGGTGCGGTGAAGAGGGAACTTGTCCCCACTGCCAAAGCAATCAAGTGTGCACTCTTTTTTCTCACTGCACTGCAATAAAATTGTGACAGGGCAGCACTGTAAAACAGGAACCTGGGGTCAACATGATGTCTTGCCAAGCTGCACTGTGGCAGTTTCACAGCACTGCAGTGTGGCAAGACAGGGAGTATTGGCCTGGTTGTCTTGACAAAGAAAACATATTCATGCCCCACTGCTCTTCCCACATTATGAAGGCAATTGTAGCTTCATTTGCCCTCAGTGATACTACCATGCAGCAAAGCCTGACTGGTTTTGTGAAGTGACGTTGTCATATTCACTATGTGATTGTCCCTCACTATGCAATCCCAGCTAATTGGCAGTAAATATAAGAGAGGCAGCAAACAATCATGAACACAACTGGAAAAATGGTATACTTGGGGGAGATACAGGACACATTTCACACCATCCTGAAAAATGCAGCAGTATTTGCTACCTTCTTGAGTCGGCTGCTCACTGCTAGTACCATGGCAGAATGCATCCAACAGGGGACGATGGTCCTGAAGTAGGCTAGTGTAGAAGGGGATGGAGACAGAGGGGCAGGTGCCATCCATGCTCTCACACAAGTGGACGAAGCACTGCAAGAGTAAAAGATAAGTGCTAATCTTTACAATGTAGATGGAGCAGTACTAGGAGAGAGAAAAGAAAACACTGCCCAGATACCCATGTACATAAGCTGTGCTGCTAAGGTCAGTATAACTGTAATGGGCTCTCAGCAAATGCACATCTGAAAGGAGAGCTCAACATACGAGCTCTCCTTAACATATGCTGTTAACATATGTTAAGGAGACATATGTCTCTGTTAACATATGCTGAAATGCTACGCTAGACTCTGATAACCACCTTTTGAGAAGGGTGATGGAAAATTAAGAACACACAGAAAGGAACTATAAGGAACACTGCAGGGCTAGAAAACCAACCTTGCAGTGAGACTGAAGGGCCTCAAGTCCTTTCCCAATTCCCTTATTTTTCTAGATGCTCCACTGCCTCAGTAGATTTTTTAAAAACATACACTCAGTTCTCATTATCTGCTAGGATTAGGTTCCTGGAAAACCTAGCGGATACCAAATTAGCAGATCACTGAGCCAATGGGACAAATGGGGTTAGGTTCCAGAGGACTCTCTTCACCATACATATGAACTTTATGAACCTGAATCTTAACCTGAAGTCTAGAGAGCTGGGTGATAGTGAGGGCTCATTAACATCTTCAACATCTGATGCTTCCTCCTCTGTGCTGGATATCCCTCAATGTGCTGATAGTTGCAGCAATGATGGTTTCTCTATGCTGGCTATCCCTCAACTCATGGAAGGTAGCTGGCCCAGCAACAAGGCCTCAGAGTTCCACCTTCTGCTTGTGAGAGGGCCACTGTCTCTTCTCCTCCTCCTCCCACAATCTCTCTCACCCTCGCCTGCCTGCTCATAGCTGCACTGAGCCCTTTCCCACCACAACTACACTGGTACAGTATTCATGGATAACAAGGGCAGAGTTGCAGATAACAAGAGGTAGGTGGCAATTGTGTTCCTCCCAGATCGGCAAATTCATGTATTAAGAGAAGCGATTAATTAGCACAAAATTCCAAAATCAGGACTAGAACATTTCCCCTACTATATCTGTTCTTTTCCAATTGTCTCTAAAGTTCTGTTTGACTTCTTGATGATATCCTAGGGAACAGAGTACAATGATTCCAAGTTTGATTTCTTTTTTTTAAAAAAAGATCACAACACAATAAATCTATGGAATTCACTGCCACAAGATATGGTAACAACTGCAGGCTCAGATGGCTTTCAAAAGAGGAGTAGGAAAATCCATACATAACAGTTCTATGAACATGTTAGCCACAACGGTTAAATACATCCTAAATGGGAACCTGCATCTTGGTGGCAGTGTGCCACCGAACACTAGCAGCAAGGGAGCAACAGCCTGAGAGGGCTACTGTCTTCATGCACCAATTGAAGACTTCCTGCAGCAAACAGAAAATGGTAGACTAGACTGACCTTCAACCTGGAGCACTATCTGGAGGCGGTTGGGATCTGGATGAGGGCTAACAAGCTGAAATTAAATCCGGATAAGATAGAGGCTCTCCTGGTTCGGAAATCCTCGATGCAGGTGCTGGAGTATCAGCCTGCACTGAATGGGGCTGCACTCCCCCTGAAGGAGCAGGTCCGCAGCGTGAGGGTCCGCCTGGACTCACAGCTGCTCCTGGATTTCCAGGTGGCGGCTGTGGCCAGGGGGGCCTTTGCTCAGCTTTGGGTGGTGCGCCAGCTGCAGCCGTACTTGGATCATGCAGACCTAGCCACAGTGATCCATGCCATGGTGACATCGAGGTTAGATTATTGTAAGGGCTTCTATGTGGGGCTGCCCTTAAATACCGCTCGGAAACTGCATTTAGTGCAGAATGTGGCAGCCCGTGTAGTTATTGGAGGTAGGTGGTTCAACTCTGTCGGGTCGCTTCTCTGGTGGATACAGTGGCTGCCCATTCATTTCTGGGCCCAAGGTGTTAGTTTTGACCTTTAAAGCCCTATACAGCCCCGTTCATTTACAAACTGCTCCCTCTCCTGAAACTTTCTGGCAAGGCCTGAAGGCATTTCTTTTTAGACAAGCCTTCTGAGTTCTTGGTCATCTGGTTCACAGGCTTGGGGCTCTTATTCACAGGCTTGCTACGGTTGCTCTTTTTACTCTTTTAATGTCCGATTGCTTTAAAGACAAAATGTTTTAAAGACGTTTTGTGAAGCGTTTTTAATTGTGTTTTTAATTGTTTATGTTTCTGTATTATTTTATTTACTGTTGTAAGCTGTCTTGGGTCCCTTTGCGGAGAAATATAAATGCAGTAAATAAATAAATAAATCTGATCCAAAGGGCTTTTCTTATCTAATTTATACCCCAGCATTGTTTCCCTAAAGAATAAAGGCCCAATCCTATCCAACTTTCCAGCTCTAGTGTAGCCATAATGCAACCCATAATGCATGTTCCCATACCTTGAGAATGCCTCAGTGATTGCCCCTCCATGACAGGATGCAACACACACCCTACTGGCACACCTGCACCAGCACTGGAAAATTGGATAGGATTGGGCCCTAAATCTACTACCATAATGAAAAACTTCAATTTAGATCAGTGGTTCCCAACCTTCAGTCAGGCATTACCCCCTTAAGTAGATGCTGTAGGAATGGCACTTCCGGGTTTTGCTGCAACTGCCATTGAATGGTGGTAAGTAAAAGAAAAAACACAAACCGTTTGGATTTGGATCAGGGCAGCATATATATCAGGGTAGCACAAAGCAAAGGTCCAGAAAGGGAGTGAGAGAGAGCACTTGAGGCAGGACATATCTGGGTAGATGAGAAAGCAGGAGGTCAAAAACAGCCTCTTACCATGAGGCTTTCCTCTTGCAGCCTGCTTTCCTGATCTGTAGGCTGAGCCAACAATGCAGGTAGCAACATTAAGAAGTGGTTGGCGGAGTTGTGGAATGCCTGAAAACTGAAGAAGCATTTGTGTTTATACAAGATATAGGAGCTTAGTCCAAAAAATGACAGTTGGCCCAATAAAGGCACCCAGGCTTTTCCAGCCTCTGAGCAGCTCAGTTTCTCTGCATTAGCAAGCAATTACTTAGTGGCAGAATTTGCTATGCCCAGTTCTCAAACTAAACAGCTGCACAAGGCATCATCGGGAAAGCAAAGCTGCTTCCAGGAGGCATCTTTGCTACATCTCTTCACTTTGTGCCTTACTTTTACTTACTCCACACTGCTGCTAAGACACTAATACCATTCCCCCCATGTCCTATATATCCCATCACTACCTTACCTGTGCTTCATTCCACACTGATCTCTATTGAAATCACTGGCAAAGTAGGCTGACATCACAGCAATTAGGTCTATTAGCAGCGTGATGTACCAGGGCTGCTGTGAAACAGATAAAGAAGTGTGTTATTTTGGGCTGGATTCCAACTGACTGGCAACCCAGAAAAAGAACCAATTATCAAGAAGAACTGATCTCTGGTGGGAGTCATCTGTCTTCAGAAGACGAGGGAAGAGAAAACTAACCCAATTCAGAATAAAGTGGGTTGAATTCTGTGTCCAATTTAGAGACTGTACAGGTGGACAGTATCTGTTACAACCATTATAGGCAGCTGTTCTGCAAGACTCCATGCCTGCAGCACAAAATGACAAAAAAAGTCTTCCAAATAATCTTACTCTTAATTTTAAACAAACATTTCTAGGTGTTGTGGTTGGACACATACATTTTAAAATGTGCAGGCAGCATCTATGGTAAACACAGCAGGCCATGAAGGCTTCCAGTAATCAAATTCCTCATCCGTGCTCATCACCCATCTCTCTTCCTGTTTCTAGCTCTCCATAACTTCAGGTCTTGCTGAAATATTCTTCAAATGATGCTGTCAAAATTTCGTGAATTAAGGGAATCAGTTTCTTCTTCTGAGTAGACAACCTGAGGTACACTAAACTGGGATTATAATTCCACAAGGTGTACTAGCTCCATCCATACAAAGACCTGCCAACTACCTAGCTGGATGCTTTGGTTTTTTGGAATGCGAGCTAACCTCCTCAGGAGTTCCTTTTCCTTACCTGCTTAACATTGAAGCTCTCCAGGATACTCCTCACTAGCTGCACCAGGAAGCGTGGCAGTTCTATGTCACTGCAAAAGGTATATAGTAGCTCTGAGTCACACTGGGTACTGAGCAAATTGCCAATGACACGGAGGACAGGACGAAGATGAGATGCTCCCTCAAGCATTCCCTCCAGAACCTGGGAAAGGAGAAGGAATCAATATTTAACTCTTATAGATGTGGCAGAGGTAGTAACATTCCCCATGCACCATAATCTAAACTAAAGTACTGAAGAAGCATCAGACAACCCATTGAGTCCATGTCATCCCTAAATTCATCCTGTATACATTACTTCTGCATTCGGTTCTCCCAACTACACATCTCAGAGCCCAAGCCTATGGTTATCTACTAATAAGAAAATCTCATTGTTCTCCATGGAGCTTACTCTCAGGAAAGTGTGCACAGGATTGCTGCCTCAGTCATGTCCCAGCTCCCCTTCCAGGTTCACCATGCCCAGTAACTTTACAAGCATCCTTTGGATTCTCAAGTGTTGTCCTCATCCCTTAAGCCTGTGGCTCATCGTATTCTTAGAGATACCATCTTAACAGCCCAGAGCTGCCACAGGGGACTGACAGCTGAAGGATATTTTCACAAGTTCTTTTCCTCTTCTCCTTGCAAGATCTCTCACTCAACTGGACTACAGCAAAACAAACACAGTCTGAGTTCCCACTCCCAGCTCTTCTTTCTAGGCACTGCCATTCACCTGCTGACCAGAAGCCGTGAGTCGGTTATGGATGCGCTGCACAAGGGCAGGGTCGCGCAGCAGACTCAGCAGCACAGTCAGCTGCATGTGTGCAGGATCTGTAGCATCCATCAGGTGCTGCCACTCCTCATCACTATCCAACTCCTAAGGAGCAAGAGTAAGTCAATAAAGGCCATGGTCATCAAGAGGCCAGGAAGGCACATCCTGCTACTAGGCAGAGGATTGTGGTATCTAATCACCTCAGTCTCCAGATCTACAGTATCGATGCTGCGTCTACCTTGTCGCTCTGCTCTGCCACTTTCTGGTCTCTCCTCAGGGAACTCCTTCTCATAATCCTGTGTGATTCGGTTCTCCCTATTCACAAAGAAGAGGAATGACTGACTGAAACCAGGCTACAGAGCAGCAAGCAAATCCCATCCTCTGCTCTAAGCCCTTCTCCTTACCGAGGCGTGGGCGAAGGCTCATTCTGCTCCCACTCTGTCTCCTTTTCTTCCATGGCAGAGTGCTTCTGATCTCTAGTGCTGGGAGCTGTCTGACCAAGTTGGGTTTTGTATGAGTGGCACTGATCATCTTTGGTGACTTCTCCTTTAGGTGGACCTTTTGGTTTCTCCATGTCCTGTAAGAAGTCAAGAAGCAGGTGACCAAGTAGAACTGTAATGGACTGAGCCCCAGTATGCTACAAGGGACCCTTGTCAGGAACAACATTCCCTGCCTCTCACCTTTCGCCGAGCCTCCTGAGCCATCTTCTGCCGAGCCTTCCTCAAGATCTTTGCAAGACCACTGTGAGGGGCCAGAGAGTGCGCCTGCTGCTCTTTCAGTGCCTGCAGTTCAGGAGGCAGCTTGCTGGTGAAAGGATTGGCAATACCCTGCTCTGCTGTGTCGTCAATCACTGCAAGAAAAGGTCTGGATGAGTGATTGGCTTTCCTAAGACTGAGGTCCATAAGGCAAGGTAGATGGAAAAAAACAGACTGGGGAAAAAATGGATGGAAGTGGGAGAGCCAGTACTCACCAGTGACCCGCCCAGCAATGAAAGGGTGATAGAGCAACTCTGGCCAGGACAGGCGCTGGTGAGGGTCCTTCATTAACAGGCCTTGCAAGAAACTCTGCACAATAATGACAGATAGTCACATGCACATCCATACACTGCCTCGCCCATAGTGTTAAATGCTAGCTTAACCAGAAGAATTTCAGAGCCAATGCAACTTCCTGGTTGCTTTTGGAAAGACATTTTGAATCCAGTCATAGAGAAAGCTGCTTAAAATTAAAATTGATTAAAATTGAATGCTAGAAATACCTTCTATTTTTGTTTTATTTATCTCTATGTTCTGTTTCAGTACTGCAGGAAAAAAAATATTGAAACCATGAATGCAGACTATGTTGTAAAAAAACATGGTGCTTCCATTGATATTCAGTGAAATGTTTATGTATCACAGCATATTCATTAGCAAGTACACTTTCCTCCCAGTCTTAACTCTGAAGGAAGCAAGTTGGGACTAGGAATGGAGAGAATGTGATAGAGTGGATGATGTAGATGACTAGGTTTAGACACAGAGATGGAAGATTATAAATCTATGCTAACCTAATATGCTTCCTGCATGGCCCTAGGCAACCTACTACACAGAACCATTGAGTGGGTAAAATGAGAATAAGGACACACATATCAATCACTAGATAGAATGGAAACAATATACAGTTACCTTGAAGTTGGGGCTCATGTTGTTAGGCCACTTGATTGGATCCTTGATGATCAGACTAACCAGCTGGAAGATACTATTGGTGTAGAAGGGTGGTGTCCCCACATACAGTTCATATAGAATGCATCCCACTGACCAGAGGTCAGCTGTGTGATCATAAGGCTTCTCCTCCACTAGCTCAGGGGACATGTACAGTGGAGTACCTTTGATGGATGTCAGCACCATGGTGTGGATACTCATTGCACGAGCAAACCTTCCCCAGAAAGAAGAAACACAAATCTTTCAACATCAGTTCCTGGGACTGGTAGAGAAAGGGAGATGTTAAGGCACTTACCCAAAGTCACAGAGTTTAATCACACCCCCTTTCCCCAGCAGGATGTTCTGGGGTTTCATATCACGGTGCAGGATTCGGTGGGAGTGCAAGTAATAGAGGGCAGAGATCAGCTGAGAGGCAATGTCTTGCACCTGAGACAGAAACAAGAAACATATTACCCAGTCAAGGCCAGTTCTGCTGTGGGTAGGTCCTTCAGCTCAAAGCACAAACCCTCTGTTCTTTTTATTATTTTTTGGATCCTTCTCAATTCTGGATCACAGCTCCTCTCCCAAGCAACAGGTAAATGCAGATCTCTACTGACATAATCCCATTTATGTCTAATCTTCTAATCAGAAAGCTGATCTCCAGCAGCACTGTAACATGTTTTTAGAATGCGCACATCAAGGCAGCAGATTCACATGCAACAAGCTTATGCAACATACACAAGTGCAGATTTTCTGCCTTAACAGAATCCAACCTTCCCAAATCCTAAAGTCTTATTACTCTCCCCTTCCTATAGCCATTCCTTTGCTTGTTCAAGTATATACTTGTATCTTATCTCTCAGATCACAGCTACCTGCTCCTCAGGCAAATTTCCATCATCCTCAAGGATCTGAAAGAGTTCCCCTTCAGCATAATCAGTAACTACCACCACCTGGAGGAGAAAAACCAATCCATTAGACCTTCCTCAGCATCTGTGCTGTTCAAGATAAACAGAAAACTACGGGCAAGAGGCACAGAGGCTGCAGCAGCTGTGACCACATCTGGATTATTTGCTAAAAATCTTAGGCTGCAATCCTATCCACACTTACTTGAGAGTAAGCCCCACTGACTATAATGGGACTTACTTCCAAGTATATTGTACATGCATAGGATTGAGCCTAAGAATCTTAGGGAGGGCTCAAGACTCTGAGAGGTAGATGAGGAAGCTCTTCAGACGCTCCTTGGAGAATGCCCTATTCTCCTGATAAATCTCAGAAGCTTAACTGCTCATGAGCCAGTAGATGTGGCGTGGAAATCCAGCCATCCACAGACAAGGTGCGGTTACTTAAAAAGGTGTTATCAAACTCTTAGTCCACTCAACCACTTACTTGGTTGAGTAAGATACGGCAACTTTCAGGCCACTGCACCCTTAGGGACTTTTCACATGATCAATGGTACACACTTGTTCCCCCACTTTAAAACTGTCTCCTAGCAAGCCTCTCACCTCTTTGTCAGTCTCAAAACTATCAAGCATCTGGACAATGTTGGGATGATGAAGCCCCCTCATGATCTCAATTTCTCGCTGCAAATTCTTCAACTCTTTCTGTGATCGGCCCACTTTAGGTATAAATTTCAAGGCCACCACCTATTAAATAAACAAACAACATGGAAAGATGCCACGGGCCTGTTTACAGTCCTGAAAAACCATCAACACAGGCCTATAAAATTGAGGGTCAGAAAAGTTTTTCCCAAACTTTATGGTGGTTTGATATGAATTTGGGGTGCCAATTCCAAAAATGGCATCTGTTTTGCCCTATCATGTCTAGTTTTAGAGATATAGAATAGCCTCTTTAGTGAATCGTTCAAGCAGCTTCCTCATGAGGAAGTCTACACCATGGTTTCCTCATGAGGAAGCTGCTTGAACCATTCACTAAAGAGGCTATGCCGCGTCTCCAAAACTAGGTGTGATAGGGCAAAACAGATGCCATTTTTGGAATTGGCACCCCAAATATACCCAGGAATTGGTGTAACGTTTAAGGAAGCAAAATGTGTGTTGGCCTGTGTAATAGGACTATTTGCACCACAGGATACACTTCTTATTAGGTATCTTCCAAAACACTTCTCCCCACGCTAACTTTCCTACTTGTTAAGATTCATACTCTTCTACTCTCACCTGTGCATTGTATTTACGGCGTCCCTTGTACACCCTTCCAAAGGAACCTTCACCAATCATCTCTAAAACATGGTATCTCTCCATGATGGGAGTGTGGGGAAGAGGAGGGTCTTGTAGCCTGAAAATGCAGAGACAAAGTTGTTGTGAGTTGAACCCTCCCTGTGCCATTTTTTTGCTGACATTTATACATGCCACACCTCCAATAATGCCTTCTCTAACACAGACCTCTCCCTATCCAGGGCTAGATTCTAGCCACACACATTTAGTTCTCAGACTGCTCTATTCCCAGGGCGTTCCAACTCATGCCCTGGAAAGTGATTCATAGTCTAGAATCCTCCTATGAGAGATCTTGCTCCACCGTTAGATTAATTCCCTTTGTTGAGCAAGAGCTGCATAAATCCTTCCTGACCCTGAGTTTTGGGGATCTTTCAACATAGCAATTTATCCCTTTGCCTTTGGATAAATCTTGTAGAAGTTAGGGGAAACAGTACTATTAAAACTCGGAGCAAATTCAGGACTCCAAACATTGTGAAAAGTCAGTGACTTCCCTGCCACAATAAATGTGGCCCACAAAAGCTCAGGCTGCAATCCTATCCATACTAACCTGGGAGTAAGCTCCATTGACTATAATGGAACTTACTTCTAAGTAGGAAGCATAGGATTGGGCTCCACAATCGCAATCAGGCTGCATTTGCTGGGAAACAAGCCTCCTTCAGTCAATGGGTACTGAGTGCTAAGTGTACGCTAGGACTGGCGTATTTAAGCAGGAATAATGAGTCTTGTGTTAGTCCCAAATAAGAACATAAGAAGAACCCAGCTGGATCAGGCCACAGGCCCATCTAGTCCACCTTCCTGTATCTCACAGTAGCCTGACCAGATGCCTCAAGGAGCACACAAGACAACAAGAGAACTGCATCCTGGTGACCTCCCTTGCATCTGGCATTCAGAGACAGCCTTCTGAAACCAGGAGGTTGTACACACCCATCATGGCTTATAACCTACGATTGCCTTTTCCTCCACAAATTTGTCCAATTCCCTTTTAAAGGCACCTAGGCCAGGTTCCATCACCACATCCTGTGGCAAGGAGTTCCACAGACTAAACAACAGCTCTCTGTAGACACCGAGGCTGAGCTAGGAAGTGGCTATGAATGTAGAGAGAGTCTCAGGAATCAGCAGTGGATGTAAGAACGTAAGAAGAGCCCCACTAGATCAGGCCAAAGGCCCATCCAGTCCAGCTTCCCACAGTAGCCCATCAGAGGCCTCAGGGAGCACCAAGGCCACAAGAGACCTACATCCTGCTGCCCTCTGCTGCACCTGGCACCCTTCGGCAGCCTCCTTCGAATACCAGGAGGTGGCACATGCGCACAAAGGCCTGACACCTACAATGCGCTTTCCTCCAGAAAGCTGTCCAGTCCCCCTTTAAAGGCACCCAGGCCAGACACCATCACCACATCCTGTGGCAAGGAGTTCCGCAGGCTAATCACACACTAGATAAAGAAATACTGTGACCTGCAGAAACTTGTCCAACCTCCCTTTTTAAAGGCACCGAAGTCAGATGCCATCACCACATCATGTGGCAGGGAGTTTCACAGATCAACCGCAGCCCCAAAGGCTGCTGCTTCTCGTGCTTAAGGAGCCCCCAGCAGGACAAAGCTCCCCTGTCCCCCACGGCCCCCCCTCCAGGGCTCCCTCCCAGCGCCACCCACCCCAGGAGCGCGAAAGACTCGCCGCGTTCAGCGCTAGTGGAAGGGGCTCGAATCCCGCTCGGGCGAAGCGCACTCAATGAGGGGGAGGGGAGGGGAGGGGGAGGGGGAGAAGAATTCCGGGCAGTCGGTTGCTCAGTGAATGGCGCATGCGCCAAGCAACGGCGTCGCCCCAACTGTTGCTAAGCAACGCCCTGCCCCGGAAGAGGCCTTGGGTGAAGCGGTTCCGCATCGGGGCAGGCAAAATGGAGGCGGCTGGCTGCGCTGGGGAGCAGGAGGGAGTGGCGATGGCGGAGTGGTCAGTGAGTGGGCTGCGGGGGGGCCCAAAGGGGGCCCCATGGGTGCCTGCCCCCCTCCTGTCTCACCAGCAGCCAGGGGAACGCCCACTGGGCGGGGCTTCGGTGGCTGGCGGAGCCAAGTCTGGGTGGGAGAGTCGGCTTCAGAGGGCAGAGTCGGCACGGGAGCCCAGGTCCGCCCAGCAGTAGATCTGGGCTCCAAGTCCAAGCTGGAGCCCACGTCTACCCACCCAGGCCCCAAGGCCACGAGCTCAACTGGGAGCCCAGGTCTACCTGCCTGGAAGAGGCAGCTCCAGAGGGCACAGTCAGAATGGGAGCCCAGGTCTACCCAGCCAATGGCCCCAAGGCCATGAGCCCACACAGGAGCCCAGGTCTACCCGCCTGGTTGACCTGGGCTCTGGAGTACTCCTGGTCTCCCCCAAACACAAACACTGGATCCCCCCTGGCATGTTGCCTGACAGAAGAGCATGGCCAGCTGGTGCAGTGGTAGATTTACTGACTTTATAGTCTTTGATTTGGATTCTACTCTTCCCTTTGCCTCCATTTTTCTTCCTCCTCCTGGTCACCCTCTCCACAGAGTTTTCTGGTCACCCTCTCCACAGAGTTTTCTTGCCAGAGCTGCACCTGCTGACTTGCAGATTTACCATCTCATGTTGCTGTTCCTGGTGAAGCCCCCATTCTGCCCCTTTCCTCCTCCTCCTCCACACTGTGTCTCTCCATCTCAGTGCGGGCTGTGGTATGCAAGCCTTGATTCTTGAGCCACAAAGTCCAAAGAGAGACTAACTTCAAGCATGGTTATCTGCTGCTACCCAGCAGTGTGAGAATCTCCTGTGAGGACCATTCTGGGATGTAGTCAAAGAGAAATGTATGTTGCTTCTATTAATTGTGACACACCTGGCTACAATTATTCATGCAGCACAGTAATAATTTGAAGTTGGGGCTACTGTAATGCATTGAATATTTAAAAGTGCCTGAACTCTTCAGTTGCTTCAATATGCCAAGGCAATATTGTTTCAAACAGATCAAACGGAACATGCAACTCCCTTTCTGTGTGATCTCTTTTAGTTACCTATTCATTTCTTGGCTCAGTTCAAAATTCTCACCTTCAAAATCCTAACTGTTTTGGTAAAGATTGCCTTTTCCCATTTGTGCCCTCCCATATTCTCTGTTCAACATTTGAGCTCTTGCTCCCTCTGCCTGTAGAGGTTTGGCAAAGGGGTATGAGACCGTAGGAGGATCTACTTGGTTGTGACACCAATGCTTTGAAATGCCTTTCCTAGCGAGGCCTATGTGGCCTTATTTTGGTATACCTTCTAGTACCAGATGAAAAACTGCCTTCTTGAAAGGGCCTTTGAGGAATGATTTTTTTGTTGTGCTGTATTTCTTTAATACCATATGTCCCATCTGTTAGTGATTTTGAATTTGCTAAAAAAAATAAAGAAGCAGTGTAGAAACTTCTTAAACTAATATAAGTCAATTGTAGAATGCCAATTTAAGTATTCTCTTCGAACTGTTCTGTTCTTCAGCTAAGAAAATAACATGCATTACAAAATATTTTGTAGCAGAACTATATCTATATTCACTGAAAATCATGCAGTAGTCTATTACAATCTGTTTGTTGTCCTTTTAAGTTCTGTTTACATAAAAACTACTATGATGAGCTTACCTGTCACAGTGAGATCAGGCCCTAAAAGTATCTGCACTGCCCAGATAGGAATGACTCAAGAGAAGAAGCCTTGCTTAACATAATTTCTTTCTCTTCAGGTCTCTGCCTTCAGAGGTGGAAGTCTTGGAATCCATCTACTTGGATGAGCTACAGGTGTCTAAAGGAAATGGCAGGTATTGGTAGCATTGCCAGATGTGTTGCTGATTCTTAAACGTAAAATGTTGATAATTCCTATAATCTTACAAATGTTGTTATGGAGCTTTTCCTAGTGTAGAGACCTCTAAATGATCCCTTACCTTCCTTATACAGTATTCTATCTTTGACTCACACGTGGCCTGCACAAACTCAGAACGCCTTGCAGCCCATGGCAAATGAGTTATTTATCCACTTTATCCTGAAGACCAGTTTGGTCACTGCCCAATCCTAACATCAGTGAACACCAGTGCAGCGGCTGCTGTGCCGGCACTACATGTCATAAAAGCACCATAAAGTGCTTTTTAACACCTGGAGAGTAAGCAGGAAGGCCTGCACTATCCCTCCAGCACTGAATACAGAGGAACGGCAGCCAGCACCAGTGAGCACGGTGCTGAACAGTGCAGTGGTGGGGGGAAAGTGGCGGGAGGGTGGAGGGGTGTTTTGGGGCATGCGGAGGGGGTGGTTCAGGCCTGGGAGGGCATAGGGATGACAGAGGAGGCCTCTACCATTTCCTAACCTCCATCCTGGGCCTGAAAGTCCTACATGGAGCGTCTTAGACTTGTGCCAGTGATTTAGCTGGTGCAGATCTAAGTAGCCCCGTTGGGCAGGCTAGAGCTCAACACAGCCTAAGGTAACAAATGTTATTTTACCTCCAGCCTGCCTAATTTCAGTGCTGGATACAGGGTAGTAGGCCATGCGGCCCTCCTGCACCAGTGCGGGTTAGGATTGGGCTGGCTATCTCCTCAGCCCAAGAGAAGAAAGCACACATCTTTTATCCTTTTCTCCGTATCATTTCTCCTCTCATTAGTGCTCTTCATCTCACTTAACTGGCAAATGACCCTTACCTGAGCTATTCTTCAATCTTAGGTCTGTGCCCTGGGAAATTTCCATCACTCTGCACCCAGCAACCGCAGAGGACCAGGACTCACAATATGTCTGCTTCACTCTTGTGCTGTCTGTTCCCCTTCAGGTAAGACCCTTCTTCCCATGTGCAGTCATGAAGTATCACTATCCTCATCATATAGACCTTGCTTTGTTTCCCCCTAGTATCCAAATGAAGTGCCAAAGATAGCCATCCGGAATCCTCGAGGGTTGTCCGATGAACAGATCCAGAAGTGAGTATAGGCTAATAAACTAGACCTTACAGGAGTAAGGTAATTCATGTTCCACTACTTTTAGGGGAAATGTGGTTCCTGCTGTTGTCTTTTTGCCCCATCATTTTATGTGGGATGTGCATTATGTAGCTCTTTTTCTTTACTGTCATGCTGCAAAGTGATGGGCAAAGCTGTTGCTGTGATTTGCTGTAGGAGGGGAGGATAGAATGGAAGCTGCATTGCAAGATTGCAAGTTGTAGTCTTATATGTGCATTTGGGTTAACTATGATTTTTGTGCATAAAGTTGGAGAGATAAGAATTGAAAGAGGCATTTTCAGATTAAGTTATTTATATTTACAAGCCAAAAGATGTGGTGTCCAGAGCACACAAAAATTTACTGTGTTGGTCCCAGCCTCTGTATGCTTTCAGATCAAGACTCGGATGCATTGTACTCTTACTTCCCGCACCATTGTAGGGCCTCTGAGACACTGGAGAATCCCAGGCTGCTATTGGTATTGGTTAAATGGGGTGGGGGGGAGAATTGCACCATCACTTTGGACTGATTTGATCCACCAAACCACTATTACAGGGTCACTCATCCCATGGCTGCAGTGGCCTAGCAATGCAGGGTCCTTCTCATCTTTTCTGCTTGTACTGTAGCAGTAGGGCCTAGCTATGTTGTACGTTATACTAGGAAGTTGATACCACTTTCTTTTAACTTGTTCAGAAGTAGTTATTCTGGATATGAGATAACTGGCTAGTGGCTGGGGACTGTTAAATGACTTGCTTTAGCATTCAGTTGGTTTTAGTATTGGGTACTTCTAGAATCCATAGACTACCAGAGTGGGAAGATATCTTAGAGGTCATCTAGTCCAACCCCCTACTCAGTCAAGGTCATTACAGCATCCCTTATAGATAACCATCCAGCCTGTGTTTGAAAAAAAAACTAAAGTGAGGGAGAGCCTACAACTGTAGGTGTTACCTCTCTCTGGATATCCAACTTTTCCTTTTCTTTTTTTCCATTTTAGGATTTCCCAGACACTACAGAATGTTGCTGAGGCTCTGCTGGGAACAGCTGTTCTATACGAGTTAATAGAAGTAAGAGAACAGAAAGGAGAGGGATGCATCTGGGTGGCTGTGTGTGTGCAATAGCCATGAAGTGGTTTCGGTATGTAAAATGACACACTTGTTCTCCTCTTCTTCACAGAAAGGAAAAGAAATCCTCACAGACAACAACATTCCTCATGGACAGTGTGTGATTTGCCTCTATGACTTCCAGGTAAGGACTTGCTTGTTTGGCCCTCTGTTTTGGGAACCAGAGGAACTGGGAGCACTGATATAAGGAAGTAGATGATGGTGAGCCTTACTCTGAGAGGAGAAAGACAGTGTGGAAATCAGTTCACTTCTGTAGGGGGTAACTTTGCTGATACTTTGCTGCTGCACAGCAAGTATGTCAGATTCAGCAATATCAAAAGGTCGCACTATTGTTATGAGGAACATTACTAGGCTTAATCTCCTGGGGGCTGGGGATAAGAATAGGCCCTCAGTTTGGCTGTACTTGTCTTAAAAGGCACCTGAACAGCCACCAGGTAAATGGGACTCCTTAGCCTGGGAAGGCAGCTCATCTGAGAGAAGGAAAACTCTGATCCCAAACCTCCACTGCCTTGTGGCTACATCCAGTTATGGAAAAGGCTCCAGGAGTCAACCTCGAGGCAAAATCCGGAGCCGGAGTCCCTGAGGCAGTTCATGGCTGAACACAGTCATGTTCTGGCAACTCCTGCGACGCCTCTGGAACCAACTGTATTGGCCTCTGCCTTTCCATTGGACCATTTCAGCGATGTGGAGAGGGGGGATTTGCTGCATGGGAAACAGTCTATCCTCCATATCTACTTTACCCAGGCTTCACGCACTGGAGAGGACACTCTGTTCCAGAACCACCATTCAGAGTGCGATACCATAGTCTTCCGAGACTGAAGGATGCCAACAACTAGGCTTAACACAATGTAATGACCGGATTGACATAATACAGAATCTGCCCAACATATTTTATTAGCATATTTCAGGCTAAGTTAATACATTCTGTTTTGCATCCTTCGTTTTCAGTGCAGCTCCATGTATCACTAGAAATACCTATGTCAAGGGAACCCAAATTCTGCATTTGTTAGAAACCTTGTCATTTGAAACATATTTGCCCAGAAAACTTGTGATAGTTGCAAAGTTTGAATCTTGTTGAACTGAGTAATTGAAAAGATTGTCATGGCAATAATGGCTGGCATTAGCAAAGAGCCAACGAGACCCAGAAACAACAACAAGAAGGTGCAGTCACAAGCAGATATGTTATTTGCACTACTGGGGGGATTCCTGAACCGTGGATACTTGAAACTGCGGATACTGGATACAGGGGGAGAGACACCTGTATAATACTTCCAAGTATTCAAACCACTTCACTTACGTTATTGCAGTAACCTTTAGATCAACCGGATCCAGCATGGGGAACAAGCTACCTCTTCCCAGCACATTTCCATTCCATGCCACAGCCTCTTATCTTGCCAGCCAATCTTTTTAGAAAGTCGTGACAGGCAGCAGAAGTGGCTGCCTGGCAAATGTTTCTGAGCAGATCAGCTGGCAAGATAAGAAGCTATGGTATGGTAAGAGTTCTTTTCTGAATGCAGCTGTCTACAGTTTGGAAACTGCTGCTTCAAATAGACCCTGTAAGGTCAGCTAGTATCATTGGCTTGAATCCAAGTGCCCTTTGCCCATGTATGCTGTTCTGGAGGCCTTCTAACCTTGGGAGCAGCTTTTCAGGGCAGAGGGGAGCAAGATACTGTAGCAAGAGAAGAGAAGAAAGCCCTTATGCATGTATAGAATGCTGAAATGTTCAGATCTTGGGCTTTAATGTTCTGATTCTAATGTGGAACTGAGGCTTTGCGATGGGGCTTGGTGCAATGTATGCTGCAAATGCACAATACTGGATATATGCATTCATAGGACTTTATTGTGCCTTCTGCTGAGCAGGAGAATGAAGCTTTCACTAAGACTTCTTGCTACCACTACTTCCACTCACATTGCCTTGCCAGTTATACAGAGCATATGGAGAAGGAGATCCGGGCACAGAGGAAGGAGAGAGAGCAGTCTTTGGAATCTTTGCCTAAAAAGGTAATGGGCCATAACTTCCTCTTACCTTTCGCCTGTATGTTTCCCCAGGAGTGGTCTTTGAATCTAGAATAATATTTTCAGCTTATTTGGATTTGCTCAATTAAGCCATTTCTGCCCAACATTGCATATATGCAACAGGGATCAAATGTGTACACCTGTGGGCTGGGCAGAAACGAGTTCATGGCACTGTGAACAAGGTTTTTCAAACTCTGGGTTGGAACAGTTTTCTCTTGCCCAGTGCTTTTCATGTTCATTTGCCAGTTCTTTGCCGAATGGGTTTGAGCAATATATTTTGTTTAAGAGCATTGGGAGATAGGGCTTTGGGATTCTAGCCACTTCTTCTCTAGTTGCTAAAACATCAGGATTCTGTAGTTAGAGCTGATTTGTCACACAAGCGTAGATGGACAAAGAGTGTGTACATGGTCTTCTTAAAGAACACATTCGCCGGTATTCTTGATGGGAAAGATTATGAATGGCCGTTACACAAACAAACAGAAGCCTAGTTTCTGTTTCTTTTCTATTTGCCAGCTACAGAAAAGGTTTTTAGAACAATAGTTGTATAGCTAATGATGGTTTTCCAGTGTGAAGCAACCTTTGCACTAGGTGTGATGTGAATTCTTGTAGGAAGGAGGCTTTACTCTACAATAAACATTGCTCCCAGAAGGCCTGGGTGATAAGCTCAGCTGTCCCAGGATCCCTGCAGTAAAATTGAGTATTGGGAGAACTGTTCCTTTGCTGACAGCTGTGGGTTTGAATGCTACAACCCTCCCACACACACACCCCAGTGAAGGGCAATTAATCAAGCTGTCCCATTTCCAACATGTGTCCAACTCCCACCTTTGTGCAAGGTGATTGAGCTGGTAGTGGAGTTTCAGTTCAGAGGGATACTTCAAGGACCACCTTCCTCCATATATTCCTGCGCATCCCCTGAGGTCATCAGAGAGGGCCCTTCTGAGGATACTGCCACCATCTAAAGCCAGGAGAATGTTGGCAAGGTGTAGGGCCTTCTCAGTTGTGGCACCGTGCCCCTGGAACTAGCTGTCAGAACATCTCAGAGCAGCATCTTCAATATATGGTTTCTGGTGAGGTTTAAAAACCTATTTATTTCAGCTGACCTTTGAGGAGGGAGGTTCTCCCGAGGGACCCCTAATTTTTAATTTTCAATTTCTATGCTGCTGTAAGTTTTATCTGCTCTTTTATTGTTATTGTTTTATTGTTTATGGTTTTAATGGTTTTTTAATCTTAATGTTTTTTGCTGTTTTAATGTGATGTATTTTGTTGTAAATCACTTTGGGCATCAGAAAAGCAGTATAAAAATCTTTTAAATAAATAAAGCAGACCACTGTCAAAATATTCCATATCTAGGTCCTGCCTAAGACTTGTCTACCCTTCTTTGCATAGGAATTTGAAGTGCCATGTCCTGTCTGCAGGGAGCCTCTGGTGTATGACCTTGCAACCCTGCAAGCAGCAGCACCACCACAACAGCCAATGGTAAAGAGACACATAGAAGGGACCTTTCACTTGTCACCCTCTTCTCAAGGATGCACCAGCCAGACATCCTTTAGTTTCAGTTATCTTTTCTTTGCTTATATCAGTTGTCAGATGCGTTAGGCACCTGCTGTGCTCTAATAATATAAGCTATGCTACTTCCAAATTGCACACCTGGTGCTCTGTGCTCCTGTGGGTGGGTGGCAGGAAGAGCTAAAACACTTGGCTTTCACTTCTGCACTAACCAACCCATAACAGATTAATAAAAACAGATACACATTATGTGGTGAAACTGAGTGGGAAACAGTTCCCTGCCACAAGAGCAGGGGCACTCTTCTTTCCTCTTAGAAAGGTTGAGATGGAAGGGGCTTAGAAGTCGCCCAGCCTAGCGCTTTGCACAGTGCAGACAGTATCTTTGACCACTTGCGCACTACCATAACTACAGAAATTCTAAATCCCCTGCCCTGGCGCAAACCTACCAGCATCTAGTATACTTCACTTGTAAGGCGGATCAAGTCACATGGATTTAGGGCAGAAAGCTTTCCTCTTGCAAGCTGCCTGAACACATGGCATGAATCTTCCCCTCAGGAGGTGTACCAACCTGATGCGCAGACACTTCAGCACAGAGAGCAACTGCGCTTGATCTTTCAGAGGCAGCAGGAGAAAGGAGGCATCATTGACCCCGAGGCAGAGAGAAATCGCTACTTCATCAGTCTGCAAAAGGTTAGTGGGGTCAGCAAGGATACCAAATGGAGATCACGAAGAGTAGTGCTAGGAAAAGAATGAAGAAATGAAGTATATTTCCAAGATAAAAGCTGCCAGTCACTTTACTTGGTGACAAGTCCTGTCCTTTAGCACAGGAGATGGCTTTGACATTGCATACTAGGCGGTTTCCCAGAGTGTTTTAGAAAAGACTCAATACAAGGAAATTAACAGGTTGATCATGGTTGCTGGTGGTATTTGCTGTGGGGAAGGGTTTATTTGTGAAATACAGGCTTGGAGGCACCATTGTTTTCATTCCTTCTGTGAGAAAGTTTATGTCCATAAACTGGAAATCAAACTGTCATCTTTCATGTATGTTTTGTTCTTCATCTTGGCCCCTCTTTAGCCCCCAGGTGCCACTGAGGATGAACATGTAGTCATCTCCGAAAATGTCATGGATGGTGAGAAGGAGCTGGACCCATCAGCAGGTTCTGAACATACTCAGGGAACTGCAAAGGCCACTCCAGTGGGGAATGAGCCTGATGGGAGACCATCTGTTCCTTTGCATTTCCATAGCAAGAGAGAGAGGACTCGAGGGGAGAAGCCATCTTTTCGAGGTCCAGGCCAGCAACTGCACTACAAGCCACCAGAGACACCAACAGAAACTCGCTGTCTCCTCCCTGTTGAGGGAGAATCTAGATCCTTCAGTAGGAGACCCAACTGGAGGAAGGAGAGAGGGCAATGGAGCGGTGGGAGGTACAACCAAGGCTTCCCAAAATCTTGTAGCAGAGAGCAGGTGAACTCATTCAGGGACAAAAAAGAGCTGTGTGCCAGGAGTATCCCGCCAGCCAAGGAGGGAACATACTTGAGACACGAAAAACATGGTGTGGGGAAATGGACTGCAGAGGAGGAAACTCAAGTCCAAGACACAGAGGAAGATAATGTGGAGGTTAGCCACAATGAGCTCAGGGGCCCAGCCAAGGTGCAGAGTCATTCTGGGATGCAGGATTTCAGGCACTGGGAAAAATCCAAGGGCAGAGAACGTGGATCTTATCCTAGAATGCCAAGGAGCCGAGGATGGTACAGACCCAACACTAGGAGAGGACCTCCACGCCAAGAGACTGAGAACAGCTCTTAGTAGGAAGGATTTGAAGCTGGAGGGGATTTTCTAGGGACGAACATTGAGAATTATGTTGTGCTGTCCATCATCAGCCTCTGAATTATCTTGGAATTCCCCTCTGGCTTGCATGGTTTATATTGTGTGGAGTAGTATGAGGTGTGTAAGGAATATATTGTATCCTGTGATCAGAATGCTGCCTGAGGACTGTGGTGAAGGACCATAATAGACAATAAATGCCAGTGGCAATTGGTAAATGAATGGTATCTTCTAGCAACTTGGCATTGTTTTAGGGTTGTATTCAGCAGATTAAATCCCTTAATGAACAGGGCACATTTGAAAAATACGCTAGACATTAAGGGAGACTTTCCTGTTTACTGTCCAGAACAGACAGCAACAGGAGTTGCTACATTTCTAGGCTTCAGGGTCCCTGGTGCTAGACAGGGTGTCTGTGAAAAGGGTGAACTTGACACAGTATCTGCTTGCCAACCCTTTAGGATCCAGTGCTGATATCTGTGTTGTAAAACAGAAGCACCTTTGTTCAGTCCCAGAACTATATGCCGTATGCTGGGAAGTGGTTCTGCTACTGGCTTCTCATAATGGGTTGAACCTCATTGATGGTTAACATTGATCGGTGCCTACTGAATTTGGTCATTCTAAGTGGCCAACTGTCTTAACAGGGAAAGCAAGTGCTTTTTCACCTTGTATCTGGGATAGTTGGATTTTAGAACAGAATTTTTATATCAAGCCTTTCAGCTGCCAACATGTAGAAAGAAGCTGCAGAGAAAAGACTGAGGCCCTTTTCTTTGCTTGTCATCACCAGTATGACAGATACTGCAGTCAAGAGATTACTACTGGGTATGAATTGGTTTCTGGCCTCTGGCCATGTTTGAGATCCTGTTATCTTTGGGGTAATTTGGTGAGACAGGAACGTTTTGCTGTATGGCCAGCACTCACCACCACTATCGCCATATGCTCTCTCACACTAAGTATATTAAAATTATTTTGTTCCCTTCCATGGGAGTGGGAAGAAATACTCTGGTATCAAGTCATTCTGAGTCTACATTGTCCCTGTCACCATTTCTAATTTGGTGACTTACTGAACTCGGAGGGCCTGTCTGTAGCTGCTTTGTATACATGGGCAGTGTGCAAAAATGTGAAGCAAACGTCTTGTCCAGTTTTGACTTACCAGTTTTGACTTACCAGTTTTGACACACTTTTATGGAATGCAAATAATCAGAATCTGGTCTTGGGGTGTGTGAGGTCCTTTGGCTATTGAATTCCTAAATCAGTAAGGTACACTGATTTCCCCCCTCCCCCCTGAACTGAGGTTTTGCCATTTGACCTAAATTTTCTTTTTCTACTAGTCCTAGTACAATTATAGTAGAAATGCAAAGAAAGACAGAGCACAGTGGCCAAAATGAACTTACAAATTGGAAATGTATTTATTTTTACCACTTTATTCTGATAGGATGTTATGACCAATTTGTCATAGTGTACACAAATAGGCCACTTCAAGCTGGTCTCCATACAAAAGGGTTGAAGTGAGATTAGCCCATGTCAGAACTGAGCTGCAGAACATGAATATTAAAAACAAACTGAGTAATCCAACCGATTGGTTTCTTTTGTGAGTAAACCACATAGCCGATACTGCTGTCTTGTATCTTGCCAATCAATTCCACAATATTGGACTTTTCTGGACTATACTCAGCAGCTAAGCTATGGCTAATTTAGGCAGCTTAACTTCCATATAGGTATCTGTGTTATAGCCCCATCCTATACCTGGCTGGGTGCAGCGGCACCAAAATGACTACCGCTCTGTCTTGCACGCCCCCCCTGGGCTACTGGAGGTCTCCTTAGGGCAAGAGGATTTTCGTCGTCTTCCCCAAGAAAGGCCCAGGCCTCGCAATGGGGTTTCTCAAGTCTGTGCCAGCTATTTTGCCGGTGCAGACTTGAGAACCTCCTTGTCACAGGAGGATAGGACACAGGAGGAAGACACAGAGGATAGGATATGGCTGAAAAGGGCTTATGACATATTTGTGACACCCAGTGCTGGAGCATGGCACCAGTGCTAGGGCCCAATCCTAATAGGCCCTAAGTCTGTAGCAGCACAAACAAAGAGGGTTGGGACACCTTAAAGGCAGGCATAAGCTTTCATAATTCACAGTCAACTTCACACATTTTTAAAGTGAAATGTACTGCATCAAAATGTGCTGAAAAGTTCACTTGACTTTAAGATGCCACAGTATTTTGTTTCTGAGCACTTTAGGACTTTCTAACTTATAAAAGAGTGTGGTTTTTTGTTTTTATTTTGAAACAGTTCAGTAAGATCCTTCTATAGGCTTGCAAGAACTGTAATCATTTTTTTTTTTTTTGTAAACCATCATTTCAGTCCTCAGTGAGCTCTGCTGGTGGAAGTGCCACTGCGGTGGTGTGTGCAACAGAGAGCCTTCCCAGTATTGGTAAGTTGGCAGAGATGGGCAATAGGAGGAACAGGGTGGGGAGTATCTGGGCTAGGAGTGGAGCAGAATGGGGGAGGGAGAGAGAGGGTGTATCTCAGTGGCACTGGCATATGCCAGGATCCTATCCCCTTTCCCTCTCCCTTTTCTCAGTTCTGCACCAGCAAAACGGCTGACACAGATCCAAAGAAACCTGTTGAGGCAGTGGAGGTTTTGTCGCAGGGTAAAGGAACAAAAGTTCTCTTATCTTGAGGAAGCCTCCAGGACTGCCCCCCCCACCACCACAGGATACAGCACGCACTCCTTTGCCACAGCTGCATTGGCAGGGGGTTTCGTTAGGATTAGGCTGTATGTTCGCCAGCAGAGAGGCTGCTGGACAGTTAGTTAGTTGGCAACCTTCAGTCTCGAAAGACTATGGTATCGCGCTCTGAAAGGTGGTTCTGGAACAGCATCTAGTGTGGCTGAAAAGGCCGATTCGGGAGTGACAATCCCTTCCACACTAGGAGCAAGTGCAGTCTGTCCCTGGCCTGTCTCCCTGGCTATGGGCCTTCCTTCTTTGCCTCTTAGCCTCAGACTGTTGGCCAAGTGTCTCTTCAAACTGGGAAAGGCCATGTTGCACAGCCTGCCTCCAAGTGGGCCGCTCAGAGGCCAGGGTTTCCCACTTGTTGAGGTCCACTCCTAAGGCTTTCAGATCCCTCTTGCAGATGTCCTTGTATCACAGCTGTGGTCTACCTGTAGGGCGCTTTCCTTGCACGAGTTCTCCATAGAGGAGATCCTTTGGGATCCGGCCATCATCCATTCTCACGACATGACCGAGCCAACGCAGGCGTCTCTGTTTCAGTAGTGCATACATGCTAGGGATTCCAGCACGTTCCAGGACTTTGTTTGGAACTTTGTCCTGCCAGGTGATGCCGAGAATACGTCGGAGGCAGCGCATGTGGAAAGCATTCAGTTTCCTCTCCTGGACAGTAATCTGCTGGATTGCTGGACAGTAATCTGTAGTGATATATAAAGAACTTACTATGATAATGTAGTCTTGTAATTATGGAAGATTGAATAACCATGACTGGATTTTGGTCTAACAGGCTCTCATGCCCTGCTCACTGAATATTAAAAGGCACATGTACATAGTTGTTATCTAGACTGCTAGATGCAGGTTTAGGGGTTCCCCAAACATGTAAATCTGAGGGATTAAATCTAAATTTCACCACTTCTTGCAGAACCTGCCAACCGTTATTCCCCTAGTCTTGTCTAGATTCATTCTTAATCACAATAATTCCAGCAGGTGAGCACGGTCAGAGACTAAGCAGAGAAGAGACTGCAAGACCTCAATTCAATTTCAAAAAGGGATATTGGCTTGTTGAGTACACCAACCCTTTTGAGATCCTCACCTCTTCTTCTGAACATGGAAGAGGAGGTATGTGACCCAGCAGAGGTGGTCTCTGAAAGACAAATAGTGGCTCATCACCACCCTCTTGTCTAAAGTCAGTCCAGGTCATAAAATACAGTGACCTTTTGACTCTATGATACGACATGGACAAAATATCTACTGCATCCCTACTGAAACTGCACACCCACGTAGACACCATTACCCTGCCAAGCAAACTCATCTGGAAGTTCCATTTATGTTTACAGGTACTTGAGGTCTGACATACGTGTAGCAATGACTTAGACTGTGCAAATCAGGTCCTGTGAAACTAAAATAAGGTAAGGTGAGTGATTTCAAGTGGCAAAGTAGTTGACTAGATCTGGGATGGGGAAGCAGTTACGGGAGGAAAGTGGGAGACAGAGGAAGAGTTTGGCATTCCCCTTCTACCTACCACTTCATTTGAAATTGCCCACTTTGCCCATTGGTTTACTCTGGTTCGCACGATCCATCTTCTAAGATACAAGTCTGCAGCTATCCACTCTACTCAGACACTAGAGTGCAGTATAGCAGCTGCTATTAGTTTTTGTTTTTAATCTTGGTTTCAAAGTATTAAAGCATGCTTTAGTAATAAATTGTTCCTAATGAAAATAACACCTTTCCTTATTGTTATTAGCAATTATTGTTACTAGCAGTTACTGTCACAGGCAATTACAATATTGGATCTACCCTTCCCAGTTGGGACCCAACTTCCTGTTGTACCCAAAAAGAACAATTGTAGACAACAACATAGTAGCAGTAGCAATGAATGTACTGATATTATCCTAAGAATTTCCAAACTACTCAGTAGTTCCAAATCTGCATAGATCTGCCTGTACTAGCAGAATGTCTATAGGCCCTGCACTATTAACACTGTCCCACTGAATAAGATTTGAAAGTGACTTTCCTCCCATCTTATGCTACAATAACCCATTTGCCAAGACTGAACCTATTTCTTGAGATTCGCACCAAATCTTTTCTGGGATTAGTATTCCTAATGCTGATGATGGGTATGCATCATGTACAGTATGATGTATTCTGTTAGGTTTATTCTAATATATTACAGCCCAATCCAATTGAGGATTCGGTTGTTGCGTACAGCCTTTTGCGAAAATGGAAACAAGTTAGTTGCACAGCGCTCTGTCAGCAGCTCCATTGGCAGATATTTTGGGAGCACTTCCACATTGGGCGGCGGCACTCCCAGTCCACCAGTGGTCAGCACCTGCCGGAATAGGTAAAACAGTGATGGGGCAAGGGAGCAATGAAACTGGAGGGGGAGAGGGGAGAAACTGGAGAGGGAGGCTGCAGAAGAGGAGATAGGATGCCAGCTGTACCATTGCTGCCAGATCTAAATTTGCACTAGCAATTTCACTGGCACAGGTCTAAGGAGACCCATTGCAGAGTGGAAGGCTTACAGAGGTGTAAGGGTATTTAAATCCCCTTTCACCTGAGAAGTCTCCCAATTCCCCCCTCCCCCATATAGTGGGGGAGGGAGGATAGAATTAGGCTCTAAGAGATTGAACAGCCAATTGGAACCTTTGTGGTTTGAATCTTGTCTCTACTAAGAACTCGCTAGGTGACCTCAGGCAAGCCATTCTTACTCAGCCTCAGCTGAAACAAGGGGGAAGAGACTATTTACCTAACACCAAGGGTATCAAGCATTGGGCCTGTGGGCCAAGTACAGCCCACAGAAGCTCTTTATCCACTCCCCTGCTAACTGGGCTCTCCTAGCACCACCACATTGGGACAAAGTAGCACTGCTGAAAGAGTGGCACAGGGAGAGCCCAATTATCATGTAGGCCACTCTTTCAGCAAAGTTGCTTCAGCCAAGGCACTGGGAAGGAGAGATAGAAGGAGGCCTCAGAAAGCAAGGAATGGTATGAATGAAGACCAAGGTGTGAGAAAGGGAGAAGCTGCTGTGGAGTCAGGCAAGCCCAATTTATCATGTGGGCTGCCCTTTCAGCAGCGCCACTTCTGAGCTGCACCCCTGAGCTGCAAAGTGATGTCTTGGCAGAAGTGCTACTGAAAGGGTGACCTGTGTAATAACTGGGTTCTCCCACATTTTGAAAATAGGGACAAGATTTGCATATTTTCTCTTCTATCATTTGCAACTAATGAATTCCTAAGTGAGAAAAACATGCTTATTTCTGGTCATAATTTGCTTAGTGATGTCAATTCCCACTTGATGACATCACTTCCAGCCCTTAGCCAGCAGCATGAGCACTGCTTAGCCCTCTGCCTGAAATGTGTTTGGCACCTCTGTGTTACATGGTGGTTGTAAGGATTACCTCCATACACTTAAAGCAAATGTTATTATTAATATTGCTTAATAATTCACAGCATATTTTTAGCATTATCCTTATTGGCAACAAGTAAGTCCTTTCACATTTTGATAATTGATTGCAAAACTTATTTTCTCTTAGCTACTATAGTTAAAATGTAACATGAAACATCAGGTAAAAGGAAAACATAACTGGCTAGATAGGTGGGCAGAAGGACCAGGAGATGACAGTCTCACAGAACATTAGGTGCAGAGGGTTTCAAAAGACTAATGATAAGATCAAAGGTGGAAAGCAGATCCAAGAAAAACAAGGACTGAGAAGGAACTCTTAACTCTAACCCAAAGGATTTTGAAGCTGTAGAGTACAATGGGTAAAACTTAGATTAGAGATTGAAGAAGAAATCTGAAGATCGGGCAAAAAAAAAATGCTTTCAGTACAAACTCAAGGAATTTGAAAGAAAGGAGAAGGGAATAATGAAATGGTAGAAGGTGAGAAGTATGTTCAAACAAGAGCATTATTGGTGGGAAAGCTGAGCATGGTTAAGGGCATGGGGAAAGGAGCCAGATTGCAGCTAGAAAAGAAGGCAAGAGACCTGAAGGGATACAAAAGAGCAATAGTGATGATGTTCCTCCCCTTCTTTATTAGTGAATAAACATTTTTTTAAAGATGACAAAATGAAAAAGGGGGAAATGCAGAATGTTAATAAAATACATGAAGATTATATACATCACTTTATAGAATAAAATCCATAAAGTAGTGATGGAGTTGAAGATAGCACATTGTGGTACAGCAGATGAACAAAATCATATTTTGTCCACTTGATCCCTAGGTATGTTCTAGCTGAGATTCTCAGTTTTACTGTTTCTCCCTATTAAAACCTAGTTTGTGTTTCAGTGTGAGCTCAAAATATTCCAGGGGAAAACAGGAACCTGACCTGCTTGCAACTACTCCTCATGCTGGTTTCCATGATAAGTAGGAGTGCCTCCTTGGGGCTAGATCTCAGGGCTTCTTGACCCACATGCCACCTTTGGCACTGCAGATATCATCTTCCCTGTCCCCTTCTGTCCTACTGTGACATTTCCCTCCCCTGGTTCTCCTACCTTCCTTGGTGCCACCCAACTGCTATCTTTTCTTCTCCCAGAACTTCCAGATCCAACCATTTCTTCCTTTGCAAATTCTTCAGGATATATACATACCTGAACTGAGTGTTTTTCCTCTATTCCTATTTTCTGTAGTATAATATTGCACATGCTTGCCCCATGCATGCAAGTATCTGACTGTATCACACACACTTTAACACTACAATGAAATAGCCTTTATTTGCTCATTTAGTGCCTTGGATGTTTCTCTTTTTCTCAGCATGTCAGAAAACAATTCCTCATGCATTTTTCTTGTAATGGTCTTTGTCACAAGAAAAGCAGATGTTCTACACAAAGGTGGCTGTTAGAGGGGGAGACATCCACCTCCATGGGTACATTGCTCAGTGATATTGACAGTACATTCTAACCCAACCTGGGCGGATAGGCTCATTGTAACCATTAACTCACATCAAAGGGACTCAGCAGTCCTTAGAGTTCTGGCTGTCCTCCTCATAATATATGCTACAAGAGGAATCCTCGCAAACCTATGCTCAGGAGTGAATGGGGTTACTTCTGAGTAAACACATATACATAGGATTGCAGTGCATATGTAGGTTCAGATGAGCTGGAGACACACTAAAGCTGCTGACTGCTTGGAACTGATAACTGTGTGGTGATAAGAACATAAGAAGAGCCCTGCTGGATCAGACCAAGGGTCAATCTAGTCCAGCTTCCTGCATCTTACAGTGGCCCACCAGATGCTTCAAGGAGCACAAAAGATCATGAATTCTGCTTCCATTTGCTTGCATCTGGCAGTTCAAGATAGCCTACTTCTAAAACCTGGCAGTTGTGTATTCCCATCATGGCTTGTAACCTGTGATGGAATTCTCTTCCATAAATCTGTCCAGTCCCCTTCATATATATAGGCCAGGTGCCATCACCACATCCTGGGACAAGGAGTTCCAGATTAATCACACATTAGATAAAGAAATATTTTCTTTTTTCTATTCTATTCTGACACACAATTTTAGTTCATGTCCCCTGGCTCTGGTGTTGTGCAAGAGGGAAAAAGACATCCCTCTATCCATCCCATGCATAATTTTGTACATCTCAATCATGTCTCCCCTCCAGCACCTTTCTTCTAGACTGAAGGGCCCCAAATGCTGTAGCCTTTCTTTATAAGGGAGGTGCCCCAGCCCCCTAATAATTTTGGTCACTCTCTTCTGCACCGTTTCCAGTTCCTTTTTGAGATGTGGTGACCAGAAGTATACGCAGTACTCCAGGTATAGACTTACCATTAATTTGTACAATGGCACAATAATATTGGCCATTTTATTCCCTTTTTTAAACAGCTGCCACACACTGGGTCAACACCCAGTTGTCCTCCAGCACCCCAAGATCTTTCTCTTGATCCATCACAGACAGCTCAGAATCCTCATTGGTGTATACGTGAAGCTTGGATTTCTTGCCCCAAAGTGCATTACTTTACACTTAATTACACTGAAACACATCTGCTATTTTGTTGTCCATTTTCCCAATTTGGAGAGATCCTTCTGGAGTTCTTCACAATCCCCCTTCTGGTCTTCACCACCCAGAAAAGTTTAGTGCCATCTTCAAACTTGGCCACCTTGCTTCTAATCCCAGACTCCAGGTCATTTATGAACCAGTTGAAAAGCAGCAGTCCCAAGAGAGATCCCTGGGGCACACCTCTTTTCACCTCTCCCCATTGTGAAAATTGCTCATTGACACCTACTCTCTGTTTCTTGGTCTTCACCCAGTTCCTTATCTATAAGAGGACCCTAAGAGCTCGTCAATAAGCTTATTATTATTAACAACTCTTTGTAGCCACTAGGAGGTTTACCTGAACTGGGCCCGGCACAAGGTCCTCCTACCTGAACCTCTCTACCCCATCTCAGATAGAATGAGAATAGGCCAGAGTGGGAGGCCCTCACCCTCAAGTTCTCCCCAAGGGCAATTCTTTCTTGGTGTTACTTCACAGTGCTGACTTGCTGGCTGCAAGTCAGTCAGGGAAATACCCCTGTCCCAGGAAGTTGATGTCCCAAGTGGGTGGGGGCCCCCTCGCCAGCCCAGATGGAAACTATCCATTGCTGTTTCCACTGCTTCCTTCCACTTGCACTCTCACTCTCCTCCCTTTCCAGCAAGCACAAGGTTCAAGGTAGAACTCTCTGCTGATGACAGAACTGGAGGGCATCTGGTGATGCTCTCAGGCTTGGATTCCAGGACTAAGACCCTATTGACTCTTGCCCTTCAACTCACACCACATGTCTAGCAAAGCCAGAGCCCTTTATACTTGCAGAGGAGGCAGGGTAACTTAGCCCCTGATATTCCTTCTCCTATGGTCAGGACCTCCAAGAGGGGGGTGCAGGGGATGCATCGTACCTGGGCGAGGGGTCAGAAAGGGGGCCCAGGTGCCAAAGGGGTGAATCATAAATTTCCTGGGATCTCAGCTGGCCTTGTGGAGAGCAAAAGATGTAGGCTGTCTGAGCAGAAGTCCAGGTCTACCAGACAGATAGACCTGGGCTCCACATTTGAAAACCTAGTAGGTCTGGGCTCCGTTGCTTCACCCCCTCTCTGCCCCCTTTGGGAAGGAGCCCAAAGAAACTTTGTAGCTCCTGATAAAATTTCTCCTGGAGGCCCTGCCTATGGTTACAGGAACCATAGTGTATAGCTTACATGTAGCTTCTGATAGCCTATTTTATGTTAGCAATGGTTGTAAATTTCAAGGCTTCAGCAGCCACTGTTATCTTTAAGTCTTCTTATAGTTCTCCATTGACCTTCTGGTCTCTGTCATAGTTTCCAATTAAACTTGCAGTCTTTTGATGCTCTTTGCCAGGGGTCTCTAAGCCCCGGCCCCAGGGCCAGATGCAGCCCATGGCAAGCCTCTATCCAGCCCGCAGCCATCCTCTTGTCCCCTGAAAGCCTCTGGCCCACTTGGCCGAACGTGACAGGAACTATGCTCTGGTTGTGTCTGGAGGATGTTCTAAGGGCCAGAGAGGTTGAATGAATGATCCCATTCATTCATTTGTTCACTCATCTAAGTTCCATCTCTAATTTATTTATTTAAGTTTTCTATTTAAATTTTTCTTCCGGCCCTCAACACTGTGCCAGGTATTTGATGCAGCCCTCTGACCAAAATGTTTGGAGACCCCTGCTCTTGGCTATAAGGATTGTTCCATGGAAATATTAGAAATAGCTCTCTTTCCTCTGATGCAGTGTTTCTCAAACTGAGAAACTAGATGGATCACGAGCCAATTTCAGGTGGGTTCCCATTCATTTCAGTGTTTTATTTTTAATATGTTAGACTTGATGCTACCATAGTATGTGACTGTATTTGGGAATATGTTTCAGATCTATACTTGTAACAGGCACTTACAGATATGCTTTTAACAATGATAGTAAATGGAACTTACTCCTAGGTAAGTGTGGGTAGGATTGCAGCCTAGGATTGTCAAAAAATTTTCCTGCTTGATGATGTCACTTCCCGTCATGACATAACTTCCGGTGGGTCCTGATAGATTCACATTCTAAAAAGTGGGTCCCAGTGCTAAAAGTGTGAGAACCATTGCTCTGATGCATTGAAATGAACATTTTACAGCTTCCTAATTCATCCAATGATGTTGCTTCTCCTTCATTTGGTGATTGCTTCTAATGTTGCTGAAACTGTGGTTGTTGCTTCCATTTTTCTTTTATTTGTTTCATATGGCATTTTTCTGGACCCAGGCCAAAGCTGGTGTCAGAGATCAGCATCAATGATGAGGATCTATATAAAAAGAAATATTTATATTTCTTAAATACAGAAAATATTTCTTTACCCAGTGCGTAACTAATCTGTGGAATTCCTTGCCACATGTTGTGATAGCACCTGGCCTAGATGTATTTAAAAGGGGCTTGGAAAATTTATGAAGGAAAAAACCTTCATGGATTACAAGCCACAATGACTATAAGCAGCCTCTGGGTCTTAGAGATAGTCCATCTGTGAATGATAGATGCAAGGCAGGGGCAACAGGATACAGGTATTGAGGCATCTAGTAGACCACTGTGAGATACAGGATGGGCCTTTGGCTTGATCTAGGAGGGCTCTTCTTATGTTCTTATGTCCACTGCTGATCTCTGAGACTATCTTAACATTCATAACCTTCATGTGATGGTAAAAGAGCAAGTCTCTTGTAGAGGAGGGGACTCACAAAGAGCAGTTAGCCAAGAGCCCCCTGAAACTAGCTCCGGCTCAAAGTGATACAATACAGTGCTGGTATTATTAAGGGATGCCAAGCTAAAAGAAGGGCTTGACCTTGTTTAAGGGGGAAAATTCAAAAACTGAGCTCCGAAGGGATAATATATCTTGCTCAAGAATTCAGAGACCAGTGAGATACAGACATCCTCGACTATGTTACCTGTCCAAGGGAAGGATGCCAATTTAAAAATAGTATAACATTTGGTGTTTGAACTTTTTTTTTTTTACCAGTTTAAGAAGGCTAGTAGGATTCAGTGGGTGAAGTGGCTGGCTATAGCCCACACAGACCCAAGCTTTCATTCTTTATCTGATTGATCCAAATTACTCAAGGAGAGGATGCACACATATGCAAGTGAGATGAAAGGTGATAGCATGTTGTCCAATTCAACCCTGAGGACATTCCAATTTGGGTCACACTGTCTCTCCTCCCATTAGCTTCCCCACTATAAATCCTGCACAAACGGCTTCCTTCGCAGTTGCCAACGCTACTCATTCCAGTGAGATGAGAATGAAGACAATTCTACTGCAACTGCTCTTTGTGGCTTGCTTTGTGAGTATCAAATTTAAGGAGGAGCTGCCAGCTTGTGGCTGAACTGGGGCAGGTCCTGACTTGATAGCAGAGGGTGAGGGGAAATTACATTTTGTTTTTCATCAAATGGACAGGATCCAAACATGGATTCATTCCTATTCAAGAAACATCAGACCAGGCATAGAATAAAGACTAATAGTGGTCAGTAAATGGATCAACAGTGAAATAGTAAAGAAAGATAGTGACTGTATACACAGCAAGGGGAAGATACCAATGTAATATTGCAACTTGTTCCTATATGTAGGAGTTTAACCAGAAGCTCAAAATTCAGAAAGATAAAGAAATCTATTTATAGGACTTACCTGAGGTCTACAAAATTAGCTTTACAAAGGCTCTAGCAAGTCATTTGGCTTAGGAAATGAAAGACTGTAGAGAGGTCTTTCAAAAATAAGAAGCACAATCTATGTAGTTCCATTCTAGCAATTCAAGAAGCAAAGGCCCCAAATGAGTTACAGCTAGTGAAGGATGTTAAGAACAACAAATAGGAACTTCATCAGCATTTCAGCTGTTCAGTGGCAACACGAGGGTTTGTGTCACCTGGTATAGGAGGCTAGGGTGTCACCCGCATGATGGACCTCCTCCCATACAGTGGGCAGGGCAACACGCTGAGCATGGTGATACACCATCACCCCCACCTTGCTGGCTTTTTGGCTATAACTTTTGATAGAATAGAGATATTTCAACGTGGTTTGTTTCATTGCATTCTGCATTAAATTACACATCAAATGACGCATAACATGATGGTATTATTAAAAAAACCAAGATTTAAAATTTTTTAGCCAGAAGTGGTGTCACCCCTCTCCCGTGCCTGCACCCCACCAGCGGTGCCACCGCAGCTATTATCAGATACAAACAGGCTCTGAGAAGAGCAGTGATCAAAGTGTCTGGAGCAATAGAACCAGCTATTTAGAGAGTTTGTACTACTTCCTTATATATATTAGCCAAGAAAAGCAGGATAATGGATGGGCTCCTGTCAAGGAAACCCTAAAAAGAAGAGTTGCGTAAACCAGAAAGTTGGTTTAGATGCCCTGAAAGAGCATTTTAGGAGTTAAGATCAGGTCTTTGGTCTGATCTAATGCATGTTTACTCAGATGGGGCTACTGTCTAGTAAGGATTGTATAATTCATGGCTTCTATTCTCTAGCACAGTGAAGTATGGCATGTTTTCTTTCTCTCTACCAACTGGGGCTTGTTTCTTCATGCTCCCCCCTTTTTTTTTTGTTCTGATTACTCCAGTGCACATGCCCCCAGTTCCTACTCCCTAATCACAGTACTTTCATGGGATATAGAAGGGCAAGGTTCACAGAATGTGAGATATTCAGGAATTCCTGAAAATAGACTATGGTTTCTGTCACTGAAACTATACAAATTACACTTAGAACCATTTTTCCAATTTTGTAGTGAGAGTCGACCACCATGTGGAGAAGATACGTAGACATAGGGCAAACACTCCATTACTTATAGCTTCTAAGGGCCCAATCTGATCCAGCTTTCCAGTGCTGATTCATCCACACCAACAGGATGTGCAGTGCATCCTGAGGTGGGGAGGCAGTCATGGAGGCCTCCTCAAGGTAAGGGAACATTTGTTCCCTTACCTTGGGGCTGCATTGCAGCTGCATCAGAGCTAGAAAGCTGGATAGGATTGGACCCTAAATTAAATAAGAAGTGATTCTAGGAGTCCAATGAGGAGATTTGTTCCAGCACTGCAGCTACATTTCCTGGTCTAGATTAGTCAAAGATATCCGTATGATGGCAGTATTTGGACGCTAGCTATGAGCCTGGAGGGAGAAAAAGACGGACCCACAATTCCTCACCAGTCATCCTTTCTATTTTTTATCTATCTTACCAGGCCAAAATTGATGGTGGCCATATCAGGAAAGTAGTAGGAGTGAAGGATGCCAGTGGCCAATGTATTTGTAGCACACAGCTCGGCCAAATTGTCTTTCCGGCAAAGAAAGTGGAAGAACTGGAGTCAGACTTCTATAACCTGACAGATGTTCTACAGAATCAACTGAACACGGTAAGGGGTAACTGTTACCACGGTATAGTTAGACCATGTAATGTTTGTAATCATCATAAATATATGTATAATCCCATAGTCATAGAGATCATAAAGAAAGCAACACACAGGGTGAAAGCCACCAGTGAAGTCTATATGACTAGAGTGACTATGATCAGGCCCCAAGAACTACTGCAGTTTATACATGTATCTCCTTTCATTTATCACAGAAAGTGACAATGAACATTTCACTGAACTGTTTTCCACATACAGGTATATGCACAATCCCCTATTTTTCCTTCCTTTTGGACATTGTGAAAACCTTGGCCAAAGAAATCACTAGCTACTAGATTATTAAATAGGCATAACGAAGCTCCAGTAGAAACCCACCTGCTAGCATTTCAGCAGTAAAGTGGTATTGGCAATACTAGTGAGCACTAGTGCTCACCCCAGAAGCATGGTGCATGTTGCCCTATCCAGTGGCTGTTGAAGTGTATGTGTGTGTATCCCCTCTCCAGGACTGCAAACCTGGGGCTGAAATTTTGGTGCACACCATCTTACAACAGAGTTCTCTGAATAGGTTTGTGGAGACCCTACATAGCATTACAAAGGATAGGAATTAAGCATTAGAATCATACTGTCAATGGCATAGCTAATAAAAGTGTAGCCCATCACAAAGTGCAAAATGATACCCCAGAAGTGATGTCACTTCCAGAAGTAAGGTCACACCCTTGTTGGCATCCTTCGGTCTCAGAAGACTATGGTATCATGCTCTGAATGGTGGTTAGTGTCCTCTCCAGTGCACGAAGCCTGGGTAAAGTACATATGGAGGATAGGCTGTTACCCATGCAGCAAATCCCCCCTCTCCATGTCTCTGAAATGGTCCAATGGAAAGGCAGAAGCCAATATGGTTGGTTTCAGCAGCGTCACAGGAGTTGCCAGAGCGTGACTGTATACAGCCGCGAACTGCCTCAGGGACTCCAGCTCTGGATTTTGCCTCGAGGTTGTCTCCTGAAGCCTTTTCCATGACTGAATATAGCCACAAGGCAGTGGAAGTTTGAGATCAGAGTTTTCCTTCTCTCAGATGAGCTGCCTTCCCAGGCTAACGAGTCCCATCTACCCGGTGGCTGTTTAGTCACCTCTTATGACAAGTACAGCCAAAGTGAGGGCCTATTCTTATCCCCCAACCCCCAGGGGGTAAAAGTTAAAGATGTTGGGGATGGAACCCAGGACCTCATACAAGCAAAACATGTGCTCTACCACTGAGCTACATCCCCATCCTCATCACACCCAGATTTTTAAAAAAAGTGAAAAATGGGATAGTGACATAACCAAGGTCAAAGAAGATTTTGTAGTACCTTCCAAACGAAATCAAATTTAATTTATTAAGTAAATAAATAAAACGTTTTCTGGTTAATTGGCTATAACTTTTGATAGAATACAGATATTCCAGCATGGTTTGTTTCATTTCATTCAGCATTAAATTACCTTTCCAATGATATATAACATGATGGTTATGTGGTCCCGGACTGCAGAGCAGCAGAAAGGGAGGTGAGGGTGTGGAGGGGGGCAGGGAGGAGGCGTTCCGGGGAGGGGGGAAGCTGCCGGGGGTGGGTGGGAGGCGTGCTGGGGGGTTGAGCAGGAGGAGGATCCGCGGAACTATGCTCCGCTGGATCCAGGGAGCTCGTGGAGGGCTGCGTGCCCTACACAAGCGCCTTTTCCTTGCGGGGCTGCTTACCTTACAAAGGTCCCCCTCTCCTGAGGTGCCTCCCGTGGTAGTGCCGAAGGCACAGGATTCGGCGGCAGCCCTTCTCGGTGCTGCCGAGCCTGGGCGCTCCGGGCAGCTCAGGATTGGGCTGATAATTATTTATGCATTTCTTATATATAATAGATTCTTCCAAATTCCCTATATTTTCTAGATATTCACTTTCTATCAATCCTAAACTAATTTCAATTACTCGTTAATATTACATAGAAATAATCTGATTTCCAGGCTATAATGGAACCAATGATCTCTTATGATATGTTCTTTACCATTCTCCAATCTAGTTACATTTTTTTCCTTTTTCTTCTTTAACATAATAACCACATATAAAACAATTCTTCCACACATTTACATTTACAACTATTTTTTAATACATTCTAATTCGTGTTTACCATGAATTGGAAATATTCCTTGATACAAAACAGTCTCTCTCTCTCATACATGCACACGCACACACACATCCAGGTAATGCATCTACCAACATTGCTCTAAATTTCTTGGAGATTTATTTGATCTAAGATATTTAATAAAGAGTAATGACTTTTCTTATGGGAATAGATTTATTCAACAGATTTTTCATACATCTCCAACAATTTTGGCCTTTTTTGGTGGTTGGCAACCTTCAGTCTCAAAAGACTATGGTATAAGCCTACAGCACCTGGTATTCCTACAGAATTGTCCATATTTTTCTCCCTGCTTGAAGTTTTTGGTTTGATACTCCCACTAATATTTCTGTGCTACTGAAATATGATCTCTTGGCTCCAGGAGTGATCTTGCTTCTGTTTTCCTTAAGACACCTTGCACACTGTTCATAAAGTTAACTAAACCTCAAAAAACAACCCAATTTTATACTTACTGTGCATCTGTGGTGAAGATCCGCCATTGGCACTGACTGCCATAAAGCAGTCAGCACCACTTGCAAAAGACGCTCCATCCATGCACTATGTCGGTGATGGCAAACCTTTTAGAGACCGAGTGCCCAAACTGCAACCCAAAACCCACATATTTATTGCAAAGTGCCAACATGGCAATTTAACCTGAATACTGAGGTTTTAGTTTAGAAAAAAACAACTCATACATTAACATCTTTTACCTACTATTACTTGTAACTCGTAATGAACTTTTCCTCTACAACAGGGGTGCAAAGTTTTTGGCAGGAGGACCACATCATCTCTCTGACACTGTGTCGGGGGCCAGGGGAAAAAAAGAATTAATTTACATTTAAAATTTGAATATATTTACATAAGTTTACATAAATGAATATATTAAAGATGAACTTATATGAATGAAAGGTCTTGCAATAGCTCAAGGCTTATAAAAGGCCTTGCACAAAGCAAGGCTGGCCTTTGCTTTGCTGCCACTACTGCATCACAGACGTGAAACAGCAAGCAGTGGAGAGAGCCCTCATCCCACAGCTCATGAAAGAGGTCAAACAGTTGCCCTCATGCTGAAAGCAGTTGCGTCAGGCCAGTGTGGGCTCCAACAAATCTCCAGAGGGCCAGAGGCTCATTAGATACTGGGGGCTCCCTGAGGGCCGCATTGAGAGTCCTGGAGGGCTGCAAGTGGCCCTAGGGCTGGGGTTTGGGCACCCCTGCTCTAGATATTTGTCCAATCCCTTCTTAAAGGCATCTAGGCAAGTTGTCATCACTACTTCCTGTGGCAAAGAGTTCTGCAGACTAATTACATGCTGGGTAAAGAAATATTTACCCATTCCTATTCCGTGGCGGTGGTAGCAGCGAAGAGATCGTTCTTCTCTGCTACCATTGCATCTGCTGACAACCGTCCAGCAGAGCTGTTCCGTGTGGTGCGGGGCCTCCTTCATCAGCCCCCTCCAGTAGACCAGGAGGAATACACGGTCAGCCGCTGTGACGTGTTTGCGCAACATTTTGCAGATAAAATCGATTGTATTCGTCACAACTTGGATGCCACATTGACAGTGTCTGACGATGTCCCCTTGGCAACTGCTTGTCCTGTGTTGTGGGATTCTTTTCAGCTTGTACAGCCTGAGGATGTGGACAGACTCCTTTGGAGTGTGAGGCCATCTGCCTGCCTGCTTGACCCTTGCCCAGCTTGGTTGATAAGAGCTGCCCGGGGTGGGCTGGCTGAGTGGACAGGGAGGGTGGTCAACTCTTCCTTGATGGAGGGGACGTTACCACTCGCTTTGAAACGGGCGGTGGTTCGCCCCCTCCTGAAGAAGCCCTCCTGAAGAAGCCCTGGATTCCACTGTGTTGGATAACTACCGGCCAGTCTCCAACATCCCGTTTCTGGGCAAGGTAACTGAGCGGGTGGTGGCGTCCCAACTCCAGAGGGTTTTGGATGAAGCGGATTATCTGGATCCTTTTCAATCTGGCTTCAGGCCGGGCTTTGGGACGGAAACCGCCTTGGTCGCCTTGGTGGATGACCTACGCCGGGGACTGGACAGGGGGAGTGCGTCCCTGTTGGTCCTGCTGGACCTCTCAGCGGCTTTCGATACCATCGACCATGGTATCCTTCTGGGCTGATTGGCCGAGTTGGGAGCTGGAGGCACTGTTTTGCGGTGGTTCCGCTCCTACTTGGAGGGTCGGTCCCAGATGGTGGTGCTGGGGGATGCCTGTTCGACACCCTGGCCCTTGAGATGCGGGGTGCCACAGGGCTCAATTCTGTCCCCCATGCTATTTAACATCTACATGAAACCGCTGGGAGAGGTCATCCGGGGGTTTGGAGTGGGGTGCCATCAATATGCTGATGACACCCAGCTCTATCTCTCCTTTCCTCCAGACTCCAGGGTGGCGGTTGAGGACCTGGAGCGCTGTCTGGAGGCAGTGAGGATCTGGATGGGGGCTAACAAGCTGAAATTAAATCCGGATAAGACAGAGGCTCTCCTGGTTAGGAAATCCTCGATGCAGGTGCTGGACTATCGGCTTGCGCTGAATGGGGTTGCACTCCCTCTGAAGGAGCAGGTCCGCAGCTTGGGGGTCCACCTGGACTCGCAGCTGCTCCTGGATTCCCAGGTGGCGGCTGTGGCAAGGGGGGCCTTCGCTCAGCTTCGGCTGGTGCGCCAGCTGCGGCCGTACTTGGATCGTGCAGACCTGGCCACGGTGATCCATGCCTCGGTGACATCGAGATTAGATTACTGTAACGCACTCTATGTGGGGCTGCCCTTGAAGACGGTCCGGAAACTGCAACTAGTCCAGAATGCGGCAGCCCGTGTGGTTACTGGAGGTAGGCGGTTCGACCCTGTCAGTCCGCTTCTCCAGCGGCTGCACTGGCTGCCCATTCGTTTCCGGGCCCAATTCAAGGTGCTGGTATTGACCTTTAAAGCCCTATACTGCTCTGGACCAGGGTATCTTAGAGATCGCCTGCTCCCGTACAATCCGGCTCGCCCTCTCAGGTCATCAGAGAAGGCCTTTTTACAAGTGCCGCCGCCTAGGGAGGTACGTGGGGCGGCTGCAAGAAATAGGGCCTTCTCAGTAGTGGCACCAACGCTATGGAACTCCCTTCCCCTTGACTTAAGAATGGCTCCCTCTCTTGAGACCTTTCGGCAAGGCCTGAAGACCCTTCTGTTTAAACAGGCCTTCTGAGTTCTTGGCCTTTTAACATCTTTTTAACATCTTTTAATATTTTTTTACAGGCCTGATTCTTTTATGACTTGCTGCTGCTCTATGCTCTTTTTACCTATTTTTACTCTGACTGCTGTTTTTAGTATGTGTTAATATGTTTTTATTTGTTTTTTAAATTGTTTTTAATATGTTGTAAGCCGCCTTGAGTCCCTTGGGGGAGAAAGGCGGGGTAGAAATAAAGTTATTATTATTATTATTATTATTATTATTATTATTATTATTATTATTATTTGGCAGGGAGGGGGTGGCTGCAAGACCTTGCCACTGCTCATTTTCACAAACAAGAAAAAAAAAATTTTTAAAGCCCCACCCACAGAAGTGGGCTCTAAGGCTGCAATCCCAGCCACTCCTTCCTGGGAGTAAGCCTCATTGACTCTAATGGAGCTTACTTCTGAGTAGACACGCACAGGAGCAGGCTCCAAGGCTCCAATCCCAGGCACTCTTTCCTGGGAGTAAGCCTCATCCACTGCAATGGGGCTTACTTCTGAGTAGACATGCAGGACTTGTCTCTGGCTGCGCTGCTCACCCCCAGTTGCGCCTTTGCGGTGGAGGAAAAGCCTCTCCTGGCGCTGAGTGGGGAGCTGCTCACGGAAAGGTGCGCTGCAAAGGCTCACAATGGCTGAGGAGGAGGGCAGCTCAGGATTGGCTGGTGGTCTGCCAGTGAAGGGCCCTGAGCCATTCCAACAGAAAAAGCCAGGAGCCTGCTGGATGCTGATTGGCTGAGCCTGCTGGAGAGTTGGGGAAGGGGAAAAACAGGGACTTTAAGCCTGCAGAGTGGGCAAAATTGAAAAGGGAAACCAATTTGGGGCAGATGGGGGCAGCAATGGAGTGAAGGGAGAAGAGAACAGTGAGCTCAGGGGGCGGAGGGAAGCAGCCTGCCCTCCCAACACATGGAGACTTGGAAATAACCTCTGTTTTATTTAAAGTGACACGCAGCTTCAGCGCCCTCTCCAGGCTGCCTGGCTCAGCGCTGCGTGCCCACAGAGACGGCTCTGAGTGCCCTCTCTGGCATGCATGCCATAGGTTTGCCACCACTGCAATATTTAGTGCACTGCCGGCAGCTAGGTAGGAAAGGCTTGTCCCTTCCCGGCCGCATCATTGCGTCTCCCGCCAATCACTGACAAAGGTAAGTCGGTGGAAGAGGCAGGAGGGGTGGTAGAAAGGTGGAACAGAGGCAAGGAAGGGCAGTCGGAGGGCAGAATGGGAGTGGGAAGGGGGTGAAGTGGGGGAGGGGTGTATTGGGCCCAGAAGGGGGTGGGATTGGTGGCGCCACTGATAATTTATTTATTTATTTTAGAAATTTATATCCCACCATTCTATCCAGTGAAGGACACTCAGGATGGTTCACAATTAAAACCATAAAATCTACATACACACACACACACACAATATATATTATTATAATTTTTATTATATTATAATTTATAATTATATTATAAATAATTATTATAATTTAAATAATAATAATTATTTATTATTTTATTCAATAATTATTTATTATTTATATATCATATTATATATTACTTATTAATTAAATAATTATATTAATTAAATATAAAAATATAAAAATAATTATATTAATTAAAATATTATATATTAATATTAATATTTTAGATATCCTAACCCCTTCCCAGGTCTGATCCTGTGGCATGGGTCAATGCGGACTTGCAACATCTATTTAGCTGTCACAGCTCCAGGTAGTCACCTCTGCCTTAAACCTGGGTCAAGGCACCACCTTTAACCTTGGGTAAAGGAACAATTATTTCTTTACTTAGAGGAGACCTCTGCAACATCCCCCCCCCCCAACATAGGATGCAGTGGTCACCATTTTGGCGCCACTGCATTGACGGGAGGAGGGTAGGGGAAAGGATTTGGCTGAGTCATAGAAACAAAATTCTGGAATAGGCTCTATTCTAGTTTGAGTAAAACTATCAGTGTGAATCAGTTTTTTGATTTCATGTCATGTCTGTTTTCTTTTTTTGAAAGGAGTGGGCAAAATCAGGGCCTATCTGATATACCAGTAGTAGGGGCATGACAAGGATAAGAACATCACTATATCCAGATAATGACAACAGATTAGTATGTAACAATAGACAGTCACAGAACAGACACAATACTCCATGGACAGTCACCATACAACTGTAGCCCCTTCAAGTGAAGGAGGAAGCCACATTACACTATGGTAGTGTAATGGTATCACCATACAAATTCAGTGCCACTTGCAGCAGAAAGGCATGCATAATATCTGAACTAGATTGTGGCAAAGATAGGCCATTACGCACAAAACTGTACTCCTTCATAGCTCGCCCCCTCACACAATGATCCACTCACCTTTACAGAGCGCTGCACCAGAAAGACTCATCATAATACCAAATTCACTCATAGCACGCGAGCGCACACACACACACACACACACACACACACACACACACATATATATAACTCAAATTTATGGCACTATTGCAAGACAAACACTGCCAAAAGAGAAACATCACCACAGATAACTACACAGTGGAACAATGAGTTGACTCTGACACAGATAACCATAGCAGATTTTTGGTAATCCAACAGTACCACATACTTGTACTTGTACCTGTCAGCTAAGTCACAACTATTGTTGCAGGGTTGTTGCAGGGGCATTATCACGAAGCAATGTGACAAGAACAGCATTAGGAACCATAGGGTTAAAGTTATCTGAATGTAGCTTTTATCTCCTTGGCTTCTAGATTTATAATTTCCAGACAACAGTGAGTACTGCTACAAATAACCTGACAACCCTGGAAAAACGTTTGAACTACACCAAGACATTTGGCACCCATATCGACCTGGACTTCAATAGACTCATCTTTGACATTCATGCAGTGATATCTCTGGCCAAAAACATAAGCAAGAGCGCCACCACAGAAAGCAGTAAGAAGCAGATCAACACGCTGATTAAAGAGGTAACTGCAAATTATTCTGGGTGTTGGTGCTTGAGATTAATGGAGAGTTATAAAAACAAACAGCCTCATTTGTGTTAAAATTATATATGAAAGATGGTTAGGATAAGTTACTTATAATCACCAACAAACATAGGGCACAATCCTAACTTGCACTGGAACAGGCAAGCCAGGAGGCTTACACTGTATCCAGCACAGGATTGTGGCCAGCAGCGGCTTAGCCAGAGGTAAGGGCTGCTGGCCCCAATGGGTCTCCTCGGATTTGCACCACCTCCTGAGGTGGCACAAGTCCAAGGAGAGCGGAGCAGCTTGCTGCTGCTCCGTTCTCCCCGGGGATGGGGTTGGGATCCGGCATAACTGCCTGTTGTAAACAAAGGGGGGTTTGGGTGCTTAGGGTTCTTGGTTTTCGAACTCTAAAGCCCTCAAGGCCCCTTGCCCAGTAGTACTGCTAACTCCCTGTACATGCCAGTGCCTCAGTCCAGGGACACTGAGACCCTCTAGGCTTAATTCTATCCCTTGCAGGTACTGAGCAATTTCTCCAATTAAAGCCTTAGTCCTTAAGTTACTAGACCTCAATGAGCACTTGGTAGCTTACTGAACCGCTAGGCCGGATTCTGAACCTTTGTCCCCAACAGACAATGAAACAACTTAGTAAAAGATATTTTAGTTTATTAAGTATGTAAGGTTACACACTCTACAATAAGGCAGCAAATGCTAGAGGCATAAACATCTAGGAAACATATCAGCAATAAAATAATAAAGCTAGCTGGCTATCTCTATTAATCCCTATCTCTCACCTGGGTCAGTTACTCTTGTAGATCTCTTAGCTCCAGGGCTACCTATGAGGCCAGGTGCCCATGATGGACAATGGAGCTCAAAGCGTGCAGGATGTTGTACCCAAAACTCTGTCCAAGCAGGAACCCTCACACCCCCTGGGCACTCATTCTTGTGCTAATAGTACTGAGGTGACTTCATACTTATTAAACTGTCCAATCAGAACCTTTGAGGAACAGAACTTTCTTGAAGTTGGCCTGGTTGCTAACCCCTCATAGTTCTTACCCCTCCCAACTGGAGATCCACAGCTGCACTCAATCACCCTTGATAAGGCACCTCTCTGTCTGCTAAGGTGCTAAACATTCCAATTGGTTGTAATTCTTGTTATCTGTCCTTCTTGGCCAGCAAAGGAAAGACAACAAATCCTTTTGTTTATTTACTCGCATTCCTGCAACTGGGAACTGCTAGCAACTTCTCAGTTACACTGTCTTAGTTTGGTACAGGCTTCACATGCCAACCTAGGCCTAACATGTACTTATTCATGACAAGCTTCCTTTTGGGAAGAGAGGCTAGGAGGTTGACACCTTCAGTCACTCTTTACTAACTCACAGGTCAGGGCACTTCTTATAATGAACTTACTCTACAGTTACTTACTAAGCAATACATAGCAGGGTTTGCTAACAGGGTATAAAGCAGTGAAAGCTATGAGGCCGTTTGTATTAGCAGCAATGGTTTCTGTGAGGTTACATGGAGAATACTTCACAGAATTGAATTTCAAATTGGTAATCCTGCAATGATAAAGCCCAACGCAGGATCCTTTGATTGTCTTGGCTTTAACCAAGAAAGCTAAAGGTGAGTGATCTGTTTGCACAAGGAACTTAGTTCCTAACAGATATCTGGCTAGAGGAAAATGGTCATTTTTGGATTGCGAGTTCAATTTTCTAAAATCCACACACATTCTGAACTGTTTTGTGGTTTGGCCCTCTGGCTGTTTCTTTTCAACCATCACAATGGGTGAAGCCCATTCACTGTGGGATAGTTCAGTGATGTCTAATCTTAATAGTAGATCAATCTCTTTGTCTACAAAGTCAGCCATAGGTCCTACAATAGGGGACATGTGCTTGGTGTAGACCCTTCCACTAAGGAGATTGTATGTTGTAACACATTGGTTTGCCTTGGTTTACCAGTAAACAGTTCAGGGAAATTCTCTAAAGTCTCATGAAGCTCCACTTGTTGCGGGTAAGGTAGGTCCTCTGGTAGCTTGACATCATCACTGCCGGATCCCAGCCCTGCCTCTGGCTCTCTGTGCGCACGCCCCCGGGGCCACCCATCACCCTCCCTCCCCCCACCCAGGAACGCCTCCCTGCCTCCCCCTCCCTGCCTCCCCCACGCCTACCTGTCATCCTTGCGTCGGAGCTGGGAGGAAGCCGGTGCAGGGGCCTCCGTCGGCCCCCGCAGGCCAGCGCTTCTCAGAGTGTCAATCTGGCTTCCTCCCACAGAGGTGCAAACGTGCTTTACGGCATGTTTGTGACCCTCCCAGGGAACTTGGGCCGACCTAATCTCAGGTTAGGATTGCACCGGTAATGTTCCTTCCCCTTGTGAAACACCAGAAATAATCACATATGGAGATGGGATCTCAGACAGAACACACATGATGATGGTGTAAGAAAGTATCCTTTTATGGAGGTGCATTAAACTGACTTTGCTGTCATCCTCTGGATCACATGTCCAAAAAAGGATATTTCTCTATTTGAAACAGGCAATTGATGCTATTTGTACAGTAGTTTTTTGTTAAAAAAAAAAAAACAACTACTGTACAAAGAGCGTCAATTATGTGATCAATTAGGCAATTTTCTTTATGCCTAATAAAGGTTGACTTGACTTGACCAGTTTTTTGTTTTTTTACAAGGTCTATATGGAGGGTTCAGTTGTAGACAAGCCAAGAGATCTCCAGTGTTGGTGTTTACAATGAAATAAGATGCCATTAAGAATCTTTGAATAGGTAGGGCTGGAATAAACCTAGGTTTGCCAAAGGCCACACCATCAGAATCCATGATGAAAGACAAACCCGTGGTGATAAGTCTATGCAAGAAAAAAGACACAATCCTATGCATGACTACTCAGAAGTCATTCCTATTGTGTTCAGTGGTGCTTAGGAAAGTGTGGATAGGATTGTAGCCTAAAAGGGCTGTAAGGCAGGGGTCTCCAAACCCCGGCCTGGGGGCCACATGTGGCCCACAGCAAGCCTCTTTCCGGCCCGTGGCCAGTCTCTTGTCCCCTGAAAACCTCTGGCCCACTCAACTGAACATGACCAGAATTGTGCTCTGTTTGTGTCTGGAGGGTGTTCTGAGGGCCAGAGGTGTTGAATGAATGAGCCCATTCATTCATTTTTTCACTCATCTAAGTTCCATCTCTAACTTATTTATTTAAATTTTATATTTAAATTTTTTTACCAGCCCTCCACACCACACCAGATATTTTATGCGGCCCTCTGGCCAAAATGTTTGGAGATCCCTGCCCTAACGCACAGATGTATGCTAGTGAGGACAGGCAGTGGAAGGAACCAGGAACTCCAGCAAGTAGCTAGAACTTTCCCAGTGCACATCTTGGCAGAGGAAATTTACTAGAACCCAAGGCAGCTTAATGAAGCAAGTAGTGGTGGTCCTCAAGTTGCTGTTTGCTCAGGGGAGGGGTAGAATGCAGGTGTGTTTATCAACTTTTCCTCATCAGATTAACACCCCTTCTTAGCTGTATTTACCCACAGATCTCAGAATAACATGTAGTGTGACTCTCAACCATCTCCCATCCCACCCATCCCTGTACCATGCTTGCCTTGCTCTTGAGCCAAAATGATGGTATCTGCATCACTTATGGACACTCAAATTCTAAAGTTCATGGCTCAGAATCGATTGAGCACTGTCACCAGTTCTCAACAGCTGATTCCCATGAATGAAGCTTCATTTGAAATACAGTAGTGTAAGGTGGTGGTTCCCAAACTGCGGTTCCCAAACAGCGGCTCCCTGAGGAGCTGCAGAAACCAGCCAGGGGAGCTGTGGAATCCTTGTGAAAAACCCACCACCCAATACAATGTACAGGATTGTAGCCCTAATGGGGAGCCATGACCAATGAATGGCCCAGTAGGTCAAGTTGTCAGTCAAATAAGTTTGGGAACTACTGATGTAGGGCATTACTTACCTCTTCTCAATATTACATTAACAGTGCCATCCTATGCATCTCTACTCAAAAGTAAGTCCCAAAAGTAATTCCAATGGAATTCCTGCATAAATTGCAGCCTAAACCCCATGGCCGCAGGCCAAATAGATATACAAATGTATGCCCCTTAGTAGCCCTACAAGATGATGCAGTTTTTCTATGGTTCAGGTTTTGTCAAGCATGGTCTTGGCTGTTTTTAGTATGCTACCTCTCACGCTTTTCTTAAGCAATGGAGCATGTGACATCCCGGAGTCTCTGCCTTGCTGGCAGTGGACCCACTTCTCTTTGAGCGCAAGACTGCAATTCACATTCCAGTTTCTAGACCTTATTCTGTCTCTTGCAAGAGCCTAGTCTCACTTTATTGGTTCTGCTTCATGGCTATATTGTTTCAGGAAGTAAAAACCATACCTTGTGTTTCAGATCGATTCTATCAACACTGTAGTAACAAAAATGGGAAAATATGACAAAAAAAACATAATAACAGCACAACGTGAGATTTCCCTCCTCCGGAAAAAGCTAGAGGAATGCGAAGAAGCAATTATGTCTGGTGGCCCTCTCAGCCCCCCAGTCCCTCCTGCACAACCCACAGTTGGTGAGTAATACCAGAAACGTTTCCTTATTATTGTGGTCTCGAAATGAGAATCTGTAGATATCTATGTGTAGGTTGTGCAGAGAGTCAGCTAAGGCTGGTGGAATATGGATCATGCCAACAGCTACAGACTAATCTGAAGAGGTGGGATTTAGCAACAACCATTCATGCTTTTGTAGCTTGCAAGCTGATTCAACTTAATGCATTCTGTAGAGGGCTAACCCCAAGGGGTGTTCAGAAATTAGCAAAGAATAAATCAGATAGCTTTATAATGAGGCTGAAGCAGTGCAATCAGATACTACCACTCCTATGTAGTGGTACATAGGGGCATTTGGGTATTTGACCACTATGTACATAGGGGCATAGTGGTCCCTGGGGCATTTGGTGGGCTGCTGTGAGATACAGGAAGCTGGACTAGGTGGGCCTATGGCTGATCCAGTGGGGTTGTTCTAATCTTCTTATGAGAATGGCACTAGGCTGTGAATTAACTTCCAGACCTAACTTAAGGTTTGCGTTTTGAACATTATATATGGTTTGTTGTGTGCAGCCTACCTAAGAGAACAAATCTGTCATGCCTTTTAAGATCTGTTGAGCTTACCCTTTTGCATATATAGCAATATATCATCTGCTTGTTTTAGGAGCAGAGCTTTTTCCAGGATTGTCCCATTCTAACAGAAAGTTGAGCAGCCAAGCTGTGTCCAATGTTAGGGCTACTTAGGAAATATAGTATATGAAGGGCTTTCATTTTAGAAAGATCTTTAACTTGTTGTCAGCTTTCTGACTATACAGTATTTTACTGATGCATGTGAGCTCCAGCACTTGTTCTCCCAGCCGCAGGGAGTTCTTGAGGCTGAGGAGCATTCCCCTTCTGTCGCCCTGCAGTGTTGCTGGGAGAAATACCAGCAGCTTTCCAGCTGACTATGGCAGGAGGGGGCAGTGCAGAAGGGAGGTGGGGGATTCCAATGAGAAAGAGGGGGGAGAAGTGAAATGAAGAGGACAACTAGATGTTTGGAAGAGGGGAGAAGGTGAAAAGGAGGGTGGAAAAGCCTGAGAACAGGGGAAGTGAAGAGAGCCAAGAGGGAAAAGCAAACCAAGCCAAGATGGAGGGTGGAGAAAATCTGGATCCCCACAGACAAGGGGAAAATCTGGGCTAAGATTTCCTCCCCCCCACCCCCATTGGCAGGAGGAAATAGGGATAAGCTGCACTGGGAGGAGGGTTCCTGAAAGAGGGCTGAAATGTCCCTTGCCAGGGCCCCAGGAAGAGACACTTCCTGGCCAATCACCCTAAGACCACCACAAAGAGGCACCATCTAGTACACTGGTTCCCAGCCTTTGGGAACCCGTGGACCACTGAGACAAAAATTGAAATTGGCGTGGACCACATGCAACCAGGGCCTCCAAGCAGAATTTTGACAGGGGATACGATGTTTCTTTCAGGCCCCTTCCCAAAGGGGGAGGGGGGGGTGAAACAGAATGGGGAAAGGTTGCAACAGCAGGAAGAGTCTTTGGAGCCCTGGTCTACTGTGCTTCCCAGTGTGGAGCCCAGGTCTATCTGCCCACACAGTGTTAGCAGCAAGATACAGTAATACAGAAAATCAAACACACTCATAAGTCTCTAAAAAATTTTAAATATAGAAAATCATTGCAGAAAATTAGCATCATCATAGTTGGACTCATACTAGAATGAAAAGTGTCCTGTTTATACCAAAACATACTTCTGCAGCAGCTGTAGTTCCACAGCTGTGTCTTTGATACACTCCTTCATGGTAAGCAGATTCACAAGCCAAAGAGCTACTGTATCAGGCCAGTTTCCTGCCAGATTTGACAGCGCCGCGATTCAAGAGTGTCATGTATGCAGTGGCATAGCTAATGATCATGTAGCCCAGTGCCAAGCTCACAATGTTGCCCCGGAAATGATGTCACAACTGGAAGTTATGTCACACCCGGGCTTTTTAAAAAGTGAAAATGGGGAGGAACCCACTTTCTCCCCCTAGCAGCTTCCCACCTACTTGCTCTGCTGCCTCCCTTCCCCCCACATCATCATGTCACCCCCACCTTATGCTGGACATGCCCCTCGCTTCCTAAATGGCTCCATTTTGGAGCCATTCAGACCCAAGGAGGATGGATAGGTCCAATTCAAGGCACTTGCCACTTCCAGCAATGAGCCCTACCCCCCACCCCCTCCACAAGAAGTCTGGGAAACACCCAGAGCATTTTGGAGGGGAAGGGTGTCATCCCAGTTTTCCCCCTACATGCCACTGCCCTTCCGACACCTCCCTAAATCCTGGCACCATGGGCCTGGGGTTCCCCTGGCCACCCCCTTCATCCACTACTATGCAAACTCGTTAGGATTTTCTGTAAAGGAAAGAGGCTCACATCTCTTATATTGCATAGCTGCAATAAAATAAGAAAATCCTCTTTGGTATGCCCTTATCAGCATACTCCAGACCTCCAAATTATTCCCCTCAGTGTATATAACAAAGGGCACAATCCTAACCCCTTATGTCAGTGTTTTCCAGCACTGACATAAGGGGAATGCAGCTCTGAGGTAAACGAACAAGCATTCCCTTATTTTGAGGAGGCCTCCGTAAGTGACACCCAACTGCAGGTTGCAGCACATGTCCCATTGGCACTGCTATGCCAGTGCTGGAAAGCACTGACACAAGGGGTTAGGATTGCACCCAAAAGCACATTAACATGACAGCACTTTCCCCCACAGTCATACAATTCTCAAGGCTTTTCCCCTACAATCCTCAAGGATGTGTTCTTCTTCTTTCCTCTTTATATAGTTGTACAGTCTCCCTACCAAACCTTTGAGAAGGCAGTGCAGGTATACCACTTTGATAAGGTTATTGTATAATTTCTCACTGAATTTTGTGAAGTCTCAGCCCCATCATGCCAGATGCTACTGCCAGAAAACATTGTGCTTGGTTGGGCTACTCTTTAAATTATGGAGATGCAATGGCTGTCTGACTCTAACTTACAGTAGACCCAAGAACTAGGCAGAGCAGTGGCGTCGCTAGGGGTGTGGGGGGGGTGCGGGCTGTACCGGGTGATGTGCACTGGGGGAGGTGACATGCTAAAATCGCGGTGGTTAGGAGTAACCCCATCATATTATATACTGTTGGATGCAGAATTTCGAGCAGAATACAATGCAAAAACCCAGAGGGAAATATCTCTATCAAAAGTTATTGTAAAAAAACTGGAGAAAAATGCATGGATCCCTATGGAAAGTGAAAGTGAGCTGTATCGCACGTTTACTTAAGTAGGTGAACCTGCTTAGTGCCTCAGAAAGGACAGGCTGAGAGGAATCCAACGACACCTGAATGGTCGTGAATGAATGCAGCCCCCAAAAACACCTGAGAAGGAAGTTCCTCTCTCCAAGCAGATGAATGTATTGCACCCTATGGAAAGCGAAACTAAGCTTCACGGTTGTGTTTACTCATGAGTAAGCAAACATGCCTTGGCTGGTGTGGAAGATCAGGTGAAGGAAAGTGCAAGGCTACCAAAATGGTCCTGATTCTATGCACCTGGAGTTAAACAAATGGTCCAGAAGGCAGCCCCCCCCCCCCACTAAAAATGATCAAAACAGAGGCTTCAGCTGATAAGGTGAACCTTTTTGAGACTTGCAAAGCCAGGTGGATCCTGACAGTGATCTGGTTTAAACAGAAGTTGTTAAATTGAACTGGGCACTGGGTGGGACTGAAAACCTTACTGATTTTGGAGGGGGGGATCTTATTGCAGGCAGGCTACAGAGGAAATTCACTAGGTGGAACAGGGCTGGCTTCTGCTTATTTAATTATTTGTTTTACTTTAATTATTTATACTTATTTATTTTAATTTGCCTGATGATGTTACTTCCACCATGACATCACTTCTGGTGGGTCTTGGACAGACTGTCATTCTAAAAAGTGGGTCCCAGTGCTAAAAGTTTGAGAACTGCTGCAATAAGGTGTTAGTAAGTTGACACCCTTGGGGGGGGTGACACCACTAATGATCAAAATCACTAAAATCACAGTTTGGAGGAATAATACCAGCATGTATATACCAGCATGTATCAATCAATGCGTAATTTCATGCAGCATGTGTTCTATCTTTGTTCTATCGAAACGTACAGCCAAAAAACTGGTGGAGGCAGAGTGATGGTACATCACCACGCCCACTGCATGGGAGGGGGTGACGCGCTGGCATCCTGCACCGGGTGACGCGAACCCTAGTGATGCCACTGAGGCAGAGCACCAGTGTTTTCTTCCTGTAGGAGCTGCAAGGCTCTCATGGCTAATTTCAGTATGGTAGAGACCAGTGTAGAGTAGTGGATAGAGTGCAGGAAAGTCCAGAGTCCGAATCCCCACTTTCATTGGGGATTACTCATTGGGTAATAGCTCTGGGTCAATCACAGTCTCACAGCTTAAAATGTTTCATGGTGGTGGTGTCAGGATAACAATCCTCCATGTGCCACAGGATACAAATGCCATGTATATCTTTCCCTTTCTCATATGGGGCCCCACATGATCTTATAAAGTGCACCCAAACTACTATTTCCATTCTATGATTCATCCTCAGCACCTCACAGCACTGTATGCAGCTCCTATAGAACAAACTACAGTATAGATGTTCATCCATTGTGCCTGCTATCCAAAGTAGGGGAAAACGTTGAAAAGTGTTTTCATTTACTACATTTAGGGAAGATGTGCAAATACGTTTTTTAAAAGTAGGAACACAGCAGTATGTGGATGGGTGTAGGTAGCTCACTAGGTGTATTCTATGTCTTTTTTAAAAAAAATTGTACTTAAAGAGGAAACATAGCCACTCCTCTGCTTTATGAGACGGTGCAGGAGTGCTCAGCCCCTAAAAGAGAGGTCAAGGAACTTGTCCCACAGTCATGCAAGTTGCAGGCTGGAGTCCTCCACACTGTCCTAGTCTTCTGTCCTTGTCCTTACTGGAACTGTGTCCACTCCAACCCCCAGTCAAAGCCTTTGGGAGGGCAGTAGAAGGCCTAAAAGCTGTTCAAGGTCCAACCTCAAAGTACAGCTGCAGTGCTCCTCTAGAAGAGCAGAAGATGGGAGAAGCTAAGGAAATGGGTGAGGCTATGGTGAGGCTATGGTCTGGTGGGGTTCTTTCTTGGGCTGGGGGCTGGCTGGTGCCTAGACACGCTGACAGGAACTCATGTTGGGGTTCCCTTCCCTGTCTTCCCTGACCATTGAAAGGGAGCAGCAGTTTCTCAGCAGAGAAGTGTGGAGCAATTCCTCTTTGCCCTGTCTGGGCTCAGAACCAACATGGCATGCAGAAACCACTCTGGGCTTCTGCTTCCCCACCCCAGCCCTGTTGAACCCAAAGAGAGCTACTTGGAGGGAAAGGGCCTGTTGTGCTTCTTTTCCCCAAGGCCCAACATTCCCTCTAAGGGACGTGAGTTCCTTCCTCGTCCACGCTGGCAGGGTCAGTGCAAGAGGGACTTCTCTCAGAACAGCATCTCTCTCACCGATTGCCATGGAATGTGCAGGCACAACACCCATTTCCCACAAACACACCGCTAGGTGCAGAACAAAGCTCAACGCCACAACCCTGAGTATAGGAGGGCAGCTTCCACTGAGTTGCTTGGGAAGCTGTGTGTGGACTAAGTAGGATGGAAACCCGCAAGGGGGGGGGGGATAAGGAATCCAGGTTGTGTGATGATTTATGAAATCGGATGCTGAGGGGAGTGCACCCCAGTCCAAAAGAAATGAGGTGGCTGTGCACCTTTCTGCAGGGCTTTCAGGATTAGCAGTATGCACCTAGGAAGGATTAATATAATCATATAAAGCCAAGGAACTTTTCCAACAGCCATTGCAGGATGACAGCTGTCATTCTTCCTCTTTTCCCCCTCAGGTTTGTGTGGATACAGGATACAATTGTTTAAATAAAATATTTTTTCTGTTTATCCCTACAGGTAAATGTGACCATGGTGGGCTGCTGAGAGTTAGTGCACCTGTCCTGGTGAAACTCAACTGGAGAGGTCCAGATTTCAAAGCAGGAGCCTGGGGGAAGGATTTTGCTGTGGGGACTAAAGTTCCAGACTATTACTGGGTTTTTCCAATTAACAAAGATGAGCGTACTCTGGAGATTGCCCGTCTGTACGCTTCAATGAAGAAATTGACACTATATTCCCCCCTCCAGCAGTATAGCCTTAACATTAAGGGAAATGCTAAGGAAGGAAAGTGTCTAGACTGTGGGCAAGGGGCTGGAGTGATTTTCTTCAATGGTTCCTTTTATTATAACTGTTTTGACAGCAGAGCTGTGTGCAAGGCTGATCCAATAACCACAAAAGTAGTACGTTCAGAATTTGAAGATAAGGATCCTACATCTTTCAATAACTGGCTTTCATATAAAGGTATCAAATATCAGGATATGGATCTGGCTGGAGATGAACAAGGCATGTGGCTGATTCATGGCTCTGTGGTTGCCAATGGAAATGTGGTCATTAGGAAAATGGACCCTAAAACTTTAAAGGTGGGATCACCTTGGATTACAACACAGCCAAAGGAAAAAATGAGCAATAGCTTCATGATCTGTGGAAGGCTGTATGCCACTAAGACACTGAATGACACTCATGAAGAGATATATTATGTATATGACACCAAAACAAGCAGTGAGAAAAACATAAAAATCATTATGGAGAAACCTCTGCCTACTGTGCAGAGTCTGAAATACAATCCCAATGACCAGAAGCTCTACCTGTACAATGACGGCTACCTGGTTTATTACAATGTCACATTCAAAAGTCATCTGCCAGGAAGGAGAGGAGAGGTTGATGGCACTGTGCAACTGCACAATTCTGAGACAGAGCAAAGTCTGGCGAACGATGGGTGGTGGACTTCTCCTGGTCAGGAAAGCCCAAGTTCAGACAGCAAGGAGCAGCAAGATTTAGCAGGCCAAGGAGGGCCCAATGACAATCAAAATGAACAACCTATGACCGTTGCTTTAGTAAGGCGGGATACCATGAGGGAAGGTGGCCATTTTTTGGTACGGAGTTAGACTAGTTGACATTTCATAAGGAAAGGCAGGGTGCAGTGGGCAAAAAATGGGACGTTGAGGCACAATGACGGGCACATTTTTGTACATAGTGTGTGTCTTCTAAGTAGATATTTTGAAAAACTAGAGCTGTGTCCTCCCTCCTCCAATTCACTGCCAGGATTGCCTGTAAAACTAAATGCAGCCCTTTTCACATGCATATGTAGCAATCACATCTGTCCCTGGAAATTTGGTACCACTATGCGCCTACCAGGTATCTTTGCTGTTAACAAACTGCAAAAGAGCATCACCAAAATACAGAATCTCTGGGATGAAATAAATCTCACAATACCATCTGGTTTATTCTCTTACTCCAGACATCCAATGTACTGTGTAAAAAAACAAACCAAAAAACCCCTATATTTCATTGGTGAAGTCTCCTCCCTTTTATTTGAAACTTAGTCACAAGGTCTGAACTGTTACACAAGTAAAATGCTTTCACTTGGTGTTTAGCCTAATGTGTTTCTTTTTGCTTCTTAATTATTGTTTTCTTAGTCATACAGTGATTGAAACGTTCACTGGCTAACAACATAAAAGCAGTACAATTCAATTAAAGGAATACTAAAAACATAAAGATTAAAAACAATTGAAACATTTAAACAGAGCAAACAACCATTAAAATACATCTATCGCAACTATTAAAATAGGTCTCATTAAAAACGCCAGCCCACAGTGTCAGTTAAAAGCCTTCCTGAATAAAAAGTCCTGAGGCTACTCTGAAAGGTATCCATGGGAGGGGCTGATCTTAATTCCAGAGGAAGGGAAATCCATAAGTGAAGAGCCACCACTGAGAAAGTCCTGTTTCTAGGACTTGGAATACGATGCATGTCTACTCAGATGTAAGCCCTGTTGAGTTAAATGGGACTTACTCCAAGGTACTATGTGTAGGATTGAAGCCTTAACCTTTCCTATGTTCATCCAAATGTTTTGAAAAGATTTATTCATGCCCACAATAAAAGAAGTCATCTTGTTCCTGTGCTCTTTGAATAAGGATGAAGGACACAAACTGCACAATTCCTGATACTGTACTTCAACATGACCACAAAGTATCAGGACAGGACAATGCCTCTACCAAAGCTTGAGAATTTATATTCTCCTCAGCTTCAGTTGACAAAAGCAGGGATGTCAGAAAATGTACCTGCAGAAACAAATATAACAGAACACAGGAGGGTCCTGCGCTGCATCACTTCGGCCTGCATGCAGCTTGTATCCCCCCCCCCACCATTGGCACTGCAGACTTCCAGACCAGATCAGCCTAATATTGGACTCAGTGTGGAGCAGATTGCATATTGGGAGACAGTCAGTATAGAACAGGCCATAGAACTCTGGCCACTGAACCCCAATTTGCAGAAAAAAGAAGTGAAGTCATTGCAGTTTCCTGCCCAACTTGGGTCTTCGACATCTGCATGCATACAAGCAGGGGAAGCACCCAAAATAGTCCAAATTCCAAGAACAGTTTTCAAAGCACCCATATCCAGAGCTCCTGGACTCTTTTTTATTACTCTGTCCTTTGTGAGTTTTGAGGGCTGAGCCACAAGCAAATTCTTAGGCTTTTCACTCCAGCTCCTGCAGTCATGAGGCATGTCACCCCTGGATGAAACCACATGAACCAGAAGCTCATTCATCTCAGAGTGTAACCGCACAACATGCACAGCATTTGAAAGAAGCCTAGTAGTCAAAAATGCTGCTCCAGGTCACTTTCAGCCTTGGGACTTAGACTGTGTACTCTGAAAAAAGAAGCAGCTTGATCTTGTGTGCTCCCAGCCCAATGAGATCTCATGTGTTCAGATGCTGGCGTCCAGCAGCCAAATACTGTAAAGAGGTTCAGTGAAAGGCTCTGCTGCTGCAGCTGCATTACTTGTCCATTTCCATGACTGGAGGGAAGTCACGGTCACCACACGAAGAGAGTGACACTCCCCTCCTTCTTTCTTCCTCAGTCCTGAGGGCTGGAAGGCAGGATCCAATAGGTAGAGCTCTGCAGATTCTATACTAAAACTGCATTCTGTGCACTAATAGAAGAAGAAAAAAGACACACTTGCATTTTCTACACTGTCAAGACACACAGGAACACTGGCTGCCTTGGCTGTTTCTTTGGAGTGCGGAGGAGCGGGTGGGTGAGATTGCTTCCAGAACCCTGTATGGCTCTATTGAAACCAGAGGGAGGGCCAGGAATCATTCTTCATCAAGGTTGCTGGCATATGCTAACCACACACACAGGCAGACACGCTGTCTTTTGCTCCTCATAATCACTGTGAAGTGAAGAAAGTGACATGAACCTGCACGAAGCATGGGTGAAAAGTCCCTCCTCACTGGAGGAGTGGGGATGAAGAGGCAAGTGGCAAAATGGGAGTAGTCAAACCGGTTTCCCCATTACTGCTCCATCTGCCGTCCCCCTAGCCACACTGGAAGGAGGCTACAGAAGAAGGAGGGAGTGAACAGGGGCCCAGTCCTACACTCGGCAGTCTTTGCAGAGCAGAGTTGCAATGGCAGCAACTTTTCCCTTGATGGTGCTGTGATAGATGGTGGACCCTGCCCTCATCCAGCACTGTAGCTTCACACCTAGAAACCTGACAGGAGCCTCGCTGTAGATTAACAACATGGCTGCCAGCTTTGCCCCAGTGTGCTCATTTGTTCTTGCACTTGCTTCTTTTGCTCCCATGTAAGCAGATGGGGTGGGCATACCAATTCCACAGGAAGCTTCTGGCTTAGTCAAGTTCACCTTTGAGGTCACATTAAAAGGATTTGAACTGTGGGAAAGATGGTGCCCTGGCATTGTTAAGCTTGCACGGACACTTGTGGATGTGTGGTTCAGCACCTCTTCATTTCTCTTCTCACCCTCACCACCAACTCTTTACAACTCTTTCCAAAATGGCTCCAGTAGGAAGGTTGAGGGTGTGTGTGTTATTCTGCATGAAGTCTGTCCTAGAGAGGTCTGTAACAGGCACACTAAACCATGCACACACCACACACAACAGCACAGGTGTTACCTGTGAAAGTTACTTTCTGTTTCTCCAGGGTTTGTCTCTATGAAAACCCGAAAACCGCCATGGTCAGAGACCATCCAAGTAATCATCAGGAATGTTCTGTTGTACTGTGGAGTACAACATTTAATGAGGTCACGAAGGAGCTGTTATTTCCCTTGACTACATGCGTCATGATTCATGATTCCTTCTCTCTCTGGCCTATACAATGGTTCTAAATGCAGCTAGGTGAATGGCCCTCCCCCACCCAGTGGCATCACTAGGCGGGTGCAGACTGCACATGGTGAAGCACTGGGGAGTGGGATGTGACATCACTATTGGCCAAAAATCTAAAATCTTTTTTTGAATAGTACTACCCTGTTATATATTATTTGATGTGGAATTTCATGCCAAATGCAATGAAACATACCATGGTAAAATACCTGGATTCTATCAAAAGTTATGGACAAATAACCAGAAAAAGAAACCCAACTGTCTTATGTAACAAAAAGTGGATTTCTTGAACTCAAAACTAATCAATGAGAGCCAATGAGGTACTATTATGACACAGCAGGGAACCAGTAAGGTGTTGTTATTAGTCAGCTCTCTTTTCCATGTATCAGAGCCAATACTAGAACTCTTATTCAGTTGTGTGAGTGTCATCAAGCTGGGTTTTTTTATTGGTTATTGATTTCTTGGGTGACCTGTACTGTTTAACATTAAAATAAAGTTAATAGGGCTTACGCCAACCATGACGATGCCCCTAGGCTGTGCATAGGATATTGTAATTTATTCTGTATGGTCCGGAATGGAAGGAGGCCATCATGAGGGTGACATAGTGAGCTCTCATACCAGGTGATACAAATTGATACAAACCCCGAGTGATGCCTCTTCCCCCACCCAGTCAGAAATGGCACCACTTCCAAATCTCTTTGCAGCTGTCCATCAACAGTGTCACAGTGCTTTCATGCTGCAGAACAACTTAGGTCGAAGACTCTGGACTCTGGCCTGAAGGAAACTTCCAGAAACAAGCTGCCCTTTACACAGATATTCCCATTCCTTTTATTGAACTGTACAGGGAAGGAGTAGGGAGTGACACTGAGAGTGCTGTATTCTGGATTCTACATACCATCCTCCTTCCTGTAGGGCTGGTTAGAAAATTCACCAGGGAAATTGCTGGGCTGATGTAAAAGAAGAATCATAGAAAGGACATTCTGCGCTGCCTCTTTCATGCTGTTACATCGTAAGTTAGATCATGACCAGTTGGAATGTTTCCTTTAGGAGATCATTTTTGGAGGAAATGAGCCTAAACAGCAGTTGGTCTCAGCCAAGCCAGGAAACTAGATGGAACCTTGCTTTCTCAAAAACAGCTAGATGGAGCAGCCACTGATAGAGACAGTTTGGAAAGAGATGAAGCCACACAGCAGTTGATCCCAACCCAGAAAACAGAAGGGATCTTACTGTCTCACCTTTCCCTTTACATTAGACCAGAGCTGTTGAAACCCAGCCTGGGGGCTGGATCCAGGATTCAGACAAATCCAACCATCTGCATAGCAGACCCTGCCATTCCACCCAGGCGCCACATGTTGTCCTCCTCGATCGGGGAGTAGGGACACTCTGGGCAGTCACATCTGCCCGAACGTCCTGTTGCCTAGCCTTCTGGGATGCTGGACAGCAAGCGCAACTGCCCAGAGTGTCCCTGTCCCCCAGTCAAGGAGGACAACAGATGGCGCCTGGGCAGAAGGGAAATATGTGGTCCGGACAGAAACCACATTTCCATTGCAAAGCGGTGGCAAGTTTGGCCACCGCTGCACTAGACCATAACAGCCCAATCTGATGCAACTCCCTGCATGGTGGTGCAGCAGCCCCAATGTGGTGCCTGCTAAATCCTAAGGGGAAGTTTTGGCATCTGGAGCCCATCTCGGGGTAAGGGAACATTTGGTCTTCAACCTGGTTGTTGTGAGCCCAATGGGGTTGTGAAGCCTCAGTTGTGGGGTCGCGGCAACTTATGAAAACAAAAAAAAGGTTGAAGACCACTGGACTAGGGCACCACCAGGTAAAGGGTCAAAGCAACTTGAAAGCAATTCAATAAAGAATGAAATGAAAAGATCTTCAACTGGCACAGAAAGGTCATCAGATGCCAGATACAAATGAGCCCCCTTCAGAACAGCATTTGAGATGCCACTACTAAGAAGGCCCTTTCCAAGTGAACCTCACTTCACCTCAGATGGCAGGGGTACCCAAAGGAGGGCCTCTGAAGATGACCTCAGGGTATGGCTTATTCATGTTGGAGAATGTGATGCTTCAGGTTCCTAACTCCCAAGGGCTTAAGGAATTTAAGACAGTACAACATATTTGTGCATTGTTCTTGTTTGTGCATACACACTTCTGGACATATCCCTCTTCCTTCTCCAAGCCATTTCTTAACAAAACTCCTTTAACAACTCAGCAGCTGCTTTAATATTATCTGATATGCAGAGTGCATTTCTCTCTTCACTACAGAGCAACCAGAACCATAAGGCCCCGCTCCCACCCCTGCAATATCCAACAAATCATACCTTCAAACAGGAATCAAGAACATTGTTTGCACTTTGAAATATCTTCCCTCACACTTCCAGTTGCTTAACAAGATGATGTTTCAGGTAGCCATGACAAAACTCAGTTCAGAAAAATCCCTTGGCATCTTTCCAAAGCCTGGCTTCAGAATCCAAAGTCTTTCATACCTAAAATGTCTATAACAATAACACATAACATGATCAGGCACACTTTTAGCCATCCTGGAGAGTATAGAAAGGTTGAATTCTATTAGCCACATATATATTTAAGACATATATTTAAGGCCCTCAGTTTGGCTGTACTTGTTTGGCTGTACTTGTTGTACGAGGCGACTAAACAGCCACCGGATAGATGGGACTCGTCAGCCTGGGAAGGCAGCTCATCTGAGAGAAGGAAAACTCTGATCCCAAACCTCCACTGCCTTGTGGCTACATCCAGGTATGGAAAAGGAAAAGGCTTCAGGACTCAACCTCGAGGCAAAATCCGGAGCCGGAGTCCCTGAGGCAGTTCATGGCTGAACACAGTCACGTTCTGGCACTCCTGCGACGCCGCTGGAACCAACCGTATTGGCCTCTGCCTTTCCATTGGACCATTTCAGCGACGTGGAGAGGGGGGATTTGCTGCATGGGTAACAGCCTATTCTCCATACCTACTTTACCCAGGCTTCGCGCACTGGAGAGGACACTCTGTTCCAGAACCACCATTCAGAGCGTGACACCATAGTCTTCCGAGACTGAAGGATGCCAACAATATGGTATATACCAGTGTTTCTCAAACCGTGGGTCGGGACCCACTAGGTGGGTCACAAGCCAATTTCAGGTGGGTCCCCATTCTCCCCATTCATTTCAATATTTTATTTTTAATATATTAGACTTGATGGAATATGACTGCATTTAAGGAAATGTTTCACATTTGTACTTTTAACAAGCTACTATGTATATGCTTTTCACAATGTTAGTAAATGGGACATAGTCCTGGCTAATTGTGGGTAGGATTGCAGCCTACAATTGTTAAAAATATTCCTGCTTAATGCACTTCCGGTCATAACATCACATCTGGTGGGTCCTGACAAATTCTCATTCTAAAAAGTGGGTCCTGGTGCTAAAAGTCTGAAAATCACTGGTATATACACAAAACCATGTATTTTAAGTGTAATACATAATACAGCATGTAAGCTAGGGCTTAATAAATTCCAGGCACCTGGTCACCATGGTGGGTGCTTAGTAGTTTTGACAAAATTATTCACTTTTTAAAATGTATTGTTATAGTAAAACATGATCAGCAGTGACTGTATCATTCAACTGTTAATGTCAGGAAGGGATATTTATGATTGTGTGTGTTGGAGAGTATTTTGCTTCCACATAGCACAGTGATTGCTTTGCATGCAGATTTGAAAATTAGTGTAAATATGTAGACCTTTTGTCAAACATAAGGCCCGTGGGCTGAATGTGGCCCCTGGAAGTTATTTATCTGGCCTCTTTATAAGTAGTTCTCCCAGCCTGATAATTAGGCTCTCTCATATCTTGAAAATATGAACAAGATTTGCACATTTTCTCTTCTGTCATTTGCAGCTAATTCTGAGAATGAAGTGTATATTTCTGGCCATCATCTGCTTAATGATGTCACTTTCTGCTTAATGATGTCACTTCTGGCTCTCAGCAGGCACCATGAATGCTAGCTTCAGCCCTCTGTATGACATGATTGATATCCCTGGGCAGTGCTTTTTTTGTAAAAGAAAAGGTGCAGGAACTCACCACTTGTTAATCTTTTATTTATTTATTTATTTATTTTTAAACCATTTTTTATTGGAGAAATAAAATCTTTTTTATGTGCTTCCCCCCTAAAGATGAACTTACTTCTGAGTAGACATGCATAGGATTGGGCTGTCAATCTCCACATCCCCTTCCCCCTAGCTACTTTTTTTATACACTTTTTCTATACACTATGCATTTTTCTACGTTTTATTGGAGAAATAAAATCTTTTTTATGTGCTTCCCCCCTAAAGATGAACTTACTTCTGAGTAGACATGCATAGGATTGGGCTGTCAATCTCCACATCCCCTTCCCCCTAGCTACTTTTTCTATACATGGGGAAAAATACTGTACAGGTGCACTTGCAGCGTGTAGTATGTAGTGTGGCACTACTTCAAGTGAATGGATTCCGAAAAATGGCTTACATGAGTTCCATGTAGCAAAATTACTCTAAGCAACTGTGGGAGTAAGAACAAAAAAGGAATTCTTACATGAGAGGGGTCCTTAGGTGCACATAGAAACAGCTACGTTTGCAAACAAGCGATTAAATATGGTTTAATTCAGGTATCAGAATACTCTGTGTCTTTGGGAAGGCGCTTGGCATGCAATTGTATGTTCTCTGCTGCCCTGAGCAGCTGCTGTGCATTGCTGGAGAGGAGCTGCAAACGCTGGCTGGCGGAGGGCATGCTTGTGCGGGAAGGATGAGGAGGATCTCTGGCAAGGCTGGACAGCATGTTGTACACACGTAGAATCCCTTTTCACCTGCCCTTAGCATGTGAAAACAGGTGCAGATATATATCTCTGCCAGGATTAAGAGCCCAATCCTAGGTATGTCTACTCTGAAGTAAGTCTCATTCTAGTCAATGGAGCTTACTCCCAGGAAAGTGCCTAGGATTGCAGCCTAAGAGCCCAATCCTATGCATGTCTACTCAGAAGTCCACTTTAGTGAATGGGGCTTACTGTGGATAGGATGGCAGCCTTAGAGTCCAATCCTGTGCCTGTCTACTCAGAAGTCCACTTTAGTGAATGGGGCTTACTGTGGATAGGATGGCAGACTCAGGGCCCAATCCTGTGCCTGTCCACTCAGAAGTCAGTCCCATTAGAGTCAATGGGGCTTCCTCCCAGGAAAGTGTGGAGAGGACTGCAGTCTCAGAGCCCTTCCTCTGCCTGTCTACTCAGGCTGCAAGGCTATGACACTTTCCTGGGAGTAAGCCCCATTGAACGCAATAGAACTTACTTCTGAGTAGACATGCATAGGCTTGGGCTCTCAGGCTGCAAGGCTATGCACCCTTTCCCAGGAGCAAGCCCCATTGAGCACAATGAGACTTACTTCTGAGTAGACACATGGCTCGTGCTGCAGATTGGCATGGAGGCTGCACCAGCCAGCTTCCTTCCCCTCCTCCTCCGCCAAGTCAGTACCTGGGCGTTCCATGGGTGCCACAGCCCGTCTCCCTGGCTGGCTGGCTGGCTGGCTGTCCATCCTCCTCCTCGGCATCGGCGCGTGTCCCCCGCGCCCTCCACCGGCTTGGAAGCTGCGCAGGGAAGCAGAGCACGGGGGGAGGGGAGGCGGGCTGGGATCAGGCAAGAGCTTGGGGATGGGGCAGGAGGGGGTCGTTGTGTGGTCAGGCAGGGGCCAGGCGCCCGCCCATCCTGCACCCCCCAGTACCTACCCAGCGAATGCCTCTGTTTTGCTCCCCCCCGGAATGCCTCCGAAGGGGAGGGGCCCCTGCAAAAAGGTGCTGGAGCTCCGTCCCCCCGCGTTCCATTAGAAAAATAGCCCTGTCCCTGGGGTAAATAGTAGTGCAGCGGTTCTCAAACTCCCAGGGAGTTCGAGCCTCGCTGCAAGTCCTTGAGAGGGAGGGAGGGAGGCAGCAACACAGTCGCCAGAATTGCGTCACTTTAGAGGGGCACAGGAGCTTGACTGACTTACCGCAGCCTGTAGCAGCCTGCCAGCCTCCACAGAGCTGCCCAACATGTGGAGACACTCAAAATAACTATCGCAACCCACTTCCGGTTTGTGCTTGTGAAACCAGAAGTGGATCACAATTGTTATTTTGCCTGTCTCCTCATGTTGGGGAGTCAGCGATGTGTTGAAGTCCTTCACTTCAACTACCCTTTTCATTTAATTTATGTAAACAAAAGCTCTGCTTTATTCGAGTGAGTACAGCAGTGCAGAAAGCTAGAGGTTCCTTACGAACCCCAGTGATGACTACACTGTTCACATCACAACTCCCAAATCCACCTTCAGAAGGAGTGCTGAGCAGCACGCCATGAACCAATAGCGAGGCATCTGAGCTCAGCAAGGCGGGAGGGGATGGACAGCATGAGAGAACAGAAGTGGCAGGCGGGAGAGAGGGTTACCCTCAGCAACCAGGAGGCCCTATCATCTGCACGTCTACTCAGAAGTTCCATTGTGGCCAATGGGGCTTCCTTCTTCCTCTTCTATCACAAGGAATGGCTTCCCACCTCTTTGCCTGCTTACATAGCCCCTTCCTTGGGCTATTCAGGCATGTTTCCTATTATAAGAACCTCATTCCCTGTCCATTGGGCTCCTACCCTCTATCATCCAGAGACAAAAATCAGGCACCCATTCAGTCAATCAATCATCTATTCTGAGATGGACAAGAGAGCCCACTATCCCATGTCCTGGCTGCCCTGCCTTCTTCTGGTTTCTCCCCCCAGCCTCCTAAAGCCTTCTTCTGCCCCTCCACTTCCACAGCCCCTGCCTCCTGAAGCCAACCTGCCCTCTTCCTACTAAGTCTGCTGCTCATGATGGTTTGAATGCCAGCTTCTGAGATCTTTCAGAGTCATGCAGAAATGGCAAAGAAAATAGTAAGCAAGCACACAAACAAATGAAGCTGAGTTGCGGGCCCAAAACCATGAGTCTTTGTGACTTGATTCTATATGAATTATGACTCTTTCTGAGTCAGAGCCCCAAGTCGCAAGTCAGTGCCTGAGTCTTTGACCTGCATAACTCAAGTTGAACCGAGTCATGGAAAAGGTGTGTTTTTGCAACTAAAGTCAAGATTTCAGAACCTGAGTGCCCATCCTTGCTGAAAGATAAGAAAATGCAAAGCAGTAGTGGAAATGTATAGTACTCAATCATTTCACATCAGAATATGTTATTTTATACAGCATAACTGTTTATGAAGCTCTCCTCTATGCTTGTTTAGATGTAATATCTAAGCAGTGTTTCTCAAACTGTGGGTCAGGACCCACTAGGTGGGTCACAAGCCAATTTCAAGTAGGTCCCCCTTCATTTCAGTATTTTATTTTTAATATATTAGACTTGATGCTACCATGATATTTCCCCATGCATTTGGGGAACTGTTACAGATCTGTACTTTTAACAGGCTATTATGTCAGCTTTGAGAACCACTGATCTAATGTATACCCCTCAGCCTCACCGCCTCACCACTCACCTCACACTCTGACAGTCACTGGCACTTGCAAACTGAGGGACTGTGCTATAGATTGTGTGGTGGAGAGGTATTCATTCAGGTGAGCAGATTAGTTGGAGAGTGATGTGTGACATCTGTGGGTTACCCCAAAGAAATGATTGAAGTATCTGTTGATCTGAAGTTATGGATGTTTAATGATGCCTGAATAACTTGACTCTGAAGTTGCTTGCAGTGGTTGTGGGTGGCAGTAAAAACATTCCTTTGAGGAATATGGGGCAGCTAAAGTATATGGGGGCTGGAATTTCTCATTGATATTTTGTGCAAAAGCCAAGAAAATATTCAAGAACAGTTTGCAGAGATGCATTATTGATAGGTCTGTCTTTTGCAACTGGTTGGAAGAAGGAGCTTTTGTGGACTCCAGATGAACACTGCTTGCGCTGGAGAAATGATGCTGACTTACAAACACAGTGCTCAATTCTATCCTTTCCCCCTCCTGCTGGTACAGCCATGCCAAATATGGGCATGCTGTATCAAGGGGGAGGGCGGATCCGGGATCAAGAACAGGCCTGAAGAGAGGAGGGCAGGGGTCAAAATCCCTGGGATCGGACTCTCCGAGGCCCCAGAACATGACAAAACAATCTATACAGTACAAAACAAATTTATTACAAAATAAATTTGGTTACCTCCATCTCAGCCTATCCAGGGCTGTGTTTCCACTACAACTATAATACACTTTCAGTCTACCTCTATTACCCCAATGCATTCCGGAGAATATAGTTTGTTAAGGGTGGCTGTAACAGCTTTCAGATTCCTTAACAAACGACAGGTCCCCCAGAATGTATTGGGGGAACTGTGCACTGAAAGTGGATTAAAGCTGTAGTGGAAATGGAGCTCAGGTCTTCTCCAAGCACCAACATGTATTTGTACAATTCAAATATGGGAAAGTGAAACCCACACCTTTAGGTCAGAACTTAGAGGCCCCAGTAGTAGGCTACCTAGAGTTCACAGAATTCCTAGGCCTCAATAGTAGGGTAAGTTCCACCCCTTCATCTAGTTTAGTGTGTGTCTAGATTAGAACACATGGCATTGGATCAAGTCTACATGTGTTTTGGCGTTGCCTGAAAATAAAATTAACAGTATGGAGTACACATAAGTCTGGAGCACAAAAGAGAAAAGGAAAAAGAGGGGAAAAAATGAAAATTTTGATGGGTCCCATACCAGCTGAGCAGAGGAAACTGATCAGGTAACTAATTGCCTCAAGCCCTGAGACTTTTCAAAATCAGAATTGCCCTGCAAAAAGCTCCTGCAGTTTGCAACGATGTGTAAATAATAGGGAGATAAATGCTGAAGCATCTTTTTCTGGTTATTATTATGTGTAAATAAGTAAAAAAAAATTCTTTCTAGATTTTTTTTAAATCTTGTAAACCCAGGTGGGTTTCAACAGAGCATCATTTTAAAATGTAGGTCCTGGTACTAAAAAATTTGGGAAGCACTGCTTTAGATCCATTCAAGCTGCTTCTTGTTTCCACAATTCAGAGCTATGGAGCCAAAGAGGGCTGGAGGCGGGGGCTTATTACTTGGTCTTATTATTCATTTCTTCTTTCAAGACAAAGGGATATTTTTAGAAGTGGTAGGATTTGGGCGTACCTCCAACAGCTAAAGGCAAGCTTAAAAGAGCTACTTTAAGATGTGAGGGTTGATTTCTTCTGATTTTTAGGGGTCAGTTGTTAGCAGACTATGTACTTTACAACACCCAAAGAGAGGACATACATGCACAAATGGTACTTGCCAGAATGGGTATTTTTTCTGCTATACAGTGTCTTTTTAAAGTTCTCTCATTAGGCCGAAAAGATGGAGGTTGTTGTTTGCCCCCTATTTGAAATATTTGAAACTAGGGCTAGATTTGCTGGGTTGGGTACTCCAGCAAATATTTTGACCACCAGCCTTGGGGACCATTGGGCATGTCAGATATTTTTAACATGTTAAACGCTTCTATAAGATATAAGGAAACAAACTTATTAAATATTTGCTAAAATAAGTGTCATAATAAATCCAAGCATGCAGCTTTCTTGCTTATTTGACCAGAATAAATCATGAATGCAGATCATGAATAAAGGAGCTACAAATGCAATAAAAAATAAGGTCGGAGCCAGCCACGAACAAAACTGAGGCAATCTCCTCAGATGGCAAGCTAAGAACATAAGAAGAGCCCTGCTGTATCAGGTCAAGTGCCCATCTAGTCCCGGTATCTCACAGTGGCCCACCAGATGCCTCTGGGAGCATGCAAGACGCCAGGATACCTGGATTCTGTTGCCATTTCCTTAAATCTGACATTCAGAGATAGCCGACTTCTAAAACCGGGATGATGCATATAACCATGGCCAGTTTTAGGAGCTGTGAGACCCAATGCAGGGCTGCTCCCCCCGTGGGGAGAGGGGGGGCTCCTCCTGTGGCTCCCCTACTCACTGAGATGCACACAGCAATGAGTGAGGACCCGATGGCACCCTGTGCAAAGCACAGCACCCTGAAGTAAGTAGCAGTGACATGATAATGCCACCACCAATGGCTTCCAGAGGTCCAATTTCGGACCCAGGGACGAGAGGAGGGCCGCACAAAGCAGTAGTCCACTAGCCTCGCTCTGGTCGTGATGCCTCAGCATGGACAATTCCATGACAGAATGTCAGCAACAGGGCCTAGGAGAGGGGGGTAAAGGGGGTAATTTGTACCCGGGCCCAGGGTCAAAAAGGGGGCCCAGGAGCCAAAGGACGGGGCCCAGAAATTTCCTGAGATCTTACGATTTCCTATCTACTCAGACTTGTTGCCTGCACGGGATGCTGGCGACACTACCACAACTAGGGATGTTTGGGACACTACTGATGCCACATGGGTGGGTAGACCTGGGCTCCAAAGACTTCTCCAGCTGTCTCTACCCTCCCCCCACCCTGTTTTGCCCCTACCTGCTCCTATTCTGCTTGCCCATCACCACTCTCCCGTGCTCTTTTTCACCCCTCCCCCTTTGCAAAGGGGCCCAAAAGAAACTTTGTACTCCCTGATAAAATTCCTCTCAGAGACCCTGGTCAGCAACACAGCGAGGTGGCAACTGCAGTGTAGGGCCTGATTTGGTCCACTTGGCCAAATTGCCCAAAGGCAGGTCAAGTATATAACCATCATGGCTTGTAACCTGGGAGGAACTTTTCGTCCATAAATGTGTCCAATCCCCTTTTAAAGTCATCTAGACTAGATGCCATCACCATGGCACGCCTCAGTGGGAAGGTGAGTAAGACCCCCAGTGGGAAGGTCAGCAAGACTAGAGCAAAACCCACTGGCGCTTGTTCAGAGAGGAGGTGGGAGAGGGCGGCAATGGGTGGGGGCTGGACAGATGTGTCCCAGAAGTGAGCAGGATCAATGGCACCAGTGTATACCATATCCTATCTTCTTTCCTAGGCCTGATCCACTGACATGGATCAACTCAGACTTGCACCAGCAATATCGCTAGCACAGCCTGAGTTGACTCATTGGCTGCTGGGGCTTACCAATGTGCAAGGGGACAAATGTCCCCTGACCCTAAGGAGACCTCCAACAGCCAAAATCGCAGACACCCTGGCGGCCCGCCTGCAGGTGAGCTACTGCCATTCACTGCTCCCCCAGCCGCCTGTTGTTTTTTTTTCTTTTCACTTTTTTCAAAGCAAAAGAAGCCGGGTGGCATTGCCAATTTCTTTCACTTTGAAAGAAAAGGAGTAGCCATTTGGTGTGGCACACAATCATGACTGTGAGGGAGGGCAGAAACATGCTTTCCCTCGCAGCCATTCAAATTGGTCATGCACTACTCCAAATAGCCATCCCCATTTTTAGATATTTTTTCAAAGTGAAAAGCCAGCAGCAATGCCAGCTTCATTTGCTTTCAAAAAAAAAAAAAAAAAAGGGTGGCCAAAAAAGGGTAGCTATTTGGAGTGTTGTGTGACTGCTCTGAACGTGTCGGAAGTAACTGTAGTGATGTCATCACATCACCGCAATTACTTCTGGGTAGGGTGGTGGCGTGTGCGTTCCTGGCGCCATGGAACCAGGAATGCCAGTGACCAAAATCTCCCCACAGCAGAAGCCACACTGGTGGCACTCCATCAGTGCAGGGAAAGTTAGGTAGAATTGGGCTGTGAGTCCATGTTAATGAGTGTAGTAATTCAGTGAATTGTCACATCTGAATGCTTACAGATGCTACTGCAATTTGATTTTAGTATGGACCCATCGAGTTCTGTGCTTTCCTGGAAGGGGAGCTTCCCAGGTAACCCCCTCTTTAGCTGGGGATGGTGGCAGCAGATAGATGGTGGCCACCAGTTTCCCTCCCCAGTTTGCTACTGTCACAATAAAAGGGCTGCGTGATGAATAAGAGCCCAGTCCTATCCAATTTTCCAGGGCCAGTGCAGCCATGCCAGAGGGGTGTGTGCTGCATCCTTTGGTGGGGAGGCAGTCACAGAGGCCTCCTCAATGTTAGGGAACGTTTGTTCCCTTACCTCAGGACTTCATTGCGGCTGCACCAATGCTGGAAAGTTGGATAGGATTGGGCCCTAACTCATTTAGCGTTTATCTCTTGTTGAGATACTCTGCAGTGGTTTTGCACTTTATGCATACATACAGTATAACAATGTACAAGAGCTATGTGAGTAAAAGATAAATATAATTCATACTTTGCACACGAAATGATTTTAGGCACCTTAACTGGTAATGCTGCTAATAAGAGCTTATAAATGTTCCTTGCGCCACGTGCCTGCCAGCCTGGAGGAAAACAATGGAATATGTATTGTGGTAATATCAGGCAGGGAGAGATATGGTAGGGGTTTTGCTAGTTAAGTGGAACTTCTTGTTGGCATCCTTCAGTCTCGGAAGACTATGGTATCACACTCTGAATAGTGTTCTGGAACAGAGTGTCCTCTCCAGTGTGCGAAGCCTGGGTAAAGTAGATTTGGAGGATAGACTGTTACCCATGCAGCAAATCCCCCCTCTCCACGTCGCTGAAATGGTCCAATGGAAAGGCAGAAGCCAATACGGTTGGTTCTAGCGACGTCGCAAGAGTTGCCAGAACGTGACTGTGTTGAGCCATGAACTGCCTCAGGGACTCCGGCTCCGGATTTTGCCTCGAGGTTGACTCCTGAAGCCTTTTCCATAACTGGATGTAGCCACAAGGCAGTGGAGGTTTGGGATCAGAGTTTTCCTTCTCTCAGATGAGCTGCCTTCAGATATATTAAGGCAGCCCTTGTTCTCGTCCTTTTCTCAACTAAAGCAGTCTAAGGACCAAACTGTAAGGATCAGGACCACAGTGTGAAGGATGGGGCTTTGCCCCAATAGACCCAATACAACTATTTGTCTCAGTTCACTGAACAATGGACATGTTAGCCACAGGTCTTTCAAGACTTTGAAGTGAACCTTCAATATAAGAAGCTGTGCAAAGTAGGTCCAAGTCAGAGCCAGTGCATTTCACTTTGAGATCCATTGTTTCTGGTCCAGAAGAATCCCTGTTCTCGCATCATGAAGGGATGAGTAACTAAGCAATTGATGATGAGGCTGAAGACTTTGTTATGCAGTGGCAACAGTGTTTGCCTGCTCAGTCAGTTTGTGTGAAAATTGTCCTCCACTTTAATGTGGAGGGCCTTGACCAACAGAGCAGGCTGTCCTGCCCATTGGAAGAACATGACTCTCCACAGAGTGGGGTCAGCACCTATCCCTAGATGATCAATATCTACCCCTACCTGAACCGGCAGGCTATACTGATGTCTGACCTGATACAGGCCACTAGGTCTTTACTGGTGTTGCTGAGCTTGGTCCACTGGAATAGCTGCCTCTGGGCAAGAAGCAAGCAAAGTGGGAGCAGAGAAAAAGGGAGAATCCCCAAACTGATGCAACTTCAGAGCAAATTACAAGGGGGTTGGCATAGCTAGATCATTTGACACCTGGGGCCCATAATTTTTGACACCCCCCCCCATACAACAAAATTAATTAATTTGGGTTTCAAGTCCAGGTGGGAGTCCAGATCTGCCTGCCCAGCAAAACTCAGCAAGAGGCCAAAGTTCAACCAGGAACCCAAGTCTACCCATCTGGAAGAGATGGCTCCAGTCAGAATGGAAGCCCAGTTCAATCCAGAAGGTAGATCTGGGCTTCAAGTCCAGGTGGGAGCCCAGGTCTTCCCACCCAGCAAACCTTAGCTACAGAGGCTGTAGTTCAACTGGGAGCCCAGGTCTACCTGCCTGGTTGACCTGGGCTCTGGAGTTGAGTGCCCCCCCCCCGAAACAAACACTGGCTCCATCCCTGACTCAGTGACATACTGCCCCTACATTTGGAGGTTCAATGTAGCCATCATGGTTAATAAGCACTGATAGACTATAGTCCACCATGAACGTTCAGAATCAATTTTGAAAGTAATCTAAGCCAGTGACCAACAACACCCAACCTTCCCACCAGTGGCATCACTAGGGTTGATGTCGCCCAGTCTGGTAACTCATGGTGTCACCCCTGTTTATTTATTTATTTAACTATAGAACAGTACAGATTACCAAACCAATCAGTAACCAACAGAAAACAGTGGCCATGATGACACTCACACAATTGAATAGGAGTTTGAGTATTAGCTCTGATACATGGAAAAGGGAGCTGACCCATGATAACATCTTATTGGTTCCATGCTGTGTCATAACACCTTATTAGCTGTCATAAACATTCAGGCTCATTGGTCGTTGTAATGGAAGATCATCAGATCATCAGGTGGATGATGTGGTGTTGACAGCGATCCCATGTTTTGACAGCTGTTTGACAGCTCTGGGAAAGGCAGGGCTGGCTCCACAGCTGTAATCAATCAAGGCCAATGGAGACCTGGATGGATACCTGAGCTTCATTTGACCTTGATGGGACTTTGAATGGACATGGACTGAAGATATGGCTCACCTGAGCTTAATTTGAACTTAATGGGACATACAAGGATAAAAGGCAGCTTCAGAGGGAGCAAAGCTACCTGACCAAGAGGAAACCTGCCCAGAGGCTACCTGACCAGACAGAGTGACCTGACCCAGACCTACAGGAGAAGGGGACTGCCAGGACTCTGCTGGAAGACACAGAAGAGAGGACTGCCAGGACCCTTCTGAAGGAGACACTCTGCTGGAGAGGACACAGAGGAGGGCTCTGCTGTAGAAGACTGGATTGGGAAGACTGTACTGTCCTTTGGAGATTAGACTGTGGACTTGGACTGGAGGCTTTGGACCTACCCACTGAGTTAAGTGGGGTTTTGGGGAGGGAAAGCCTCTGGACAAGAGGACTTGCAGGGAATGTATGTATTTGTAGCAATAAATTCTTGTTAGTTGCTCAACTGAAAATAAGTTCTGTTCATTTCTTTGCACACCACAGCTGTTGTTCTTGGAAAAGGAGGGTGTTAATTAGTCAAAAAGTGGGCATTAGAAGGGAGTTGGAATATTTGAACAGAACAAATTGGCGTAGGTGGCAGGATAGGGAAAATCAGACAAGACAATCGTTTTGAGTTAAGAAAATCCACTTTTTGTGACATAAGGCAATTGTGTTTCCTTTTCTAGTTATTTGGCTAGAACACAGATATTTCAATGCAGTTTGTTTCATTACATTCTGCTATAAATTACACATCTAATTGTATATAACTTGATGGTATTATTCCTAAAAACCACAATTTCCACAGTTTTGATTTCTAGTGGTATCACCGCCCCAGGTGTCACCTTATTAACACCTTATTGATTCCATGCTGTGTCATAATAACATCTCATTGGGTCTTTGAATAATCAGTCTCATTGGTCTGATATGAGTTAAAGAAATCTACTTTTTGTTACATAAGACAGTTATATTTTTGTTTTCTGGTTTTCTGGCCATAACCTTTGTAGAATAGAGATATTTCACTCCAGCTTGTTTCATTGCATCCTGCTGTAAATTACACATCAAATGTATATAACATGATGGTATTATTCCTAATAACTGCAATTTTAGCAATTTTGGTCACTAGAGGTGTCACCCCCCTGCAGCTTGGCACAAAGGGTACACAGCCCCCTTGGCCCTCCCATTTTGATACCACTGGTTGAAGTCACTCTGTTCCCCCTCCTAGCCATCTCTGGGGCAGATTCCCTGGGCCTCCAGGCTGGCTCTCTTTTCCTCAAAAGACCAGCCATGAATGGCCTTCAGCATCCATTCCAGCCAACTCATTGTCCACTGGTGGTAGGGCTTTTACACCCTGCCATGTATAGTACATTCTCCCTTTGCTCTCCCTCAACCTCCTGCCCCCTTGAAAACCCTAGATTCAGAGTCCTTCCCTGTTGCTATAGAACATTAGTTCTCACACATTTAGCACATGGACCCACTTTTTAGAATGAGAATCTGTCAGGACTCACCGGAAGTGATGTCATGACCAGAAGTTACATCATCAAGCAGGAAAATGTTTAATAATCCTAGGCTGCAATCGCACCCACACTTACCCAGGAGTAAGTCCCATTTATTATCATTGTTAAAAGAATATACACAATAGCTTGTTAAAAGTACAGGTCTGTAACATTTCCCCAAATGCAATCTCATACCATGGTAGCATCAAGTCTAATATATTAAAAATTAAATATTGAAATGAATGGGGACCCACCTGAAATTGACTCACCATCCATCTAGTGGGTCCCAACCCACAGTTTGAGAAACACTGCTATAGAAACAGGGACCTCAATTATAGTAGCAGCAACCTGCTTGCATGATTTCCACTGTCTCAAATCATGGTGCTACCACCAAGCCTGGTGCAATGGTGCCCATGGGAACCAGCTGTCCCAGAGCTCCCTTCCAAATTGGGAAGTGGTCTTCAGCATCATCATTGTCACCCTGGGAGACCAAGGCAGTCTCAGTGCCTGAAAGAATGCTGAAATGGATCCAGATAATCACTAACATTCAAGAGTCTGGAGTTGTGTGCCAAGCACCTGTGAAGCACTTTGTTCAAGAAGTGGATATTTATTGCCCATGAACTGTAAAAACCAGCACCATGGACACTTCTCTATGCAGATGACGTTCTCCTTGTGTCCAACAACAAGGCAGACCTTGAGCAGCAAGTACAAGCTTGGAGCGGCCATCTAACATTGTTTGGCCTCTGCCTCAACATCGAGAAGATGGAGTACATGACGACAGACCCCAGCGATCCTGGGACAATCCATGTAAATGGTATCGACCTGCCACATGCTGAAAGATTCTGGTACCTTGGCTCGATGATCGTGGCTGACAGCAGCCTGAGTCACGAGACCACCATGCAAGTAAGTGGAGCCTGGATAAAGTGGCACATGATGATTGGTGCCTTCTGCAACAAGGAGGTCAGTGACCATCTTAAATTGAAGATCTACTGGATGGTCATCCAGCCAGTTGCACTCTACAGAGCTTAACGTTGGCCGGAGATGTAAGAAACTGAACGTTGCCGTAGTATCATGGTGACAAAGATGCTGCGCTGGATTAGTGGTATTACTTGCTTTGACCACGTTTGCAACAATGATATCCCACAGTGATATGGCATCGCTGCAATTGCCAACAGGATGAGAGAATCTCGGCTTTGATGGTATGGCCACAATCTGCACGCAATGACGATACGCTGGCGCAGAAGGGCCTTCAATTGGAGGTCAATGGCAAACAAACAAAGGGCCAACCAAAGCACTGCTGGTTTGACAAGTTGCATGGTGACATGAATATCACCTGTCTACACCCGGACCAAACGTATGAACATAAGAATAGCCCCACTGGATCAGGCCATAGGCCCATCTAGTCCATCTTCCTGTATCCCACAGTGGCCCACCAAATGCCCCAGGGAGCACACCAGATAACAAGAAACCTGCATCCTGGTGCCCTCCCTTGAATCTGGCATTCTGACATAGCCCATTTTTAAAATCAGGAGGTTGCACATACACATCATGGCTTGTAACCCATAATGGATTTTTCCTCCAGAAACATGTCCAATTCCCTTTTAAAGGCATCCAGGCCAGATGCCATCACCACATCCTGTGGCAAGGGGTTCCACAGACTGCCCACACACTGAGTAAAGAAATATTTTCTTTTGTCTGTCCTAACCTTCCCAACGCTCAATTTTAGTGGATGTCCCCTGGTTCTGGTGTTATGTGAGAGTGTAAAGAGCATCTCTCTATCCTTCCCATGCATAATTTTGTATGTCTCAATCATGTCCCCTCTTAGGTTCTCTTTTCTAGTGACTAAGAAATGGCGACTCTGAGCCATAATAGCACTACCAAACAGGATAAATGCTGAAGAAGAAGAAGAAGATGATGGTTATCCACGTGGTGGGTATATGACCTTTACCCTAATCTGGCCAGTTTCTAAAAACATTCTTATATTAGAAATATCTTTAGGTACTCCTAGGACTGCTGTCAGGAATTTTGATTGTACACATTCTAGAGTCAGGATATTAGGCAGTGGCCTTAATTAAGCACCATATAGTAGTTGTGCTAGGACCTTGGCTTGAAAAATTAATTTAAGAGCTGCAAGGAAATAAATGACTTCTTTTAGAGCACATAAATTGCAAAATGTCTGAGGAGCTTCTCAGGCATTTAATGTCGTATATTTGCCGTGTGCTCTTCTAGAGCCACTTGAGAGAAAAATTTTACCAGGATACTAAAAGTGGGTCACTTGCTCAATCTTATGAATGTGGATCTTCCATGAGTGGGTCTTGGGTGTCCTGGCAAAGGCCTTGATCTTTGCTTTTTGATAATCAGGAGCTGGTTCTCTTTGCAGTGTAGGGTCAGAGATCTCAAGGCTCTTCTAAGGTCAACTGGAGTCCCTGAGAAGATAACAGCATCATCTGCATACAGCAGGGCAGCTGAAGGTTGCCAACCAGGGCAGCTATGTGCCTCCCCACAAGCTTTGAGGGATGAAAATCAGTATTATTAAAGTGGATCACCATTGAGTTAATATAAAAGTTAAATAGTAGTGGGGCCAGGATACATTCTTGCTTGACTGCCTTCTGCGTACATACAGGATACAAATGTAATGAATATCTTTCTCATTTTCATATGGAGGCCCCACATAATCTTATAAAGTGCACCCAAACTACTATTTCCATTCTATGATTCATCCTCAGCACCTCACAGCACTGTATGCAGCTCCTATAGAACAAACTACAGTATAGATGTTCATCCATTGTGCCTGCTATCCAAAGTAGGGGAAAACGTTGAAAAGTGTTTTCATTTACTACATTTAGGGAAGATGTGCAAATATGTTTTTTAAAAGTAGGAACACAGCAGTATGTGGATGGGTGTAGGTAGCTCACTAGGTGTATTCTATGTCTTTTTTTAAAAAAATTGTACTTAAAGAGGAAACATAGCCACTCCTCTGCTTTATGAGACGGTGCAGAAGTGCTCAGCCCCTAAAAGAGAGGTCAAGGAACTTGTCCCACAGTCATGCAAGTTGCAGGCTGGAGTCCTCCACACTGTCCTAGTCTTCTGTCCTTGTCCTTACTGGAACTGTGTCCACTCCAACCCCCAGTCAAAGCCTTTGGGAGGGCAGTAGAAGGCCTAAAAGCTGTTCAAGGTTCAACCTCAAAGTACAGCTGCAGTGCTCCTCTAGAAGAGCAGAAGATGGGAGAAGCTAAGGAAATGGGTGAGGCTATGGTGAGGCTATGGTCTGGTGGGGTTCTTTCTTGGGCTGGGGGCTGGCTGGTGCCTAGACACGCTGACAGGAACTCATGTTGGGGTTCCCTTCCCTGTCTTCCCTGACCATTGAAAGGGAGCAGCAGTTTCTCAGCAGAGAAGTGTGGAGCAATTCCTCTTTGCCCTGTCTGGGCTCAGAACCAACATGGCATGCAGAAACCACTCTGGGCTTCTGCTTCCCCACCCCAGGCCTGTTGAACCCAAAGAGAGCTACTTGGAGGGAAAGGGCCTGTTGTGCTTCTTTTCCCCAAGGCCCAACATTCCCTCTAAGGGACGTGAGTTCCTTCCTCGTCCACGCTGGCAGGGTCAGTGCAAGAGGGACTTCTCTCAGAACAGCATCTCTCTCACCGATTGCCATGGAACGTGCAGGCACAACACCCATTTCCCACAAACACACCGCTAGGTGCAGAACAAAGCTCAACGCCACAACCCTGAGTATAGGAGGGCAGCTTCCACTGAGTTGCTTGGGAAGCTGTGTGTGGACTAAGTAGGATGGAAACCTGCAAGGGGGGGGGGATAAGGAATCCAGGTTGTGTGATGATTTATGAAATCGGATGCTGAGGGGAGTGCACCCCAGTCCAAAAGAAATGAGGTGGCTGTGCACCTTTCTGCAGGGCTTTCAGGATTAGCAGTATGCACCTAGGAAGGATTAATATAATCATATAAAGCCAAGGAACTTTTCCAACAGCCATTGCAGGATGACAGCTGTCATTCTTCCTCTTTTCCCCCTCAGGTTTGTGTGGATACAGGATACAATTGTTCAAATAAAATAAAACAATTATCTCCTGATTTTTTTAAATAACTAAATGCATTCATTGTTTTTTTACCCTACAGGTAAATGTGACCATGATGGGCTAGATGGGATCAGTGGTCCTATCCTGGTGAAGCTCAACTGGAAAGGTCTGAATTTCAAAACTGGAGCTTGGGGGAAGGATTTTGCTTTGGGGACTAAATTATCAGAACATTACTGGGTTTTCCCTGCCAACCAAGGGAGCCATATATTGGAGACCTTCCGCCTTTATTCGTCCTACAGAAAACTGTTGCTTTATTTTGCTGTTTTGGAATTTAGCCTTAAAGGCAAGGATGATAAGTGTGAAAATTGTGCACAAGGGGGTGGAGTGGTCTTCTACAATGGTTCTTTCTATTACAACTGTTATGATAGCAGGGCCCTGTGCAAAACAGACCCACACACTATGCGACTCTTGCGCAAGGAGTTGGAAGATGATGATCCTTCCTCTTTCAATAACCTCTACTCCTATAAAGGTGTCAAATATCAAGATATGGACTTTGCTGGGGATGAAAAGGGCTTGTGGATGATTCATGGCTCTAGCAAAGGCAATGGACTTATGGTTGTTAGAAAGGTAGATCCTGACACATTGAATGTACAACAACCTTGGACCACCACGCAGCAGAAGACTAATGTCACCAATAGTTTCATGATCTGCGGTGTGTTGTATGCTACCCAAAGAGTGAATGCGACCCATGAGAAGATATTTTATGCTTTTGACATCAACAAAACCCAGGACCAAAAAAAAGATATTTATATGGAGAAACTTCTGCCTACTATGCAGAGCCTCAATTACAATCCCAATGATCAGAAGCTCTACATGTACAATGATGGCTACCTAATTTATTACAATCTCACATTCAAAAATCCAGGTTCCAGGACAAAATCCAGGGCAGGGTATCTTGCAGCTACAGAGCAAGGACAGAATTTCGACAGTGAAGGAGGGCAGAGTCTGGTAAGCAAGGGAGCACAAGATACTGTTAGCCAGGAGGACCATTCAAGTTCCGCTAGCAACCAGCAGCAGCACCTGACAAGCAAAAGAGACATCAGTTCTCATCATGAAGAAGGACAGACTGCTGGTCGAAAAGGAAGGCAAGATACCATGTGGATGGGAGGCCAAGTGATGACTAGAGAGAAAGATTATATTTTAGACGATACTGAAGAAAAGGCAGGGGAGGGCAAGCAATGAAAGCTGGGTTGACATTAGTGAGGCTACATAAACTTAGAGACAAGATCATTATAAATGAAAGAAGCAGTAGAGGCACTTCCCCCCTCCCCCCAAGCTGGTAAATTTGTCTGCAACAATAAGTGCAGCTTCTTGCAAATAAATACCTAGAGATAGCAACCATCCTTAGAAATTGTGTGTTGTCCATCTTTTGTTTAGCATCAGGTGTATGTGCTGTCAGTATGGTATAGAAAAACACTCAGAACACCAACAGGCCGGGTTACAATATTGCCAGCTTTCACATTTATATCTGGTTTATTCTGCAGCAGCTATCCAATATGTTCCTGAAATAAATATTTCACTTATTTCTGACTTTCCCCTGGGGAACGGATTCCAAAGTCCAATAATAGTGTTAAGCATAATCTCTTCCTTTCTGCCACTTAACCTAATTCTGTTCTTTATGTTTGGCAACCCTACAATGATGACTGTTGTTCAAAGTCTGAAATAAAGCCTACATACATTCTTGTCCTCCCAGATACTATTGGGATAGCTGCTACTTTTAAAACCATCTCGTTTCATCACCTTCCCTTTAACTACTCCAGTACTGTACAAAACGTTGTTGAAAGGGGTGTTTTCTGCCCATGCAAAAAGAAGGTTACCATCCTGTGCCAAAGCTCCGTGGAGAAAGAGGAAGGACATAAACTAGGCTCACTGTCAGAAATTCTAACTCTGTCTTTGTGTGGACATGTGCACAAAGGTTCAGCATAAGAGTGTTTTTGTACAATAGCTTGGGGCTTTTCGCTACCTGTATACCCTCCTTAGCTTTAGTTGTCCAAAGCCAGCGTGTCAGAAAATGTACCTGCATAAATAGATATGACAGAACGCAAGAGAGTCCTACACTGCATCACTTTGGCCTGCATGCAGCTTGTATCCCCCCCCCCACTTGACACTGCAGCCTTCCAGACAAGATCAGCCTAATATCGGATTCAGTGTGGAGCAGTTTGCATATTGGGAGACAGTCAGTGTAGAACAGGCCATAAAACTCTAGCCACTGAACCCCATTTTGCAGAAAAAAGAAGTGAAGTCATTGCAGTTTCCTGCCCAACTTCGGTCTTCGACATCTGCATGCATACAAGCAGGGGAAGCACCCAAAATAGTCCAAATTCCAAGAACGGTTTTCAAAGCACCCATATCCAGAGCTCCTGGACTCTTTTTTATTACTCTGTCCTTTGTGAGTTTTGAGGGCTGAGCCACAAGCAAATTCTTAGGCTTTTCACTCCAGCTCCTGCAGTCATGAGACATGTCACCCCTGGATGAAACCACATGAACCAGAAGCTCATTCATCTCAGAGTGTAACTGCGCAACATGCACAGCATTTGAAAGAAGCCTAGTAGCCAAAAATGCTGCTCCGGGTCACTTTCAGCCTTGGGACTTAGACTGTGTACTCTGAAAAAAAGAAGCTGCTTGATCTTGTGTGCTCCCAGCCCAATGAGATCTCATGTGTTCAGATGCTGGCGTCCAGCAGCCAAATACTGTAAAGAGGTTCAGGGAAAGGCTCTGCTGCTGCAGCTGCATTACTTGTCCATTTCCATGACTGGAGGGAAGTCACGGTCACCCCACGAAGAGAGTGACACTCCCCTCCTTCTTTCTACCTCAGTCCTGAGGACTGGAAGGCAGGATCCAATAGGTAGAGCTCTGCAGATTCTATACTAAAACTGCATTCTGTGCACTAATAGAAGAAGAAAAAAAGACACACTTGCATTTTCTACACTGTCAAGACACACAGGAACACTGGCTGCCTTGGCTGTTTCTTTGGAGTGCGGAGGAGCGGGTGGGTGAGATTGCTTCCAGAACCCTGTATGGCTCTATTGAAACCAGAGGGAGGGCCAGGAATCATTCTTCATCAAGGTTGCTGGCATATGCTGACCACACACACAGGCAGACACGCTGTCTTTTGCTCCTCATAATCACTGTGAAGTGAAGAAAGTGACATGAACCTGCACGAAGCATGGGTGAAAAGTCCCTCCTCACTGGAGGAGTGGGGATGAAGAGGCAAGTGGCAAAATAGGAGTAGTCAAACTGGTTTCCCCATTACTGCTCCATCTGCCGTCCCCCTAGCCACACTGGAAAGAGGCTAAAGAAGAAGAAGGGAGTGAACAGGGGCCCAGTCCTACACTCGGCAGTCTTTGCAGAGCAGAGTTGCAATGGCAGCAACTTTTCCCTTGATGGTGCTGTGATAGATGGTGGACCCTGCCCTCATCCAGCACTGTAGCTTCACACCTAGAAACCTGACAGGAGCCTCGCTGTAGATTAACAACATGGCTGCCAGCTTTGCCCCAGTGTGCTCATTTGTTCTTGCACTTGCTTCTTTTGCTCCCATGTAAGCAGATGGGGTGGGCATACCAAATCCACAGCAAGCTTCTGGCTTAGTTAAGTTCACCTTTGAGGTCACATTAAAAGGATTTGAACTGTGGGAAAGATGGTGCCCTGGCATTGTTAAGCTTGCACGGACACTTGTGGATGTGTGGTTCAGCACCTCTTCATTTCTCTTCTCACCCTCACCACCAACTCTTTACAACTCTTTCCAAAATGGCTCCAGTAGGAAGGTTGAGGGAGTGTGTGTTATTCTGCATGAGGCCTATCCTAGAGAGGTCTGTAACAGGCACACTAAACCATGCACACACCACACACAACAGCACAGGTGTTACCTGTGAAAGTTATTTTCTGTTTCTCCAGGGTTTGTCTCTATGAAAACATGAAAACCGCCATGGCCAGAGACCATACAAAGTAATCTTCAGGAATGTTCTGTTGTACTATGGAGTACAACATTTAATGAGGTCACGGAGGAGCTGTTACTTCCCTTGACTACATGCGTCATGATTCATGATTCCTTCTCTCTCTGGCCTATACAATGGTTCTAAATGCAGCTAGGTGAATGGCCCTCCCCCATCCTGTCAGAAATTGCACCACCTTTGCAGCTGCACATTCAACAGCGTCACAGTGCTTTCATATTGTAGAAGAACAACTTGTGTTGAAAGCTCTAGCCTCTGGCCTGAATGAAACATCTGGCGACAAGCTGCCTTTTTCACATCTTCCCCCTTTAGTGAGCTGTCCAGGAAAGGAGTTGGGAGTGACAAAAGCCACTGAGACCATTGTATTCTTGACCCAGCATTACATCCTTCATCCTCCAGGGCTTGTTTCTGAGGGCATACGCCATATCCCATGCTGCTGAGATTTACATTTCAGAAGGATAGGATTGCACCCTTAATTATAAATAGACACATCATTTTTTGTGATTCTGAAATAAAAACATATAACAGCGCTTTCTGCACTTCTCATTTTTGTAAACAAAGTAACAAAAACTCAAAATCTGCAAGAATGTAAAACAATTTTCTACTCCTAATTGACTGGGTAATGAATGTTGCAACCTCTGCTAACACTATACCACCTATATCCCCTTCCTAGTAAACTTTTAAAGCTATTATAATTTATAAAAATGCACACTTGGAATAAAAACATGTAACACTACTTTCTGCACTTTTTCCTTGGGGAAAAACTAAATCTTCAAAAAAATAAAAACATTTAAGAACACCTCTAATTATAAAGCTGTGTGCTACCAAAGAGCTTACAGTATAAAATGGGCAGGGGAACAACATTGACACTGCCGTTTTTTCATTCAGGTCCTTTCCACACTTGGGCCCTTTAGCATTGCTGAGATATTGCTCTTCTGCAATCAACTGGCTATGACTACACCAAAAAGCGGTGGCAGGGGAGAGCAGGTCACAGCAACGCCTCCTGTTGGGTGGCACCTGGGACATTTGCCCCTATTGCCTCCCCCAGGTACACCACTGAGCATAGGTAGTCCTGTTTCCTGTGCTGGAGAAGCCTGGGAGAATACGGCCTGGTGTCTGCTATACCTGAGAGGCCTACTGTTGAACTGGGGGCCACAAAGGCCTGGTTGAAAGCTTTGTTTACCACCCTTTTGGGATCCAATTCCAGTATCCTACCCACAAAGACTGAAAGCTTTCCTCTCTTCCCTACTCTCTTAAACCCTCTGTTATTATTAGCCAGGTGTCACAATGCTTTCTGGAACCCACCAAAGTTAGCATGGAGGCTGTTAAAGCTAAAGTGCTGTCAGCCTTTGCCTCCCATCCTAGCTAAAAGAGGACACCACTCATTCACCCTCACACTGCAGCATTTCCTTAAATCGTTCTTTTATTGTCAGATTAAGGCTGTAAACCTCTGCACACTAAGGGTCAAATCACACATTGTACTAAATGCATAATATGACCTGGTGGAGTTTGTTTATTAAAAGAGAGCAGCTGGGGTGGAGCACAGAATGGAGTGGAACCATAACATGAAACTTTTGGACTTTGCCCCTGTTAATGTTCCACTCCTGATCATGCCCATCCCAGTGCACTATTTTAAACAGGAAAAATGAAAGGAATTAAAATCTGTGCAATACTGGAAGGAGATATTTGTAATTATTTATAATTTCCTAGGATATCATTGGCTTCAAGTTCCTTAGGCTTTTGAGATAATATCCTTCCCCTTGAGTAAAATGACAAGATAGTTCAAGAACAGACATATGTATTACAGCGCAATCCTAAGAATGACTTAGGCTGGCGCAAGTCTCTTGTGCCAGCCTAGGTGGGTCCCAAACGTGCCATAAAGCACTTTTGCGCCTCCTCAGGAGCAAACCACTCCTCAGGAGCATAGAGGTACACTGGTATACAAAGGCTGCATCCAGCCTCCATGGCAGCCTATGGGGCGAGCCTTGCATCGGCTGAGCTCGGCCGACATAAGGCTCTGAGGTGGGTAGGGAGGAGATGGGGAGGAGGAAAGTGTTCTGGGGCGGGAGAGGGCAGGTGGTACGCTGCCCCGGGGGAGGCTGAGCAGGGAGTAGGAGGTGGGGCTGGGACCCGTCAGTTATACCGGATCCCAACCCCATTCCCTGAGCAGCGTGGAGCAGCTTCAAGCTGCTCCACTCTCCTCGGACATGTGCCACCTCAGGAGGTGGTACAAGTCCAAGGAGACACATAGCGGCTGCAGTGGGCTTACCTGGGGTTAAGGGGAAGAGTATCCCCTTACCTTCAACTGAGCCACTTTGCAGCCCTATCTCGTGCTGAATACAGTGCAAGCCTCCTGGCTTGCCTGTTCCCGCACAAGATATAATTGTTCCCTTAGTAGTTGTTGTATTTATATATTGCTTTTCAGAAAAATGTTCTTAAAGTGGTTTACACAGCAAGAGGAATAAGAAGATGATTTCCTGTCCCAAAGGAGCTCATAATCTAAAATGTTTTAGTGAAAGTTGAATGGATTAAAAATAGGTAGTGTATCAACTACTGGTTTAAAAAAATGATAGACCTGGAAAAATATCAATCAAGAACAATCTTTGATTGAAGAAAGGAAACAGAAAACTTCAGTTTGTTTCCCAAATGGTCACAATTTTCCTTATACTGATAAGGAAAACATTGTGGCTGATCATACAATTTCCATTTTGCATGTGAGAAAAGACCAGGGGGAACAAGTAAGACTTGGGTTTTCCTGGTTTTTTCTGGATGGTGCTTATTATGTATGTGAATGGTCAGTAGCTTAACTGGGAGGGCATGTTTAGCATGGCCCAGGGTCAGATGATGTGATGATACCCCCTGAGTCATTGTGTCACCCCCTGGTGCCTGTACTGCCATCCTTTCCTTCATACATGTTCAGCCCTGTCCCCAGAAATGGCCCCCTTGGAGCTGTATGGAGCCAAGGGTGGGCAGGAGGGCTTTCTCAGCAGCATTTGCCTCGTGTCTGAAATGAGCAGTCACCCCATCCACCCCCAGTGGAGACAGAGGAAAGCCACCACTGACAGCCCCCCCCCCAGCTCCAGTTTAGCTATGTAATATAAGCCCCCTTCCCAGCCCTGGCTGAGCTACACCATTGTGGATGGTGTAGAATTACTGCTCCAAAAAGTGGCTTTAGCCATAAAATACATGGAATACTTCGCTCAGGGGTGTCAAACATAAGGCCCGGGGGCCGGATGCAGCCTGCGGAAGTTTTTTATACGGCCCTCAGGCTTTTAGCTGCTGAGTAGTGCTGAGGTGTTACTGCTGAAAGGGCAGCCCACATGAAAATTCCCATATCTTGAAATATGATCAAGATTCATATATTTTCTCTTTTGTTATTTGCAGCTAATGTGTTCCTAAGTGAGAAAAAAGTATTTACGTATTTTTGGTTATGACCTGTTTAATGACCTCACTTCTTGCCTAATGACATCACTTCCGGCCCTCAGCAGGCATCATGAATGCTATGTGGCTCTCCATATGAAATGAGTTTGACACCCCTGATTTAGCTGGTGCAGTGTCGTAAGCCCCAAATGGGTGCAGCAAGCTGGCAGGCCCTTCCAATCTACTGGGCGGCAGAGCGACAGCAGATGAGGAGAGAGAGGTGGAGAATGGAAAAGAAAGACAGACTGCTCTAGAAAGAGACAGGGAGAATTAGAGGAAGTCCGGATACTGGACATTGGAGAACAGTAAGAGATGGGAAGGGGAGGAAGATGTGTGGGGAAATCTAGGCATGGAGGAAGGGGAACAGAAGGAGATAAGTGGGGCCATGACCTCGTTGGGGAAGGAACTGGAGAGGAGCTTGGGAAAGGGAAGGAAATCTGTTGCAGGGGCCTGGCAGGAGGCCAGGGGCATGAAAGGAGGCATCCAGTTTAGTCCCACTTCCAGTCAGGGGCAAAGGAAGAGGCAGGATTCCGAGGGATTTAGAGCCATTCCAGTCAAGGACCTTGGGACCATAATAAGCCAGCAGGTGTCATGGGGCCTTAGTTGCCCTTGAAGACCTTATCCAGGGCACCATTTTCAACAGCCTCCTCTTAAGTCCCTCTGCAGGATCTCCCAAAACGGACGGGGAGGACGAGTGAAGTTGATTCAGAGATGACACACAACCCCTCTCCTTTTTTCTGTTAGTCCCCTGTTGAACCAACTAAAAACTGAAAGATTATTCTGGCATCCAGATATGCCCAAGGCATTCCAAAACCCACTGGAGTTCTTCCCTCCTCCTGAGGAGGATGCAGAGATGATAAATGTGCATATATTTTTTTTTCTTTTATGGTCCATGTTGTGTGCTTCAAGGCCTGACAAGAGAACAGGATCAGGGTAAATGTGGATATTTAAAAATAATCCTGCATGTCCTGTTACTTTTTGATTAGCTCACAATGAGATCCTAATAGAGGCAAAAAGCACAAGAAGACATCTTGTAACCTGCTCCCTCATCATCTTGTGTTATCTGATCATTTTGTTTTAATCAACGCCTCTTCAAATGGGCACACAGGTCTGCAAATAGTAATTTTGGAAAGTTCATTACATCCAGTTCAGTTCCCTTCCTAGGAAAATTCTCTGCTGAATCATTCTGCTCCTTCCCCCAGTGCCTTCCATCTTATAAAAAGGGATCACAAAGCACCCCATGCTGACTTAGCAAAACCCACAGGCAATTAACATGTTTTTGCGGTATCTCTGCTTCACTCTGACTTCCTTGGTGAGTACTCTGTTTAGAGAGAGAATAGCGGCTGGCTAGCAGAAGTGAGATAAGCCAATGGAAGCTTTTTTTCCTATAGTGCATGGGTACATTACCAGGGCTGGAACTGCAGTGGGAGCAAAGTGCTAGAGGCACTCTACTCACCTGAAGTTTGACCCCGTTTTGCAACTTACCCCCATTCCTTTAAAGCAAAAAAAGAAAAACAACTGACCCAACTTACACATTCTGCTTAACCTGTTGTTTGGCCCTAAGATGCATGAAAAGGTGAGCAAATGACTCATCATCTGGTGGTACAGATACAGTCACCCAGGGCTTTTAATTCCTCTTTGGGAAGCATCTCTTTTTGCAGCTCTATCAAGACCCAAGGGTGAGCCTCAAATACATTGGTGGGAGCAAAGAACAGATAGCAAGTCTGTAGGCAACAAAGGGAGACGATACAGTCATGATGACTGTATGCAACTTTCAGGCTTTAGAGGTAGCCTATCTGAATGCCTAATGAAATGAAGTGGCAACAGGATACCAGTTTACTGTTGTCTTGGATGCACGGGAAGGATAGAGTGAATAGAGAGATGCTCTTTAGGGGCAGAGCAACACCAGAACTAGGGGACATCCACTAAAATTGAGTGTTGGGAGAGTTAGGACAGGCAAAAGAAAATATTTCTTTACTCAGCGTGTGGTTGTTCTGTGGAACTCCTTGCCACAAGATGTGGTGATGGCATCTGGCCTAGATGCCTTCAAAAGGGGATTGGACCAATTTCTGCAGGAAAAATCCATTACGGGTTACAAGTCATGATGTTTATGTGCAACCTCCCGATTTTAGAAATGGGCTATGTCAGAATGCCAGATGCAAGGGAGGGCACCAGGATGCAGGTCTCTTGTTATCTGGTGTGCTCCCTGGGGCATTTGGTGGGCCACTGTGAGATACAGGAAGCTGGACTAGATGGGCCTATAACCTGATCCAGCAGGGCTATTCTTATGTTCTTATATTCTCCCTGAGGCATCTGGTGGGCCACTGTGAGTCACAGGAAGCATTTAGTCACAGGACTAAATGGGCCCTTGGCCTGATCCAGCAAGGCTATTCTTGTATTTCTAGCATACCATGCCTGGTGTTCATGTGCAAATACAAAAATGAGAATGAAAAATATGGAATAATATGTGAGACTGTTCTTGGGAACTTACAGAGAATGAGCTGGGCAAAGTATACGTTTGATATGTAATTTGACCCTATTTGCTTTTAATATAAATAACACTCATGGAAGGACCTGATTTGGATCAGGATCAGGGTGGGGGGAAGGGGAACTTTCTCCCTGCCATGGTCCCCATCTGGATTAGACCTCTGGGTAGCTGCTCTTTCTCTTAAGAGGGAATCAGTTCTCTGCATCAGTTAAGCTGTTGCAGTCAGGAGGGGAGAGAAGGGAGCTTCCTTGAGTACCAGCAGCATACAGAGAGTGGAAAGGCTTTCAACTGTGGTCAAAAACTAACAGGTCAAAATATGCCAAAGGTTTTACTTCTTGAACTAAGGACTTATAGCAAATGGGGCACTTCCAGAGAGGGTATTTAGTGTGGGATTTTCACACATTGTTCACATGCTATTTACATCATACTGACATGTTGTCATGCATCCATGGTTAAATCATTCCATTTATTAATAGGAAAAGCATGCTTCAAAGAAGTGGTGCAACAGTGCAATAACTGCAGGTGTGAACAACAGTTAGAGCTACTGTTTGTCTTTTTTGAGATGCATATGCAACAGACCACCACCACCAACATCAACTAGGTATTTATATACCGCCTTTCTGGTCATTGGATTACTCCTCTGACTTTATTCAAGGTGGTTTACATAGGCAGGCGTTTCTAAATCCCTCAAGGGGATTTTTACAATCATAGAGGTTCTCTCTTTCAAGAACCAACAACTTTTCAGAATGGATCTTCCTGGTTTGGTCTCACTTCTGGCCTCCAGTTCTCCCAGGCAGGCTGACAAGCAGCTCCATCTCTCACATGGAGGGCAGCCAAGACGCTCCTTGCTCACACCAAGAGCAGGTGGAATCACTCAGTTGGGCTTGTCAGTTGGGCTTGTCAGGTCTCGCCATTCTCAGCTGTTCAGGGAGCTGCTGGTGTCCTCGAACTGGTGACCTTCTGATGTTAGAGGCTCTACCCTCTAAACCAGACCTCCTGCCCAGGAAAAGATAAGGAAAGCAGGGAGAATCAGTCTACAATTACAATCATTTGCTAGTTTATAGGAGTTGAAATGGTCACACAGCTTACCCACACAGGAAACAGAAGCTAAGGCTGCAATCCTACACACACTTTCTTGGGAGTAAGCCCCACTGAATACAGTGAGACTTACTTCTGAGTAGACATGTATAGGATTGTGCTGTAATTCTTGTGGAAGCTCATGGGTAGCCCAACCAATGATGGATTTGAGCCAGAGCAAGTCTCCCTGTGCTGGCTCACAGTGTTGCAAACTTGCCATATAATAATAATAATAATAATAATAATAATAATAATAATAATAATAATAATAATAATAATAATAATAATAATAGGTATTTATATACCACCTTTCTTGGTCTTTATTCAAGACTTTATTCAAGGCGGTTTACATAGGCAGGCTGATTAAATCCCCGTAGGGATTTTTACAGTTGAAAGAAGGTTCTATCTTTCAAGAACCACAACAGTCCAGTTGTTTCACTCTGATCTGGCTTCACATTCTGGCCTCCATCCTCCCACGCTCAGAGCAGATGGAATAGCTCGGCTTCAGCTTGTCAGCTGCTTCAAGGTCGCACGATGCCGGTGGCCTCGAACTGGCGACCTTGTGGATGTTATCTTCAGGCAGACGGAGGCTCTACCCTCTAGACCAGACCTCCTGCCCATGCCATAAGGCATGTTTGCTCCAACTTGAGAGCTGGCAGCACCAGCACAATGGCATGCACTGCCCTGCCAGCACTGGATCCAGTCCCTGTGCTGGCCAGCATGGGTAAGTGTGTGCTGGGAGGTGCAGGGGTGGGAGAGGATGGCAGGAGGGCATTTTGCAGGTGATGAGGGAGCATTTCAGGGTGGGGAAGGACAGAACAGGGGAAGTATCTGGCCTGAGAGGAGGTGGGATCAGAAGCAGCAGCAGTGCACATTGTATCCTAACCCCCACTCCTGGGCCTCGGAGCCCTACACAGGCTTCTCGGATGTGTGTCAGCTAAATCTACTTGGCATAGATCCAAGTAGCCCCATGGGGTAGACATTATCCCCTTATCCCAAGGTGAACTCCAACCCTCTCCAACTCTGTAAAGGATACAGCGCAGGTCATGTAATGGCACAGGGTTAGAATTGCTCTGTTATTGGAATACATACCCTCTCAGCAGCTGTCAAGAGTACACCATCTTGGTTTTCAATAGTTCTAAAAAAAAGTTTAAAAGTTGATAGTGAGGATGTTAGAAAGTGCTAAACTAAGCAGTAAAGTCCAGGTCTACAGAACTTGCATCCTGAGTACACTTCTGAACTGCAGCGAGTCATAGACTCTTCGCTCACAACAGGAGAGGAAACTGAACGCTTTCCACATGCGCTGCCTCCGATGCATTCTCGGCATCATCTGGCAGGGCAAAGTTCCAAACGACACAGTCCTGGAACGAGCTGGAATCCCCAGCATGTATGCACTGCTGAAACAGAGACGCCTGCGTTGGCTCGGTCATGTTGTGAGAATGGATGATGGCCGGATCCCAAAGGATCTCCTCTATGGAGAACTCATGCAGGGAAAGCGCCCTACAGGTAGACCACAGCTGATACAAGGACATCTGCAAGAGGGATCTGAAGGCCTTAGGAGTGGACCTCAACAGGTGGGAAACCCTGGCCTCTGAGTGGCCCGCTTGGAGACAGGCTGTGCAGCATGGCCTCTTCCAGTTTGAAGAGACACTTGGCCAACAGACTGAGGCAAAGAGGCAAAGAAGGAAGGCCCATAGCCAGGGAGACAGACCAGGGACAGACTGCACTTGCTCCCAGTGTAGAAGGGATTGTCACTCCCAAATTGGCCTTTTCAGCCACACTAGACGCTGTTCCAGAATGACCATTCAGAGCGTGATACCATAGTCTTTCGAGGCTGAAGGTTGCCAATCACAAGCAGTAAAGTGTCCTAACACTGAATTCCATTTGCATTTCTGTATCCGTCTTCCTAGGTTGCTGCTGATCACATCATCTTTAATCATGGGCCCATGGAAAGGAAAGGGAATGAGAATGAGTGCCTCTGCAGTTTAGATCTCCCTGATGATGTCTTCCCATCACATATGATTGATGTCCTAAGAGATTCCCACGTCAACCTGACCTATATTATTGATGAAGAGATAACTAGGGTAAGCAGCCATTCCTTGACACAGAGAAGCCAGGCAAAGGTGCCTTGAGAGATTGGGGTTTAACTGTTGTCTAATTTTGCCTATTTCTGCTTAGGGCATATTGTATAGGAGTGGAGTGGTAGCCATACAGATCTCTCTGGGCATGTTAAAATCTTCCTTCCTTCCTCTTCCCCACAAACACAACCAGACGTTCAGGGCACTACCTCTCAGGACCCATGATCACAACAAATATCTCATTTCCTGTTTCAGACCAGTGATATTGGGTATAATGCTTTATTGTTCCAGTGGTGATATTTTTTTTAAAAAGGAGGGGGGAATTGGGGTTCTTGGAAAAAGAAAATACCTTGTTGTTTTTATTGTATTACAAAAATTGGTATTTATTGATCAAGCACAATTATTATATCACTAGATAATATGAATTGTATAAGTATAATTACACAGGCCTACAAAATTGAGGGTCAGAAAAGTTCTTTCCCAAACTTTATGGTGGTTTGATATGAATTTGGGGTGCCGATTCCAAAAATGGCAGGGTGCCCTATCATATCTAGTTTTGGAGTTATAGTATAGCCTCATTAGTGAATGGTTCAAGTAGCTTCCTCATGAGGAAGCCACAGTGTAGGCTTCCTCATGAGGAAGCTGCTTGAACCATTCACTAAAGAGGCTATGCCGTGTCTCCAAAACTAGACATGATAGGGCAAAACGGATGCCATTATTGGAATCAGCACTCCAAATATACCCAGGAATTAGTGTAACGTTTAAGGAAGCAAAATGTGCGTTGGCCTGTATTATTAATGGAAATGTGAGTCTTATTTTTTTAAAATATATAGGTTCTCAGATTATCATAGCTGGAGGCAACAGCACTCTCTGGGTGTTGGCCATAAAAGTCCAAAAAAAAACTAGTTTTGTTTGATGAATTGAAAGCTACGTTTCATCCTACAACTGCTGTGGACATCACCAGGCATCCAAAGGCAAAATTCCTTTGTTTTGCCTTTAAATGCCTGATGATGTCTACAGCGATTGTAGATGAAACGTTGCTTTTAATTCATCAAACAAAGCTAGTTGTCTTGGAATTTTATGGCAGGTATACCCAGAGATTTTAACTATGAATTTTATTTTTATTTTTTTGCTGCTAGGGTAACATGGGGTAGAGCTACTACAGTTGATATGCCATAAAATGGGAGATTCCCCTGTCTTTCCTTGCTGTAATTACTGGAATAGAAAAGTACTTGACTGAGCAGAAAGAGTTAAAGGAGAGAATTACTTATGGTTAGGTGTACAGTTGTTACAACATGCTTCCCCGTAGCATTTTACTTCTGTGTTGCCACAGTTTGCTCACTATCCAGATGACGTTTCTCCTAAAGCAGGGGTGCCCAAACCCTGGCCTGGGGACCACTTGCAGCCCCCGAGGACTCCCAATCCGGCCCACGGGTAGCCCCCAGTCTCCAATGAGTGTCTGGAGACTTGCTGGAGCCTGTGCTAAAGTGTTGCAGTCTCAATTTTTCCCGCCTGTTGTCCTGTTTGTTTGGTTTGTTGATTTCTTGCATTTTTAACTGCATTTTAAATTGCCTGAGATTGCAGAAGTGAACTGAGTAATGCCACTATCACTAATGCTATTGTCTCACTTGGTTTGGAAGTCTCATTTTTTACAATAGTGTTGCAGCTCCCCCCAAATCACATTCAACCCTCTGCTGCCACTTTCTAGTTCACACCTTGCCTAGGAAAGCCACAAATTAGTATACCTTGTCTTTCTCACTTCCTTCTTGGGTTCCTGTTGTGCAGATTTCTGAGATACTGAAACATAAGAAAATACAGTGACTGGTTCAAGGTTACCTAGGGAGCTTTATGACTGAGTGTGGTCTTGAACCCAGGCCTCCTCTGTCAGCTGTAACCTACTGGCTCTCAACTCAAAGCATTAAGAAATGGCTATGGAAAGATTGTTCATGAGTTTTGGAAAGGTTTTTTCAAATATCCTGTGAAGCATGCATACTGCACATGTGTTTTACTTTTCTTAGATTACAAAAATTAATGAAGACATATTAAAATACGAGGATGCCTTGAAAAATGTGACTGAGAAAATACGGGACATTGAGATGAATGGTATCAAAGATCAAACAGATTTCACAAACACTAAAAAGGCCATTGAGCAACTGAAGACCATGGTTGTAACTGCGAATAACAAATTGAACGGAACTGACACCAAGATTGAAAAACTGCTTAAGGAGGTGAGTTAGGAATGCTCAGGATGATAGTCATAGTAATAATTCTGCTTTGGTCAACACTATATGGCAATACAACTAGATGAGACTCAAGCAGAGAGCACAGTTCCCATGTACATTCCCATGTTGAATGTGTTGGGAAAAGGGGTGAAAAGCAGGCAGTCATATAGTGGAAGGCCCTTGTTCTGATTGCTTTCCACCAACCTTCACTAGATTAGTGCTAACAATAAAATAGGAGCAGACGCAATGAAAATACTTTACGTACCGTTCCCAAAACATGTGCATCTCTGTTAACAGTACAGGTCCTAGACTTGGCACAGGGAATTCTAGTTATTCCCTTTGCATAAGTATGAGACTCATCATGACATGGTGGACTTCATGCAGCTGGTCATAACTCATGGACAGAAGTCTTGCATGTTGGAAGATCAGGAGGACACAGAGAGAGATGGTCCTACCTGCTTCTGCTATTGTCACAGTGGTAAAAGATGCTCCAGAAGTGTGCTTCTTAGTCAGGGACACTGGTAGGGAGGCTGGAGCCTTCTTGTTGGTGCCAGTGGATCAGGAGCTGCCTGCCAATCCAGGTAAGATGGCAAGGAGGTGGGAGGGGACTGCAGGGGAGAACAAAACTACATAGCAATGGGAGCGGGCACGGGCAGATTGGGTCCAAGAAGGAGATGGGGTCAGTGGCAGCAGCAACTCCACAAACCTAACCCCTTTTCAGGACCCAATCCCATGGTGCAGGTCTATGCAGACCTGCGCCTGCTATTTCGTTAGCACATGTCCAAGTAGACCCTCTCCCACACAAAGTGGAGGCTTACCAAAGTGGAGCACAACTCCAGTTGCCTTCAAAGGGTTCCAGTGGGGCCAAGTGTGGTTCAATGTGGGTCCAGGGGACACGCATTGAACCAGATCCACAGATATAAAATCCACGGATAAACAGGTTCCACCTGTATGTAGACCAGAGACAGTAGCAACAGGATGCAGTGCTTGCAAGCATGTGAAGCTTTGGGGAGGTCTATAGGTAAGGGGTAGCACACATATGTCACATGCAGAAGGACCCAGCGTCAACACCCAACATCACCAGGTAGGGCTGGGACATATTCTTGTTTGAAACCTAGGAGAGCTACTGCAGACAATACTGAGCTAGGTGGACAAGCTCAGCTTCCTGTTTTGGAATGACAATCATAAGTATTTGTTGTTACCACACTCACACATAGTGGCGTAGCTAGTGGGGGCAGGGGGTGGTCTGCCCCAGGTGCCACCCTCAGGGGCGTAACACCACGAGTGACCAAAAAAATCGCTAAAATTGCAATTGTTAGAAATAATGCCATCATATACAGGTTGAACCTACTTATCTACAGATTTTGGGTCCGTGGATTTGGTTCAACATGAGTCCTCTGAACCCCTGTTAAGCCAGTTTCGGTCCAACCTGAAGCTACAGAGGTGACCAGAAATCTGCTCCTGTTGCCTCCAGAGGCTCTTCTGAGGCCCATGGAGGCTGCATGCAATGGAATGGCCTCCAGAAGTTCTAGAAGGTGCTTCTAGGACATCCGGAGGCCTTTATGAGGCCCGTGGAGGCCATGTGCAGGCCTCGGAAAGGCCCCAAAAAGCATCAGAAGGCCACTTCCAAGTTACCCTGATTACCTGACAGAAGGGCATTTATATATCACTCCCTCAAAACAGGAGGTTCAGATTGTATTCTAGGATAATGAAAGCATGTCCATATCCTGCAAACAGGGCAAAGAAGCACATTTTCATGTGGCGCTCCTCTTATATTTAGCAGGGGAAGAGTAACTGTCCCTCTTCACCCCAGCACAATGTCTTTTCTGGTGGCTGCTGCTGGTGTTCTTCTGCATCTTTATAGATTGTGAACCATTTTGGGAGAAGGAGGCTTTTAGTGACTTCTCTAGTAATGTAATTACTATAGAATATAAATACAATGTACATATAATGTAAATAGAGTATATAAACCATTTTGGGCGCAATCCAAACCTACGCTGGAGCAGGCAAGCCAGGAGGCTTGCGCTGCATCCAACGCAGGTTCGTTGGCTGCAGCAGCTCAACCAGGGGCATGGGGAAGCTCTTCCCCTTATCCCTGGATAAGGGCTGTTTGCCCCAATGAGTCACCTCAGACATGCGCCACCTCTGGAGGTGGTGCAAGTTCAAGGAGAGCGGAGCCCGCCCAGCCCCTGCCCAGAAACGCCCCCCTCCCAAGTGGCAGGGAGCTTCTGCCAGCCTCCGTGCATCAGTGCATCTGGATGTGCCGACCCAGCTTCCTCCCACGGAAGCTTTACAGCACGTTTGCGCCCCTCCCGGGGCTCCGATGCTGGCATAACTGCCAGTTAGGATTGTGCCCTATGTGAACTTTGTTTTTGTTGAAAAGCGGTATATAAATATTCTTAATAAGAATAAGAATACCAACCAACAGTTAAAACTTGGTTAAGACTTGGAACACTGCCCAGGACTGTAATCCTATACAGTACACACTTTCCTGGGAGTTAATCCCATTTAACTTAATGGGGCTGATTTCTGGACAGACATGCCTAAGATTGCAATGCAGGATGCCTCAATAACGAGACAGTTCTTTCTACTTCTGTTCATCCCAATGGGGATCTCAGAGTATACTCCCAAATCTTTAATGTACTTCCACATCACTGTTCATTTGGTAACCATTGACCAAAGCACTCTGATTCATAGAGAAGGGTCAACATGGACTGTTCATATGTCTGTCACTAGAAATGCGGACGTTTACCCTAAAACTACATTCACATTACCTAGAAAGTTGAGGTTTGCTACAGTTATATGAACTATTGCAGTTACATGCAACTATTTTCTGTCAAACTACAAGTCCAACTTCCAAATCGCTGATTCAGGACCCATGGATTTAACTTGCCACAGGTTCCGAACCTGGGGTGGAAGACGAGACCTGAACTCCCAGACGCATCTGGAGGTTTTCTCTGGTCACATCCGGGAGCATTTCTGAGGGCTGCAGAGGCTGTGTGCAGCCTCCATGGCTCTTAGAAAGCCCCCTAGAGTTGCTTAAAGGGCACTTTGGTTTTAGTGAAAAATTGGAAGTGCCCTTCTGCTTCCAGGGGCATTTCTGAAGCCTATGGAACCCGTGCACAGCCTCTACAGGCTTCAAACAGCTCCAGACGAGACCAGAACAAGGTTCTAGTCACACCCCTGTTGCAGTGGTTCCCAAACTTTTTTGCACCAGGACCCACTTTTTAAAAACAACACACTATCAGGACCCACCTAGATTTACCAGACTTTAAAAAAAAGAGATCTAGAAAGAAATATTTATTTTTTACAAGTAACCATAACCAGGAAAGAAGACCCTCAGACTTTATCCCTCTATATTTACACATGCTAACAATCTGCTGGAGTTACAATCTCCATTCAGGGTAGTTAGCAGTTATCTTGAAAATTGCAGGAGCTGAGCTCTTTGCAGGGTAATTAGCAGCTACAGTTTCTGATTTTTCAGTAGCCTCAGGGCTTGAGGCAATTAGTTATCTGATCTTTCCATCGCCCTTTGGCGACCCACCAAAAATCAGGTCACGAACCACCAGTGGGTCCCGATCCACAGTTTGGGAACGACTGCCTAGTGAACCACAGCCCATGAATTTAATTATCCGTGGGTTTTGGTATCCCACAGATCAGATCCCCCGCAATACCGAGGCCCAACCTGTTGGGGTGGAGCGCAATCGCTGTAATTTCTCTTTTGAAGACATGGGAAGCCCTGCAGACACTCGTACAGGGCTCCCCGCACCCCCAGGACACTGCTGCAGGGACTGATAGGTAAATACCAGACTCTGCAGCCCACTTAGCAATGCGATCCTGGGCATTGTGTTGCTGCCTCCCCCCTTCCCCTGCCTCTTAAGGGGGCAGAGTCCAAGGCCCTCAGGCTGGGGTGTCGTGATGCCCTAGTTTGAGAAGCCCTGATCTAGCCCAATGCTGTTTTCTCTGCTTGATAGTAATTCCTCAGGATCTCAAGAGCAAGGTTTTTTTCCCAGCCTTGCTATCTCTGAGTCATCAGTCATTAAGTCGTGTCTGACTCTTCATGACCCCATTGACCACACCAGACCCCCCGTCTTCCACTAACTTCCAGGGTTTCTCCAAATTCATGTTCACTGCTTCGGTAGCACTGTCTAACCATCTCATCCGCTGCTGTCCCCTTCTCCTTCTGCCTTCAATTTTTCCAGCATCAGGGTCTTTTCTAAAGACCTCTGAGTAGTATCCTTTAAATAGAGATCCCAGAGAATGAATCCTCTGCCTGTGATCTACTACTAAACTACAGACTCTCCCCAAAACTAGAAATGTCATGGCAGATTTGTACACTAAATAAAACTCAAGAACTGAAATTCACTTCTTATTGGAGATGCCTCTTATGGAGACAGCACTCCAGCCCAGGACAAGCAAAACTATTGCTCCCTCACACATTAGAGAAGATGCCTCCCTGAATTAGAGGATATGCCTTTTCTTATAGTAGCTGGGAATGTGTGCCATTGCTTGCAAGCAGAATTTCCAGCTAAATTATGTCAGATAATTCTCATTCATGGGGGAAAAAAGCAAAATCCTGTGACACCTTAAAGACTAAGGGCTCAATCCTATCCAACTTTCCAGCTCCAGTGTAGCCACAATGCAGCCCCATGGTAAGGGAACACATGTTCCCATATCTTATGAAGGCCCCAGTGACTGCCCCTCCACCGCAGGATGCAGAGCGCACCCCACTGGCACAACTGCACCAGCACTGGAAAATGGGATAGGAATGGGCCCTGACCCATTTATTTCAGTATAAGTTTTTATTGACTACATGAAAGTGAACTGTAGTTCATTAAAGTTTATGCTGAAATAAATTAGTCTTTAAGGTGCTAAATGCTACAGACCAACATCACAAACTGTTATCAAACTGTAAATATACTTCACAACTGTAAGTGACTGTAACTGTAGTTACAGTTACTTCAAACTGTAAATTTCAGAAAGTGCTGAAATTTTATACATATCTCAGTTACTAGAAAAGCCTGAAAACAGAACTTCTCTTTTACTCAGAACTTGAGACATGACATCTGATATAACAACAGTCTGCATAGAGCAAGCCAAGGAACATAGGGCTATTGGGGGGGGGGGGGGTTCTGAACTAGCTGTTCATTGGGGATGGGATTTACAATGGACGCCGGGAATGAGAAATCCAATCTGCAAAATCACATGGTTCCTCTCTTATTGGACTCCACCACTTCAGACTGTAGGTGGAGGATAACAACTTTGAATGTTCCTCCACAGAAATAATACCAGTTCAGTTCTCCCAATGGTTCCCTTTGGCTAAAGACAAAAAAAAAAGTGTATAAACAGCCATTGTTCCTCCAACTTATAGGAAAGGATTTGTAACAATTCACTGACTTGGGGATCTTTTATAAAATATGTGCCATTATTTCAGGTAAACAATGTCTCCACTATAGTGTGGCAGCTGGAAACTTTTGACCAGAACAATGTATTGCTAGTACGTAGGGAAATGGCTGTTCTTCGGAAACAACTGGCTGATTGTGAAGAAGCTGCTTCGATTTCCAACTTTGGCCAGCCTTCTCCAGGCCTCCCAGGTCCTGAGTTTGGTAAGTGCTATTAAGGACCATGCTAGAGTGGGCTGAGCTGGAGGCTCCATATACATTTGGCCACAATATTCCAGACTTGCTATTGGTGTTTAGGTGGCCAACAAACCTAACCCAGTTTCTGCTCATCATAGACACGTATATCTGTTGTCCTTAATGTACAAATAGAGGGGCAGCTGATTCAAGGAATTGCAATGGTCACCTAAATAGTAGGACGAAACAAGATAGTGGAAGTAAGCCACGCATGAATGCATCCCTATTTCTTTAAATATTTCGCAAATAGCAGCCATCTTGGAGGGGGCTAATCCGAATAAGGTAAGAAGGAGGGATTTGTCTTTTTCCACTGATGGCATTATCCTGATGAAACACACACTCTCTCATTTTCTCTCACACACAGCAATTTGCCCCCCTAGGAAAACCATGTGCATACATGCGTGTTTTTTCCTGCAGGGGCAAATAGCAGATCTGGGGATCAAATAAAAACCAGCTTGAGCTTAAAAAAACAGTCCAGCCTAAGAGAGTTGCAGTAGGAGGGTAAGAATCTAGGAAGGGCCAGTTCCCAGCCAGCCAGGGCAATTTAGCATAGTCATTGCCCTTTAGGTCATAGTCATTGACCCTTAGGAGTTGATAAGAGCCCCATTAGGCAAATCCAAGCACCCCGTTCAGGAGCCTGCAGAGTAGTTTAAACCCATCTGCAGTTCCCAGGCTCAGCCTATTGACTTCCTGATCTTTGGAAATCTCACCTGGGAAGGCCAGCCCCTTTCCAATCAGCAAGTATGGAGGCAGGAGGAACTAGCTAAGACTATAAAGCTAGCACCTGCCACTGCGTGAGCCCCTCTACAGAAGCACGCGTGGCCTCTGGGAACCAAGCGCCTCAGGAACAAAGTGCCAGGGTAAGGCACAGCGAGTTTAACATCTGTGCGAGTTCGGCAGCAGGGCAAGGAAACCAGGGCCCCAGATACTGCTCTTCTCTTCCCTTGAGAAGAGGAGCAGCAAACCAGTGTAGGGTTTTTAAGTACCCCTAATCAAACAAACAAAAAAATTATGCAGTCAGACAGCCAGCAGCAGGGTGGGGGTTATCCAGTGTTTTGCATCGAGTGCAACATGTATGACTATATGCCTCTGGGGCATAAGTCATGGGTGTTTCCTCGGTGCAAGGAGCTCCAGGGACACAGGGAATACATCCGCTCCCTTGAAGCCTTGGTGGCCGACCTCTTGAAGCAGAGGCAGGCAGAGAAGGACCATGGGGAGACTTCCAGGGATTATCAGTCTTGGTACCTCAGGTGTGCAGCTCCTCAGCTGCCCGGGTGGGAAGTCTCGGGGCTGGAGGATGTCATCCTGGAGAGGAGGGAAACAATCCCCTAGGGGGGACCCCTTCTCCAGGGGACGGGCCCGTATCCGAATGCACTCAGGATACTCCTCGGCTGGAGGGGGGTTGGGGGCTACTTGTAGTGGGGGATTTATCAGAAACATTGAGAGAGGGGTTTGCAATGGGTGTGAGGACCGCATGGCGATTTGCCTGGTGTCTGGTGCGAAGGTTGCGGACATCACTTCTCGTCTAGAGAGGCTGGTAGATAGTGCTGGGGAGGAGGTAGTGGTTGTGCATGTCGGTACCAACAATGTGGGGAAGTGTAGCTGGGAGGTCCTGGAGGCCAAATTTAGGCTATTAGGTAGGAAGCTGAAAGCCAGAACCTCAAAGGTAGCATTCTCAGAAGTGCTACCTGTTCCACGTGCAGGGCCAGCTAGGCAGGCGGAGATCAGGGGTCTCAATGCATGGATGAGACGGTGGTGTAGGGAGAAGGGGTTTAGATTCATTAGGCACTGGGGAATGTTTTGGGACAAGTGGGGCCTGTACAAGAGGGATGGGTTTCACTTGAACTAGAATGGAACCAGACTGCTGGCGCATAACATTAAAAAGATGGCAGAGCAGCTTTTAAACTGATCCCTGGGGGAAGGCCGACAGGAACCGAGGGGAATCCAGTTAGGGACTCCTCATCTCTATGGGATGAGGATGGGGAGGTTAGAGAACAACAAGGTAAAGACAGAGTAGGAGGAGAAATTGGGAATGGTATAATGATGGAATGTGATAGATGGTTTAGCACAATGAGATGTTGCAGGGATAAAGGAGCTAATAAGTAGCCCATTCTGGGCCATTTGCTTTTATGCTAGCGAGTCTCCGAGTGTAGACGGGAAAACTGGAATGTCTGGTGACTAGAGAAAACTTTGTTATAGTGGGCATAATGGAAACTTGGTGGAATGCGGAAAATCAGTAGGATACCGCAATCCCGGGCTATAAACTATACAGGAGGGACAGGGAGGGGCGTGTTGGAGGTGGGGTGCCAATTTATGTTAAAGAAGGGGTAGAATCCAGCAAAGTAGAAATTGAAGGCGGGTCCGACTCCACCGTAGAATATTTATGGGTTAAATTACCAGGCCTGAGGAGTGATGTAATACTGGGGGCGTGCTATCGTCCTCCAGACCAGAAACCTGAAGGGGACCTTGAAATGAGGAAACAGATCAGGCAGGTGACAAGGAGGGGCAGGGTTATAATCATGGGGGACTCAACCATCCTCACATCGACTGGGTCAATTTGTAGTCTGGTCACGAAAAGGAGACCAGATTTCTTGACATGTTAAATGACTGTGCCTTAGAGCAGCTAGTCATGGAGCCCACCAGAGGACAGGTGACTCTGGATTTAATATTGTGTGGTGCTCAGGACCTGGTTAGAGATGTCAATGTTACTGAGCCATTGGGGAACAGTGATCATGCTGCAATCCGTTTCGACATGCACATCGGGGGAAGAATACCAGGCAAATCTGTCACAAAAACCCTTGACTTCCGACGAGTGGACTTCCCTCAGATGAGGAGGCTGATTAGAAGGAGGTTGAAAGGGAAGGTAAAAAGAGTCCAATCTCTCCAGAGTGTATGGAGGCTGCTTAAAGCAACAGTAATAGAGGCCAAGCAGAAGTGTATACCACAAAGGAAGAAGGGCTCGACTAAGTCCAGGAGGGTGCCCGCATGGGTAACGAGCCAAGTTAGAGAGGCCGTAAAGGGCAAGGAAGCTTTCTTCTGTAAATGGAAGTCTTGCCTAATGAGGAGAATAAAAATGAACATAAACTATGGCAAAAGAAATGTAAGAAGGTGATACAGGAGGCCAAGAGAGACTATGAGGAACACATGGCCAGCAACATTAAGGGGAATAATAAAAGCTTCTTCAAATATGTTAGAAGCAGGAACCGCCAGAGAAGCGGTTGACCCTCTGGATGGTGAGGGAGGGAAAGGGGAGATAAAAGGAGACTTAGAGATGGCAGAGAAATTAAATGAGTTCTTTGCATCTGTCTTCACGGCAGAAGACCTCGGGCAGATACCACTGCCCTAACGGCCCCTCCTGACCAAGGAATTAAGTCAGTTAGAGGTTAAAAGAGAAGATGTTTCAGATCTCATTGATAAATTAAAAATCAATGTCACCAGGCCCTGATGGCATCCACCCTTGAGTTATTAAGGAATTGAAGAATTAAGTTGCTGATCTCTTGACTTAAATATGCAACTTGTCCCTCAAAATGGCTATGGTGCCAGAGGATTGGAGGATAGCAAATGTCACACTGATTTTTAAAAAAAGAAGGAGGGGGGACCTGGGAAACTATAGGCTGGTCAGCCTAACATCTATTCCAGGTAAGATGTTGGAATGCCTCATCAAAGATAAATCTCAATACACATAGAAGAACAAGCCTTGCTGAGAGAGAATCAGTATGGCTTCTGTAAGGGTAAGTCTTCCCTCATAAACCTTTTAGAATTATTTGACAAGGTCAACAGGCATGTGGATGCAGGAGAACCCGTGGACATTATATATCTGGACTTTCAGAAGGCATTCGACACGGTCCCTCACCAAAGGCTACTGAGAAAACTCCACAGTCAGGGAATTACAGGGCAGGTCCTCTCATGAATTGGGAACTGGTTGAAGACCAGGAAACAGAGAGTGGGTGTCAATGAACAGTTTTCACAATGGAGAGAGGTGAAAAACGGTGTGCCCCAAGCATCTGTCCTGGGATTGGTACTCTTCAACCTCTTCATAAATGACCTGGAGACAGGGGTGAGCAATGAGGTGGCTAAATTTGCAGACGACACCAAGCTTTTCTGAGTGGTGAAGACCAAAAGTGATTGTGAGGAGCTCCAGAAGGATCTCTTCAAAGTGGCAGAATGGGCAGCAAAATGGTAGATGCGTTTCAATGTAAGTGAGTGTAAAGTCATGCACATTGGGGCAAAAAATCAAAACTTTAGATATAGGCTGATGGGTTCTGAGCTGTCTGTGACAGATCAGGAGAGAGATCTTGGGGTGGTGGTGGACAAATCGATGAAAGTGTCGACCCAATGTGTGGCGGCAGTGAAGAAGACCAATTCTATGCTTGGGATCATTAGAAAAGGTACTGAGAACAAAACAGCTAATATTATAATGCTGTTGTACAAATCGATGGTAAGGCCACACCTGGAGTATTTGTCCAGTTCTGGTCCCCACATCTCAGAAAGGACACAGTGGAAATGGAAAAGGTGCAAAAGAGAGCAACTGAGGGCACAATCCTAACCCCTTATGTCAGTGCTTTCCAGCACTGGCATAGCGGTGCCAATGGGACATGTGCTGCATCCTGCAGTCGGGTGTCACTCACAGAGGCCTCCTCAAAATAAGGGAATGCTTGTTCCTTTACCTCAGAGCTGCATTCCCTTTATATCAGTGCTGGAAAACACTGACATAAGGGGTTAGGATTGTGCCCTGAGATGATTACTGGGCTGGGGCACCTTCCTTATGAGGAAAGGCTATGGCATTTGGGCCTCTTCAGCCTAGAAAAGAGGCGCCTGGGGGGGCATGATACAAAATTATGCACAGGAAGGATAGACTGGATAGAGAGATGCTCTTTACAATCTCACAAAACACCAGAACCAGGGGACATCCACTAAAACTGCGTGTTGGGAGAGTTAGAACAAACAAAAGAAAATATTTCTTTACTCAGCGTGTGGTGGTTCTGTGGAACTCCTTGCCACAGGAAGTGGTGATGGCATCTGGCCTAGATGCCTTTAAAAGGGGATTGGACAAACTTCTGGAGGAAAAATCCATTATGGGTTACAAGACATGATGTGTATGTGCAACCTCCTGATTTTAGAAATGGGCTACGTCAGATGCAAGGGAAGGCACCAGGGTGCAGGTCTCTTGTTATGTGGTGTGCTCCCTGGGGCATTTGGTGGGCCACTGTGAGATACAGGAAGCTGGACTAAATGGGTCTATGGCCTGATCCAGCGGGGCTGTTCTTATGTTCTTATAGGGAGAGGGCATTTTCATTAGGAAAATGGACCAGGGGAAAAAGTTAACACAAAACACCTCCCCTACCTAAGGATTTCCTAACTATATGACTTCTTCTTTTCCTCCCCCACCCCCTTTCTATAAGGGTGTAACTATAGATAAACCTTCTGAAAGGGAACTGGCAGGTCACAAAAAAACAAAACAAAAATATCTTATCCAAAAAAAGTCATCCTAGCCATAGATGTACAGTATAATTCTGTTTTTTTTTCCCCTGGCAGGCAAATGTGAGGACAATATACTGCTGAACTTTAGCAAGCCATTTGCAGTGAAAGTTAACTGGAAGGGTTTCAATAACAAATATGGTACTTGGGGGAAGGACTTTGCCTTTGAGAACAAGAATCCAAACATGTATTGGTTAGCTCCACTCAACACAGATGAGCGTTTAATGGAAAGCTACCGCATCTACAATTCATATTCTGACCTTCTGTTATACAAGAACCATATAGAAAAAACCCTTTCCAAATTCATCGGCCTCACCTGGAACTATGCCGACAGTGGACAGGGAAGCGGTGCCATCATGTACAATGGCAGTCTCTATTACAACTGTTACAACAGTAGAAACTTGTGCAAGGTGGATATTTCAACCCACCAGGTCAAGCGCAAGGAAGTGGCGGATGCCACTTTTAACAACTGGTTCTCTTATATTGGAGTCAATTGGCAGGACTTTGATTTTGCTGGAGATGAGCATGGTCTGTGGGTCACTTATTCCACAACTAAGAGCAGCGGGAAAATAACAATTGCGAAGTTAGATCCTGATACATTGAAGATACTAGACACATGGGATACTTCACTGTTCAAGAACGATACAAGCAACACATTCATGATGTGCGGGAAGCTGTTTGCCCTCAAACGAGTGAGCGCACACAAGGAGCAGTTATTTTACGCATACGACACCAAGACACGCAAAGAACACAGTTTAAACATCATAATGGAGAAACTCTCAGAAACACCTCAGAGTGTGAGCTACAACCCCAATGATCACAAGATATACATGTACAACGATGGCTATCTGGTAACTTATGATGTGCTGTTCAGACGTCTGTCCCCAAGGGATAGACGGAGCGTGGCTCGTGAGGATGGGCAGAATGCCATTATACCGTTTAACAGCAGGAGACAACAATTTGCAGTTACAGTCTAAGACCAGGCTTGTGTTATCACTCACCTACTGGCAGATATAAACATGATACAGCCGCCTTGCTGAAAACTAAGCAGATCAAGATAGGGTTAGGGCATGAATGGGTAACTGCTTGGGACCCGCATGTAACCCCTTGAGCTCCACGATGGAAGAAGGGTGGGTTAAAATAAATAAAGCAATAAAACTGAGTATTTATGATGGATATCCGTAGTACTCCATATGAGCACATATGGTGGCATTGTGCATCATCGTGGTGTGGTATAAAACTCCATGCATCATAATAGCAAACATAGATTAGCTTTTCTACTTGTGACTAGGCAGCCAAAGAAAGAGACCCTGTTAGGAAAGCCCCTGCCTATTCACGTCAGGGCTTCTGGCCCATATTCACATCAGTTACTCCACAATTCCTCTGGACTGCTGCATGAGGGGAACACAGTGGGCCCTGCTACTCCCTTCTCTCTTTTCAAACCCAGCAGCATTACTGTTCTTCAGAAGCACACTTGTACTAATAGCAATGGATGTGCCAGCACTGGAGCTGGAGTCTAGTGCTGGCAAATTAAGGGAAAAATTAACCCCTTGCAGCTGATCTTCTAAGCTGTTGGCACAATGCAAATGTCCAGCAGCACTGCCACTCCCATCCTTGCACCATCAAGCTCCCCAGGAGAGGTTGCCACTCTCCATGCCAGTGAACCTCATGCCAGGGTCACCCAATGAGCGCATTGCTACCCAAACAGTCACTAACACCCCAACCAGCACTGCAGTCAATAAATGGACCCCAGGCAAGTCCTGCAACTACTTATGCCTCACCCAAGACAGGCTTCCTGGTTTCTGGGGCAGCAGAGACACCAGGGAGGCGGGTTATGGGCTGGAAAGGAGGCACACACACACACACACACACACACTACCACCACTACCACCACAGCACAGCACTCATAAACAGCGAAGAAAGTGACAAAACACTAAACAGGCAGTCAAAGCAACTTTGCACGAGACTAAGAAAATAGTGGGAAGTTGGAGGGGCTTTGGTTAGGTTGCACCAAGGACCCAGGTTACCTGTCCTTATTCTGTGAGGCTTGAGAATATTGTGTTGTAGGGATCGTGGTTGCAAGAGAGCCAGCAGTGCGAACCTTCATGATTCAAAGAGGGATCTCGAAGACAAGTGAGCAATGAAGCCAGCCCTTGAGTTTTAATCCATACCTGCTCCAACATGCCAATGCACCTTTGCTTGTTAATCCTACACCTCACCTTTGACTCTCTCCTCCTCTGTCCCCCACCTTTTCTCATCGGTTCAAAAACTAAATAAAAAAAGATGGTGGTACCACAGGTGTGAGGAAGATCCACCTTCAGTTGTGGGAGCAAGGAACCAACAAGCATGGTCAGGCTCACTGAGGACCCAAGGGCTCAATAATCAAATCTCAGATGAGTAAGCCACGATTCAAAAATCTAAGAACATCAGTAAAATCCATTCTTATAGCACAGTTTGGCTCCCCTTTGTTAGGAATAGTTTGGAGTTTAAAATAAGAGGGAGAGGGGATAAGAACAAGAGATAGGAACGTACATTTTAAGTTAATCATGACATCATCTCTGTCTGGCACTTATGGGCCTAAGTGAGCCCTGATGCTCCTCAAAGCAGACACTTGCTTTTATCCCATTCAGGTTTGCTGACCTGCACAAAACGTGGACATCACCTCAGCAATACCCCAATGCAAAGCAGGTCTTTGCTGGGCATTTTTTAGTCCTATAGGCAGAAAAACAAGTATCTCCTCTGCCCACTCATTGTTTCCTTCAATGGCAAGAAATGTAAGCAGGTTTGGGGTTAACAGTATCGCATATCAGATGGAGCTACCTGTGAGTGCATCAGTGACAGACACTGACAAACTGTGATAACCACTCCAACTTCTCTCATGTCACCATATACAATATCCCTCATGACTACCTATATAGTCCTGGTAATCATTTGGACATTTTAAAAGGCATAAAATCAGATTCTCTTTTCCTGCTTCTCCTCCTCGCAAGGCAATTGGTGGCCCATGGCCACTGTGAGGTAGCAAGAGCATATTCTAAGACTTTCAAATAGGCAGCAGCAGATGAAAGCAGCAATGATGGTGTTCACTTGCTAGTCTCTTTTCTCCTCCTCACAAGGCATTTGGTATTACCAAGGTTTTGGGTGGAAAAGAGGGGGAAACCTCACACCACAAATGCCCCCCCCGAGGCAACCAAGGGGCAGCATTTTCCCCAGTGTGGGGGGGTGGGGTGGAATTTTGCTATCTGTCCCTGGGTGGCACACAGGCCAGGATCATCACTGCACAATGTCAGCACAAAACTTTTGATACTGGGTCAGTCTTGTAGAGTTCTTTCTATCCTCCTCAGCCTCAGATCTGAGTTTACCATATACAGAATACGAGTTATGTGAAATAGAATCTTAAGTGGTTCAAGTGCCTACCATGGGATCACTTTATTATTCTGGTGGACTAAGAGCCTGAATACAACTCAGCCAATGACTCTACTTTCTGAAATGTTTATTTGCTCCTTAGTTCCATCCTGAAAATGCTTTTGCCTGAGTTGGCCACAGAGTTCTGGTCCAAATCAGCTGGAATCTGGCAGCATCCTGATCAGGAACTGTAGATTGATGGGTCTGTCAGGCACCAAGAGTATACGGGCCAAGGGTTTCACTTCACCTCCTTGAGGATCAGGTCTTATTTCATATTTCTGTATGATCTGTAGAAAGAGGACAGAGTCAGCTTTGAAAACAATAACAGAATTCCAAGATAGAAGAGGCCCCTGTGAAACAGTCTCTAGAAATTCAAGATGTTTGTAACACTCAAAGCAGAATGCTGCACCACAAGGGGCTACTGCAATGCTTGAGAGCCAAATCCTGGGCTCGACGCGCTAGCTTACTGCTGGGCAAGTGCCCATGCTAGTTCAGCGCTGGCCGGCACTGGGCTAGCACCAGGCAGTTGCCTGGCCTCCACCATTCTGCAGTCACATGGACCGCCAAGCCGCGGTAAGGTAAGCAGGGGTGGGGGGAGGCGGGGAGGAGGCGTTCTGGGGAGGGGGGAGGCGGGGAGAGGGTGGGGAAGAGGTGTGCCAGGGGGAGGGAGCGGGGGTGGAGGGCGGTGGGTCTGGTGGAGCTCTGCTCCACCAGATCCAGAGCATTCATGAGGGACTCGGCATCCTACACGAACAGTCTTCCCTCACCACTAATCTTTTGGTCGGCAGTGAAACGAGTAGCCCCATTGAGGGGGCTATTTCCCTTACCAGGAGAAGGGGACAAAAGTCCCCTTCTCCCGAGGTGCTGTCCGTGGCTGCTATGGGCACAATGGATGTGGCGGCAGCCATTTTCGGTGCCACCGCAGCCGCGTGCCACGGATCCTGAAAAATAACCTACCAGTAATTGTTACCTAAGAACTTTACAGTCACCAATAAAAATATAGTAAGAAATCATAGGATACATATGTATTTATTAGCTTTAAAATTTTGGACTTCACAACCTTTTTGTAAACACTATCAGAGTAAATGCACTGTAAACAACATGCCAGTAGAACCATTAATCAAATCCTTCATCAAGATACCTGGTGTGTTAAGCCAGAGGCTCTATATATTACATACAACATGTAACACATAACTGGGAGTGTGCAATTCAATTCACAGTGGAGAGACAAGCAACAAGGAATGAGTGTGAGCAAATAACTACACATAGTTGCAGCCCAATTTACTTTGAAGTAGAGCCATTGTTTTCCATGGATGTTATTCTTAAGAAATGGCGCACTAAATTGTAGCTTTGGACTCTGTTTCAAATGGAATGAGAATGACATCTTGGTGTTTTACAAACCAGACCTCTGCCAAACATTTGCAAAATGGAACAAGGTGCAGAAGGGTTTGCTAAAGAGAACAAGGCTTGCACGATTTAAATAGAAGCCTTGAGACCTGGCTGGCTTTTTTTCTCAGGAGGAGAATAAAACGTTGGCTGCAGCTTGCTCTAGGGGATTGTCATGGAGACTAACAGCCCTCTAATTGTCTCTGCATTGTCCTCTTGCTTGCTTGAGCAGCCTTGATCCCTAAGTGACCTCATAGATACGGGAAGGAAACCCCTTGGACTCCTGCTCTCCCTCAGCCAATGAAAATATCAGAATGCCCATAACTTGTCCAATGATAATTGGTTCCTTCCTTCCTATCAGAGATGGGGGGAAAGAGCTCACTCCTGCCTCCCCACTCCCACCCAATTCATTGCCTCCTTGTTGGAACTCCTTGCTTCTCACCGTTGGAATGCTTGCCCCATGAAGTTTTCCACATGGCAAAAACAGTAAGCAAGCACACCCAGACACAGGCAGACTCAAGTCAGCATGCATGAGGATGAGTGCTGAGTTAGGGGGGCTCTGACTCAAGTCTTTTCTAGAGTCTTCCACACAAGCAACTCATGAGTTGCTGAGTCACTCAAAATCACACATTTTCATAACTCGAGTCGGAGTCACCTCACATGAGTTCCCAACACTGGTAGATCGTTGTTTTTAAAAGTGGGTCCTGATGCTAAAATGTTTGGGAAGCACTGTGCTAGCAACTTTCTTTGCAGCTTGATAGATAAGGTGAACTGAACTTGTAGCAAAATTTCCCATTTTGGATTACATACCCTGGCAAGAGCAAGATGCATCTCGAGTTCAGCAATGCGGTGCCCCACACAGCCACGGACACCATAGCCAAAGGGGATGGAGCTGAAGGGGTGATGGGTTGAGGCACGTTCTTTTCGAAACCAGCGTTGTGGCACAAACTTGTTAGGCTCTAGAAAGTTGGTCTCCTCACGAGACAGGGCAAAGTGACAGAAGGCAAACACTGTCTAGGAATAGAATAAATCAGCATGTAGAGCAAGGCAACCCATCAGCCAGATTACATCCAAAGGATGAGCAACTACAGAAATCTGCATGCCTATGGCTTTCAAAACCCAGCACCAAATTTGGTGACATCTATTGCATAGAATCCTGAATATCTCTTTAAAAAAACATTTTATTTTTTAAAAGTATCAAGTTTCTAGCTCTTATGGTTGTGGAGAAAGTTGTTGGAAAAAGCAACCAGCTAAATGTCTATATGAGGCTCCATTATAAAACTTTTATACTCTGCACATCTTTGGGCGCAATCCTAAGGCACTCAGGCCAGCACAAGTCCCTTTCACTGGCTCAGGAGGGTTGCAAATGTGCCACAAGGCACGTTTGTGCCTCCTCAGAAGTTGGCTGGGCCGGCGCAGGGACGCGTGCCAGCCCGCAGACGCTGAATTCAGCCTCCGTACCGACTTCACAGAGGAGCCTTGCGTCTGCTGACTTTGGCCAATGCAAGGCTCAGGGGAGGGCAGGGGGGAAGCAGGGGGGAGGCAGACTGGGGTAGGGGGAGGGTGAACAGAGGGCCGCCCTAGGGGTGGGCGAGCAGGGAGTGGGAGGCAGGGCTGGGACCTGACAGTTATGCCGGATCCCAACTCCCATTCCCGAACTGTGTGAAGCGGCTGCAAGCCACTTTCCTCCAACTTATGCTACCTCTGGAAATGGCACAAATCTGAGGAGACCCTTTGGGGCTGCAGTGGCTTATCTGGGGGTAAGGGGAAGAGTTTCCCTTCACCTCCGGATGAGCCACTTTGGGCACCTATCTTGCTCTGGATACAGCGCAGGCCTCCTGGTCTGCCTGTTCCAGCACAAAATAGGATTGCGCTGTTTGTGTAGCTTTCTATTCTGCAGACATTGCATATTTTTGATCCCAAGAGCCCTGTCCTGTTCTCCTTTATCACACCAGTTCTCTTCTCACATATTTTACAGTTAGATAAGCTGGAACAGTTTGGTAGTTATGTAGATATGCTTAGGATTGTAGATTTTTTTAAATTGCAAAATCTGGCTACCTGTTTCTATTGATGCATAGCATGTGTTATATAAAATCATCTCAGTTATGGGCATTATTCTTAGGGTACATCCCCATGATGTGAGATCCTAAAAGTTTATATACATGTAGCACAAGACACCCCAAATAATAGAAGTCTCTGGTAGTAGAGAATTTCTTTATTGTTACCTCAGGAGTAGCAGCATAACCCCAAACAGCAAAGGTACTTCCTCATCACTTAACTTACATTTTGGAGCTACTAGAATCCAGGATACTGTATTACCAGAAAATTCTGTAAAATAATTGTATATTCACCTGTCCTTTCCTCACTATCCTTTGCATTGGTTTTAGACTGCAAGCCCTTGGGGTAGGGACCCACTTTCTAATTCTTTGTAAAGCAAATAATAATAATAACTATCACAGCAGCAGTTACAGAAGATGAATGCACAGGTTATCATACCTGTTTTCATTTTGTTTTATCCACCAGTCTTTGTTTTACCCATCAGATTTGTGAAATATCGCCACTATTCTCATTTTACAAATGGCCAAATCCTGCCTGCCACAACTTCTCACCCAATGGGAAAGATACTACAAAACTAGTCAAAGACCCTCCCATTTCCTCAGACTCCTGATTTCCCCCACATTTTGAAATCTTAAAAAAACAGATAAACCTCTATCTCCATATGCTAACAAATTATTCACAGAATTTGCCAACCAAGGGCTGGCTGGGCTGGTCAGATTTTCTTGATCAGGAGTAAGATTTGGAAGCTGTTCAGAGCGAGTATGTCCTTCCATCCAAACAAAGAATGCTGGCTTACCCCTTTGGGAAAATGGTAACCCTCTAGGATGACATCCTCCATTGCCACTCGAGAGTTCAAAGGCACCACAGGATATAGCCTAAAACAAGAGATAGGCAGGGAGAACAACCAATTCCTTAAGGCTGTTAAGTTCTTCACCTAATAGACTTGTGCTTTTGATCTCCCAAAGGCTCCAAGCATCTTAAAGATGTTTCTCTGCTATTTGGAAATCTTATTTGTGACAAGACTTGTGTCAAGGCTTATTTGTGTCAAGGCTAATCACACGTTAGAAACCTGTTGAAACAGAAACATTTTAAATCTGTGTCTGAAAGTCAATAATGGAGGAACCAGCTTGATTTCTACTGAGAGGTTTTTCAGATTCATGCTATCACTGAGATGGCCTTGTCTCTTATGCTCACTTATCTGACAATCTAGGACAGGGGTGTCAAAGATAAGGTCCGCGGGCCAGATCTGGCCTGCAAAAGCATTTTGAATGGCCACCGACCTTTGGGGGAGTTCTGGGGCTGCCCCACCCCTGCTCACTCCAACCGCGAGAGGAGCTCTGCGACCAGAGAGAGTTCCGAGGGCTGGAGCAGCTGCGTGCAGTGTCCCCAGCCCTTGGTCCTCCCTCCAGCTGCAAGCGGGCCTCGTCCATAGCTGGAAGGGGCGACTGAGGGCTGGAGCACCCACACGCGGCATCCCCAGCCTTCAGTCCTCCCTCCAGCTGCAGCCAGAGCTCTCCCAGGCTTCATTCGCAGCCAGAAGGGGCCTGGGAGCCGGAGCTGCTGTGCGTGGCTTCCCTGGCCCTAACTAGTGGCAGGTAGGTGGGGTGGGGGTGGGGGGCGACTGGGAGGCTTGGCTGGCTGGCAGGCAGGGGATGCTTTGTGGTGGAATGGGGTTTGGGGTGGGGTGAGGCAGTGGATGCTTGGTGGCAGAATGGGTCTGGGGTGGAGGAGGCGGAGGTTGCTTGGTGGTAGAATGGGGTCTGGGGTGGGGTGAGGCAGAGGATGCTTGGTGGCAGAATGGGTCTGGGGTGGAGGAGGCGGAGGTTGCTTGGTGGTAGAATTGGGTCTGGGGTGGGGTGAGGCATGGACGCTTGGTGGTAGAATGGGGTCTGGGATGGACTGAGGCAGAGGATGCTTGGTGGCAGAATGGGGTCTGCGGTGGGGTGAGGTAGCAGAGTGAGGGAGAAGCCTCAGCTTTTTAAAAAAACAGGTCACTTCCGGGTGCCACATTTGGAGTTCAGCCCTCAGCAGGTGCCATGAATCCAATGTGGCTCCAGGATGAAATGAATTTGACACCCCTGATCTAGGAGAAAGGCACAGTGAATACAGTCTCTGAAGCAGCTCTTGAAACTTGGCAGGTCTACATGGGTAACCAGGTCCAAGATAATTTAGGGCAGTGTTTCTCAAACTGTGGGTTGGGACCCACTAGGTGGACTGCAAGCCAATTTCAGGTGGGTTCCCATTCATTTAAATATTTTATTTTTAATACATTAGACTTGATGCTACTGTGGTAAATGACTGAATTTGGGGAAATGTTACACATCTGTACTTTTAATAGGCTACTATGTATATGCTTTTAACAATGATAGTAAATGGGATTTACTCCTAGGTAAGTGTGGGTAGGATTGCAGCCTAGGATTGTTAAAAAATTTTCTTGCTTGATGATGTCACTTCCTGTCATGACAAGACTTCTGGAGGGTCCTGACAGATTCTCATTCTAAAAAGTGGGTCCTGGTGCTAAAAGTTCAAGAACCACTGATTTAGGGCTATTTCCAAACTGCAGCCCAGTGAGTTATGAAAAAGCTGTCTGGGCGCAGCACAGCGCTTTCTTTTCCACAACCACAGCTACCTTTCTTTATGCCTAATCATTCCACATTCTTGTGCTGGGTAGCTGCTGCCCCTGGGAAATCAGGCCACAGAAGCATCTGGGGTGACAGGCATTGGAAGCAGCTGCCTGGTGAAAGACTGTGAGACTACTGGGTGCAGTGGTGTAGCTAAGGGGGCGCAGGAAGTAGCAGTCGCACCGGGCAACAAACTTTAAGGGGGCAACAAGCGCAGCTTGACACTAGTGGCCAAAATTGTGAAAATCTTGGTATGTACAAATAATACCATCATGTTATATATCATTGGAAAGGTAATTTAATGCAGAATGCAGTTAAACAAACCATATTAGGATTTCTGTTTTCTATCAAACGTTATGGCCAATTAACCAGAAAACAAAAATACAACTGCCTTAAGGCACAAAAGGTGATTTTCTTAACTCAAAACCAACCTCAGACTAATTGTTCTGAGAGCCAATGAGATGTTATTATGACACAGCATGGAACCAGTAATATGTTAATATGAATCAGCTCTTATGTCCATGTATCATAATACAGCTACTCCTGCTAACTTGTAAAAGAGGCACTTTTTCAAGTGGTGCTCCTCTTATATTTAGCAGGGAGAGAATAACCATTCCTCTTCACCCCTGCACAGTGTCTCTATCCAATAAGGGGCACACTTTTTATTTATTTACTCAATTAAATTTGATTTTGTCATGGGGAGGCTACAAAATCTTTGATCCCAGGTAGCAGATAGATGCCTTAGGTATGCCACTGGATGGGGGGGAGGTGGCGGATCAACTGGGTGGTGAGCTGCTGGGGGAGGAGGCAGGTTTCCTCCCAATTTGTACTTTTTTAAAAGCCCAGGCCAAGGTCACTTCTGGTTGTGACATTACTCCCGGGGCATCATTTTGAGCTTCACACCAGGTTACAAGTTCATGAGCTATGCCACTGACTGAGTGCAAAGAAAGGTGGCTGTGGCGCAGAATGGAAAGTGCTGGGCCCAGATGGCTTTTTCATAATGCTGGATCCAGCCCACAGGCCATGGTTTGGAGGCCCCTGATTTAGGGCATTCACCTGATTAAGGTCAAAACCAGCAATTTAAATTGCAGTGTTCTGACAACAACTGACTTTCTCGTGCATCTGAACTAAAATAACTAGCTGAACCTTTGTGTGCCTTGACATTGCTTTAGGATATTGTATCTTTTTCATTGTTGTTCACCTCCTATCTCCTAGTGTGGAATGTTGGTTACTGGATACACACTTCACCTGAATGGTTTTTCCTCAGCTCTTTCTTCTCCCTACTATCCTGAAAGTTTCTCTCCAGAGTCCCCAGTGTTACTCACGTTCCAGTCTGCACTCCTAAAAACATCCCCTTTATGAGTGTTTTACAGTTCCAGTTCTGACATGAAAGAGCAAACTACCTCAAAGTTTCTTTGATGACTGCCTTCAACAGGGGCATCTTGGCAAGATCTTCAGCTTTGGGGATCTGGTCTTTGGGTACCACACCTGCAACCTCTTGGAATAAAGCATCCTGAATCTCCATGTCCTTGGAGAGGTGGTATAGGGACCAGGATAATGTATTGGATGTCTATGAGAAGTGGAAATTTAAGCAGAAATGAAAATCAGATGTAATAGAGAACCATTTATCAGAAAGCACACAACAAGGAAAATATCAAGAAACAGTTTAGTCCAATGGCTAAGAGTCTGAGCTGCAAAGCAGGACTTTCCTGGCTGAATATTGCTTCTACTATGAACTCACTAGGCGCTCAATCCTATGCTGAATGTTCAAGTAGACTATGAAAAGATCCACCTGGAATGTTGATCGTTCTTGAAAGAGAACCTTTTTGGGGGTTTCAAGAAAACCTGCCTGTGTGAACCACCTTGAATAAAGTCAAAGGAGCAATCCAAGGATATATAAATACCTGTTGTTGTTGTTGTTGTTGTTGTTGTTGTTGTTGTTATTACTAAGTTCAACACCAGTACCACTATATCGTCCAGGCTCTCAGGATTCTATTTTACAGAAATTCATCTACCCTTTTTAAAAAAATAGTTATTAAAAACTGGCCACTACAAGTTTTCCACTACAAGTTTTCCAAGTTTGACCATGTACTACAAGGTCAGCAGTATATTGATGAGAGAAATACAGTATTTTATTCATTTCCAATCTCATTTTTGCAATGCTAATACAGAACAAGGTTCCTACTGCAAGGGAGCTTAACTGTCCCTGAAATAAGCCCTGGGAATCAGATTTTTTGCCTCGGTCCTGCAAGAAAAAAAGAAACCTACTGTGTCTACACCAGCCATGAGCAACTCTGCCACACTGCCAGACACTTCCTCAATGGTTAACTTCCCACTGGATAGCAGGTAGGTTAGATATGCACCTTCAGGCTCTTCTTCCAACTGAGCTGTGATTTCCTCCACTCGCTTGTCAATCAGTTTCCTCCCTGGGAATTGAAATATCACACAAAATATCTTGAAAGCAGTTGCGGACCTGGCCCCTGTGCCTCCCTGGAGCACAGGATCGCAACCCGCCGCCCAACTGCAACACACCACCTCCTCCCAGGGGATTCTTACCCAGCCTACAGAGCCTTGCATGCCATTCCTAGGCACTTCAAAAGCCTTCTGAGGCCTCCGAAACACTGTTAAGTAGTATTGCTGGTTTTCCAACAAAAGCTGGAAGTCCTGTTTAAGGGTGCTCCAGAGACCTCAGAAAGCTTTCGGAGCACATGTGGATGCAGTGCAGAGCTTTGCCTGTCTGCAGAATGGCTCCAGAAGGTGGAGTTGACAGAAGTATGCTTGCCAGGGCCCATGTCCTACCTCCAGTTCATTTGGCTATGGTTTTACATGGGGGGGGGGGGGCGCAGTTCAGTGATAAGAGTATATGGTCTGCAAAAAGTGCCTGGTTCAATCCACAGAATCTCCAGTCAGAGCTGGGAAAGACCTCCAAGAGACACAGAGCTGGATGGGCCAATAGCAGCTCCATATCTTCATGGTAGGGGAAGTTAAGGATATAGGTAATTGAAGGCGTGATACAGAGTCGTCGTCCCCCCCCCCCCACTGCCTGACTTTCCAAATTATAGCAGAGGGGAGAGTTTGACCACTACCCCTAAAGTGTAGGGAAAACAAGAAGTTCTACACTCAATCATCAACCTTACCTTCCTCCATCTATATATTTATATGCAACATTCACATGGCACCTGAAATGACTTAAAGACCAGAATAAACACACATTATTCCCCCCATGACAATTCTGCAGTGTACAGCATTATAAGAGCCAGCTTTCAAAACAATTAGCCAGGTTTGCTTCTTAGTGACAGAGCTTCTTGAAGTGTGGGTTGGGAAGGGAGAAAGTTGACTGAGCTCAACAGAGAAAAATTTCCACTGGAGTGGGTCTCTGTACAGAGAAAGCCTGGCCCTGAAGTCATCACCACTACAAATGGACAAGATACAGAGCAGGGCCTCCCTCACAACACAAGCCCATCTGTGGGCAATGGCTTTCTCTTACCAAAAGTAAAGATGATGTCCCAGTTCTCCAGATAGCGGTTCCAGAAAGGAAGCAGCCCCCGGGTCCACTTAGGCAAGATGTTAACAAAAACAAAATTCTTAAACATGAGGCCAACAGAATTTATGAAGTCCTGGGTATTTGCAGGTATTTGCTTTTGCAGGCAGCCAATGCGAGTCTCAAAGAGTATATAGGAAATGCCTGACAGGGATGGAACATGATAGAAGAGAAGAAATGAGGAGGTACTCTTTTAAAGACAAAACCAAGAGGCTCTTAGGGCGCAATCCTAACCAACTTTCCAGCACTGGCATAGCTATGCCAATGGGGCATGTGCCTCACCTGCAGTTGGGGAGCAGTCACAGAGCCCTCCTCAAGGTAAGGTACTGTTTGTTCCCTTACCTCAGAGTTGCATTGACCTTACCTCGGTGCTGGAAAATGGGTTAGGATTGTGCCCTTAGTTATTCATTATTCCCTACTCCTCACCATTGGAGCCATTCCGGGTGGTGAGAACAATGGAGAGGTGTCCCCTCCACATTGCCCTTGCCACCTGGAATGGCTCTGATGGGGGGGGCAGCTTACATGGTGAGGTGCCCTGCAAAACTTAGCACTGTACCCCCCTCTGGAAATGCCACTGTTCATACATCCAGTATATCCAGTCCAATTGCCATACCCCCCCCTCCCCACTGCCTTTCTGCTAGTACCTTCTAGGGCAAAACGGTAAAGATGGTTAGTAATATCCTGAACAACCAATCCACAGGGACTCTTCTCCCTCTCATTCTGCAAGTGCACTATCAGGTCAGACACAACCTCATTGAGGGGAGAAGCATACAACACAGCTTCTGAAGGCTTCAGCATTCTCCTGTTCAGCACCTGACGCAAGCAATACCAGCGTTCCCCTTCCCTGTGGAGAGAGAAAGGCAGTTCACTTAGGTGCCACTTAGGTAGGCTGTGAAGCTAAAGGTACTTCTCTTCTCTCCCCCCTCCCCCCCCCCCCAGGCCTGATGAGCCACTTTCCAAGACTTTCCAGACCTGCAAATGCAAAAGCTTAGTATAGTCAGGCTCAGAGAAATGCCATACTACAGCATTCTTGAAATAACCTGAAAGCTGCTCTTTGCAATCCTCTTGATCAAAAGTAGCGGTAACACAGATAGAAATGTGAAATTAGGACAAAAGAGTGGACTCAAACCAACACTTGGATATTCATGATGATTAAGTCTCATTTGAAATGAGATTGGTTGGATAGGCCTTCTGTAGAGCTTTGCTAGGACTTGTTATTGATTGGCTGAATATTTGTACAACATAACCCAGCTGGATAAATTAACATGTCTAGAGGTCTACACCATGTCTATACCTGGGGTCTGCTTCTTCTTGCACCAGAAATGAATGCACATTATACAGTATCCATCAGATGTGGATGTGTGAAGGGCACACATCAAACCCTCACTTGCCAGAACTAAAGGCAGAACAACAAAGAAGGATTGTGCAATTCTACTTCTTTGTTGCTAATATATGCTTGTCTCTCTAGGTCAGCATTTCCCAAACTTTTTTGACCATAACCCTAAGTAAATGTTTGGCCAAGACAAACTCCAGACTACCAAGAAGGAAGCTGCAAGAGGCTTTAAAAGTTTACTAGGTACCTGATATAGGTGATGTAGTGTCAGCAGATGCAGCCACAGTATTATTTCTAACTAGAAAAGCAATCTTTTTTAATTTCTGGAAAATATCTTAAACACCAAAATGTGTTGTTTTGTTTTTAATTTGGATATTTTAAACACAAAATGGCAGTGTTTTGTGTTTTTAAATTTTTAACAAAAACAAACACCTCTACTTGCAGGGAACACTGCTTTCTGTGTTCACTCCTCTGGGCTCCTCAGGAGTATCCATGCAACCCCCATTTGGATCTCCATCCCTGATTTGGGAACCACTGTCCTACACGAAGATGACATAATGCCATCTGAGTTGAACGTGAAGGATTATAGCATTCCCACCAGGCCAAGTTATTAAAATGTTCAGGGTCACCTTCAGTGGCATTGCTAGCAGGGGCAGAAGGGTGGTTCACCCCAGGTGCCACCCTGGGGGGGGAGTGACACCACTAGTGACCAAAATCGCAAAAATCGCAATTGTTAGGAATAATGCCATCATGTTATACAGCACTCAATGTGTAATTTACAGCAGAACGCAATGAATAAAACCAGAGAAAAATATCTCCATTTTATCAAACATTATGGCAAAAAAACCCAGAAAACAAAAATGTAATTGTCTTATGTTAACAAAAAGAACAGTTTTCTTAACTCAAAACAGACCAATGAGACTGTTCAAAAAGCCAATGAGATGTTATTATGACAGCATGGAACCAATAAGGTGTTAGCAAGGTGACATGTTGGGGGGGGTGACACCAGGAGTTGATCCAGTGTTTCTGTTTGCAGGGGGCATGAGCATTACCTGAATTCCTGGGTCCAGGTCAACCAGGCGGGTAAGCCTGGGCTCCTGGTTCACCTTTGGCCTCTGTGGCCAAGGTTTTCTGGGCAGGTAGACCTGGGCTCTGATCCAGTCTTGGAGCCCAGTACTATCTACTAGGTAGACCTGGGCTCCCATTCTAACTGCCTTCTGGAGTCACCTCTTCTAGGAAGGTAGACCAGGGCTCCTGTCCAGGCTTGGAGCCTAGATCTACCTGCCAGGTAGACCTGGGCTCCCATTCTGACTGGCACCCAATTTCACTCCCCATCCTGGTAGGCACTTTACCCACTGAAAAATTAATTTTGTCATATGGGGGATGACAAAAATTTATGGGCCCCAGGTGACAAATAACCTAGCTATGCCACTGGTCACCTTCATTGTCTGGAACATCCAGTCCAACAATCAATCCAGGAATGCCCAGAACTGTCAGCATGAGAATGAATCCCAGAGACAGGATCTCCCACTTGAGTCTCACTCAGAAGCAATGGGTTCTGTCACCACTGGGCCAGCAGATGGCAGCAGCAGCACAATCCTGAACTCATTCTAGGCTGTCTGTCTTTCCACTCACTCAGTCAAAGGGCCATATGCTAGGCCCCGCAGGTCCCGGTGCTCCCTCCAGATCGCCATGTCACACCTCATGGGATACTTCCCCTCCAGTCGCATAATCTTCTCCACAATTTCAGGACAGGCAATGCTCACAAAAGGGGTTCCATCCATGGTGTCTTTCCACATGGGTCCATATTTCTTCTTGCGTATTGCCTGGAATGAAGAACCAGGTCAGGTGGGGTGGGGGAGAAGGAGTTCAATCTTATTGAACCAACTCTTGCAATGGCAACTATTGATCATCAATTTATTTGTAAATACACTTAAAAGACACTAAAAATTGTATGTAAAGAGTACTATTGTTCCAGAATTTACAATGCTGGCTGACCTGATAGCTTCTCAACAGTCAGAAATAATTGGCTGATATTTCCTTAAAAGGTAGTTTAATAGGAAAGTTACAGGCTTGCTAGAGGCTCTTTCACCTGGTGTTTGAAAGAGGATACCCTTTCATTAGTGGGAGGGAGAAACAGCTTGGAGCTAGTTAGCAGAATTCCCAGACTGAAAGAAAGCATGATATATTTCATGAAGCCAAAGAAAATTTGGGGGCTTGTGTAACCAAATACTTGAAGACCAGCCCCCCCCCCCAATATTGCATGGCAAAGCCCAATTGAAATTGAAGCTGCAATCCTATACATGCTCGTCTAGGACTTAGTTCCTTTCAACTCAGACAGGCACAGGATTTTGCTGTAAGGAGGGTTTAAAATGCAGTTTGTGGTATGGCATGGGTGACCTGTTATTCAAAAGGAAGAAGTCAAAGATTGCACAGGGCATGCCCAAGCAGCTCTTTGGACCTATTATTAAGAAAATAGTTCTTGTTATCCACTAGGGTTAGGTTCCTGGAAAACCTAGTGGATACTGAATTCGTGGATACTGAATTGTTGAGCCTATGGGAAAAATGGGATTAGGTCCAGGGGACCCTCTTCACCATACACTATGAACTTTATGAACCTGAATCTTAACTTGAAATTTATGGGGCTGGGTGACAGAGAGGGCTCATTAACATCTCCAGCATCTGATGCTTCCTCTTCTGGATATCCCTCAAAGCACTGAAGGTTGTGGCGATAATTTCTCTGTGCTGGCTATCCCTCAACTTGTTGAAGGTTGCTGGCCTGACAGCAAGGCCTCAGAGTTCAGCAGTGGGGAGGGGGTTACTTCACCCATCCTCTTCTTCCACCTATCTTTTGGCTCCTTCTCTGGGCTTGCCCCAGTCCCAGAGCAGCCCTCAGGTAGCCTTCCAGAGATCTCACATCATAGGTCTCTCATCACTGCCAGGGATGTAAAGGTTCAGCTGGAGTCCCCAAGATGATGGGGCAATTCTCAAAGCAGTCACAAATGTATCTGATTCTCCACAGGCCAATACCAATGCCCGTTGATGTGGAAAATGGAATTGGCTGGATGCAATTACCTGGGTGTCTCTTCCTCTCCTCCCTGCATGTCACCAGTGCTGCCTTCTGCTTGTGAAGAGGCCCTCTCCCCTTCAATCTTATTGATCAGTGGTTCTCAAACGTTTTAGCACTAGGACTCACTTTTCAGAATGACAGTGTTCGGATCCACTGGAAGTGATGTCATTAATCTAGAAGTGATGTCATGGCCGGAAGCGGCATCATCAAACTGAAAATTTTTTAACACCCCCCATATAACAAAATCAAATCAATTAATTAAAGGTTTACAATAAGTATGTTTAAAAATGTATTTAAAATAAAGAGGAACCCTCCTAATCCTCTCAAGCAGTTGCTGATCTGTTTAAAAACTTTTTCCAAACATCCCAAAGGCTGCAATCCTATCCACACTTACCCAGGAGTAAGCCCCATTGACTATCATTGTTCAAAACAAATACAGAGTAGCCTGTTAAAAGTACAGATCTGTAACATTTCCCCAAATGCAGTCACATACCATGGTAACACTGTCTAATAGATTAAAAATAAACTACACATTGAGATGAATGGAAATCCAACTGGAATTGGCTTTCAACCCACCTAGTGGGTCCCAACTCAAAGTCTGAGAAACACTGTATTAGATCAAGCTGCACAATCAGTCCATATTCTACAAAGTACTTCATAGTTTTTAGATGCACAATTCCCTTTTCTGTTGAGGCCTTTGGCTCAGCTCCCTGGTTCCCTTACTCTGTTGCATTAATAATTGCATTCCCCTGTTTGATCCTAACTCCCCCCACCACACAAACTTGTCAAAGTTTGTTGACACTGTGTTAGAGCAAAATACAGGTTGATTATCCCTTATCAACTCCTCAAGACAGGGAAGTGACTGGATTTTGGACTTGTCTGGATTTTGGAATAATTGCATGAATATAATGAGAAATGCTTCCTCTTGCTCTTTTCACCATTACCCATACAGGTGTCTGCTGGCCTCTTTGACATTTTTTGACAATGTCTGTATACCACAGAGCAAGAACAGAACTTACAGCCTGAACCTGCACTGTACGCAGGAATGAGCACAAAACCTTTTAACATTTCCACTACAGAAAACAAGTCTTGGACAAAAATGTCCAGATTTTGGAATAGTCTGAATTTTGGATGTCCAGATAAGGGGTAATCTACCTGTATGCTAAACATATATGACTCATATTAGACCAACTTCTTTGAGGTTAATAGTATGCAAACTTTTGAGCTTACATTCAGATCTTCATCCAACTGAATGGACAGGTATTCTCATCATAAGTCATCTCATCATAACATCATAACAGATAGTCATGCTGTCTCAAAAGAGAAAAGTTGCTTATCCCTGGTACGACTGAAGTCATTTTAGACAGAGGCCAGTCTGGAGTTCTGCTAAGTACACCCCACTGGCATAAAAGAGTTCCCTATGAACTGCATCCAGAAGGTGTAGCTCCAGGGATTGCAAGACTTTACAGATCCAGGAAACCAAGCTCTCTAGTCCATTTGATACCCCACGTACTCAAAACCCCACGTACTCCTGAACTCTAGTCATGCCAATTTTTCAACATCTGTTGAGCAAGATTTTGGATCTGAAGAGGTTTTCAACAGTGGAAACATCACCATACCAATGATGAACCTGTTTATGGCTCTGAACTAAGCAAGGAACTATGAGCCAATTTCCAAGCCCACAACTTCCATAATGTCTGGTGGGTTCTTTAGGAATGGAACAGGCATTATGGGGGAAAGTCAATAAAATGTATCCCATGCTTGCCTTCCATACAGGGTCCAATGTTTTTGTGTTGGGAGGGCTTTCATATGTTGTATGAAACAGCTGTATATGTTGGGAGGGCTTTCATAATAGCTGTATATGTTGTAGTTATTTATTTATTTAAAGGAATTAAATATCGCTTTTCTGGTACTCAAAGTAGTGTACGGCATAAAAGTTAGACATATAAAAGATAAAAACATTTACATAAAGAAGTTAGACTAAAACCATTAAAACAATTAAAAATGATAGAAGAGCAGACTAAAATATAAACAATAATAATATAACATAAAAGCAGCAATGGGAATTAAAAGGGGGACATACCTCCCCCCTCAAATGCCAAAGGAAATAAGTCTTTAAACCTTAGGAATTGCCATTTTTTCTATGCTTCCTTTCGACCAAACATTCCAAGGGTGCTTGATGTTTCGGAGTGTTTTCGGAGTAACCCTCCAAAATGTGTTTCAGACCTGATTTGTTGCCACTTTATTTTTCTCTAGAAACTCAAGTGTAATAGCATTGTTCTCAAATGCAGGCAGGCAAAGAGCATTTGACACATACACACTACTATGGATGAGGGGAGAGGTGGAACCAAGGAGACCACTGCCTGAGAGAATTCATTTCAAGGAGCAAGAAGAGAACCCCCAGGTGGTTTCTCAAGGGTTTGACAAATAGCAGCAGGCCTAGCAGGTATGCCACAGTAACAGCTGTCTCTGTTGTTATTATGGGTTGCTGCTGAGGGAGGTGGCAGCTAGTGCAGAAACGGTTACCCAGCAAACCTGTATTCAACAGCCTTTATACAAGGGACACCAGCGTTGCCACCATGCATTCTCTGAAGACAAGTTGGCAACATATGCAACCTGAGAATAATCAGGCTCTAACTGTTTCACACCCACTCGAAACTTGATCAGTGATCATTTTTCCTCCTCCTCTGCTATTGTGCGACCACACAAATAAGAGGGCTGAGGGCCCAATCTCTCCAGCACTGATATCTGACTCTCCAGCACTGATGCAGCCATGGCAATGGGGTGTGTGCTGCCTCCTGATGTGGGCAGGCAGTCACACAGGCCTCCTCAACATAAAGGAACATTTGTTGCCTTACCTTGGGGCTGCATCACAACTGCATCAGCACTGGAAAGTTGGATAGGATTGGGCCTTAATTTACAAAAAAAACAAAAACAAAACCCTGAAATGTATTCCCACACTTTCCATGGGCTAGGGCTACAATCCTGTACACCAGCAATTTTCAACCAATATGCTGGTGTGCTGTGTATGGTCTACAGGTGTGTCGCAGGAGTTTGGGGTAGGGTCATTTATTAGTTATTGGAAGATGTGACCCCCTCATCAGCAGTGCACCTTGTCAATTGTAAAAAACAAAAACCCAACCTTAACAATTTTAGCGCCTTGTCAATGCGCCATGAGATGAAAAAGGTTGAAAATTGTTGCTGTACACGCTTACTTGGAAGTATATCCCATTGAACTCAATGTACAGGATTGCACTCAGTGGCATAGCTAGAAGGGGGTGCAAAATACTAAGTTTTCCAGGGAACCTCACCACAGCATGCAAGGGGCCCGTCCCGCTCCGAGCTATTCCAGGCAGTGATAGCAAAATGGCGGTGTACTGTATTCCGATGGTGAGGCGGAGGGGCCCCTTGCACGTGCAGTGAGGCTCCCTGCAAGACTTAGTGTTTTGCACCCCCTTCTAGCTATGCCACTGATTGCACTGCATGTCCCACTGCACTGAACAAACAGATCTAGGATTTCGCTACAACTATTCTGTGCCCATGGGAGGAGCATCACAGGCCGCTAAGTGTGGGGCTGAAACCCCATTACAATGGCGGGTTTCAACAGTTGAGGAAGAGCAATGCCAAATAGGGTCCTAGTGTGGACCCAGCATTGGCCAAGCCTTAGATGACACCCCTTAGGCTGCAATTCTATCCAGACTTACCTGGGAGTAAGCCCCATTGACTAGAATGGCACTTACTTCTCAGTAGACATGCCTAGGATTGGGCTCTCAAGCTGCAATCCTAGCCACACTTACCTGGGAGTAAGCCCCATTGACTAGAATGGGATTTACTTCTAAGTAGATATGCATCGGATTGGGCTGTAAGTCTGCAGTCCTATCCGCACTTACCTGGGAGTAAGCCCCATTGACTAGAATGGGACTTACTTCTGAGTAGACATGACATGCCTAGGCTCGGGTTCTTATCCTGCAAGTGTCCGCAGCATCCCCGCCCCCGCTTCGAACGCAGAGTACCTGCAGCTCGTGCATGTGCAGGACGTAGCCTCTGAACAGGAGCCAGTAGAGAGAGCTCCAGAGCCCCGGGCCAGGCAGGTCCTGCAGAGTCCTGCACTTCGGCGCTGCGTCGGAGCTCACGGTGGCCTGGCCCCGCTGGCCGCCCGCAGGTGGCCGCGAAGTCCACCGAGCTCGCCCCAAGAGCCCGCGACCAGGCAGTCTCATCGCTGCCCTCCAACACAAAGGATGCTTCTCTCCGCCGGCAACCCGCCCGCAGAACTCGCCTCCACGCTCCTCCTCGGGGGCAGCGGGAGCGTAACGCCTTCCTGGCGGGGTAGAGTTGGCAGCAGCCACCCAGGAAGCCTCCCGTTCCTTGGATGATATCGACATATCTGGGACTGAAGAGCACCTACTTAAGTTTCATGGGTGACCTCTCCTCTAGGCAATCACCAGTCCCAGGCAGGGCCACTGAGAAAACTTTTAGCAGGGGGCGCAATGATTCTTTGGGGCTCCTTCCCAAAGGGGGAGGGAAGAGGGCAAAACAGAGCCAGGGAAGGGTAAAAAGGGGGGGGGTGAGAAAGATGGTGACTGCTGGAGCCTAGGTATACTGAGCTTCCCGATGCAGAGCCCAGGTCTACCTGCCTGCATAGTCTTATCAGCTTAGACCAGTGTTTCTCAAACTGTGGGTCGTGAGCCCATTTCAGGTGGGTCCCCATTCATTTCAATATTTTATTTTTAATATGTTAGACTTGGTGCTACCAGAGTATGTGACTGCATTTGGGGATGTGTTTCAGATCTGTAGTAACTTGCTTTTAACAATGATAGGCAATGGGACTTACTCCTAGGGAAGTGTGGATAGGATTGCAGCCTAGGATTGTTAAAAATTTTCCTGCTTGATGATGTCACATCCAGCCATGACATCACTTCTAGTGAGTCCTGATAGATTCTCATTCTGGGTCCTGGTGCTAAAAGTCTGAGAACTACTGAGCTAGACACAATAATGTGGAAAACCAAATCCACTCCTAAGTCTTCTCTAAAATCTTTTAAATATAGAAAAACATTGCAGAAAATTAGCATCATTGTATTTAGGCTAACACTAGAATGGAAAGTGTCCTGTGAATACCAAAACATACCTCTGCAGTAGCTGTAGTCCCACAGTTGTGGCCTTGAACTCCTATACACGCCTTGGTAAACAGCTTCACAAGCCAAAGAGCTACTGTAGCTGGCCAGTTTCCTCCCTGATTTGACAGGAGTGTCATATATGCATTCTTCAGCCCAGTGCATATGGCTTGTGGCAGTAGTCAACACGCACCTGTGGTAGTGCCCCCAGCATCCCATGTGGTCAACAAGTCCAAGCGAGATAGGAAAATGTAAGATCCCAGGAAATTTCTGCCGCCTCCTTTGTCTCCTGGGTCCCCTTTTTGGGTACAAATTATCCCCTTACACCCCCCCCCCCATGGGCCCTGGCCCCAGATCTACTTTAGTTAATTTGTTGTATTGCATGCCACCAGGCCATATTCCTAACGTGGACACATGTTTCTCTGGTAAGACTGCTGTATCTTTTTGGAAGCAGAAATTCAATAGGTACTATTTTCCCTGGGATACACAGGGTGGCTCAGAAAATGCACACACTTTATAACAGTGGTTCCCAACTTTTAGCAGCACGCAGACCACCAAGGCAAAAATTGGAATCATTGTGGACAACATACACCCCCTGCCACTCTGCATACAAAAAATACAATTAAATTTGTAGTAATTTGATAAGATTTATTAGAGATATATTCAGTTAATTATTTGTAGGGAAGATTTGTGGTTTGCTGCTTTTGTGCTTGCTGCAACTGCAGGTGGTCTGTTCTCTGCCCTGTCCAGTGGTCTGTGGGGAAGTGCTCACTTAGTGAGTCCCTGGAAGTGATCAAAGACAATCTCCCCCCCTCACCTCCCACTTCTCAGGGTCTCACAAACAACCTGTGGTCCACAGACCACAGGTTGGAAACCAGTGCTTTGCAGCAGGGGTGCCCAAACCCCAGCCCTGGGGCACATGCAGCCCTCGAGGGCTCTCAATGCAGCCCTCAGGGATCCCCCCAGTCTCCAATGAGCCTCTGGCCCTCCAGAGATTTGTTGGAGCCGGCACTGGCCCGACACAGCTGCTCTCAGCGTGAGGGTGACTGTTTGACCTCTCACTTGAGCTGTGGGATGAAGGCTCCCTCCACTACTTGTTGTTTCAGATCTGTGATGCAGTAGCGGCAGCAAAGGAAAGGCCAGCCTTGCTTTGTGCAAGGTCTTTTTAGGCCTTGAACTATTGCAAGACCTTCATTCATTCATATAAGTTCATCTTTAATATATTCATTTATGTAAATTTGTTCAAATTTTAAATGCAAATTAATTCTTTTTTCCCTGCCCCCCTCCGACACAGTGTCAGAGAAATGATGTGACTCTCCTGCCAAAAACTTTGGACATCTCTGCTTTACACTGTCAATTTTATTAAGTTATAATTAACACATACTGTAATACTATAATTCACAGGTATGCTGCATATGTACAGATTGCTTGACCCAAATGCTTGAAATGTTCCTCATTGGCATCTATATATCACTGACATAGTTGACTAAGGGATCTGCAGACATCCACCAATGTGTGTGCTGGGATGGTTCAACACATCTTTTCAATTGCTTCCCTTAAATGCTTGAGCATGGCACATTTTCTGCAAAGAAGTATGTATTGATTAGAGTTCATTAAAATGTGTGTATATTTTTTTGAGACACCCTGTAGATGCAACAATGAGAACACCTCCATCTGTTGAATAATTTCCTCATACAGTACTTAAGGGCATACGCTATCTGTAGGAGGAAAAAGTATCATTTTTCCTTATGTAAGCCTAATTTAAATTCATGATTTCTAAATGTTAGGGAAGGAGGTGGAATGAAGTTTGGCAGGGAAACACAAGAAGTGTCCTACTGGATCAGCTCCCAGTAGTGATATTCAGGACCAGGGCTGGAATGGGAAGCTAGCTAGACTTATCCCTTTCTAGCCTGATGGTTATACAACCACTTCATATGTGTGACACATCTACACTGCAAATTGAAACCAATGACATAATCATGGCTTTTTTGCCAAGGAACTTTTGATTCCTTGGAAAGAAATTATTAGAGATCCCTAACAAACAATTCTCACAAAACTACAAGTGCCAGTGTGGTCATGATTACTCAACTAGATTAGGGATTTAAGTAAAAAAAATATCATCTGTAAAAGGAGCTTGTTTCTGGTCTCCTAAGGACATGAAATGGGAGGCCAGCAACATGGCTCCTTTGGGTCTTCTGCAGGGTGAAGCAAATGAGTGTGTCTACTTACCAGCTCACACAGATCCCAATACGCAGGAAGTGGGGGTCACAGAAGTACATCCATCCTGCTCTGCTCCACTTCCTCAGCTGGAAGGTCACCATTATGCACCCCCACTGTCTTATTATAAGCCTGTGGTCCCCACTCCCACAGCTTGCAAGAAGATTCCACACGTCAGGGACATAACCAAACCAGTCCATCTCTTAGCAGGTGGCTACTAGTATGGAGAAGAATCATGTGATGGGCTTTGCTGGTCTCACCATCAAGGGCTGGTCTACACGCCCTTGATCTGGCATCCGCTGGATGTGACAGAAAGGAAGACTAGCCCTGTGCTTTGATCTGGAATTTGCCACTGTTCATGCACAGAATCCATAGCAACAGATCTCCCTCACAAAGTTACCTTGCCTAATTTTTTTCTAGTGTTTCCATTCTTTCAGCTGCATGAATTACAGTGAAATGCCTAAGAGCACCCCTTCTTGTGGGAGTATGCACTTCCTAGTTGGGTTTGCATTACAGCTGCTAGTAGCTGACAATACGTGAATTGTGTGTTCCTGTTTTTTTGTACAGGGGATTAGTTTTGATTTACTTTTTATTTTTCTGTACAAAAAGACCTCATGGAGGTAGATATACAAACAGCATCATCTTCACCATTAGTATGTCCAGCATGAATCACACACGCAAGAACCTCCCCCCCACCCCATGAAAGGCAGAGTTTTCTCAGTGCTTGCACACCATTAGGACATAAGAGTCTGCACATTCTTCATGGCTCCGCCTGGATCTGCCTTATGCAACATAAAATGGCCCTGCACTTGTGCAGCACTGATTTGATCAGAGACTGAGAGGGCTCTTTCAGCGAACTGCTGAGCCACAGCTGAAGGCTGGTCAGGGTAGAACCTCTGGAACATGCAGCCAAGTTGCCACTGTGAGCAAAATCCCACAAATTGCTTCAGATCTACCCGGCCAGGGCGAATGAGGGCGGGATCCAGCCTGTAAGGAAGGAAAGGAAGACTATTGAGGTAGCTCCATGAAAACTCAGTCCGCGTGTTTAGCCCCCTTCTAAGCTCACGGCTCCTTTCACATCTAATTTCATTACCCTTCTCACTAAGGGGAACAGGGCTAGGAAATCATTTGTATTCAATTTGAATCTTGCCCTAACAGAAAGGTTCAGGGTGGATAACAATATAATTATAAGCAAACAAGAGTTTAAAACCAAGGTCAGTTTAAAGGGGCAGCAGAGTATGGAGAACAACAGCTTTGAAAGCTGCAACATGGTTAAAAAGTCAGAAGTTTTTGCTGGCAAGTATCCACAAGGAACCACTGGCAAGTATTCACATTTCAGGGTCAAAGCAAAACAAAATAGCTAACACCAGAAACAGAGCATTCCACAGGGCTTTGTTTTCTATGCCTCTGGTAATGAGGCCCAGGTGCCCATTGAGGCCCAGAATGAATGTAACTCAATGCTCTTATTATGCTTTAAAGAGGTGAAATCTGATCTTTCCATGACTTGTTTACTAGGATTCCTAAATCTATGTCTGTGTGCTCAGATACTCTGTGGATTTGAGACCTTGCATAACAGAATGCATGTTTGTTTCAGCAGGAATTCAAATAACCTGCAGTTGTAATCAGCTAGTAGGAGGTGTTACAGCATTACCCATAAATGCAGGCATACAGTTGGGAACACTGTTCTGACTGCTACATGGTAAAAAAGATGATAGGAACTCTGTAGCAGTCGTAGTTATTGCTGTGTTGTCTTTTTGTTTTCACTTCTATTATTGTGGTTTTGATTTAGCTGTTAGACAAGCAAAGGATCCAATCCAGCTGCACAATTTGTAATTTCCAACTCAGTTGTCTCAACTGCAGCCATCTGAGTTGGACCATAAGATTGTTCTGTCCCAAGCAAAAGATTGTCTGAGGCTAATAACCTCTGCCTACTCCATTTATTCTGACCTGTCCACATGATTGGTGGTCATAAATACTATCCTGGCTTCAGAGGAAGCTACACCATCCAGTGCATTGAGAAGGCCACTGAAAGTCAGGCGTCCCATTCCTTGGTAGGCATTGGGGTCTGAAGGGAAGCAGAGCAGAACAGAGTCAGTTCAGAAATAGGTAAGCAGAGAACTAACAGTTTATGTACAAAGACTGAGGGCTGCCAACTCTACCTAGGTTTATAAGACTTCTAGGGGAGAAGCCTATGATGAAATTACAGCTGTTCCAAGAGTAGTAGCAGTTTTAAATATTCTGCCCAGTGTAGAACAGCATACAGGGAACCCACACTAATGCCATTGAAAGGGGCAGAAGACTGAATGTGGAGCATGAAAGATTGTATAAGAGCATGACCCTTGGTGATAGAAGCAGGAAAGTCAATACATTGCAGGGAGAAATCACAAATGCTCTTACATCAAAAATACATTGAGAGAAAAAAAAATGCCTCCAGTATTCTTTCTGCAGCATCTTCTCCATTGCTCAAAAGCAGGGAGTTTGTCCAAAACTCCTGGTGGATTTCACATCTCTGTTATTTTATGGGCAACTCTAATCTGAAATTGGTCTCATAGCCTGGCATTTTAGCTTGTGGGTGACTCACCACATGACCACCAGTCCACTAAACTGAATCCCATTCTGACTGAGGAAGTGGTAATGTAAACAGCACATTGGCACAGTACTGGTACAGTGGTACTCTAAACAGCCAGGGAGGTTCTGGCACCATTTGGTAGCCTGAAGTGCTTGTTCAAGCCCCATTGTCACCCCATCCTTCAGCTCCAGTGTGATGAACTAGGGGAAAGTTGCAGCATTTCCTACGGATGACTCCATAGGGTGTTGGGTGTGAATGCTCAGGCCAGGTGGCAGACAAGGGAATAGCAGAGCATGCCATCTGCCTATTACTCACTCTCAGTGGCAAGGTCTCGACCGACAAAGGCAGCATCAACATCTTCTAGGAGGATGATGCTCTGCTGGGGTGCAACACTTAGCAGGTGATTGAGGCGATCATCCGAGAGGCTGCGGTCACTCAGGCTCAGAAGACAGATGCTGTATTGCAATTCTCCAGCAAGGGCTGTGCTGTGTGTGTGTAAGAGAAATCAAGACAGACAGACAGACAGACAGACAGACAGACAGACAGACAGACAGAAGGTTTTTTTTTCTATTGCAAAAAAACCTCTTACAATCTGCTTGGTGAAGGCAGCCAAGGGGGGAGCAGGAATGCTTCCCATTCTGGACAACACAGAACTACCCAGGCTGCTGCCAAGGAAGGCAAGCCCAAGAAGCAAATCCATAGTCTGCCTCTGCTATTACATTAGCTTGAACCTTTAAAAACCATGATCATTGGTGAGAAGGATCAGGGAATGCTGTCATTTCAGCTTGGCAGCAAAGAAAGAGAGGAGAGAGGATCAACTGTAAAGAAAGGAAGAGGTGGCTGTTCCATGGACTTAAACATGGAACAATCCCAATCATGTCAAAAGAGGAGTGCAGTGGGTTACATTTTAACATAAAAAGGGACATGGAGGTGCATGTAAGGAGTTCAGAAGTCTTCCCTTATAGCTTCTCATCAGCTGACTCTGATACCAGAATACAGTTTGGCTGAGTAAATAGCACTTGGGGAGAGGGTCTGCAGTGAGGGTCCAGTGCTGCTCACTTGCATGTCCCTTGTGCGGTGCAAATGAGATCCTTCCACTCTCCTCTTTCAATGAGAGTGGGGTGTTTGGTATTTAACCCATGGAGGTGGTATCATCACGTCTAGTTTGGTCCTTAGTCATTACTGAGAGGGGTGATTTGGGAGCAGTAGCAAGACACTGCCACTCAGAGCCTAAATACGGTAGGCCCTGAAGCATTTTAAAGACTAATAGATGTACTGTACTGTGGTAGAAACTTTCCAGATGTGGTCATCTTGTTTAGCGTCAGATGGCCCAGAAGTTTTAAGAGGATTTCTCTCTCCAGTTCTCTTTCTCAGTAATATGCATCACAGCGTGCTTGTGCCATCTTGATACAACTGAAGACTGTACTAAATCCTCTCCAGCATGCAATCCCTTTTGCATGCCTGCTTCTGACAGAAGGCAATCTTGTTTATCCTGCCTAATCCATTGGGAATAGATAGGTAGAGCAAATTCTAATAGTGCAATGAGTTGGACCAAATGATCTTTAGGTCCATTTCTAACTCTGCATTTCTGCATAGCTCTACATCTCAAGAAAAGTCTTGGGTGGAAATACATTCAGTTGTCTGAGGAGCTTGAACACTACAGCTATACACAGACTTGAGTTGAGGACCTGGGTCATTTCGCCCTCATCACTTTTGCCCCCTGGTGGAAAAACTGCATAAAAGTTATCCAATGGACCATTCTCAGTTAAACTGTGCAATGTGAACACCCATAGGGGTTGGGAACAGGTTTCCTGGAAAGCAAATTGAAAATAGGGTACTCACATGAAACTGCTCTTCCCACAACCTGGGGGGCCATACAGTAAATATCCTCTTCGATAAGGAATTCCTACAAACAAAAGCACCAAACTCAGCCTACTCCAGATTCCTACAGAATCAGATGTACTTATTTTACTTTAATATTTATCCTTTACTTCTCTATTTAAAAAATCTACTGCTTTGGGGTACAATTAAGAGCTACCATTGCTATACCCCTGAAGAACATCAACATTGCATTTGTGGCTCTGACCAGCAATTCCATAAGTCCAGCGTCAGATAATGGTCAGGTTCAGGTGCGATGGAACTAACATACAAGAACATATGGGCCATAATGGAGCAGTCTAGTCCCTACACACCCCTAGGAGTCAGTTTAGTGGCCCCTGCGAAAAAATAACTACTTTAATCAACCTGGCAAAGGTTGCTATAGAATATCATGGTAAAAGCGAGAACTCTGGTGAATATTGACATCTACTAGTCATCGGTTGTACAGACTAATCAGAAGAGCAATTTGAATTAAACTGAAGTAGGCTGGCAGAGCAGTAGTTCAAAGAAAACTAAGGGCTAGGAGTTCAAGGGCTGAATGTAGACAACAAAGGAATTAGACCAATGTTGACAATGCCAAAGACTGAAGTGATAGAGAGTCCAAGTCAAGAATAGTGAGCTGGACAGGCAGGAACTGACAGAGCTGCAGGGATGCACTTGACACATGGACTGGGCATTAGAAATGACAAGTAACAGGTTTCTGGGTTGATATACCAGCTGTACACTTGGCATCACAAATACTCCAATGTAGCCCACAAAGGAAAACCCGAGAGTGTAAGGGCATGTGACTGGCCACTCTTGAAAAAGGCACTTGCCTCGCTCAATGTACCACTTGGGGTTGCTGATGAACTCTTTCACATCCTGCACAATCCTCTCTGAAACACCTTCCTCTAGCACCACAGATGTGAGTGGCCGTCGGCGTCGAGGGAACCCAAATGGCCGCCACTCAGCTCCCATGGCTGTGTACATGACTGTCTTTCCTTCTTGCTGTTTCAGAGCCAGTTCCTTAGCTGGAGAGAAGGAAATGAAGGCTGTGAATAATGATTTATCCTCATTTGTTGGACACTGGTGAGGAGAGACTCTCTACACGAATCCCATGGAAACTCCCTCTTGAGAGAGGCTTGTTTGGCCTCACTGTTGCTGCCTTCTGCTGAGAAGTTAAGAGCTTCTTGTTTCAGCAGCCTGTGGATTTATAGAGGCTGATATCTTGGTTTTCTACTGCTTTTGGATTTTCATCAAGAGCTTTTATTGCTGCTGTTATTTATTGTCTTAGCCATTTTGTATTTGTGAGTCCCCTTGTGCATCATTTTATGATGAAAAGGCAACATAAAAATAAATAAAACTTAAAAACAACAGGGAGCAAGCAGAGAACCAGCAGCAAAGCGTGGCTCTCCCTTGGGGCACACATGCCTCTGGCTGTTGGGTTTCTGATTTTACCCTGATTTCAACTGCAGACATGGGGATACTATGATACCTTCCTGAAGGATGTTGAAGAAAATCTGTCGGTTGCTGCCCACTGCTGTGAAGGTAACAGACTCCCAAGGGGTGCCTGTGTGTAGGTCAATCATTTGTTTCTCTCGGTTTCGTTCTATGCGGATCCACTTCCTTTGATACCTGGTAGCAGAACAAGGAGCAGCTGAGCAGGAAACAGGAGACAACTGGGCAATTCAAAATAGTGTATTACGTCACCAAGGCCTGTTCCCCGAGGCTTCAACTTCTCATGCAAACATCTTTTTGCCAGTAGCTTCCCCCAGTAGTTATCCATGTTTGGGTGAGTAGTTGGGACACAAAAAATGACAGGCAATGCCACTGATAGTAATTCAAGCAGGGCCCTTTTGTGCCATCACAAGTCCATCCTCCCACAAATAATACAAACTTGAGAAACTCATGTGAAAGGAACACCATCTAACTCAATAACAGGTGCTGATAAAATAGTCCAGACCAGACAATTCTTTATTCCATATCCAGAAGCATGAGAACTTGATGCTCTAATGGTTCTCAAACTCTGAGTCTGGGACTCACCAGTGTTTTATGATCCACTTTTTAGTAGTTTGAGAAGCTGACAGATTAGGCTATGTGCATCAAGGGTTTAACACACTGCCACTTGGGGGGAGCACTGCTGCCCAATCACCATTATGGTCACACACCTTGGCATTTATAAATCAGGCAACCATCTCTAGGGCCTGTGTGTTTGAGAACTGGTTTGAGAATCAAAGTGGAGACCGTGTGCAACAGGAAAGGCTTCCCTGGTGCAAACAGAGCTTACTGCTCCACTGGGGAACCTCCTTGTCACACTGCAGATCGCCCCCAAACATTGCGCTGGCCAACTGCATCTGCCTGGCAATCCAGGCACAAAGACTGCTAGGGCAACTGAACCAGGAAGTGGCTGGTCAGTGTGATGTTTGGGGGCAAACTGCAGTTCAGCAAGGAGGCTCCCTGGCAGAACTGTAAGCTCCAGAGTGCTGGATCTGGCACATGGGCTGTAATTTGGCGCCTGTTGCCCTAGATGAACAAGCACAGATTCAGACCACATCCTGCACTGAGCTTCTGTGTCCCAGTCACCTAACAGATTGTCCCATAGTACATTAGAAGCAGAGAGCAGTCAGGACCATACAGATTAGGACACACAGGGCAAGTAACAACCCATCCCTACCTAAGTTCTCCTGCATAAATGCTGTGGCGCTTGCACTGCATCCTACAGGGGAATTTAACAGGTGGAAAGTCTCCTCGGAGTAACAGGATATTTGTCCCCTTGCCTCAGGGAAAGCCCCAGCCTGCACAAATGTCTACTTGGATCCATGCCAGCTAAATGGCTGGCGCAACTCTGCACTGACCCATGTTGGCAGGTGAGGCCTAGGGAGGGGGATAGGATACAATGAGTGCCATTGTCACCAATTCTGTCTCTTCCTGGGCCTGATTTGCCCACCCCACCTTGTTACACACCTTTCCAGCCTCCCCCACCCCTGTACCAAACAACAGGCCTGCTCTGACAGATGCCACTCCTTGCACTTGCGTCTACGGGAAAACTTTGACTTTCCCACTGGCAGGCCTAGATGGTGCACTGTCATAACGTGCTTTATGGCCCATTTGCAAAAATCTGTGCCAGCTCAGGGAGACTTTAGGATTGTGCCATAAGCCATCCAGCCTGATCCCAGGTTTGTTTTCTTATAAGTAAATCCTACTGAATTCAGTGGGACTTATTTGCAAGTATGCATTCACAGGATTTCAGCCTTAGTAAGACACACAAAGAAGCAAAGTATATCAATTCAGAATTAAGGCTGTTGTTGGCACAAGTAACAGGCACCAATCAACTTCCAACAGTAACAGGCTGTTGGAAGTCAAGGCCATACTAATGAACCTTTGATATTTAACAGATTTAAATTTCTTTTGTAAGCATAAACTTCCTCATGCTGGGTATGTACATACTAGCTATTTCTGCAATAGGCACACATTATAGTTGTGATTACAGCCTATCTTTGTTTATGTTATAACTATAGCAACTGTACATTGTCCTTCGATACACTATTATACTTCAACAAGATCCTTTGTTAAAAAAAATTCTGTCCCCTACTGCTTTTTAATAATAAGGAGTTGTTTGATACAAAATATGTCAGTATCTGTTCCCCTTATTGTGTTGGTCCTGCAACCAGGCTCCTTCTTTGTGCTAGTAAAAGCATTTGCAAACTATTATGAGAAGTCATAACACAGCATCTTGTTCCTTCCAACACAACTCGCTCTTAGTTATACAATATTTTTACCCTTCCCAGAGACAACTCATGGCCTCTCTTACCAAATGAAGTGGTTTCCTGGGCTGGGGATAAAGTCAAACTTGGTGCTGACACGGCCACTCTCGTGTTGCAAGTAAGAGGTCTCCACACTCAGGTGCTGGGTGTGCTTGGCATGGTGGGAGATCCAGTTCAGCAGCCAGTGGTAGCTCTTGTCCTTGCTGGGCACCTCCAGAGTGATCATGAAATGTCGCCTGAAAGCCACCATGCCAAATTGGGCCCCCTTACGGGCCAGGGCTAGTGCTGTACCGACACCAACCAGGCCAAAGCCTGCCCCAAAGTAGGGATTGTCTTTGAGGGCTGAGATGAAGTCAGAAAAAGGCATTATTGGGGAGAGGGGGGGAGAGAAGGATCTCCAGAGTTAAACAACTCTTCTCAACAGCATTTCTCTTAAAAGCTGTAGCAAAGCCTGTACAAAAGGGGGGGGGGGGAAATCAGACAAAAGAATTACAAGGTCACTCATAAAGTTCTCATTCAAAATGCCTTTGTTACACTTATCCAAAGAAGAAAGCAAGTCAACCTCCTTTTTAATGCCTCTCACATTCACCTCATTAGGGCAAGTAGTTTGAAGTAGAACTTACCAATAGGAAGCCAGAGTACCACTAATTATATATAGAAGGAAGCATATGTTAACTATGGTTATAAAGAAAAAAGGTGCGGGGGGGGGGGCAGGACGGGCGGACTGGACACATGATTGAGACATATAAAATTATGCATGGGATGGATAAAAAGGATAGAGGGAAGTTCTTTTCCCTTTCGCACACTACAAGAACCAGGAGACATCCACTAAAATTGACTGGTGGGAGATTTAAAAAAGACAAAAGGAAATGTTTCTTTGCCCATGGCGTAATTAATCTGTGGAACTCCCTGCCACAATATGTTGTGATGGTACCTGGCCTAGATGCCTTTAAAAGGGAAAGATTTATGAAGGAAAAGTCTATCACAGGTTATAAGCTGCAATGACTGGGTTTTAGAGGTAGCCTATCTCTGAATGCCAGATGCAAGGAAGTGACAACAGGATACAGGTATCTTGTTCTCTTGAGTGCTCCTTAGAGCAGTGGACTATTGTGAGATACAGGATGCTGGACTACCGGCCTGATCTGGCAGGGTTCTTCTTATGTTCCAAGCCACTTACTCCTACTCTTTGGCTAATCGAAGGACTGCTCCTCACTCTCTTTTGTGAAAAACACTGGAGGCTCTCCATCTTGCTTCAGTAGTGAACATAGAATCTGCTTACCAAAGTTACTGCCATGACTATTCTCCTTCTCTACATTCAATCACATGTAAGGTCCTGCATATAGGTACAAAAGAAAAAAATCAGAGGCACAAATACAGGATAGGGAGACCTGATATGGAACGTTTAGGTTGGAGAAGAGAAAGTTAATGGGAAAGACTATTGCTGTCCAATGTGAAGGGCTGTCACACAGAAAAGGGAAGGAGGTCTCTACAACTCCTGGGGACACAACTAGAACCAATGGGTTTAAACTACAGGAAGTAAATTTAGGCTAGACAAAAGGAAGAATTTCCTAAATCTAAGAGCTCTCTGACACTGGAGCAGTAGCAGCATCAGCCTCATTGGAGATTTTCAAACAGAAGGTGGATGGCTACCTATCAGGGATGCCATAGTGATCTGGGGGTTGGACTAGATGACCCCCAAGATACTTGCTAACATTCTGTGATTCTGATTATCCTTTGATATTCAGCACATTCACATTTCTTTTGTAAAACATGCTACTTTTTAATTGCTAGGTGCAGACACAGAAGCACACAGGCTCATTTTTTTTCACTTTATCAGAGTCAAAGGACTCTGGTGGGGAGGCTCTGCCTCACCTGCCTCCCCACCCTCCACTTTTCCCTGCTCCAGATTTCTAGTTCAGAAGGAAGCCTGACTAGACTGCTGCCCTTTCAGCAGGAGGAGGAGACTGCCACAAAGGAGGAAGGCCCTGTGAAGACATCCCCTCCACTGCAGCCCCTTCCACCCTTCTTACACAATGGCACAACACACTCACTCCACTCCACTCCCCCCCTGCCCAAGTCCCATGCATTACAATCACCTCCACACCGCCCTCACCTCCTGGCAGGGCCTCTCTGTCCTTTCTTTTTCTATGGTTCCTGACCTGGCCGGAAATGCTTTCTATCGCTCCCTTAGAGAACGCGACGCACAACCTGAACCCCACCAGCAAAAAGGGAACGCCTCCATTGGCGCCCTAGAGGCTCGGAGCGGCGCCGCTCTATGCGTTAACGTCTCTATGGTCGCAAACCTGTAGAAGGGGTTCCGGCTCGGACCGGAGGTGCTAATGAGGACTGCGATGCTGTGTGTGTCTCTATGGTAATACCCGGTGGCGGAGGTAGAGGTTTGCCAAGAGCGAGGAGGAGCCTCGTTGTTCATTCCCGGTGGAGGTTTGGGGAGGAGGAGGACCTTCGAGATGCAGAACCTGTGAGTGGAGGGTGTGTGAGAAGAAGGACCCCCCCGGGGGCAGTGGGAGGACTGAGGAGGGGCGGGGGGAGCCTTCGAGGGGAGCTTGGGGGGCTCTGAGAGTCCAGGGGCCCCTCCTGGTTTCGTGGGCTTCCCATGTGAGAGGTGCGCTGCGCGTTGCAGTGGGGGGGGGGTGACCCAGAGGGCCCAGGCCAGTGTTTCTCCACTAGTGCTGCGGGCGTCACCAACGGGACCCCTGGACCCCCCAGCAAAGCAGCATGACCGGCAGTGGCAGGAGGCTTGGCTTGGAGGGCAGCACTCTGTGTATGCTCAGAAATGCCCTCCCCCATCCTGAGCCCTCGCTGGTGTCGGTCGCGCCGCACCTGGTCTCCCAGCCCAGAACCGACTGCTGATGGCATCGTTGCCAGTTTCTCCCTTTGCTGCAGGCAGCCCTGCGTCCTCTGAGGGCTTCCGGGGCCTCCTGATGCGTTAAAAACATCACTGCTAGCTTTATTGCTTTCCTCACCTACTCGGCCATTCTGCGGCCCACAGTGGGCCTCGGAAGACCTTCCAGAGGCGAGGGGGGCCCCGCGGACCCCATCCACGCATACCTGAAACCGTGGATACGGTATCCGTGGATACGGGGCCCCGTACTCCCTATAGGTGGACCGTGCGAAGCGGCTCAGCAGGGCACAACCGCTGCGAAATGCCCCCCCTAGACCGAGCCGAGTCATGTCATGTCGGTGGCACTGAGTTGGCATCTGGCAGTTGCATTCAGTGTCCTCTCTGAAGCTGGTGGGTTCTTATTCCCCCTCTCTTGAGAAACTAGTTCCTGTTATGGGTCCTGCCTGGCGTTGGCTGCCTGGAAGATTTCAAAAGAAACCCACCAGGAGGAGGAGAGAGAGAGCCAAACATAGTCAGCCTCATCCTTTAAAGTGTTTATCTTCCTCATCCAGTAGCCACATTCCTCCAGTGTTCACAGAAGGAGCCCCCAGTCAGTTGGGAACACCTGCCAGTTGCCACTGGAGACCATGCAGGAGAGGCATCCCTTGTTCACCGGATGAAGCAGGCTTCCAAGAGGGAATACGCAATGAAATATGTTCTCCACAAAGTCCAACAGGAGTTTTTCCTTAGAGAGCAACAGCACCCTTCGTCTCTCCTGGAAATAAATGACTAGAAATTGTAATTGTACACCGTCAATGTCTGTGGTGGTTGTAACACTGGGGGCACAATCCTAACCAGGTCTACTCAGAAGTCCTGTTTTGTTCAATGGGGCTTACTCTCAAGAAAGTGTGGTTAGGATTGCAGCCCTGGTATACAATTGCTGATGTTAACGTGGCTTGGAATCTTTCCTTCAAACAGTGTTTGGCGTGTTAAACTTCTAAGGACGCAAACCAGAAAGATTGGATAATAGCGGTATTGGATTTTACTGTAGGTAATTGTGTGAGTGTTCTTGTTAGAAGCTAATTCCAATGTATGTATGAGATGTATGCATCCCAATGACATACCATGACTGGAAAATAATTTCTGATCCACAACACGACTGACAATCTCTGAGCCAGAATTATCTGGAATGGATATTGTAAAATGAGGACTTAACTGTACACAATGCCAAGGACTTTTGACTGGAGAAAAAATAATTCTGGAAACTGCGAGTCTTGGCTAGTTCAAGCCATAGACTTGCTGGATCCAAACACTTTGCCTATAGACCTTGAAATGCAGAATCCTTTTGCAGAAATGGGAATACTTTGAGCTGAGCTGGGTGCAAGAAAATTGATAGAAATGGAGTAGCACAGGCCAGTGGAAATACCTCTAAGGCTGCAGTCCTAACCTCACTTTCTTGGGAGTAAGTCTCATTGAACACAATAGGACTTACTTCTGAGTAGACCTGGTTAGGATTGTGCCCTTAATGCCCATAGGCTCTAATCGTAAGACAATCCTGTTTTGTTTTTAATTACCTCATGAAAATTTGGGTGCAGTCCTAACCCCTTACGTCAGAGCTTTCTAGCACTGACTTAAGGACAATGCAGCTCTGAGGTAAGGAAACAAAGATTCCCTTACCTTGAGGAGGCCTCCATGAGTGACACACAACTGCAGGATGCAGCACACTTCCCATTGGCACTGCCATGCCAGTGCTGGAAAGCACTGACATAAGGGGTTAGAATTGCGCCCTTAGGGCCCAATCCTATGGTCTGCACCGTGCCTCCGCGGCGCGGACCACAGTCGCAAACGTGTCATAAGGCACGTTTGTGGGGCTTACTGCTGGGCTCCCGCTGGAGGTGGCTCAGCTCCGGCTGGCACTGAGCCACTGCCCGGTGGGCGCCCGTCTTCCGCAGCTCGGCAGTGCCTGCGACCGCCGGGCTGTGGAACAGTAAATGGGGTGGGGACAGGGGCATTCCAGGGAGGGGGCAGGGAGGCAAGTGTGACGTGGGGTGGGGGCAGGGAGGCAGGTGTGAGGCAGGGAGGGGGGTGTGCCAGAGGCGTGCCTGGCGCGGGCAGGAGGAGGACCCACAGAGCTCTGCTCCGCAGGATCCTCGGCGCTCGTGGAGGCTGCGTGGCTTACAGGAGCGACTTTACTTTAGCGGTATCCTTTGGGCATTGCTAAAGAGAGTAGCCCCATTGCGTGGCTGCCTCCCTTACCCGGGGGAAGGGGATGATTGCCCCCTATTCCTGAGGTGCCTCCTGCGGTAGCGCGGGAGGTGCTGGATTTGACGGCAGCCCTCGTGGTGCCTCTGAGCAGGGGCACCCTGGACAGCTCAGGATTGGGCTGCCCCTTAGGATTGGGCTGTTAGTTAGGCTGTTAGTCTTTATTGCTGGCCTAAGCATCTGGTGTGTAAAGTTCTGGATATTTGGTTCCACTTATCCAGCAATCTGCATATAATAAAGCCCAAATCCTAACCAGCTTTCCAGCACTGACATAGTGGTGCCAATGGGACGCGTGCTGTATCCTGCAGTTGGGTGGCACTCATGGAGGCCTCCTCAAAGTAAGGGAATGTTTGATCCCTTACTTAAGGAACTGCATTGCCCGTATGTCGGTGCTGGAAAGTGGGTTAGGGTTGCACCCTAAATCATGTAAGTCTCCCTGATATTAAGTACCAATTTGTCATGATCTTTTTTCTGCCAGGGGATAACCATTTACCTCTCTGCTCCAAATGTACTTGCCCCCTTTCACCATGATTTCATAACTCCCATCATCCAGTTGCCTCTTGGTTGTTCTGATGTCATGGAGCACATTCTGAACTACAATCTTTTACTTCTGGATTTGCAGAGCTGTAGTTAAAACTGAGCCCTTGCCATACAAATGACCAGAGTTCCTGGCCAGCTTGTCAAGTAATTAATCAGATTTCTTACAATGGTTGGCTGTATGCTGTTTTATTCAATTGTCAATTAGAAAGCATTGGTAAAGGGGCTGTTTCAACTCATCTGTTTTCTCACAGCCATCTTCATTTATTGCAACATTTCTAAAAATCCTCCATTCTTGCCGATCCATATTTTCCCATTTTATTCCTAGCAAAAGTCCTATTTCTTTAGTCTTAAAATAGCCCAGTGAAGTAATTTCCAGCAGTGCAATCCTATACACCAGCAGTTCCTAAAGTGGTGGGTTGCGACCCACCATGGGAACCAGAAATGGGCCATTTCCCCTTAAGTGGAGTGGCCCAGAAATGAGTGCCGGCACTGCAACACTGTGAGGTCCCAGGGGCTTGTACCTGGGGCATTATGTTGGCTTTAGGGAAGGTCCGGGAGGCTCTCAGTCCCCGCTGCACACCTCCTTGCTGCTTGTAATCACTCCGATCAGTAATCGGAGCACAGTTACGGTTTTGCACGAAAAAACCAATTTGCTGAACGGAGTGATTTCAAATAGGCTTGCTCACAGAGGGGGCTGCAAGCCTCCCAAACCCTCCCCAAAGCCAGCACAGCCCCCGGCTAGCTAAGGGTATAAGCGCCTGGGTCTTTGCAGCACTGTGATGACTGTGGCACTGTCAGGGCAACTCGTCCCCGTCCGTCCCCCCCCCGCTCCAGTTCCCGCCCGTGCAAAGACTTAATGCTGTCCCAAAGTCTGAGTAGGACTTTGGGAAACACCGCTATGCACATTTATCTGGGAGTATGCACTAATAAAGAAATGGGACTTGCACTTTAGTGAATATTTTGAAGTTTGCCATCCTGTTCCAGTCACCATCCTGTTGGACTTTCTGCTAGGCAGGCGTCACTGCCAACTGCTCTAAGGAGTAATAAGTAATTAAAATTGGGTATTGCCAGTTCAGCCTTTATCAAGTTCTTCTGAAGAACACTAAGGTTAATCCTTACTTGTTTCCCTCTGGGAGAATAACCATACCATTTTCTTGGTGTGTTTTTAACAGGAGCTGTATCTTCTGTGTGTGTCATGGCGTAAGACCACACTGAGGAATGAAAGGCAATGAGCACAGGGACAATGACAACAGAGCCTGTTGGAGGAGACAGAATGAACGTTCTTTGCCAGGAGCTACTGCTACCTGGCCCAGCAGATGCAGGAAATGAGGACAGCAGTGGCATCACCAGTGAGAACCTATCAGTGGGACAGAGCTTGCTTTTGACAGAGGCTTCTGTGGTAGGAACAGAAACATCTGGCGTTGAAATATTTGTAGAAGCTGTGGCTAGCAGCATGACTCTCAGCAATTCTGACAATGCTACAGGTAAGCTGTGTTCAGACAGGTTCCTTATACTTGTGCAAGCATGATCCACTTTGTGGCTACTGCCTCTTAAGAGCACAGGAATGGAATGTGCCCTGTAGGATCCTTAATAAGGAGCACCCAAAATAAGCTTTAGCATCTCTGAGCATGGAACAAGATACAGAAAGGCAGAGAGTTTTGTCTTTATGTACCTGATGCTTGCTCATCTGTTAGCTGGGAACAGGAATATCTGCCAATGTCTTTTTCTTGTTTTGGGAGTGAAAAGCACTTTGGCTATGTAGGCTGAATTTGTAGGGGCAGGCACTGCTGTCAGCTAAGACAGGAAGACTGCAAGGTGTGCATATCTGATGGGCTGATGCATGGTTTTCTTTGACCATATGTGATAGGAAATTGCAGGGCTTGAGAGAGCCTCAAGGCTTCATGCAAGTACCTCTGCTGCATGTTCCTAAGGATGCATATGAAAGCACCTCTGCTTTGCTACAGTGATAAGCGTTGGGGTAGAGCTCTTAGGTGCGCTTGGGTGCCCCACAGCACCTCTGTGTATTCCTCACAAAATACTACAGCTGTCTTAGAACTGGGAAGCGGATGCTCGTAAGGGGGCTGGCTGATAGCAATGGCTGTGCCTTGCCATCAAGCCACTATTTCAGTGAGCAGCACATATGTCAAAGACTGTCAGGTAGAGTGCAGTGAGGGAAATGCAGAGCAAGAGCAACAGATTTGCAGTTTGTTGTATCTGCTGCCTAGGAGATAGAGTGGTAGAATGGATAGTGGTGCCTGGAGGCCAGTGGAAGAAGAAGAGATTTTGCAGACAGGGTTAGGCAGTGGGAAATACTGTGAATTAGCTAGGATGGGGTGGGGACAGTGGGATGGTTAGGCAAAAGTGGATTAACCACTGGCATTACCACTGCTCTCTCCCAAATGAAAACCTATAACTGTTTACTGTAGGAAATGTTTGAGTTTGGGTCTGGGCATCTCCTGCATGGAAAGTTTGTCCCTCCAACCCATTTGAGTATTGACACTCCTGTGTTAGGTCATAGGGTTTTACCTGCAGTGTTTTGCTACAGTTGTTATATGGAGTGTTGTCCATGGTTACTTAGCTTCAAAGATTCCTTTGCTATAGGGTGGCAAGCATTTTATAACTTCCATTCCTTACTTTTGCAGAGGTCTTAGTCAAAGTAGTAGAACTGTATTTTTGCGAGCGATGTGGACAAAGCTTCTCCGATCCCAGTCTGTTATCTCAACATGAGTGCATTGAACTTTCTAGAGAGCAACTTGCGAGTATCTCTCAGTTTCAAGCATTACCCCTAGGCCTTACTAACCAGGAGCTGGCTATAACTGAAGAGGAGCCAACTGTCCACCAGGAACCAGCACAGAATTTGTTGGAAGCAAGCAGGCAGGACCCTGAAGTGTGTGTTGAGGCCCTTCCATGTCCCATTTGCCAGGCAGAATTTATGTTGCTTTCTGAGCTGAAGGAACACTTTAAAGATCACCGCAAGCCCCAAGGTGCCCAAATCTGTCCTGAGGAGGGCTGCCATTTCAGCTCAGAGGATCGCAAGCAGCTCCAGGGTCACCTGCGGCGAATTCACCAGGTGTCACCAGTAGCCTGTGCCTACCGTGGTTGCTCGCTGTTGTTTAGAAGCCAAGATGACATGGAGCTTCACCGCAGGAGCCACTTTCCATTCCACTGTGGGCACTGCAACTTTGTCAGTGCCAACACGAAGCAGTTTGGGCGGCACCGACGCAGTCATGTGCAGGAGGCCACGTGGCAGGATGCAGAGGTGATGCTAGAGACAGCAGCAGGTGGTGAGAGTACTGAACAGAGTTTCACTGCCTTGGTGGAAAAGGGACCGACTGACCATCTGCTTCTGAATTCAGGTACGGGAGAGAACATCCTTTGTAGCTAACTGAGTGATTGCGGTATGTGGAGGGGAACATTGTGAGTTGATGCCAGTCACTTAATCCCCTAAAACAGTGGTTCCCAAACCTTTAGCACCAGGACCCACTTTTAGAATGTGGATCTGTCAGGACCCACCGGAAGTGATGTCGTGGCCAGAAGTGACGTCATCAAATCCAGCATATTAAAAATAAAATTTGAAATGAATGGGGACCCATCTGGAATTGGCTCATAGCCTGCCTAGTGGGTCCCAACCCACCGTTTGAGAAACACTGCCCTAAAATGCTTAGATCTGGCGGTCTTTGTTTTGTGGCATCTGTCCCTTTATCGAAGAGTCATTGTTGTGTGAGATGCACTTTATTGTCCCTCAGACCTGGTGGTGTGGAACATCTTATCCATGTCATTTTATCCATGTTAAAATTTTCTTATTTGTTGGAAGCAGAAGATTGTTCTGGTGGGGAGCAATGGAGGAATTGGGATTTGAAATGGAGGAGAGGGTTGAGCGCAGTTCCAGGGGGATGCTGTAACAGAGACTACCCTACCTGTTCTTTCGGTTGTAGGCAACTCTTAATGTCCCCTTCCCTGACAAACACAAGGGCCACATTTCCAAAAGGTATGTTCTCCACTAACCTCTCTTCTGCTTCCTGTGCTGTTTGAGATCTTGACCTAATATGCAATTATTTGTACATCATCATTGGTTTATCTCAGGTCAGCTTTCTAAACTAATAGAGCTCCTACTCTCTGCTTTTAACTTTTTCCCCAAGGAGAGACAGGAGCACTGAGTAAGTCAGAAAATGCCCTCGAAGCTCAGAGTGCTTGGGAGGTGGAAGAAATGGAGCCTGACAGGGGAGCAGATGTTGGCAGCAGTGTTGTAGCTCCTGAAGACCTGAGAACATGTGCCACAGAAGATAATACCAAGAATGGAGGAGGTGAATTATCGGCAGAAGAAGAGGAGAGCTCTTGCAAGACAGTCCAAGTTAGCAAGAAAGTATCTTCCAAGAAAAAGGCTGCTCAGATCCAGCTGCTCAAAGGTAAATAACTTTCATTTTGAGCAGTGTGGTTTCTAGCCTTTAAGAAGCTATAGCAAGCAGCCAGGTTGTATTGCATACAGGCAATTTGCAGCATACCCTAAAGTTGCAGCTGTCAAAACCAGACTGTGTTTGACTTGAGTTCACACATTGGCTCCCACACCTACTTGGAAGCCCTCTCCTGCAGTCTTGACTCTCAAGTGGAACAGAATGCCATATACAGTGGCTTGTCTCTAGTAGACCCTAACAGATTCACAGATTGTTCCTAAATCCTCTGTTCCCCCTAAATCCCCTGGGCTACTAGAAGTAATTGATGTGTGGTAGTTCACTTTCTATAATCTCCACATTTTCTCTAAAGTGCGGAGCCTGGAGATGAGAGGCAAGGCAAAATACGTAGATTTCTGAATCACCTTTTTAGGGCATCTGCAAAGGCCTCCTTTTCATCAGTCCTCTATACTAATCTTGGGATTTGGGTTTGTTTGTTGCAGGAGATGTCGCTGAGGATTCCAAATGCCTGTTCAAGACCCACATGTGTTCAGAGTGCAAGCGTTGCTTCAAGAAGCGGACCCACCTGGTGGAACATCTTCACCTACACTTCCCTGACCCGAGGCTGCAGTGCCCAAACTGTCAGAAATTCTTCACCAGCAAGAGCAAACTAAAGATTCACATGATGCGTGAGACTGGGGAGAAGGCCCATCGCTGCCCGCTCTGCCACTACAGCTCCGTGGAGAAGAATGCCCTCAACAGGCACATGGCTAGCATGCATGAGGACATCTCTAACTTCTACTCAGATGTCTACTCCTGCCCTGTGTGCAAGGAAACTTTCAGACTCAGCCATGCCCTCAAGGAGCATTTGAAGACCCACAAGACGGAGCCCAAGCAACTGAGCTGCTTCCAGGCAGACTGTGGCTACTGCACTGAGGACCGCAAGGAGTTCCTGCGCCATGTCAGGGAAGTACACTTCATTAAAGCCGTGGAGTGCAAATACTATGCCTGCTCCCTGCTATTCCCCTCCCCAGAGGTCATGGAGGTGCATCGCAAAACACACTATGCCTTTCACTGCCAGCAGTGTGACTTTATCTGCTCTAACAAGCACATCTTCCGCAAGCATAAGAAGCAGGGCCACCCAGGAAGTGAAGAGCTCCAGTGCAGCTTCTGCCCCTTTGCCACGTTCAATTCCGTGGAATTCCATGACCATGTAGGCAAGATGCATGCCAGTGAGAAGATACACAAATGCATTGAATGCAATTTTGCTACTGCCCACAAGAGGGTACTTATCCGCCACATGCTGCTCCACACAGGCAAGTCTCCTTCCTGACTCAGTGATCACTAGACACATTCTTGCATATGTATGCTTGTTTACTTTGTGCCTTTGTTTCTTGTGTGCTGTTTCTCATAGCACTCCTCAAGGAAGGCCTGTAGCCCTGAACAGAGAACTTCAGTTGCCAGTTTATGTTCTGGATTTTGCTCATTTGTGAACTGATTGAACTGTAGCCGGAAGTATAGCCTTTTCCACTACTGATTCTTCATCCTATTCTTATTCACCAAGCAGGGTTTTGTGAGAAACTTAAAAACCAGAAGTACTTCAAGTGCCCAAAAATCAAGATAATTTATTTCTGGTATATGTCCCTGGCCTGAGGCCTCCTAACCCCTACCTGCAAATTTCATCTCTATCCAAAAAGATATCATGCAATTTGTTTTCTGTGTCCCTTAGTTTCTGTCAAAAGACTTAGATTTTGCATTTGGAAGGAATTGGAAAAATTTAGTATAATTTAGGCCAGTGGCCAGATCTTCAACAGTTCTGAAAGCAAAATGCTGAGTATAGAAGCTTGCTTGCATGCTTATTTATTTATTTATTTATTTATTTATTTATACCTTTATTTATACATACGTACATACACACTGCTTTTCCGATACTCAAAGCTTTTCTTCACACTGTGTGAAGAAGTGTTACCACTTCTGTTGTTGAGGAGCAAGGGCAAAGTACAGACCCATTTTTAATTAATCTACTGATCTTGAGGAATACGATGGGTAAGACGATTGATTTACATCTTCCGGTTTACTCTGTGACCTTAGGAGAGAAGCCTCACAAATGTGAGTTGTGTGACTTCACTTGCCGAGACGTGAGCTACCTTTCCAAGCACATGCTGACCCACTCGGATGATAAGAACTACATGTGTACTGAATGTGGCTATGTGACAAAGTGGAAGCACTACCTCAACGTTCACATGCGGAAGCATACAGGAGATCTCAGGTACAGAGAGAGAGAGAGACCCCTTCTCCTTCTCTCAACTTTTTTCCTAATTCAGATATAGCGAGATGACAAAAGCAGTTCCTGTGCAGACTTAACACCATCTTGGGTCAATGGGAACCCCTGATTTTGATCCACAGCCGTGCCCATCTGTATAATGGCAAGTTAAAGGGGTTGGGCAAACATCCTTGTACTGATCCTGTCACATTAATTGAGTCAACACTTCAATTATTCTAAGAATTTAGTCAAATTCATCAGGGGTCTTCTATCTAGTCCAGCATCCTGTTTTTCCCGGTGGCCAACCAGGTGCCTGTAGGGACCCCACAAGGAGCAGGTGAAAGAAATTCCCCTCTCTGACCATTGCTTTCCAGTGACTGGTTTTCAAGGCGATACTGCCTCTGAACCAGGAGATAGTATATAACTGTTGTGACTAGTAGTCATTGATAGACTTGTTCTCCATTATTTTGGCTGCAGTCCTATCCACACTTACCTGGAAGTAAGCTGCATTTACTATAATGGATCTTACTTCTGAGTAGACAAGCATAGGATGGGGCCCTTTGTCTCATTTAAAGTCTGAGCTTTTGGCCATCACCACATCCTGTGGCAGCAAATTCCATAAATCATGTGCTATCAGTTCATATAATGTGTGAAACCACTAGCATCAGAGTTAACTAGATTGATATCAAGCCATCACAGGATAACATTTTTGGGGGTAATTATTTTATTTGAAAGAGCGCAATGACTGATTGCTTCAGTACCTTTGCAAGGTTTCAAATACTTTCTGACTTCAGGTGTTCATTTGGATCTACTGTAATCGCCAAAGATTACTATCTCTTAGGTAATCCTGCAAAACAAGTCCCCGGGTTGGGAGGTAATGTGAGGTTTTAATTTGCCACATGGTGATTGATGTTGGCAATCTGAATATGTGAACTTGCCTCAGAGGTAAGTTCTTTTGCCTCATCTGCTGTGGCGTCTGCCTATATTAAGTACAAGCAGAATTGGTAAGTGACATTCTGAATGGAAGTCATGAGGAAGTAAGTCCTAGATGCTGTGGCAACCTGGGTTGCACCCAAGATAACCTGGGACTAATGGTTGATCTAATCCAGAAAAATGCTTCACACGTTTGCCAGTTAGGGTGCAATCCTAACCACTTTCCAGCACTGGCACAGCTGTTTCAGTGGGGCATGTGCTGCATCCTGCAGTTGGGGGGCAGTCACGGAGACTTCTTGAAGGTAAGGCAATGTTTGTTTCCTTACCTCCAAGTCGCATTGCCCTTACCTCGGTGCTGTAAAGTTGGTTAGCATTGCACCCTTGGTGACTGTGGGATCCACCAAGAAGCAAAAAACTAGTCAGGGCATTATGGCTTTTTGGCTGCAATTCTGAGCGCACTTCCTGAGTCCTACTGAACTCAGTGGAACTTACTTAAGAGTCAGCATGCTTAGGATTGCACCACTACAAGTTATTGATCTGCTTTAAACTTGTTCAGAAATTGGTAAAATTTCAGAGATTTGCAAGGGGTGTCTGTGTGCGTGTACATATGCTTTTTGGTTTCGTAAAAGGTGAATGCTTATCTGCTTCCTCAGATGAGCACCATGCAGCACTTCAGAAAAAAAGAGTGCAACCTATGCACTCCCATGCGAGCTCCCCACATATCAAAATCCTCTTTGTTTTTTAAAATTTATTTTCTTTGAAAAATATGTATATCCTTCCTCTGCTGTATCAGAGTGCACATCCTGGGGTTTAAAAACCGGGAAGTAAGAGTGGGCTTCCCCTGCCCCACAGTGAGCCTGTTCCTCTCCTCCATTAACATTATCACACAATGATGAGAGGAACAGAGCTGAAGGAGAAACCATTTCTGTGGTCTAGAAAGCATGTGACTGTCCGTACAAGCCCTGAGTTCCATGAAGATTGAAATGGAGCTCAGTTCTGACAACCTGATTTGAGAGCAGCTTGGGGAAACTCAAGTTCAAATCCCAGCTCCACTGTGAAATTATTGGGAAGACTGGAACAAGTAATTTCTCTCTGCTTCTGGTCTGTAATTTTCAAGCAAGGATTTGATAGCTGGCTTCACCAGGCTGTTGGGTGATAATTTCTAAGAAATGTTCTGTTGCCATAAGAGCTGCAGAAGCAGTAATATGCCAGTGTCTTTTCTCAGCCCCATTCCTGTTCTCTAACCATCCCTTCCCCATTTGTTGTTGTTGTGCCAGGTACCAGTGTAACCAGTGCCCCTACCGCTGCCATCGGGCCGACCAGCTGAGCAGCCACAAGCTGCGCCACCAGGGCAAATCCTTGATCTGTGAAGTATGTGGCTTTGCTTGCAAGCGCAAGTATGAACTGCAGAAACACATGCAAGCAAAGCACTCCCAGGACTACCAGTCCCCCATCTTCCAGTGCCAGTACTGCAGCTACCAGACCAAGTACAAGCAAGCCCTGCTCAACCATGAGAACTGCAAGCACACCAAGCAGAGGGAATTCCGCTGTGCCCTGTGCTCTTACTGTACTTTCAGCAACACCAGTCTCTTCTTTCATAAGCGTAAGGTCCATGGCTATGTGCCTGGCGACAAGGGCTGGCAGGAGAACTATGCCAACCGGGAGCTGGAGGTCAGCTCTTCTGAAGTGCTCCTTAGCTATAACCTTGCCATGACCCTGCATTCCGAGTCCATCCCCTCCCTGCCGGGAAAAGAGCCATGGAATGACAAAGCCAAACCCCTGGTGCCTGAGGCCCAAGAGGAGGACTCCCCCCAGGAGGCCTTTGTTACGCCTCTCCTCAGGAAGGAAGGCAGCACTGAGCTGGTGGGAGAAAAAGCTGTGGGAAGAAAAGACCATTGCAAGGCGGTCCTGGCCCCTCCAGAGGAATTCTCCATGAAAGCAACTTCTGAGACCTTGGAAGAAGCAGACAGGTCCAGCAGACCTGTTCAGAGTTGCACTCTGCATTTGGAGACCCTGTATAGTTCAGACCCAGCCCAGGAGCAGCTAGCAGAGGAGATGCCTATGTGCCTGGCGACAGAAAACAGTGGGGCTGAGAACTGCACAGAAATGGCATCAGCCTATGAAGTGTTAGGTTCCAGGGATTCCCTGGTCCTGGAGGACAGCAGCCCTGCCCTCGAAGATGTCCCTGACTTTGAGGAGGAGACCGAGGTCCAGGGGGAAGGAGAACTCAGCAAAAATGTTGGTTCTGGGGCTGCTGAGAGCAGTGAGAAGGACGTTCAGCAAGTTTTAGGGAATAATAAGGAGGAAGGCTACCTCCAGACCCCACCTAAGCAGGGAGAGGGATGCAAAGAGCTGAGTGCACATGAGTCCTGGTCAAGTGTGTTAAAGGAGGACTCGCTCCCACCTAATGCCATCCATGACACTCCCCTTGCTCCAGAAAATGCACTTCTCCCAGCAAAGGAGGATTCTCAATCGGAGTCCGTCCTTAAAGCTCTAAGGAGGCAGGACAAAGAGCAAGCGGAAACCCTGGTCCTGGAAGGGAGGGTGCAAATGCTGGTGGTTCAGTCTGAGAGCCAGATCTTTAGGTGTGAGAAGTGCTCCTACATTACCAGGAAGGAGAAGTCCATGCTGATGCATTGCAAAGCTGGCTGCCAAAACAAGAAATGCCCCTTGGTGTGCCAGGAGTGTGGGGCCATCTTCAAGCAGCAGAGAGGGCTAAATACTCATCTCTTAAAGAAGTGTCCAGTTCTCATGAAAAAGATAGGAAAAGCAACCTATTTAGACCAGTCTGCTGCCAAACGGCCCAGGGTCAAAGGCTTGGAAACAGCAGAGGCAAAGAAGAATGGCAAAGGAACCTTAGAGGAGGTTGAGGTGAGCAAGCTTCAAGAGGCATCTTGGGAAGTAGAGCTGAGATCTGTTAATGTAGACTCTGTGGCCACTTTGCTCTCTGACACCCAGTCCTTGACCACCAATGTGCAAGATAAGCTGTCTCAGGATGTCCCTGAAACTATGGTGGAAGAACAGTTGCCACAAGCTATCATAGATACCGCTACTTGTCACCCAGAACAATACTACCTGGAGCAGGGCAAGTTCCACTGTAAATCTTGTTCCTTCGTCTGTTCACGGATGACCACCATCTGCTCCCATGTCAAAGATGGTTGCCGGGGCTTGGAGCAGTTCTGGTGTTCCATGTGCTCTAAGTCCTTCCGCTCCAAGAGGGCCTTAAAGGTCCACCAGTCAGAGGAACATGTTAAAGGTTCTTTTAGGCTACGCAAAGGGACCAATAGCACCTTGCCCCCAGGGGAAGGAGAATCTCCAAAGAACAAGCAAATAGGTCAGGAGGAATTGTGCCAACCTGATGAGCTGGCAGGGACAACATCACCTCATGCAGCCATCAGGCGTAAGAGGAGGAACTTTTCCTGTCCATCCTGCCCTTTCACTTGCCACCAGGAACGCGCCTTGAAGACTCACAAGAAGCGGGGTTGCTTGAAGTTGGGCGAGTTTCGCTGCACACTCTGTCCCTTCACTTCCAAGGCTGCTGCAGCCCTGCGGCTCCACCGCAAGCTCCACCGGAAGTACTACAGTGCACGGCCCCAGCTGGCCTGTCGCCAGTGTGACTTCACCTGCAAGCAGGTGCGCTGCCTACGCCAGCATGTGCGCATCAAGCATGAAGGTGTGAAGCCTCACAAGTGCCCTTACTGTGAGTTCAGCACCACCCGGCGCTACCGCCTGGATGCCCACCAGTCCTTGCACACAGGTGTGGGCCGCATCGCCTGCCCTGTCTGTGACCAGACTTTTGGGACCAATTCCAAGCTGCGCATTCATCGCCTGCGAGTCCATGAGAAGAAACCCACCCACTTCTGCCCGCTCTGTGACTACAGTGGCTACATTCAGAATGACATCACTCGCCATGTGAACAGCTGCCACCAAGGGGAATTGAACTTCGCTTGCTCTCACTGCGAAGCTCGCTTCAGTTCAGAAACAGCCCTCAAGCAGCATGCTCTGCGGCAACATGAAGAGAAGGTTTCCTACTGTTGTCCTCACTGTGCCTTCATCTGCCACAGTGAGGCCACCCTTAAGTGTCATACCCAGAAGCAGCACCCCCACCTAGAGTGTGCCACTTGTAAGGAGACTCTGACCAGCCGTGAGGAGCTGGAAGAGCATAAAAAGCTCCACTTCAGCCACCGCTGCGAGTGCTGCAGCTTTGCAGCCAAGGAACGACAGCAGCTGGTGAGCCACTACTTGGAGGCCCACGAACCCTCTGTGGCTGAGGAGAGGCCTCTCAAGTGCTCCTTCTGTGACTTTGCCTGCCACCATCAGCTAGTCTTTGACCACCACATGAAGGGCCATGGCGGCACCCGGGTCTACAAGTGCTCCAACTGTAAGTACACCACCAAGAACAAGCAGAAGATTACGTGGCACATCCGGATCCATACTGGAGAGAAGCCTTACAAGTGCCACCTGTGCCAGTATGCCTGTGCCGACCCTTCCCGCCTCAAGGTGAGCACTCTCTGGGGTTTCGTTGGGGTGGGGTTGGCAGAAGAACACTGTGCTGGGGGAGAACACTAGAAGCTCTCCATGGAAACATCATTGGCGCGGCAAAGAGCCGGACTGGGTCAGGTGCAGAATGTCCAAAAAAAACTCCCATTTATTCAGAAGGAAATAATAACAATAATAATAATAACAGGTATTTATATACCGCCTTTCTTGGTCTTTATTCAAGACTTTATTCAAGGTGGTTTACATAGGCAGGCTTTTATTTAAATCCCTTATTAAATAGGGATTTTTACAATTTGAAAGAAGGTTATTTCTTTCAAGAACCACTACATTCAAGGTGTTTCGTTCCGATCTGGCTTCACATTCTGGCCTCCATCCTCCCATGCTCAGAGCAGATGGAATGGCTCCGGTGGGATAAATGAATTCCTTTATGGTCAGAAATAACTACTGAGATTCTGTAGCCCAGGGGATCTTTCCCTGGTATCTCGTAGTTCAAGGAGTTTCTTCCCATCAGTGTTGGGTCACTGTGTGGCTTGCCTTGCCTTGATCATATGGTGGTCCTGTCTTGATCTGAAGGTTGTATTCAGAGAATTCAACCCTGCCGTTTTGATCTGATGGTTCCCCTGTGATCTGTTGTTCCACAACCTCATTCACACCACTTTGCCTAATGCCAGATCATATTCTCACTGTTCTTCATCTGTAGGCTGAAAGCTTTGGATGATGGATAATACATGCCCCACTGACCCACCCAAAGACATATATTCTCTCACTGGAGGGGCTAACTTTCAAGTAACTTGTTTCCGTTTTGACTACTTTTATCTGATTTAATTGCTTCTTCAGGAAGCAGAGTTAACTCAAAACATAATCTCATGCAAGGAAGGAAACAGAGTAATCAGCAGAAGGATTTTGACTCTGGTCAAATCCACCACCAGGCTAGGCTGCTATCAATTTACATACATGTGAGCAGAGGTGGTTAAGGTTTCAAAAGAAATACTTTGCTCAGTTTTCAAGATTACTTATCTTCTGAGGGGTCAGAGGTTCCTACTGCTTGTGGAGCAGAGAACCCTTAGAGCTGTTCTGATTATATGGTTGTGTGGAGGAGGAATGCTATCCTTCTGTTTTGGTGGTGTGGAAGAGAGAATGTGTGTGTGAGAAAGGGCAGTAATGAAATGGTGTTAAGGACCATACCTCCTGCAGGGATCATAGAGGGCAGGTACTTGGGTATCTAGATAGTACACTGCCCTCCAGAGTCCTGAAGGCAGCATTTTATCCAAATTCCATTTTCAAAGGTAGTCTCTGAAGCTATTGTGTTGCTGTCTACCCAGAAACAAATGTTATGGATGTGACGTACCAGCCCTGACTCTGCAAAGCAAAGGAGTTTCCCAGGCTTGCTTCTGGCATTCTTGGAAGCTCATAGTCTATACTTGCAAGCTCCTCTTGATTCATTTATTTAACTGTCTAGCCTACTCCATTCCTGAATCAGCTATATTATCATAAATAACTGTTAGGCTGACCTCGCACGGCATTTTATCAAGTGTGTTCCTTGGTCTTTCTTTGCTGTCTGTCCAGTATCACATGCGCATCCACAAGGAAGAGAGGAAGTACCTTTGCCCAGAATGTGGCTACAAATGCAAGTGGGTGAATCAGCTGAAGTACCACATGACGAAACATACAGGTAAATTCTAGACAGACAAAAGAAGGGTGAGGCACTTGTAGCCAGAAAATATAGCCTCTTGCCTCTCTTAGGGGATAAAGCTTTTGGGTATTATATCCCCTCTTTGCACAATGAGTGAGGAGAGGAGGGCAGCAGCAGATGTGAGTAAGACATTTGGGGAAGAAGCAGTGCTAGGCTAATAGCAACAGGGAGCAGCAAACATAGCTTAACTTGTGAATTGTCTGTGCAGAAAGAATCCTTGTATCTGCTTTAGGATTTGGGAGAAATGTTTGCTGTATTTGAAGTGAAGTGGGAGGAGACTGAGATGTGAGGCTAATGGAATAGACTGGGTGAGATAGAGCTAGAGTTCCTAAATTAGTTATTGAGTTGGGTCAAACAGAGAGAATGAAGGGCTGATTTGAGTGTTTGGTAGTGTGTGCTGCATTTCAAGATTCCAGTGCACATCTGCCCCCTGGCATTTGGCACAGGCTACCTGCTTTGGCCTGCTCTAGTTCCTTGCCTATCCTGTACAGATGGGGTCATTGTAGGACCAGTGCAGACTCTGAGCAGCACTTCTGCTATGGCAGGTGAAAAGTGCCTGCATTTGCTCAGATCCAGAATTGTGGAATATGAAACAAATAGTAGCTACCTGTACTGCTTTGGCATGAGCCTTAGGACTCAGCTACTTAATATCCTTATGAGATTGTACCTGCTTATTTGCTGTTTATTGCTGTAGTTAACAGCTTGTGTAAGGACTGCTATGCAGGGTGAGAATTTGATGGCATCCTTCTCCAGGGCATGTGCCACCTTCAAACTTTGACCAGTAAATGTATTCATTTGCAGCAGAACATGGAGGAGCAAGGTTGAGGCTCCTGGGAGCAGAATAAACCTGGATGGAGGTTCTGTTTTGAGGGCCACATCAACCACAGCTCTGTTTCTCATGTGTCACTCTCTGTTTCCCACACAGGGATCAAGCCATACCAGTGCGACGAGTGCAAATATTGTACCAACCGTGCTGATGCTCTGCGTATCCACAAAGAGACCCGCCACCGTGAGGCCCGTTCTTTCATCTGCGAGCAGTGTGGGAAGGCCTTTAAGACTCGCTTCCTCCTCAAGACGCACTTGAAGAAACACAGCGAGGAGAAGCCATATGTCTGCAATGTGTGCTACCGAGGTTTCCGGTGGGCAGCTGGCTTGCGCCACCACTATCTCACCCACACCAATGAGCACCCCTTCTTCTGCCGCTACTGCAGCTATAAGGCCAAACAGAAGTTTCAAGTGATCAAGCATTTGCAAAGGCACCATCCCGATCAGAACGGGGCAGAGGGGGACCTCAGCAAAGGAGTGGGCAAGGACCCCAGCACACAAACTGTCCATCTGCATGATGTTCAGCTTGAAGCTCCCCCTTCCAAGCAGCCAGATGAGGCCCATTTATTCCCACACATCTAAACTGAAAGAATGGACATACAGGAAGTATGGACTTACAAACCAAGGCTGCTTCCACGAGTTGGAGAGAGAGAGACAGAACCCCAGCCCTGGCAGGACACGGGGCCCTGTCCAAGCCATTTCAAGCCCAGCAGGGCAAATGCAGGCTGCTCTAGGTCATGTATATGCACTTATTCATGTTTATAGGTATATCTGTATATGGGATGTAAAATATGTGACTGTATAAAAGGGATCTCTAGTCTTCTTTAAGTTTTGGTGGCAATAAATTTATTTGGGTTTGTACACTAAAGCATTGAAGGTAGAGGTGCGTGTATGCCAAGAAAAACAGCAAATCTTAGAAGCTGTATGGCAGAGCAGTGGGAAGACTCATCTTGCTTTTCAAGATGGTGCCCAAGTACTAGAATAGTTGCTTGTAAGTTCCTGTAGCAGGAGATTGAGATGTGTTCCTGAAAGACAATCATGGCACTTTTGCAATGGTTGGGAACTGTCTGCATGGGTGATAGTTTCATAGAAAGAGCTCAGGGGTGCAGTTTTGATATCTGCTGCTGTTGTACATGTGCTATAGAGAGCAGCTTCTTAGATTTCTGCTTCCTCCATTCACTTGTGTTACTGCGCATTGATGCTCTGTTGATCAGAAACAAGGGCTGCTTACAGAAATTTCCATTTTAGCCTGGAATATCTTGTATTATTGATGACGTGGTAAGAAATAGTAGGCAGAAGAGAGGTGAGGGAGGCGTATCATTCTTCCCTCACCCCTTTCCCCTGGCAGTTCTGAGAAGCATGTCACACTTGAAGGCTTAGAACAAGCCTCTTTGTTCCAGGTCTTAAATGTGAGAACATTTGACAAAAAGGCCGAGGCTTCAAATGGCAAACCTTTTGAGACAGCAGCTTATATAGCTGCACCTAATGAACCTCAAGTAACCCTCTCTGGGAAGCTGGACTCTTCTGTCTTCCAGTGTTAAAAAAGCTTGCCATGTTTCCTGTGAAGATTATTCACAACTGCATGTACCCCTTTGGGGGACAAGGCAAATGAGATTGCTGAAACTTGAAAAGGCTTCCAGCTGGAATCTGCAACCAGAGTCCTTGGTTCCCAGTGCTTTGGTTCTTGTGTTAGTCTGAGTTGTTGCTTCTGGGCAAAACCAAGATTAGAGTATGGGTGCACCAAGTGACAAAGCACAACTGCTTGTTGCATGTGGTTGTCATGAATGAAAAGGTGTCTCCTGCAGAAATTTAGATAGGCACGGACCTCCCCATTTTGTAATTTTTTTAAAGGCACAGATTTCTCCTGCTGTTACAACCATGATACTGTATATACACCAGGCTTCATGGCTAAGCTTTGCTGCAGAGTGTGTATGTTACATATAGGCTCATATGTAACATGGAGTCTAATAGTTCCTGCCATTTCCTGAGAATCTCAGCTTTACTGCTGGTTATTCTGATTTTCTTTCAGTATATTCGTGCTGGCACTTGCAGTCATGGCAGTGCTGGGGGAAAAGGAAAAGTGGTTGGAGCTCCAGAATTTATAGATGTGAAAAATAGAACAAACATTTTTATAACCCCCTTCCTCCAAGCATCTCAGGGTGTACATAGTTCCTTCCCTCCTTTTGTCCTCACAACAACTCTGTGAGGTAGGTTGGGCTGAGAGAGAGTTTGTGGCCCAAGGTCATTCAGGAAGTTTTGTGGCTGAACAGGAATTTGAACCTGGATCTTCTCAATTCACTTTTTTGGTTATTACTGCACCAATATTTTATTTTATTTTATTTTTCTTTAAATGTAGGCAAGAAAAGTATTCAAGTACAAATTAAAAGGTTATTTGAAAAAAAAAAAATCAAACCTGATCCTAAAACAGCACTCTCTGGGAAAGGTAACAGAAGGAGATGCAGGACAATACACTCAACCACCTGATATGTTTTTATACAAGTTAAAACCACACCAAAAAGATGAAAGAGTAGCAGTAAGGTAGTCTGTATTTGCTGAGGTTAGGCTACTGCTTTGCTCTTTCCAAAAGAGTCAAACTTTCTGTGAACTGAAAATGGAGGAAGCACAGGGAGAACACAGGAGAACAACAATCTGTTGATGTTGTCGTACAGATGCCCTGTAAAAAATGCATGAACAAACTATTTCCATAGTAAATGCCTAGTGTGAAACCACCTATAGTCTTAAGGATTCAAGAAAATGTATGCTGATTACAGCCAGGCTGGTCCTATTTCCATACCCTGGTGAGGAGGGTTGAAGTGGAGGACAGGTGAAAGCCCTTTGAAAGACATGGGGGCTCACTTTTCCTTTTGAAGATACTGTACATGCCTGTTTTTCAGCAAGTTCCTTTCTCACATGTAGCAGCCTAGCCTCTGCCTGGTGCACAGCAGAAGTAGATTTTACTTGCATATGAATGGATAGACTTAGTTGATGTCTTCTTGAAAGATGTGCTGGGATCAGTGCAAATAACAATTTTAAAAAAATAGAATAGCAGCAAAATGATACAAAATTGTTTTTTTAAAAAAATAAATAAATAATATATTAGTGCAAAGTAGCCAGTTCTATCCAGGCCAGTCCAGCATGGAAACAGGAAAGGTATGGCATCCTTTCATAAAGTTCTTGTCTCTTTCATTCATCCACATTCTCCAAACTAAATGGGAGTGGGGAGAGGTTGCATTCAGAGGAGTGACTGTGTGATCTAGTCAATTTCAGTTGATAACTCCCTGAGCTGGATATGGACGAAGAGGGATGCAGGGGGGATTCCTGTGCCATCCTTGGAAAGAAGGTGGATGTGGCGGTATCCTGTGGGAGACAGAAGTGAACAATATATGAAACAGACTTGTCTCAACTCTATTACCACAACTGTAGAAAAAACTCATTCACAGGGGAGCTGAGCTACACCCACCAACCCAAAATAAAGCAACTGGTCATACCTGCTTGGGCAGAAACAACCAGACAGGAAAATAATCTAATGAAAAATCAAAGGAGGAGCAATCTACAAACATTTAAAGCCAGGAACTAGATAGCTCAGCGGGTGCTAAACCACAGCCCATGGACTGGATCTGGCACCCAGGAACAGCCCCTGCCCCCTCATGAACAGAGTTTACCATTCTGTAGGGCAGCCTCATATCTTCCTTCCCTGTCCCTCCAGAATCTCATGCTGGGCAGCCATTTTCATAGCTTGTCACTCCAGCATGCTTTGCACCTGGTTTTCTGGGCAAATATGGCTGCCCAGCATGAGGTTGGGGGGTTAGGGCTGGGAAAGAAGATGTGAGGCTGCCCCGTGGAACAGTAAGTTCCTTTTGTGTTCTGGGGTCTGGTTTTCCGGAGAGCTGCAGCCTGTGGTGTGGAGACCACTGGAATAGGTGACTGTTCCCCATACTGGTAGGGATGTACACATATCCACACCCACTGGTACTCTATTATCATTATTACTCTACAGATCTTGCTTGCGAGCTGTTGCACTTCTAGCAGACTCAGACCATTTATCTAGTAATTTATCTCCTCTGGCTGGCAGCAGTAATTTGAGGTCTCAAACAGTGACCTTTTCCAGTCCTGCTATCTCAGGTTATTATTTTTTTTTTAAACTGGAGGTGCCACGAAGTTGCATGTAGGTCTGTCTGTACATGAAGCCTGTGCTCTGCTTCTGAGTTACAGACTCTGCTTTTATACAGGCAGAGGGAATATCTTTGTCTCTATGGACAGATTTTCTGGCTCAAGTCTCCAGTCTTTTTACATATCCTTGTTATATGTCGCATGCTTAGAGCCAGCCTTGGACCTCGGTGAGTCTACAGCCTGTGCATGATCAACACTTTCCCCGCAAGATGAAGGCAGCATTGGCTTGCCCATCAAGAATGATAATATCAAAGCCTGTGTCAAGGACAGCAGCAGTAGGTAGAATCAGATAGGAAGAATGTAATAATTAGTCCAAATGCCAAGAGGAAAACAAACCAGTTTGTCACTTGATTTGGAGGCGGAGAGCGCTATCACACTCTTCATGCTTCAAAATTACTTTTATGCATCAGCGGATGGAAACTTTTCTTATAGGATGTGGGAAGGGACCAATTCTGTCTTGGAATTACAAGTAAAGAGGATTTTGGTAAGAAGTAGCTCATATTTCAATGGGCAGTGGATTTAACTGTGTATTATTGGTATGTTTTGTTGCACCCAGTCTGTGTGCTGCCATTCTGTATGGTTAAATAGCTTCAGCCATTGTTTCAGGATGGGGCTTTTGCTATTGTTCTTTCACCCAAATAGCTGTCTCTGGTTGATGTAGATAAGTGCATAGGCCCAGAAGTGCACACATCACCAGATCTTGGCAGAAGACTGTCATAAGGCAACCTGACCTTGTGCCTATGAAAGGTGCTCACCTGCTTTGACACTAGTAAGAGGCAGTGTGTACTGCCCTACAAAGTCATTCCTTGACGTCTTGTCATAATCCTCCACCACAAAGCGCAAAAGTGCCAGTTCTGGTACACACACTGTGAATCGAAGGGACTCACCCCATTGCGGATTAAAACCTGTCCAGGGATAGTAAAGGTAAAAAGAACTGTGGTTATGTGTCAGGAAATCCCAATTAGCTCCCTCTGGTTCACTGCAGTCTTCCCTAGTCTTCTCTATAAAATCTACTATAGCCACTCTATATAATCTGCTATAGCCAGGCTCCAGCACCATTTCTGAGATAACTACCTAGACTGCTCCCCTAGTTTCTCTTCTAAAGCCACCCACTCTCTTTGCACCCTTTTCCACCAAAATTTTTTGCCAAAATAGTCTGGATCCTAGAAATCCTAAAATACAGCAAACAGCACAAATCAAACAAGTGCACTGTCCAACATTTCAAGTTCGCATAATTTATTCCCATGGCAGAACTGGATTTTTCTTTTGCGTAGAATTATGTTTGTTTAGCACAGACCTCACCAGAAATTTCAATAACCAGAAATCTCATTCATGTACACTAGAAGACAATGTGTAATCTCAGTCTAGCTGTTCGTTATGATGACCAACAGAATACAGCTCACCATTGTTTTCAATATATTTAGTCTCCTGCTTGGCACTGTCACCCGGGACCCCATGAATCTCCACCCTCACCAGGGGATCCACAATGGAGCCTTCTTTGCTGTTCGGTATTTTGGGAAGCTGCTGCCCACTAATGACCTAGAGGAGAAGATCATATGAACATGGAAGAGGAGACAAGGTCACATGTGCAAGAACATTACAGTTCCATCCTACAACCTACTGGTATGTCACTCAAAACAATGGCCTGTAACAAAGGAAGCTGGGCACCATGAACTACAACTCTAACACAAGGTGCAAAGGAGTTGGAACAACTCTGTGTTTGTCTAACAGCTATGTTGGCATCCTTCAGTCTCGGAAGACTGTGGTATTGCACTCTGACTAGTGGTTCTGGAACAGAGTGCTCTCTCCAGTGCGCGAAGCCTGGGTAAAGTAGATATGGAGGATAGACTGTTTCCCATACAGCAAATCCCTCCTCTCCATGTTGCTGAAATGGTCCAATGGAAAGGCAGAAGCCAATACAGTTGATTCCAGCAACGTCGCAGGAGTTGCCAGAACGTGACTGTGTTCAGCCATGAACTGCCTCGGGGACTCTGGCTCCGGATTTTGCCTCGAGGTTGACTCCTGAAGCCTTTTCCATAACTGGATGTAGCCACAAGGCAGTGGAGGTTTGGGATCAGAGTTTTCCTTCTCTCAGATGAGCTGCCTTCCCAGGCTAAGGAGTCCCACCTACCCGGTGGCTGTTTAGTCGCCTCTTACAACAAGTACAGCCAAACTGATGGCCTATTCTTATCCCCCCAGCCCCCAGGGGTTGTCTAACAGCACCAGCTCCACAATGGGGGGGGGGTAGCCTTTGAGCAAAGCCCTACACTGGGCCCCCATACACTCTGAGGTGTATGTACACTGCCCTCTGGAGTGGCTTGGCTGCTCCCTTCACAGCACTGCTAGATGCCAGTATGAGAGTGATCCAAGTCAGCCCTCTTTTTCCTTCCTGGGTAGCCCTGGTGATCTGAGAAAGAAGTGGCCATACTTTATCTTCCTGGAGACTAGAAAAAGGTGAAGGAAAGCAGTCTCCCTAAATGTCATCCTTCAATGCACCAAGGGTGTGCTGAAGGAGGAGTGTCCAGAAGCAGCATGTGTCTCTCCCACCTTTGAGCAGGTGGGCTTTCTCAGAGGTCCTTGTGTTATTAAAGGGATCTCTGAGTAAGCCCAACTGCAAATGCAGAGGACAGGAAGAAGCAGCAATGGTGTGAGCCACCAGACTGAGAATAAGAACATAAGAACAGCCCCACTGGATCAGGCCATAGGCCCATCTAGTCCAGCTTCCTGTATCTCACAGCGGCCCACCAAATGCCCCAGGGAGCACACCAGATCACAAGAGACCTCATCCTGGTGCCCTCCCTTGCATCTGGCATTCTGACATAGCCCATTTCTAAAATCAGGAGGTCACACACGCACATCATGGCTTGTAACCCGTTATGGATTTTTCCTCCAGAAACTTGTCCAATCCCCTTTTAAAGGCATCCAGGCCAGGCACCATCACCACATCCTGTGGTAAGGAGTTTCACAAACCAACCACACGCTGAGTAAAGAAATATTTTCTTTTGTCTGTTCTAACTCTCCGAAAACTCAATTTTAGTGGATGTCCCCTGGTTCTGGTGTTATGTGAGAGTGTAAAGAGCATCTCCCTATCCACTCTATCCTTCCCATGCATAATTTTGTATGTCTCAATCCTGTCCCCCCTCAGGTGCCTCTTTTCTAGGCTGAAGAGGCCCAAACGCCGTAGCCTTTCCTCATAAGGAAGGTGCCCCAGCCCAGTAATCATCTTAGTTGCTCTCTTTTGCACCTTTTGCATTTCCACTATGTCCTTTTTGACATTTTATGCCAATGGTGCCTGTGGGCTTCCAGGGTGTCTGCCCAACAAACTCTTTGTCAATGCCTGACCTGGTCAACCCCTCATTCTGCCCAACATTCCAAACTAAGCTCGCCCATCAGCATGTCTGATCAGTTTCAGGGGATAAAGACACAGGAGCAGTTACAAGATGGAAAGGTAGAGCGAAATAGGTCTTCTCTCTAGGAATCCAACTTTTCAGTGCTGAGCCAATGGGGCATGTGCTGCGTTCTGTGGTGGGGAGGCAGTCACAGAGGCCTCCTCAAGGTAAGGGAATGTTTGTTCTTTTACCTCTAGGCTGCATTGCAGCTGCTGGAAAGTTGGATAGGATTGGGCCCTTGGTCTTTTACTCACTTCACCTCAGCTGTTGAATTTGCACTCAGAACCACACATAATTTCTACACAATGACAGAGATAAACTACAGGAGTAGGTTACACAGCAATTGGGGAGGTGGATTCACCATCCATTTGTCCATAAAATATTCAAGTCAATACAGTACTTTATGTTAAGAACATAAGAAGATAAGAACAGCCCCACTGGATCAGGCCATAGGCCCATCTAGTCCAGCTTCCTGTATCTCACAGCGGCCCACCAAATGCCCCAGGGAGCACACCAGATAACAAGAGACCTCATCCTGGTGCTCTCCCCTACATCTGGCATTCTGACATAACCCATTTCTAAAATCAGGAGGTTGCGCATACACATCATGGCTTGTACCCCATAATGGATTTTTCCTCCAGAAACTCGTCCAATCCCCTTTTAAAGGCGTCTAGGCTAGACGCCAGCACCACATCCTGTGGCAAGGAGTTCCACAGACCGACCACGCGCTGAGTAAAGAAATATTTTCTTTTGTCTGTCCTAACCCGCCCAACACTCAATTTTAGTGGATGTCCCCTGGTTCTGGTATTATGTGAGAGTGTAAAGAGCATCTCCCTATCCACTCTGTCCATCCCCTGCATAATTTTGTATGTCTCAATCATGTCCCCCCTCAGGCGTCTCTTCTCTAGGCTGAAGAGGCCCAAACGCCGTAGCCTTTCCTCATAAGGAAGGTGCCCCAGCCCCGTAATCATCTTAGTCGCTCTCTTTTGCACCTTTTCCATTTCCACTATGTCTTTTTTGAGATGCGGCGACCAGAACTGGACACAATACTCCAGGTGTGGCCTTACCATAGATTTGTACAACGGCATTATAATACTAACCGTTTTGTTCTCAATACCCTTCCTAATGATCCCAAGCATAGAATTGGCCTTCTTCACTGCCGCCGCACATTGGGTCGACACTTTCATCGACCTGTCCACCACCACCCCAAGATCTCTCTCCTGATCTGTCACAGACAGCTCAGAACCCATCAGCCTATATCTAAAGTTTTGATTTTTTGCCCCAATGTGCATGACTTTACACTTACTGACATTGAAGCGCATCTGCCATTTTGCTGCCCATTCTGCCAGTCTGGAGAGATCCTTCTGGAGCTCCTCACAATCACTTCTGGTCTTTACCACTCGGAAAAGTTTGGTGTCATCTGCAAACTTTGCCACTTCACTGCTCAACCCTGTCTCCAGGTCATTTATGAAGAGGTTGAAAAGCACCGGTCCCAGGACAGATCCTTGGGGCACACCGCTTTTCACCTCTCTCCATTGTGAAAATTGCCCATTGACACCCACTCTCTGCTTCCTGGCCTCCAACCAGTTCTCAATCCACGAGAGGACCTGTCCTCTAATTCCCTGACTGTGGAGTTTTTTCAGTAGCCTTTGGTGAGGGACCGTGTCAAACGCCTTCTGAAAGTCCAGATATATAATGTCCACGGGTTCTCCCGCATCCACATGCCTGTTGACCTTTTCAAAGAATTCTATAAGGTTTGTGAGGCAAGACTTACCCTTACAGAAGCCATGCTGACTCTCCCTCAGCAAGACCTGTTCGTCTATGTGTTTTGAGATCCTATCTTTGATGAGGCATTCCACCATCTTACCCGGTATAGATGTTAGGCTGACCGGCCTATAGTTTCCCGGGTCCCCCCTCTTTCCCTTTTTAAAAATAGGCGTGACATTTGCTATCCTCCAATCTTCTGGTACCGTGGCCGTTTTGAGGGACAAGTTGCATACCTTAGTCAAGAGATCTGCAACTTCATTCTTCAATTCCTTAATAACCCTTGGGTGGATGCCATCAGGGCCCGGTGACTTATTGATCTTTAATTTATCAATGAGGTCTGAAACATCTTCTCTTTTAACCTCTATCTGACTTAACTCCTCGGTCAGGAGGGGCCGTTCGGGCAGCGGTATCTGCCCGAGGTCTTCTGCCGTGAAGACAGATGCAAAGAACTCATTTAATTTCTCTGCCATCTCTAAGTCTCCTTTTATCTCCCTTTTCCCTCCCTCACCATCCAGAGGGCCAACTGCTTCTCTGGCGGGTTTCCTGCTTCTAACATATTTGAAGAAGCTTTTATTATTCCCCTTAATGTTGCCGGCCATGCGTTCCTCATAGTCTCGCTTGGCCTCCCCTATCACCTTCTTACATTTCTTTTGCCACAGTTTATGTTCCTTTTTATTCTCTTCATTAGGGCAAGACTTCCATTTACGGAAGGAAGCTTCCTTGCCCTTCACAGCCTCTCTAACTTGGCTGGTTAGCCATGCGGGCACTCTCCTGGATTTAGTGGAACCCTTCTTTCTTTGCGGTATACACCTCTGCTGGGCCTCTATTACTGTTGTTTTAAGCAGCCTCCATGCACTCTGGAGAGACTGGACTCTTTTTACCCTCCCTTTCAACCTCCTTCTAACCAGCCTCCTCATTTGAGGGAAGTCCGCCCGTTGGAAGTCAAGGGTTTTTGTTGGAGATTTGCCCGGTATTCTTCCCCCAACGTGCACGTCAAAACGGATCGCAGCATGATCACTGTTCCCCAATGGCTCAGTAACGTTTACATCTCTAACCAGGTCCTGCGTACCGCACAAAATTAAATCCAGAGTCACCTGTCCTCTGGTGACTGTTAATGTTAATATTGTAAACTGTCTTGAAAGGTGAAGTAAACAAAAATTATTTTTAAAAACTTGGGGAGGGGCCATAGCTCAGTGGTAGCATGCCACCAGATGGTTCCAGCTTCAGTCTTGGGCAACTCTAGTTTAGAAGGATCTCTGGATCCAGGATGTGGAACACCACTGCCTTAGATGCTACTGGTGGAGTCACATAGAGTGCCACATAGAGTGGAAGATACTGGCCTAGATAGATCAGTGGTTGGATAGAGTTGGCAACCCTATTACGCTCCATCAGAAATTATTCCTAGAGATTTCTTTTTTCCACATGATATTATGTGATTAAAGGTCCTGTTAACATCTCCAGGTTTGCTTTCAAGAGTCACCCTGACATCAGTGCTGATTTCTGCAGACTCCAGGCCAATCATAGATGGCTGGCAATGTTAAAGCTTTGCAACAAGTCATTATGTAAACTCCCCAGTTCTGTGAGGTTGAACATTACGTAAAAGTATATACCTTAACAGCTATACTCAGGGGGCTACCGTCACCTCTTCTTTGGGGATTCTCAGGGGTGAAGTCTGTCTCTGCATCTCTCATGAAGCTTGGCTTCAAGACATAGCCACAGCTGCCATTTTGACTGAAAAGCCCATCACACAAGTCCATCTCTGTACCAGCTGTCTGAAAATTCAAGGCCACTGAAAGTGAGGAGGAGACAGGAATATATTTCAGGCAAATGGAAGACAGATGAATCATAGCGATTAGCTAGCTTCTTCTAACAAGGCATCTTAGAAATGCAAATTAAGGCCCGTAACTACATATCACAGAAAGATGTATGACCTGGTGACATGGTAGTTTAACACACACACACACACACACACACACACACACACACACACATTATTCTAATTGTGTTAGCATTTCCTCACCTTCGTTCCACTTCATTGGCTACTGATTCTTCTATTCCCCAAGCTCTGACTATCAACAGCCTCTTACAAGTGCGTATTTGCAGAATTAAAGTCAGTTGAGGAGACAAAAGACTCCAAACCAATGCATGCTTCCCCAAGAGTAAGCCCCAATCAACACAGTCGGACTTTTCCAGGTAAACAGACCCAGGATTGCAGTGAAACAGAGTTTTAAAAAGCTAGAAAATCCTGGCTCCATCAACAGCAATGCTGTGAGGACCAGTTTAGAAGACCATCAGGGCTTGTAGATGGCCAAAGAGAATAAACAATGATCATACTCAGCATTTACATTATGCTTTACAACGCTCAAGGCACTGAACGTTACCACAGCAAACTGCGTATCCATACTTGTGTTTGCTGAGTTAACGAAACAGTGCGTGTGTAATTTTCAGGAGAGAATAGGTTGATAAGAGGGTGTCCTTAATCTATCAATCTTACTTAACAATTCTCCATTGCAAATGCATCCACCATTTAAAAAATAAAACAAAAACACTTTGGTTCCCTTCTCCCTACCTCTGACCCTGGAAATAAGCCCAACTAGAGGGGAAATGAGGGGGAAAGAGAAGAATTATTTATAATTCTTCATATAATTTATAATAATTTCTAGAGAAGAATTAATGACTTCAGTATGTTAAGTATTTCCCTTCCTGCAGTTATCTCAGGGCCCAATCTGATCCAATTTTCCAGCGCTGGTGCAGCTATGCCAATGGAGCATCTGCTACATCCTTTGGTGGGGGGGGGGGTATCATGGAGGTCTCCTCCAGGTAAGGGAACATTTGTTACCTTTCCTCAAGGCTCCATTGTGGCTGCACCAGCACTGGAAAGTTGGATAGGATTGGGCCCACCGCAACTGCGAGTTTGGGAACATATTTTGCTGAGGTAACATGTAACAGTAATCTCAGAACCCCTTACAATTCTTTACAGTCAATCAGTATTATTAGCATCATATTGCAGATGGGAGATGAGGGACAGCGCAACACTTAAGGCCATCTTGTGAAATCCTGGATCATTTGAGGTTTGAACTGGGAGACTTCCAGGTTCATAGCTCAGACTCTTAGAAAACTGATCTGATTGGTCAGAAGAACAGGTGCCCAATCCTAACCAACTTTCCAGCACCTGTGCAGCTGCAATGCAGCCCCAAGGTAAGGAAAGAAACATTCCCTTACCTTGAGGAGGCCTCCATGAGTGCCCTCCAATGGCAGGATGCAGCACATGCCCCATTGGTACCACTGTGACAGTTTAATAGAATTTGGGCCCAGGAGAAAGACATGCACAGCCATACATGTTTGATGAAGGGAAAGAGGCACATCCCACATAAAAGGAAAGCACATGAGGAGCTCTGCTGGGTGGATAGCAGCCACAGACATAGTCAGGGTGCCAACTGGTACAGCCATTTTGTCTGGAAGCAGGCTCACCCATCCCAGTTGAGGGTGACAGGCCTGTCTCAACAGCTGGCATCAGGCAAGTGACAGATGCCGAACAACCCACAGTGACAGAGATCCAGACTAACTGTGGCACTCTGGGGAGGGGGGTGGAGACTTTCACAAAGTGAACTAGGTGACAGGTGAGCTAGCGACACAGTTGCTGGGACAACAACACTGCAGTGTTGGCTAACTGGCAATCCGAATGTCTCATGATCTGCCAATATGCCAGTTGGGAGAGGGGGCTGAAAATTATGGGTCTTACTCCCAGGAAAGGAGGTAGTTAAGAAATGAATGAAGGGTCGTGAAGAAACAGAGTGAAGCAGCCGACCCCCTCGCCCTAGCTTCAGACCTGGAAAGGAAGGTGAGGATCTCAGGACCAGGGAGCCATGAGAATCCCCACATTTTTATGGTAGCTTTGATTTGAAGTCCAGATATTTGAGCCATGTCCCCTTCTTCAAAAAAGCAATGCCTTTTCTTTCAAAAAGATGAACCCAACTGAATACTAAAATCGCAATGAAGAAAATACAAATTTTGTAAGAGGTGTGCTTCATAGAGTCCTGAAAAAACCTACCTCAGCCCTGTGTAACTCCTCTGCCTTTTCAAAAGGGGAATCTGAGCTCCATTTCCTGCACTTTCACAAGCTAGTAGTAGCCCAGGGTATAAATCTGGTGGCAGATGCAGATGGTCAGAATGGCTGACTAGTTTTTTCTTTCTTCTTTTCTCTGTCACCAGAGAGAAGACCCAGGACCCATGGTCTGGGAACAAGCCAAGTGAAGTGCATAATGGAGGTGTCTGCTCTGCAGAATGTTGACAAAGACATTACAAAAAATGAAAGTGATTTCCCCCCTTCCGCCAATGACCCTGGTATTTGCACCTCATGCATACCCATCTGGCACCCCACATTCCACATTGCTTGGGGGTTGTAATTGGAGGAGTCAGTCCGCAACCCACTGGGAAAGATGCGTGTCAGCTGCCAGGCATTATGGCGGACGAAATCATTCCCTGCAGGAGCGAGGAAGCACAGCAATAGTTAAGGAGCCAGGGAGCCCTGCACAGTAAATTAGGCGAGAAGGCATTTGTGCTGGTTGGTTTTCAAACCTGAACTCTCATTTAGGATTTTCCTAACAAAAACCTGTTCCAAATTAAAAATGGGATAGATTTGTGCCACACCCCAGAAGATCCTGAAGGAGATAAAATCATGTTTTCTCTACAGCGAGAGAGAGTGCGGGAGTGGGGGTGGGGGAGTTGAGGAAGTTGTGGTGGAAAACCCGGATATGCTCAAAGCCACTATTGTGTAGGCAAGAATAAATGGAACTCCTGTCTCCGGAAGCACTAAGTTCCTGTGGGCTGCAGGGAGCAGTCTTGAGGGGTGCACAAATTACCCTCTGGGAATCTGACACAGTGTTAGCAGATTTGCTGTCTGCTCATAGGAGCTGGCTGGCTTTTGCTCTGCTTGGTGCCTATATTAGTAAATAAAGCAAACACTACAAAAGGCCCCAGTACTCTCTCTCAGTCAAAAGAAACCAAGTTCAGCAGTAATACTGCCAGATCTTCTCTCCACTCAGGCAAGTGGGGTGAGTAACAATATGGGAAGGAGAAGGTGTTTGGCCCAAATATCTTGCCTCCTCGCAGCCCCATCCCCAGGTTCTCACCAGCCTCTCGGATGAGCTTTCGAGTCTTGGATTCAGCAAAGGAGGACATCTCGTAGGGCTTGTAGTGGCTACGAGAGTGCTGGAAGGTGTAGAAGGGCACACTCTTGCAGTAGATAATACAGTCAGAAAACTCCTGGGAGAGGGTCTGTTTGGCTTTCTGCAAAGAACGTGATAGGCATAGTTTGCATATTTCTCTCTGTGCACACAGATATGGACATTAACCCCTCCATTACAAAAAAGAAATAGTGTTCCCATTTTTTTCTGGCAGGGCTCCGCTGACTTTAACTGGTGCATGGCAGGTAGTAACAGAAAGGAAGCTTTGCCTGGAGGTGAGAAACTGTGACAATGAAATCTTTTTAAAATAAATGTCTACCTTTCATACAGCTGATACTTTAGGGTGGTAACCCTAAAAATGTTACATCAGAATTGTCCCTTATTAGAATGTTACAAATTAAAAGATAGGGATGGGCCATCAGTCAGCAGTAGCGTGTACAGTTGACGTTAAGAAAATGCCAGTCCTTGGCATCTCCAGTGAAAAGGATCTCAGGGACAAGGTTGGGAAAAATCCACACTTGGAGATACACTGCAAGTCCGAATAGGCATTACTGAGAGGATACTTTGAGATCGCTGGTCCGATTCAGTTTCAGGCAACTTTAAAGGTGCATCTGATAAGAACAGTTCACCTCGTAGCTTCCTAGGCAGAACCGCTAACCCCTCATGATACAAAGACTATATTGGGGGGTGTGAGCATATTTGGCCCCTCTTCACAGCATAAATTCTTTGGAACTCCCCATAGAATCAACTTTTCCCTGAAATAAAAAGTTGCCACTTCTGAGTTGATACTATCTCTAAAGAGCTGCCCACCCAAGATGTCCATATACACCTTCTCCTTCTTCTTCTCTTCATTGCGCAGAGTTTCCTCCTCTGTCTCGGGGCCCTCCTCCTCCTCCTCAACATCCTCCTCAACATCTTCAGACACTTCATCTGGCTGCCCATTCAGATAATCTTCTAGATATCCAATCTTCTTCCCCTTCAGAATGATTTTGCCTTTCAGATCCTGCATGAGGACATAAAGCAGGGAGCTTCCTTCAGGTAATGGGGGACAGGATTTTCTTGACTCCCACAGTTCCTGCTCAGCAATTTACTCATTTTCTGGCAAATTCACCAGTAAAATTCCATCTTTCCCCCACAGTTTCACCACTGCTATGCCAGCCCATCACGTGCTTCCAAGAAACATCTCTCCAAACCAGCCCTCCATTGAATTTTCATTCAATCTATCACCAGGGCTGAATCTATCAACCTCTTTTTGGGCTCTCAATATACATCCCTCCTAACTTGGCTCTCTCAAACACAGCCACTCTTTTCCTCATAAGTTCTCTTTGAAGCTCTCCTCAGTGGTTCCCACAATAACCTTAATCCCCACAATTACATCTATATAACCCACTCCTGGCTCATCATGCTTGTAAATCCCAGCACCCTGAGGTTCCCCCTATTTTGCTCCTCTTCCTCCCATGGACACTTTTGTAATGGTTCAGACTGAGGAAGACCTTGGGGTATGTGGTGTGACTATACTGTAACTGTTTGCCCTGAGACTGCAGCCACAATTTCTTAACCCAGTTTCGGGGGGGGGGGGGGAAGTGTGAACTATTTCAGTTCCCTACCTCAGGAGAAGGCAACTGCATAGGGACACGTCCATCAATGGTGCTAGTAAGGAGCTTCTCTCCCAGAATTCCCTTCAGCTGTTGTGCCATGATATCCTGCTGCTCTATGCTGCAGTGGTTCTCAATGGAGAGGATGATGGGATAATCAGAAGTCTAGGAGATCAAGATCATGAGTTAAAGGAAGGTCTAAGGGTTACAAAGGTTGAAAATAGAGCATCAGGGTACAGGAACAGGGGAATGACAGGGAAGAGAATCCCAGTGGCCTTTTGAAGCATATACCGGAGTATAAGTATAGTGAGTTGTCTTTATACCCAGGATAAATTGATTCTTGCAGGATCACACATGCACCCTCTTCCCCAACTCTGTATGTTCTCCTCTGTCTGTGTCTTGTGCCATTCTTCCTAGTGACTCCTTTCCCTCGAGCACAGCAAAGCCATCATCCTCTTTGGCAGAAAGTCCAACCTACCCGGAAGGCATATTTCTCAAGGGTTGTCACTACTTCCCGGAAGAGGATCTTGGAAGTGAAGGTATGGCCATGGTAGACAATAGGATCCCCATTAGGCCCATCCCAACAGTCTACTTCTAGGCATCGACAGCCCCGCTTCAAAGCCCTGCAGAAGGAAGAAGGTAGTCCATCAGCCCTTCCTATCCTCCCAGAGCATAGGCAGCCTCCTCAGCAGATAACACAGGAAACCCTCTTTTGCCTTGCCTTTATCCCACCAAGTTGTTTGAAGATGGGCGGAGGTGGCACCACATGTGCCTGCAGGCACAATGCCGGGGTTTTTGCCCCCCAGGCCCCCCCAGGCCTGCCACTGCTTTGCAAATAGGGATAGCTGAGGGTATGGCTAAGGTCTGCACCACTACAGGAAGGGGGCACAGCTAACCAGCACATTCCTGTTTGCCCTGTGCATGGGTACACTGTACCCACTTTCTTTCTATAAGACCTAAACAGGTGTTGTGTCTTGCCATATCAGCTTAAATCACTTTGCTTCCTGTCATTAGGGTGAAAATAATGTGGCTACCTTGAAAATGCAGGTACCTTTCTTTTTTGATGGGCTCATAGCATGATCAGGGTTGCCACCTTGTTTCCTGACACAGGCTCCTGTGCCTTTAACAGTTGCTTGATGGTGAGAAATTCAGCTGGTACATTTTTCTTCCTGTAGTGATGAAGGAAAAACAGCATTTGTTGAATTTCTCAGCATTGCGCATCTGTTAAAGTCACATGAGCCTCTGTCAGGAAAGAAGGGGGGCACTAGTAAGTATGATTCCTATCATGCTAACTGCTTGGTTTGTGGTGATTCTTCAACAGCTGCTGCCTGCAGGGCAGATTTGGGGGGAGGCGAAAAAGAGGACACTGGCAGAACATAAAGTCGCAGGATCCAGATATGCAGTCAATGCTTATAAATGCTGTGCCTTAACCTGCGCAGCAATTTTATATAGCACATTGGAAGGATCCTGTACACTCTGCAAAATGAAGGCCACTCAGGTGGACCAAAAAAATAAGAGTCTGGTCCTCCCTTTTCCAGTGAGATGGTGTGGCTTAGTCACAAGCCGGCTGAAATCATGTACAGAAGAGGCAAGTCAAGGTAGTCTAGGAGAGAAGAAAGTAGCAGGACTGCCGAAGCTGAGGAGCCAAGAAGTGAAACAGGAAGGGACAGAAGCTGTGAGTCTTATGTGCCTTATTAGGAGCAGCCCAAGCTGATCTGCTGCTGTCTGAAACAGCACCAGATTCTGCTGCCAATCTCCCCCAATCCATCCCTTCCCTTGCCAACATGTGCAATGGTATCCCCTTCCATGTCAGCATGCACTGCCCCATCCGCCTTTTTCAGTATCCACTCCACTGCTGCTTCTTGTAAAGTAACTGGGTGAGGAGAATCCTGGGAGTGGAGCCTATTCACTTCCAACATTCTCCTCATACAACCACTGTACAAAAAGCAATGTGGGAAGAAAGGCAGTGGAAGAAGTGGCAGCACTTTCCCCAAGTGCTCTCATAGATTGACAGTGCTCAGAAAAACGCCTGCTGCAGCAGCTACTTTCTCTAGTGCTGCCACAATGGTCAGCAAGAACACTGCAGTAGCCTCCTATCTTCTTCTTGCTCACTCTCCAGCATCCATGAAGAGCTTGAGGCAGAGGTTGGGTGCATGGCTGGACAGGTGGCAAGATAGGGAAGGTGGCAGGCATGCATGGGGTGAGGGGCACTCCCTGTCAGTTTGCCACCTCCTCCAGCCCACCGCTCAAACTAAATGTTTCAGCCAGCGTCCTAGTTGGGCTGCCCCGGGCCTCATAGAATAGATGGTTAGCTATCGAGATTGAGAGGAAGGAACAGGAAATGACTTTGCCCAGTCATATTGGAATGGGACAAACCAAGTCAAAGAGCTAGTAAAGCCACCTGGACCAGGGGGTGGCCCAACCACAAAGCCACCTGAAAAGTTTGGTGTGGCAGCAAACTCCTGGCTCATCATGCTCATGTGATGAGCCCCTGCCTGTCTGCCTCTCTAGTCTGTCACTCCAGTGGGCACTCTAAGCCTCTTCTGAACTGCAGAGAGCAAGTTGAAAGAGGATTGCAGCAGTGGCAGCTCCTTCTCCATTCAGTGCTGCTGGAGGAAGAGGCAGAAAAGTAGTAGAAGTAAAGATTTGCACTCTCTATCCACAGGTTAGGACCTGCAGATTGAACTTAATGTAGGTCCCAACCCGCATCTGGAGGGCCTCATCGAACCTCCTGAATGTGACTGGAAGTGTCTTCTAGGTGCATCTAGGAGGTGTTCTGAGGGGCAGGAAGGCCACACGGGGCCTCCCCACGCCTCAGAAGGCTTCCCAAAGGCTTCTGAGAGGCACTTCCAGTTTGATGAAAAAGCAGTAGTGCCTTTCAGAAATCTCTGGGAGGGCTTCCGAGGCCTGGGGAGGCAGTGTACATCCAAAACACCCCTGAATGCAACCAGAATGCACTTCTGTTACATCTAAAGGTCGTCTTAGGGCCCCTTTGCAGATCTTAATATCTGCGGCAGGTTCAGGAACAGATCCTCCACAGATACCAAGGAGCTGCTGCAAAAAAACTGCAGCTCCACCTCTCCCTCTCCCCCCCCTCTCTGCTCCTCTTACAAAGCACCAAGTAGGCAAGGAAAGGCAACAGCATCCATGACCCTCCTTAACACAGTAAATCTGGGAGGAAACTGGCCTGCTACAGTAACTCTTTGGCATGTGGATCCGATAACCACGAAGGAGTGTACAGAAGCTCAGGGACCCAGCTGTGAGGCTACAGCTGCTGCGGAAGTTCATTTTGATCCAGTCTAGTGTGAGCCTAAATACGATTATGCTAATTTTCTGCAATCGATTTTCTATATTCCAAAAATTTTAGAGAGACTTAGGAGTGTGTTTTGATTTGCATATTACTTTATCTAGCTGCCAAAGTAGACCTGGGCTCTGCATCAAAAGCCTAGTAGACCTGAGCTCCAAAGACTATTGTGGCTGTCAGCACCCTCCCCCACCCTATTTTGCCCCCTGTTCTGCCTGCCCCCATTGCCTCCTTTCCCCTTCTGGGAAGGGACCCAGAAGAAACTTTGTACCCCCTGCTAAAATTCCTCTCATAGGCCCTGATGTCATCTTTTTACCAGGGGAGATGGGCATCCCAGGTGAAGAGCGTAAGTAAAGATTTTGGAGGAATCTTGTGCTTGGTTCTGTTGTGGCAGACCACAATTGCCGAGGCAAACACATTAGCATCTGCGCTTTGGCTGTAATACCTGATATATCCTTCGACACTGCTCTGTCCTCGCAGCTGGTCCTCCATCAGATATGTGTTGTGGGAGGAGGAGATAAAATAATGACAGAGGGGCTGTGACATGTCCTGGAATACCTTTTTGTGCTCAGGGTTGAAGATGGAGCCGTCTGGAGAGCACAGGTACATGAGGAAACCATCAATGCTCAAGGAATGGCGAGCCTTAGCTGTGGGAAGAAAGAGAGTGGAATGAAAAATGCAACAGGAAGGTGGATCTCCAAGTGACACTGCAAAGAAAAAGGCCTTTAAACTGGGCAAAGCCACTGAAACAGGAAACTTTGGAAAACTGGGGGAAGCAGGTAGGCAGCCATTTCTACAGAAGTAGATGTCATGAAACCGATGTAGGAAGTGGAATATGCTTTGCAGAGATCTACTGGAGTGATGCTGTACACACTCCCTCTTGCCTTGCATGGTCAGGAGTTCCTGTCCTTGAAGGACTTGAGAGTTACACAGAGAAAAGTGCTAGGTGCCTTTCCAGAATTCACCAGCTCTAATGGTCCCAGAAATGGAACCCTTGCACTTGGGAAATGAATGGAGGAGGTGGATTCAAGGGGGGAGACCTACACAGACCCTAGGGGCTCCTAATTCAGAACCTTCTAAGCAAGGGCATCCATGGGTACCCCTCCACATCCAGAGGACACAGATTCACCCTCTTCCTTCAACTCTGAAGACTCACCTGAGGAGCAAGCAAGGAACCACATTCCTCCCCCTGCCCCACATCATCAGAGTCAGAGGTTGCAGGACCAGGCAAAGACCCTTTAAACCACAGCAAGCTTCTCAGGGGAAGGCGCAGAGTTAGCCACCTTGCATTTCTCAGTAGATACTTCAACCTACAGTCTGCTTCACACCTCTCATGAAAAAACATTGAAGCCTGTCTTGCTGGCTATGGCTGACCCAGTCTTGGAGCCATCTGACCTCATGTGTGTTCTGTTTTCCTTGTAAGTTGTTGAAAGCCTGGCTCTTGGCATTACACTCATGTCATGATCTGAACTCTCTGCATTGGCAGCCCATGAGAATACCTGAATTAGGATATAATTCTGGATATTTGTCAACACTATGGACCTAACAGCTTTCCTTCCCACTGCTGCCCCCACCTGACTCAGATGGCTCATATCTGTCAATCAGCTCCATGGCCAACTCATCAACGCCATTGCTCTCCATTTGCTCCTGCAACAAGAAGTCCACAAACTCCAGCAGTGTCATCTTCTTGCCATCCTCAGAGTACTCCTGGAAGATTTCAAGCACTTCATCTCTCTGAGTCAGTGCTTTGTAGAACAATACAAATTCCTCCCCCTCTAGTGTCCCAGTCTCGGATTTGTCTGCCATCTGCAAGGAAAGGAAGGATCTCAGTATTACCGTAAACACATGGGCAATTGAACCGAGACAATTAAAGCAATGGAATGAGAGACATATTATTACTACTGTAGCTTTAACTAAGCACTAACTGTTTATTATATGCTATACGGTACACAGAAGCATTGTTCTCTTGTCCAGAGAACTTCAATCTACTTTACCCTGACAAACTGGGCATTAGATGAGGGGAAGGGAAAAGCTAGGGATTGCAGGTGGGAGAGAAGGCTTACAGTGGGGGAGCCAAAAAGGTTCAGAGAAGGATTTGTTGGGTCTTTCACAAATAGGGAACTTAAAAATATGAAAGAGAAAGCTTGATAAAGAGAGATGAAGGCTCTCCAAACTTATCATGAAAAAAGCAATGAAAATAAAGAGCTTATGCAATGCAGGAATTCAATTAAAAAAAAGAAGAAACAAGACAGGCAGTATCAGATGTAGCTCTGATTATAGAGCTGAAAAGTAGTGGAATTACAGGTATATACAAACATAAATTAACTTGCAATTTTCCAGGTTTTTTGGAGCACAGCTGAAAATTGTGGTCCAAAAACAGTTTAAAAAAAAATTTGAATATATACATCAAACTATTAGTAGTATTACAGATGGAGAACTAAGGTTGAGTGACAATTGACATGCCCAAGCCACCTATGTAAGTTCATGGCTGAGATACAGCTTGACCCTGAAACTCTGTCCATTGGATGTTCCTGGTTCCACAGCTGCTCCTCTTTAAATAGCAACAGGGATCTGAGCAATCTGAGCTGAGGGCCAAATATAAGGGCCCGGGTTGTCTTCCTACCTTTCCTCCAACAACTGCCTGGAATACCCATCAACTGGGAATATTTTTGAAGTCACCCCACCCCTTTCTGGATAATGTAAAAAGGACACTAGATCATTTTTCACAAGTGATCCAATTTTCTTCTGCATTTATATCTATATCTATGCATATGTAAGGCACAGATGTACATAGGGAGAGGGTGCAGGGTTATTTTTAGCATTTTTTTTCAGCAGAGCCAGCTCTGCTCTTACACAAGAACACAGGAAACCGTCTTGTGCTGAGTCAGGGCATCTTGGGCATCTAGCCTAGTACTGCCTACACTAACTAGCAGTAGGTCTCCAGGGTTTGTCTTTCCCAGTCTTACCTGGAGATGCTGGGCATTCAACCCGGGACCTTCTACATGCAAAACGGGCATACTGCCACTGAGCTATGGTTTCAACCCCTTCTCCCTACTTTTACTTCTGTTCCTATTGACATGTACCTTGCCCTGGAGTGAAATTGGATTTTCGATTTCCAATTTCCCCTACTCACAATGGATTTTCATTGGAGGGGGGAAGCAGGCATGTGTGACACACAATAGTTTCTTTGGGTTCTTTTTCCCCCCGAGGCACCTGACTTGCTAATCCAAGCCTGTTGGAGCTTTAGCTTTAAGCCTATTAAAAATATCCTTTCTATGCATTTTGAAACTGGGTCAGAGGAGGAAGAACGAGGTGCCTTCCTGACTGACACAACAGGGATAGCCAATCATTGCTGGGCACAGCCTTACTCTGAGAGGGAGAAAATGGCTTTATGACTGACAGAAAAGCCAATCGATTGGTGCTGTACAAATCCAGTTTCTCCGGAAACCAGAAAAAAGCTCCCTAAGTTACATCTTGGACAGAAAGCTATACAAGTATTGCAAGAGTGTCAAGTGTTGAGGAAGAGGCATTGGTGTATATGTACTACAGTTAGAGGATCGTGGGTGGCAACATGGCTGTGAAAAGAATAAGCCACTGCTACCATCAAGGAAAACCCAGGACCTCTTCGTGTAACCAGTCCCATAGTGGTTGGCAACCTTCAGTCTCGAAAGACTATGGTATAAGCCTACAGCACCCGGTATTCCCAGGTGGTCTCCCTTCTAAGTACTAACCAGGCCTGAGCCTGCTTCTAAGATCAGACAAGATTGGGCATGTGCAGGGTAACAGCATAGTTCTCCTACTCAAACACACAGTTACCTGGAAGAGTCGGAAGGCATGGTCCTCATTCATATCCACGTTCATCATCCTCAGCAAGTGTTGCACTTCCTTGAAATTCATGCGTCCATCCTTGTTTTTATCGGCTTTCTGGAACCAGTCACAAATCCATGTGCAGTCCAAGGCATTGATTAAGGAACACAGACTCATAGAAACTGAGTAGAACAAGGCCTTCAGAGTAGGAACTAACAGCCCAATTCTATCCTTCCCGACACCCACAAGAACAGCAGTGCCAAAATGGCAACTGCTGTATCCTGCGGGTGCCCGGAAACTGCTGGAGGTCTCCAAGGAAAGTTCCAGGCCCCGCAATGGGGCTTCTCACATCTGCACCAGTTATTTTGCCAGCACAGACAAGAGAACCTCTGTGTCAAGCTTTTCAGCCCTGCTTTTTAATCTTTCATGTCAAACTTTCCAGTCCTGCCCCACCCCATCCTCACCCTGCCCCAGAATGCCTACCCCAAAATCTCACACCACTGCCCAGAGCTCTTACCTTCCTCCACGTGGCATCCTGGTGCTAGGACCAGCACTGGTGCGCCTTCCTCTGAGGATGCCATAAATGTGCTTTATGGCATACTTATGATACCTAGCACTGGTGCTGGAGCTCAGCGCCAGGGCTAAGGGCCTTTAGGATTGGGCCCTAAATTGGTTATAATGTGCAACTACATGGATATGTAGTGTACAACTACATACCCCTTTCCTCTGTGACTCTGAGGCTGAAGGGGTGCATCCAAGGAGCTCCTTTGCTCTCCTGACTCACTAATCACATTGCAGTTGGTTGAGAGTTGCCTTTCCTCCCTTGCCTCTAAGGAAGGCAGGCCACGCCTGCACCTTGGGGCCCTCAACTTTACAAGATAGTCATTCCTGATTTCTGATACCCATGACAGAAGCAGTTATTTGACTGGGAATGGCTATAGAAGACAAATGTGTATTTCCCCTCCTGAAGTAGGAGGGGAGATACGTAAAAGGAACTGAGGGAACAACATAGTTGATGTGAAGGTACGATGACACTTGGGAATGCCGGATCATATATTTGATATGCCTCCAATATTAGGGCCAAAATCAAGCTGAGCTCTTGCAATTAGCTTTCCATTTTTTTCTGGAAAGGCACTGAAATGGACAGCAGACCATTAAATGGAAGGATATTGATCTATCTTCTCTTTCTGATCCATATTTGCAACAACCTCCACAAGGCGCCGCAAGCCTTGGATCCAACACTGAGCTTCCTCGGCTGTGCCAGCAATTAGGTCCAGGTTGTTACGGCGCCCATAGAAGACGACAGTGAAACAGCATTCGGGTGGGAACTCTTCAGCAAGACTCTGCAGTACCTCCGATTGATGCCCCTCACGCACAGTCTCCACATCGCTCACCGAGACTGAGAGGGGGGCAACCAAGAAAGGTCACCCTTCACCTGTGGGCTGGGCTTATGTTACAAAACTGTGGCCTGCTTCTTCAAGCAGGACAGGACAAGGGGCAATCACATAAATTACCTATCCAACTCCTCTATTCATGTATTCCTCTGTTCAGCCTGTCTACCCCCTCCCTCACATGTTCTATTCAACTCTAACACTAGAACAGTATCTGCAGCTACTCTGGTCAAAAAAATGCAGAGACAACAGCTTTTAAAGGACCAACTAAATATCAACACTAAATAAAAGAAATACAAGCATATTTAGCATAAACTGCCAGCTGTAGAAGTGAGCTGAAGGTAAGACATTTTCACCCAGCATGTCATTAGCTTGGGGAAGTCACAGCAGGAGGGTGGAAGTTCAGAGAAATTCCAAATGGGAGAAATGTTTAAATGGTTTGACAAAACAAAAACATCTAGATGATGTAACAAAGGAAGGGAGGACACACTGTTTGTTCAGGTCTAAATCCAAATTCTGACATTACAGGCTAGGGCTCAGTGGGTCACTGGGGGTGTGGGCCGCACCAAGGGATGACATGCACTAGTAATCAAACTCTCTAAAATCGTGGTTTGTAGGTGTAATTTACAGCAGAATGCAATGGGAAAAAACCACTATGAAATATCTGTGTTCTTTCAAAAGATATAGCCAAAAAACCAGCAGAGCGGGTTGATGGTACATCACCACGCCCACCACCCACCTCACTCTGCCCACTGCATGGCAGGTGGTCCATCATGCAGGTGACGCGATGGCCTCCTGCACCAGCTGGTGCAAACCCTAGTGACGCCACTGCTAGGGCTCACTGCATTCGTTTTGCATCTCCCTGACCAAGACGATAGAATCTTTGAGTCTTCCTCCTAGGATCACCTCATTTTGATGCCCAAGGCAGAAAATTCAAATTGTATCCCACGGTGGCATAGCTGGAGGGCGGTGGGACACTCAGCCTGGCAGGGGGGTGGGCGAGTGGCCCCTCCCTTTGGAGCTATGCCCCCCCTGCCAGGAATGGCTCCGAAGGGAGGGACTGCATGCCCACCCCCCTGCCAGGCCGAGTGCTCCGTCCCCCCTCCAGCTACGCCACCGGCATCCCCTATGCAATGAGAAACAATGGTGCATTAAGTAATTGGCGATTTGGTGCCATAGATCTGCCACCTGAGATCTCATCATGATATGGTCACTGTCCACAGTCAGATATGAGAAACTGGGCTCAGGAGTTGTTTGGGCTTCTGCACAGTTTCTGCCCTCATATTCCCAAATGTTCCATACCAGAATTTATAGCTCAGAACATACATGTACACAAGCAAACAACCAGATGTGAGGCCTCCCTGTGGGGGAGGGGAGGGCCCGCCTGGCCTTTCCGAGGGGGACCCCCTGGTGGAGGCCTCAGACTAGTTCCCCCACAAGAAGGGGGGGTTGCGTCACCCAGTTCCCCCTCTTAGGGTTGGCAGCATGAGCTAGTCAGGAGCAGGGGCTGCTAGCCATGTATCTCTACTGCAATTTTTTTCAGATTATTAGTCAATTAAATTAATTGATTTATTTTGCTATGTAGACGACTTTTGAACTACCTTTTGTTGAAAAGCAAAATATAAGTATTCTAAACAATAATAATATTTTGCTCTAGAATCATGATATTGTACATTTTTACCACTAATGACAACTAGTGGTGTCAAATCTTCATTCAATCATTTCAAGTGTCAGTTTATGCAACTTGAAAAAAAAGTCAACCCATGTGTAAGGATTCACATGTTGAGCTATACACTTGTTTGCAACGCAAACACACAGTGTTACACAGGACCGTTCCCAGTGTCAACAATACACAGCAGGGAATCTAAACTCACAGGCGGACTTGGCACTGCCAGACATCTTGGATTTGTACCAGATGGTCATGCAGTCCTCCTGCAACATGAAGTAACGCTGTTTCTTCCAGTTCTTGGATTTCACCTTGCGCATCATTGTCCCCTGCTGCATCTGTTCTAGGTTCTCGTCCAGTGGAAGGCCTGAACAGAGGGGAGAAAGGGATAGCCATTTCAAAATGAGAAGCACAAAGGCTGGTGCTAATGCAGAATGGGTCACATGCATGTCATACGTGTGTTTCAGAATATCACTGAGACAGCATCTGAGCTTTACAACATGGGATCTTGGGGCCAAACTACACATTACATTAACATGCATAATTTGGTCTTGCATGTTTTTAAGCACAGCTGCAAGGGGGCTCAGGACTGGAAGGTAGAAGACAGTAGGCAGAAAGGAAGCATTTCATCTTTTCCCATCACACCACAGTCCCACCAAAAACCACACCCTCCCCAAGGTGTTATTAGCCCTGTGAGAAAGCTTCTGTTTAATGGAAGCTTCTCTCTTGGGCTAATGACAGCCTCGGTGACATGTGATGGGGGGGGCAGAGAGAACAGCAGTGTGACAGGAAAGGGTTACATAGCCACATGCCATAGCCCTGAACTTGATCTCTCCATGGATGCTACTTGAGTACAGGAAGTGAATACAAACAAGGCCAACCTGTGCATTTAATGCAATGCATGATGTGTAGTTTGATCTCAGATGGAAGACCAGAAATGTCTAGCTGCTGGAGAAACATGGGATCTGAATGACCCATAAGTTCTTTTTAAGAACCATAATGGCTGTAAGTTCAGATCTCATTTTGCTTTCGGTTACTGTGGCCATGGGCATACCTTGTCATGTGTCTTCTCCCTCAGGCCCAGAGAGAGAATTTGACCAGGTGCTGGTGAGTTTGAGGAGTGGGGCTTACTGAGAAAGAGTCTAGGGACAGTGTCTTGTCTGAAGGCCAACCAGAACACAGAGCTAGCATTGTCTGGTTTCTTGGAGACTCAAGCAAATACTCACGGGGGCTGTAGAGAAGTGAAGCCATGGCTCTTCTTTCCCTGGGTTGGCACAACTGTCACCCTATGGTACAAAAGAGCAGAAGCTGTTGAAAGAAAAAACACTCTGGGACAACAGACACCTGCGTTTTTACGCTTTTTGTTAAAGTAATACAATATAATAAATGTAGTCTTTGTTTAGACATCTATTGGTTTGGTTTTCCCGCTCCACCTCCCCAGCTCAGTGGTAGAGTCTATGCATTGCGTATAGAAGGTCACAGGTTCAGTCTTTGGCATTTCCAAAGATCTCAGATAGCAAAGATGGGGAAAAGCCCTGACAGGAAGAATGGACAGATGCTGCAAATCAAAGAATACAGCACCAGGCTCATTGACTCGGGCTACAATCCTACACACTTGCCTGGGAGTAAGCCTTCTTGAACTCAGTGGGATTTACTTCTGAGTACACGTGCATAGGATTGTGCTGTGAGTGTTCTATCTTGGCACAAGGCAGCTCCTTAGATTCTATCCCCAAATGAAATCTAACCCCTCATGTTCTAAAGAACAGTCTGTCTGGGATGGAGAAACCCATAATTATTTTTAAAAAGTAATGTTTAGTCCCTTCCCAGGTACGTTTTCTGTTTCTTACAGCCGAACCCTAACGGAAGCCCCATGCTGGAACCCTCCGTTGGTGCAGCCTCCACTGCATTCAGCGTGGGACTAGAGGCTGCTGGAGGTCTCCTTGGGATAAGGGGACTTTCGTCTCCAACCAGTTGTTTCACAGGGAAGGCAGAGTGAGGAACTGAACCCTGCTTTGCCTACCTACTGATTAGCAGAAGTTAAGCATTTTTTTAAAAGCTCTGCACGTGACTGCTTTGATAAAACTGTGTCTGCAGGATCATTTGGTACATGTGGTTCTATCTGTCATCCCACTGGGGAAATGCACACAGAAGCTTGCTTCTCTGTGCATGTAGTGCCCCTGACTGAATAACTGTATTTGTTTAGAAGAATGGGAACTAGCTGTGCACTGAAAGGCTGAGCAGTGATTCTGTCCCTTCAATCTAAGACCAGCCTCTAACCACTATACCACATTTGCTCTTAGTACAAGTGTGTATGTAATATTAAATGCCAGGGATCTGTCCTTGATTTCTATCCATCCTTTTGATCTAGAACAGTGGTTTCCAAATTGTGGGTCAGGACACACTGGATAGGTCACAACCTGATTTTTGGTGGGTCGTCAATATCAGATAACTAACTGCCTCAAGCCTTGAGGCAGTTCAAAAATCAGATACTGTAGTTGCTCATTGTACTTGCTAAACTGAACCCTGCAAAGAGTTCAGCTCCTGCAGTTTGCAAGATTGCTGCTAATTGTCCTGCAAGGAGCTGAGCTCCTGAAGTCTGCAAGCATGTGTAAATACAGGGAGATAAATGTTTTAGGGCGCAATCCTAACCAACTTTCCAGCACTGAGATAAAGGCAATGTAGTTCCAAGATAAGGGAGCAAACATTCTGTCACCTTGAGGAGGCCTCCTTGACTGTCCCCCAACTGCAGGATGCAGCTGTGCCAATGGGGCATGTGCTATATCAAAGTTGCAAAATTGGTTAGGATTTGGGCCTTGTGGTTTTTTTCTGGTTATAATTACTTAGAAATAAACAAATAAGATATTTTTTTGTAGATCTCCTTTTTAAAAGTCTGATAAACCTAGGTGGATCCTGATAGTGTTGTTTAAAAAGGTGGTTCCCGGTGCTGAAAAGTTTGGGAACCACTGATCTAGAAGGATCCCTGAGGCTTTCATCAGAGAATAAAAGACAATGACATTGGGGCTTACTCTGTCCCCTCCAACACATGGTATTGCTTTGGGATAGCATATCCTCCCCTCAAGAACCGAGTTCTCATTAGGTCATTGTGGGAGTTGCATAGAGGAGCAGGTTTCCCAGGGTAGCACCTCTCATTTATTCCGTTCAGGCTTTGTCTCAGCTCCCTGCTGATCCTACTTATTTGCTAGCAAGGGGAGAGGGCAAGGAGAAACGGGGCACTCCACATCTAGAAAGAAATCTGACACCGAGTGGTGACCCCTCTTTAAAATCCTAACCTTTTCTCTCCAGAGCTTTCTCTGACCACTCAGAAATGGGCTCTTAGGCCAAGAAAATACACAGAAGCAACAAAAGGATGGGTGTACATTTAATTGAATGATGCCATGGACTTCTGGGAAGAGTTATTTGTCTCAGGAACACACAGTTCTTTCTTACTTAGATCAAGGGGGAAGCGGAGAGCAGTACTTTGTAAAGAGAAATGATAATCTTAACAGGGAAGCACACTTTTTCCTACTGTAAAGCCAGTTCCCCAAGGAGACCATTATCCCAGAGAGAAAGGGCAGAAAAGAACTTGAACTTTGCTTTGCTCAAGCCCCTGAACATGAGATCTCCCTGCAATGTGACAGCTGTAAGCTAGAGCTGACCTTGAAATAACCAAAGCAAAGTGATACAGAATCTGTCAGGAATGGCAATCTAGCAGGAGCTAGATTTATTTCCATTTGATGGCAAGGGGAACCCTGAGCACCTTGCCCTGTGGAAATTGATGGGATCAAAACTTGTTTCTTTGTCAGTTTCCCTGCCTTGTTCAAGTTACAGTACTTAGTTGTCATCCTCATCATTATAAATAATTCACATGGCACTTTTGATCTGCCAAGTACTTAGTTTCCCCCTCCTAATAAGTACAGTCTCGCAGCAATGTCTAACCATATATAACAGTGTTTCTCAAACTGTGGGTCAAGACCCACGTGAGCCAATTTCAGGTGGGTCCCCATTTTTAATATATTAGACTTGATGCTGTCATGGTATGTGACTACATTTGGGGAAATGTTACAGACCTGTACTTTTAACAGGCTACTATGTATATGCTTTTAACAGTGAAAGTCAATGGGACTTACGCCTGGGTAAGTGTGGGTAGGATTACAACCTAGGATTGTTAAAAATTTTCATGCTTAATGATGTCATTCTGGTCATGACATGACTTCTGGTGGGTCCTGACAGATTCTCATGCCAAAAGTATGATTCCCGGTGCCAAAAGTATGAGAACCTCACATAAAGGCTAATAGGTTCTGAGCTGACTGTGACAGATCAGGAGAGAGATCTTGGGGTGGTGGTGGTGGACAAACCGATGAAAGTGTCGACCTAATGTGTGGCGGCAGTAAAGAAGGCCAATTCTATGCTTGGGATCATTAGAAAAGGTATTGAGAACCAAACAGCTAATATTATAATGCTGTTGTACAAATTGATGGTAAGGCCACACCTGGAGTATTGTGTCCAGTTCTGGTCGCCACATCTCAAAAAGGACATAGTGGAAATGGAAAAGGTGCAAAAGAGAGTGACTAAGATGATTACTGGGCTAGGGCACCTTCCTTATGAGGAAAGTCTATGGCGTTTGGGCTTCTTCAGCTTAGAAAAGAGACGCCTGAGGAGGGACATGATTGAGACATACAAAATTATGCATGGGAAGGATAAAGCGAATGCTCTTTACACTCTCACATAACACCAGAACCAGGGGACATCCACCAAAACTGAGTGTTGGGAGAGTTAGGACAGACAAAAGAAAATATTTCTTTACTCAGCATGTGGTTGGTCTGTGGAACTCCTTGCCACAGGATGTGGTGATGGCATCTGGCCTGGATGCCTTTAAAAGGGGATTGGACAAGTTTCTGGAGGAAAAATCCATGATGGCTTACAAGCCATGATGTATATGTGCAACCTCCTGATTTTAGAAATGGGCTATGTCAGAATGCCAGATGCAAGGGAAGGCACCAGGATGCAGGTCTCTTGTTATCAGGTGTGCTCCCTGGGGCATTTGGTGGGGCCGCTGTGAGATACAGGAAGGTGGACTAGATGGGCCTATGGCCTGATCCAGTGGGGCTGTTCTTATGTTCTTAACCACTGATATATAACATAAATTGAAAAATAACATACCTCTACTGACTGGAAAAGTTCTCTTTTTTTAAAATCAATTATCCCACCCAGGAGAGTGTGGTGTAGCATTTAGAGCCCAATCATATGCATATACAGTATTATTATCCTTTACAAGTGCCTCATAAGTGTTCCGATGCTCATTCCTTCCTTCAAGAAGCTCATGGTTATATCCTCCCCCATTCTTTTTTACTAACACAGGCTCATTCAGATTGTGCCTATCTTTAATGATAACCTGCTTCCACATGCCATATTTTAAGGGACAGTGGCTGTAGCTCAGAGGTAGAGCACCTGACTTGCATGTAGACGGTCCCAAGTCCAGTGTCCGGCATTTCCAAGAATGTTTCCTGTTTGAAGCTCTCTAGAGAGCTGCTGCTAGCCAAGATCAGCAACACTGAAGTAGGTGGACCAGTGGTCTGAGGGTAAGGTATGTTCCTATAGCAATATTTTTTTCACAGTTATTCTACCTTTAAAAAAAAAAAAAGATGCTACAAATATAACCATAAAGTTCTCATAGGAATATATAGACTCTTCTCAAATGGATTTTATCATTCTGAAGCCAAACTTCCAGGTTGGCAATTTAGAAGCCGGACCACTGTCTCCTGTGATCTGGAAGCAATTAATAAGAGTAGATGTTCTCTTAGAGCCTGGTGCTGTTAAACATTTCACTTGCAACTCACACTGATGGCCACTGGAGAGTCCACAGTCTAATGTTTCAGGATTCCCTTGGCAAGAAGATATATTGCTTTCCACCTCTTGGGTGGCAGCTGCTTGATAGATCTGTCTTGCTTGCACTTGGCTGGGCTGCTTTCGAATCTTGTATATGCCACTGGCACAGACCAATGGGTTCCCAAGGAGAAATCGTTTGTCCTTAGCTTTTCATTGCTTTACATCTTGCATCAGCATTCTTGGTGTTTGTAAAGCCTCCAGGTGCATGCCAAAATAGGAATGGTATGGAAGTGGAGGGTTCAGATTAAAATCCTTGCAGATGGGTGAGATTTCAGAAGTATGTAAGAGATTCCTGATTGGTTTATTTTCCTTCATGAGGTAGTTGTGTTGGTCTGCTGAAGCGAAAATAACAAAGAGTTGTCTCATGCAACATGCATCTGATGAAGTGGACTGCAGTAGAAGAAAGTTTTTTGCCAGAATAATTTGGGGGCTAGTCTTTAAGGTGCTACAAGACTCTCTCTCTGTGCATTTGTGTTTAAGTTCTGTTTCCCTCCCACACGAAACCACACCACTGAAGTCGGTAGCTAGTTCCTTATTTGCAGAGACGAAGAGCCATGCTACCAGCAAATATTGGCAGCAGCCTGCAACATTCAGGCTCTACCCTCTAGAGCAATGTTTCTCAAACTGTGGGTCAGGACCCACGAGGTGGGTCGCGAGCCCATTTCAGGTGAATTCCCACTCATTTTAATATTTTATTTTTAAAGTATTAGACTTGATGCTACCACGGTATGTGACTGCATTTGGGGAAACGTTACAGATTTGTACTTTGAACAGACTACTACAGGTCAAACCTTATTATACACAGATTTTTTTATACACGAATTTGACTCAACACAAATGGCCACTGCAAATGAGAAGGAAAGTGCTGATCCCTGGAGAAGGGGAAAAAATCCATCCCTTTAAAATCACAGTTTAAAAAACTGCTTTTTACTGTTATAGAGATAATCATGCACGTGATTACAGGTATAACCTAATTTTCCATGGATTTTTCCGGAGGGGGGGAGGAGGGAATCCACAGATTTTTCTATTCCATGAGAAGTGCCCTTTAAATTAAAGGAAAACAGTCATTTAACAATAGCCTGGTTAATGCAAGAGAGGGCAGCCAGCTGACAATGCATCAATCATTCTCCAGGCTTCACTTCTCCCTTTTCCCTGAGCACGTGAAAGAAGGCTAAATGGCAGTGATTATCATCTCCATTCTTTCCCCCTCACTGCAGCTCCTGGTGAAGAGAGGGACTGCTACCTCCTAGTGAGGCCTAAGCACCTGGAGAAAGACTGATTACCTCTGTGTGCATTTCAAAAGGTCAGCAAGGCTGTTTTAAAATCACAGGAGCAAAGGGACTTAGTTCTTTAAATTGATTTGCTTTAGTGCATTTTTTGCCATCCACATGAGTTCTGGGAATGGAACCCTCTCAAATGAGACTATATATATATGCTACATATATATATATATGCTTTTAACAATGATAGTAAATGAGACTTAATCCTGGGTAAGTGTGGGAAGGACTACAGCCTAGGATTGTTAAAAGTCTTCCTGCTTGATGATGTCATTTCCAGTCATAACATCACTTCCAGTGGGTCCTGACAGATTCTCATTCTAAAAAGTGGGTCCCGGTGATAAAGGTTTGACAACCAGTGCTCTAGAGTAGACTTTAGGCTTCAACTTGGCACCTACACTCAGGAGGGACTGTGGCTCAAGCTCAACAGAAATCATTTGGTTTAGACAGGTGGTTCCTAATCCAGCAAGAGGATAACTTGAACACTTCAAGTTTATGCTTGTCTTCATGTAATTGTGAAATGAGTGTGATTGATCCATAAAACATAAGTTCATTTGAACTGTATTTTATTAATGGGCTGCTTTTTAAATAGATGTACTGTACTGATAAATTTATTTATTTACTAAATATCTACCTGCTTTCTCTCTGAAGGAGATTTAAAGTGGCTTACAACATAAAATCACACTAAAAACCAGTTTAATAAAACCATAAAATCACAGTAAAAACCAGTTTAATAAAACCATAAAATCACAATAAAAACTATAAACTTTAAAAATCTACTCAATACAAAGCAGCTTTAAAATATCAGATTAAAAGATCAAAGACAAAAATCATAAACTAGCAGCAATCACTAAACAGTAACAAAGGGACCAACCCATAAAATCTAACCCACATAAAAATCCACAATATCCAATATTAAAAAGACCTAACCTCAAAAGGTTGATCTAAACAACGTCTTTAGGCCCTACTGGAAACCCTCTAAGGAAGGAGCAATTCTGATAAATCCTCTGGCAGTAATCCTGAAAAAAGCTTAAGTTGATGTTGATGAGTTTTGAACAGCCTATGTGCAGCAGCGCAGCCTCTATTCCCATCACTCTCTGGATATCATCCACATACAATGGTGCAGTGCAAAATTTTAAAGTTAGGGAGTTCTTCATGACAGCCCCTATACCACATCATACCATATAGCCACACCCCATTGAGACCATGGCAAAAAAAATATTTAAATTCCTTTATTATCGTATTTTTTCTCATGCCACTTATTTCTAAACTGAAACTTATACTTTAAGGATCTCTAACTCATTTCAGCCCAGACTCTTGGAGTGGATTGCAATAGTTTTCAATGCATAAACACTGAAAAATGGGATTAAAAACATATACCAAATAAATATTTAAGAGTGTACTAAAGTGCTATCTTATGCATGTTTATTCAGAAGTAAGTCCTCCAATGTTCAACTGCACTTTGTTTATTTACAGCCCAATCCTATCCACACTTTCCTGGGAGTAAGCTCCATTGACTCTAAAGGGACTTACTTCTGAGTAGATATGCATAGGATTGGGTTGTCAGTCATTAAGTGGTGTCCAATTCTTCATGACCCCATGGACCACAGCACACCAGACCCCCCTGTGTTCCGGAGTTTGTCCAAATTCATATTCATTGCTTTGGTGACACTATCTAATCATTTCATCCTCTGCCATCCTCTTCTCCTCTTCAATTTTTCCCAGCATTAGGGTATGTCAATTGGACTTACTCCCAGATCAATTTGCATGGGACTGTAGCTTTAACAATGAACTCTGTAGTGTCTCGGAGGCACTTCCACTATATTGCTGGCCTTGTATAAACTGTGTGGCCATTCAGAGCCCCCCCCCCCCACACACACACACCCCAGAGCTCTTGTCAAGTCAAGTCAACCTTTATTAGGCATAAACATTTGGTAGGTGAAGACTGTACGGAAACCGTAGCCAGAGCTCTTGTACCACCAATACTTATGTAGAGAAAGAAGCTTCCATGTCATTTCAGGGCTGCACCTTTCAAGATTCTCTCTTTCACACAACTATTTAAAGTACAGGAGAAACCTTGTTCTTTTCTTGCAACTGATCATTGAGAAATATGAAGCTGAGACAGGTAAAACTATCAGTTCATTTATAGCCCAGGCCAGTTCTGCTTATAGGCAACATTAAACAGAGAAAACATGAACAATTGACTCAGCCTTTTTCATGCATTGTTTTCCATAAACGTCAATACAGTATGTCTCAGTCTGGTTCCTACGTTCTCTGCTTATGTCCTCCATTATTTAGGCTTCTTCTCCCCCTACCCAGTCATCCTTCACAGGGGTGGCATCAGAGGTCGCCTGAGGGCCCACATCAGGGCCAGCTGAAGTTATTGAGCTGGCAGAGGCAGCACATAGCTCAATCCTTCCCTCCCCCCCCCCCCGCATTGGGCTCCTTCTTCCATGCAGGCTGTGTTCTTTTTCTAACTTCTAGCACTAGAAGCACTAGAGAGCTTTTTTTTTTTTAAGGTTTCAGCACACTCGGGTCATGTTCATGCTTATGTCACTTCTGCCCATTTTCTATCAAAACAAATAGAGGAATCTGTCAGGAAAATGGCGGCCTCCAGAGTGTAAGAACTGTACAGTGACAACATGGTGAGCTCCATACAGTTGATTTCAATGTGGGGATGCCATTTTGTCATTTTTAAAATAACCATGCTGGAAGCATGCTAACAGCATGCTGGAGATGTCATTTCTGGATTTTTTCTAGCTCAAAAAAATAACACAGCCACAGACTCTGGAATCAAAGCAGGAGATGTGAAGCATGCTGGGATCACTTCCAGAGTACTCTACAATTCCTCCTTTGTTTAAAGAGCTCTGACAGTGGAAAGAGCAATCTTGCTCCTTCCCCAATTGGGATCTTTTGAAGATTGGTGGAGGAAGAAGAGGATCAGATCCTCTTGCCAGATCACTACACTCCAAGGATCAAAACTCTCACTCCATCCTCTACATGGGCTCTTTATACAAAGCAGGCAACACAATGCATGGTGGAAGTGTGCCCTGCATCCCCTGCTTTGATTCAAGAGCCATGTACAGGAAGGGACTGGTGAGAAGGCCAGCTCTGTCCATGGCAACAGAATGGGGGGGAGATGGAGGACATCATTTGCTCCCTCCTCCACTTGGGCCCAATCCACAGCCTGATGTGAATGGGCTCAATTGCATTATAGATGGGCAAGCCCTGATCCACATACATCAGAAGATCTACCCGGTCACGCTGTCCTAGACCCTCAGTACCAGTAGCAATGTGTCATCAGGCAGCAAGAAAGGGCACCATGTGAGTCTAGTGCAGGGCTTTGTCCATTCTAGGACTCCCCTCAGCTCGGCCAGTGCCTGTCAGCCTTCCGCATATGACAATCTGTCTTCTTAAGGCAGCGTCCATTGTCACTAATTTAATTAAGCATGCACTTATGTTGCCAAAGGCTTCTAGATGTCATGTGTGTTTGGGCCTTTCCAGAAACACTCCCACACAGCCTTTTGCTGTCAAGCAGGTGCTGCTTCGCTTACAAGGCAGGGTTGAGAAAAATGGGGACGAGCACCCACATGCTTTAGGGCAAAATGTGATGGAAATGAGCAAAGATATCTATGGAAGACTGAAGCCTTCAAAGAGATGGAAGGAGGAATAGGGTACCATGCCCCAAGAGATGAATTCTGATGCCAACATAATGTGATACTTCTCTGCATGCAACAGCTTTATTAAAGTTTCCTGCTCACGGCTGTAGCATCTGTACTTTTGAGAAGGACATGAAAGCACAGCAATTGACAGTGGCCTATTGATAAATCTTACTCCCAGAATTTTCTCCATGCCCTACACCCTAAAATTAATACCTATACCTGTATTGTCTTGTGAAAGGCAAAAACTTTGCTTTGTTCACACTGGCACCAAGGGAAGCATTTCTCCTGGGGCAAATAGCAGCCATGTGGGGGGCTGATACAACTGGGACTACAGCAGTGATTAAGGATTAAAGTCTCCCTTCCTCCATGATGGAGCCTCCCCAATTCGGTTTGTTCTCCCCCCCCCCAGCTTTTTTTTTACAAAAGAAAAACTAAACCCATCAGGATTAATGGCACATTAAATCTCTTATAGAGTTTCGCCCTGGACCCATGTTCCCAAACTGTAAGTTGGGATCCACCAGGGATCATGGTGGGGCATGAAACTAAAACTGACAAGGAAAATGTATTGAGCCCTATGGACAGTGAAACTGAATGTGTGTTTACTCATGAGTAGACTAACATGCCCAAGTCCAATTCAAAGGGCAGTCCAAGAGGAATGCAACACCACCAGAGTGGTACCAATCCTATGAATGTAGGCCCCAAAAAACACTTGAGAAGGAAATCCCCCCCCCTTCAAGCTGACAAGGAAAAAATGTATTGAGCCCTATGGAAAGTGAAACTGAGCCAACATATGCATGTTTACTCAGGATAGGCAAACATGCCTTGGCTCTTATTGAAGGCCAGGTGAAAGGGAACACAAGGCCACCAGAATGATGATGATCCAATGAACATGGAGCTCAACAGTCTGACAGTCACACTGCCTAACCCCCTGTGAGCTGCCACTTTCTACTCTAACTGCAGTTTCTCAATGGGCAGCCTCGCACAGAGTGTTTAACAGAAAGTTAGACAGGAATTACCTTAATGCTTCTTTCCCGCACTCTTCCCTCTGAACGCCACATAGCTGAGGCTCACTGAGCTGCTTTCCAAAAATGCTTCCCCTGAGAAAGCAATCTTGGCTCCCTTTGCCTTGAATGAAGCTCCCCTTGCCCAGCCTGATGCTAACTGAGGCTACTGCTTGCCTCTCCCGGGATCTGCTTATCAAGCCACTTCTTCCTCTGTATCCACCTTTGAATCAGGAGATCACTGAATCTTGGCAAACTAGCTGCATGCAACACAAGCCCAGCAGATCCTGATAAGTAAACTTTGCCTTGGTACCCCTAGCCATTGCCCACCCGCAACTCTCTTCTGTGTCTCATGTGCAGTCAAACAGACAACAGGCTGTGGTGGAATCGCAAAAGATTCTCAAGGAGATAGGGCGTGGTGGCAGCAGTGGCCCCATGCTCAAGATCAGCCAGGAAACCTAGGGCTAGGGTTAACCCCAGGGCCCCAATCTGCAGTGGGCTTGCTGCACAGCTGCAGCCATTAGAGGCAGTCAGGTCATTACAAGATTAAAAGCAGCACCTGGAGCAGTGAGAGAGTTTGCAGGTAGCAGAAGGAGGACAGGTTTGCAGGAAGGAGGGAGAATTGACTAGCTGACTGACGAACGGACTGGCTAACAGACTAATGGACCTACTGATGGATTAATGAACTGGTTAACTGTTTAAGGGATCTGCTGACTGATTAACGGGCTGACTGATTGACTGACGGACTAGCGAATGGACAACTGCGGACTACTGGAACTGTGACAACTGGAGACTGCTGATTGGAGGAGAACTGGGGAAGCTAATTAGCTTAAAGGTGGTCCTAACTTCTCTGGAAAGATTAGAGAGAGAAAACTTGGGCAAAATACAGGCTTAGCATAAACACAAATAAAATTGTTCCCAAAATTGTTTGAGTTGATAGACTGTAGGCACCTTCTTCCTCCTTACAGCATTACGGGGAACTGAAAGATGGCTGCCTTCTAGCAGAATCTCGGCTGCTGGAGCTCTTATCAATTTTAGCCTTAGTGGCAACACGGGAGGTTTTTACTTCACCCAAGTTATTTTAACTTGCTGAAGATCCTGCTGGCAACATTGATACTGGTTATTTTGCTGCTTTGGAGTGCCTACTCTTGCAGATTGATTTGGATTGAAAACATGGACAGGAGAAGGAAACGGCAGCGAGCTGCCAGCAGTTCCCCACTGAAGGTCTCTAAACAACTTCACCTGGACCAAATAACATCTTGGAACAAGATCATAAGTGTTACTCCCAACCCTGCTTCGTTTAACAACTCGGGCTGTCTAGAGACTGAAATTGATTTGGAGGGGGAAGAACATAACAACATACCATGTTTGGGAAACACTAAGAATGGGTCCTGCCCTGAAGTGATTCTACAAAATGTTTATGCTCGTGAGAGTACGCTGGGAGATAAGGACCTAGCTCAAAGGGACCAAGAGGAACCGGTGGACCTAGAACCAGGCAATACTTCCCTCTTAACTCTTTTGGGAGATCACTCCCTTGTTGCAGCTAGAACAGTTTTGGCAATCTTTCAGGAACTTAAGTTTATATCCTCCCAAACCAATGCACTACAGAAGAAGCTGCAGGAGTAATCAACCCCAAGACCCAAGGGCAGTTCTCCGGCAACAACAGGAGCTTATAGTCACATGCAGATAATGCCCAAGGACGCCTCTGTCTCTGTGAAAGAATCAAGGATCAAACCTGTCTCTTTGCCTAATGCTGCTGGCTCTCACTCACGCTGTTTCCAAGCAAACCAAATTCTCTTGGAGCTTGGCAGAGTGCCAGTAAATTATGGAAAATGGAGGGACAGGTTCTGTGTAAAAATATCCTTAAGTAAACTTTTATGTGTGGATCTAAGTCAGATTGATATGATAAGTGCCCAATGGCTAAGTAGTCCTGCATCTAGAGTCGGACTCCTTCTATCCTTTGACACCTCTACAATTCCCTTGACTCTGTTTTGGATGAGAAGGTTTCTCAGCACATTTAAAATAACAGCGAAGAGAGGCTTCTCTGATTTCTCTGTCTCTAATCAAGAGCTGCTGCCCTCCTCCACACATAGCTTGAAGGCTCTGACCACTGCATCATCCTCCATCCCTGCACAAAGTGATTCTTGGCTGCCTGCCCAGACAGCTGATAAGACTGCAGCAACATCCCCCTCTAATGAAAAAACAAACTCTCCGAGTCCAAATATAATAAAGAACACGACTGAAAGGGACTCAGCTACCTTGTCTTAGTGGTATAATCAATGACCTGACTGGTAAATTTCCCTCTTATAAGATTCTAATCGCAGGAGATTTCAATTCCAGGGTAGGGCATAATTCTGACATCTTTCATCAACTTTGGGATTTACCTACTGACACGATATTGCCAAAGACCTGTCTATTCGAAAGATAAAACAATCAATGCTTCTCCTAGCCAAATTTTATATTACTTATGGCCTTACTTGGCTAAATGGCTTAGACGCATTGGGGGATAATGGAGAATTCACTTACATCTCACCTAGAGGTGCAAGTGTTATTGATTATATCTTGGTTCCTCCTCAACGCCTTCCCCAGATAGCAAACTTTTGTGTTGGATACCCTCAATCTAGTGACCATCTTCCTCTGTTGTGTGATTTAGACTATCTCCCAAATCATTATCATAACACTAACACCCAGGAGGAAGAAGGTTACCCAAATATAACAAAAAGAATTAAATGGGACCCAGACTCTAAGGACTCATTTTGTGCATTGATACAAGCAAAGAAAATCCCTCAGTTGTCCACCCTGGATCAACCAAGGATTGTCCACTTTTTCGAGGACTTAATATCTACTCTTTTGAACGTATTAGGTAAGATCCCCTCAACCCAAAGAGTTGAGGGTGGGCGAGATGACTCTAAGATTGATCAGATCTGCTTATCTCTGAAAACTGCCATTCGCAGCACTTATAAAAAATTTAGAGACACTAACAGTAAAACACTTTTACACCAACATTTCAAGCTGACTGCCCACCTGAAGGAAGCTGTCAGAGTTTCGATCCATCGTATTGCAGAAGCAAGATGTTCACTGCTAATCAACGCTGTTAGATCAAAAAATGCTAAGAGTTTTTGGCAAATTATATCAGGTTTTCATAAAGAGTCAGTTGGTACTACCATGATCCCTGCTAAACTGTGGGAATCACACTTTAAATCAATTTTTTTTATGAATCCAAATCGACCTCTGTTGTTCAGGCATCCATCCTGTCAGACCTCCCAGAGTGGCCTGCTGTCTCAGTGGATGGGGTCATCTCAGTTATTAACCAGCTAAAACAGGGTAAAGCAGCTGGCCCAGATGCAATTCCCTCAAACATTTATAAAGCAGCACCAGACTGGAGGGCACCAATGATCGCGGAACTGTTCACAAGAATCAATAAATTTGGAGTAATTCCAGAATCCTGGACCAGATCAATCTTGGTCCCTATTTTCAAAAAAGGAAATAAGAACCTTCCTTCTAACTACAGACCAATAAGCCTTTTGGATGTCGCAGGGAAAATGTACGCATCCCACTTACTGAAGAAACTTTCTTCCTGGATATCTGATTATAACATCATAGGTCCAGAGCAAGCAGGTTTCAGACCAAACAAGTCCACAGTCGACCACTGTGTGATATTATCCCATTTAATTTTCAAACAGGTGACTCAAAAGAAATCTTGACTCTATGTGGCATTCCTGGATTTAAAGTCTGCCTCTGACTCTCTTGATAGGGACAGACTCTGGGAAAAAGTTGAGAAGATGGGACTTGACAAAAGATTATTAGAATTAATTTGTATCCTCCACCTAAACACTTCCTGTCAAGTGAAATTATCCCCACAAGGTGACCTTTCAGCTCCAATTCCGATCAACAAGGGGGTCAAGCAGGGTTGTATGCTGGCACCCATTTTGTTCATCCTTTTCACCAATGATTTGGCCCCCTTCTTAACAAAGTTTGACATGCAGTGCCCCAAACTGGGATCGGTGGACGTCCCTTTACTTTTATATGCTGATGACATGGCTCTGATCTCATGTACAAAAATAGGCTTATGAAGACTGGTCAAAGCCTGCATTGAATATTTTACAATAAACTCTTTGTTATGTAAACTCTTAACTTGTTGTTAAGTTATGAAAAGTCTAAAATTGTGGTTTTTGGGAACTCATGGAAACCACAATCTTGGCTTTTCAGTAGAAAATTAATACAGCGGGTCAAGGAATTCCAGTACCTTGGTCTTTGATTTCATTACAAGCATTCCTGGTCCTCTCATCGATCAATTGCAATTAATTCATCCAAACCAGTGGTTCAAGCCATAACTCGCTTTTTCTTCTCCTGGGGCAACTGGTTTGTACCAGCTGCTTTACAAGCTTTCTATTCTTAAGTCATACCACAAATTTTATATGGCATCCCAGTATAGAAGCTGGCATTAAATAACACAATTGAAAGGGTTCAATCTAAATTTCTTTACAAAATTCTCGGGTTACCGCATTGTATTCCCTACGCAACACTCTGCCTGGAATCAGGTCAACATATACTGGAGTTACATCCATGGTCCAGTTTTAAATAGTGGGCCAATGTCTTTTTCAGGGCTGATCACGATTTGCTGCTAAAGGAGCTGTTGACTGATTCAACGTTAACCCCTTGCCTAGTACTATTTTATAAAAAAAACTCAACAGATGGGCCTTGAGGCCAATCTACAAGGGGCCCCCTCTCCTGAGGTTATCACCAGACTTTTGGAAACCGGACTATTTGATATAGAAAGGCAAGAGATTCTAGGCACAGCACGGAAAAAATGTTCACCTTTGAATTTTCAACTTAAAAATTACAAGTGGTCAACAACCAAAATATCTGTCCCTCCTAATGCACCCCCTGGAGAGAAGAGCCTTTACCTTGGCACGTTGTAATGTGACCCCCTCTAATGACTTACATGGCAGATTCAGAAATGCCTCCTGGGAAGACCGTTTATGTAGCTGCAATTTAGGAGTAGAAGCATCCATACACATTATGTTGCACTGTCCCAGATATCAAGCGCTAAGACAGCAATTTCTCTCTCCGTTGCTCAATGCTAAAACAGGGCATTCTGAGAACACTATAATTCAATTCCTTCTAGCAGGTGACATAGAGCATACAACCCTCTCAGTCGCACAGTTCCTAAATTTGAGTAATCTGACTCGAGCCAAACTTTCTATACCAAGCAATCACTGAGTAGATTACATCTTGGCAATATCTATAGAGTAACTGATTGATTCCTGTCTTTTAAATAATTCATGTGTGTATGTTTGCATCTGTTTGTACACGTAGGTGTGCACATATACATATATTTGTGTACTGCTTAGGTTTCTATTCTCTCTACGGTTTCTGTACAGAGTCTTCACCCATCAAATGTTTATGCCTAATAAAGGTTTTGTTGACTGTTGATAGGCTGTAGTTGAAGAAAAACAGTTTTACCTGATGTTTCGCCTACTGCTATGGTGGACATTTTCAAAGGCTACCCTCAGAAGAAAAAAGAAAAACAGTTATCAACGGTCACTAATCACTTGCTGGCCTCTGGTGGAGTCACTGCTGTTCTTAAAGTTCCTTTGTTCCACATAAGTTCACTGTTGGTCCTAAAGTCACAGGTGCCTATGTTCCTCAGAGCCGGTAACCAAGTGTTGTTGATACACAATGTCTCCTCTTTTCCATTCATTTTGTTCTGATGTTTCGAAATCCCATTGGTCCCCCCTCCCTCTCCCCCCATATAAATACATGCTAAGCCTGTTTTGAGCAAACACAGGTGTTATCTACCACCAGACTCTATTACATATATATATAGTCTGGTGGTAGATAACACCTGTGTTTGCTCAAAACAGGCTTAGTGTTTCTATCCCTTCTTCCTTTTGTTTAGCATCTTTTTTATTCCCCTGCCCTGTTGTTGTATGTTTATGCCCACAATAAAATCTCTTGTTGCATCTACATATTTGCCTTTCTCCTTTATCTCATGCTATTCTATTGCATTATGCCAGGAGCCGCTGCACTTGTACAGATAGTCAATTGCATGCATGTTGCATATGTCTTAGAGCATGGCTAGTAACAACAGTACCCCTCTTCCAGCTAAAAGCAAGAGAGCCTTCCCTTTGAAAAGGTGACTCTTTGATCGGTTAGCTGGTCTGAGAAAAAGATCAGAATCACAAGGATTTCAGTCATAAGGAAACAAAGGTAAGACACTCCTAGTCGGTATGCTGCTTCATCTCTGAGGATGCAATAAGATCTCCTGCAGTCATGCAACAGAATTCTTTCTCTTTTTCTCAAAGTACCAATACAAGAGGCAGGAAAACAGGCTTGCATAGAGTAGAAGAGGCTTTCTGGAGTCCCAAAACAAGTTCGATTGTCTTGCAGAATTCATTTTCAGATAAAAAAATTATTTGTCCCAGGCATGTCTTGTTTCAGGCTTTCCAGAAGTTGAAAGAAAATTATTCTAATTTGAACCCTAGAGCTTATAGGTCAGAGAAATGCCGTATCTTGTCTGAGTCCCAGCTAGAGGGGACAGCACACATTTGCCTTTACAGAAAGGTAAACCCATCATCCAATTTCACATGTTGGGCTAGATAGTAGATCCTGAAAGGAGGAAGGTATCCATACATTGCATCCTAGAAAATATATTTCTGCTCAGCTATAATACAAAAAAGTGGGTTGATTTTTCAATGGATAACTCACAACATCTCATCTCTTCTAGTCACAAATTTTCTATTGATGCTCAATCATAACTGAACAGAAACTGCTCCACCTTAAAAGCCAAGGCTGTGGCTCATCCTAGGTGGAGCTCTGTGCCACAATTCCCACTGTCTGCCTCTGAAGAAGAAACTTCTGATACCAAGGACATAGAAGTGTTCCTTTTCAAGGAGCACTTTATCAAGGAAGAAAAGTGCTCAGGACTTTTCAGTGTTCCATAAAACTTCATCCTGCTGGTCAGTTTTTTGCAGGGAAAAATTTTTTTACCAAAAAAGTCCCTTCATAAAGAGATCTAGAGGCTAGAAAGTAGATCTTGGATTTGAGAGAGCTGAGTTCTAGTCTTTCCTCTGTCACTGACCCATTGCATACCCTTAGTTTGGTTTCTGCTCTATAAAGTAGGTGCAACAGCATGGGGACATGGTTGTCAAGGTTAACACTGATATTCAAATTTACTTAGAAATCAGTCTCTTTTAGATCAGTGAGGCTTGCTTCCAAGTAACAGTGTGTAAAATCAGACTGAAATCCAAAAGACTGTGAAGCACTTTGCAACTCATTTTTGCCCAGCTCACAGGTGTACTTTGCTCCCTGTTGTATATATGCAACATTGGGCAGAAATGGCTTAAAGCAAATCTCGGGCATACATCATGGAGCCAGCAGGGTGACCTACTATTGATGCATAAACAGCAAGCAGGCGAGCAAGCTGGAGCTTCCTTAAATATCCAGCTTTCACTTCTCTCATGGATAAACGATCTTCCAAATCAGTTTTGTCCTTTATGAGACAGTGTTTAGCGATGGAAAAAAAGACTCATTTCCCGGGTTACTACAGTCCCAATCAAATGTGTGCATGCACACTCAGTTGCATGCTGAAAAATGCACCAGTGAACAGAAAAGAAGAAAGCCAGACATCCTCTTGGAGGAGATGCTATTATATCCCTTGAGGCCATGAAATAAAACTAATGAAATTATCTGAACTGATTGACCATGGCCCCTTGCGGCTATTAGTTTCATTGCCTCTAGTTATTTGATGTACTACTGTTCAGATTTCAGCTATTTCCCTTCAGTAAATAATCTGCCCTTCCCTGGCACAGAAAAGCCTCGTTTTCATTTTGTCCGTTTTTGCTCCTCCAGAAGACAAAACAAACAACACTTGAGCAGAGGTGCGCGGGCCAAACTACTGAGCGTGGATCTCACTCTCACACAAAGTAAACAAGCACACACATTTCCATGTGAGCAACCTACAAGGTTTAGAGTTCACATCTACAGTTATACCTGGACACAAGCTTGTGAGCACATGTTTTAGAAATAATTGCTCTGCCCCCGCCCCGCCCCATTGAATGTGTGACTTCCAGAATCACCAAAACCTCTTTTCTGCATTGTGGCTCAGCTAAAAAACTGTAAAAAAAAAGAGAATTGTCTCTGAACACATAAAGAGTACCTTACCACGCAGTAAACACAAGCAACCCTGCACACCCTAGGATTAAAGGTTTCCAGGACAAAGCACAAGACTTCAATGCATGCTGGAGCCCCCAACTCCTTTTAGAAACTAACCATGTCTTTCCCAGTTCCCCCACCCCCAGTGAGCACGACAGCAAACATCCTCCCTAATCTTCTTTCTCTAATTGCAGTGCCATCACAATACTGCTTTCTTACCAGCGGACAGAGAATCCCAGGGCTGGGGAGGTGGACAGTTTCAAGGTGCCTCCGGATCTTGGGGTGGCATGCTGGCTCCTTCTGCAACTCTGACTTTGAAGGACTACCTCATGCTGTTGGCACTTGGAGCTGCTACTGACGCAGCCGCTGAGCTTGCACTAAGGGAAAAAAAATTGAGCTCTGAGCACTCAACCCTGCTCAAAGCATTGCCTTCCTGTTTAAAGGCACAGAGCCAAAGGCTCACTTGTCACACAGCCAGCTGCCAAAGCTGATCAGCCTTTTCCATAGGAGTGGAGGAGGATAAGCATTGCTCTGATGGGCAACAGCTTATGTCCAGTGGTTAATCCTGAGCAGTCTTACTCTCCCTTGAGACTAATCTGATAGTACCCAGATAGATGTCCCTCTTCTTCTCCCCACACTGGTTGTCTAGGTTAGTGCTTCTTTGTAAACTAACCTGTCATGAAGAATATCACCCAGCTCTCATTTGCTCTGGCAGTTTCTTGGTATTATCCCAAGGTAGTGAATGATTTCTTTTGTGTATATTACCTGTTTATCCCATCTTTTGCCCCGATGGAATTCCAGGTAGGTTATATTGGTTCCCAGGTAGACCCCATACAGACACTGACCACTCTCCCCTCTTAGCTTCTATACAGTTTACCCCCTCTGCCTTCAGAAACCATGCGCTTGACATTAACAATCCACAGTGAAACTGACTCAGGGGCAGATTCAAGGGGGGGCCATAGGTGCATGCTCCCCCCAACTGTCTGCTAATTGGGTAAGAGGCACTAACCCCTGCTAACCCCTGCTAATTGGGTAAGAGGCACTTTTTCAAGTGGGTGCTCCTTTTTTTAGCAGGGGGAGAGTAACTGGCCCACCTCACCCCAGCACTGTCTGTTCTAGTGGCTGTCTGCTGGTGTTCTTTTTGCATCTTTTTAGATTGTGAGCCCTTTTGGGACAGGGAGCCATTTAGTTATTTGATTTTTCTCTGTAAACCGCTTTGTGAACTTTTAGTTGAAAAGCAGTATTTAAATACTGTTGTTGTTGTTGTTGTTGTCTGCCAGCAGCCAAGGGCACCTGCTGGGCTGGGGAGCAAAATTGGGTGCAGGGGAACACCCACTAGGTGGGCGCCCATGAGATTAGCTGGAATAGGAGCCCAGGTCTACTCAGCTGGCAGACCTGGGCTCCAAGACTAGATGGGAGCCCAGGTCTACCTGTCTGGTTGACCTGGGCTCTGGAGTTGATAGTGCTCATGGCCCACCCCAAACACAAACACTGGATCTGACCTGACTTCTACCCTGATCATCAGCCATTAGGCATGCTCTGAGGTTGACATCTAGCTGCTTGGGGGGATTACTGTAGTTTGTTTGGGGGGATTACTGTAGATTACTGTCTGCTGGAAATATGTTTTTCGCTTGTTTGTAAATCATGTTTTTAATTGTGTTTTTAATCATTGTTGTAAGCTGCCTTGGGTACCTTCGGGGAGAAAGGCAGGGTATAAATAAACTAAATAATAATAAATAATAATAATAGTTCTATCTCAACAAGAAACTATTTTAGATTTGCATATATTAGCATGAATTACTACTATATGTACATAAGCCAAGTAAAATTTTTATTCTCTCTAAGAAGGTGGCATCCTACAGTTGTGGAGATGCTTCTGCTGAAGTTATTTTATTTTGTTATATTATTATGAAGTTATATTATTTTGCTCTACTGGTGACAAAGGAGGGCCTTTTGATTGCAGATAGTACTATATCTACCTGTGTTTAAAGTCACTAGGCTTATAACCAAAGCAAGAAGAAAAGATGTCATATATCTGCACTATACATTCTAAGAATGTCTGTGAGATTCTGTGAATCACAATAAGCCTTCCCCACTGAAGATCTCTAGACTATTAAGTTGATGAGAATGTTCCTTGACAAACCATGCATCAAAGGTGTCAAGGTTAATGCTCACCTCCTAATTAGTTTCCTCTCAGCTCATGAATTGTTAAGTCTTGAGTATCGCTATTCACATGCTGAATCTCAGTATACAGATGTCCCCAAATTAATGCTTATTTTGTGGCTTTTATTATGAGAACTGGCCACTGTGAAATTAAACCCTGCTTGTCTCAGACATTAAGTCTGAGAGTCTGTCATGTGAGTCTGAGAACTGGTGAGGAATGACCAAACACAACATGGCAGCTAAGGGGGTGCCTCTTGTCCTTTAAATGTCAAGCCAAGCAACAAATGCCACCCAAGCAACAAGTGTTGCTGCTCCAATGGGAGAAGTTGGCTTGATCTCTGACTACATGGAAATAGTTGAGTTTCTTCTGTACTTATAACACATTTACCTTAAGGCAGTATAAGTCTGCATACAGACCTACATAAATGCAGGAGCCAGTAAGACCCATTTTCACATCATGGGGCGAGTCTGACTTTCCTGTGCATTCTATCAAATGGCATGTACTGTGTGCGTCTCCATAATAAACATGATTTCCTTACTAGTTTGGTTGTCTGCATTTATATAGTTGATTAATAATACAGCACCTTAAAAAAATACAATTGCTGCATTTGTTTTTAAATTGAAAAACTGTTTTGTGAAGGGGAGATTGGGAGGGTCCTTTATCATGTCACAGGCTCCCAAGCCAATCAGTGTTCTACACAACACTTTCTGCTGCAGACTGGCAGAACTTGTTCCCCTGCGCACCATCCTTAAAAAATTCCACATGGGACAATAATTTGACACTTCTCTTTCAGGGAGCAGGGTGCATTTCCCAGCAGGGAAGGGCTCCTTTGGCATACATCTACATTCTCCCTAAATGAGTTATTGTACTTTGCCGTTCCTTTGCAATTATGCATATCTACTTTTCGTTAATAGCCAGTTTTATAATGTACTCCTGTGCCTTCTTGCCTTGCCTTGCCTTGCAGAGATAAACATAGACTTACCTCTCTAGAAGTGTTGCCTACCCATGTGTCCTGAGAGACATTGAAGCAGTGTCAGATTCAGCATGAAAACTGCATTCCATCTTTAAAAGTTTCTTGAGGTTTACTGCAGCTAGAGAAGTTGGATAGAATTCTCCAGAGAGCAGTTGTCATGTGGTGAGAAAACTGGTTGTATTTAATTGCCCAAGTTGTTGTTGTTGTGTTAGAAGTACAAATTTCCTTGAAAGGAAGGGTGCTAAAGAGAGAACCACCACCAAGGGAAATTGATAATATCCACAATCACTACCAAGGAAGAATATGGCGCAGTGGATAAAGTGGTTGTGCTGGATTCGAAGAGACCTGGGTTCAAATTCTGACTCAGAGACCTGGGGCATGATAGCAGCCCAGCCTACTGTACAAGGTAATTGTGGGGATAAAATGTAGCATGGCCTGTGCTACTTGCGGGGAAAAATAGAATACAAATATGATTAAAATGTTGTTAAGAGCATGGATTGCCAGGATTGATATGCCTTTACTACATATATTCATATTATATTGGATGTCAAGTATATTGGATGTATATTGGGATCTCCTAACTGAAGTTAGATGGAAGTTCTAGTCTTGCTTGCAAAAAGTCTTGGCTTACAAGATGTTGAAGGTGTTGTCAAGCATACACAGTCTACAGCCTGTAATAATCAACTTCGAGACAGAGTTTGCTAAGAGTGAGCATCCCATGTCTTCCAGAAACACAACTATATTGGCTAAAATGTGGTCAAATTTTGGGTTGAGAAACTTCCCAGGACTGGAAACTGTTGAATTGAGAAGTTGCTGCTGGAACCTGTTTTCATTTTTGAGTGGCTTGGTGAACATGGAATGTGTACAACTCTTGCTCAAGGGTATATGAGCTCACCAAGAGTATTTGCTAATCATTGTTCTGAGTTGGTTGCTTGTTTCCTGCAAACTGTCATGTGCAATTTTAACATGGAACTTGAAATCTAATTCCATGCCATGGTATAAGCGAGTGCCAGAAACATGGGCCTGCATGTATTGTCTTTCCTGCAATGTAACTCTTTGAATAAAAGTGACCAGCCATTATCTGTATTATCTGAAGTCTGTCTGCCTTTCATAAAAAGGGAACCGTATGCAGAGAGTGAGCTGAAGGTTTTAGATCATGTCTCTTCCAACAAGGTAGACTTTGGATTAATTCTTATATGTACAAAATGGTCATTGCAGGTCAAATGCTGTGAGTCAAATGCTCTCAAATGCAGGTCAAATGCTCTCATTGATTTTGGGTAGAGCATGTCTACTATGCATGTCTTATTCAGAAGTAAGTCCAATAGGGCTTACTTCCAGGAAAAGATGGATAGGATTGCAACCTTTGTTGAATACAGTGACTTGTGTGAGCAGAACTATGCCTAAGTAAACAGATCCTCCCCGCCCCCCACTGAAACTCTTCAAATGGCACTCAAATGCTGTTTGAGAGGTTCCCTTGACCGTCAGGAATGGCTTTTCAAACAGGGCTGCAGAAAGAAAGGAAAGCCCCGCTGTGCAGATGGAGTTCAGCTTATGCAAGGTTGGATCAGAGTTCAAGCCCTGTTTTTTGGGTTTTTTTTCCCCAAGGGAGGCAGTTCAAATGTCCAGCTATGGACTATCAAGTGAGGAAAGTATCAAGTGTGCATGTGAACCAATCTCCAGGCATTAAGTCTAACACAGACAAGAAATTCCAGGATGTTCCCTGTGCTGGAGTGCAAGCACAGAACTCAATGTAATGATGAAGAAACCGGAGGTGAAAGGACAGTCTTGAGAAGAGAAAGGTAGTACCACTAAAAACGTTTCATGTCCTATGAACAGCTGAGTTCATAGGACAAGATATACATTACACTCTGAAGCCTGAATGTGATGGCTGATTTGTTGTTGGTGCCACTTTGAAAAGCAAGCAGGCAATGGAAAACCAGAGGACCCTCGAGGAAGGAACAATCCCAGTAGCTTCATGATAAGTCCCACTATAGCAGGGGTGTCCAAAGTTTTTTGCAGGAGGGCCACATAATCTCTCTGACACTGTGGTGGGGGCCGGGGGGAAAAAAGAATTAATTTGCATTTAAAATTTGAATAACTTTACATATGTTTACATAAATGCATATATTAAAGATGAACTTATATGAATGAATGAAGGTCTTGTAATAGCACAAGGCCTATAAAAGGCCTTGCACAAAGCAAGGCTGGTCTTTGCTTTGCTGCCGCTACTGCATCACAGATGTGAAACAGCAAGCAGTGGAGGGAGCCCACATCATGCAAGAGGTCAAACAGTCGCCCTCACGCTGAGAGCAGTTGCGTTGAGCAAGTGTGGGCTCCAGCAAATCTCCAGAGGGGCAGAGGCTCATTGGAGACTGAGGACTCCCTGAGGGCCACATTGGGAGTCCTCAAGGGCCGCAAGTGGCCCCAGGGCCGGGGTTTGGGCACCCCTGCACTATAGTTACGAGTTCCCAGGGGGCAGGGAAGCACCCTCAGTTGTCCATGGCATCTGCTTTCAAACCAATCAGATTGCTACTTGACTGAATGCCATCCATGAATTATAGAGAATTGGTAACTCAAGAGGGGAGAAACCTGGTGCCAGGGAACAGAAGGAGAAAGTAATATAGTCACAACGCCTCAGGAACTTGTGCATTTTAGATCTCCACTTCCTTTTCCCATACTCTGCACTGGAGCTTCATTTAAACTGGGATTTGTTCCCTAGAACTAATTTTCTACCCAGGAATCCTTCTGACACACATGGAAGTAACCAGAATGCCACTGAGCCTATATAAAGTGTGCTCCAAATTAGAAAGTGCAGACTGCAGACAGACTCAGGGCACAGCATCTTTCCTTTGAGGAACTGAGCACTGCTCAAATCCATAGACTCTTTGCTGGTATCAATAACTCACATTAGCAAAGAGTCTATGGATTGGAGCAGTGCTCAATTCATCAATAAAGAGAGCTTTAGGACTACAGGACAGCTAGATAAGATCTTATGTACTATGGACGATACAGGTAAAAGTCAGGATAGCATATCTATTTCTTTTTAAAAAAACAACAGATTCTGCTCCAAAAAGTGTGATACGAGTAAATTATTCTGTGTCTGGGAACCATGCAGGGACAACAGGCTACAGAAAGAACTTGAGCCCCCAACCCCTCATATTTGGAAGTCCTCTTCAGCCATTTTCTCCTTCTGAAATGTCATTGAGCATTGCTCATATTTTCCACAATTAAGAGGTAGGAACTTGTTTTTAAAAATGAGGCAGACTTACAAAACCTTGGAATTGCTGATTTCCCAGCTGTCATAAAAATAGAACTTATCCTGTTAGTTGGAAAGTTAGCCCCCTGGACAAATCCCTTTTGCACATGCATTGTGACTTAGGGCCCACTCCTAGTCAACTTTCTAGCGCTGATGCAGCAGTGCCAATGGGGCATGTGCTGTATCCTGCAAGAAAAACATGAAGGGGTATGAAAACAAATCATTTATCATTATGAAAAAAGCCCAATTATTATTGAAGTATACAAATCTCCTGCAGGACAATTGCAACAAACACAGCATACATCCTGCATACACACAGTTCATTCTATGTAGCTAAGGGTACAATGCAGCAACATTAAAATAATTTTGACAACTGCTACATGACCAAATTGAGGGTGCAGTTCCATCCCACTGAAGCAATCATTCCAGCTTGCCATCTCTTAGACATGAGATATCCAGGTTTCATGGCATCTTTTGGGAATTTGTTGACTGATGCAGTGAAGAGGATTAAGCTTCTGGCAATAACTGCTACTGTCACATTAACTGGACGATGTTTCATGGCTATTTTTGGCTTCTAATGGAACACAAGATTCTTTGGGCTTGGTCTACTGCTTGCAGAAGAGATGCAGACAGTTTCTGAGCCTTCCAAGCAACAGCAACAAACAATTCAGGTCTGTATAGGAAGTCAATTAAAGGCTCCATGGAAGAATACAGTATTTTGAAGTTTTATTAGAAAAACAGCATTTAAAGTGTCGTTCTGCCCTCTCTCTATACCTTTTTTATTTTACACTGATTACCTGTATTTGGAGAACATTTAGACAATCAACTTTTCAAAAACTATCCCAGAATAGAAACCAAAAATGCAATCAAGGACAGTTTTAAGTCTGACTGGAATGTAAATCACTGGCTAGGATACTGCTATAAGCAGCTGGATCCAGCATCCCCCCTGACCAGAGCATAACCTGTAATTTCGTTAAAGAATTCAGCATCTTGAAAATACAGTTTTCATTTAAGATTTTTTTTTAAAGTTATTTCTAATTCCTAAGGCTGCACAAATAGGCATAAAAGTGCATGGCCAATGCCAAGGGGAATCTCAAAGACTTGGGACAGTAACCTGAATTTCCAGCATTATGGCTTCCATGTTCTTATCTAGACAGTTCTTTGTCTGTCTACAGGGTTAGTAAAGCAGAATGAAATAGAGAAAATAAGTTTACTTGGGGCCCAATCCTATCCAAATTTCCAGCACTGATGCAGCTCTGCCAACAGGGCATGCAGGGGAACAATCACAAAGCCTCTTCAAGATAAGAGAATGTTTGTGCCTTTACCTCAGGACTGCATTGTGGCTGTATCGGTGCTGGAAAGTTGGATAGGATTGTGCCCTTAATATGTGCACATGCACACACAAGTGGCATTTATTCTAACTGGTAGATTTATTTTTAGTGCAAAGCCTATGAAGCTGTGGACACCACCTCAACACATGAAATGTATGCATCTATGGTGGAAAGGAGGGTTGAGGGCAAAATGGGCCTAGTGGCTAGTGACTCACACTCCATTCTGCTCACCCTTCTACTGAGGAGACTAGGATTTACTGCAGGATTAAGTAGTCTCTGTGTTGCTGCCACCCAAGGCTAGGGAGCCCAGACAAATGAGGGTGCATTGGGGAAGCATATTTTGGTACTCCAAAATCCAGTTGGACCCCTCTTCAGAAGTAAAATAGTAGTAGGAGATAGTATGAAACATGGCAAACCTGGTCACTGTCAAGTGTTTCCAGAAGTCTGGTCCCTACGCTCACACAGTAGGTAGGTGTATCTTTTGCAAAGCACCATCTGCTTTCAACAACAGACTCCAACACACCTAAGCATCCTTATGCATGACCTTAAAAATCGAACTAGGGTTGATTAGGTCATCTGATTGGGCCCTTGATGGCTACCTAAGCATACCTACCTGCCCTCCAATATGGTAAGGTGGGCATGAATACTGAATTGGCTGCTGCACGCCAGTCCTAAGAGGTGGGTTGGCTAGGGCCTGCTGTTCTTGGGGAAGCCAGACAACTGAGAATCCACAGAACTTGTCTGCTGGGCTTGTGGGCTTTGTGCCATGGTGCTAATTTTTTAAACCATTTCAGGGACACATTCCAGAACAGTGGCTATTGCATTAGGATGACTCAGCAGGCTTTTAAGGAGGCTGAGGCATCTCTAAAGCTTTTGAGGAATTAGAAGAGTACAAAACAGGGGGAGGGGACGAATCAGGTATTTTCGACATGGTACCCAACTATTATACCAGAAGTTGCTATGCGCTCATCTTGCTAGTCAATAACATTTAGCCCAAGTAATCTGAGAGTATCTGACAAGCAAGTGCATGAATTCAGAGCCATTTGCATGCTTCAAACAGGCCATTCTGGGTTACATGGCATTTACCTGGCAATAAGGTTAATGAAAAAATACAGTGAAATACGCATGCCAACATGATGCTATACTCTTATCAATTGTTCTAAAAATAAAGCTTTCCCTTCCCTCCCCCCCAAAGTAGAAAATACCTCCCCTGGTTTATCTATATAGCTTGTTTATGTATCTTGATTGGTGTAAGAGAAAGGAGTGCTTGTTCCAACCTTTTTCCAAGTTTTTGGAAAGAGGAAGCAGACTAGCAACAAATACTGGAAGCCCTTATTTTTCAGGTGCTTATTTTGCTTTGCTATGTTAGGAACACCACCCACCTTCCCACTGCACTCCTTGGACCTGTGCAGCTTTGGTGCTGCCTATTCCTTGACATAGGATAGGAATTGCCACGCACTTAAGTTCACCACCATACATCCACCATTTCTGAAGCTCCTTATGGGCAAAACATCAGAGTTCCTTTCTAATCTAAAGGAAAGTGCAATATTGCCCCTCAATGGCAAAAACAAAGTTTTCTGGGGCTAAATTGTCTACCACATTCCTCCCTGCCCTCATTCCAAGACACTGTTAAGTCAAAGAAGATCCAGATTCATTTGCCTTATTTTTTATTCAAGTTACAAAACAGAAGCAGTAGGTAAAGTTCATTCAAGGCAGGGATGGAAAAACAAGGCTGTTATAAAACTGGGAGCCGCTGTAAGAGCAAAAGCAGTTCATGTAGAGAGGGAAGAGTAAAGACACTCTTGGCATGGCCAGGCCAGCCATCAGCAAAGGAAAAGTTTCCTACCCAAAGCAGCAGCAAGTACTGATGCTAAGGGATCACTTGCTCCCAGTCTTGTGCAACTGACAGCCTGAATGATTTCCCCCCTCCCCACCCCTCCTTTTTGTTTGCTTCTTCAGTTTAGTGGGCAGAGGAGAAGCTGCCATTATAGGTTGCTTAATGGCTCCGTGGCCAAGGCAGATGTCAACAAAAGGGACAGATTCAAGGTGATGAACTGGATGCACTTAATCTGGTAGCAAAGGAAGGAAAAGATAAAGAGCACGAGAGCCCTTGCGCTTTGCAGCCTTTAAGCTTTCTAGTGCTGGCAAGCAAGGCTGAAGTACCTGCAGCCTTTACTAGCTGCCTGAAAAAGCTCTTGGTCCCTGTGCCATTCGGTACATCCCAGGCTTAACTCTAAACTAACCAGAGACATTGGCTGCAACAAAGTGAAAGGCCACATGGCTAGCTGGTCCTAAGCCATGGCACCCACACAACAACACTTCCTCCCTGGCATAGTTTAAATGGTAGAGGAATGTTTTGGCAACATTCTGGATTCTACTGACAAGGAAGTAAGTGGAGGTGGAACATTTGTCATTGGCTCAAATACAGTCACAGAGGCAGGGACTGTTTGAATGCATGGCCCAAAGAATGCAATCCAGAAGTCCCTGCCTTGACATACCAGGAACAATCCTTTTAAGTAGCTGAGGACATATTATGTTTCCATTCCCCTCCCAATCCCCCAAAGAGTTAAAACTCTGGGAGCCCCAGCCACAATGGCTGAACTTAGAGAGAACGGATAAAGGGGCCCCACTTTCAAAAACATAGTTCCCACTTGGAACGAGGGAGATGGGACTCCTCTGCTTACAGAAGCCCAGTGCAGCTCAAAAGGTACTCCTAAGAAGGTCAAATGACCAGACGAGCCTTTATTGAACTTACATGTAAACGCTGGACAACAAAGAAGCTGAGGAATACTTCCCAAGCCTGCCACATTGAACCAGACAGGGAGAGGTGCTATTGGCAGCAGCACTGCCCAGCTTGGTGCTCAATGGTCATCACAACAAAGCCCACCCTAAAAGAGGGCTTATCAGTCCCAACTGTATTTGCTGGTGTCATAATCCTCAGAGGCATGGTGAGAAGTTGCTATAGAATGGGCCAGCAGTCCAGGTGGCTATTGACAGTCCAAAAAGCTGCCCACGCATGCCTGACAGGATCTGGAAGAGGTCATTGGTTCCTGGCTCTCTGTAAACCTGAGCTGTTTCCTCCTGGGTTCTGCCACCTCCTCGGCTGTCACTGTGGAGGAAGGGGGATGCCCCTGGGGTCGGTGACTTGGCCTTCCTGTAGATTCTTGACCAGCTGCGCCAGCCAACGCTTGGTGGTGGTGTCATCTTTCAGAACCTGGGCAAAAGTGGTGTCTTTCAGCTGGTCAGGAAGGCACTGCCTGAGGGCTTCCCGTGCCCTACATCAGGAGACAAGAAAGAGGCAGGCCAACAAATAAACTCACATGGACACAGGGGAGCAAGTCCCCCTCCTGAATACCTGCTGCTAAACCCATTGCTGTCCTCTACAGAAAGGCTTCCACAGAACCCCCTATACCCAAGTCTATATGCCCGATCCTTTCCATCTCACCCACAGATGTTTTTGAACATACTACAAAGAAAGCCTAATGATTTGTCTATAGAGAAAAGGGCTTGCAGTTGGCTGAATAAATGAAGACATGTTTGGAGTTTAGAAAAGAGTGGGGGGAGAAGAAAAATGAAGCAATTCTCTATCATGCTGTCGCTTCACTCTCCTGAGCTGAGTGAAAGAGTGGTGTCTCACTGATTTCACCAGAGGATCGTATATTCTCTGCTTATAACACTGGATTCTACTTGAACTTGCTTCAGTCTCCAAAATCACCAAGGAATTCAGAAGAACCCAATTAGACTGTAAGTTGATGATACAGTTAGCTAATTCCATTTCACATTTGCTCAGGAGATGCAGAAGGATCACGATCCTCACCTTGGCACCACGAAGTGTAATTGTCTAGTACCAGAGAGCAACACTGACTCCCCCATCCCCACCAAGAAACCCCAAAAAACTTCTAAGGTGTCTACCTTGGATTATCAGAAAGGCGAAGGTAACAACGGACCACATGTTTCAGTAGCCTGGCAGAAGGCTCCTTGGAAAGTTGCAGAACCATTTTACCCTGGGTTAAAAACATGACAGAGAAGTTGGAAAGGAATTTGTTGCAGGTAATATACATGAAGGCTGCCTTCACTGACATTCTTCCTTTGTCACCGTCCCCCATCAAATTTTCCTGCACTCCAAATATGCACAAGGTACTAGCAAGAACAGAGGCAAGAATCTGTAATTCCCCAAAAGTGTGCTTCTACCTCTGTGTACTAACTCAGTGCCCTAGACATAAGGAACCAAGTTTGGAATCTGGAAGAGTGGAATCAATTTGTTTTACTAATGATCTCCTTGATCCATGTCCATGAAGATTCAGAAGATTGCCTCATCTCTCCCAGGGGCTGGGAGAAGAGACTGCAAGACACAAAAGTGTTTAAAATGCAGCAAGCTGAGCCCTCAGAATACATTACTCAATCTACCATGCCAAAGCCCAATACACTTAACTTTTAGCACACAATTCTACAGATGCCAAGGACCAACCGGCAATCTGATACCAAAATTGAGGCCAACAACTCAATGCAGTCATATGTCTAAGCAGGCAAGATCTGCAAACAAAAGCTGGGACTCCCTGAAGTTTTCACAGCAGCAGAAGACACAAACCATTTTAAAGCACCTAGTTTCTCAGAAGAGAGAGGTGCTGCAACGAAAGCTTAAATCTTGTGCTGTTTTGTTTGCGCCTGGTTACTCCTTCCTGGTTACTCCTTCTACTCTTGTAGAACTGATCCTCTACGCTAGGGGTCTTTAAACTTTTAGGTCATATCTGGCATAAATTTTAAATATAAAATTTAAATAAATACATTAGAAAGTCTCAGAAAGCCTAAGGCCTTCAGAAAGCCCAAAAACATCACTTCTGGTTTTTCAGGAAAACCAGGAAGTGATATTTTTAGACCTTTAGAAGGCATTCTGAGGGGAGACATAGGGCCAACCTGGCCCTTAGAACACCCTCCAAATGCAACTGCAGCACAGCTCTGATTACATTCGGTTGAGTAGGCCAGGGGTCCAGCGGCTTGCCACAGGCCAGACAGAGGCTTGTCGTAGGTCACATCTGGCCCTTTCGCTGGGTTTGGAGACCCCTGCCCTACACTAACAAATTAGGTCATGCAAGTTTTATAAAATATATCTAAATTTTTAAAAATCATCTTTTTAATCATCTTAGCAGCAGAAAGCACAAGCTACTAAAAAGCAAGCTGACTGGCTCAAGTGCACAGCTCATCTCTGGCATGGCTCACCACATGAAATTCTTTTCAGTAACAGCTGTTGTATACTCCTCAACTCCTGAAGAACTTGTACACTACCCAGACAAGGAGTGTTTGTCAATTAGCCACACTTAGTTTAGTTGCCTGAAAACAGTGGCTACATTCAACTAACAAGTTCTTTGCAAAAACAGCTTGCTTACCAATATCATTGCAACATGAGAAAATCTCTCGTAAGTCTGACAGATGTAAGCCAATCCCGTATCATCCAATAAGATCTTCTGTAAAATAAAAGTAGCAACCTGAAAAACAGAAGAAGGGCAAGGTTGACTAAGTGCTTGAGTTGCACAAGTGCAGAGTGTAGATGGATCTCCACATTCTGATCGCACCACCAAAAACTCAGGGTCAAACCAGAAGATTAAAAGGATTGGTTGGATAACAGTTAAGCCTAAGAGAGGAGACTTTTGCCACTATGTAACCAAACACGTGCCTCATGTAACACAGTGAAACAAGAAACAGAGGGTACTGCAACTAAATATTTTCCCCAGTGTCAGAGATAAGTAGCAACTAAAGCCTTATTGGTCAGATAGAAAAATTAAAAGGGGGGCAGGATAAAGAGGTTTCAACTATGCAGGCAAACAGCAGTATAACAACCACTCAGAAAAGTTACTGGCCATTTAAGGGTGGCAAATGCCTAAAAGATGCAACTAATCTAAGGGACACAGCATGAAAACTACCTAGGAGTTCATGAAGTACACACTATCACAGGTTTTATCCCCAAACAGAGATTATACCTATGCAACAACTGTTCCTGTTGAAATAGGTGCTACGTTAAAAGTTTGGTTTAGAAATTGTTCTGTGATCACATGCTTTGACAAGGAGTATAAAAGCATCTTGGAGGGAAAAGCAGTACACCAAGGAAACTGACATCTGTTATGCAACTTTGCTCTCAAAGCAGTGTTTTTCCTCTCAGGGGAGTGACTGAAGATGTACCCACTTCAAATAGTCATGAATCACTCTGCATCTTTTCAGATCATGACCATTTGAAGTGGATACTGCAAACTCTGCAAACTCCCAAGAAAAAAAAAGCAAACTAAACTTGTATGCCAAACAGGTCTGCTGCATGCAGGAACATTATGTACAGGATGCACTGGAAAGTAAAGAGAAAATTGCCAAGAGGCCAGAACCACTTCATTATACTAAAAGCAATACCGTTTTGGAAAGTTCACTGCCAGATTCCATGATGCGTAAGCACAAAGGGATAATTTCCGTTGTCAGTAAAAAGTTTATTACTTCTTGCTCATCTGTCTTCACCAGAGCCCCTTAAAAAAAAAAGAACAAAACCCCAAGGAAAAGCTTTGCAAAATCTGGCAAATTTCCAATACAATCAGAATGAAAAACTCAGTCAATATTACTAATTCCATAACAAAGGGTTTTGCTCCAAATCTTAGTTCTTATTTAAATGGTTATGTACTGTCTGGGCAGAAAACAGGCACCAACCTAATTTTCCTACTAATGTTCAGTGGGCTAGCCTTCCCGGCACAGAGCCTGAAGACAAGATGGAAACTGACTAGGCTGAGTGTAGGCCTGAGCTCCTGATGATGCAGAACTTTTTTTTTTTTTAAATTAAGGCAGCATTTGCCCTTCATTAACCAATTTTTTTCCCCCTGCATAAATTCTTTCCTCAGTTACTAAAATGCTGAAGCTCTGTTTATTCAGCCAGAGACTCTAGCACATACTCAAGATAGTAACTTGTCATCCACTACAAGTTATGACTTCTCTATAAAAATGCCTGGGTTTTAGAATAGTGTTGAATCATCTTTGAAGAGACCCTGCTATGAATTCCTTACAGATCTCCCATTAAAGTAGATACTGTATCTTAAAAGTCACGAATGAGCTGACAGAGAGTAATGCTCTCAAGTATACAGGACATAAAAATCTCTTCATAACCTGGTCAACACCAGCAACTTGAATTGAACTGGGACCTAGTTACTGAACTGGTCAGATAGGCTTCACTTCCCTGTGTTTGTTAAAAGGCAGTATGTTGCAGTATACACCAGGTGATATTACCAAACATACTTGAAGAATAACCCAACATAAAGAATGCTGAAATAACATGCATTACAGAAGTATGGTTGGCGGTAAGATCCTTCAGCACTTAGAAGGTCCTGGTCAGCATATTACATATATAAGAAGTTCTGCCCACTGCTTAATTTAAGCACACTTCAGTTGTGTACTTTGACAGGTTGGGCTCATACTGTCAACAGTAGGCAGTTCCAACTTCTGCAAAGGGCCAAATTTCTAATTCTAACCACTTCCATTCTGTCCCAATTTAATTTAAAAAATAAGTGCTGGACACAAGTTAGAGGGAAAAACTAGCCAATTTTACAACAGAACAGAAACTTGTGTATCAATCGTTCTTACTGACAACTTCTGACTGAATATTCACTTCTGCCATATGTATTTCTCAGAAGCCTGGTTGTGCGGAACAGTATAGAACCATAACACGGAAAATTTTCAAACACTGACAGCCTGCTACATATATAGAGAATTTCAGAACTCCCTGTTTCACAACATGCAACCCACATCTCAAAAGAACACATACTAGATCAAGATTGTGCCCTTTGCTGGTCTTCCCATGGATTAACTCAAACATCCTGTTTTTCAAAAGTGAGCTCTTACTAGTTCCAACATCAGAGTATCTGCTTACCAATTACTCCAAGGCTGGTGAGTCGTAGGTACTCAAAAGGACGAGTCTTACTGACAGTGTGCAAGAAAGGATATAAGAAGAGAGGGATGTGAGCAGCAAGGAAGGCTGACCTAAACAAAGGGGAAAACACATTTGTTCTTTTGTCAACCACTGATGAGACACAATCTGCTAATGTAATAGTCTAGAGCTATTAAAGATCTACATAGATGGTAATGCTCCACACACCAAGGAAATGTGCAGTTATGAAATCTTTAGACTACTATATGCAAAGTCTTGGGTCATGGACAGACTTAGAGGAAAATGCCTTGGAGCTGGGGAGGTGGACACAAATGCACAACAACTGTATATTCCGTGTTTGGAACCTCAGCTTCTCTGCTTGAGGCAATGATATTAATCAGTTCTACAAGATCAGTTCTACAAGATGAGATGAAGATTAACTATGGCATTCATTGTGATGCAAAGATCTCCAAGTCTCATGGTGTTGCACAAGGGTAATACTGGGCAAAGCAGTAAAGGTTACATTTTACCACTTTCTTGGAGGGAAGAAGTCAGATTCTTACTCTTGAATAGCAATTATTTACTCAGTGTATGCGCACTGTCCTATGACCACTATCTCGTAAGTCTGATATAGACAGTAATGGCAGTGCAGGAACACAATGCTGACTTTAAAACTTATTCATTCAAGATCAAGTTGCAGATCAAGTTCCTTCTGTATCTCCACCAACAAGGAATACTGAAGATGTCTCTTCATTCACCTGCTGTTTAGTTTTTGCAAATTTAAACCCCTTTTCGCCCAGTCCACAGGTGTAGTACACATTTGATCCCTGTTGGATATCTGCAACATTGAGCTAAAATGGTCTAACTGTTATTTGGGATATCAAAACTATGCACACTTACACAGTTACCATCTAGGGAGCTCTTTCGGGCATGACTAGTACAATTTTTTTCCCTTCAACAGCAAGATCCCGTACTGATTTTAAAATCACCCCAGGTATCAAGAATGATTTAACGTGAGTGGTTTATAAAAATCAAAATATGTAAAAGCTCCACCAGGTGCAGAGAACTAGCATGAGGTTATCTAGATTGAGACCATGACCTAAAATGGAGTCCAGATTACGAGGCACATGTTCTCAGAGTATATGGATGTGAAAATAAAACTGGCACATATAGAAATCAATATAATCAGGTTCCTGCATGAGGGTCCTGAATGGGTAATATGGATGCCTTACTCAAAAACCATTATTTGCTCTGCCAATAAGGTGCAATAGCAACAAGAGTCAATCTTTTCTCCAATCTCAGATATATACCTTGCTAGTACAATACAACTTTTCCACAGAACCAACATGTAGAGTTTACATACCTGGTTTCAGGATGTGATGCAACACACTGCAAAAGTGCAAGAGCATTACAGACTCTGTTGGACTGATGAGCTGTCAAGGTTGGCGGATTTATAGATGGGTAGATATTTACAATTTCCTAAGAAATAAAACCAGAAAGTATTTGAATGGAAAAGCTTTCACACAATTAAACAACCTTCAATACCAAAGATTTGTCAAACCCTCCCACTAATCCTTATGACTAGTGAGTCATCCTTATGAATGAGACGTTAATTTCACTAACAGAATTTTCAACTAGGCTGCCCACAAATTATCAGCACAGATGCAAGAACCCAAAGAATAATGACATGACAGGTGCCCATTCACTTAGAACCACAATATTTAATGTGCAAGTTAATGCACATTAACTTGGATGGTTCAAGTTTTCTACTGCCACCTTCCAGCATTGATAGATGCATTTTTACTAGGCCAAGTGAAATTTCAAGTCCTGACACACTACAAAAAAAAAACAAGGAACTTAGATGTTCTACCCACCTGTAAAAGAGCTGCTATTGTGCCAAATGAGTGCCATAGCATTGGAGCAAGATCAGGGACAGACTCTCGCTTTTTACTCAGCTCCAGTAATGCATTCTCACGTGTCTCGGGACTGGAAAGCTCATTGATCCACTGATAAATCTTCTCTCGATCAACCTGAGCCAGTGCCGTTGGCACAGGCTTCAAACAGAAACAAAAGATTTCCGTAAACATCTTTGGATCCATTTGAACCAAAATGACAATCGACAGGTAATTAATACTGTTTCAGAATAAGCTTCAAGGACAAACAAGAGTGATCAGCAGGCAATTCCAAGAAAATAGGAATAGAATTAACAGCATAATTCTCATTCAGAGGGCAGACTAATTGTATTAGTGGGACTTATCACAGGTAAGTACGCAAAGGACTGCAGCCTAAGTAAGCATAGGGTCGAAAACTTAACATAAACACAGTATCAGCACTGGAGAAAAAATACTTCACAGTGGCAGAAAAACAAAGGCACCAAGCTACATTCAAATACCAGATGATACCACTCTAGAGAGCCTATAAAATACAATAGATACATGGTAAAATTCTTATCACTCAACAGAATTATACAGATGACTGAGTTTACTTACCCTAGAGAACTTTGGTCATCTGTATGGCCTCAATGCTATTATTCTGTATGCCAGTGGTTCTCAAACTTTGAGGGACCTTTACTCCCTCAGTAAGTTCTTGCAGCAGGCTACAGGAGGTGCAGGAAGCCCTGCACAGCCATGCACAGCGCTCCCTGAAGCTTGGAACGTTCGCTAAAAGTGGGCGCAAAGCATTTCCTGCAAAATGGAAGTGCTTTGCACCCACTTTTAGTGAAAGTTCCAAGCTTCAGGGAGCGCTGTGCAAGGCTGCTCGCACCTCCTGTAGCTGCTGCTGCCCTGCCTTCTGAAAATAAGTGCAAAGCACCCCCCCTTGCCTCCCTTAGTGACACGATCCTGGGGATTGTCTCACTGCCTCCCTCCCCTTCCCCTTAAAGGGATGGGGGAAGCGTTATACGAACTGGTGGGTCGAACTGGTGAGAACCACTGCTGGATGCCATATGGAAGCCATACAGATGACCAAACTTCTCTAGGGTAAGTAAACTCAGTCATCTGTATAATTCTGTATAATTCATACGGTGTGTGGGTTTTTAGATAGTGTTCAGTTATAGTTCGTGAATACCCTCCCACCTGAACAGTCAGGTACCTGGTTCATCCCCTAGTAGGATAAGCTGTCAGGTGGGAGGAAAGATTCACCTCACTCTAAAGAGGATTTTGGATTATGACAGGCAGATGGTACTATAACACTTCCTGTCTATCAAACCAAGTTTAGAACAAGATACCAGTAACTGAGAAAACCTGGGACAGGTTACGAGTCAAATTAAAACTGTTTTATGCTGCAGAAGAGAAGTTTTAGAGATATAAAAAATGACCACAGAAAAAACAAATGAAAGCTACACATTAGCCTCATCCAGTATTAAGCAGCAATCCAGATTATACAACATATGCACATAAGTCTCTTGTGTATGGCTCCAGGGCTGATATCATAGTGAAAGAAATCCTCAGTGCTACATTCCTGACTTGCTCACACTTTCCTCTTGTTCTGGGACCCTACAAATGTCCTTTACCTTTGAGGGCTGCTGCTGTACGGAAGTACAATTGCTCCTTCCTGTAAGAGATTTTCATTAGTTGGCTGACCAACTAAGAGAAGATTGACAATGGCTGTACAACAGGATGGTTAATAACTGAAGAATTCACCCTGCTTGTGTAGTACGTCAAAGGCAGGGTAAGACAACAAGAGACATAGCAGAAGTTACAGCCATGCATCCTTCACATCAACAAGGAAAAGATTGTTATGACAATATAGGCACCCTGCTTGGCAATGTAACAACAGAGGTAACAACAATGTAACAACAGAGGGAATCAAAGAAAAATAGAGTATAAAAAAATGTATTTGCAGGGCAACTGCTACCCATATTTGCAGCATTCTATTGTACAGTTAATGAAAGTTGCAATCATTCCCTGTTTCACTTGCCTTTGAAACATGGAAAAGTACATTGCTAAAATATTCTGTATAGTTATGTTGCCTCATTTATTTTCTGGATAAAAAAATTTTTTAAATCATTTTCCAGTGACAAAAGAGGTACAAACATCCATATTTGAACTAAGACCAATTATTACAACTGTCTAAACCTGTAAATCATCTGTCCACCATTTGAGATAGCAGATTTAGAGCCCAATCCTGAGCTCGGTGCTCCAGCTTTCTGCCGGGGCCCATTGTTGCAAACATACCATAAGGCATGCCTGCAAGGTTTACCGCCAGGCTAGTTCCTGTGCTAGCCCAGCACTGGCTAGCGCTGGGCTAGCGCCAGGCAGGCGCCTGTCCTCCACTGCTCGGCAGTCTCACGGACCACTGATCAGCAGCACAGTTAGCGGGGGTGGAGAGGAGGCATTCCGAGGAGGGGGGAGGCAGGCAGAGGGCGGAGAGAGGACGGGGAGGAGGCATGCCGGGGAGATGGAGAAAGGGCAGACGGGAAACGTGACGGGGGAGGGAGGGAGGCGGGTCCCGTGGAGTTTGGCATCCACCAGATCCAAAGCGTCTGTGCGGGACTCAGCGCCCTACACGAACACCTTTACCTTACCTCCGGTCTTTTAGTTGGTGATAAAGTTGCGGGGCTGCTTCCCTTACCTGGGAGAAGGGGACAAAAATTCCCTTCTCCTGAGGCGCCACCCGCAGCAGGATGCAGCGGGAACCTTTCTCAGCACTGCTGCAGCCACGTGTGCCGGGCAGCTCAGGATTGGGCTGTTACTCAACTCTACAACTCATATAGGAAAAGGCCTAAATATTAGGACAGAAGAATATCCCTGGTAGAGCTACTGCATATGCGCTGATGTTTCAGAATGTGCTAACAAAGGCCAGAACTAAATCTGACAAAGAATGTGGGGTTGTTGCCAAAGAAGATGGCAAGTACCTATTGAATTCTTCCTAAGCTGCCTTATAACATGAAATAATGGAAACACTGAAATGCACTTCCTTGCCACACCTCCTCCCCCCAAAGCTCTGTGGGCTATTAAGCAGAAAGTGAAACACAATGGGTCTGCCTTTTTGGCAGTGGCTTCATGTTCTCTGTTACACACCCTGGTTCAACAAAGTTGATGATGTATTTATAAGGGACAATTTTCACTGGGCAAACCTGTAGTTTTTGTAACTGAGTTAAATAATATAATCAAGATCAGTCTAGTAAATAAAGTTATTTATAAATCTTGGCCTTTCAGGAAGCATTGCAGTCTTGGGAATATTCAAATGCTTCTAGGAAGTGCTCAGATGCTAAATCCTAGAAGAAAGCAGATAGGGTGGAGAGAGTACATTCAAGTTTTTCCCCCCAGCTTCATTTTAATTCTATTTAGAATGAATTTCATTTAAAAAGCCTTGTTTCCTAGGTGAAATGGAAGCTTCTCTCAATTCATTGATCAGACAGAAAGGATTAAGGGCAATAAGGACCCTGCTAAGCAATTGTTTTTGGCTCAAAAAAAAATCCACTGCTTGATAAGACTACAGATTGCTGAAGAAAACTTCACTGCCTTGTATCATGTGCCTTTAATCCCTAATGCTAATTGGGTGAAAGAAGGTTGTAACCAAGTTAGAATGCTTGGTTTCTCTATGTATAAGATAGGGGGAAGGGAGAGCCCACCTTCGATCATTAATGTAATCTCAGTATAGGGTACCTCTGCAATGTAGTTTCCCAAAGAACTGCTACTTTGTCAGTACCATTCCAGACTGTGTGTCAGTAAATATTGCTTATGCAGGATTCTCCTTTTCTAACTATGGCATCACCTCTCTAAGGCATTATGCGCACCCCTGGATCTTCAAGGTTCTGTTCAACAGCTGTTCCTCAATGCTAGTTCCCTATTTTTCCTAGATTTCTTGACCCTACTTGATTTTTATAAACCCATAAAAACGCTTAGGCTACAAATGGTTACAGTCTGAAAAAGCTGACAACACCTTGGTCAATAAGTCCTGACAATTACATGAGTATGACAGGTGAAGATTCATTCAGTTTAAAATAAGATTGGAAGGGTGGGATAAAAGGGATAGGAATAGAAAAGTAATGGCAACACACACAGTGGGAATACGGAAGGAAGACATTATAAAGATGCGCAAGAAATTGTCAAATAAGAAAACTGAGAAAAGGCAATGAAGGAACAGGATTGGAGCCCTACAGTTAGCTTACAAGATGAGCCTTGCATCGCAAGGGGTGCCTGCATCCCTGGTTTCTTTTGCTACCTCTTCTTATGTCATCTTGCATCTTATGTCAGATGCAAGGGAGGGCACCAGGATGCAGGTCTCTTGTTATCTGGTGTTCTCCCTGGGGCATCTGGTGGGCCGCTGTGAGATACAGGAAACTGGACTAGATGGGTCTATGGTGTGATCCAGTGGGGCTGTTCTTATGTTCTTCCCAACTTCTTCACCTAGCACCATTTCCACTCCCAGATATTGCTAACCATGTGTGCATATTTCTATAATGTTTACTTATTACAACAATCTTATAAGTCACATTGCTGTTAAGTTACGGTACTTAAAATCACACACCACTATCAGTCTGTTTTGCCCTACCAAAAAACAAACATTCTATAGCTATGAATGTTCTAAAAAGGAAGTCTCATTAAGCTCTGCAGAACTTACTTCGATGCAAACTTATTTAGGAACGGGGCTCACAAGGGTAACTTATGGAGAAGCTGCTCAGCAATCATTAACCTGTTTTTGGTTAATGTTTTTTGGGACCCACATTTGGTCCCTGTTGCGTTTATACAACATTGGACAGAAATGGGCGTTTAACTCCAGCACGAAACCACTGAAGGCACAAACTTGATGTGGCCCCATTGAGAGGCACTGGAATGAGTGGCTGTGATGTGCACGGCAACACAAGGGCCTGTTAGCACATAGATCTACAGTATATGTGCAAATGCAAGCAAGCATAAACCCAGCCACTACTTAAGAGCCCAATCCTATGCATGGCTACTCAGAAGTAAGTCCCATTCTAGTCAATGGGGCTTACTCCCAGATAAGCGTGGATGGCATGGCAGTTGGAGAGCTCAGTCCTCTACATGTCTACCCAGAAGTAAGTCCCATGCTAATCAATGGGGCTTACTCTCAGGTAAGTGTGGATAGGAGTGCAGCCTTAGAGCCCAGTCCTATGCACGGTCACTCAGAAGTAAGCCCCATTCTAGTCAACGGGGCTTACTCTCCTGTAAGGGGCTGCACCGAATCGAGCCCTGCTTCGAAGCGCGTGCCAGACACGGGCAACTCGAGGCCCGCGCAGGGAGACGGCCTTCCTGGACACGGGAGGAGCGCCTGCTCCATCTACTCTGCCCCCCACCAGGGGAGGGGGGCGGTTCCGGGCTCCTCAGGCGGCCCCCCCCGCTGGGACACGCAGCCACCGCCAGGCCTCACCGCAGCCGTCGCCAAGCTGTGCATGGTCGGAGCTCCCCCGCGGGACGGCGCTCAGGAGGCCGCTTCTCCCTCTGCCGCCGCCATCATGGATCCGGCAAGAGGCCGCCGCCGCCTCCCCCTCCTTGTGGTGAGGCCGCTGCCGCGACCTCTGACCTCTCTCTGGACATAAGCAGTAGGCCCTGAGGAGACCAGACGGCGCACATGCGCCTTGCGGACCTCTGCGGCGCATGCGCGAGTCGCCCACCCGAGCGCCGTCACTTGGCCTGGCGATGGCGACGTCGCCGTGATGACGTAGAAGCTCCTTCACACTCCTCTCGCCCCGCCCCTTCCCTCACGCAGTTTTTTTAAACTTTTTTCTTTGCGTGCGTGTTTGCGTCACACGGACGGTCGCGCAGCCGATCTGGTTCCCGCCATCTGCCCTTTCCCTGAGCGCAGGGGAGGCTGCGGGGCGCTTCGAGGACGGGGCGACGGCAGGGCGGCGGGCGGTGAGTGGGAGCAGCTGCTGGTCCCCTCAGTGAGGGGAGGGCGGGGGGAGCACAGTACAGCAGAGCCCAGCCCTGGGCGGGTCTACTCAGGAGTAAGCCTCGCCGCGCTTAGTGGCACTTACTCCCGGGAAAGGGCGTGCAGCCGCAGCTGCCTGCCATCCCGTCCACACTTACCTGCGAATAGCCCCGTTGACTTGAATGGAACTTCCTTCTGAGTGGACCTGCCTAGGGTTGGGCTCCGAGGCTGCACTCGCGTCCGCACTTGCCTGGGAGTAAGCCCCATTGACTGGAATGGGCCTTACTTCTGAGTAGGCGTGCACAGGACTGGGCTGTGGGAGGGCAAGCGACGGAGTCCTCAGACACTGAGGCGAAGGGGCAGCGCAGGAGGCGTGTGGTGCGCACAGGTGGGTCTCTGGCCTCCTGGGCAGAGGCCGCCCCCCTTGACACCCTGTCAGGCTTTCCTCACACTGAGCTTGACCTTAGTCGGCTGCTCCCTCAGGTGGCTTCTCTCCGCCCTCCTGGCTTCCCTCCAGGCACCCGAGCATCAGTCCGCACACCTCCCCTTCCTGCCCCTCTTCCCACCTCGCCTAGGGTGGGGGCCTTCCCTGACGTTCCAAAGGCTCCCAGGCTTAGCATTCATAAGGGGTGTTCACTGGAACTGGCCCCATGCTTGTGCTTTCCGTCCTGTTACAGGTACCACCAGAAGTGGTGGCTGGTGGTACTCGCAGGACCCCTGGACCCCTGCCACGAGGCAGAGACCAGGAATGTGACACCACAAACAGCCAACCTGGATGCTTTTAAAAGGGGCTGGGCAAATTTCTGGAGGAAAAGTCTATCATGGATTACAAGCTGTAATGGGTATGTGCAACCTCCTGATTTTAGAAGCAGGCTCTCTCAGAGTGCCAGATGCAAGGGAGGGCACTGGATGCAGGTCTCTTGTCGCCTTGGTGCTCCCTGAGGCATCTGGTGGGCCACTGTGAGATACAGGAAGCTGGACTAGATGGGCCTTTGGCCTGATCCAGAAAGGCTGTTCTTAGTGGTAGGAGGCTCCAAGGCATTGCTTTTCTGCACTCAGAAAAGCCCTCCCGTCCATCCTGAGCCTCTTACACTGTTTTGTGGTGTTACATCTGGCACCCCAACCCACATAACTGGTTTTGATGTTGTTGTCAGTTACTTTTGGTGGTACTTCGAAGAGGTGGACCATGTGAAGTGGTACAGAGGAGGACAAATGTTGAGTAACTTTGTAGAGCTAAAAGAGATGAAGAGATCTTGGCTTGAAGGTGGAGAAGTAATTGCTATGTTTTGGGCTGCTCTTAAAAAAACCCCGCAGGACTTGGATTAGTTTAAAAAGTGACTGATCCTGTTTGTTTATCGTCTTTGTCCCATATGCCCTCATGGGGTTTAGTGCTGCCATTTTTAATGCCATCCTGGTAATCAGAAATGTACTAACATGCTCTACAATCCTGAATTGGGTGCAGGACCTGGGTTTACTCTCAGTTTCACAAATGCTGTAGAAATGCGGGGGGGGGGGATGGCGATGGCGGCGGCGGCGGCAAGGAATAACAAGGATGGGCACAGGTGTGCATTAGGGCTTCTCCACCTCTTCCCCCCCCCCCCCGTAGTGTTCCCACTCTGCCCATGGACAAGGGTGAGACCTGTATTGAAAAACCACCTTGCACCTTTGACAGTTTGAGTTATTGTAGGTTGTGGTCTATATGGGACTGTTTTGTGAGAGTGGATCTTCCTGAAAATTTCAACAGCTCTCAGTTAGAATGTTGCAGGAATCCTGTTTATAGTTAGAACCTATTTAACTTGGTGGAAATGAATAAATGTTAAGCAGACAACAGATGTCCAGATCACTATTTTGCAGAGGATCTTAAAGGAGTGAGAACTGATTGCTTAAAAAAAGTTGCATTGCAATATGTTTAAAATTAGGTGTTTTGTCCAGAGTGCTGTACTGTTGCAACCTAATCCTGTGCAGAGTACGGCTCACCAACTGCATAAGACTGGGTTCTTGTGTTAAAAAGACATGTAATAGTGTAACCATTTGTTCCACTCTCTGGTGTTGGAACTAGCAATCTGGGGCAGTTAATATTTAGAAGCTAAAATTGCTATGAAACAAATACATTGGACTCCTGCTTTACAACGGTAGTCTGTTCTGGGAAACCCATTATATAGTTCAAATATAATATGAATGCACTTTTGGGGGGTTATTTGGTCTTGGATCTCAGAAGTTGATGTTTCCACCACAGAATGAAGCTATGTCTCTCTCAGAAAGATGATTTTAAAGATGCTTACTTTGCTCTTTAGGGTCCATAGACATTAATTTACATAATGTTGTAATTATAAAACACAAATTACAAGACTGTATCCTTCTCTCCGTGCACACAGCCACAATGTTACAAATGCTAGTATTGGCTGAGACGCTACCAAACACTTGCATTCGCATCACTGATTGGCTTATCTATCACCTATGGGGGGGCCTTGGTGCTGGCAATTGTAAGCCCATCATATAGAGAACCTTATTTTACTATAGAGACTGCAAAGTTTTGGTATCCGCAGGGGATCCTGGTCGTAGGTTCCGATTCATAGGGGCTCTGAATGCTGTTGGAACCAGGTTCTGGTCACAGCCACAGCCCTTCTGAGGCCCATAGAGGCCACATGCAGAAAGCCTTTGAGACATAGCCGGAATGAGGTTCCAGTCATGTCTGGAAGGTCTTTAGTTGATCCAGCCACAAATTTGGAACCTGTGGTTAGTCAAAAGTTCGGGTCCCAAAACAACAGATAAACAGGCTGGACATGTGCATTGTTAAGTGATTTGTTATGCTGAATCCATCCAAAAGTGGGAGTCACCTGTATTTGGAAAATCAGCATTAGTGTACTTCTCCAGTACAGATGTTTGGTCATTATGTTACCAGTTACCAATGAAATATCCTCACAAATATGTTTTAAATTGTCTTTGTGGGAAATTTTCATACGTGGGATAGATCTGGGAAGATATACTTCTCAAATGTTAGCGGCTCTTCATTTGTAGATTCCACTGTGTTGTTAAGTAATCTTGAAGGTTTTTACTAGGGTGCAGCTGCTTTTTTATGTAGTTATATTGACTTCAGACAATGTGAGCAATAGTAGAAGTATTTTTAAAGTCAATATCATGTCCTACAATGGTTTGTTAAATGGTAACCATAGGGTCTCTAACAGTTTGGGCCTTTTGGATGAATTTTATAAGGGAAGTAGAACTTGCTTATAAGCATTTGTACATTTTTCTGTCACTTTGAATTTAATTTTATCTGATAAATTTGACTTTCAGTTTCATCTTGCAGAAATTATTTTAGTTTTGCCATTTCTATATAAGCACATGTGTGTAGACATGTATTACACCATCTTACTGTCCATGCTACACTTCTGTGATTAAAATACCTCTTTTTAGTCAGAAGTTGAAATTCCGCTAAGCAGGTTTTGGCACGAATAAAAAGTGTCGCCGCCGCTGCCCCCCCCCCCAAACCCAAGTATGAAGTTCATTTATGAATAGAATGCTTTGGAGGGAAGAAAAGGAATGTGCAGGTTTTCTTAGAAATGTGCTTTGCTCATTCCTGTGAAATTCAGCCGTGGCTAAAATTGTGTAGTGGTTAAATGTAGATGTTTCATTACTTCCTTTATTAGACTTTGTAAGGTACGTACATCTTCAGAAATAAGTGATATTGAGTGTGTTTACTAATGTGCTAATGTATGCTTTTCTTTTAAAAACAGGCTTTGTCTAAACATAAAATTTCATTATTTTCACAAATTATTTGACTGAAAACATGGCTCCGCTGAAGTTACGTGGACCTATTCGAATGCGCAGCATGCAAACCGGAACTACAAAATGGAAAGAAGGGACATTTGAAATTGTGGATAAGGATAGCAAAGTGACTCTGATGGTTTACTACAATGTTGGAGGAGTCCCGAAGATATTTCAGGTACCTCAGACTTTTTGTCTTGAGTAATGCATGAATTGTCTGTCTGTGAACAGCAGTCCTTTTCAAGTCCATTGAGCTGTCACTTGAACTTTCCTCAGAGACTTGTTTTTGTTTCTCCTTTCCAGAACACTGTCCTGTTATATTATATCGTGAATTATTCAGGTGTACTGCTCAATGGACTTGCACAGCAAGGTGGAAATTACAAAAAGATTTAATTTTTTTGGGGGGGGGGGGAAATCTTAGAAATCATAAGTATCCGGATACTGCTCTGAGTGTTGGCATAGATGACAGAAGCAATGAGTAAACATGTTTATTTGATTTTTTTTCCTGGTAGCAATGCTTATTCTGTGTACAGATGCTTACTTGAGATGCGTTGCTTGATCTTTGTTGCTCTGTGCTTCTGGCTCCCATGATTAGCTGCTGTTCTCATGCCAACAAAACGTATTTGGAGTTTGTGTCCAAGTCTGTTTAGTGCTCAACTCTTCCCTTATGTTCAGCACTTATATCTAGTTGAGTTTGGAAAGCTACCTAGTATTGTTGCTATTCTGCTTTCTCTGGAAAGTGATTCTGTAGGTTTATAGAAGATACTTGTGATCAAGAAATCTTTCATAAACTAAAAAAGGTTCTTAATAGTCTGTTCTGTATTACAGAATAGTGTTCTTAATATGTGGTCCTTTAACAGAAAGCATGAAGAATGCAAAGAAATCATGAGCTTGTGTGTTTACTTATTGTTTTAAAAATCACTGTACCACTTGTCAGTATAAAGAAGTTCTTTGAACATTCAGACTGGAATTGGGATGGGATAGTGTGCCAGGGAATGAGCAAGGGGAACCTACTTTTATGTTTTTCTGTGTATTGTTAGCAGAGGTGACAATGTAGATGTTGCTCTGTTTGCCAACAATGTGCATCCAATTTGATGGACAGCCCAATCCTAAACTCCCTTGCACTACCGGGTGCAGCGGCCCCAAAATAATAATAATAATAATAATAATAATAATAATAATAATAATTTATTGTTATTATTATTAACAGTATTTATATACGGCTTTTCAATGAAAAGTTCACAAAATGGCTACCTCTGCATACTGTGGGGCCAGGGAGGCTGCCAGACAGGAGCAGGGGAAGGAAGGGGACTTTCTCCCCCTTACCCTGAGGCAAGGCCCAGGCCCTGCAATGGGGCTCCTCACATCTGCGCCAGCTGTTTTGCCAGCACAGATGAGAGAAGCCCCGTGTTGAGCTCTGCAGCCCGATGTGGGGAATAGGATCTGGTGGAGGATGCCTGTGCCAGTCCTGCCCTCCTCCCGGGCTGGTCACACCCTCATCCTGCCCCAGTACGCCTCCCACCCTGCCTTGAAAAGCCACACCGGTGGCCGTGCATCATCCTTCTGGCGCTGAGGCCCAGCACCAGCACTCTCTACCCTCTGTGTGCCATAAACATGCTTTATGGCAAATAAAGCCATTTTGCTTCATGGCTCATTTGCAACACCCAGAGCTGGTAGTGCGTTTGTACTAGAGAGCTCAGTACTAGAGAGCTCAGGATCGGGCTCTGTGTCCCTGCCCTTTGTGATAAACTGCATAGTGTTACATTGTGGTACACTATAGTTAGAATTGGATATTTGGAGTCATGTGATCAGACACAGATTATGTCAGTGGGGAACATATTGAAATGTATTTTTCTTAACATTGAGAAAAAAATTTTTTCCTTGTCTTTCTTTCCTTGAACTGTTTATCATATGGTCATCTTTATTTTCTTTCCAGCTAAATCATAATATTAAAAATGTGGTTGTGCGGCCAAATAGGGGGAAACTGTGTTGCTTGATGATAACATTAAAGGATTCCAGTTTCTTGACAGTGGATAAAATACCATCCAAAGATGCAGATGAAATGAAGCTGTATCTGGAAGCTGTTCAAAACAGGGTTCATGCAAGTAAGTGCAAAACACACTTTCCTTTGTTGTGTGGAAGGGTAATACCTAGAGTTGGCTTCAGTGCTTGTTTAGAATAATCTCTCCTGGAGGTAACTTGTGCGAAGTTTTTTTCTGAATAAATTTATTTGTCAATTTCTTTATATTTGCATGGTCTCTTTTTCCTGGACATTGCTTTTTGAACAGGAGCGTTTCAGAGCATGTATGTAAACTTTATTATAAGCTTTGCACTGTGTGACAGACACTATAGCAGGCTGGCCAAACTTCCTTCATATAAGAGCCACATAAAATAAATTTTTATGCTTGAAAGCTGGAAGACAGATGTTTGAGAGCCACAATATTTTAAGAAGCATTTAAACTCTGAAATACGTTTATTCACCATGAACATTAAACTTGCATTTTAATCCAACAGACTCTCAGTTTATACCCGAAAAATAATCATAAAGCTTGAAAATGTTTTCTTTTATATTAATTGTGATGCAAAAAGGAGCTCAGCCAACATATTTCCCTGAGTTGCACATTAGATGTCAAAGAGGTGCATGTGGCTCACGAGCTGCAGTTCGGCTGTCTCTGCATTATAGGAACATTATCCATTTCTAATTTTCCAGCTGTATTTGAAAGTACTTGATGACAATACTTGAAAAAGCAACCCATTATTCAACAGTACTAATTTGCAAGAGAACTACATGAGCAGGGTGGCAAAGAAACTAATAAGAATCTGGCTGTAATCCTGCCCATGTTATGTGAAGTGGTTGCATCACACTACACTGGCAATGTATGCTTCCAAAAAGCAGCCAAGACTGTGCTGTGGGGTATGTTTCTGATGAGATCCTATCCAGGTTGTGTGATGCACTTGTAGTTGCCATGCACATGTAGTTGCCAGTAGGAGCAGATGCTATTTTTTATTTTTATTTATTTTTTGAAAAAGAAAACACAAGCTAATATCTACAACTGTTGTAAACAAAATCTGCATACGTTTTTGGACTTTCGATTAAAAGATTCTTCTTTTACAGAAGAGAAAAATGTCATAGTGAAACTTTATATACAAACATGTTGTTCAATCTGTGCATATACATATTTTATTTGTAATTATATAATTGAACTTGGTGGTTCATGTATGTTTTAGCTGTGAAATCCTCCCAGGGATCTGGCAGTTTTGGAGGTGTCTTGGGCAACAGAACCACGCAGAAGGATTCCAACAGGCAATTCCCTTATATTGAAAACCAGGTATTTTAATTGGTTTCCTCAATTTCCCTTTTTTTAAAATGCTCTTCGTCTCAATTATGTTATGATCAGACACATACAACATTGGTCACCATCTTCACCACAGCAAGCAGACTGGTACCTTTTGGCAGGGGTGGTGAGCAAACTTTGGTTGCACACAATGCAAGCACCCCAGTCACTTTTGCTGAGTGCAGTTGAGTGCTTTCTTCTGCACCAGAACAGGCAAGGACAGTGCACGTAGTGGGTTTCTAGTTACACTTGGCCAACATGCCCTGGATGCTTTGGCCAAGCATTGCCAAACAGTTGAGTTCTGCACTTTCCTGTCCTGTTCTTGAGGTCATAAGCATACCTGAGGAGTGGTTGGGGGCAGTGCCCCCATGCAGCACGCTTGGGAGGCTGCCACTGTGCTGCCATTCACTGCCCCTGTGGCACACACTTGAAGCAGTTGCACGCTGCTCTGAGCAACACCAGCTTCTTTCACTTTGGAAAAAAGGGGGGAAAGCAGGTAACAGCTCAAAGTGGTGTGCAAGCACTCTGAGCATGCCAGAAATAATTGTGGTGACACCATCAAGTAACCACAGTTACTTTCAGGTTGGTGGGGTAGCATTTGCATTCTTGGCCCTGGGCAACAGATGATCCAGGAACACAGCTGCTTGGGGGGAACATGACAGTTTGCTGAGGCACCATAGATACTTCAACTGAGGTAGGCCCATTGGCTCAATCCCTTACTTCATTTTCGTCGACTGAGGCATAAAGGGGTGCCTTAGCTGACTGTGGCCAGTGACACTTCCTCTTTCTTTTTCTGATCCAGAGAAGAGTGGTTGCCTTGGAGGCAACCACAATTATCAGTTGGCAAGTAAGGCCACCTAACAGTTTGGGAACCCTGTTTATAGTAGATGCTTGAGATTATGATTATGGTAGAGCAGTTAGGAGTAGTGTGTGTGCAATGTCTTGTAAATTAGTAGTTGTCAGATTGGGAAGGAGAACAACACTGCATATTTATTTATAGAGCTTATATTCCTCTGAAATATAGGGCATCAAGATTGCTTACAATAAAAAGCAATTAAAACTATTGCTATTTTTACTGTGTACTTTTTGTATTAATCTCCTAAATGGACTTCAGGTAGGTATCAATAGGCTCACTCACCACCTCATCTGAGGTTAGCGGCTTAGCCCTTTGGCAAGGCCACACTTTAGAGATTTCTCTCATTTTTTGTCCTTGTGCCTGCTAGAAGATGATAAAGTATGGAAGAAGGAGACAGGTTTTCCCTTATGTCTCCTTTAAACCTGCCAACAAGGCAGGATCCTCTGCCCCTCCCCTCCAACCTCTAGTAAGGTTGGAGGATTGGAGAGAGAGTTGGGGTCTTGCAGCTTCCTCCAAGTAACATAATGCAGATTCCAGGCCCCTTAAGCTTCCATATTTTTCCCTTAGGAAATTCTTGGGACCATGTGCATACATCTTTTTAGACATTGACTTATGGCAGCTTACTAGGCTAGATCCTAATCTTGGACACTGAGGGTCCCAGTTCAAACTCTCATCTTCCTGATGAATTAAGACTCAAAAGTCTGCCTTTCAAGGGTTTTTTTTTGACAGCATGAGGATCCTCTGTGCTGTAGTACTTCCTTGGAAGCTTTGCTCAAGGTCAAAAAGCCCATAGAGAGAAACAGAAGGAAAATTGTGTCAGATTACTGGAAGCTTTTAGAATGGTTAAGGGCATGAAGAAAAGGGGAAGCAGGTGAAGGTTCTCTGCATCTTTTCTACACTAAGTAGTAGAAGTTTTTTTTTTTTTTTAATGGTGTTATTTATTTTAGATGAAAGTGAAAAATGTTCAGGATAATTGGAAACCAAACCAGTGGCTTGGCTACAAGTTAACCATTCAGACTAAACATTTAAAAATAGAATATAACTATGTTTAGAGCTAGTTGAGTAGCTAGCTATTTTGTAATGTCTTAGAGCCCAATGCTATCCAATTTTCCAGTGCCGGTGCAGCTGTGTCCATGAGGCATGCACTGCATCCTGTGGTGGGGAGGAAGTCACAGAGGCCTCCGCAAGGTATGGGGACATTTATTCCCTTATCTTGGGGCTGCATTGTGGCTGCACTGGTGCTAGAAAATTGGATAGGATTGGGCCCTTACTTGCTTACTTAGGGTGCAATCCTAACCCCTTATGTCAGTACTTTCCAACACTGGCATAGCGGTGCCAATGGGACTTGTGCTGCATCCTGCAGTTGGGTGTCACTCACGGAGGCCTCAGTGAGTAAGGGAATGTTTGCTCCCCTACCTCAGAACTGCATTGCCCTTATGTCAGTGCATATAAACTCCATGTGGAAGTGCTGCTTTGCACATTTGTTATTTACATGTAATCTCTGCCTGGTCGACTATCTGCCTCTTTCCTTATAGCCGAATACATAGTGACCACTGACTCTCTGAAATGGGATGAAATTTAAAACAAGGTATACAGTGAATCCTTCATTTAACAAACTAATAGGAGGAAGGTCAGAGTTTCCTTCTCTCTTAGATGAGCTGCCTTTCTAGGCTGACGAGTTCCTCTGACCTCAAACCTCCACTGCATTGTGGCTATATCCAGTTGTGGAAAAGGCTTCAGGAGTCAACTTCGAGGCAAAATCAGGAGCCAGAGTCCCTAAGGCAGTTCATGGCTGAACACAGTCACGTTCTGGCAACTCCTGCGACGCCACTGGAACCAACCGTATTGGCTTCTGCCTTTCCATTGGACCATTCCAGCGATGTGGAGAGGGGGGATTTGCTGCATGGGTAACAGCCTATCCTCCATACCTTCTTTACCCAGGCTTCGCGCACTGGAGAGGACACTCCAACTTTGCCATACGGTGTCGGCACAACATGGGAAGCAGCAGTTTACCGGTTATAAGTCTTTGCTCGATTGGCGTAGAGCATGACGCCAGGGGCTGCTTCTGACGGTGGGAGAGATCATTGCATCTCATTGGGCAGCTACCGCCCGCCTTAAGCTGGGCAGTCCCCGGCCAGTAAGGCGTTGCCTCGCCACGGTCCGTTAACTGACCAGGCACAGACTGCACTTGCTCCCGGTGTGGAAGGGATTGTCATTCCCGAATTGGCCTTTTCAGTCACACTAGACGCTGTTCCAGAACCACCATTCAGAGCGCGATACCATAGTCTTTCGAAACTGAAGGTTGCCAGCAACAAAGGAGGAAGTCCACTAATGCTGACGGTCCATTTTATCCGAATGCATTGAAGTCAGTGTTTGCACATACGCAAAATTATTTTATTATTTTATTAATTTATACCCCGCCTTTTTACCCAACGGGCACACAAGGCGGCTTACAACACTTTAAAAATATAACATTAAAAACAATCATTAAAAACAATTTACAATAATTAAAAAATCTAAAAACAAAGAAACCCCGTGGATTTTCATATAAAAGCAAGAACGCCAGCCAGCCTGTCAACAATTAAAAGCTTTTTGAAATAAAAAGGTCTTCAGTCCACGCCGAAACATTAGCAACGAGGGAGCAGTTCTCAGTTCTAAGGGGAGGGTATTCCACAGTTCGGGGGCCACTACCGAGAAGGCCCTCTTCCTGGCCGCCGCCATAGTTTTTAAAGGAGCAGAAAACTTCCATTGTTTCTGAAGTCTGTTAAATTGAGGGCCACTGAAGAGTTCAGTGTAATATATATTATTGATATAAGGGTTCTGTCTTTAATTTTTTAGACTCCTCCCAAGAAAGGAGCCAGTGAAAATAAAGATGAAACTCCACTTCGTAAGGTGCTGGGCACCCCAGGAAGAGCAACCATTAAGAATTCTCCGGGAACTGGAATGCCTGGCAACAGAGTTAACATTTCAGCTACTCCTGCTACTTCAACACCTCACAGAACAGGGCTTTTGGAAAACCGGTATGAAAACAAGCTTTTAAGACTGTAGTTTCATGTGTGTGCATTCAGATTTCAGATTGTATTTTAAAAGCTGTTTTTCTAGATTCACACAATTTTTTTATATTTAAATAAAAATATTGTAATTAGCTATGTTTTCTAGGAAACGTTCCTGAAGCTGACAAAGTAAACAAACTGGAAATCCAAGAAGCATTTTTATCCTATGCCAGTAGTTCTCAAACTGTGGGTCCATGACCCGATTTTTCATGGTTCGTACAATTGGCTATATGCAAGGGTTAAAAAACTTACTACTTGGAAGGGAGCACTGCTGTCCAATCACCATTTTAGTCACAGAGGCTTGAGCAGCTAGTAAAGTTAAACTTTCTTAGGTGGATCCCAATGCTAAAAAGTTTGAGAACCACTTTCCTATGCAATATGACTTTTAAAAGTGAGACCGTATGAAGGTTGTCTTAAACATGAAGGAATTGGGCTCCCTGGTTTCCTTGTGAACTAAAGAAATGCTTGTTTCTAATAAACAGTGAAAGGAGAAAAAGGGCATCACCTACTTCTGAGTTGAATGAAGATTATCCCAAAGAGAATGATTCATCAACGTAAGTTTTTGTTAGTATTTATTGTAATGGGGTCTTCTCTCTCATCTCATTCGGTCTTTAACCATAAGTGTGTGCTGAAAATAATTTCAAAATTCTTCCTTTTCTCTGAACAGAAACTTGATGCAGTGCTTTTATTCAAGCCCATTGTGGGTTTGTTTGACGTGTGTATTCATGTTAACATAGTGTATGGTTCAATATGGACTGGTATTAAAGCACAAAGTTTGTGTTTTTAAATACACATATATATAATTATGATGGTTTTACTTAATGTCCAGTATGAAGGTTCTCAGGAACTTGAATGTAGCGGGTAAATGCATGTTAATATAGACAAGAACACTATGCTTTTACAGATAATTCAGATAAGTTTTATATGCATTTATCTGCAGCAATAACAAAGCTATGACTGATCCAGCGCGGAAGTTTTTATATAGCAGCAGGGAAAAGCAGCTAAACCTGAAACAGTCTGAGGAGAACAGGACGCCAGGTAAATAAGATACTGTTTTTGACAAGCCTCTTCAATCAGTGCCTACTATTAATTGAACTCTGGTATTTTGATAATATTCTGAACATTGATTTTTTTTTTGTCTTTAGTTTAATGGAATTATCTTGGTTTCAACTTGAGAAGCATCAGAAGGGCAAACATTTTAAATATGAACTGTGGTTTGGATCCAGGGACTCATGAGTGGCATACCAGTCACAGAGTGGGGTCTCCTGCCCTGTCTCCATTCTAGAGCCAAGTTGGTTCTGAGACTAGTTCTAGAAATAATGTCAGGTATCGGTTGGGGAACTGATGGTGGGTCGGGGAGCCTTCAGAAACCCCACCCCATTTAAACAGAAGCACTGGTGTGCAAGCACTATTCAGGATCCAACATCATATGTTTAGGGAATAGCTCAGAGGAAAGAGTAAGAAGGCCCTAAACCAGAATTTTATGTTTAAAAAGGTTAAACATTTAAAAATACAGGTGAGTATCGCGTAGTTACGTACCAACCAGTGACAGCCCACATATGTAACAGCCGCCACTGGTCCCTGTTCACACACCCCCACCTCTGAAGCCAAGGGGAGCCACGCCCCCTTGCCTTTGGAGGCTTTTCTGAGCCTTGCAGAAGCAGTGTGCATCTGCATCCGTTTCCCTAGAAACCAGAAGTCATGTCTTTTTGCCCGAAATTAACATTCTGAGCCTCAGAAAAGCACCGCTCCCCTTGCCTTTGGAGGCTTTGCATATAATGTCAAGCCTCGCTTGGTGACAGGGGTGCTGGTCCTCATCCCTGTCATTAAGCGACACAAGACTATCTAGTTGTAAAGCAGTCTGCCAATTGCTTTCCTTTTCCTGGCTGGTTTTCTTAATAATAATGGCAAACTAAGTTTGTGTTTTAAATGCTTTAATACACAAAAGATCAATAGTCATATTTTCCCCACGTTAGGAGAGATGGTAACTGTTGAATAAGGCATTCTGTACTTGAAAGGTGATTCAGAGATAATATTTTGAGTTTTCCTCCTAATGACATATGATGAGTTCTGTACAAAGTGAGAATAAAGTAACTATTCTAGGTGTCATTGTATCTTCTCACAGAGAACTATTGTATAAATTGAGTGTATACTTCTATTTGGCTTGAAAAATCTGAGGTTCACAGATTAACAGTGCATTCCTAGTAGTCTACATCAGGGGTGGGCAAACATTTTGGCAGGAGGGCCTCATCTCTCTGACATTGTTTCAAGGACCAGGAAAAATGAATTAATTTACATTACAAATTAACATAAATGAATACATTAGAGATGGGACATATGAATGAATGAATTTTACTGAGTTCATAATACATAGTAGTAGTTGGCAACCTTCAGCCTTGAAAGACTATGGTATCGCACTCTGAATGGTGGTTCTGGAACAGCATCTAGTGTGGCTGAAAAGGCCGATTCGGGAGTAACAATCCCTTCCACACTGGGAGCAAGTGCAGTCTGTCCCTGGTCTGTCTCCCTGGCTATGGGCCTTCCTTCTTTGCCTCTTTGCCTCAGTCTGTTGGCCAAGTGTCTCTTCAAATTGGGAAAGGCCATGCTGCACAGCCTGCCTCCAAGCGGGCCGCTCAGAGGCCAGGGTTTCCCACCTGTTGAGGTCCACTCCTAAGGCGTTCAGATCCCTCTTGCAGATGTCCTTGTATCACAGCTGTGGTCTACTGTAGGGTGCTTTCCTTGCACGAGTTCTCCATAGAGGAGATCCTTTGGGATCTGGCCATCATCCATTCTCATGACATGACCGAGCCAACGCAGGCGTCTCTGTTCAGCAGTGCGTACATGCTAGGGATTGCAGCTTGTTCCAGGACTGTGTTGTTTGGAACTTTGTCCTGCTAGGTGATGCCGAGAATGCGTTGGAGGCAGCGCATGTGGAAAGCATTCGGTTTCCTCTCCTGTTGTGAGCGAAGACTCCATGACTCGCTGCAGTACAGAAGTGTACTGAGGATACATATACATACATAATACATGAGAATTATAATACAGGCACTTAGAACCACATGAGAACTATGAACTGTTTGCCACACATCTCTTGCAAAATGAAAACATACAGACCAAACCAGAAACACATGGAGACGTAAGTTGTTTAGATTTAGTGGGGGGAGGGGTCAAAATAATGCCCAGAGAAAAGCAGAAAACACATGGAAACTATAAAAGACTTTGCTCTAACTCGGCCCACAGCTCAAGTTTGGCGGTTGTGACTGGCAGTCATGGACCAGCAGAGGCTCCCAGTCTTCAACAGGCCAGAAGCTTACTGGAGACTGCGATCTCCCTGCGGGCCAGATTAGGGGTTCCCAAGGGCCGCAAATGGTTCACAGGCCATGGTTTGTCCACATCTGGTCCACATTGTAATCCCATGTATACTTTAGAGCAGGGGCCTCCAGACCCCAGCCAGCAGCAAGTGGTGGAAGCTTGACTGTTCCCAGCAGGTAGCAACCTGCTGACTGGCTAGGTCAGCCTTGGGCAGAGAGATATTTTCACTGAAGAGGCATCCCCTGAAGATCGATACAGAAGGCTCTGTGCCTGCTGGGATTCCCTTAGAGAGTTCAGTGGTCTTTTGTGGGGAGGAGAGAGACAGAGAGAAGCAATTCTGCCCAATTCTCAACTTCCCACCCTTTGGAAATCTGCGAGAACTTCCAAACACATTCTACCCTGATCAGACTGCTGGCCAATCAGTCCCATCCAACACATACCGAAAGCATGTTTTCTCTTTACAAATTAATTTCTCACAATTTTTCCCAACTTTATTTATTACTCCATTGTTTGCCAACTCTTTATCCCTCCGATACATTAATTCTCTCCCCAATCCCTCCAAATAATTTCCTCTTTAAAAAATGTTTTTTTCATAAACACTGATTTTTCTATCATATTCTTCCTTTCAAAAATCCATTATCCTAAAATTAATTTTCCTTTTCAAAATCCAATCTCCCTTTTTCTGTGCAAATTAATTTTGCCCTCTGCTCCCCCAATCATTTTTTCATAATCCATTCCCCATTCTGTTTCTAATGTATTTATTTATTTATTTATTTAAATTTGTTTGTTTTCTTGCCCTCAGCATCTTGTCAGATATACAGTGGCCCTCCTGCCAAAAAGTTTGGAGACCCCTGCTGTAGAGCCTCAAGGCCCTGTCTTAGTGAAAAGCTTTGTAACTCACAAAGTGCGTTTTTTAACACACTTCTAGTATGTAAAAATAAATTTATTGGAATAAGTAATGCGTATCAGTCCTGTTTTTTTAACAGGAATTTATTTTTGTTTCCTTTCAAGGGTTTTTGCCTTTACAGTCTTCTTCATTTTATAGTAGCAGATCGTCCTCAAAGGACTATTCAACTGGCAATTCTAATCTAGACAGGTAGGTATAGAGTGCTTTGAAGGAGCTATTTTTTCAAATGCTTGGTCATCGGAGTACTGCTTTCAGCAAATTGCAGCAGCACCTTATTCTTTGTTCAAACAGCATTAAAAAAATTATTGCTAAAAGTTTTGTGAACAGGAATGAGCAAATTTTACCCTTGCACTGTAAGGTACAGTGCTAATTTAATATGTCTAGGTGACTTAAGGAGGCCATGCCACAACAATATTGAAGGGTAAATACATACATGCAACTTTGTTACATACCAGTCAGTCTGACCTGGGAAAAATTCCTTCTTGGCATTAGTTACCAGGGTGGGAATTACAGAAGGGAGGAATCACACATCCCTTCTTTGATTTTTCTCTTTCTGGAACTGTCTGTTTCAGAGTGACATGACTCAAGTCACCCCAGAAGGGAACCTAAGAAGGTGGATAAGAACCTCAGGTGCACAGGCTATATGCCTCCCCCCCCCCCCCACTGACCCCATCAGATCACCAGACAAGTGTGCATATTTTAGGTACATAAGATGCATTTCTTCCACAATGCTTTATTCAGAAAAATAGCTCATCATAGGATTACTTGTCAGTCCTTAAGAAAGTTTGTCACAAAGAATTATAAGCATTTCAAAAAATGAATTTGGATTTATTTTTAATTGTACCTCTAGCATTTTACAGCTCATTTTAAAATTTCTGCAACTGGGGGCTAGAATTTTTTAAAATGGAAGTTGTGATTAATATGCAAAGAAATTTCATAAGCTGTATAAATGTGATTCAAAATCACTTCTCCCTTTCTGTCTTGTTCCGTAATATTAAAGAACTATGTGTAAATGATTTGAGATAAATACCCTGTACCTTCTAATGTATTCCCATTTCATTTGATGCACCTTGAATAACTGTCATCTTTACTCATGTAATGTTTCTGTGACTGTGTATCACTAGTGGCGGTGCTTATCTTTTGTCATATGTGGTGTTTTTTTTTAAATGGAAACGCTGTTTCTCACCTCTTAGGTCTAATGTACTGAATCAGACTTCTGCCAAAAGAAGTTTGGGGTTTCTTTCTCAGCCTGCCCCTCTCTCTGTTAAAAAAATGAGATCTAATCAGGATTACATGGGATGGAATAAGCCACGAGTTCCTCTTTCCACTCACCCACAACAGCAGCTACAAGGGTAAGATTTCTCATCTTCAGTGGGCACTACTCACATACATATGTGCTCAGTTAAAGGTTGAATGCACAGGAACAAATCCAGGATCTCTCCCTTAAAACTGGTGAACATAGAAACAGTCTGCACCTTTTCCCCTACTTGATGTTAACAGTTATTCTTTGAGCATTCTACCTCCATTTTCAAGTAGTAGTTCATTTTTTACCCTTACCTCTATCTTAAATAGAGATTCTGCATGAGTAGCATGGTGCACAGTTGTGATGTCTCCTGTGTGGAAGGATCATAATTTAATAGCAGCAATACTGTTGAGGTTTATTATTAGGACAATGAACAGGGAGGGATCAGTTATTTTGTAAGCTCATTAGAATTTTGGATGTCATTGAACATTTCTTGTTCATCTGCGAGTTAAATCTCTGTAGTAAGGACTTTTTTGCAGTGCATCAGGGTTGGGCTGGAAGAAAACTACTAAAAGGCAGCAGAGAATAACAAGGTAGTGGAAAGGGTCCTCCCCTCCTGAATACATTCCTTTTGGCATGAAAAGCAGACTCGCCCACTCATAAGAACAGAACAGCCCCACTGGATCAGGCCATAGGCCCATCTAGTCCAGCTTCCTGTATCTCACAGCGGCCCACCAAATGCCCCAGGGAGCACACCAGATAACAAGAAACCTCATCCTGGTGCCCTCCCTTGCATCTGGCATTCTGACATAACCCATTTCTAAAATCAGGAGGTTGTGCATACACATCATGGTTTGTACCCCATAATGGATTTTTCCTCCAGAAACTTGTCCAATCCCCTTTTAAAGGCGTCTAGGCTAGACGCCAGCACCACATCCTGTGGCAAGGAGTTCCACAGACCGACCACACGCTGAGTAAAGAAATATTTTCTTTTGTCTGTCCTAACCCGCCCAACACTCAATTTGAGTGGATGTCCCCTGGTTCTGGTATTATGTGAGAGTGTAAAGAGCATCCCCTGCATAATTTTGTATGTCTCAATCATGTTCCCCCTCAGGCGTCTCTTTTCTAGGCTGAAGAGGCCCAAACGCCGTAGCCTTTCCTCATAAGGAAGGTGCCCCAGCCCTGTAATCATCTTAGTCGCTCTCTTTTGCACCTTTTCCATTTCCACTATGTCTTTTTTGAGATGCGGCGACCAGAACTGGACACAATACTCCAGGTGTGGCCTTACCATAGATTTGTACAACGGCATTATAATACTAGCCGTTTTGTTCTCAATACCCTTCCTAATGATCCCAAGCATAGAATTGGCCTTCTTCACTGCCGCCGCACATTGGGTCGACACTTTCATCGACCTGTCCACCACCACCCCAAGATCTCTCTCCTGATCTGTCACAGGCAGCTCAGAACCCATCAGCCTATATCTAAAGTTTTGATTTTTTGCCCCAATGTGCATGACTTTACACTTACTGACATTGAAGCGCATCTGCCATTTTGCTGCCCATTCTGCCAGTCTGGAGAGATCCTTCTGGAGCTCCTCACAATCACTTCTGGTCTTCACCACTCGGAAAAGTTTGGTGTCGTCTGCAAACTTAGCCACTTCACTGCTCAACCCTGTCTCCAGGTCATTTATGAAGAGGTTGAAAAGCACCCGTCCCAGGACAGATCCTTGGGGCACACCGCTTTTCACCTCTCTCCATTGTGAAAATTGCCCATTGACACCCACTCTCTGCTTCCTGGCCTCCAACCAGTTCTCAATCCATGAGAGAACCTGTCCTCTAATTCCCTGATTGTGGAGTTTTTTCAGTAGCCTTTGGTGAGCGACCGTGTCAAACGCCTTCTGAAAGTCCAGATATATAATGTCCACGGGTTCTCCCGCATCCACATGCCTGTTGACCTTTTCAAAGAATTCTATAAGGTTTGTGAGGCAAGACTTACCCTTACAGAAGCCATGCTGACTCTCCCTCAGCAAGGCCTGTTCGTCTATGTGTTTTGAGATCCTATCTTTGATGAGGCATTCCACCATCTTACCCTACTTTACTCCTCCTTTTACTTTTACTCCTTTTACTTTTACTCCTTTTACTCTCCTACTTTACTCCTCCACATCTCACTCCTACTTTATAGAAGAACAGGGCATGCACTTAACACGGGCATGCGCACAACAAATGCCTGGTTGCCCTGAATGCCTAGTTCGGTCCAATCCATATGAGAAATCACACCTGTGTTGGAAAATGTTCAGTTCTGAGAAAATATTATCTTCTTGTCCTTCACAGATTTACAAACTTAGGAAATACCTGTTACATGAACGCCATTTTACAGTCCCTGTTTTCAATTCAGTCATTTGCTAATGATCTGCTGAAGCAAAATATTCCATGGAAAAAAGTTCCATCCAATGCACTTATCAGGTGAGCAGAGGGTTTTTGAGTAAAGTATAATTCTTTCTCTGACTAGAACCCCTATAGAAGTTGCCAGATTGGACATTGTGTTTAGTAAGTGGGAGCTAAAATATAAAAATGTACACAGACCTTGTTTTAGAGCAGTCGTTCCCAACCTGGGGGTACCTCCAAGGGTACTTGCCAGGTCCTTTAGGGTACTCAGAAAAGAATAAAGGGGGAAAATGCAGGTCTGTATTAGAATGCCTTGTGGGGCTGGCAAGGCAGGAAGGAAGGCAGCTACCTGGCTGTGAAAGCCCCACCAACTGCTAGTTTTTGGTCGCCAAATTGAGTATTGTCAGATATGGATCAGTACAGGTTGACCCTCGTTATTTGCGTGGGTTCGGTTCCAAGCACTCATGTGGATGGCAAAAAACGCACTATAGCAAATCAATTTAAATAAAGTTTCTTTGCTCAGGTGATTTAAAAACAGCCTTGCTGACCTTTGTGATGTAAGATAAGAGCCGTTAAGAAGACAATCATCAATCAGCTCCTCCTCCAAGTGCTTGGAAAGGCACTTCACTCAGTCCCTCCCTTTACCAATGCAAAGTGATCACCTTTCTTTCACATGCTCAGGGGGAAGGGAGGGGTCACCTGGAGAGAGGAGGATTGATGGATTGTCAGCCAGCTGCCCCCACTGTCATTAAGGAGGCTGTTAAAGGACTGTTCAGTTTTTTTAAACTGATTTTAAGGGGATGAATTTTTCCCCTTTTCCAGGGATCAGCACATTCCTTCTCATTTTCAAGAGCCATTCGTGTTGAGTCAAATCCATGTATAAAAAATCCATGTATAACAAGGCTGGGCCTATAGTTGAAAACATATATTTGAAATAACAGCAACTATATTAATTACTAACATTTTGCTAATATGAGGGATACAATTTATGGAAATGGGCTGCTAAGAGGTAGGCAAGTGAAAAACATTGGGAACCACTGCTATAGAGTGTCTTCATAATCTGGGAGATGTTGCTGTAAATGAACGTGTCACGTTTTTAAAAATCCTACAAACCTACTCAAACATTTGTTGGGAATCTGTATGTAGGAAAGGTTATCCATTCTTCCTACTGGAAGCTCAACAAATTTCTGTATTCTGAAGTTTTTGCTAATATGAACTTTTTATCTTGTACATTGCTATACTTGTACTTTATATAATGGTACTGCTCTTCTTACAATACCTCAATTGTTGAACCTTTGCAATTTCATCTTCCTTTGCTATGACATGAGTCATATTTACATGTGTCACTGCAGAGGGGAACAGCTTTCCAAGCACTGTAAATGGGCATTTAGTAAACTTTTAGCCATGAGCTTTATGATTATGTGAAGTTATGTTTTATCATTATATGAAGAGGGACATACTGCATAATATATATTTTTAGGATACGATTTGCACCTTCCCTTTTATTTATATGGAATATAGTATGTTACTGTTATTATGTAGTGAGTTGCTTTTTTAATACATTCAGTATTTAATCATGGAAAGGAAAGTGAATCCATCTTTAGAGGGTACTCAAAGTATTGAAACAATGCCACATTAATGGGAGCAACATTTAAGACAAGAGCAAAAGGGATGGGTCCTTGCAGGTACAGTATTCTTAGCTTTAGAAAATTCAAACTTGCCTTTTGACATTTAAATGTGACTGCATTAATTTCTATAGACGGTTCACTCATCTGCTTGCTAAAAAGGATGTTTGTAGCCCTGAAGTAAAGAAAGATCTACTTAAAAAGGTGAAAAATGCAATTTCAGCTACTGCAGAGAGATTCTCTGGTTACATGCAAAATGTAAGTATCTCATCTTCAATCAGTTGCCTTGCAATTTAAGTAAGCAAATTAAGTGCTGTAAGCAACTTTATGAACTTTTTGTTGAAAAAACAAAAAACACTTTGTGAACTTTTTGTTGAAAAGTGGTATATAAATACTGTTAATAATATAACTGTAGTATTATATAGGCAAAGCAATGGCACTAAAAGAGCTTAGAACAGTTGTGGGCAGTTCTAAAAACTTGACTGGATCCAAAAGTCTCTTTCACATGCAGAAGACTCTAGCACGTTTGGAACAGCAGTTTTAAAGTTAATGTAAGAAGTTTGTACAAGGGGAAAAGAAATAAATGTTTCTCCCATTCTGACAATTATCAAACTGTGTGTATGCTGGTTTCCTGACTCAGTTTTTAACAAACATTTATAGTTTTAAGATTATAAAACTATCATTTAAGCTAGAGGCATGTATGCGTAATATGTGCCTTAAAAGGTCATGTGATGTTTTTAATCTCTTCCTAAACATCATGTGTACTAGAAATGCTTCATTTCAGTACAATTTTCAATTTTCATTCTTAGTATCCTAAAACATTATTTTAAAACTTACTCAACTGTGATAGTTGAATCGGCGATAGAAGTTTTTCTAATGAATGTATTTGTTGCCGTAGGATGCCCATGAATTCTTAAGTCAGTGCTTGGATCAGTTGAAAGAGGACATGGAGAAATTGAACAAATCTTGGAAGAGTGAGCCAATTTCTGGTGAAGATAGTTCAGTCGCGCGCACACCTGATGATTTATCAGCCACCAGAGTTTATACATGTCCAGTTGTTACAAATTTAGAGTTTGAGGTTCAGCATTCTATCATATGTAAAATGTAAGTATTGATGCAACTTTTTTCTCCATGTTATGCAGATTCATCTGACTGGGTTTACTCCTTGCCCAATGCTGTGTTTTTCCCCCCAGCTACAGTTTGTCCCAGAAACTGCTGTTTCGGTGGCATTGATTTTTCAGTGGGAGGTGAAAGTGGGAGTGGGAGAGCCAGGATGGTGTAGTGGTTTGGGAGGTGGACTCAGACCTGGAAGACCCAGGTTCAAATCTTCCCTCAGCCATGAAGCTTCCTGGGTGACCTTAGGCCAGTCACTTTCTCTCAGCCTCACCTACCTTACAGCGTTGTTGTGAGGGGAAAAAGGAGGGGAGCAGCCATGTACACTGCCCTGAGCTCTTTGGAGGAAGGGCAGTATAAAAATGTGATAGATAAATAAATAAATAAAATGCCATGAGAGGAAAGAGTTAACCTCTGTCCCTATGTGCCGGTGAACCTAATTAGGGACTGGGCAGGAGCAGGAGGACATAAAATTTGACCCTGAAATTTATCAGAAGGGCTACTCAAGAAGGCCGCATTACTGCTTTAACTGCAGAAAAGTCTTTGGTTACCATTTTAATTCAGTGCTTTTAAAAAAATAAAAAACTCATTCTTTGTCATCCCCTTTTGCCTCTGCACTCCATAGTGTATGTTCGTTCTTCCTCTCTTCGCCTCCATAGTTTTCCTTGTTACCACTTCCGTCACTCTCTAGTTCTCTCTTGAGCTCCATCTGTCACCGTTTCTTCTCAGTGTCCCTACCTACTGCCTGCCCTGAAGCTTGTCTCCTCTAATGTTTTCTCCTAGCATGGTTTTCCTGTTCATCTTTCTATCAGCTATGCTTTCTCCACTTCACAAGTCTCTGTAACCCAGTTTATCGATGTCTCTCTTCCTCTTTTTTGGTCTTCAGACTTAGGGGTTTTTTCATTCCCCAGCTCCCTTCCCTTATCTCTACTGTTTTTCTTCACTGAATTCAATGGCAAGAGCACACAAAGCTTGCATTCTGCGACCAAGTGAAATAGTAAAAGTCTCAGGTGGCCACCATGCAATTAGTGGCTCACTGTCATACTTGGCAAAAGGGTTGCTAGTTCTTACCTATGAAGATATAATATTGAAAACATTGTCCCATATGTATACACATTTTTGATGGGCTTGTGTACACAATAGATGATCTGAAAAGAATAGGAAATTACTGCAGATAATGGGTATTTGGAATTTCTTTAGAGGCTGCAATTTGGTTTTGCAGGTGTGGTCTAAGAACGTTTGAACTCTGTCCAAGGATGTGTCTGTTGGCTGTGCTCCCAGAACCTTTGACATTCTTCTTGGCCTTGGTAAATTTAATGTTCAGAATTCTGACTAATGGTGGTTAGTCTCTCACTCTCTCTCACAGAGAGAGAGAGAAAGAGAGAGATTTTTTTTTAAGGCCAATTCCCAAAACAGAAGTATAAAATTGGTACTTTCTTCTATTCCAATGAGTCAGACTGGTTTACACTGTGGGTAGAATATACCCAGGTAAGTTTAACTACAGAAGACCCTTTCCTCTTGTTGCAGGTGTGGTGAAACAGTCACCAAGCGCGAACAGTTTAATGACCTTTCCATTGATTTACCACGAAGAAAAAAGCTTCTTCCGCCTCGATCAATTCAAGATTCCTTGGATCTCTTTTTTAGGGTTTGTAATGCATACTTTTTTACTGGTAGCAAATTCCTTTCTTTAGTGGTGTCCTGGTTGGGTGAAGATAAGAACTAGATTTACAAACTGTCCAGTTAAGAATGTTAGAGTAGCATAAACATATTTTTTCCACAGGCTTTTTTGCAGTCGGCTCATGGTGAGGGTCCACATTTCTTCCTAATCCATGGGTGTCGAATTTGTTTCAGAGAGGGCCAAAGTTAGCATTCATACTGCCTGCTGAGGGTTGGAAGTGACCTCTTTAAGCAGACAGTGGCATCATTAAGCAGATGATGGCAAGAAATAAGCATTTTTTTTTCTCACATAGAAACACATTAGCTGCAAATAACAGAAGAGAAAATGTGCAAATCTTGATATTTTCCAGATATGGGAGAGGCCAGTTATCATGCTAGGAGAGCCCAATTATAAAGTTAATTGTAGTTAAATTGCTTCCAAGGGTCACATTTCCACCTGCGGGCCTTTTCACCCTTGTCCTAATCCTTTGAAAGAATCTTCATGTTGTTAGATTCTGTGCTAAGGATACTAATGAGACAGGAGCTGGAATTCTGCTGTAATGTTGCTAAATTCTTCCATTGATACGTACAATTCCAAATGATGATGTCCAGCAGTGGTTCTCACACATTTAGCACTGGGACCCACTTTTTAGAATGAGAATCTGTCAGGACCCACCGGAAATGATGTCATGACCAGAAGTGACATCATTAAGCAGGAACATTTTTAACAATCCTGTTCTGCAATCCTACCCACACTTACTCAGGGGTAAGTCCCATTCACTATCATTGTTAAAAGAATGTACATAGTAGCTTGTTAAAAGTACAGGTCTGTAACATTTCCCCAAATGCAGTCACATACCATGGTAGCATCAAGTCTGATATATTAAAAATAAAATATTGACATGAATGGGTACCCACCTGAAATAGGCTCGTGACCCACCTAGCGGGTCCTGACCCACAGTTTGAGAAACACTGATGTACAAAGTCTGGAGGAAAATGGATCAAAATGGTTGTCTGAATCTACCCTTAGCAGCTGAGGGACCTAGTGATAGGAGAGCTTGTTTTTGCCCAGGTTCACCAGAGCTCTCTCTCCAGGCCTTGTTCTAGAATCTTGCTGGGAAGCAGTGCTTCAGATGAAGAATATAGTCAAGGCATGGAGTTCTGTTCTTTCTGAACCACTTAACATTTGTCCTCTCACTGAAGGTGAGGTTGTCTTGCTATGGCTAAACTGATTTTTGAACTGTGGCCATCCTAGTTTCAAGTCTAAGAGTATTTTTAAATTTCAGTTTTTATCTCTTAGGTTTTTAAGGGTTTCAGGCAGCTACAATCAAGAATAACATACCATCAAGCAACCAGTATCTAAGATTAAATTTCCAAACAGCAACATTATAACACCAGAAGTATCCAGTCACAATATAAATCTTAGCTGAATGCTTGCCTGACCAAAGAGTTTTTTTTTTTTTTTTACAATGTTGTCTGTTGGGTTTAAGAATATATCTCAAATCATTTTGATTCTTGTAGGACTGGGGTAATCAGAGCAGCCATTGCATTGAACAAAGGTTAACCTACTGCAGAGAACTGTAATGGGTGTGAAGAATATAACTTGTTTGCTAAATTGTACTTTCTGTTACTGTTCACATCTTCAGTTTAATTGTTCTTTTTTTCCTTTTTAGCTTTATACTTTGAAACTTGTATTAAAATCTGCAGTGTGAGCTGCTAAGAGAGAACAAGTTACCTGCTTTTAAAAATTTAGTGGATAATGAACTTTGTATTTTTATGTTGTATCTTATAGGCAGAAGAGATAGAATATTCTTGTGAAAAATGTAATGGAAAGTATGCTCTCGTTACACACAAATTCAATCGTTTTCCCAGGTAGGCATGTTATATCGGCACAAAACTCTATGAAAATATTAATAACTTACATGACGTATGAAGGAGGACTGAGAAGAGGATTTACAGCAAAAGTGTGTTTGCACTGAAATGACTGTATTATATGGTTAAATTTAAGACAAGATTTAATCATCCTTAGTATATTCAGATGGTCTTGAGAATGCTTAAATTGCTCCTGTTTGTCAAAAGGAATTGCTGCTACAAAATTCTCATGCTAAAGAAAAATGCAGCTAATTTTGATGCTGGATGCGACTATTTATTTAAGGGTTTAGACTTGTTCTAACGTGTGTTTGCTAGATATTGATAGCATGCATGGAAGAATACAGTGTCTGTTTTGTGTTGTGTGTGTGTGTGGGGGGGAACTGGTGCCTAACTGGGAATAAAGAGCACCCATTTGTAGCCATGCATAAATGACAGACTGTTCTTTTTTTTCTTGAAGAGTCTTGATTCTTCATCTGAAACGATACAGCTTCAGTGTGGCACTTGCCCTCAATCACAAAGTTGGACAGCAAGTGATTATACCAAGATATTTAACCCTACAGTCTCATTGCACAGAAAGCACAAGGCCCCCACTTAATCTGGGGTGGAACGCACAATTGGCAATGTAAGGTATTTCATTTAATCCCATAACATTTGTTGGGAAAATAATTAATACGCCATTAAACAAAATACTCCATTGTTAACTGCTCTTGGTAAAATAATCCTTTTATGTTCTGAAAACTAAAGTAAACTGAATAGCACATACTTGAAAACTACAAACATTCTTAGGATTCAGCCCAAAGTATTTTGAAAAATGCATGTGGAAATAAGGTGGCACTTTGCTTTGTCCTGTGTGTAGTAGTGATTGTGGAAGAAATTGCAGAACAATGATATACTGACAGTCTTATGTGTGCTGTCTGGTTACATGGACAGAGTCAAGTCAGAATACCAGAAGTCAGAGTCGGAGAGTAAATTGCAAGAAATTGGATGAGGACCCCTTCTGTGATTGGCGCTCCTCACCAGTGGTGTAATTAGGGAAAATAGTGCCCATGGCAAGTACTGAAATTGCACCGCTGTCCAAACAGATCTTGGCATGGGAAGCTAGCCCTGTTATTCTACCAAGTGAGTTAATTCAGCAAGCTACACAGGCAAGGAGTGTCCATCCCAGTGAATGAATTTATACAGTAGGTTACACAGAGAAAGGGAGATCATGGAGTGGGAAACCAGCCCTGTCCCACCAAGTGACTTTGTGTGTTCAGTAAAACCATGTTGTTGATGTTGCTTTGAGATTTTCTTGGCTGAGGTCAGCTTCTGACTTTGATTTAGGTAAGGATCTATATGTCAGCATATAGTACTGCTAGATAGTACTGGAAAAAAAGATTCCCTGTCCTACTAGCGTTGTGCATTTGCAACACCTCTGTTTCAGGTGTATGGAAACACTGAATATTTTCTGTAGGCATTTGCCTCTTTTTGGAGTCATCTGAAACTGGTGTGGAAATACACCATTGGTAGAAAATGGGAAAATCCATGCCCAGTGCCCCCTTTCAAGTGGTGCAGATGTCCCCACTTGCCACACCCAAGATACATCACTGCCGCTCATTGAGGAAATTTTGGATACATGTGTAAGACACTTCTGTCCAGAGTTGATAGCAGGAAACCTTCCTTACATGACCTTTCTTTACCTTGTGTAACTCAGAACACAACCTATGGCAGGGATGTCTAAACTTCTTAATTTAAGAGTCACATACTATATACTTCAGATGTTTGAGAGCTGCAAGAGAGAGATTTGAGAGCCTCAGTATTGAAGAAGCACTTAAAGAATTTACTCACTGTGAACATTAAATGTACATTTTAATCCAATGGACTCTCCGTTTATACCAGGTCAATAATTATAATGTTTGAAAATGTTTTTATTTACCTTTTATATTAATTGTGATGCAAAAAGTAGCTCAGCCAACATTGTCGCGAGCAGCACATTATATGTCGAAGGACTGCATGTGGCTCACGCGCAACGGTTTGGCCATCCCTAATCTATAATTTTCTCCTTTCAGGGTGTGGCACAAGTAGGGTCTTGCAGGGCATTTTCAGTGGCAAATATCCTGCAAAAGTCTGCCACTCTGTGGAAGTACTGCATGAGTCATGTCACCTTCTAAGAGCCCAGTCCTGTCCAACTTTCCAGTTCCAATGTGCGCCCCAAGGTAAGGGCAACAAATGTTCCCTTACCTTGAGGAGGCCTCTGACTGCTCCCCCACCCCCACAAAAAGCATTGCTTGTCCCATTGACACAGCTTCATCAGTGCTGGTAAGTTGGATAGGGTAGGGCCCTAAATCTATTAAGAGAGGCTAGAGTTGCAAAATAACTATATTTTCTTACCCCTTTGTTCGGCTCTGAGCAGTGTGACCCTCTGCTTTCCCAGACAGTGACCCCTGCATTGTTACAGGAATCGCCACTTAGGAGTAGCACCATTGGTTATGTGGTAGCAGAATGTGTCTGGCAATAAAAACCTGTTTGTTTTTTTTTTAAATCAGTTCTCGGCCCTTAAAAGTATCCCAGATGGTGAATTCCTGTTCTGTAAGCACTTCCACGCCCTGTCGGTGAGTAGTGCTTTTACATAGTTTTGAGATGCTTTGAAAAACTGCCCTGAATAAATCTGAAAAAATAGCCTTGATTCTATCTACTTTATTTCACTTGAAAGAAAGAAAAAATTTCTGTATATCCTTGCTTCTTGTTATACTTCACAATTTCAGCTTTAACAATAAAATGGTCAACATCTGTGCAAAATTAATTTTCATTCAACTTGACTGAATGTTGATTTCCATTCAACTTGACTGAAAAGGTGTAATGCTTTAAGTTGGCCTCTGTGCAGTTAAGCAGTGGACTCTGTAAGTCCAGTTACTTAAAACCTGGCAGATAAATATTCTCATTAGAAAGCAGTGGCTCTAGAATTCCCTCCCAGATGTATCCCAAATTCTGCAGTCTACAGACTTTGTGAATGAAACAAATTGTGCATATATTTCTTTAAGCAGTAGTTGTGGTGTTGTGTGTACTTTTACAGAAATTATATGAATAAGTACATTCATCTGTCATTCCTGAATCTACTGTGAATGGGCTTATATCAGTGTCCTAGTGGTATGAGAGTGGGAAAATACCTTTCTATTTGTGCTGTATAGTCATTCACAGTAGTACAAACCTCTGTCTTTTCCTGCTGCTTCCATTATTTTTCCATCTGAACGAAATGGCCTCACCTCAAACACTCTAACTCAGGGATGGCATACATAAGGCCTGTGGGCCATATATGGTCCCCAAAAACTTTTTATCCAGCCACCATGACAATTGGGTTCTCCCAGCGCTGCCCTTTCAGCAGTGCCACTTCTGCCAAGGTTCTGGGAGGGAGAGATGGAAGGAAACCTCAGAAGACAAGAAATGCTACAGGGGAAGGGGCAGACCAAGAGATGAGAAAAGGAGATGCTGCCAAGGTGCTGGGAGAGCCCAGTTATCATGTGGGCTGCCCATTTATCAGTGCCTCTTCTGCTGAAGTATCACTTCACAGACCACCTCTCAACTGCTGAAAGTGACACTGCGGCGGAAGTGGCGCTGCTGAAAGAGCGTCTGCATGCTAAGTGGGCTCTCTCAGCATGATAATAGGCTTCTCCCATATCTGGAAAATATGATCAAAATTTGCACATTTTCTCTGCTGTCATTTGCAGCTAGTAGGTTATGTGGGAACAAAGCGCCTATTTCTGGCTATCATCTGCTGAATGACGTCACTTCCTGCTTAATGATGTCATTTCTGGCCCTCAGCAGGAGCCATGAATACTGTTTAGCCCACTACATGAAACGAGTTTGACACTTCTGCTCTAACTATTTCTTGTTATGTGCTACAATCCTGTGCACTCTTAATTAAAAGTAAATTCTATAGAAGAAAGTGGGACTGCTAGTAAGCTTAGAACCCAGCTGCAAGTTGTCTTGCTTGTATTTCTTAGCCCTGAGAAATCCTTTGTGAGACGGGATATCCAGAACGGTACAAGATATTCTAATTGTGACTGTACCACAGATTTCTAGAAAGGCATTTATATCTGCTGCTATCCATTGCCAGGGTTCTGGAGGGTGTGAAACTAATCCCTAAACTGCATGTTTAAAAAGTTATTTAACTTGAGAAAAAGATATTGTGTGTTTTGTACAAGTTATATTGCAAGTTATATTTCGAGACTGAAGGTTGCCAACATGAATATTGCAAGTCTAAACATTTACATAAATGATACTGTTTCTAATTCAGTTTATCCAAGTTGCTGAACTTGTACCAAATTACTGTCTGACCCAGAACCAAGAACTAAAAATGCTAATAAATGTGAACTGGAACAGAATCTAAATTTTTAGTGGTTTGATTCTATTCCAACACTAGAAGTATTAATATTTGCCTTGTGCAGAACACTCCAAATGCGGAATCAGAATTGCATGTATTTGTTTTTATAACTTTCTGAAGCACCAAGGTGGGATAGATTAGATTAATGGATTCATTTACGAAATAGAGCACTCCTTATATTAAAATTGCATATGCCTACTGGTTATATGGATAATTTTTTGGGGGGTTCATAACATAGTTTGGATGCTATTTAGCACTCTGACAGGTTTCTCCAAGACTACAATCTTTGTTTATCTTTCAGAAAATACTCATTCAAATTGAAAGGTCCCATTGTAAACTCTGTTGATTCAGACAGTGAAGAGGAACCACTAAAACGCCCTGTTGCAAATCTCCAAAAACAGTGTGATTTTCAATTCAGGGAACAGCAGCGAGAAGAGCCAGAGAAAGTAAGGAGAGAAGTTTCTTACTGTCTTTCTCCCCCCCCCCCCCCCGCCCCAAGACCTTAGTAAGTTGTTAGAGCAAAACATTCTCTAGGCTTACTGTTAGAGTATACATTTGTGAGTTATTTACTAGGCTTTCACAAACCTGGTCCAGGACTTTGGTGGAACTACATACTGTAGAAAATTAAGTGCTGAAGCTAAATGTGCTCCCTTAGTAAAAATTTCCTGTAAGATTCAGAGATTCCTGTGAGTGCAAATAGCTGTTGCAGCACCATCTTCAAGATATTGAAATGAGAGTTTGTGAATCCTGATCAAGCCCAAAAGAATCAAGTGTGGTGTTTTGGAGTAAATGTCTAGGGTGAGGGTGCTGAATGTGAGATAACACCCTGTCAGTAGAGAGACAAAAGTAAGGTAGCTCTCATCCAGGTTCTGCTGAGGAGGAATGTCTGAGGGAAAGCCCCTTGCATGGAACCTTCAGAACAGATTTTTTTTTAGGGGGGTGGGCAGGAGGGTATCGCATGTGCTTCATTACTCAGATAACCAAACATATAAGCATTAATCATGGAAAGAGCAGAAAGAGAAAGCAGTCTTTATTCTCACAGCTTTTAAACAATATCTGGAAACGGCCCTAGCAAATGCCAGTCCAGTTAGATGTGAGGAAGCCTAAAAAGGAATGAACACTCCAGCACTGTAAAAGGGCTAGTATCTTGTTGAACCATTTCTGCCCAATGTTGCATATACAGAACAGGGACCAAATGTGTGCACCTGTGGGCCAGGCAAAAATGGGTTAATTGCTAGGATGTGCTAGTCCCTTTAAATTGCCCATAGTCTACCTAACCCCTTGAAGGGGTATGGAGAGGAAAGCTTTCTGGCACTGTGTGTGCTGAGAAACATGATTGATTTTTGTAGTACGTTTCACCAACTATGAAAGAGAGCTGGGGGCAGGCAAGCAATTTGGTATCCACCGATTTCTGATGCTTCCCCAGCTACTCTCTCTTTTTTTTGGGGGGGGGGGAGGTTCAAATTCCTAGGTCATGTATGATCTTTGTGCAACTGATTGACATATGAAAATCTCTATACATAGCTGCCTGAGCATTTCTGTAGATGCAGCCATGTGGAAGAAGATAATCTGACTGCCCCCTTCCCTCTTACAGCAGACACCAAAGTATAAGTCAATCTCGCAGATAAGTTGACAGGAAAAATCATGAAATTTTCTATGACCCTTGAATAAGTCAGGGGGTTAAACTTAGGGTTAAACTCTGACTATAATTTTGACAGATCCTGAGAAATAACCTACCACTAATTTTTACCTAAGAACTGTACAGTCTCTTTTTAAAATATAGTAAAATATACATTTTTATTAATTAACTTTTAAAATTCTGGTTTTCACTTTTTTTGTAAATACTATCAAAGTAAGTGCACTCTAAACAACATACCAGGTGGAACCATTATTCAAATCCTTCTTTAAGGTGCCTGGTATGTTAAGCCAGAGTCTCAACCTATAACATACAACACATAACTGGGAGTGTGCAATTCAGTTCACAGCGGAGAGACAAGCAACAAGGAATGAGCATGAGCAAGTGCAGCTACACATAGTTGCAACCTGATTTACTCCAGATAATTCAATGGATCTACATCTTGGCGTTATTCTTAATTAATGGTGTGCTGAATTGTAGCCTTAAACTTTGTCTCAGGTGGAAATGAGTATTACAGCTTGGTGTTTTAAAAACTAGACCTCTGTCAAACATTTGCAAAATGAAACAGGGTGCAGAAGGGTAGAGTGTGTTCCTGCCAAAAAGAACAAGGCTTGCTTGATTTAAATGGAAGTGTTGAGCGCTGGCTTACTTTTTTCTCAGGAGGAGTGAAAAGGTTAACTTTGGATGCAGCTTGCCCTGGAGGCTAATTGCCTTAATTCTCTCTGCATTGTCCTCTTGCTCTCCTCTGGGCTTCTCCTGGCTGCCATGATGTGCTTGAACAACCCTGACCTCCCTGAGTAGCCTACAGATAAGGCGAGGAGATGATTTACACTTTTTTTATTGGCAGAAATTTCTTGCCTTATAGGCAAGTATCTCTGGTATATTTGCTGCTTAGCAGCAAGTGAAGCATCTGATTTTTCTTTTTGAACTGTTCTGTATTTAGAGATTTTTCAAGTAACCGAACTTCCCCATAGAGTAGTATAAATGGAAGAGTAGTTCCTAATAGCTTCAAGTTGTTTAGGAGGAGAAGCAATGCTGATGATATTTATTTTAAATACAATCCCCCCGCCCCAGCAAATACTTGCGTGGTTTCCTCCTCCTAAGGAGGTCTTTGGGAACCACTGATCTACACTATTTAAGCCTTGCTCTTCAAGGCCATGTCCCCCCAGGGCAGCTAGGAAGTATTTTTTTATTTTTGTCATATGCTGAACATTTCCTGCTATTTTCATATTCCCTTTACATAGTTATTTGGGTGCGTGCAAGGGAGCTACTATGAATTGAAGCAGTTTGTACCCTGTGTACACAGCAATGTCTCTTATAGTAACAAATGGAGCACTTAGTAGAGACTAAATTAGGTCTTAAACTGGTGGTCAGCTGCAACTCTGAACCCTACATGAATATTGCACTAGGGGTTGTGTGTTCAGCATGGCTAACACACAGTAACTTTTTTTTAACCTCCAAAGCAGTGCAAGTATGCATACCCAACTTATTGTGCTGTTATCTACTTCCAGGGTTCAAAGAAAGGTAAAACAGAGTGTGATAAGCCTTCAGAGCCAATGAATGCCGGATTTGATGGGATGAGTGAAGATGAGCTTCTAGCAGCTGTCCTGGAAATTAGTAAGAGGGAGGCATCGCTATCACTGAGCCATGATGAAGATAGGCCCACAAATAGCCCAGATACTGGCTTTGGAGATGAGGAGCTACAAGAGTTGCCAGAGAATCTGGAACCTATGGATGTAGAGAAACCCAAAGCATCTACAGAGTCAGGTGAGAAAATGATCAAATTTTTTTAATTGTAAGGGCAATGTTTAGGAAAAATGTGTGTGTAGAGGAGAGGTTGGGGATCAGCAGGAAGAATAAGATACTAGTATGATAAAACTGCTTCAGACAGCCTTTTTTATTTATATGTTTGTATTAATAGTAATTTTAAAAGTTATGCTTTAATATTTAACTATACAGCATAGCCCATGTGGAACAGACAGGCTTACTTATGACCTTTTGAATTGTAAAATATGGCCACTTACGGTGGCCATCTAGAAATTAGTCATCTTAGTAATTAGTAGGAATCACACTATCAGCTTGCAAGTGAAAGGACAGCAGGCTATTGTAGTTTGACTCAAATGGAAGAATTGCATGAAATTCACCTTTTTTCTTCCATCTAGAAAATAAATAGAAAAAGCATATTTTGTATTACTGTATAAAGATCAAACTAAGCCAGAAGTTGGGAAAATTAAGAATGATCTTGCCATCTTAATTTTCCTCTTGATACACTCTTAGTACACATGGTTGCAAATAATCCTTGCTCAGAGTAAATATTCATGTTTAAATCGTATAACACTCAGTAGCCCTCATTTTAGAGAGTTAAATCAGATGGAAAGGAAATGCATTACTGCTGAGACCATTTTCCTCTTTGGTAGCATCCTCTTGAGAATACTCCCAAACCAGTAGATGGCACTGTAATCCTAAAACTTGCATGGCATGAAAAGGATGTCATGAGAGGCCATCAAGAGAACTGACTCTCCTTCTAGCTTTTCTCAGAACCAGTGCTAATGCATCAATGTGGTGTTACTGTTTCTAAAGGTTTTGCCAACTTCACGGAGATAACTAAAGATTTTGATGAGAATAAGGAAAATAAAACTCCAGAAGGCCCTCAGGGGGAGGTTGATTGGCTGCAGCAATATGACATGGAGCGAGAGAGAGAAGAACAGGAGCTACAGCAGGCATTGGCTCAGAGCCTCCAAGAACAAGTAAGAGCCAATGCACAAGCACAAGAAACCAAGCAGGGATTCTTTCTTGGTACTAGAAAATTACACATTCCTCTTTGGGGAGAGGAGGGATGGAGAGAAAGTTCTTTACTACATAACATGGTACTAGAGGCCTTTGCTAGTAACACACCTAGAAAGCTTGGTTGTTGTTTTTTAATGAACAAGTGTATGTTTTATAGAGCGATGTTTTAGCAAAGACATAAATATCTTAACTGAATTTGGCCATGTTTTTGAATATTTCTTTAGCAGCATTAGGTTCATTTGTGGAATGGGAAGATCTTCCAGTTAGATTTGTACCTGTATTTCTGTCCGCAAAACTGCAGCATGATATTTTCCTGTGATACTTCTACTAATGTGGATTAGTGAAAAGGTATAGGAAAACATCCTTCTTGCACAGATCACCTACTCCATCTCTGTTGAAAAGAGCAGAGTTATCCCTAGAAAGAAAAATCTCCAGATAGTCCCGCAGCTGCTAAAAATGTGCCATGAGACATAATGTAAAAGCATGCACATCAACCTCTCCTTCTCACTGAGCCATTTAGAATTCAAGAACTTCTTGCTTCAAGCTCCTTATGCCTTCTTGGAAGCACTTTTTCATAAACTGAATGTCAGGAAACAAACTGCATAGTAGATGGCTACTCTTACAGCTCTGTTCCTCCCTTCCCTCTACCAGCTTTCTCTGAGGGACTGCCAGAAAATGATTTGTTTAACTGCTACTGTCACTACTGTAGTATAGCTATGATAGTCAGGGATGTTTGCTTCTGCCACATGTAGCGTACACAGTCTGGTGATAATGGCTACCCTAGATGTGATTACCATAATAAAAATTGATTGTGGGAATTATCTTGAACTTAATTTATCCTTCAAGGGGAAGAAATATTCAGTTGCTAAAGAAGCTGAGTAGCCATTGCAAGGTAGTGAGACAGATGAGACACACAAACACAGAGAGAGAGAGAGAGAGAGAGAGAGAGAGAAGGGGTGTCATCTGGTGGTACAGAGCACCTCACCACAAGATTCGCTTTTTCGTTGAGCTGTAAGCTCTGATGCTTACAATTTTTCTGTTAGAATGCAGTAGGTTTTTTTTTTCCCAACTCTTCCTCAAGGCTTGTGTCCTCATTTGGCTTTAGGCAAGAGAGTAACAGACTTCTTGCTGCATTGTGGGGAATGTTGTGTGAGATGATTGTGCTTTGCCTTGCAAGCAGCTCACATTCTTTCCAAGGCTTTTCAAAAGCAAAACTGCACAGAGAGTGCATGTTGTGGCGCTAGGAACTTGCTGTGCTCATGCCAAGCTTGGGCAACTTGAACTGCCTTTTAATTAAGGCTTGTCCCTGGGAACATTTGTACTTCACCATTCACTGGAATGCCTGCAGTGGGAATGAGATTTGTTGTAGAAACCAGAGCTGCATATTTTTCAGTGGAAGGAAAAAGGGAATCTCTTAACAAGAACAGGAAGTGTCTCAATGAACTAAGTTTGGTTCTTTCTCCCAGCAGGAAGCGCGGGAGCAAAAAGAAGATGATGATCTTAAACGAGCTACTGAATTAAGTCTACAAGGTGAGATGCACAAACAAAATAAGATTCAGAACACTTGAGAGGAGGCTGGTGCTTTGTTTTTGTGCCTCTCTTGTATCATACTGTGCTCCAGTCCTTTCAGAATTCTAAAAGCAAATTCTGCTGGGAAACTGAAAGCCCAGCATGCAGAGTTCATCTGTTCGAGGTAGGAATGTGCAAAACCCTTTGTTTTGCCAGTGTCCTTAAGCTGTTTTAGTGTCCCTCAGAATTTTTCAAATATTTTGTGGCAGAGGAACTCCTAGATTTATTTCAAATTTCATTTTCTGCAAAATGTCAGTGGCAGTGCTATCTAAGCACTTTTGTAAAGCTTGTATAAATGGATCTAACTTTTAGAGTGGGCTTTGTGTGACTTCCTAAGAATGTTACATATACAAAAATCCCATTTGTTTGTAAAGTGCTGTTCATTACAGCAGTGCTGAGAGGCATGTATGTATATGCAGAGGTGTTTGGTTCTGGTAAGATAGGTTTACATCCCAAGTCTTACTGAACATAATGGACTTCTGAGTAAGATAAATAACATTTCCTCTATGTATATGAAGCCACAGATGGTTCATTTCAAAATAACAGACTAGCACTGAATGCTGCTTAAGCCATTTCTGCCCAATGTTGCATGTATGCAACAGGGACCAAATGTTTACACCTGTGGGCCTGGCAGAAATGGGTTAAAGAGGAAGGCTTCTGTGAATGATTGCTAAAGATGCCTTTGCAACTAAACAAAGGTTGATATTGCAGGCATAACAGAATGTTCTATAGCACTTGTTTTCCTATGGTTCCTTCTCCCTCTCAGTCTGTTCTCATGGCTCAACCTACAGCTTGGCTGACTGCCCTACACATAGAGTCTCTAAGTGTTCTGCAAATTCTAATTAACAGTCCATGCTGAAATAAGAACTACTATAGATTCCTAATTTGTGCAACTTTAAGAAACTAGAGTTTCTTCTCACAGAATTGGTTCCTGGCATCAAATTCCAGACACCTTTGATTACAGAATTTAACTTCCTGAAATGAATTCATGATTAGGTGATTTACAGTCTCTGTATATACTAAGTAGCTTCAGTTGTTTTTATGTGATCAAAGTGGAGCATCTTTACATAGCAGCAAGATATGATCAGCAAATGCAGTTGCCCTCAAGACATTTAATATGATGGCTTGGTTTTTTAAAATCATTATTCTGTGGAAGCCCTCATGTTGAGCTGCTGCAGAACCTCCATCATATCTGACACCTTGAAGGAACAGTATTCTGTCGTGAAGAACGCTTCTTGCCATGATTGAAAACTGAAGAAATAGGATGCTCTCAGCACTCTGATAGAATGTCACCTTTAACTGCGATATCAAAATTCAAAGAAACTTTGGAAGGAAAAGGTTGTTTTGCACAAAATTGATGTTGCTTGCTGTTTAAAACTTTAAGTAGTGCTAAAAGTACATATAATGTTTGGCATGGCTATGTGTTTTCTGTGCCTATGTTTACTTTGAGTATTTTTTCAGTAAACTTGTATATTATCTAATCTGTTGTATATGATCTAATCTGTTGTACAATGTTGCCATCTTTGTTTCGCATGTGAGGTTAAGAGTCTTATGCAGTCTAATATTTTCATACTATTTAGAATTTAACAGCTCTCTTCTGGACAGCATTGGTTCTGATGAGGACTCTGGGAATGAGGATGTTCTGGATATGGAATATTCAGAAGCAGAAGCTGAGGAACTGAAAAGAAATGCTGAGGTAATGATCTGGAATGTTAGGGAACTAACTCTTGTATTTCTACATGTGAATCAAAAATGTATGTATAGTACTTAAAGGGAAGTGTTCCAGCTGAGATAGTGCAAGCTGCGTGGTATCACTTTGTCATCTTTAGGAATGAATTATGAAGTTATCTCAGTTGCTGCAGAGAAGCATTGAGAGATGGTGGATAGTGTTGGACCTTGGAAACTCAAGTTTAAATACTTGTCTGGTATTTGCCTGGGTGGGTTTGAATGTGTTATCCTCATCTTTGAGGAGGAAAGGTTAGGAGGACGGGGAAAGGTGACATAGCCCAATCCAAACTACGATTTGAGCCAGCACAGCTCTCCTGCACTGGCTCCTGAGTATCGCAAACGGAGTATAAGACAAATTTGTGCCAACTCAGGAGTCGGCTGGGCCAGTGCAGAGGTCCTTGCTGGCTCACTCAGGCCAGCTTCAGCCCATGTCAGTCGGAGGAGGTGAGTTTGCTCCAGGCAGCGCAGGGGATGGGAGGGTAGGGGGCTCCTGGGGTGGAGAGGGAGATGTTTGAGCGGAGGGTGGTGCGGATTAGGTATGGGAAGGGATGGGATCAGCGGCAGCAGTGCACATCAATTTCTAACCTCCACTCCCTGGCTGGGCAGCCTTACACAGGCTGCTCAGATTTGCACCAGCTAAATAGCTGGCACAGTAGCCCTATAGGGCAGACTGGGGCTTGACACAAATAAAAGGGAAAAAAGTTTTGGGGTGTGTGCTTGCCTTATCTGTTGGTGTGCACCCTGTGCTCCAGGACATCTTCCTTTTTCTGTAGGCTGTTAATTTTGGTACAGCAAAGTGAAAGAGTTTCCATCCTGAGCCTTATGGGTTGATTGTCAAACTGAGGGCATGCCAAGTTTCCAGGATTTTAATACATGCAACAAAGGAAGAAGGTTAAACTGTGTGAACACTGTTTTTCCTAGGAAGCCTCTGATAAAATGGCATACTAGTCCATTAGTCTACTCTTTGGCTGCCCTATTTAGAAATGTATTTTATTAACATAATGAAAATGAGTGTGGATTGTTGCTATTTTGCTTGCCCACTGATATCATTGTAACATGATTTGTTCAGGTATCTGTGCACTGTAAACTAATGGGGAAACTTAGCATCATCTTACTAGTTTGTCTTCCGTTGACAAATAGAGAATAGTATATTCTTCCAGTTTAGGAATAAGAATTATAGTGGGCATCCTTTAAAAATAATTTAAATAATGGGCAATTTATATTGCATTTTAAAGGTCTGATTATCTGAACCAGGTAATCAGATCTATTAAATAAATAAATTTCAGAGGAATTGCTACATTGTTGGACTCCATATGACATAGGTTTGCCATAAAACATCTAATCTACTTACCCTAGCCAAATGGAAAAACTGTTCATAGTCTAATTGTTGGATTTTTCCCCAGACAGGAGAGCTTCCTAACTCTTATCGTCTCATTAGTGTTGTCAGCCATATTGGAGACACATCCTCTTCAGGTAAGGCAGGAATCACTTCTTCAGCACTCTGCTCTATATAGGAATGATGTTTTCTTTTGGGTAACCAAAACCCCAGGAGAGAAGCAAGACAATGTTAAAACAATTTAATATTGTAAACTTGAAAAAAGCAATTTCCACATGGCAACATTGATGGTGGAGGGATTGCAATGATTTTGCATTTATATAACAATAAATCTTGTATCTGTAGAGTCCTTTGAAGGACTGTAGTATTATCCAAGAGGAATGTCCTACTTTAAATAGGATTCACTAAAATTATTGAAATTGGTGTGGAAAATTTTAATATGACTTCATCTTGCATAAACAAATTTGTTTCTTAGGTCTTCCAGTTTATACATGCTGGTTGACTTTCTCTGAAATGACTTTAAAAGATTTCCTGGATTTTAAAGCAGTCTGAAGTTTAAAATCTGTGATGTTTCTCACTTCATTTTTAAGGTCACTATATTAGTGATGTATATGACATCCGCAAACAGGCATGGTTCACATATAATGACTTGGAAGTATCAAGAACTCAAGAGACCTCTGTGCAGAGTGACCGAGACCGGAGTGGCTACATCTTCTTTTATATGCACAAGTAAATGTCTTTTAACATCTTCCCCCTGTGTAGCGCAACCCTTCCATTTCCATTTTATTTGGAATTTTTTTTCTACCTCCCCAGTCCAAATTTTATAGTTTTCTGAAATTTGCTTCTGTCTTCCTGTCTGCCAACTGCAATCTGGCACTGAACTGCTTTTGAGACTTGTAAGAGCCTCAGTATTTCAACAGGGAGTGCCAGGCTATGTCCCATAGAACCTCTAAATGTAGAATCTCATTCCTTTGAATCCTGGTGCCTAGCTTTTGTATCCTGTACTCCTCTGCTCTTCCTAACAGGCACTCCTTGTTCACTGATATCAACCTTTCTGATATTTCCTAGGGAGATATTTGATGAGTTGCTAGAAACTGAGAAGAATATACAGTTGCCTTGCATGGAGGTGGGAAAACCTGTACGGCAGCCCCTGTGAAGATATGTCTGACTTCTCCAAAGCACAAAGGATTCTAAACTTATGCAGGAGCCACAAATCCCTAAAACTCAGGGCATAGTTGAGACAAATCCCTTGGAATAGGTGGAATAGTCCATTCCACACCTCCCATTGAACTTCAACCATGCAGTTATATTTCTTTTATTCAGAGTGCCCTTCTGATTTTTTTATTAAACATTCATGAAATAATTTTGCCAGTAATGGAGTTAAGGCAAGAGAATACAACAGCAGCTTCAGAAACTCAATGGATAGTGTGAGAAGACACTGCATATTCAACGATCACAAAGAAATGGAGAACTTACAAGAGCAAAAAAAAAGCAATAGTCAGTAGTATGGCGTATTTTTGTCCATAATATTTACTGGAAAACTCCAGAGACTGGCTGGCTAAATAAGGTGACATAGCATTACTGAAACAGATGTGAACTCTGACACCTGTGAATTTGTAAGTGCACTGTCGTACAATCCAAGATGCAAACTTTTGGTGCTCTGAAACCCGTTGCGTATATCACCTTCACACTGTTCACTGTCATCCTTGTTTAAAAAATGATAGATACATCTATTTTAACTTTGAACGTTTTTATTCTTTTTGTCTGTGTTCTTTTCCAAGTACTGCCATTTGTAGAACAATTTTATTTCTCTAAGTGTGAGAGTGTGTGCGTTTGCTGTGTTTCCACGATGACTGTCTTGGTTGGGCCATGACAGAGGCAGCTATCAGTGAAAAGTGCAAGGCCTAGCCTTTGGCAGGTCCTTGAAAGCAGAGCACAGCCTGTGCGAATAGTACATGAAACACCAATTACAGTTCTGTTCTCTATTCATCATGATTGCATTGGCCTTTAACCTTGAAAAACTGCACATGCTCAAAGGAGTGGGTAATGGTCTTTCTCAACTTGAGTCATATTAGAAAAGTCATATGCCAGCCAATGACATGTTGAAATATACCTGGTTTTCTTCTTGTGATGTGTCGTAAATACAGTTAAATCAGTTGGGGGGAAAAAAACAGAAAATACTGTACTCAGAAATGGTTGTGTGATGTTTGCAAGGCATTTCAGGGCAGAAACGTTAGGGTTTCACATAAAATGTGACAAACATGAAGCTTCTTTCATAGCTGCTTTTGTTGCAAAAAATTACTTTCCAGAATTAATGTGTGCCAGTTTTCTTTTTTTAGTGCTGAAAATGAATTCTAGTTACCTTGGAATTTATTTTTATGGCAACAAAATTTCTGTAACTGAGTTACTTCTTAGTTTGCTCCTAACTCATTTGAAAAAGTTATTAACAGGTGTTAAGAGGGTGGCTTTTTTCCTTTGTGTTGGGAATACTGTTTTCAGATTTCTGTGATGATCGTAGAATACTGGAACTGGAAATCACAAACCATTGAAGTTAGTACACAACAGATGTTATTTCCTACAGGGTTTACAGAATTGCAACCTGTGTTAAGCAAGACTAAATGATACTTGCTGTTTGTAGGATAGCATCTTGTTAGGAGGATGGTACCTTCATTGCTGTCTAGTTGGTCTGTCAAACAAGAAGAAATTCTCCAAAGGTGTTTACCAACTTATTCTGCCGTTGTAATTTTGTGCTCTTGACAGTCAAAGTTACCTCAGTGTGTTTTTAGCAAGTACCTTAATAAAGGGATTTTCTTTCAGTGAAAAAGAGAACCTCAGAATGTGATACTCTTCATTATGGATTAAGGCTAGAGTTGATTTTTTTGTTGCTTCTGAGACAGTACTTTTCATTCCTCTCCCCCGACCATTGTCCCTTTCCAAGGACACATGCTCTGAGCAGTTTGAGGACAGCAACATCTGTGGCAGTAAAGACAAATTAGATAATCAAAGTCAAAATATTCTAGTTTGTCTCACCACTAAGAGAAAGAAGAGTTTGTTCTTCTATGGAAGCATGGTTTTACTTGTGAGAGGCACTAAAAATCAAACCAATTATAGCAAACTGTCATACTTACTATATAACAAGCCGGTCAAGTATTTCTGTGTCATCCCTCTCAATCCTTCATTGTGCTGAAATGTGCTGGTCAGACAGGGACTATGCATGAGTGTTTACATTTACACACTGATTTGCATTTCATAGACTGAGTTCAAAATCTTATGGTTAACCACAGGAGGATGGTTAGCTACATTTGATCCAAGTTTTTTTATCGCATTTACTGCTTCAGCATATTGTAATGCTGAAGCTTTGCCACAGTTACCCCTGAGCAGTGATTTTTTCCAGTCATTCAAGATGTAATTTAAAACCAAATATTAAAGTATGTGGCATCTCTTATGAATTCTCTTGAAAAATTGCACAGAAGTTTTGAATTCACCCAAGAGCCTGTGTTGCTGGTGGCATTTAAAAGTTTGTTGCCTTTTAAAGGAGACACAATGCTTTCAAAGCATGGTATGAAAATATCCTTAGACATTTTCTCAAGTAGACCAGTCTTGGTTTCAGAAGGATGCAAAAACCAAACATCAGTCCACACCAATAGCAAGCGGTTCTAGTGTAGCCTGTATGTGTTTTAATATAGGTTGAATTTAACCGTTCTTCATTTGTCTTATTTCTGACACATGATTTTTTCTACTTTATTTTCTTTAGGATAAAGAAAAATAGCCATATGTGTATTTGCACTAAGTAACTAGACTCTCCTATCACCATTAACCTCCCTTCCCCAAACCTTAAACCTTGTGCATACTTAGATTAAGAAAGTAGTTTGGATAGTTGCTAAAGAAAACTTTAGAAATAACTAAGCACTTTTAAAACTCTTTCTTATAAATAGTTTGGGTTTCTAGTTGTGAGTCTGTAAAACCCTAATTGTGTATCCAGGCAGAGGGTATAGTTCCCAAATTTACCATGGTCATGGTGCCCTTCTTTCATAGCAGCCTCTTCGCAGCTCTCCTTGGTGCCACTATCTTGGATTGCTTGTTTCTCACATGATCCAAGATGGTGGCAACTGGAAAAGCCAGGAAGATGGGTACTGCTGTCTGGATCGCATGAGATGTAGCACAATTTTCACAGGTTCTCATGCAATCCAAGATGGTGGCACCCATGAAAACCGGGAAGAAGAGGCCGCTGGGGACATCCAGCAGCGCTCCTTTGAGTTCAGCACCCTCGGGTGTCATGGTGCACACTGTTATAGGGCATTAAGACACTGCAGTTCTATTCCAAGTTAAATCTGTTTTTCCATTTAGCATCTTGTAAGAGGCATCTCAAGCAGAAGCCTGTGCAAACAAAGCAGAGTGAAGAGGATTTTGGTGGTCTATCCTGGGTCTTTTTTCTCATAAGGAATACGTAGCATTTAGGGACTGTTCTAATACTACTTGTTCTGTGTGTGCAGGATCTTTGAGATGCTAAATGAGTTAACAGAAAGCTGCTTTGTACTGCAGCTAATGCAAGAATGATTATCTAGCGTTAAATTTTATATTTAACTCAAAAGTCATGAGGGCATTTGGATGCCCGTGGTAGGCGTTCTGGGTAAAATAGGAAACTAAGAGTTTCTAGAAAAAAACCATTGGCATGCTTCTAAACTGATCTAATGAGGGGAATAAACTAAAAATGAAAATGGAGCAAGGTTGGGGATGTTTATTTTATACTGCCTGCTTCCAGTCTTAGACCACCTTTCTACTCTGAACTGAGTTATTCCACCTGCTCTTTGGTGTGAGCGAAGAAGCATCTTGGCCGCCCTTCAAGTGAGAGATGAAGGAGCTGCTTGTCAGCCTGCGTGGGAGGAATCCGGAGGCCTGAAAGTGATACCAGACCACAAAAGATCCATCTGAAATGTTGTGTGGTTCTTGAAAGAGAGAACCTTTCTTCAATTGTAAAAATCCCTATGGGAATTTAGAACAGCCTGCCTATGTAAACTGCCTTGAATTAAAGTCTGAGGAGAAATCTGACGACCAAGAAAGGCGGTATATAAATACCTGTATTATTATTATCATTATTTCTCCCTTGCTTTTTGAATGGGTTATTCATTCTGCAAAATCTAGGGAAGAAGAGTGAGTCAATTGAGGAGACATTTTCTGGGCGTGTGTGAGGAAGATGCCATTTTTATGTTGGGAGTCTGTGTCCCTTGATATTTAATGTGGAGCAGCTATTTTCTGCATTTTAGCAGACTTGTTCCTATGTATTCTTTACAATTCTGGCTTTTCTTCCCCTTTAAATGATGTGTAGATAGATTTCAGAGAAATTAAACATTCTTTATTAATGTTGAATCTGATTCTTCTTTCAAGAAAGATGTGTGTACCTCAAAATGTACTCTATTCAACTCTTAGCACAGTTTTTTCCTAGTCATAGACACTTTGAGTTAGTGAAGTTTTATTCTGCTGCTTATTAGAAATCTACTCCAAAGCTTTCAGAGACTTGAGTCCTTATTTCTTTTAAAATAACCAGCTGGAATAGATATTGCCTGCACATTTTAATTCATGATGAAAAGATTCAATATGATTCAATGTTTTATTTTTATTTTGTTTTCCAAAGGCTGAACTTTCCCAGTAGCAAAATCCTATGGCTAATTCTACCAGAAACACAAAACTGTAGTTTAAATCCTCTTGTGTTTCCCTTCAAGGAATTGAGGGTCCCGCCTAGTGTGGAATGGATATACTGTACAATATATTATTCTTTCAGCAAAGTTCAGCTCACTAGAATACCACAGCAACGATAGTCTGTCCCAGCCCTGCCTTTTGTCTTATCAAATGAGGATAAGGCAACTTGCTCCCTATAAGTGAGGGCAGCTTGTTCCTTTACATCAGGGTTGGTTGAAGCCTGGCCCAAGGGCTGGATCTGGGGTTCAGCTGAAACCTTCCCTCCCATGACCAGCAATCATAGTTCCAGAGCGCTACAGCTCTTCTTTTCTCCCCAGATTGGGATGACATGACGATTTGGCCAGTCATGTCTATGGTGCAATGCTCCAGTGGATATTGTGCCCAGATTCCATGAAGACGTGACTGGCCAAAGTGTTGCATTGTCATGATCTGGGGACGAGAAGGGCTGCAGCGCTCCAGAACTGTGAGTGCTGGTCATTCCAGCGAACACATTCCTCTTGTGCAGCGGTTGTGACTTTGAGTGCCACTACTTTACACGAAGATCTGTCTGCACTGTAAAATAGCCATGATGAGCCAGATGGAATAAACTTTATTAAGGGGAAACCCTTCCTGTTCTCTTCCAATAGTCCAAACACTGAGGTGCTTTCCTCTCTGCCAACCAGGCTCCTGTCTCTGAAGGGGGCAAGCTCCCCCCACCCACACACATTAGAAAACAGGCTAGCAAAATAAAAGCTACAAACACTTTTTACATTGAACATTCATACTGTAATATAACTGCAAATATATGGGGAAAGGCATTGCAACTTCTGTGGAAGTATCAAATTTTCCATGTTGAATTGTGATCAGGATTTGAGAAGACTTAAGGGGAAGAGGAAATGATATGATCACACGCAAGGCTTCCTAGAATGGGTGGCTGGTCAGAACAATTGTACCTCATGTTATAGATGAAGATGGTACTGAGAGGTAGAGCAATTCTGTCTGCATCAGGGCTGCCCTACTTTTCTGGGAACCTGGAGCAGGATGCTTATGAAAGAATTCAATTTTGTCCCTGCAAAACTCCCAATGGGGTTTAAAAAACAACAACAAAATAGCTTGACCATTTACTCATTCTGTGACATTCTAGTTAATCAAGCTTTGATGTAGGTTCTAATTAAAAATCCATCCACTTGCAGCTAAAGGCAGGAATATAGTAAACATTTAGAAAAGTCCCTTTTCCCGCTTGAGAGATTGTTTCTTCCACAGGGCCAGTGCAGCAAAAGCCTGTCGGGACATTCCAAAAACAGCTGTAAAATCTTCCTCTGACAAGTAGTCCTATAGAAAAGGAGAAAGGCAAGGATGAGAGAAGGAGCTAGGATTATAACCTAAATGGGCTCCAGTGAAGATTCGTTGCTTTCTGGATATGCAGTGAACAACAACTGTCATGGGAGAACTTGGGGGAATGAATGGACATAAAATAGGTAAAATTGAGTGTATTGGGAATTAAATGAGCCATTTATTGGGCTGTTTACATTTCTACATTAAATGCCTCCCAATTGCTTGAATCTATATACCTTATAAAATGGAACACTGGTTTTCCTACATTCTTGTACCTTTTTCCATTAAGGTTGTAGTATCAGAATGAAAGTACAATACTGGAAATGATGGGGACTACGGACAGGAACTGAAAACACCTACAGGAATAGTGATTTCCGTAAACTGATTTAGGAGTAGCAATTTCCGTAAACTGATTCTCTACCGGAATTGGTGGGATTGTGTGATGTGATATTAACTGCATAGAGTTTTATATGCACAACCTCTGTCCTGGTCATTGTATAGCCATAATTCCTACCAAAGTATTCTAAGTTTGTCTAGCTCTCTGGAGTAATATTGGAATAATGAACTAGCTGGTTACTGCAGATTGTTCAAAAGACCTTGCATAAGGTGACATGCATGAGATCCAACAATATGATATAGTTTTATTTACTACAATGGTGAATGACAGTAAGAACCCAAGTAGGTTCTTGTCTTGAGTATAATGTTTTTGAGTCACAGGAAGCATTTAGTGCCATACTCCTTGGAAAAGTCTACTTTTAAGTGTCACTATAGTTAACTACCCTTGATGTCTGAAAATATATGCACAAGGCAGGCAAAACCAGCATCTTGTGTTCAATTGTAAAAAGCAGCCACTCAAAAGAGCTGGGTCCACACACTTGTTCATACTTGCCACACAAACTACTACCTTGTGCATGTGCACTGTGTGGTACTGCAGTGTCTTACTAAGTGTGCAAGAAGAGAGTTCTCTATACACAGGCAACATCTCAATGCAGTCCTCTAAACTCTCACCTCTTTCTGGCTGGGATCAACATCCTTGGGTAACTCTTCTGCAGGTACATTCACCAGTCTCTCCAGAGGATATGTACAAAATGTTGGCCGGCCCAAAGTAGTGTTAGCAGTGAAAACCTCTTTTGCCTCAAGGATTTCCTATAAGAGATGGGGCGGAGGGAGACGCTCAAGACTATTTAGAGGCTAGATTATACTTTAGCCATTCTCAAGCAGTAAAACATGTAAGTGTTTGTGATCTTAAGAATGGAGTATTCAAACAAGTTAAATGACCAGTAACAGTATTATGGTTTCTACTGCATTTTGTGAGATCAATTTGAAACTATATATTTTAAAATAGATAGGTATATTTAATTTTCATATATTAAGAAGGCCATAGGTGTAAAGCAATTACTGTAAAATTCTTCAGCTGCAGGGATATAAATTCTTTATAAATTTATAATTTATATAAATTTAATTTATATAAAGAATTTATATAAATTCTTATATAGAATTTATATAAGAATTTTTATCCCTCTTCCTATATTTAAGGAAGAATCTGTGTCCATACTCTGACCTCAAACCTCTCAAGCAATTTAAAAACAATCTGGTCCAACAACTGTGCAAATATGGTCTTATTTCCCCTTGAATACAGGGGTGAAAAGCTACCTAGCAAATCACTGCTGTAAAGGGAACTGGCCTCTAAGATGTAGTGACCCTTTTTCACAGGGAACATAACTGCTCTGACCTCCTCAGCCCCTAACACTGCTGCTTCTGATGCTCCAAGACAGTGGTTCCCAAACTGAGCCATGGGATTCCAGGGGAGCCATGGAATCCTTGCAAAAACTCCACTGCCCTATACAATGTATAGGATTGTAGCCCTAATGGGGAGTCTTGGTCAATGGCCCAGTAGGTCAAGGGAGCCACCAATTGAAAAAGTTTGGGAACCACTGCTCTAATATACTTTTTTCTCTTTCCTCCTTGCCTGTATCTAGTATTTGCTGCTTCAGCAATACTTACAGAAGTGAGCTGGCTGAGACCATTGTCATCTACAAGTTCAGCTTTCATCTCTTCATAGGTTTTTTTATTCTGTAGAAAGACAAATGAGAAGAATTGGTGCCTCATCAAACAGTTTCCAAGCAGCCACCAAAGTACACCAAACTACTCAGTGAGAAGAATTGGAAAGTAGGTTTTTAGCTCCAAGACAATTAGGGTGTAGCCAACTCTGTACAAAATACAAGTTGCTACTGCAGGGTGGGGTGTCTATGGCTATTTTTTTGCTAGACTTATAGGGTCACTCACCGTCCATTTAAGGGGATCCCATGCTAGAAACCAGCCAGTGAAAGTTGGAGGTTCATAGCCTTGTTTCACAACCACAATGGGAGTCTCGGGGTCGCGTCTACTCGGGTGAGTCCGCAGGTACTCCTGAGCAGTGACAGCGGCTGCCTCCTTCTCGGACTCATTGGCTTCGTTGCCCATCCAGAAGAAAACCTATTGGAGAAATAACTGTCTCACTGATGGAAGCCCACAGGTGCTGCATCTGCTAGTAGCATTGCTTGTCCTGGCTTTGCTATTCGATGCTAAAGACAAACTGGATAACAAACATGCAAATGTTAATGGCGTGTCTGAATTCCTCCTGAATTAAAACTATGTGCTATGCTTAGTCATATGCTCAAATCTTTTAGAAAAGCAGGTTCCATAATCCAATTGCTTTCTTTGCTGCTTCTAGTACTGGAGACACACAAATCCACTTCCCCATTCTACAACCCTGTAAGTGTAGAATCCACAGCCTTCTCCCTGAGTTATCTTCTTTCACTCACTCACCCCACCAAGGTGTTCTGAAAGAATAATGAGGCCTCTAGCACAGTGGTTCTCAAGCTTTCAGCATCGGGACCCACTTTTCAGAAAGATAATCTGTCAGGACCCACCAGAAGTGATGTCATGATCAGAAGTGACATAATTAAGCAGGAAAATTTTTAACAATCCTAGGCTGCAATTCTACCCACACTTACCCAGGAGTAAGTCCCATTTACTATCATTGTTAAAAAAAAGTATACATAGTAGCTTGTTAAAAGTACAGGTCTGTCACATTTCCCCAAATGCAGTCACATCCCATGGTAGCATCCAGTTTTAATATATTAAAAATAAAATATTGAAATGAATGGGGACCCACCTGAAATGGGCTCACGACCCACCGAGTGGGTCCCAACCCACAGTTTGAGAAACACTGCTGGAGCACATTAGGGACCCAGTATATTGGTCTACCAAACACATGTTCGCCTGTAAATCCAATAGAAGCACCTGCTGATTCTGCTAAAGTGTACTAAACACAGTTACTTTCTGAAAATCTCCAAGAATGAGTTTCAGACAGAGCAATGGTGTAACTACCAAATTCAAAACCTGAGTCAGCATAGTTGCTTTAGAAAGATAGAAAAACCTCAGACCTTTTTCTCTGGGTCAAAATTTGGGCTTGCTTAATTGTAGGCACAAGTACATTCAAGGGCAAATATACACAGCTGGCTAGAAGGATGAGAGCAGATAGTATGGCTCACTGATTCCACCCATTCTGGCTACAGAATCATGTTGCTAAGTGCAATAGCTTTACATTTTAGAATGGTTTTAACAAAGAGAGCTATTCCTACAGTAAAGGAATTCCACTGAAAGTACAGTCTGTGAAATTACTTGGGGGGGGGGCATTTGTGTCAATGTACCTGTGCAGGGGACAGGAGAAAGTGTTTCCTCTTTCCTGCTTTCCCCTTGCCAAACTCAGACCCACCTGATCCCAGGCATCCAGCAGGAAGACATCATCTTCTTCCAAGTCATCCTGAGTAAAATCTGTGATCTCTGTGGCAAGGAAGGTGCCTGTCTTATTGGAACATTCAAAGAGCCGGGGTGTGATAGACACGGTTTCCTCCTGTAATCTGTGCAGGAAGGAAGCAAGGCAGAGCAGAGAGTGGATAAACTTAGAATTCAACTGTGCATAAGAAAACATGGGTAGGAAAAGCCTGACAATCCACTTTGCTCCAAAGCTGCTTAGAACAATTTGGAGTGGAGAAGAAATGTGTGTTTGTACACATGACACATGTAACTCTTCTCCTGCTTACTGATTTCTTCCCAGTGCTCACTTTGGTACCTGTCTGTTCCAAAATGCCCCTCCCCAGGAGGCTTTGCGGTGCTGAAACTTGCTGCTTTTGATTTACTTTTACACATCTTTGTGCGTAATTACCATAAGCCCTCAAGGAACCAACAGTGTTCTCTGATTCCAACTGGAGACAAGGTCTAGAATCTAAAGAGTGAGGTTGGGTGTGGCTATGATCAGCACCTACCTCCATAACCCCTGGAGGCTGTACAGTCAGCCTAGAGCAGCCATTTTCAACCACTGTCCCGTGGCACACTGGTGTGCCTCGAATGGTCCCCAGGTGTGGTGCAGAAATTTGGAAGAGGTTCATTTATTAATAGGGCCATTGGGGATGTGAGCCCCCCATTGTAAGCACAATGGTCAAAAAACTGATGGTGTGCCTTGACCATTTTAGTGTCTTGTCAGTGTGCCATGAGATGAAAAAGGTTGAAAATCACTGGCCTAGAGAATGTTGTCATTGCTTGGAGCAGTGTGCCCACTCAGAGGGTCTAAAAATAGTAAGTTTGCTTTGGAAGAGCAACAGCATGCTCCAATATAGCCATCCAATATACATATATAGACAGCAAGTGTGGAAATGTTGGCCTCCATCAGTAAGGAGGGAGTTTGTTACTTGATTTGAAGGCTTGTGGGTTGCTTTCTCCTCTGTTACTAGACCTCTCTTTGACTACCTTTCTCGTCTTGTCGTTTCTGCTTTTGTAAAAACGACTGGCAGTTCTCTGTTCAAGTAAAGGTCTTAACAGAGACCTGTTTTGCTGTGTGTGGGAACTTCTTTAACCCATTTTTGACCAGCCCACAGGTGCACACATTTGGTCTCTGTTGCGTATATGCAACGTTGGACAGAAATGGCTTAATCCCTCAGCTCTACCAACATGGGACATTCTGAGCTTCTCCTCTCAGGGATCTGTTGAGATATTACCTTTTGTTGTTTGCATATTGAGTCTTTCCACCCAGTGCAACCCAGAATTCAGCAGGCTCCTGACCCTCAGCTATCACTATTTTTTCTGTCTTGGCAATGAGGTCAGCCACATTCTTGGCCATCTCCCTCTCATCTCCACTGCAACCCTATGGGAAGGAAGCAAAGGGTGGTGGGTTATTTATTTTCATGCATTTTATTTTAAAACATTTTCACCCTGCATTTTCCCTTCTAAAAAGGGGGCTCCAGGAGGCTAACACTTCAAAGGAAGACAACAAATAATATAAGACATCATAAAAACATCCCTAGAAACCAACATCTATCACCAGTTCAATTACATAAAATTTGGGAAAGCAAAACAAAAAGGCCTTCAGGTGCTACCATAAGCACTGGAAATGATGGAACCAGTCTCAGCGCAAGAGGGAAGGAGTTTCACAGCTGTGATCCCACCACGGAAAAGGCCTCTCTTGTGTTGCCACCATCTGAACCGTTGACGGTGGTGGCACTCACAAGGTTCACCCCCCCCCCCCGCTGATCTTAATGGAAAGGAAGTGGGGAGTGCCTCCTGCTTTCATCAGAGTAACTCTCTTGCGATATTTTTTTCTTGCCAGTTCCTGCCAGTTTGTGCTTAATGTCAGACTCCAGTTACCGTCTCTTCCTGCTATCAGGAATCAAACCTAGAAAATAATGGCTTGCAGTAAATTCTTTTGAAAGACTAGTGCTTTTCTATCAGTGGTACTGTGGCAAGAGCTTTGGTAAGTGGTACTTGGCCCACCATGGGAACTACCCACTTCCATGGGAACCGCATGACACTGCTCTGTCTGGCCTGAGTCCTCTGTGCAGGCTAAAAAAGAGGTGCATAGAGCAAGTGAGAAGAGAAAAGATCAGGAGACAGCAGGAACTGGAGAAGCCTCTTCCATGTTACACAGACAAATATGGGGCAAGCCGCCCACTTGAGAAGGCAGCAGCCAACTTTGGTGGCAGTGATACAAAGTGGGACTCCCTCTCCCGCAAAAAGGTTGAACAGCCCTGCACTACACCATGCTCTCCAGCTATGCTAAATCTGGGTGAATGAACAAGGAGACCTGATTTATTGCCCTCTTACAGCCCAATCCTATGCTTTCCAGTGCCCAGGGCTGCAACAGCACAGAAATGGCTACCACTGCATCCCACAGGGCTACTTAGTCCAGGCGACCTCAATGGATCTCCTCTGATCTACGCCTGCTGTTGAATGGGAGCAGATTCAAGGAAACCTGTGTTGGTCTCCCAGGCTGGGAGGGGTGTTAGGATATGGTGGCAAGGCCTGCCTCCATCACCACCCCCAGCCCTGGAATGCCTCCCCCCTGCCCCAACTTACTGTTCCTCCATCCAATGCTCACCCAGAGCTCCAGGCACCGGTCCTCCTTCCAGTGCTTGGTCAGCACAGGTTTGTACTGACCCAGCGCCGCACTGGCGCAGAGTGTAGCAGGCATGCCTTACAGTACATTTGCGACACTGCGCACCAGTGCTGGGCCGTCTGATCAAGCCCTTAGTCCCTTCTCTCTTGCAAGGTTGGGATAGGTCTTTCATTCATTTCCTCCTGCCCTAAGTCTGCAAATACTCCTAACAGATACCACTTCTGCACTTGGTACCCACCTTCCCATACCAGAGGTAGCAACAACTTGGAGTCTTGAGGATAAAAACATCATTAGAGTTGAGGGAGGTGCCTTGGGCAGCCACCTCAAAAGTCTTGGTGTTGTATTCATTGGTTCCATGAACTTGGAAAAGACGAGTGGAGGGCACTGGATCTGTGTTGCCAGCTCGCGAGGTACCTCCCTGGACAAGGAGGGGGGAAAAATCAGAAAACTGTAAATATCTAAGCATCAACCTAGACTCCCAAGAACCTGGAGTGGAAGAAGGGCACAATCCTAACCCATGTTCCAGCACCGACCTAAGGGCAATGCAGCTCTTAGGTAAGGAAACAAACATTCCCTTGCTTTGAGGTGACCTCCATAAGTGTCCCCCAACTGCAGGATGCAGCACACATCCCATTGGCACAGCTATGCCAGTGCTGGAAAATGGGTTAGGATTTGGGCCTAAGTTATGTAAAATATGCATGTTGGCAGAATGTACGTTTCCTTGATGTGTATACACATGATTCTGAGTATGGTAGAATCCCAAAGACTCTTAAACATTCCTCTTTGGGATAGCACAACAAACAGAGTCCTAGCATCACTGTGTTACAGTGGCTACTTCTCAGACTTCAGTGGAAGGCCACTGAAGAGGCCTGCATGAAAGCAAGATCTGTTGAAATACACCCATACACTTCCCTCAAAAGAAACATTTTCCAATTCTTTTATGCAAACTACAACCCATCCAATATTTCATCCAGCATCATAGAATCATAGAGCTATAGAGTTGGATTTATTGGCTATCATGTCAAGTCTAACTTCCTGCTGTGGAACAGGATATTCCCAGGTTGTCCAGCCTAGCCTTGAAGATTTCCAGAGACAATCTGTGACTTCCTTAGATAGTCTGTTCCACTGTTGTACAGCTTTGATTAAAAAAAAGACCAATATCTGCAATTTAAACCCACTGCACTTTGTCCTGTTCTCAGAGCATGTTTTGAACAAATGATTTCCTTCCTCTTCCACTAAAATGCAACAAAATCATCAAATACCCAACCAAACTAAAGCAAAGAAGTGGTGTGTGTCTGCTCTCAATTACCAATTATTTAATGTGAAGATTAACATAAGTTATATGATTCAAGCAGAAGAATCTAGATCAGGAAGTTTTAGGGCCAAAGCAAATGTGATGCAGGAGAACTCACTTCTCATTGCTTTTACTTTGCAAACTTTTCTGTTGAAAAGCAGTGTATACTATACAGATATTTGTAATAAAGTAGAAATAATAACACAGACCAACACACATTTTGCTTCCTTAAATGTTACACCAATTCCTGGGTATATTTGGGGTGCTGATTCCAAAAATGGCATCTGTTTTGCCCTATCATGTCTAGTTTTGGAGATATAGTATAGCCTCATTAGTGGCTATATAGGGATAGCTGACGTATACCTAATAGGTGTATATACATGTATATAGGTGTATATAGGTGTAGCCTACATATACCTAATAGGTATTAGTGGCTATATAGGTATAGCCTACGCCATGGCTTCCTCATGAGGAAGCTGCTTGAACCATTCACTAATGAGGCTATACTGTATCTCCAAAACTAGATGTGATCGGGCAAAACGGATGCCATTTTTGGAATCAGCACCCCAAATGCATATCAAATCACCATAAAGTTTGGGAAAAACTTTTCTGACCCTCAATTTTGTAGGCCTGTGTAATCTGTGATCAGACTTCTGGATGACTGTTTCCACTTTAAGACCTGCAGGGGACTCCAGTTTGATCAGACCAGTGGCACTGGGGGAGAGAGTAATTAACCAGGCCTGGCCTCAGCATGCAGCATCCTTATAGCCACCAGGGCCAGAGCAAATGCCTATGCCCAGCACGCACACCCAGCTGGTGGCTGCCATCCCCCCTCCCCCACATTTGGGTGGCAGGGCAGGGAAGGAAATCTTAATCACCTAGTCTGTCACTCACCGCGTATACCACCATACGCCCTTTGAAAATGGCCATAAGGTGAGCAGGCTCCTTTCCCATGGTCACTCGCACCTGTACAGGCTCACCATTAAACTCTTGGTCCAGAATGACAGCCTGGTAAGCGGAAGCAGTGATCTCATCCTGGCTGGCATGTCGGCCCTGAAAAACGGCAATCAACAATACAGCAGACTGATTTGGAGGTCTGAGGTCTAGTTAAAGTGTAAGGTTCTAGCCCTGGTAGTTTGCATAGAGCGGTCAAGCAGCTTCTACTACTGGATCAGAGAAACAACTAGGGAGAGGGAGTTAGCTGCCAAGGGTGCCATTTAAAGAGGCAGTGCCAACTCCCACTTTGTGTTTAAGTTCAGAGAACAAACGGTAATTCCTGGAGCACCAACATCTCTATCCAGCGGGTGTGCATGCCAAAAGCACAAATCTTTTCATCTCAAAAGAAAAAGGGGACATTTGCCTGTTTGTCTTGGTAACATTAACTATAGTGCTTATGAAGTCATAAAATCAAGAACAGCAAAGTGTGTGCGTGTGCAAGTGTGTGTTGCAATTTAACTTCTTACATTTTAACCGTGTGTTTGTTCACACCGAACCTTGAGGAATTTGCTTACAGTCACTGATGTTTTCCAGCATGCGTCCTGCCCCTAATGTCCCAGTTAAGTCTTTAATTGCCATAGAAGTAAAATTACATGCACATTTTCATGCACATCAAGAAAGAGAACTCTTGTTTTGTGGCATTAAGGGGCTAGGCTTGGGATCCAATACCATCGTTTCTCATCTCCCCATCACCTTTGACCAGACCTCAGTTTCCTTGGCTTGGCCCTGGAACTCACCTGCCAAACATAGATGATGTAGTGGATCTTGCTGTAGACTTGGTACTTGTACAGAATGAGGTAACAGTCCCCACTATAAAAATGCCCAAGCCAGCGGTTGTCCACTGGTACTAGCTCCAGGTTTTCAATCCGCCAGACCTGCCAAGGACAGCAGAATATAAGCAATCAGGTGGCTCTAGAAATTTCAGGAGTGCATGTGGCTTCCTTTGCAGAGAGAGGACCTGTGCCAGGCAGTTTGGGGTTTCTTTAACACCTGAAGAATTCAGGATGCATGCACTGGCAGGCTGACTTTCTCTTTTACTCTGAGTCAGGGGTGTCCAAACTTTTTGGCAGGAGGGCCACATCATCTCTTTGACACTGGGTCAGGGGCCAGGGGAAAAAAAAAAGAATTAATTTACATTTCAAATTTGAATAAAATTACATAAATGTACATTAGAGATGGAACTTATATGAATGAATGAAAGTCTCAAGGCCTATAAAAGGCCTTGCACAGAGCAAGGCCAGCCTTTCCTTCACTGCCGCTGCCGTATCACAGATGTGAAACAGCAAGCAATGGAGGGAGCTCTCGTCCCACAGCTCATGTGAGAGGTCAAACAGTGGTCCTCATGCTAACAGCAGTTGCGTCAGGCCAGCGTGGGCTTCAGCAAGTCTCCAGAGGGCCAGAGGCTCATTGGAGACTGGGGGCTACCTGCAGGCCAGATTGGGGGTCCTCAAGGGCTGCAAATGGCCCCCAGCAGGGCCTCTGAAAGGAATTTTATCAGGGGATACAAAGTTTCTTTTGGGCCCCTTTGCAAAGGAGGAGGGGTGAAACAGAGCAGGGGAGCGTGGTGTCCAGCAAGCAGAAAAGGAGCACGAAGGGATGAAGCAGGATGAGGGGAGGGTAGAGACAGCTGGAAAAGTCTTAGGAATCCAGGTCTACCCACCCATGTGGCATCAGTAGTGTCTCCAGCATCCTGTAAGGGCAACAATTCTGAGCAGATAGGAAAATGTCAGATCCCAGGAGATTTCTGGGCCCCCTCCTTTGGCTTCTGGGCCCCCCTTTAGACACTGGGCCTGGGTACAAATTACCCCCTTTACCCCCCTCTCCTAGGCCCTGGCCTGGGGTTTGGGCACCCCTGCTCTGAACAGCTTTAACAAGTGCTTAATTTTTAATATTAACATTAGTTACTTAACATTAACTAATTTTGAGTTTGTCATATGGGATTGCCAAAATTATCTGTGCTGATGGGCATCGGTTGCCTTGGGTATGCCAGTGCTGTGTTGGACAGAGTTGGAGGGTTCAGCACTTTCAGCTTGCAGGGCCACCCCAAGACTTTCTGATGCCTGAGGCGGTATATCAAATGCTGCCCCCTTACCCAATGACATGCCAACCTCTGTTCCTCCCTCTCTCCAATGCTCTAGCCCAGCACTCTGCTCCCCCTCTCTGTCCCCTTATTCCTTTTCCAATCCAGAAAGTGGAGAAGAAGGGATCACTGAAGGCAAGTAGGAAGACAGAGATACCTATCTGCTACCTGAGATGGCCACTTCTGTTGGTCTCATAGATGGGTCAGCCCTGCACACTGCTATAGAGTCATAAAATGCAGAGAATATTGGAACCCAGTATGCATCTGGGCCAGGCAAGATGGGGATAATACAAAGCAGATATAGGGAGCCACAAGCCACTCTCTGTCCCCCTCTTCTCTTTCAATCCTGGAAGTAGAAGGAGAAGGAGTAGTGGAGGCAATTAGACAGACAGAGGTGGTGGCCCCCACCAGTCTGCTGCTTGGGATGTCTGCATGAGTAGTCCTCATAGATGGATTGGCTCTGATAACTGGATACGTTATAGCAGCAGAGTTCAGTTCCCAGATGGGGCAGGACTTGCATCCCAAAGAGTGCAAGAGAATGACAAAGCAAGATCAAATTATTATGGTAACTGGAACTGATGAAAACATTCTATGCATTTCTCAGTGCTGTATATGGGCTTTTGTTGTTTTGTGCATGTACAGTGACACTGGCATAGCTGGGGGGCGGCACACTAAATTTTGCAGGGTGTCTCCCTGCAGTGTGCAAGCACTCCTTCCCCTCCCCTTGGGAGCCATGTGGGGGGGGGGGGGAAACGGAGGCGAATGGCTCCCAAGGGGAGGGGGAGGAGTCACTTGCACAATGCAGGGAGGCTCCCTGCAAAACATGGTGCACTGCCCCCCCTCTAGCTATCCCAGTGTACAGTGTAACAATGGATGCAGAATCCAATTTCCTAAGGCTATAAACTTTCATTTAAAACAACACACAAACATGCATGGAAGAAATATGTCAAACTGTTTGGGTACAGAAGCCACACAGTTGACTAAAGTGGTCTACAGCTGCAAGAGTAAGGGAATGAAGCGGTACATTGACTGCATCCCATCACACTACAGGTGAAAAATATCACTTTAGAATTCCCCTCCATATTTAAAAACAACAACAAAAACCAAACCTCTCCCTAATAGAAAACTACACATCACAGAAAAAGCACATGACAGCAAAAGGTTTTGAGTTGTAGCCTAGCCCTTTGCAACAATGAGACCAATTCATTTTGCATCTTCATACATTCACAGTGAAGAGGGGAGCTCTGAGACCAATCTGCTTTCTGACCATGTGTTTTATTAATCATCCAGCTAGTTTCAAAGTCAGCTGAAGGATCTTCCTTGGAATGGGTTGGGTTGAGCAGAGCAGGCGTGTTCCTTACTTTCACCTCTCCAGAACCATCATCCACCATCTTGTGCTGGGCAGCCATCTCAGGCTTGGCATGCAGGCTAGTGGCATCAAACTTCACCTGCTCCACTTTAGCTGTGGGAGGGATGACAAATAGGTAAGCTTGGGGTTACCTGGCAGCTGTATCTAAGGCCATGTTCCACCGAGGGCTGATAAGTACAAGGCAGGAAGGAGTTCTGATGGAGTGGTTGGAATGTGGCTATGTTAATTCTATACAGGTATACAGGTTAATTCTATACAGGTCTACAGGTAGACCACAGCTGCGATACAAGGACATCTGCAAGAGGGATCTGAAGGCCTTAGGAATGGACCTCAACAAGTGGGAAACCCTGGCCTCTGAGCAGCCTGCTTGGAGGCAGGCTGTGCAGCATGGCCTTTCCCAGTTTGAAGAGACACTTTGCCAACAGTCTGAGGCAAAGAAGGAAGGCCCATAGCCAGGGAGACAGACCAGGGACAGACTGCACTTGCTCCCGGTGTGGAAGGGATTGTCACTCCCGGATTGGCCTTTTCAGCCACACTAGATGCTGTGCCAGAACCACCTTTCAGAGCGCGATACCATAGTCTTTCAAGACTGAAGGTTGCCAATACAATAATTCTATAAAAGGGAGATTCAACCAAGTGTGGATCCTATAACTGAAGAAAAATTATGAAACTTATGGCAACTATTAAAGAAATTTATGGCAACTCAGATCCATGCAAAATCAATAATAATCCTTTCTGGAATTATGTTTGTTTATATAAGAACATAAGAAGACCCTGCTGGATCAGGCCAAGAACCTATCTAGTCCAGCTTCCTGTATCACACAGTGGCCCACCAGATACCTTTGGAAGCACAGAAGATAACAAGATTCCTGTATCCTATTGCCATGCCCTTGCACCTGGTATTCAAAATAAACCCTCTGCAGCTCAAAGGAAAAGGCACCTTCCATCCTACAGAGGACACTACAAGGGGCAAAAAGGTGACTCGGGATAATCACTTCCTCCAACCAGCATTCTGTGTGGCAAACCAGAAAGGTTCTGGAAGAATTCCATCACTTGCCCAACCTGAAGAATGCTTTTGTAGAAGAGCCAATTTACAGACTCACAAAAGAGATCCACAAATCCTTTTCCCAAATTTGAGAGGAGACATTGTACTCTGTCACCACCTTTACTGTGACGACCCATCAGAAGCAGCTTCTATCCATCAGACTCCACTGACACAGCCAGACAGCTTACCAATTTTTCCAACACTACTCGTCTTGCCCAGACCAGTGCTTTGATTGGGGACTGTCCATTTCTGAAAGAGCTGCTTGAAAAGAGCAGATTCAGAACCATCGTTTTCCGTCTCCACACAGGTGCTGGGTGGGTATTCTTTTGCTTTGATGAAACCCTGTGGTGGGAAAGAGCACAGGGCTACAACAGAGAACTATCATGATAAAGAAGATTGAGCAAGAGAGGGTAGGTAGGCATACAGTTTTTATGGCATACCAGCATCTTGGCCTGTTGTCACACTGCATACTTATTCATGGTTCAAGTAGCTGCCTTTATGCTTCTACTCTGATCCACTAGAAAACTTTCCTCTGTTAGCAGACAGATACCATGAATTCCCAAGGCCTTAAATGAGGACAACCAACCTATTGTCTTTGTAAAGGCAGGAAGGACCATGCTGCAATTTTATTAAACCAAGTTCTTCAGAAGTATCATAGTGTACAAACCCAGCCTTCATTAGGATTCATATTCTATCTAAAAATGGTGATTATAGTCTATAACCCTGAAAAATCTATGATACTTTAAACTTGGAGCTAACATTACCACAAATGAACCACTGCGCATGGAATCATTGGGATCTTTAATCTATGCAATATCTATGGGGAAGATAGGACACTGCTTTCTCTCTAAGTGAAAAGATACTTGGGTGTGCCTTTTTCAGGCAGGAAGCAGCTTGCTGCTTCATGGAAAAGCTGACCCTGTGATTACAAATGGAAGGTTCTTTTTAAAGCACCTGTCATGTTTTTCTCTGCTGTATATTTTTGCTTGTTGACGGATGCCCTCTTTTTTAAAGAGGAATGGAACAAAAAAAAAAAAGACAGCTAGGTAGGTACCAGTAATGACAGTCCAAATTCTAGTATAAAAATTGCATACATGCTAATCAAGATCTGAAATCATGATGTATGGAACCAAAGGAACTGATGCAGCAGACTAAGAGGCACAGACTGTAGAGAGTGAAGAGGCTCTCCCAGGATTTCAGAAACATTTTGTTGGCCTGAAATAGATCTGCACCAGGTTGAGACTGGATGAGCTTAGTTCTCCCTTCCTCCCAAGAACCATGCCTTTGTGTCCCTCCTCCATGCCCTCACTCACCAGAGCCCGTGTCATGGCTTGCTGCTTTTCCTCCTTTGTAGAGTTTCTGCCTTTCCACACAAAGATCTTTATGCCACCTTGGTCCAAGATGAAGCAGTCCTGGTGGGATTTAAAACAACATCCAGGTAAGGTGCTTTATTTGAAAACAGCTATGGGAGGAGGAGGACTGCCCTATCCTATAGACATCGCAGTGAGACTCTCTTTTTCCTTCCGGAAGTGTCTCTCTGCTTCACTTTGGGTTTGGGGGAGCAATGCGTAGAAGGGATGCACTTGTGTGGAATGAGCTTTAGTATGAAGCTTCCTCTCCTTCCTGACTCCAACAAACTGAGCAAACCCTGGCTTATCATAGGGCAGCCAATTCTGCAAGGAAGCCACTTGCCTCATGCTTCAGGAGATCCTGGGTAAGGGGTTGGATGGCAACTTCCTGGACAAGCAGGTTCCCTTCTACATCAGAGACACTGTGAGGGGGAGACACAGAACAAGACAGCGTCATGGAGTCATTGGCCCAAATTGAAGTCATTGCACTCTTTTTTTGGGGGGAGGTGAAGGTCAAAGAAGCATTTGTGAGTCATATTCATGATCTTAGAAGTTAAAGCTGAGACTGGGAATTCTCAGAATATGCAACAGTGTATAACATGGCACCAAATTCAGCTTCCAAAGAACTAATTATTGTTGGTTCATACACAAAAGGGGGGAAAGAGCAAGTACAATTGATTCAGCCTGCTTCTTGCTCTCTTTCTGAAATGTTTGATGCAGGACTTCTGCATTTCACCCATGGAAGAAGAGTAGGAGAGCAGAAAAGGAGATATTTTGGCCTTCATCATTGAAGGGAAATGTTTGCCAATGGCAAAAAGTGTCATCTGCCCAAACACCAGAAGGTCAAAAGAGTCCATCTGCAGATTTTGCAAGACCATCTGGTCCATCTGCAAGAGGAATCTGCAGATTCCTTCTGAAGTTTTTTCTGCATTGTTCCCTTTTGTCCACATTCTTCCTCTGCTCTTCTTTTTTACATATATAATATTTGTATACAAATAAACAATAATGTACCAAAAATACCCAATGACGTGGCAATAATATATATTACACCTAAATGTGTAATATTTTTCTCTCTCCCCACAAATTGCCCTCTGTCATCACAGTCCTTGCCAAACTATTCTGCATCCACATATAAAAAACAACTCAGGGAAACTGATGCACATGTTCTCATAGGTATCACTTATTCTGACAACAGAGTAAATTTGTCAAATGCTTTACACAGAATTTTCTCCACCAACAGGATCACACAGCAGAGTTTGTTCAGCTGGAGCACTCCCCGACACACACCCCTATTCCTGCTTTCAGCAGAGATATCTGCCCCTCTCTCCTGCAGCTGCACCCTAAGTCTTTCCTTGCCCAACATTAGTCCCAAGGATGAAAGCACACACTCAGTCACTCACCGGTAGAGCTTGAGAGCAGATTTTAGCTTCTGGTCTACAACTGCATCTGGGATGGCTGGCTGGATTTCTGGCTTCTCTCCCAACACGTAGGTCAGGACCTTCATCAGCATAGGAGAAGCAGCTTCATTCTCACCATCCACCACACCCACCAGTGCCCGACCTCCACGCTCTCGATCACGGATATCCTTCGCTAGATTCATCCCCTACGAAGACCAGATCACAACCAAAAAGCCAGCGTCAGAGAGAGAGAGAGAGAGAGAGAGAGAGAGAGAGAGAGAGAGAGATGCGCATTGTGGCGTTTATGCTTCTTTTTCCACAATGTTTTACTAATTGCATTTTTATTGTGTTTTGTTGTTTAACACTTCATTAGCTATCCTGAGTTCACTTTGAAGAAGGGCACAATATTGATGCTTAAGAAAAAAAAATCAATACATTGAAAATTTTGGGGAATTTCTTCTTCTAGCACTTCACATGCAGCACTTATTGAATTTCTTCCTTAAGAATAAAACAGTGTTTCTCAGTAGTGGTACAGGTACCACCAGTGGTACTTAAGGTGGTGTCTTGTGGTGCTCACGGGCCTCCTGGACATCTGCCACCTGACCACGAGACCAAGAATGTGACATATCAAACAGTGGTAGGAGGCTCCAAAGCATGCGCTCAAAAAAGCTCTCCCGTCCACCCTGAGCCTATTACTGGTGTTTGTCACATTGCATCTGACCTCCCAATCCAGAAGTAACTGGTAATGATGTCATCATCAGTTACTTCTGATGGTACTTCAAAAAGGTGGACCATGTGAAGTGGTACAGCAGAGGACAAATGTTGAGAAACACTGGAATAAACCAAAGTTGTAACACATCACCTGTGAACTGGAGTGATGCAGAATGGGGAATGGGAGGGGCATCAGGACTCCAGCCTGCCAGATTGTATTAAAAAGCATGACACCAAATGGACACTGGCATGCTCTGGTTGTTTCTAAATGTCCATAGGAATGCATGAATTTTTTTCCTAATTCCCCACCCATTCTATACTTTTCTTTGCCAGAAATGCTGCGAAGGTTCATATTACGTTTGGCTATTTTGTAGATTTCCAATGTCAGTTGTTTCCCGGTTATGGAAAGAATGTGAATCAAAATCCTCTTAGTGATGAGCTTTACCAGGTAGCTCCTGCGTTAACCCAGCCTCCTCATTTCCACCACCCACAGCATCTTTGGTCTTTGCACCTTCAGCCGCTCCATACGGTTGCTCTCAGGACCATTCCATTGAACAATGAGCTTTCCCAGGTCCAGCAGGAACACATCCCCAAGGTTGAAACTGCTCCAGCTCAGCTCCACCTGTCCGGAAAAAGCAGCACAGCTGAGAAAATCTATTTTGTTGTTTTCAAACACCAGAGGACACCTGGAATCTCCCTGTGGAGGACTTTGCCAGAGGCAGACCCACAACAGAAAAAGTGCATAATGCCTGAGTGCAACAAGAAAATAGTTCTCCAAAAATGTGTGGTTTGTGTAAGGTCTGGCCATGCCTTCATTGCTTGGGATTTGGCTAGGAATTTCATGGTGTGCCTACAATTGGATTATTAAATGCATCATAAAAAGTCTGAGCCAAACCCCACAATTTGAACCAGGAGCGAAGCCACCTTTGTCCCTGCATTGCCCTTCTGTCTTCAACTTACTTCTCCGGCCATCACATTCTTCTTGCCTTTGATGTGCAGCAGGCGTTGTACATTATATGTGTTGGTCTCCACGTGCTTCATGCCTGAGGCCACACCACCCTTCTTGTAGCTATGGAGGAAGGAAGTGCAAGATCAGAGAAGAGGCAGCTCCAAATTCAACACTGAAAACTCTTTTTCAATGCTGTGGCACTGGACAAGGTTTATCTTGCCCTGGTATGCCCTGCAGTTCACAGGCTACAAAATAGAACTCACTCAGAGGAAGGGGCAGGGGAAGAGCTTGGAAACAAAGACTCGTTGCTATCTCTCCACTCCACTTATGAGGTTCCATGTGCTGCCTTAATTTTTTTCCAGAGACCCTGATGTTTAAGGATTTATGCTGGCAACCATACACTTGTAAGGAGAACTCCAGGTAGCAAAGGACCCGCCCCCTTCCCCAGCTTGTGTACTGCCAACATTAATCTTTTTCACATCTGCAACAAAAATTTCAAATGATGACCCTGCTCTGGGGTTGTGTTTTTTTTTACGACACATTCAGAATAGACTGAAGACAGGAAAATGCCACTAGGTGTGGACATTGTTGAAGCAAATGCTTCATGGTGAGGCCATCCTGGGTCCTATACCCCTATCAGATTTCCTGCCTCTTTTACTCATGTTCTACAGTATCTGACCCAGGGCTGGTCCAAGACCTCCTGGCCCCAGAGTCAGCATGTGAAGTACTGCCTGCCTTACATGGTGATGTGCCCACCTCTGCTTCTTTAGCTCCCTGAATGTTATCTGCCACTCTCACACTTCCTCATCCACTCAATCCCCCTCTTCCTGTTCCAGTCCAGGAAGTGGAAGGAGAAGGTGGGGGCAGTGTAGGCGAATGGCTGGACAGAGATGGGTGTCCCAGTCTGCTGCCTGAGGTAATGCTTCAGCCTCCTGAATGCGCAGGCTCAAGGCCAATCCATCCATGAGGCCAAATGAAGCAGTTTTCTCAGGCTGCAGTTGGTGGGGGCACCCATCTCTCTCCGCCCACTTGCCTACACTGCCCCTCTTTCTGGATTGGAACAGGAAGAGAGGGATGGAGTAGAAGAGGACATGTGGAAGGGAGGAGAGTGCTGAGCTAACGCATTGGAGAGTGAGATGAGCAGAGGTTGGTACCTCATTGAGTAAGGGGGGACAGCATTTGGCAAGCTGCCTCAGGTGTCAGGAGGTCTTGGGCTGGCCCTGCAATTCCTAAAATTGATGCAAGTAGTTTTACTAATCCGCAGAGGCATCCCATCATACAGAAGAATCTGCTGCCTCATGCTGTCTCCATCGGATTTGGTCATCTCTTGTCAGCCATTGACACTATAAATGTAAATGGAGATGGCTACATGTCTCTAGAACTGTTTGTTTTCCCTGATTCCACATTATGTTTGGAATTTAGTATTGGAAACAGAATCTACTAGCTGTCATAGATTCCTGAGGGTTGTTTTTTTTTTAATTTTAAAACAAACTTCTAGTCCACATTGTTGTGAAGATAGATCTGAAAGCATGTAGGTAGCATCTGCAAATGGTGCCAGTGGCCACCTGTACCTTGCATGACTACTAGTCTCTGTCTCACAAGCCCAGGTCATGCTTCTCAGTGCAAATAACCTACCCGTTCATATCTCCCTGCTCTATACTGCTGATTGCCAAAAAATAATAATTCAAAGTCTGCTGAAACTTGCATATTGACTTTAGAATAAAGCATGCCACAACATAACTGCCAGATAAATGTTTTAGATTGTCATTAACTTATTTTGAATGTGTTTGAATTTTATGGGCACCCAACTACCATCTGTTTTTATTCCCTCATGGGAAATAGTAATTGCCCAGATCAGCCACCAGAGGGCAACAAGGAACTTTACGCACATGAGTCCTTGCTTGAAGTAGCCACGGAAGGCCTCACTCTCATAGCCTTGGACCTCACGGTGCTGTACTGCTACTCCACCTAGGTAGTCATCCATCTGGGTAGTGTAGATGGCAGCTGCACCTTGTTCATCTTGAGATGATGACGTGCCCAGCCAGTAGTGGATATCATAGGAGAAGTTATTGCCAGTCTTACGTGTCTGTGTTGGGAAAGTAAAATTAGGCACATGTACACACCTCAGAGGTCTAGAGGTATCTCTGCCCACTGTGCTCAATCAATGCCCAGATAGCTGGCCATTTTGATTCATGTACGTAAATAGCCTTGTTCACAATCATCCTTCTATGATTTGGGGCTGTGGTAAAGTCCATGTTTTGCCTACAGAAGGTCCCAGGTTTAATCCCCAGCATCACCAAGATACCTGAGATCCCTCAAAGCTTCTGCCAGTCAGTGCAGATATAACTAGATGGTCCATTAGTATAAGGCAAGTTTATATATACAACCACCTAGTTGGCAACCTTCACTCTCGAGAGACTATGGTATCGCGCTCTGAATGGTGGTTCTGGAACAGCATCTAGTGTGGCTGAAAAGGCCGATTTGGGAGTGACAATCCCTTCCACACTGGGAACAAGTGCAGTCTGTCCCTGGTCTGTCTCCCTGGTTATGGGCCTTTCTTCTTGCCTCTTTGCCTCAGTCTGTTGGCCAAGTGTCTCTTTAAACTGGGAAAGGCCATGCTGCACAGCCTGCCTCCAAGCAGGCCGCTCAGAGGCCAGGGTTTCCCACCTGTTGAGGTCCACTCCTAAGGCCTTCAGATCCCTCTTGCAGATGTCCTTGTATCGCAGCTGTGGTCTACCTGTAGGGCGCTTTCCTTGCACGAGTTCTCCATAGAGGAGATCCTTTGGGATCCGGCCATCATCCATTCTCACGACATGACTGAGCACCAACTTGGAATAATAAATTTACTCAGATCTCTGCTCCTATGCACTAAAGTTCCTCATGCATGGCCAGCATCCCTTAGCCAAACTGAAGACAATGGGTAAATTGGCTAATTCATATTCCCCAAAGGCAGCAAAAACCTTAACAAAACTCACGCTGATGTATTTTAAGTCCAAAAAGTGAATGGAAGTCTTCTTGAAGTTGTTCTCTATTGATAAGGCTTTGTGCTCTTGTTTGGGTCTAATAGTTCTACAATTTAAGTAGGTGCAGCTGACAGCGCTGGGTCACTTTCACGTGATCGGTATTTTTTCATTTTGAAAAGTAGTTGAGAAAACTACTGGAATCCTGTGCACACTTTTCGGGGAGTAAGTTCCATTGAATTCAGTGAGACGTACTTCTGAGTAGACATGCATAGGATTGCACTGTTACAGCCCAATTCTATCCAGACGTTACCATGGCAGATCTTGTGATCTGCCACTGTAAGTCCCAGGCTGACGACACAAAAGATGTTCCTCTGCTTGGTGGACCATGCCTGCCGGCGCAAATACACGAAGGTCATGTACAGGTGACAGTGGCCCTCTGAACCTCTGCTGAAGCAGGTAGGTCAATGGTGGGGGCAGATTGGGGAAGGATCAGAGGTGGATGGAGTTGGGGAACTGGCTGGGTCGGAGTGATTCAGGGGCAGGAGAAGGAAGATCTTGGTGGCATCTGTGCAAGCCAAGATCCTATTCCCCCCCCCCCTTCTTGGGCCAGACCCGTCCCCAGGAGTCTTCTTAGATTTATGTCAGCAAAAGAACTGGCATAGGTCTAAGGAGACCCACTGAAGACCAAGCGGCCCAAGGAGATGTAAGTAAAAAAGTTGTTTACTTACCTCTCCTGAGCTGTCTGCCTCTCCTGCCCACAGCATGCATCATGTGCTCCATCAGTGGCTCTGCATGCTCTGGATCAGCGGGGGATAGGACTGAAGTGTTAGTCTGTCAATAACTATTCCATACGAGGGCTACATGCTGCTTCTAGATTCAGAGGCAGTATGTCACTGAATAATACAAGTTCCTGGGGATCATTAGTAAGAAGACAGGACTATTGCCTTCCTGCTTTATATGTAGAATTCTCAGAGGCACCTAGTTGGCCACTGCACAAAGCAGGATAATGGACTAGATGTATGACTGCTCTGATCCAGCAGGACTTTTCTCATCTCCCTCACCTGTGCCCTCCATAAATTCCATCATCTACTTTACTAGAGACAGATAGGACATCCTATCCTGCTCTTTCTGGACAACCTTTCTTCTTTCCACCTGTCTGGTCTCATCGAGCTTAATAATACCAGACCTCCACCATTTTTAGCTCCTTTTTACCGAGAGAAGGACGTAAGCATCGCCTTCATAGAAATTCCCATATGATTTGGGCGGCACAGGAACCATCTCCATATTCTGGAAGGGAAGGAAGCAAAAATTAGCGAGGTCAACGTAGCTGCAACCTTGCATTGTAAAAAAAAAATGATCCTGTATCTGTCTTTATTTTTTAAAGATGTGCCCTGATTTCCTTCCTCCAAGTCTCTAGCCAAATCCCACACATTCAGCATTCTGTATAGCTAGGGAGCAGGAGAGAATATGCCCTTATCCATGATAGTGTGAACACAGAGGAAGACTTTGACAATCACAATGCAAGGGCCACACTATCTCCTTGGGCCAGTGGTGGTTTCTTGGCTAAGGCAGTGCTTTTCACTCATCTTTCTTGGAACCTGAGGGTCTCAATAAACCCCTTGGCAATTGCCAACATTCCATACTCCATCACTATCACTCCTACTGTACAGCATCCAAAGGTGAGGTAGATGGACCTCAGAGGACCCATTTCTTGTCAGGCACTCTACTCCAAATTCTCAACCCATTGCTGCTTCGCTTATCCAGGTCTGTTTTCATTTGATACTGATTCTCTAAATCTAGCCGTCTATGAATCTTTCCAAGACACCCCTTCTATCTAATCTGAAGCCTTGCTCATACAATTCCCATTCCAGAACCATCATCCACCAAGATGAAGCTCCTTTCTTTGCTTCTTGTAGATAGAGACAGCTCTGCCAATTCAGTGGCAAGAGGTTAAGTATGAAGACTGCACCTTTGAGTTAGTAGGCCAGACTGGTCCCCAGAACAGGGTCTCTGAAAGAAATTTTATCAGGGGGTACAAAGTTTCTTTTGGGCCCCTTTACAAAGGGGGAGGGTGAAACAAAGTGGGGGAGGCTGATGAGGGCAAGCAGAATGGGGGCAGGGAGAAGCAAAACAAAGTGGGAGGAAGGTGGAAGCGACTGGAAAAGTCTTTGGAGCCCAGGTCTTCCCACCCATGTGGCATCCACAGCTAGATACAGTAGTATGGAAAACCAAACACACTTCTATGTCTCTCTAAAATCTTTTAAATATAGAAAATCATGCAGAAAATCTGCATCATCATATTTAGTCTCCCCCTAGAATGGAAAATACCCTGTGTGTACCAAAACTTGTTCTGCAGCAGCTGCAGTCTTGCAGTTGTGTCACTGGTAAGCAGATAACCACAAGCTAAAGAGCTACTGTAGCTGGCCAATTTCCTCCCCGATTTGACACTGTAATAAGGAGTGTCGTGTATGCATTCCTCGGCCCAGCATATATGGCTTGCCAGTAGCTGCAGCCGCACACTTGTGGAAGTGTCCCCAGCATCCCATGTAGGCATGTTTGAGTAGATAGGAATATGTAGGATCCCAGGAAATTTCTGGGGCCCTGCCTTTGGCTCCTGGGCCCCCTTTTTGACCCTGGGTACGAATTACCCCCTTTACCCCCTCTCCTAGGCCCTGCCCCACAGCACCTCCTCCTTCAAAAAACAAACTAACCAGGAGATCCCAAGAGAAGTGTCTTGCTAAGAAGAGGGGAAACAGACATGGAGATGCAGCTCTAAATGCTGATCTCCTCATCATGCTACGTATCTCAAGAACCACCACCCCTCCCACACCCACCTCAATTCTCCATATCTGGATTCCAGGTGTGGTTTTGTTCAGAGTCTTGGTGACTTTGGCGTCAAGTTCTGTCATGGCGGTCAGCCCTCTGTGGGGGGATCTGGCATTGGGAATGGAAAAGGTAGTTAATAATAACCTTATTATAAGCAATACATACCAGCCAAATCCCCTAAACTAAGGGAGATCTGGCCTACTTCCTCACCTTTGAAGTCCCTTCATTCCCATGATTTGAGCCTTGCTCAAAAATGACAAATATGTTATTATTTGCATTCCTTCAGATCACATTTCTAATTGTGCGCTGAGAGGAAAATTATTAAAATGCTTCTTCGTGCCTTGCTTTAGGAAGGAACCTATAACTTGAATTAGTTTAGATCTAAGAATGTCTTTCTAACTTCAGGAATACTGTCTGAACTAACTAACATGCTGATGAATCAGTGGCATAGCTAGAGGGAGTGGGGGCCAGACCACACCAGGTGGCACCCTTGGGGGTGTGTGGAGTGGAGTGGAGTGTGACACCACTCATTGCCAAAATTGTGGAAACCTTGGTATTTATGAATAATGCAATAACTATATATCATTCGATAGGTAATTTAACGCAGAATGCAATGAAACAACTGTGTTGAATTATTTGTGTTCTCTAACGTTTGGCCAAATAACCAGAAAAAGGAAACACAGCTGCCTTATCTAACAAAAAGTGGATTACTTGAACTCAAAACTGACCAATGAGACTGACGGTTCTCAGAGCCAATGAGGTGTTATTATGACACAGCAGGGAATCAATAAGGTGTTAGTATGAGTCAGCTCTCATTTCCATATATCAGAGCTAACACTAGTATTCTTGTTCAGTTGTGTGAATGTCATCAAGTTGGCCACTGGTTTTTTTTGTTAGTTACTGATTCTTTGGGCAACCTGTACTATCAAGGAGGCAATGTGAAAATAAAAACAAGCTGTCATGGTAGTGGTCTTCCCCCCACGCCCTTTCTGTTGCATCATCTCAGAGGAGTGAGTGGAGAAATGTGGGAAGAAGAATGCTGACATAATGCTATTTGGAGCTATTCCAGACTCCTGAGGAGTAGATCATGACTCAATAGATTTAAGTCTGTTTTTGGACTGAGCATTAAAAGAGTATTAGCTATGTAAGAGAGAGAGAGCATTAACTATGTAAGGCCGCAATCCTAACCAACTTTACAGCACTGACAGAATGTCAGTGAAGCACTGACATAAGGGCAATGCAACTCCAAGGTATGGGAACAAACATTGCTTTACCTTGAGGAGGCCTCCATGACTGTCCCCCAACTGTAGGATGCAGCACATGACCCACTGGTACAGCTATGCCAGTGCTGGAAAGTTGGTTAGGATTGTACTCTAAGTGGAACAAGTGAGCCTATCGTGGTGTGCTTTGTGACTGGAGTGCAGCGGGACACTCTATCCATTTGAAACACCAATCCTGCGAGGTGGAACTCTAAGACTTTAATCATATAGTAAATCATTAGTTTCTTGTTTTCTGCTTCCTTTAAACTATATGCATCTTACTGACTGTTTGGAAACCTCCCTTTACAGCCTGAGCATGTGGGGTCCTCTTACTTTTCTCTCCTACTTATAACCCCTTACAATTCCTTCTTACTTCCTAACATGGAAAAGCTTTAATAAACTTTTAAAGTAAATTGCTGGATTGGGTGCTTATTGGTTGACCAGAGGGAATTGGGCTACTTGGGAATTGGGTAAACTACCTGATGACCTGGAGATTCCCCTCCTGTCTGTGGCTGGAGCCTTGGGGTGGAGAGGCACAGGCAGGCAGGGGGAGGTGGACGGCTTGGCAGTTTGCCAGGTGGATGAATGTAAAGAGGTGAAGTTCAGGCACAAGAGCTTGGGAACTGTGTAAGCAGCAGTCCCTGCTGCCCAGGACACCTTGGATGCCCTTGGCCCTTGGGGACAACAACATTACACCAGCTCAACAGAATTATTCCTTCAGAACAGTTCCTTTGTTTTCAGTTCATGATAGGTTGCCACAATCATCATCATCTCAGCTGCACATGTACTAAACTCAACGGATGGGCAAAACCGCTTCAGTTATCAAGAAGCTTTTGTCATATGCAAACACAGATAAAATAACATTTTGCTGACTCAAGCAGGCTCTGCAGCCCTGTCACAAGTCTCCAAGTATCTTTTATTTGGCAAAGACAGAACACACATATGAGATTGCAAGAATGGGAGAGTCCACTGGACATCAGGCTACTCTACGGCTCTTCCATTCACTCCACACTCAGCACCACACCTTGCACAGCAACACCCCAACCAGTTTCCAAAGCAGTATGGTGTGGTGCCTGACTGGTAAGATGTGCCTGCTGATTGCAGGTAGACATCAGTTGGGAAAAGACTCTACTAAAAGCCCCTTTCTGTGGCATGGATGTACATGGTCCTTGGCCAGATATAAGCCTGTTTTCTGCTCCTAGCTTTTACACTGCACACACATATGCAAATAACAATACCACACCTATGTGCCTGACAAATATCATGTGCAAACCATGGCCATGAATGAAAATGCAAGGCAAGTCCCCTATTGAAAGGACATTGGGACATTCTGCATCTTGGAATGTCTGTGTGGCAAGGCAAGAGGATATGAAATGTTAGGGATACAATGAAAGGATGGTGATAAAAGGTTCGGAAAAGAATTTAACTAGACAAGAACATTAACACAAGTCCCCCCCCCATATTAGTGAAAAAGTACAATCAACTAAAAAAATAGAGAAAAATGAAAAAAATAGAGAAAATGAAAATAGAGAAAAATGAAAAAAAGAAAATTTTATCTACACATTAACATGACATACAAAAAATAAATGTTGTAGCTACCTATGTTATCAACCTTAACCCATAACCAAAATGATGTGGGCACATCATGCACACACACGTATGTATGTATGTATAAATGGCTTCCAAATACCCACAAATATATCCATTTGCATTTGTCATCTATAAGCCATTCAATCAAATGTCGCTAACATTAAAAGCTCCTCAGTCCATTGGGTTACGAGGGCACTTAGCCTTCCATTGTTTTAATATGAGTCTTTTAGCAATAGTGCAGGCAATGAGAGTACATTTTCACTGTTCCTCTGTTAACTTCCACACTACAGGCAGATCATTCGGAAGGACACATGTATCCACAAGTATGAATAATTCTTGCAATATAATATTAATATTACAGCTCAGTCCTATTGAACATGAAACATCTGACACACTAAACACTTGGTGAGAGGCAACAGGGCAACAGGATCTGGTGCAGGTGTAACTTCCCTATGGCCACCTATGTCATATCCAGGTAAAGGGGAACAGGAAACCCCATTGCTTCTCATTGTTTCTTCTGATTCTCTGTTGACTCCTTTTGGCCAGAGTCCTCCCTGCTCTCAGATTAGTTCACCCTGGAATTCCACAAACACACCATTTGACCACTCCTGATCTTGATAACCTCCACTGTCTGGATTCTCTGTTGATGCATCTCCATTTTAATGGCTCTGTAATATACGGGGCTTTTCCCTTCAGTGTGCTTCTCTTCCTTACTGTTTCAAAAATCCTTTGCTGATTCCTCGACCTTTATGGTGCGGTATGTGTGCTAAGTCAGCAGCTTTCAGTAAGCAAGCAAGGTCAAGGGTTGTACAGGCCGAGCAGGTAGACTCTGCTCCCCAGGGCCTATGAGAGGAATTTTAGCAGGGGGTACAAAGTTTCTTCTGGGCCCCTTCCCAAATGGGAAGGGGGGCAATGGGAATAGGCAGAATGGGAGAGGGGCAAAATAGGGCAGGAGAGGGTGCTGACAGCCACTAGTCTTTGGAGCTCAGGTCTACTAGGTTTCTTGATGCAGAGTCCAGGTCTACCTGCCCATGCGGCATTAGCAGCTTGATAAAGTAATATGGAAAACCTAAGTCTCTCTAAAATTTTTGAAATATAGAAAATGGATTGTGGAAAATTAGCATTATCCTATTTAGGCTCACACTAGAATGGATCAAAATGAACTTCTGCAGCAGCTGTAGCCCCACAGCTGGGTCCCTGAGCTTCTATACACCCCTTCATGGTTAAGGGATCCACACGCCAAAGAGCAACTGTAGCAGACCAGTTTCCTCCCAGATTTGATACTGTGAAGGAGGGCCATGGATGCTTTCCTGGGCCTGGTGTGTATGGCTTGCGGCAGTAGTTAACACTGCATGCACGTGGTTGTGCCCCAGCATTATGTTCTGGCAGTGAGTTCAGGTAAGATAGGAAAATGTCATGTCCCAGGAATTTTTTGGGCCCTCTCCTTTGGCTCCTGGGCCCCCTTTCTGACCCTGGGCCCGGGTACAAATTACCCCCTTTACCCCCCTCTCCTAGGCCCTGCTGCTCTCATCTGGCTTGGGAACACACGCCCACCCCCATGTGAGCCCAAACAGTGTGGGAACTGAGAAGGAACTCAAGAAAGCTGAAGCTGGATGCATCAGCAACACTTGTACCTTTTCAAGCAGCCTCAGGCTAAGATCCCAGACTCTGCCTTTAGGTAGTTATAAGGGTCCAGAACCTCAACTCACACTGAAATAACTTCCAGAGCATCAACACACACACACACACACACACACACACACACACACACACACACACACACACACACGTATACTATATCTCTCTCCCTCTCCCTCTCCCTCTCCCTCCCTCCCTCTCTCTCTCTCTCTCACACACACACACACACAGACACTCAAACATGCACACATGCTGATTATAGCAAGGAAAGGGACTGTTTGTGCCTAGAAGACCAGACTGGTGCTCAGCCCAGGGCTAGAGCAAGGACACACAAGGACTGTTTCTGCAAGGAAATCCCCCTCCATCCTCCCAGCATGCAGAGTTAGTATCAAGAGCAGGTTCTTGAAAGCTCCAGAGCGAACTGCTTACCTTAGTTGTCGTGTATGCTTGCTGGGTCCTTCACAGCACCTTGGAGAGGAACTGTACCTAAAGAGAGCGAGCACCGGGGTGACCTTTGTTCCTTCCTGCCTTCGGCACTGGATGCCGCTGGCACCTGCCTTTGCCATATAAGGAAAAAGTGTCTGGGAAGAGAAGAGCAGTAGCATGAGCCAAGGTCCCTCAACACATGCACTGGCACATCACCCCTGCAATCCAGCTCTCTCTGTGTACCTGAGTTATGTTCTTGGGCAGAACAAAGTCAGGCACATAGAAAATCAATCCGCTATCTGATAGGGCAGGAGTGTACAACCTGTGGTCCACCATGCAGCCTACCTGCCTCATATTGTACTCTCCCTCTCTTTTTTTCAGTCCCAAGTAGACCACAAGACCAAGAGGTTTATTGAGCCCTGGGGAAGAAGGGGTACTATATAGAGAGGTCACAGCTGAGTGGCAGAGCACATGTTTGCATGAAGAAGGTTCCAGATTCAACTTCTGGCACCTCGGTAACCAGGTAGGCTGAAAAAGGCCCTTGCCTGAAACCCTGGAGAGCTCCTGCCTGTACAAATGCTTTGTGTATTTGCATTTGCCTGGATAAAGTGTTGTATTTGTATTTGCCTTGGTGGGCTAAAAGTAGTGAAGGGTGCTGAACCTGGATCTCCCTGGTATAAGCACAAACCTTTATCCACAATGCCATATTGGCTCCGTGAAGTTGGTTAAAGGCACTTTTTGGGTTCAAGTTATCTCCAGGGATTTGATGTCTGGCAATGAATCTGCTGCCTCATAGAAGTGCATTTGGTTTGCCTCTATTTAAGCTCTTTTTGTGTATGTGTAAATAAGACAAGTGTTACAAAAACTCCATAGTTCTGCAGTGTTGCCTTCTCAACAGGAAACTGAACCAGCTCCTGGAACTTCTCCACATTTGAGGAAATGAGGAACATGGACCAATATGGCTCCCTACAGGGCCAGATCCACTTCGCTTTAGGAATAGAAGAGCATCATGTGCCTTCAGACCTGTCCCCGAAGCAAAACGACTTGCTATGGTGGTGGACCATTTCAGTCAAAAGGTTGTGAAAAGTCAAATTTCTTTCCCTGCCTCCCGCATCCAGTTACCGGAACATCTCCTCAATAGCCACCATTCTCCCAAGAAAGTGGAACTAATAAAATTGCAATGAATTTCCACTGCAAAATTGTAGGTGCAATTGCTTGCCGAAATTTGGGCACACCCCACAACATGTACATTTGCATGTACATTCTTGTGGCTCAGTCAGTACCATTCTGTAGTGCATCTGCTTGTGTCACTCTAGGTTGCACAAACTGACCTATGAAAGGTAGATAGGTGAATTGTTCTATTTTGCACTGTATGCAGTTGCAGTAGTAAGCTTTCTGATCTCATCCACCTCTATAAATCTACATTTGGATTTTGAGGTGTGTGTATGTGTGTGACGCGCATGCACAAGCATGTGTGGTTTTTTGCTTTGTTGTTGTTGTTGCAAGAACAGGTCTTGGGAATGGATAAATAACCCTTAAAGCTATCAATTACCCCCACTTCTTCTTCAGATCCTATCTACACAGGTCACATAGTAATTCAATACATCTCTTCCTGGATTGTACCACTTGAAGGTTCACATGTTTGAACTCTCTCCAATCCCTGACCTCACCTCCCCCCGCAAGAAAACAGTCTGCAGTTGGAAAACCAATATATCTAGTAAAAAGACTGGAAGCTGGTCTTCAGTCTGATGCCTTGGTTTTCTATCACATTTGTTTTTTTAAACTTTTATTTTACTTGCTTTTGCAGGATTCATGACAGGGAAACAAGGATGAACAGAAACCACAAACATGCAATACAACAACACGGGGTTAAGATTACAAGTAAATTATCAGGCCAATAACAGGAAGCACAGAGTGCCTGATTTTAAGTTAGAAAGCCCACCAGTCAATTAAGAGCTCAACACATTGAACCTGAATGAGTTGTCTTATGACAACTTAGTTATCTGCCGTATAGCTGGGTCTTTGTTAACATAATGAATCTGGCATTCAGGGGGTATATCTGAGTCTGGAAAACCACTGTAAACATGAATTTGAACATAATCCTAGGCATGTCTACTCAGAAGCAATGGTGTAGCTAGCCACCCTGGAGCCCAGGGCAAAGTTAAAAATGATCCCTCCCCAAGTCATTTCCAGGTGTGATGTCACACCCATGGGTTGCTTTTTTAAAATTGAAAAATAAAATAAAAAAAATCCACCACCTCCCCCCACCCAGCTCCCTCCTGCTTGCCCCTCAGTTGCCTCCTCAAGCCCCTGGAGCAAGTGGCCAGAGTTTGCAATCCCCCTGCCCCTCTTGCAGAGTGCTGGTTTTTCTAGCACTTTTTGCAAGAGGCAGGAGCAGCAATCACAGGGGGAGCACAGTTGCATGGGCGGGTGGCCAGACAGTTGCCCCAGGCAGCTTGCAGCCAGCACAATTGCTACCCCTGCACCCCGTCTAGCTACGCCAATGCTCAGAAGTCAGTCCCACTCTGTTCACTTTAAAGACTACGGGCCAAAGCCTACCCAATTTTCCAGCACCAGTGCAAATATGTCAAGAGGGCATGCGCTGCATCTTGCAGTGGGGGAGGGCAATTATGGAGGCCTCCTCCAGGTAAGGGAACATTTGTTTCCTTTCCTCAAGGCTGCACTGCAGATGCACCTGCATTGGAAAGTTGAATAGGATTAAGCCCAAATACATTTGTTTCAGCATGAGGTTGCATGATTGCTTTCCATCCAAGAAAACCTGTGCTGAAATAAATTGGTTGTCTTTAAGATGTTATAAGACTCTTGGTTGTTGTTTTTCTGCAACAGACTAACCCATCTGCTTCTCTGGAAATTCTCCAAGTTGGTTGCCAAAATGGAAATATCTTTACACCAGTGGTTCCCAAACATTTTAGCACTGGGACCTACTTTTCAAAATGACACTCTATTGGGACCAGATAATTTTACAAGACTTTTTTTTTATTTTAAGTTTCACTTTACCAGATGCTCAAGCGTTTGTTTTTATCCTTTATACTACGTGGGGGGTGCCTTCTGGAGTGTTTGTTGAGATTGGGATTCATAGGATTGGGGCCATTCTGGTGGCCTTTCATTTCAATTTGCCTAGCCCAGTGGTTTTCAACCTTTTTTTGTCTCAAGGCACACTGACAAGGTACTAAAATTGTCAAGGCACATCATCAGTTTTTTGACAATTGACAAGACACACCATGCTGTTGGTGGGAGGCTCACATCCTCCAATGGCCCTATTAATGTGACCCTCCCCCAAACCCCCACGGTACAACTGCAGACCATCGTGGCACACCAATGTGCCAAGACACTGTGGTTGTAAAAGGCTGGCCAAAAGGCCTTTGATAAGAGTCAAAGTGTGATCATCTACTTGTAAGTAAATATGCACATGTTTCGTCAGGTGCTAGTGAGATGCAGTGAAACAGCAGCAGTGGGGTGGGAGGCTTTAATATCCCCCCCCCCACTGTGGTTTCAATTGGAATTATGCCCCTCCAAGAAGGGAAAAAAACCCCATTGACTGAATTTTTACAGAATTTGGATTACAGAGCTCAGGGCTTTTGATGCTCAGCCCTCACACCTGTTGGGAAGAGTGTCTTCCCTTGCTATCTCTCCTTGCTTGTTCACTGGGCTTTTGAAGTCACTGTAGGATTCTAACTGTATCTTTTACAACACTCTGTGACCTCATGAAGGGCCGAAGGCCTTATATTACTCTGCATTTCCCTTTTTATGATGAGTTTATCTTTCTCTTATCTCCAGAGTTGAGCTAGCAAAACTCGTTCTGTACAACCCATTTCTCCCACTCACTCCTATTGCCTATTGTCACAGTGCTTCCAGAATGAGAGATTGTCTTAAAGCAGGAAATAATGACATATAACCAGCAACCTTAGTGAAAGTGGGAGCCTTGGGCGAGTGTGTACAATAGCGGAGCTCGTGTCAACAAAGCCTCTCTGAAGCCAGGGGGAATACTTGTTTGATGCCCCTCCCAGTGTAATAATCACACACAAAGAGTAGGGAAGACCAGCACATACACACACAAAGAGTACACACAAAGAGTGTGTACATACACACAAAGACCAGCACATACACACACAAAGAGTACACACAAAGAGTGTGTACATACACACAAAGACCAGCACATACACACAAAGAGTAGGGAAGACCAGCACATACAATCATGTTCTACACAGCAGTGAACCTGCATGAAATCTGCGCAGGACACTGTTACATGTGGGATGGGTTGGGCAAATCACACAAGTGCCACGCAATGAACAATTTGATAATGGAAGAGAGGGCAAGGGCCCTGTATGTCTAAAAGTGCCATAGGGCATTGTGACAGGTGCAGCTTTTCAAGTAGCGGTGAGAAAATCTGTGTGTTAGTCCATAACAGATTTTGCTCAATTAGACTCCGTGGAAGAAGAAGCGGATGTTCAGGCTTTGTTTGCAGCAGTCAACCACAGGGCAATACCAGGGGCTTGCAATGCTTCTCTTCTGTGTGCGGACATCGATTTCCCAGCTTGCAGTACACTCCTTTGTACTAGGGAGACTTGTGGCATATGCCAGCAATAGACGCTTAGGGCCTCCCCCCCCCCCCCAGTTCAGCAATTTCAACTTGAAGCATTTCAACTCTCTGCAGGCCTGACTAGACATGATGGAGGAGATCCATAATTAAGATCTCCTGCTGGTTTTTGTTTTGCTAATTAGCAGCCCCAGAGACTGCTTAGAAGATTGTGTGCAGGGAAGAAGGGTTAACCCTTTCCTGAAGTAAACCACACACACCCCCAACTGCTATTACCTATGTTGGATGTTAGCAATGGGAATGGTGGGTGAGGAGAGGCAGTTTACATGGGGGGGAGGGGACAGACATAACAAAAAAGGATTAAATACCATAGCCCCCATCTTTGGAAATCTCTGCTGAGATTGTGGTTGAGGTGAGGTTTGAACCAGGGAAGTCTCTGAGTAGATTTACTGCTTAGTGAGTCTTTTGGTTACTATACTACATCTCTCCTATACTATAGTCTACTATACTAGAGTACTCTACTATACTACATCTCTCCTAAACATTTAAATCGTGTTTTGCATAGCCCATGTTTGTAATCTAGCCCATAATGCAGGCTGTTTGAATTTCAGTATTAAATTGATGCTTCTTACTAAAATTGCCTTATATTTTATGCTAAATAAATTGCCTTATAAATATATGCTAAAATTCCATATATGTGCACAATTGGCATGATAGAAGCTTAAAGGCATGTTATTTATCACATTTGTGTCCCATCCCCCCTCCAGAGAATGCACAAACAACCTTGGATGCAAGATGATGGTGACTGAACTGGACACACCCATACTTACAGCTTCATGACTGACTGGAGGTTTTCACCTACGGCTTCCCAGTCCAAGCCCAACACAGTATCTGCTGACTGGACCATTTGACTTGCTGACCTTTGGTCTCATATTCAAAACCACCCCAAGAGATACTCTTAGCCTCACTGATGAGAACGTTCCTTGTGAGGCAGAGCAACAGAAGCTGTATGAGAACTGGCAGACTTGTTGGACAGTTTTCTAGGCCTACATTCAGGATGCTGTCGTGGAGTATCCTTGAAACATCTTGGCTTGAAGAAAGAGGCAGGGCTATTCCACATTATCTGCTCAATATTCCCAGGAGTTTATTCAAATATTAACCAGCTGTTTCCTCCATTTATGACTTTATGGCTTCAGGAAAAGCAAACAGTGTAAGGGGACAAGAGAGCATTTATTATGTTGACTCTGCCCCCGCCCTCTGGACTCCCACTTTTAAAAGTCCATGAAGGAGAAGGGAATCAGGCCCAGACACACAATTGCCAGCCAGGCTCACACTAAGGCACAACGCCCAGTTCATGGCTGTGGCAGTTAATTCCTCAACATTTCTGGAATTTCTTAACTTTCAGTGCTTTTCGTTTGGGTTCATCATTAGGACCAAAGGGCCTGTACCCTTCATACCAATTGGGCTGACTCTCTCCCCGGAGAGCACCTCCAAATGATACTGTGGGAGAAACTACTGTGCTGAAGCTTGTATAATGGAAGCAAATCGGTTTTTTAATGGGATACAAATGTGTCTTTGGGAAGAAGATAAGAGAGAACAGGGAGAAAAAGATGCTGTGTGCATAATGAGGGGACCGGGAATAAGGCTGCACAGTTGTGGTGGATGTACAGTACCGTGAATATGGTTAGAGGGTTGTTTAGTAGAAATATGTCCCAGTGCAAGGGCATACTAGAATTAATGATGGGAGAATGGCCATTGGAATGCACTGATGCCTTCTGAATGGCCAGTTTTTATGACTGTTGGGAAGGAACTAACCCATTTCAATGCACATTCTCTGCCATTCATTTTAGTACATCCTCAGGTGGTGTATAATGGTGATGTGTGTTCTTAGCAACATTCATTTAGTTCTGGTATCCTCTTTTTCTTTCATTGGACTTTTAATAAACCTTTTACAGTTTAACCTTGAGTCAGTTTATATTATTAATTTACATTCTGCACTATGCTGCTATGATGATTTATAGAGTATGCACAGATACTTTGGAATTGTATTGATTACTTGTGTTATGTATTTTATGGCATTTTATTATTGAGTTGTATTGAATGTGAACTTGTTAGCCACACTGAGGTCTAGAAATGTGGGATAGAAACCTTTTAAATAAATAAACATCAGATGGCTACTGGCAATGTATCTGCTTTGGGGGACTGACCTCCCCATTCCCAAGTGTCTCTGTTGGGCAACAGCTGCATGCCACTGTAGAGTACAAATGCAGTCTTCATTCTGTCTCCCCAGCGCTAGTCTTATTCTGATCACTAGATCATCCCATTCACTTTAGTTCGTTCACTAAAGTAAGCCACAAAATGGTTAACCTTCTCCTACCCTCCGGCATGCAAGGGGCCATATCCTTCTCTGCTCATTACAGAATCGTAGATCAGTCACATGCACCAGCTTCATACCTATGTTTTATCTCATACAAACCTCCTTCCTTGGGGGGGATGGGACTGGGTAATGAAGGGGTGTCAAACATAAGGCCGATCAGTGGAAGCTTTTTATCCGGCCCTCAGCTGCTGAGTAGTGCTGAGGTATTACTGCTGACAGGGAAGCCCACATGAAAATTGGACCCTCCAGTATCTTGAAATATGATCAAGATTTGCATATTTTCTCTTCTGTCATTTGCAGCTGAGTTCCTAAGTGAGAAAAAGTGCTTATTTTTGGTTATGACCTGTTTAATGACATCACTTCCTGCCTAATGACATCACTTTCAGCCCTTAGCAGGTATCATGAATGCTATTTGGCCCTCGGTGTGAAACACGTTTGACACCCCTGGGGTAATGTATCCTCTTATGATTCATAAAATGTCACCTTCTAGTCTTTACTACTCCAAAAATACTGATCAACTTCCAAACAGTCAAATGTTCCACACACTCTCATAGCATGAAGTCATATGTACCAAGGACTGGCCAAGTGCTAGTCCGAGAGCTAATAATGTTTAAAACACACATTCATTTTGTAGACATGCAGGCAGAGATTTAGGCCAATAGACTGGGCACAGTCTCTGAAGAGAACTGTGGTGATGACCCTTAAAGATGTTAGGTTCTGGGTGGTCTGCCCTTCTGGTCTCTCACAGCCTTTGCCTTGACCCACTGAAAAGGATCTTCCTGTCTCCCATGAAGTTGCCTACTGGTTTTTGAAATCATCCAGCGGTACAATTAACATGCCTGCATTTCTCATGATAATTTAACCACATTTTTTGCTTGAGCAATAGCTTGAGAATGTAAAACAGCTAAGCACAAATACTGTCTTATTGTAAATGTAGCATCTAACAATACCACAAATGTATCAGTCAACAAAGAACCTGATAACTACCCTTTTAACCCTCTGTGAATTGGTGCTGTTGCTTTTATCATAGCAGAGCAATTTATTCCAAAGATCAGTTGTGTATAGTGAAAAGGGAGGTTGGAGTTCATTTTAAACTGACTATGTTAATGTCATCTATCAATTCTACCTTTTACATAATGTTAAAAGTATGTTTTGTTCCTTAATTTCTCCATTCTGTTTATGCCTTTTAGAACTGGAACATGCTGCCTTAGATTGGTGTGAGAGAACCCTATCATTGCTGTATCAAACCCTCTAATTTCTTTCTGTCTACAGCCTCTTTCTAAGTATCAATCCAAGCGAAAGGTGTAGGCATCATTTAGCCACCTTGGCCAGTCTCCCACAATCCTTTGCAACTTCACAGAGAATGCTGGTGTACAGCTTTCAGGCTGCACGCTGCTTCGTTGGTACACTTGAATATTTTGCACCCTAAGGGACAGCTGCTGTTGCATGTTACTGTTCCTGCAGTGGGGCCAGCACTGCTTACCACCACTTTCCCCAGCAGTCTCAGTCAATGGAAGCTTCCCCCCCAATTAAAAATAATGCACACATATCTCTGCCCTACCACAGCTTCAACACAGCTTTATAGTACCACAGTACTACCTCCCTGCCACAGTTTAAGTCCACTCCATTGCCTCCTCATGTGCTGTTTACTCAAAACAACCCAAAACCACAAAGGTAATTTACATGTTCAGGTTACATGTGACTTGACCCTGATATCTAACCTTGACTCTTCATGATCTGGCACCCTTTACACTAAGACTTGAGATTTCAAGGCACTGTGTTTAGCTTAACTCTCACTTGTTGGTTCTGTTCTCTCCTGTTGAGGAATCTTTTGATGCTTCTCTGTGTAAATGAATTTGCTCCAAATGTCCCTGCACACCGGGGCAGTTCTTATTTTCTGCTTGCCATCTCTGGTAAATTACTGTTCCTTTTGGGGGTGACTTCTTAAATGTGCACTACCTACTCTTTCATCCCACCCCATAACTGCCGGTTCAGAGAGTCAATGTGGGTGTTGCAGCTATTTCTGTCTAGTATAATGAGCCCCAGCAGACTAAAATTTATGAAAGTTGTTTCCCCCTCCCCAAAAACTGAACTCTTCAAGACCCCAAAAGGTGGGATCTACTACTACAGTAGTAGCAACAACAGTAATAATTTAAAAACTGTTTTGTCAGTTTACTAAGAGGTCTGCTTTATAACAGCCCAATTCTATCCACACTTTCCTGGTAGTAAGCCCCATTGATTCTTGTGGGACTTACTTCTGAGTACACATGCAAAGGATTGGGCTGTCAGTCAGTGCAGGACAGGCTGTAACACGTTAAATTTAGTGACTTGTAAGCCTCTTTCAGTGCCGGGGGAGGGGGCAGAAATAAAGTGGTTTATAAATACAGTCAATAAATAAATTTAAGTCAGCCAGTGGAGAAGGAGGCAAAGAAGGAAGGCCCATAGCCAGGGAGACAGACCAGGGACAGACTGCACTTGCTCCCGGTGTGGAAGGGATTGTCACTCCCGGATTGGCCTTTTCAGCCACACTAGACGCTGTGCCAGAACCACCTTTCAGAGTGTGATACCATAGTCTTTCGAGACTGAAGGTTGCCAATACAAATTCCAAAGGTTGAGCTTCTTCCCAGGAAAAGGTGATTACCAGCCCACAGGTATACACATATGATCCCTGTTGCATATCTGCAATGTTGGGCAGAAATGACTTTTAAACCCAGGTTATTTCCCCAGCCCTGGGATCATTTCTATAGCTCTTCTCTGCTACTGCTCTTTGAAACTTCTCTTCCAAAAGATGGAGGGATTTGCATCATTTGCTGTTCATGGCCCTCTCAGCCAGAGCCTTGAACTTCATTAAAAACCAGCTCTGCACTGATCATCTATTACCTACTTCTAGCATTGGTAACCAGGAAAAAAAAATTGACTAGACTACTCTTCTTCCTCTTGGTAACTTGCTGTGCAGCAATCAGAAGTCTGAAGTTTTTCACTTGAGCTGAGAGAGAACAAGCCTGTTGCTGCTGTTAGAGGGGCAACCACAGAAACCAGCTGAGAAGCTGGCAACTCTACCAGCTTCTGGCACTCCAGTTAACTACCCCCTCAGTGCAAAGGCAACAGCCATAAAGCTTACCTGGTACAGCTGATTGTTGCCGAATGGTTTTAATACCCCCAAATATTTGTTTCTGTAGTTTGTTGCCAGTTGTTGTTGCTATGCTGCAGTCGCAGTGAAGGAGGCAAGACAGTGCTGGGTGAGGAGCAAGGGAGGGGGCACAGCATAGGCTGGGATTTTTCCTGCTTTGCTAGCCAGCTAGTATTCCCCCCCCCGCCCCTAATGAGTTGAATTGCAGCTTGTATTCTATCAAAAGCTGTGAAAAGGTGACTGGGAAAAGACAGAAGCTCATTAATAAGTGGAGAGAGGACAAGCCAAGCATAACTGGGAGGAACACAGCCAGAAAAAGTGATGGGCCAAGATCAGAGGATGGGAAGCAAGCAAACAAGATGAACAAAATCAGTCATTTTGCAGCCTCCAGCTGGGACTAACAGCCTCAGTCCAAAGCACGATGGAAAAGAAAGAACTGCACACACGGAACCCCACAGCTGGGCCAACTCCTTTCAGAAGGATAGTACGTAGATTAAACCTTTAACACAACTCAAGAGTCAAAACAAGTGGGAAAATTGGGTACAAGGAGGAAGAGACAGCAAGACTTTTAGGATAGTCCAAAACTCAGTAGTGAAGCACTTGCTTTGCCAGTGGACGTTTCCAGGTTCAATCCTTACTCTGTCCAGGTAAGGCTGGGAAAAGACCCCTTCCTGAAACCCTGGAAGCCTCTGCCTGTCAGCGTAGACAGTACTGAGCTGAATGGACCAATCAGGTCAGGTCTGACCCAGGATAAGGCAGCTTCCTATGCCTAGATTCAAAGAGAACATCCGTAAACAGGAAAATTGCAAGATGCCTGGTATGGCTTTGCCTGGCATTTTCTCTTCTAGTAGTCCTACGGCCAGTATCTTTGAGAAGATTGGAATGACAGCCGATTCCTCTGCTAAGAAGGCAAGTTCATCTTGGTGACTGGCAAGACACAAGGATCAGGTACTTTACAGATAACCTTGAGCTGCCAATGCATTTCCTTCAAAGGAATGTTGTGGAATCTTCCGTACTGCTAGGTGTGAACAATGACACCGTCCAAGTGAGGCCACTCTGCCTTTTGCACTTATAATAATGTCTGAAAAGCTTAACATTGCAAGGAAATGGCGAGAGTTTCCATTTCTGCATAGAGTGGGGGGCACAGCAAGTCTCTAGCAAAGTTTTTATAGGCTGTGTAGACACAGAATATTAGAGAAAAAAGCAACAAAGGCATTTGTAGGCCATGCATTTAGGAGGGAATGGTCAAGTCAAGGGCAAGGATATGTACACTGGGCTATACTGGCATGGAGTGAAACTTGAAATAGTCCTGCCTGCTCCTTCGATTAACTACTTCTCATAAAAGAATTCTTCAGCCCCACCTGACATGGAAATCTAAATGCAACTGCATTTGCTCAAGTTGATGGCTGGTCTTTCTCTTGGTTTTCTCCAGCATTTGAGGAGTTGGCAAGTGCTTTCCTCTAAAGCGCATACAGTGATGGTGCTATAAAAATATCAGGCTGTGTGGTTCCCACAATCAGTTTTCTGCTGTAAATTAACTGCTGCTCTCATTTTCTGCTTTTTAAATTTAATTTTGATTATATTATTGTTTCTATTACAATTTTATTTTATTCATAATTTTGGTTGCCTTCTTCAAGGTAAAAAGGTGGCATATAACACTCTTTTAAGAAATCAAAAACCAATCATTCTAAAAGGGATACAACCCTAAAAAAAAATCTCAACTCTCCTTCAGGAATAAGGGCACTTCTTGGTGTCCTTTTTTTTTTTTTACTTTTGCTAGCAGTTAATTTGAAAGGCTTTCAGGTATCCTCCCACACTATGGCTGGATGATGATAAAAACATGGTAGTGTGCAAACAACAAGAGGACCAGAATGGGGGGTTCTCAATATGATGTTTAAGAGTTGGGGAACAACAAACATTGGGATGCCATTCTGACTAAGCCCCAGGTCAAATGCTTAAGTAAGTTTCTTTAGGGTATCCATTTGAGAAGCTAGGACTCCTGTCTGAGGGGTCAAATTCAGGAGCATGGAAAGCCACAGTGCTTACTTTGGATGTATTTTAGGACCCAAGTTAGGGCAGGTTCATACATGCATATGAACGGTGGAGGACTAAAATATCAAGTACTGACTTCCATGTGCAGAGTGGCCCTCACAGCTCAGACACCACAGGCCAAGCTTTCCTGTCACCTGATATTATTTTTCTCCATGAAAGTTCATAGATTCTGCTGCAACTCATTGAGTGCTGTGGTAGTAGGCAACCTTCAGTCTCGAAAGACTATGGTATCACGCTCTGAATGGTGGTTCTGGAACAGCGTCTAGTGTGGCTGAAAAAGCCAATTCGGGAGTGACAATCCCTTCCACACTAGGAGCAAGTGCAGTCTGTCCCTGGTCTGTCTCCCTGGCTATGGGCCTTCCTTCTTTGCCTCTTTGCCTCAGACTGTTGGCCAAGTGTCTCTTCAAACTGGGAAAGGCCATGCTGCACAACCTGCCTCCAAGCAGGCCGCTCAGAGGCCAAGGTTTACTGTGGACAAGTGCGTAAATAAGAACTGAGCCCATCACATAGCTGGTTTTCAACTAACCCAGTCAGCTGGTTTGCTTCTTTGACAGATTTTCGTTGCCACTATGTTTTGTGCCAATGGACCATCTGACATCACTTATGTAAAGGAGCAATAGCCATGAGTAGCATTTCTCCCTGCTGAAGGAAGTGGTAGTACTGCATCCCTCCCCGCCCCACTAAGGCATTCTGGCTACAATAAAGCAAAACAGGCTGAAGAGACTTAACATTCAGTGGTTATACTCTCCTTTTGCAGCTCAGTTCCAACCAGCATCCCTCACCTTTTCCTTTGCAAAACTGAACTAGTTTTGTTTGCAGGATTCGTCCCTGGTTCATTGATAAAAGTAGTTGGACAAATAGACTTAGGAGACTGAAGCAGAGATTGTATACCCAAACAATTACCTACATCCTTCCTTCTTCATAGCAAAGTGACTTCTAGAGGCAAAAACGGAAATCAGTCTCTTCTAAAAGGCTAAGGAATGTTTGTTCCCTTTCCTCAGGACTGCATTGTGGCTGCACTGGCATTGGAAAGTTGGATAGGATTGGGCCCTCAGTCATTGAAAGAACTTCTAATGTTTGAACAGGAAAAACAGTTGACCAGTGCATACATGTGTGAGAGAGATAACAGAGCTTTGTAATCCATCATCTGCATACTTTAAGAAACTTACCTGTTTGGCATGTCTTCCTATTCCAGTTATCAACACAGCTAACAATTTCTTATATTTTATGGTACACAAAAAGGCAGACACGGTTCTCATGCATTTATAATTGTTTTTCTTTAAAGATTATTTTACAGTTTGAATCACAAGAGAAGGCACTTTGATCTGTGATTTCTCACACTCTTCCATTGTTAAAGATCAGCTTTGTGGTCAACAGATACACAGTGAGAGTTGGAACAGATACAAGTGGGGTGCAGCTCCTTCTCCAAAGGCACCTGCTTGAGGAGACACGGCATTAAGGAGTAACTTTGAAAGGCAAGCACTACAGCTACCAAAGAGACTTTTGGTGGGAGAATCTGATAGCACCTTCCTCTGCCAGCCCAGGATACACAAGGGGGCAGCATCAGGAACAAGACATGATTGCCCTGACATGTCTTGTTATAAACTTGCAGTGCTCTGTAGTTTTCAGTTGGCACTGAGAGGGCATTCGGATTTTCTTTCCTAATAAAGTGCTGTGGTTTCCAATACTGTGTTGGACAGAGAACTCAGACTTGGGTGCTGGCACTGAATCTGAACCCCCTGCTCCCTACTAAGCAAGGATTGGGGGAAAAAAGGCAAGGTGATAGAGAGAAGGAGGGGAAAAAATGAATTCCAATAAAACACTATCAAAAGGGGCTTGCTTACTGCCCTATTAGAATTTGCGGGTGGAGGCAAAAAATGACAGAGAAGGGATGTATGGACAGAAACAAAGGGTGTGTGTAAAACAGAAAAGATGTGAAGGAATCTCTTCACTGCCAAGGATCAGCTCTGGGCATTCCAGATCTGATGAAAAGGGCACATTGAATGTAGGGCCTGAAAGAGTTAAATCTTTGTCTCATTTTAACCCTTGGCAAACTAATCTATTAACACTGAGGTTATAGAATACTCCGTGGGGCACTTTATCTATTTAACCCAGTGGATATTGGGGTAAGGGAAGCAGCTGGCATTTGGAGAAGGGGAGCATGCTCCCCAGGAGTAGAGATGTCAATTCATGAGCAAAAATCACTCCCACCACATTTCCTTTTACACCAGGAATAATGACAACCAAGCACACAAAAATAATTACCATCTCCCAAGAACATTGTTAAAAATACAGCTATAAAAATCCTCTGATTTTTTCCTCCATTTTTTCCCCTAAAATATATACACATTATACATATTTATATAATCTAAAATGTGCCCAGTTAGATTCTTCTTCCCGCATCCTGTCAATCAAACAAACAAAAATCAACCTCCCTGAGTGGCTGGGGGCGGGGAGCAACACCCACTACAAAGGGTTTGTCTGGATGAACCTCAGAAATGGAGTGGTTTTATCTGTTGGGGCAGGTGGATTGTGGTGCTGGTGACAGAGGATCTGAGTATTACCAGCACAGAGCACTTGCTGACTGTTCTGTGCAGGTTTCCTTACACCATAATAACAAAGATGGTGGTTGTTTGGAGTGACAGGAGGAACCCAATGGAATCTTATGCATTTCAAACAGTACCCAGGTTAGCCAAACGTAGCTACCCCAAAGGGGAACACTGGGTAGCCAGGGATTTGTTTTTATGCCACCTTAAAAGTAAGGCAATTTATGATAGAAAGAGAGAAAAATTTCATCTCTGATAGAGCCTGGGTAAAGAGAGGTCATGGAGTGACTGTATTTCTGGGGATTTTCTATTTATGTACTGAACTTTTTTCCCCACGGTTTCTCCTCTCTCAACCTGGCTGCAGCTGGAATGGGGAAATCAATGCTGTTTTTATTGTTTTGTTGACAACTTCTTTTAAAAACGGGTAAAATAACCAAGAAAACGAAACAAGAAGGCTTTCTTCCGCTGCACAAGTGATCTGCAGTTCTCACTCCCGAGGAATGAAATCAGTTTAACTGATCTTCAAAACCAAATATATACATTGCTGATGGAGAGATCCAGCATCAGCCATTAGAGGGTGCAGCCCTACGCACAGGAGTTTCTAAAGCTTCCTGGCTCCCCAAAGAAAGAACACTGGGCTACGGAGACTTGCCTGCTCAGACTTTGTCTGGCAGCAATGAGGTACTTCAACTATTCTCAATTCTTTAGGATAGTAGTTTAAGTGGACTATTGTATTATGCTGGCTTTGCAAAGGATTGCTCCGTTGCTCCTTGGCAGTGAGGTTCAGTGTGACCCTAAATGAGCCACTTTGGAGACTGAGGCTGCCCCAGCCCTAAGTGTTCCATCCTGACATGGCCTAAGGCTCTAAAACACTGCTGCGTCACATCCTCTCTTTAACAAAACGGCCAAGAACAACAGTACAAAGGCACAAGGATTTTTTTTTTCTTGTATCCAAAAAAAACAGTTTAAGGCAAATTCAAAAGTGGCACTGGAGAGAATGAGGCAAATCCGCAGTTTGCAGGGATGGCTGACGGAGAACCAAGACAATTCCACTCAGGCTCAAGATGCTTCCCTGTTAAATGGGCTTTCAAAGCTCCTGAGGGAGGTGGGAATAGACATGGTTAACAGGAAGAACCAGCTTGATTCCAGCTCAACAGCCTCAGGGAACCAGGAGCCGCTGGACTGTTGACAAAGCAGAGGTCTTGTCTGCTAACATCACTCTTCACAGTGTCCATTCCCTTTCTCTCAACAATACCGGCAGGTCCATCACTTCTAAAGGCACAATTTCCCCACATGTCCCATAAGTCCAGGAAAGTTACAGAATTCAAACTATAGGCCACAGACAACACCATCTCAGGCCCTGGCATTTGAAGGCACTAAAGCACAGAGACAAAGCCACATTGGCTAAGGGAAAGCTCCCCTCCTGTCCCTATCCAGCATACACTTACATGATTTCTGGCCACAAACACTGGAAGGGCAGACTTAAGGAAACCGGAGAATGGGGACTATGCCAGAGGCTGCCATAGGAAAATCAGGGTTGGCATGGGGTATGGAGATGCTACAAGGAGGAAAAATCAGAAATGAATCATACTTTGGCACTTCTGAGCAGGATCACCATCACACACTTAGAGCTCTGAAAAACCAAATCTGGGCCAAAATGGAGGGTTTTAATTATCACTCTTCCTTTTTAGTACAAATCAACCCAAGTGCTTCTTTTCCCCTCAGCCCTCCTCAAACTTGCTGCAAACAGTCTCACTCTCTCTCTATCTCCCTTCTGTCTCCCAAACTGGTTTTTGACATCATGAACCATCTTCCCCTGCTCCAACTAATCACAAAACCAACATGGGTGCTTTGTCTCCTCAACCAGGCTGGAATTAGACTGTGGGTGGGAACTGGGGCTGTTCTAACCGTTGGATTGGCCACTATCTGACCTCTAAGGCACTTAGAAGTATCAGTGTCCAGTTGGCCAAACTGACAGAGGCAGTTAACCTCATCTCTCAGTGGGAGACAGTGTCTCTTCCTTCCGCCTGTCCTTTTCTTATTCACTACTCCATTCAGGCAGAAACTTAAGTGATGCATGGGGTCCTCCCCTCCCTTCCCCCCACAAATAGGGAAGTTCTACAGTAAATATGAGAATGTTCCCACTTAAAGGGAATATTTCAGAGGGAAGCAAGAAGTATATCCAAGCAGATATCTATTCCAAGATAGATATCTTATTTGCAATGGCCATACACCACCCACCACACTGTTTCTAAGAAAACAACCTATAGCACAATGCACAATCCATGCAAGTAAACCTGTCTAGTTTAGGAGAGATACAGTCCTCAAGCTTAAGGCCAAAACCATCAGTTGATAGAACATTCTATCTATTTTTTGTCTCTCTCCAAATCTTTTCAGCTCTCCCATGAAGTCTGCCCAAAGTCTCTCTTGGGTCCCTCCTCAACATGTCTTAGATACTTTCCACTTGGGATCTCCCCAGCTCTTAAGTACTTCTAGTCACCACTGACAGAAATATAGCAGAGACATAAGTAACACTCTTTCCCATCTAGGGCTTCATACTGACAAAGAAGCAGAGGGAAACACAGAGTGACACTGAGATGTGGTGGGCACCTGGGACCAGTACTTGCAAAGCCTCCTGAACCTAATGATGAGAAAATGGGCCAGGGTTATGGTTTGTCCCCTTAGTTAGAGGGGACGGGGCTGCTGGTTTTGGTCCCACTTGATGTGAGGAAAAACATGGGCTAGGGTTCTGATCCCCACAGCCCAAAAGACAAGGGGGACAAACTGTTAAATGCAACGGCTATTTCCTCTCAGGGGTTCAAGGTCACATTCAGACACTGGTGTCTGTCCTGGTGCCCCGCAGGAACATGTGCTCTCTGCTGCCCCCTGCAGGGTTTCCTGTGCACTGCAGTGCTCGTTGAGGCCGCCATGGGGCTAGGGTAGGGGAGCAGGCTGTCCTACTCATCAGAAGGAAGTAGCCAAGATGGGCACGCACCCCTTCTTCCCCTGCCCAAAGCCCCCCTGTGGTCACTAGCTGCTAGTCCGGTGCTGCTTTAGCACTGTATACACGTCGTCCACTTTGCTGAGTCTCTCAAAGAATGGCAACAGGTCAAGAAGCTCTGTGTCGGCCATGTTGTCAAACCACGAAGCCACAGGCACCTGCCAGGAAGAGAGAAGGGAACGGGTTAAGAGGCTGCTAGTTACAAATGGTTAAACTATCCTCCCACAGATATTCGCTCTAAGGAGGGCTAACAAGGGGTGCAGGTGCTAGGAAATGCCCATATATCCAGTGGTTTAATCTTTGAGGGATGTGGCTTACCGATACCATCTATAAACAGAAGTTCTACCTTAGAGGTGGATGCACTGCCTTGTCTGAAGACGTTTTGCATCTCAGCACTGAGTGAAGAGTCTCTTTAACATTCCATCCCAAATATTTCAGGGCCAAACAAGAAGCAATAGTAGCAAATCTCTGTTTAAACATGTGCCTGCCACCAATGACACATAAAGAGGGGTGTAGGAGTTTCATCCAAACAGTAAGAGGCATGTGCAATTGATGGGTTCTAGCATGCTCCCCAGCTTACCCCCCTGCAGTTTCTCCATCCACTTGATCATAACTTAGCTGAGCTCCCATATCAGAAGTGAGCTTTGCTGTGAGAAAAGCTTTTGGAGAAAGGAGCTGCAGAGGGGTAAGCAGTGAGTAGGAGAATGATTCAGAACCTCTGGGCAGTCTTTTTGTTCCCCCTCCCAAACCCCTCCCGGGGGGGGGGGGTAAGACAGGATCGGCAATTAAGCACACAAATCCACTGCCACTACGTTTAGCCCTCAATGCTAAAAAGGTCTTATGTATCTATAAATTGGAGTTAATGAACAAGAAACTGAGTTGTGCACCAGGAAGTTCCTAGTATCAGGAGGAAGACTAGAAGAAAGGTAGAGCAAGGAAGGGAGGGTGGTTCTACTCCCCTTACCCATGTATCCCCTTTGGTGCAAAATCCTCCCACTAACCTGGGAGTGCTTCAAAAACTCAAAAGTTACTTAATCACCGCTATGATCACACCGGCTGTCTGTCTGGCTACCTACAGCATTATCAGGATGGAAGACATAAGAAGCTGGTGAATTGTCCACAATGATGATACGCGTCAGGTCGCGGCCCAGGCGGCTAAGATCCTTCACATAGTTCCCACGGTGGAAGACGCATGACTCACGGAAGAGGCGGGCACGGAAGGCCCCCCACTTATCCAACAGGTCAGCCACAGGATCTGCATACTGGGAATGGAGTAGACAGAGAGGTGAATGGGTGATGTGCATTGCATTGTGGGGAGCAGAGGGAGAAGACTGCTGCATAGGGCATCTTGAGAGGTTTGCAGTGTCTTTCATCCTCCTCATGCGTGAGCTTCCATCCAGTTTCTCCCATCCAAGCAGGTAAATATAATTCTTGTTTCTTCCTTAGCTCAGATAGGAGAATGAGATCTAGGTGAGAACAGGGTCTCATCTTCCATGTAAGTGAGGGAGCAGCTTATGCATTGTTAACAGAGCTGAGGCAGGTTTGGTTTTTCCATGTGTCATATGACAACTCACTCCACAAACGGGGTTGTCCCCTACTGATGACATCATCCAGCTCTACTCTTGGACAGGAAGCTAATCTTTTCTATTTATGCTGACAGTCAGGAAATCAATAATGAAAGCTAGGATTTCTGGGTTCTATTCCTATTTCAGAGCAAGTGGGATAGAACAGGTGACATGGATACTGGGAATCAAGACTTTTAGGTTTGCCTCATACTTAGTATGATTCCCTTGTGCCTCACTTTCCCCAGACAGAGGTAATATCCTAACTCAAAAGGGACCAATGGAGAAGAGTCAAGTGAGAAATTAGGAGCAGGAAATTTTACCTTTGCTAGACTGGCAGTGAAGAGCACACACTCAAAGAGCTCACCCATCCGCCGTAGAAACTCATCCACATGGGGTCGCTTCAGCACATACACCTGGAGAAGGGAGAGTATGGAATGGGATCACAAGCATAGGTCTGTTCACTAGCAAGTTGAACCAGAGGAAGCCTACAGCCTGTTTTCTAGACTAACAAAGAGCCACTGTACCATGTTGCACTGTCCTCTCTTGAGCTGAATTAGAATGGATATCAGAAAAAAAAAATTCTTCAGGGATTGTAAGAAAGGTTGGGTAGTAGAACAAGTTGCCAAAGGACAGGAAGACCCTCCTTGCCAAGTGGTTTTTCTGTAGAGTTCTGATGAAAACCTGTCTGTGGTGCCCTAAATTTAGGAAATTCTTCCATGGCGAAGTGTTGACTCTTGGTGCAGCTGCCAACTTTACAGTTCCTGGTCCCATCATCTTTCCAAGGGCCATCCATCTGTGACAGTAAAAGTCATGAGAGACAAGAGTGGAAGTGCCTGCTAGGCATTCTGGTAAAGCTGGCTGAGGGGAGATGGCAAGTTGACATTTGCTGGCTGAAAATGTCCAGAACGAGAACAGGGCAGGATAGTTTGTTGAGTTTGCATATTCCAAGATAGGACAACCGAGCCACAAGGCAAGGGCCTGCGAAATGACAGAGAATTGTCCTTCAGGGACAATGAGTGAATATTCAGATGGAGCTGGAAGCACTACATTATCACAGATATAAATTATATTCTAACAGGATGTCACTGGTTAGATACAGAGTATAAAACGTGAGCTCCTCTTACCAAATCTGAAGAGATAAGAGCATATGTAACAATTTAGCAAATACCTCTTTCAAATTGTTGACAGTTGGACCTCCAGTCACCACTTCTACCTGCTGAATTTTACTCACAAGGCTTGATGATGGGGAGAGCATGTTGTATTTGGGTTGGCAAACAAGAGCACAAAGCAAGATTCAGTCCCGTTTTTGGCTCTTTTCACTTAAAAAAAAAAAAAGGACTGTATAGCTAAAGGAATCAAAAAGTCCTCATTCCAAATAAACCCAATCCAGACCGCATTTCTTAGCAAAGTGCACTGCAGTCAAGGGTTTCAGACTTCTGCAGGAAAAGAAACTGGAACGCAGCCAGAATCTCAAAGAATCTCCATGATCAAGGAAGTCAGGTAATGTAACCTTCAGAATTTATTCCAGTGGTATTATTAGAGTATACGTTCACAGTATTAAGAGGTATTTTTGGACAAGAGGGTACTACATATGAGTGTTTGGGGTGGATTAGAGTAGGAATACATCTACACAGGCAGATCAGAAATGTCTTGGACCCAGGAAGTAGCACAACAATCAATAGATGAACCTGCCAGACATCTCTGAGGTTTCTGAGTATTCAAGGGATTCAACTTGCATTTTACGAAGATCTTCCTAACTAAGAGGACCAGAAACCTGCTGCCTTGGTATATTTATGATAGATTTTGTTCTAAGCCATAGATTTTGTGCTACAAACATCTTCAACATATAGAAGTCTCAATATATCCTGGCTGAAAGAAAAAAAAGCTGCCTTCCAGAGCCAAAGTGGGGAGAGCAACTCAAAAAGGAGGATACCACACAGATTAACCTGTTTCTACCCAGCACACAAATGTGTACACATTTGATCCCTGTTGCGTATGATGGGGAGAAATGGCTTAAGTAGTGGTTTTCTGCCTTTGAGGACAACGTAACTGAAGGATGTTCTCAAGGAGGAGGGTGAAGTTCCAAGAATTGGAATAGCCTAAAAGAATGCTTGCAAGGCACAACTTAGGGTTCAGTTAGCTCATGCTTTGTACAAGAGAGTTGGTTAGATTAGTCTAGTTCTCTACAACCACTTTAGGAAATCCAACTGTAGGATCCTGTCCCAAGAGAGGCTGCTTGAAGACCCTTGCTAACTGGGTAAGAGGCACTTTTCAAGTGGTTGCTCCTCTTTTATTTAGCAGGGGGAGAGTAACTGGCCCTCCTCACCCCATCAGTGTCTTTTCTTGTGGCTGCCTGTTGGTGTTTTGCATCTTTTAGATTGTGAGCCCTTTTGGGACAGGGAGCCATTAGTTATTTGATTTTTCTCTGTAAACCGCTTTGTGAACTTTTGTTGAAAAGCGGTATATAAATACTGTTAACAACAACAATAAAAAAAACACGATTATTGTCCCAAGTCTGTTTTATGGCTTTTGACTCACAGACACTGTTTCCTTGCTCTGATCCTTCCTACCAAGGGGCACCTTTCTGCATTTCAACATACAACACTCCCATGACCAATCTGAGATGTATCAAACTCTGGGGTTTGGATGGCGCAATGAAGCTTGGTTATCTGGGAAACGATCCAAGGATACATGTAGCACACACAATGGTGAAGGTCCTCTTCAAAGGTTGATGGACACAACTATCATTTTGCTTCTTCACGCTGTTGCTGGCTGCTTCCAAGGCCAAGTAATCAAGAACAGGCTGACTGCAGTACCCACAGCCTATCCTGGATTACTTGAACCTGGCTACGGCCTTTATAAGGAGGGATGGTAGGTGCAACAGGTAGGAACAATGTGGGGCAGGTGAGGACTTCAATAGTGCTGCTCCCTTCCCCCCCCCCAACCGTTGTATCCCAGAATCACCTTTGGCAATTCAACTTCTGCCAAGAAATCCTTCCCCCATCCCAGGGCACCACTGCCAATACCACAGAGTCTGGGCCACTCTTCTCACATCACGCCCCCTACCTGGTGCATGACCCCGTCAATCTCCACTGGGATGATGAAATCTGCATTGTTCACTGGCTGGGGAAGGAAGAGAGACATGGAGAGTCAGTGAACTACTGTATGTCTCCCACATCAAGCTTCTTATGCTTCCCACCATCATGGATGGTGCTTCATACTACCTCTTATGATTGTTTTTAATATGTATTTATACTCCCCCATTCCATTCACATAACATTGCTCACAAAAAAGAAGAAACACATCAAAATCATTATACATATATGTATATACATTACATTGCATTCAGATTATATACATTACTATTAACATAAGATAAGAAGTAATAGCAACGAAGGCAACCATCCACAGACAAAAGTTGTCATAAAAACCGTTAAAAAATTGCGCTAAGCCCCAAATGTCTGCCAGAATAAAAAAGGTTTTCTTTGATGGCAAAAGGTCAACAGAGAGGGTGCATGAGACATGCCTCCCACAGGAGGGAATTCCATAGTTTGGCTGCAGTTACACAGAAAGCCCTCTCTGGCATCCTCAAACATGCCTTCCACAGCACATGATATGAAGGAGGGCCTCTCTAGCATTAGGTTCTTGCTACAAAGTCAACTTGTCAGTCACAAGGAAGCCACTCCCTTTCTGACCCACTCCTCTCCTCTGCCAGCCTGCTTCACCAAACCTGGCATTACTACACTCTTCCCCACCCGAAGAGAAGAGAACTGAAGCTGGATCCATTCTACAGAGCAAATGTTGAGCGTGTACTCACTGCCCTAAAGATCTAGTAGCAAGTGATTACACCAGAAGCAGAAAGGGAACAAGCATTCCACATTGCACAGAGGGTAGGCGATTTCTGGGTAGAGCACAACCAGGACTCTTGAGCATCCCAAGAAAAGGCAATGACTAGAACCACAGCAGGAGTAAGAGAGCAAACAAAATCCCCAGTGTTGAAACACAGAATGCCAATTTCTATGATTAAGGAAACAAAATTATACACCCATATATCATAAAAATTAAGTTATATACAAAATGTGCTTAGTATGTATATATTCAGCTTGAGCAAACACTCTGGCCGTGACATGGAATGACAAAGTCCACAAGTTCTATGCCCGACTCTGAGCCAGAAAGAATTGAATTAGATAGTGATGCAGGGGAGTGACAATTCGGAATTCTATTCCTGAATCTGGGAGGGTTGTGAAGGACAGGTATTAAAAGACGGGCAGAAGTTGGACATCCTGGGTTCTGTCTCAAATTTTGTTTAGGAAAAGACAAATATTGGACTGTCCAGAACAGTGGTTCTCAAACTGGTGGGTCGCGACCTACCAGTTTGTGTAAAGGTTCCCCCGTCCCTTTAAGGGGTGGGGGAAGGGGAGAGGCAGGGATGTGATCCCCAGGATCGCGTCCATATGGGGGGGCAAGGGGGGTGCTTGTGACTTGCTTGTGCTTGTGCAGGCAGGGCTGCAGCAGGCTGCAGGAGGTGTGGGGAGCCCTGCGCAGCCCTCCCCAAGGCTTGGAACCTTCCCTGAAAGCGGGTGCAAAGCACCTCCTGCAAAACAGAAGTGCTTTGTGTCCACTTTCAGGGAATGTTCCAAGCCTCGGGGAGCGCTGTGCAGGGTTGTGTAGGGCTCCCTGCACCTCCTGGGGATCGCATCACTGCCCTAGCCCCTCCCCGTAAGAACTTACTGGGGGAGTAAAGCTCCTTCAGAGTTTCAGAACCACTGGTCTAGAGCAGTGGTTCTCAACCTTAGGAGCCCATGGATCACCGAGGCAAAAATTAGAATAGTTGTGGACCACATGCAGATGTGGGTGGTCTGGCCTTCGCCCTCTCTAGTGGTCTGTCTCAAAGCACTCCCATACAAACTGTCAGAGAGGACAGAGAATGGACTGTCCAAAGCCACAGCTGACACTTAAGTGGTTGTGGCTGTGGGTGGTCTCCACCCTCTTTGGTGGTCTCTGGGAAATGGCTTGCTTGGTCAGACACTGGAAGTGATCAAAAGCAATTCCCCCCCCCCCCGAGTCCTCGCAGACCACTTCTCAGGGTCTCATGGACCACAGGTTGGGAACTGGTGGTCTACAGTGAGAATCAGCAAAGGTCAAGTAGACCTGAACACTGGGAAGGACTGACCTTGAAGGAGCTATGCACCAATGTCTCATCCAGGTCAATGACCACACATATTTTGCTGGCATCTTGAGGCTTGATTTCTGGCAGGAGGTATTTCACGGTAGCCTACAGAAAGAAAAACGCACATAGGAGAAAGCATGGTTAGAGCTAGCAGGGCAAAGAGAAAGGGTGTGAGGAGATGAGAAATACAGCTTCTGCCAGCTAGTACTTAGGGTGGTAGAAGTCAGAACACAGGAGCACCCCAAAGCTCTAGCACTTCACAACATCTGAGCACCACTTGCCTCATTGGGCACTGCATGTTCTCATTTAATCTGAGCTGACCCCAAAATTCCAAACAAGGAGTAGAAGAAGCTGTAGCAGGCATTGATCTTTCAGTCATGGGCCTCTATGAAGCAAGAGCTGGGCTCAAAGCAGCATCAGGCCAGATAGCCTGGCAATGGTGCACTGTATCTTTTTCATTTCCAGTTCAGTCACTTCCACCCCAGTTGGGGTGGAGTGATCACACAGGAGAAAATCTGCTTTGAAACTTAGATAGGATAGGATAGAAAGTTAGACACGATTCTGTAGTTCCACAACTAAGCACCAGAGGGCACTAGCTGCAAGGATCAAGGCACATTAAAATCCACAACTATCAGTTTAAAAAGAGCTGGTAATTTAGCTGCCTGGGGCTATTATTAAAGACTCCAATGATCTCCATTGCTTGGGTCAGCTGCCTGTCATAAGCAAAAACCCTGCCAAGGCACACCTCACTTGGGGTTCTGGCTGCGCTGAAGGATGGAAAGGTGCTACCACCAAGCAGGTCTCTGTTCTGCCAGCCTAAGGTCTCTGGGCATCTACAACCAGGTAATTGACACAGAAAGAGCTCTGCTTGTTTTGTCCAAGGGCCTATCAAGTCTAGCATCCTGTTTCCCACAAGAGCCAATCAGATGTCTGTGGGAAGACCCCCAAAGCAATTGTCTCTGCCCCACCCCCAACTCAGCAACAGGCAGTCAGAAGGATGCTGCCATAAGGATGGAAGAGTTCAGGCAAGACCTGAAAGTTGGCTCAGAAAGTAAGCAGGGGTTTTAAAAAAAATTCTATCTGTGGGAACAGAATAAATTGCCACTTCCTGGCTCTGAGCTCACAAACACAAAAGCAGATGAGAAAGCTTGCATGTTTTCAAAGGGCTGAAACCTACATGCTTTAAGCAAGAGTTGCCACCTCTCAGCCTCCACACCAGACACAGATCTTTACAGTTTCCACAGGAGCACCTGACAAGGTAGCAGTGGTTCTTCTCACTTCTTTCCTCCTCAGTCCTTCATCATCTACTCCTTCAACTGTGCTGCAGCACATCTGAAGTCCTGGTGGGCACAGCTCATCAGTGAAGGAGAATGTGGTGGGAGTAGGCAAGAATGAGCAAGGAAAGTGGTGGCTGCCTGGTCTCCTGTTTCAGTCTCCTGACCAGAGATTGCAAGGTGGAAACCCTGCAGGCATGTGCAGAGTTTAAGAATGCTTACAAGAACAAAGGGGTGATTTTAAAGGGAAACTAATGCATATTAGATTATGAGACTATGGAGTGCACTCCAAGTCTCTCAAACTCTTGTGAGAGGCTTCCTACCACAAGACTGAACCCATTGCCATTTGGGCAATACTCTCCACTGGCAGCCCGGTGTGAACAATTTTGGCATTGAAAATATTAGTATCAGATCAAGGGGCTCAGAAATGTGACATGAAATAAGAGTTCATTAAAAACTATTTGGGGGAGGAGATAAACTATTTGGTGGAGGTAATCTTTTGTTTGTGAAAGCCAGACTCCCATAGTCAACCAGATCTGTCCCTCCAGAGATCAGCCACAGTCTGCAAGGCAATATCCTGACAGGAGCCCAAAGCCTCCCTCCTCAGTCACCCCAACAGGCATAGAGCAAGTCAGCAGCCAGGCAGTGGGCCTACCTTGGGCACCGAGCCATTTTCCTCCACCAGCAGTGGGGCATTGTTGTTGACTGGGATAGGCTCTGAGTTGTCATGGCAAAGGCAGCAGAAGAGGGACTGGAAGATGCTGCGGTTCCTGGGCTTCTTGGAAGGTGACGGGTTCTGGGCACCTGGAGGAGAACAGAGATCAGAAGAAATTAGAAGGCCGGGTTCTCCTGCCAAACCATCTCCTCCATGCCACCCTCCCCGGTCTTCCACTACAGAGACACTAAAAGGGGAAGTGTTCTCTGTAAGACAAGGGAGGTATTCTTCACAGTGCTGCCCACAATGTAAGCTCCGCCCACACAGGCGAGACATAGCATAGTGTCTGCCAATATTCTTAACTCTCCCCTTTGCTTGTCTCATATTCTTGTCCCTTCCCAAGAGGTCCCTTGTCCCTTCCCAGAGGTGTGCCACTCTGAAGGCGGCGAAGCAAGAAAGCACCCAAATCACTCTGCAAATGCCACATCTCATCAGGCAGCATGAAAAGTAAAAGCCACGTGCCAAGGTACCACAAACATTTCTCCTCCTCGGGCAAGGTTTTAAGATGTGCATTTGGAGTACTTTTCATGTTAAAGTGTAATTTATATTCACGATACATGTGACTTTTCAACTGCACATATGTACTTTATGCCACCCTTCAGTTGCTACACCTTTCGTTTCCCTGGGTGTTCCTATGAGGGGGCACACATGCCACAAACCAGGACTGCCTGTGGCTTTGTGCCCCAGACAGACCGAGTGGAAAAAATATTTGCCACTGCAGGGGAGAAAGAACAAACCAAGTTGCCTTACAGAGTCATTGGTTCATCTAGTTTAGTCTAGACTGACTGGCAGCAGCTGTCCAGGGCTTCAGGCAGAGGTCTTTTGCAGTACTTCCTGGAGATGCTGAGCCTGGGACCTTCTGCATGCAAAGCATGTGCTGTGTCACTGAGCAAAATCCTGTGCCCAAGTACAATTAGCTCTTGAGGCATTCAAGGCCAGCTTTAAGCCAATTGGACCAACTGGGCCCTGTGCCCTAGGGAGCCTCACACTAGGGGGGGTAATCTACTCTAGTCTTAATGTATGCAATTTCATACGAAAATGTGCTTAAATTCATCTGGTCCATTAACTGACATGCACGACATTTTTAAGCACAACATTTTGATTGTTTTTCAATCTACCTTAGAGATATAAAATCTCTAATTATTAATTTTATTTATATCTTTAATATTCTACGGTGAACCTGGCGCCCCACAAAAAAAAATGCTTCCAATTTTGCCACTACCAGTCATGACCTTATCAGCTAGATAGGCTCTTACATCTCAGTGACTAGAGGGAAAGATGGGCAAGGAGTTACAAAAATTTATTATTCTATCTAGATGAGAGGGGCAAATATTTGGTGGGCTGGGCTCCTGATGAAAAAGGAGATACCAGACTAGATGTACTTCTTTGGGGAAAGCAGAGTGCCAAGCAAAGTGGCCTATGGAAGTGATGAGGAGGGCAGGAGGAAAATGGAATGCCGTGAAGAACCACAGGTAAAATCAGTGGTGAACCCAGGAGGAAAATGCCCCAGGTGCCAGGCTTGGGGGTGGCACCATGCCCCATTCTCTCCTGCCACCAGTTTTTCCTGCAATCCAGAACTGCACCAACACTGGCTGTTCTCTCACAGTCACTGTTGATGCTGATTTCAGACCATGCCGCATCTAGCTTTGACTTAGCTTTTTATGCCGCTGCTACGTTCCATCGATGCTTTCTGGCACTGCTAGAAGCAGTGCCCAGGAGGCATGTCCACTTTAAGAACATGGGCAGCGCTCGCCTCCTGGGCTCCGCTTACAGCAGCACCAAAAAGTTCCAGTGGAGCCAGGGCCACCTCATTCCTTACCCCTTTTTTTTCTAAAGGGGGAAAGAGGAGGCAGCGTGGAAGTAATTGCAGTGATGACAACGGCACCACAATTACTTCTGGGTCAGGGGCAGCAAATGAGAGGAAAAAGTGCCACACTCTTGGTGGGAAAAGCACCAGGCCTGCCACTGGGTAAAATGGCCTATGGGCAATATTGAAGACGGGGTGGTCTCAAAGGGTGAGATGGAGAAAGAAACTGGAGGGCCTCTGAGTGCAATAAACATGTGAAATGGTTCTGATCCTGCCGATAAAAAGATTCACCAGAAAGCCCGTTTTTCTGGTCTTCTCCCCAACTCTTCAGGGGCTTTTCCTTTTGCCATTCATACCAAAGCAATCTCCTCTTCCAACCTCTCGTAAATACCTTTTTCCCTGGTTCTAGATGGAAAAAGAATACACCCCCATCTTCCTCTGGTGTCATGCTCATTCTGGGCACCAGGAGAACTTGAGGCTGTTTTAATCAGGTGCCATCTCCAGGACTCTAGATTAAATTCACTTTCCCATCTAATCCTTTTTGCTGTGAGCGTCTACTGCTCCCTAATCCAGCCCCAGATAATGAGATTCTTACTACTCTTGGATGCCCTGGATCACAGAGGCCAAGGCATGATGAAGGAGGGGTGGGGAAGCCAGCCAGAGCAGGAAGGGTGGGGGGGGGGAATTGGCAGCTCCTTCATCCCCAGCGCCTCTGGTCTGGAGTCAGACAGCCTTTTCTGCAGAGGTCTTTCCTTCCCTTTCTCTCAAGCCTGCTGCTATTCCAGTTCACTCCGTAGCCCAGCCCCCACCAGCAGGCTCTCTGCTGCCCTCACAAGACTCTGAGATGGCTACTGAATTTTGCCTCCATTGAGGCGCCTGCCAAATATATATTAAAAACAGATAGGCAGCATTCAGACTTGAGCAATGGAAACTACTTGGAAAAATGAGAGAACCCCTCTTGTGTACATTATCCTAAGCTGCAATGTTTTGTCCCCACCCTACTTCCCAGTAGTAAATCCCAAAGTGAAGGCTTCTACAGGAGTTTGCCTAGCAAAAATAGCCTCAAAAACACTTTGCTAGATCAGGCCTAAAGAGCCATCTAATCCAGTATTGTTTTGCTAACAGTAGCCAGCTAGATAATTCTGGAAGATCACAAGACCTTCCCCCTGATTTTCTGTACCCATCACGTGATAGTCAGTAAAGGCATGAAGGCTGCCTTCCACAGAGTCAAACTTTTGATCCATCCAGCCCAATACCATCTTCTCTGATTGGCAGTGGCTCTCCAGGGTCTCAGGTTCAAGTCTTTTCCCATCCTTTACTAAGACAAAACTGGGGACCTTCTGAAGGGAAAGCATGTCCCCACTACTGACCTCTAGTCCTTCCCCTAATGGGAGGAGGCTTTTCAACATGGAGGCTCCTTTTAATTATTGTGGCTTATAGCAGTCGATGAACTTACCCTCCAGAAACATGTCAAAAGTCTTTGACAAAGCCATCGAAGCTAATGGTTATCTTACAGTAACAAAGTCCATTAGTTAATTACCTATGCATGATGGTGCACTTATACGTTCACATCTGGTGACACAGGTTGGAAAATTATTCACAGCTATATTTTTTTTCCACAGAAAACTTTCCTCTTCCATCATTTCATAACACTAATTAGTACCAAAATGAACAGATACAGTGCCACTCAAGCTGGACAATTTCAAACATATAATTGACTCTTCTCAGGAGATTATATCCCGCACTTTCATGTCCTATCTATTGACCAATGCATTTGAGGGGAGGGGGAAATGTGCCTTTCAGCCCTATCTCAACCACCTTATGTTTACTGCCCCCCTACCTCTTGAACTTTGTATATTTTGGTGCAAACATGCACAGAAAGGTACATATGTGCAAAGGGGACCAGAGTCAGTGAGTGCAACATCCCTTCAAACTTTCATTGTATATTGGCTCCAGCCATGAAAAGAAAGTTTATTCCTAGGAAATATCTAGCTATTTAACGGTGCAGCTCTTTTACATGTGCTCAAGTTAGTATGTTAGTCTTCAGTACCTTCATTTTGGAGATACTAAAGAGTCAAGACTAGCAGCTTTTCCGTGTGCATAAAAAATGTATGACATTGATAAAGGAAACTTCTCTGCAATTTTATCGCTTACTACCCAGGAGAATCTTTTAGCAACTTCACCTGATTGGTCATCTGCAGCCCTGTCTGGAAACAGAGGTTGTGATTTAAGTCACCCATGCCCCATTTTGCCCAGGTTAGACTCTTGTAACACACTCTATGTGGGGCTGCCCTTGAAGACTATCCAGAAGCTTCAATTGATGTGGAATGCCACCAGCAGAACACTTGTGAGGCCAAATCAGCTAGAACATGCAACATTATTTTTTCTAGTCTCACTGGCTGCCAATTTCCTTCCTGATCCAATTCAAACAGCTGGCTTTAGCCCTTAAATGCGTGGAACCTGGTCATCTTAAAGAACCACATGCTTTCAAATTAACTTACTTGGAAATAAGACTATTTCATTTCAGATGGCTTTTAGTTCCATATTAAACTGTTGTTATTATATTTTACTCATTTCTTTGTTGCTTTATTTTGTTTTACAAAGCTGATATATCACCCTTCTCCCATGGGACCCAAGGATTTATCAAACAAGAATCAATACTCTATACAAAATATTTTATTCCTTGTTGAAATTGTTTGCAGTTTCCTATATATTTGTAGACTGCTTTGCACTTCTGATAATCAGTGTGATATAAATTGAAGCATTAAATAAATACATAGTTGCTGTCACAAATCTGTGCTTACATCATCTTCCACGTGTGAAGTGGAAAGAAGGATGATCTTTGCAGGTTTGATGCTGGTAGATCCCCTAATTCTGCCCTAGTTCTTCCCAAGATATTGAAGCTATGACTGAAGGATTGAATGTTCTTCAAATCTCTCTCTTACACACACACACACAGCTCTAACTCAGGGGTCCCCAAACCCCGGCCCTGGGGCCACTTGCAGCCCTCAAGGTCTCTCAAGGTCCCTCAGGGATCCCCCAGTCTCCAATGAGCCTCTGGCCCTCTTGAGATTTGTTGGAGACCACACTGGCACAATGCAACTGCTCTCACTGTGAGGGCGACTGTTTAACCTCTTGCGTGAGCTGTGGGATGAGGGCTCCCTCCACTGCTTGTTGTTTAAGAACATAAGAACATAAGAACAGCCCCACTGGATCAGGCCATAGGCCCATCTAGTCCAGCTTCCTGTATCTCACAGCGGCCCACCAAATGCCCCAGGGAGCACACCAGATAACAAGAGACCTCATCCTGATGCCTTCCCTTGCATCTGGCATTCTGACATAACCCATTTCTAAAATCAGGAGGTTGCACATACACATCATGGCTTGTACCCCCTAATGGATTTTTCCTCCAGAAACTTGTCCAATCCTCTTTTAAAGGCATCCAGGCTAGACACCATCACCATATCCTGTGGCAAGGAGTTCCACAGACCGACCACACGCTGAGTAAAGAAATATTTTATTTTGTCTGTCCTAACTCTCCCAGCACTCAGTTTTAGTGGATGTCCCCTGGTTCTGGTGTTATGTGAGAATGTAAGGAGCATCTCCCTATCCACTCTGTCCATCCCCTGCATAATTTTGTATGTCTCAATCATGTCCCCCCTCAGGCATCTCTTTTCTAGGCTGAAGAGGCCCAAACGCCGTAGCCTTTCCTCATAAGGAAGGTGCCCCAGCCCCGAAATCATCTTAGTTGCTCTATTTTGCACCTTTTCCATTTCCACTATGTCTTTTTTGAGATGTGGCAACCAAAACTGGACACAATACTCCAGGTGTGGCCTTACCATAGATTTGTACAACGGCAATATAATATTAGCCGTTTTGTTCTCAATACCCTTCCTAATGATCCCAAGCATAGAATTGGCCTTCTTCACTGCCGCCGCACATTGGGTCGACACTTTCATCGACTTGTCCACCACCACCCCAAGATCTCTCTCCTGATCTGTCACAGACAGCTCAGAACCCATCAGCCTATATCTAAAGTTTTGATTTTTTGCCCCAATGTGCATGACTTTACACTTACTGACATTGAAGCGCATCTGCCATTTTGCTGCCCATTCTGCCAGTCTGCAGAGATCCTTCTGGAGCTCCTCACAATCATTTCTGGTCTTCACCACTTGGAAAAGTTTGGTGTCATCTGCAAACTTTGCAACCTCACCGCTCACCCCTGTCTCCAGGTCATTTATGAAGAGGTTGAAAAGCACCGGTCCCAGGACAGATCCTTGGGGCACACCGCTTTTCACCTCTCTCCATTGTGAAAATTGCCCATTGACACCCACTCTCTGTTTCCTGGCCTCCAACCAGTTCTCAATCCATGAGAGGACCTGTCCTCTAATTCCCTGACTGTGGAGTTTTTTCAGTAGCCTTTGGTGAGGGACCGTGTCAAACACCTTCTGAAAGTCCAGATATATAATGTCCATGGGTTCTCCCACATCCACATGCCTGTTGACCTTTTCAAAGAATTCTATAAGGTTTGTGAGGCAAGACTTACCCTTACAGAAGCCATGCTGATTCTCCCTCAGCAAGGCCTGTTCGTCTATGTGTTTTGAGATCCTATCTTTGATGAGGCATTCCACCATCTTACCCGGTATAGATGTTAGGCTGACTGGCCTATAGTTTCCCGGGTCCCCCCTCTTTCCCTTTTTAAAGATAGGCGTGACATTTGCTATCCTCCAATCTTCTGGCACCGTGGCCGTTTTGAGGGACAAGTTGCATATCTTAGTCAAGGGATCTGCAATTTCATTCTTCAATTCCTTAATAACTCTTGGGTGGATGCCATCAGGGCCCGGTGACTTATTGATCTTTAATTTATCAATGAGGTCTGAAACATCTCTTTCACGTCTGTGATGCAGTAGCGGCAGCAAAGGAAAGGTCAGCCTTGCTTTGTGCAAGGCCTTTTATAGGCCTTGAGCTATTGCAAGACCTCCATTCATTCATAGAAGTTCATCTTTAATATAGTCATTTATGTAAACTTATGTAAATTTATTCAAATTTTAAATGTAAATTTAAATGTAAATTAATTCTTTTTTTCCCCAGCCCCCGACGTCAGAGAGACGATGTGGCCCTCCTGCCAAAAACTTTGGATACCCCTGCTCTAACTTAATGCACTCCCTGACAAGGACGTTTTTCTAAAGAAAAATGTTTGGTAACAATCATCTGAAAACAGAGGTTTACTACTTTGAGGGTCAAACCAGCCATGACATGGCAAGTCACTGTGCAGAATCTGTACAGGGAATCCTTATACAGGTTGAGCATCCCTTATCTGAACTGCTTGGGGCAGGAAGGTGCGTGGATTTTGGACTAACTGCATGAATATAATGAGAACTGCTTCCTGTTGCTCTTTTCTTTGCTACCCATGAGAGTGTCTGCTGGCTTCTTTGACATTTTTCCAACAATGCCTGTACAGGTACACAACAAACTGCAGAGAATAGAACTTACAGCCTATACCTACACTGTACGTGGGAATGAGTGTTTTAGTGTTCACAATACAGTAAGTTTTTTAAAAGCTTTGGGCCAAAATGTCTGGATTTTGGAATAGTCTATATTTCAGATGTCCAGATAAGGGGTAATCTACTTGTACAGTGATAGGTGGAGGGCAGGATATTTAGTGAAGTTCAGCTAGGTTGGAAGAAGGAGGCAAGTCCTCCCACTGCTCACGTGTTCTCCCCCACTACTTTTAAAAAAAAAAAAAACCCTTTCCATCCCCAGAACTAATCAGGAAGAAATTACTTTGTGTGGAAAAAAGGAGGGTCAGCCCAGCTCTTCCTCCCAACCCATGCTGTGCTTTTCGAATGTTCTCCAGCCCTTTGCTTTATATGAAATTGACAGGATCTGCTTTGGGTTCTGCTGCCGTCACATCTAGTTGCATCCCAAGAATTAGCCTTTAGAGAACATGAAAAAGAGGGTAAAGACAGGAAAATAACAGTGGTAGGAAGAAGAGTAGCAGCAACAGGGACTCAGATTTAATGCCAGCCCATTGCCTTCAGACTCCTGCTCCATTAGCAGCAGCAGTTTCCATGTCTGTATTTTAAAAGTGTTATTCAAGTAGCTTTTGGGGACAAGCACTGAGATGTTAAAAGACACAAATTTATTGGGCACGTTGATCCAGAGGTGACAAACTGTTCTTAGGCCAGTGCAATATCCAGAACGGTTTGCTTTTGTTCCCTCAGTGACATTTGAAATAATATTGTATCAGGTACACTATGTCCTCTAATTGGCAGGTGTAAATTATAAGCATGGACGGGATGGGGGAGAATGTCTCCCTGCCTCAGAAAAGTGTTTTATGGGGTTTTTTTAAAATTGACTGTCAAGAGGACCTAAGGAGAGAAAAAAAACACTATACAGCCTTATTTTAATAAAATGATAATTTTTTTAAAAGGTGAAATGAGGTCTGCAAACCAGAAGAGCAAATAAAGCAGCTTCAGTCAATCACTTACTCAGTCTGAAAAGAGTATTGAGCGCTATAACATGAATACAAAGCACCATCCAGACATCTGCAAGAGCATCAATGCATGACTACGAGCTACTGCCAAAGCAACAAATGCAAGGCTACATTATCAAGCACCTGCCCAATGCTGTAAACAGTCCTCAAGTCCAGGAGCACAACCCCTCATCTCATCCAAGATAGGATTTTCTTTCTGATCTATCTGTGTATTGTCGGTGTTGGCAGAAAAACCAATAGGAGGCCTCTCAAAATTGGTGGCAACGTCTGAGCCCTAAATGTCAGTAAAAATAAATCACCTTGGATTTTGCAGAAAAAACCCAAACTGAACTGGTACATATGACAGAATCCTGCTCAGATGAACACGGAGGGGAATATGTACTCCTAGGTACATATTGCAGCAGTGATGACTGCAGGGAAAGGAGGCAAAGTCATTATCACCTATTATAATGCCATCCTTCTGATCAGGTGCCATGTCATCAGGATTCAAGTGTTCATACCTGCCTGAGCTGGTGGAGGTGATCTCAGGCATGTGCATGGAGTTCCCTCAATCAGGACTCCAAGACTGCATCCTAATCAGCATGCTGATCACAGGCAGGTGACAGGCATTGCTTGACAGGTGCAGGATGGCCTGGATGCAGAGGGGAGGAGATTTGTCATGAACAGATCATTAGATCTGTTAGATTTGGGCTTAATCATGGCCAGAGAATAGCAGAGAATAGCAGTATCGGAAAGACCTCAGAGGCTTATGGATCTGGACCCATTAGTAATGGCTTTGGGGGATTTTCCTGTCACCAGGGCTAGTTATTCTACCTGGCTCTGGCTGACCTCTTTAATGCCCCAAAGAAACTACTGAACAGGCAAAGTCCACTGGTAAAACTTCAGCTGAAGCATTCATATACTGTACAATAATCCAGCACAACAAACTGCACAGAAGTCTTGTAAGGAGCCCAAAATTATCAATAGCTAATGTGGTCACAATATAGTGAGAAAAGACTTGTGCCAGTACATGCAGAAGCCATCCAGTAATTGATCTAAAATAGTTCTACCTCTTCTTTTCCAATAAGCCCTCCCAGTCTATTAAATGCAGATCTGAACAGAGTAGCTTCTCAACAAATCAAAGAACAATTCAGCTTCTTGTGCTAAAATCCAGCTAAGTCAATTGGAGGTCCTGTCACTGCAAAACATTACAGAAAATTTGGGGAAAACATCCCAGATGTTGGTCTAAGCCAAGACCTTAGAAACTTTATGGTATACATACAGGAACCTGAAAATCTATTTTTCACATTTACTGTATATTCCAACATTCCTCCTAGGAGTTCAAGACAATGCGCAAGGCTTTTCCTTCACTTTGGATCCTCACAACAACCCTTGCTGAGGTTAAGGTTAAGGCTGAAAAATAGCAACTGACCCCAAGATCACCCAGTAAACTTCATGACTAAGAAGAGACTGAATTCTGGACTTCCTGGTCCAAGATCAGCACTCTAACCACTTCACCATACTGGCATACTGTTTTCTTTCTTTTTTTAAATAAGCACACTCTTGAGCAAGACTGGTACAAGCTGAAGCTGACTTCTCCCCAAAATGGATGTTGAGATGCTTTTCAAGCCCTGTGCTGAAGATCTGAAGATCACAGCTCAGAACAAAAGCTATCCTTCCATTTCAAAACATACATACACACACAGCAGGTCAAAGAACCATTTGAACAGCCAAATCAACAAGCAAAACTCAGTCTGTTTGACCAGAAGCAAAGAGTTCTAGGGAGAAACAAATCAAATCAAGAACAAGCGGCAGAACCACAGTGAAATATGCAAATTTAAGTCTGGCACTCACTGTGCACAGCAGAGAGAGTAGGTGACCACAGAAAGATTTCTTAGAACACAAAGGTTTGGTCACTCTAACCAACTGGAGTGGATCCAGAAACGGGAATCACAACTTACACTTTGCTGAACAGACATGACTTACCACCTACCAAGCTAACCACAGTCCACCAGCAACTCACTAAACCTCCTGATTTTGCTGGAGGAAAGAGGGCTAGTCACACATTTAGTAGGTCACAATAGATGAGTGGTGGGCTGCAACTGGCTTGGCAGGTAGGCCGATATTATGTAAAAAGAGGCCTGCAGGATCAGACTAAAAGCTCACCTAGTCCAGAAGCTTGTTTCCCACAGTTGCCAGCCAAATGCATACAGGAAACCCACATCTCACACTCTTCAGCATCCTGGCTCTAAATCTGAAAGATGCCATGTAGTCATCAGGATTAACTGCCACTGACAAGCCCAAGCTCCATGAATTTGTCTCAATCAAGTAGGAATTACAGTAAGAGGTTGGCTATCAAAGGTTGGAGGTTAGAGGTACTTAAGCTGGTTGAAATCATTCAGCTGAAGTGCATCTAACTCTATAGGCCAGATTGTGGTCCAAGTTTGGGGTTTCTGTTTTGCTTTTACCATGAAGTAATTCACTGGCATCAGAGTCCACATTCCCCTGGAACTGATGGAATGATGAAGCAAGTCCACACGCGTCCAGATATTCACCGACTACAACATTGGGCTGTTTGTACAAGAGCCACACTTTTGTGAAAGGACACACCCAAATGGGCCCCATGTGACAAAATCTAATACCTCAATGGGAGACAGTTGCCTGCCAAAGCCCTACAATATTTTAACTATTAAAGGCAGCCCAAAGTCAAAGAGCTACAAAGCAGTCCATCTTCAGCCATCCCCTTGCATCCATGCACACCCACTGCTTGCAGATTCATCTATGCACAGGTGATAAATGGCACAAAGACACCTCAAGGCTTACATGCCTTTATGTGCAAGAAGTACAGATACCTATGCATAAGCAAGTTCTGAGAAAATACGTACACACCCAAATCAATGTTTGTTACATGTGGATAAACAAAGATGCATATTCCTAAAGACTCCCTAGGCTAGGAAGAGGGTGTGGTCTCTGCTCTCATGGGATCATTTCCTACTCTGTGCAAAAGCAGAAACTTGTTTTGTGGGCCACTGACCTCCCAGAGCAGAGAATAAATCTGGTTTGCTAGTCTCCTGAACCACCTTCCACAGACATGCTGCCCTCGTTTTGACAAGGCATGCTGAGAATTCATGTCCCACTGCCAGTATACTGAGATTGGAGGATGGTCAAAAAGTCCCTCACCTGAGGAAGGGGTGAAAAATCTTTTCCCTTTTGTTGCTTGTTGAACGGGAATAACATACCCCCCCCCCCCAAACATACTTTAAGTCACAGGTTCTCTCCAGTGGCCAACTTCTTCCTGTTCCTTGCTTGCTAGCGGATGAGAATGTAATCCAAGATCTTTAAACATTTGGGAAATCAAACATTTAGGACTGGCATGACAAGATGAAAAGGCACTGGGAGAATTTGGGAGGAGTTTGCTAATGTCTCACAAGCCATCCTGTGCTCTCCTGCTGTTTTATTTTATTTATACCTAGCCAATACAGTAGAACCTCTTTAAGTTGACCACCCAAGGGACTGGAGGAATTGGTCAATATAGGGGGGTGGTCAACATACCGGGGTGGGGGGGGGAAAGGCTATAGAAAATTAGGTCTAGAAAAACCCAAGGCTCTAGAACAGGGGTGTCCAAAGTTTTTGGCAGGAGGGCCACATCATCTCTCGGAACTTATATGAATGAATGAAGGTCTTGCAATAGCTCAAGGCCTATAAAAGGCCTTGCACAAAGCAAGGCCAGCCTTTCCTTTGCTGCCTCTACTGCATCACAGACGTGAAACAGCAAGCCATGGAGGGATCCCTCATCCCACAGCTCACGCGAGAGGTCAAACAGTTGCCCCCATGCTGAGAGCAGTTGCGTTGGGCCACTGCGGGCTCTAACAAATCTCCAGAGGGCCAGAGGCTCATTGGAGACTGAGGGCTCCCTGAGGGCTGCATTGAGAAGCCTTGAGGGCCGCAAGTGGCCCCAGGGCCGGGGTTTGGGCACCCCGCTCTAGAAAATTAGGTCAACTTAAGGAGGTGGTCATTATAGAGAGGTGGTCAACTTTGGAGGTTCTACTGTATTGTTATTCTCACAGGTCTTATAAGATACGGTTTTTTAAAGCTGCTGCTTTAATATCCTCCTGATTTTAGAAATGATTTTTAAATCCTCCTGATTTTAGAAATGGGCTATGTTAGAATGTCAGATGCAAGGGAGGGCACCAGGATGAGGCCTCTTGTTATCTGGTGTGCTCCCTTGGGGCATTTGGTGGGCTGCTGTGAGATACAGGAAGCTGGACTAGATGGTCCTATGGCCTGATCCAGTGGGGCTGTTCTTATGTTCTAATATCATGTAATTGTGATGACTGTATTCATTGAACCTGTGAACTACATTAAGAAAGGTTGAGAGGTGGGGTGTGTGTGCGTGCGTGTGTGTGTAAAAACTACTATTTTAAAAATACTACTCGATTTCAAAGGGTTTTATACACACAGTAGAACCTCTTTAAGTTGACCACCCAAGGGACTGGAGGAATTGGTCTACATAGGGGGGTGGTCAACAAAGGGGGAAAAAAGGCTATAGAAAATTAGGTCTAGAAAAACCCAAGGCTCTAGAAAATTAGGTCAGCTTAAGGAGGTGGTCATTATAGAGAGGTGGTCAATTTTGGATGTTCTACTGTATTCTCTCAGTAATCTTCGTAACAGCCAGTATCAGTACCAGTACCATCATCAACCCTCCACTGTTGGATATGGGGTGCGGAAGGAGGCTAAAAGAATAATAGTTTGTTTAAGGACATCCTACTGAAATCTCATCTTAACTCAAGGCTCATTCTCACACACATATGCCAGGCATTCTGAGAACAGGAAGGACATTCTAAGCACATAGTACATTCTTCTTTTACACCAAGGCTGTGCCATAAATTTCAGCCCTTACTGAGGAATACATGTGAACAAATAAGCATATTAACATCTCCTTCTTCCCACATTTTTTCCAGACACATCCTATGCCCCCCCCCCCAGACACACCTGGGCCCAATTCCAGGAGATCAGCAGGAGAGATTCTTCCCCTTTCACCAGGGCCTTATGAAGCAGAACTAGAAGTTGGCTTTCTTACTCTCCCCAGGCCTCCACCAAACCTGGAGCTTCAAGAAAGAGAGATCCATTCAACCCATCCTTCCCAGAAGCCCAATACAAAGTGAAAATTGCAAAGCCCACAACGTCTTAGTGGGTCTTTCACAAAGCTTCCGGTTTCAGCATTTGCATGACCTGCACTGGCCATGAGGAAGCCATTTAAAGTATGCAGAAGACACTAGCATTGCATTCAAGCAATGGCTTCTTCCAGCAGTAATCCAGTAATGTACAGATGCAGTTGCATGTTAAAAATGCCCAAATCTGCACACAACAGTCTGTTGGCAACTCCCTGCCAATGCGTACAGCAACACTGACCGCTATGTACCTAGATCTGTGAATTTGATATAAGCAAACTAGGCCCAATTAATACATGAAGCAAACCACATGGGTGGTCACTAGGTAGAGCAGTGCATGATCAACTATTCCTGACATGGGAGCAACTGAGTTTTGCACTGGGGAAGTTCAACTTGCCCAATCTCTATAGGGAGATGTTTATGAAAAAGCTTGATGCTCCACCTATACATTTGCATTACAAGCAGACACCTACACAGGTCACTGTGTCTTCTAAGTGGGCCTTGTTATGAACACAGTTGATAGAGATCTTGGAGCTCTTCAAGTTGTTTTGCCCGAAAGATACAGATCCAGATTCTTCAACTTCTTTTTTGTTGTTTCTGAGCTGCAATAATAGGGGAGTAACAGGATGCAAACTATCCTCGAATGCTATTCTGTCCTCAGAGGGAAGCTATTCAAGCAGCCAGCTTTGCATAGCTCATCCTGCCACAAAGGCACAACTCTTGCAAGGGTCACATCAAGGTCACATTGCCCAGCCCTTCATGAATTTGACTTGGTTGGCTGGGGAAAGACCAAACAGGCTGGCCAAACAGGCAGGATAAAGCAGGGAGGCATAAACTCCTTGGCTATATTGTTGTCCCTGAATGAAAATCCACACAACCAGCCGCCCCCCCCCCCCAGTCCCAGTTAGAGATGTAAGCGTTCTAGAATGGTTGAAGCCACAAGATTAAAAGAATGGCATTTGGGGGAAAAACAAACAAACAGAAATATGCACCATAAGAATGTGCAAGAAGCATTTTGCTTATTACTTCATTGGCAGCAGATAAAATTGTGCTATTTGGTGCCTTTATTAAGAAAAAGGAAGAGACCTCAATAAATCATTACATACAGACCCAGTGTTGGAGTTGCAAGATGCTGTCCCGTTCCCCCCAAAGCTGAGCTTGCTAGTTGGCAAAGAGGAAAAGAAACACGGGAAACAGAAACCATCAACACTTTTGTGGCAAACGAAAGAGAAAGTTAGAACAGTTAGGCTTAGATACTGTAGGGAGATCTCAGCTTCATCCTGCAGAAATGGATGGAACACCTACCTTTCCTCATTTTTCCATACTGGAAAAATGAGGGACACAGAATATTTCACCCCACCCCACACATTCTGCAAGTGCACTGAATTTCATAACCATGCAGACAAATTTCTCCTGTGGGTTGGGCTGAGACACAGACACTAATTTCACTGGTTACTCAATTAAGGGTTCAAACATCAGCTTGCCTAGGATGAGGATTTCTTAGAAAGATGGGAGCATGCCCTAGTGGTTAGGCAGGCACCTCCCAGTTGTGGAAGAGGCCAGCTCTCACTGGCACCCCAGGCCATTCATTGTTCCCTCTGTAACTTCTCTGTTGGCCAAATCACTTCTCACAGTTGATGTCTTCTAAAGCCTTATCTGTGTAAACAGTGGAATCAGTGTCTGTGTCTTGGCCCAGCTTAGGGGACTTTATCTGCATAGTGATCACATTCAGTTACAGAATAGGTCACTACCAAGCACTTGACACACACTGGCCACACTTGGCACACACTGGCCACAAGACTTAAGCACTTGTAAGTCCCAGGGGATTGGAGGGGAATGTCCAGCATATGCTTGAGTTTTCAAGATTAAAAAAACCACTGAAAACATAAGTATTAATTTCAGTTGGATTCTGCCCATTTACAACCCATCCTTACTCATAAATGAATGCCATGGTGTGGAAAATAAACAAAATACATACAAACAAGTTAATAAAAACAATGCATAGAACAAAATCCCTTCCACCAAACCAGTTTAAAATGCCAAAACATAAAAGGCTTTACAAGATAAAAATGTCTTTAGTCACCACCTCAAGATGGCAGGAGAGGGAACTAATGTTATTTTTCCTGGGAGACAATTCCAAGGGTGCTTCACTGAACATCAGCTAACATTGCCAATCTCAGGGCTCAGGCTAAACACCCTGATATAAGCCAAAGAATAGGTACTACCCAAGGATGACTATGGGATCAATCCTAACTAATTTTCCAGCACCAAGGTAAGGGCAATGCAGCTCCAAGGTAATTGAACAAACATTCCCTTACCTTGAGGAGGCCTCCGTTACTGCCACCCAACTGCAGGATGCAGCACATGCCTCCTTGGCACAACTATGTCAGTGCAGGAAAGTTGGTTAGGATTTGGACCTATGTTACTACCAAGGCGTTTCTAACTCAAAGCCTATATGGAGCTTTCCCAGAAGTAGAGATAAGCGCAAATCCTTCCTACGATCTGGTTTAGAGACAGAAAAGCCTTGGGGAAAACATTTTAAAATCCCAACTTAACACAAGAGGGAGTGTCATGGCCAAAAATCACTGGTTCAAATTTTCCATCAGCCAGTAATGTAGTACATGGCCTTAGAAAAGCCCCTGTTCTCTGAGCATCAGCCCAATGCTGTCACATCACCTGTAACATGAAGAGAATAGGACTGGCCTATCTTACAGAGTTATTGCAAGGTTTAGTATGATAATCCCCCTGGGGGCTATCCCCCTGGGGGCTGGGGATAAGAATAGGCCCTCAGTTTGGCTGTACTTGTCATAAGAGGCGACTAAACAGCCACCGGGTAGATGGGACTCGATAGCCTGGGAAGGCAGCTCATCTGAGAGAAGGAAAACTCTGATCCCAAACCTCCACTGCCTTGTGGCTACATCCAGTTATGGAAAAGGCTTCAGGAGTCAACCTCGAGGCAAAATCTGGAGCCGGAGTCCCTGAGGCAGTTCATGACTGAACACAGTCACGTTCTGGCAACTCCTGCGACGCCGCTGGAACCAACCGTATTGGCCTCTGCCTTTCCATTGGACCATTTCAGCGACATGGAGAGGGGGAATTTGCTGCATGGGTAACAGCCTATCCTCCATACCTACTTTACCCAGGCTTCGCGCACTGGAGAGGACACTCTGTTCCAGAACCACCATTCAGAGCGTGACACCATAGTCTTCCGAGACTGAAGGATGCCAACACAGTATGATAATGTACATGAAGCCATTTGTGCACATGAAATGCACCATGCCAATGCTAAATATCACTTATTATGAAGCCCTTGTAGTTTATCATACTAAGATTTTAACAAACCCACAAGTTCATCTTTTTATCCACGAAGCATACTAAGCTCTGGAATTAGCGTGCCTTTCCACATCATGCAGAATAAAATGCTACACTGCAATGGTGGAATTCTCCATGTTGGAAGGGCCTACTTTTGAATACTCTCTTGCATTTTTTTGATCTTCAGTGTGGCAAACTGGCCTATCAGACAGAAAGCTTTAGCATAGCTCCTTCCTCGACATGGTAGTTTACGAAAATATGTTCCCCACCTGAACTCTGAAGTGCTGCAAGGTCAGAACTCCACCACTGTTCAACCTGTGTTATTTGCCAAAGAATGACATTCTAGGTGTGGCAAGAAGGGCTACACAAGTGACCCAAGAGGCTTGAAAGCCAACTGAACAGCAAGATGCACTGAAGGAGTGCGACTGGTTCAGTTTACTGGACAGTAGGTTAAGGCAGCTGCCTCTGTAAGAATGGTTAAGTACCTTTCAGGGTAGGAGACAAGACAGTGCAGAATTGGATGTGCTTTTTAAGAAGTCCTCTCCGATCAAGCAGTAGGAAATGGAACAGGAATTGCGAGGGAGTTTTGAAAATGGGCACTTCCCTTTAACATCCATAAAACACTCAAGCAAAGCCAACAGCAAGGAGGGAGAGTAACATTTGTAACAAGCCCTCTAAGACTGAGGCAACCATCAGAAATGGTCACCTCTTTAGCCAGACATACCCTTCTGTTCACAAGTGCAACTGGCTATTCTAAGATTGACACCAGTTAGGCTTGGTAGCCTCCATACAGGTGTCTTTTTCCTGGGACTTTGGGAAGCCTAACTAATGTCAAAAGATCCAAACTCAAAGAAGCTTATATACTTGCAGTAGGGCAAGTCTGTTCAATGTAGCTGCAACATTCAGAATTGGGGCTAATTCTTTAAATCAGAGGGCAGCCCTTAAAATAAAGTTGGCATCCTCAATGAAGCAAGAGTTTCACACACATGTTCTAACATCTGCAATGTTTGCTTTGGGCTAAAAATCACCTTCTGAGCTCTTGACCCAAAATTCATTCTTGGCCTCATCTCTCAAGATGCAGAAAGCTACAACACCATTTTAATGTTGTTTTTCTTTTCTTTTTTGGTCCATGCTTGGCTCACAGGCACAGCTCAGGCATCAGAAGAATATGATTGGTAGTTTTACCTAGAAAGCCCACAGGCTCTAGTAAGGGGCCTGCTACAACTTGCGATTCCCAATGCCAGGCACAACCCAAGAAACCATGTAGGGGTTGGCTCCCTACGCTTCCTGTTTAACATGCCTGCCAGGCACAGTAAGGTTTATCAAGCACCTGGTAGGTGATAAGCCCATGGCTGGTGGGATGGTTTTGTCTTCATATATCACCAGCTGTGCAGGCCTATGCCTGTGGAAGTCATTGCTGTGCAAACATATGGTAATAACCCTCAGTCCTAGAATCTGACTTGTTTCATTATCAGCTTGAGCTCCCACCAGGATTAAATACATGGAGCAAGGTTTCTTCTGAAGCTCATCACTGAAAGCATCCAAAAAGCACATTCTACGTTAGGACAAGCCTGATTCAACAAATCAAACACACCCCACAGGAAATTTATTCTTGAATTTATTACTCTTTTGACAAACCTTTCTTCTGTGAAATGTATGGAGCCACTGCTAGGCTACCACACATGGTCATACCACGCTGCTTTGGGAGGTTATGAGTTAGTGCCCAAGGCAGTGCAGCAACATTTCAGGTCAGATGCTTCAAGGTCAACACTGCTTCTCCACAGTTGTCAAACTGGACCCACCTGCCTCCAACTAGTAAGACTGCAACCTTGGTTTTTTTTTTCTTCTTCTCCAAGTTATCCCTCTTCCTCTGACAGCAGCTTGAGATAAAGAAATGTATGTGTCCATTTATCTCTATGCCAGAAAAAGCTTCACCCACTTAATTTCGGCACATCAGGCCCTTAATGACACAAAAAGCAGGGTCATTATGGGCAGCCTTGCTAACCTTCTTCTTCCCTATAGAGCCAAGATCACCAGGAAGCACTGGGGCAAAATCTAGGGCGTCCTGCAGAGCCACATATAGGTGTGCACACCCTCCTCTTCATTCTTTCAAACCTAGCACTGGGACAGGACACTATCAATGGCAAATTTCCACAGAAGGCAGTGATCATTTGAGCAGCTCCTTAGAAGTCACTACAGAGTGCATACACAAGTCTCACCTGGAAAAAAAGATGGTGGAAGGGTGAGTGAAGTATGCCAATGAGCAGAGAGATGCTGCTCTTATCCTCCAATCTGAATGCCAGCAGGTTAAAAGATCCACTATGAGACTCCAGACAGCTTTCATCAGAAAAGTACTTCTCCAGCACATCTGATTCGCCTGGACACAGGTATTTACCAGTACCCAGCAAAACTGTACAATGCCCAATCTCTCAGAAGAGCTTCTCCTAACCCCAGCAACAACCAAGACAGCATTCCTATGCATGCTTACCAGGGAGTAAACATAGTGGCACTTACTTCTGAGTAAACATGCACTGGCTTGCACTGTCAATTCCCCACAAGCAGAAAACAGTCAAGTGCACTTTTGTTTTGAAACCTTGTGTTTCCCAGAAAGCCAACGATTAACCTAACATGTAAAGGAGAAGAGATCCATCCAGAATATGAGGAAGGGCATCAGTAGAGGGTTTCTTATACTTCAAGATCAAACCTGTTGCTGGAACATAACTTCGTCCCCCACAGAAGTGCATCATGATCACACACAGAGGGGAGGACAGGGGTATGAAGCTCAAAGACCCAGAATGGGCAAGAAAAGAAATATGATATCCTTTGGACTCTCTCTCTCTCACACACACACACACACACACACACACACTCTTTAGGAAATCAAGAAATGCATGTGATCCATCGCGCCAAGTGAGCCTGTTGGGCAGCCCCCCACCCATGGGGTGGGGTTGTGTTTTGAGAGCATGCACAGGCTCTGCACCAATGCACACAGACAACACATGCACGTGTGCAAAGCCATGCATTGCCACCTTGCTGCACGGGCAGGGCTGCACTAGGACAGAGCTGTGGGACGCACATTGGAAGGCGCATCGTCGATGCACTCAGGGCGTTGCACAAACCCCCATATGTGCCGCGCACAGGCATGGATGGGCAAGAGGCGACAGTACCGGGAGTTGGTTATGGGGGGGGGGGATCAGTGTGGGTCGTTCAGCCTGATGCATGAAACAAACACACGTGCTAGGAGATCCAGTTCTCCACTCCTCTCCCCCCCCCTTTTACACAGGCCAGAGTGAGTTATTTGGGGAGGGTCCACAGGCTGGAGAAGTCCCCATAGAAGCGGGCAAGGCGATCGAGCCCGACCTGCTTGCAATGGGCGATCAAGGGCTGGCAAGAGGAAGCGCGGCTGGGTTTGGAAGCCAGCAGATCCGAGGTGATCTGTGGGTGTAAAGGGGGGGGGGCTGAGAAGAAGACTCCCTCCCCCCACCTCCCCCCTGTTTTGGCCTTAGAAGGGCTCGAGGATGTGAGCTCCAGAAAGGGGGCAGCCAGCATCAGTGCAGATCCTTACCTTTCTCCTGCAGGGGAGTGTGCACCTCTTCCTTGCTAACCTGGGTGATGATGGACCCGCTGTCCATGAGATCAGAAGGGTCGAGCAATCTCCTCCCGCCTCCAATGGTCTCTCCGCCGCTCTTGGTGGGGGGGGGGGATTTGTTTTCTTCTTCTTCCCAGGAGTTGATGGTTGAAAGGGGGGGGGAGAAAAAGAAAATGGAGGGAGAAAAAAAATAATAAGGGGGTGGGGGAGGGGCGGGGGAGGCAGGGAAAGGGGGGAAAACAAAACAAAAGGGGGGGAGGGAAAAAAAGACGGTGGCGAAGGAAACTTTGTTACAACATGGAGTTCCCTCTTCACGATTTCTGATACAAACATGGAGCCCAGGCGCGGTTTCAAGCTCCCCCTTAAAGGGGCGATGGCTGCACCGTCCGCCGCCGTGTCTTGAATCCCACAGCCACCAGCATCCTTGTGGAAGGAGATTTGGGATCACTGAGAGAGCCACCAGTGGGGAGACGCAGTTGGATCCCCATTGGATCCGACCCCAGGCTGCGATCCTAGCCACACTTACCTGGGAGTCAGCCCCTCTGACTATAACGGGGCTGATCATGTCGTGAGAATGGGCGATGGTCGGACCCCAAATGATCTCCTCTATGGAGAACTTGTGCAGGGAAAGCACCCTACAGGTAGACCACAGCTGCGATACAAGGATATCTGCAAGAGAGGAATGAACCTCAACAGATGGGAAACCTTGGCTTCTGAGCATCCCGCTTGGAGGCAGGCTGTGCAGCATGGCCTTTCCCAGTCTGAAGAGACACTTGGCCAACAGACTGAGTCAAGGAGGCAAAGAAGGAAGGCCCATAGCCAGGGAGACAGACCAGGGACAGACTGCACTTGCTCCCAGTGTGGAAGGCATTGTCACTCCAGAATCTGCCTTTTCAGCCACACTAGACGCTATTCCAGAACCACCATTCAGAGCGTGATACCATAGTCTTTCGAGACTGAAGGTTGCCAACAACTCCTGAGTAGACAAGCCTAGGATTGGGCTCACAGCTCCTAAATGAGGATTTGATCCTTTACTTGAAGAATCGGGGGGGGGGGGGGGCACTGTTCATCAACTCTGGAATGGGATGGAGCAGACAAAAGAAAATATTTCTTTACTCAGCGTATGGTTGGTCTGTGGAACTCCGTGGATCCGCAGGATGTGGTGATGGCATCTGGCTGGATGCTTTTAAAAGGGGATTGGGCAAGTTTCTGAAGGAAAAATCCATTATGGGTTACAAGCCATGATGTGTATGTGCAACCTCCTGATTTTAGAAATGGGCTATGTCAGAATGCCAATGCAAGGGAGGGCACCAGGATGAGGTCTCTTGTTATCTGGTGTGCTCCCTGGGGCATTTGGTGGGCCGCTGTGAGATACAGGAAGCTGGACTAGATGGGCCTATGGCCTGATCCAGTGGGGCTGTTCTTATGTTCTTATGCCATCACCACATCCTATGGCAAGGAATTCCACAGACCAACCACACACTGAGTAAAGAAATATTTTTGTCTGTCCTAACTCTCCCAACAGCCAATTTTAGTGGATGTCCCCTGGTTCTGGTGTTATGTGAAAGTGTAGAGAGCATCTCTCTATCCACTTTATCCTTCCCATGCATAATTTTGTATGTCTCAATCATGTCCCCCCTCAGGTGCCTCTTTTCTAGGCTGAAGAGGCCCAAACGCTGTAGCCTTTCCTCATAAGGAAGGTGCCCCAGCAGAGCAATCATCTTAGTTGCCTGCTTTTGCACCTTTTCCATTTCCACTATATCCTTTTTTTGATGTGGCAACCAGAACTGGACACAGTACTCCAGGTGTGGCCTTACCATCGATTTGTACAACGGCATTATAATATTAGCTGTTTTGTTCTCAATACATTTTCTAATGATCCCAAGCATAGAATTGGCCCTCTTTACTGCCGCCGCACATTGGGTCGACACTTTCATCAACTTGTCCACCACCACCCCAAGATCTCTCTCCTGATCTGTCACAGACAGCTCAGAACCCATTAGCCTATATGTGAAGTTTTGATTTTTTGCCCCAATGTGCATGACTTTACACTCACTTACATTGAAACGCATCTCCCATTTTGCTGCCCATTCTGCCAGTTTGGAGAGATCCTTCTGGAACTCCTCACAATCACTTCTGGTCTTCACCACTTAGAAAAGTTTGGTGTCATCTGCAAACTTTGCCACCTCACTGCTCAACCCTGTCTCCAGGTCATTTATGAAGAGGTTGAAGAGCACCAGTCCCAGGGCAGATCCTTGGGGCACACCACTTTTCACCTCTCTCCATTGTGAAAATTGCCCATTGACACCCACTCTCTGTTTCCTGGTCTTCAACCAGGTCTCAATCCATGAGAGGACCTGCCATCTAATTCCCTGACTGTGGAGTTTTCTCAGTAGCCTTTGGTGAGGGACCTTGTCGAACGCCTTCTGAAAGTCCAGATATATAATGTCCATAGGTTCTCCTGCACCCACATGCCTGTTGACCTTTTCAAAGAATTCTAAAAGGTTTGTGAGGCAAGACTTACCCTTACAGAAGCCATGCTGATTCTCCCTCAGCAAGGCTTGTTCATCTATGTGTTTTGAGATCCTATCTTTGATGAGGCATTCCACCATCTTACCCGGTATAGATGTTAGGCTGACCGACCTATAGTTTCCTGGGTCCCCCCTCTTTCCCTTTTTAAAGATCAGCGTGACATTTGCTATCCTCCAATCTGTGGCACTGTGGCCGTTTTGAGGGACAAGTTGCATATTTTAGTCAAGAGATCAGCAACTTCATTCTTCAATTCCTTAATAACTCTAGGGTGGATGCCATCAGGGCCAGGTGACTTATTGATCTTTAATTTATCAATGAGCTAAACCCTTTGATTCAGCAACAGCTGAACCCAGAAATCCCTCCCCTGTGTTTAGCAATGCCTAGGACTGGATGCATCCCAGAAGAAAAAGTCCTCCTAGGCTGCAATCCTGCACAGTCTCATCTAGGAGCACTTGATGGGACTTACTTCTGAGGATGTGACAAACATGTCCATGCAAAATATGTAGGTCTTCAGGGATTGTCCTGCAGATTTGTGAGACACTTTGTCAGAGTAAGGCAAACATTTCAACCTTGTCAAGGGGGAAAAGAGGCTACTAAGGAAGTTCTCTGTACTCCAGCTTGTAGCTAGTAGGCTTGATCAGCCTGAGCTGGTCTGGGCTTCTAAGGATCTGGAGAAGTGAGCCATGATACTTCAGGGAACTGGGACAGGTTGCAACTGCCTGCTCAGGGCTGATTCACAAATTACATGACAGCAAGGCAGGGATTGCCACTGAGTGCATATTCACTTATTGCATGTATGCTAGTCACATGTAATGTGGGAAAATGACACATGAACAAATACAGTACGTGTTTCATAGAGGCATGTGCTCTGTATCCCAAACTTCCAGGTTGCATGATGGTGATCCAAGCAGTGTGCAATGAATTTTCTGTTCTCTGTAAACTATTCATTATGCAGAATAAGCAAAGAGTACGTGTTGTTATTATGTACCCTTTAGCCATGAAGCTTTCGTAGTTCCCAAATTTCCCATACATGGCAAATCTAATACTACAGCATCGAGACTTGGTTGTTACAGCTGGGAAGAGAGAAAGGCAGCCAGGCTGAAAAGGTTACCAATGTATTGTGACTCACTTCTCCAGATCCTTAGAAGCCCAGACCAGCTCAGGCTAGTCAAGCCTACTAGCTACAAGCTGGAGTACAGAGAACTTCCTTAGTAGCCTCTTTTCCACCTAGACAAGGTTGAAATGTTTGCCTTATTCTGACAAAGTGTCTCACAAATCTGCAGGACAATCCAAAGCATGTTTACTCAAAAGTAAGTGCTATTGTGTCCAATGGCCTTACTTCCAGGTAAGCGTGCCTTGAACTGCAGTATTAGTAGGATCTTGGTGATGCAGGACTAGGACCACCTGTTGTTGCAGTATACCTGCATAATACCTGTTTAGCCTGAACATTGTTAAGTAAACAGTGATGACAATGATACCATATGTCTTCAGGACTTTCTCTTCTCTAAAGTAAACAGAGCATACATAATACAGCTGTAATGAACTTGGGGTGACCAGTTTTCAGCTACGTTTCCTCAGCTTTTACAAAAAAAATCAAAATCAAATTTATGTTCGTTTCATTTTAATCCCCACCACCATCACATTCCCATTAATGGATTCTGTTGCACTTGGGAGTGAAAGGGAAACAAAGGCAAGTTTTAAAATACTGGAAGTACTGAATTTGATTCTTATTCAATGATCTTGTAGGTGCCTTCCAACTTGGATTCCATGATACTGCTTAGAATTCATCAAGATGTTAAAAGTATCCCTCTCAAAATCAAATACCAAAAAGAAAAATTGAATGTTGGTAAAATCATACTAAATTCTGAACTTCTTCCCCCATTTTATGTGGAAAGGCTAATTTATGCAAACTTTGGTTTCAGTTGTGGCCTACAGTTCAGTTGTACCCAGTGAACTTACCACAAGTGGACAAGGAAGGAGAAGTGTGAAACAAAGAAAAAGGCCCCTGCATCCTAGAACTGGCTTATGATGCTTTGGTATGTCTGGGCGCAGGTCACAATGAACACCAGTTCATGCTGTGATCCTGCTGAGCATATGCAACAAGTACCCAGCAAAAGTGGTCAAGTCACCTTTTCCATTTCTCTGCTCTAAAGTCACTGGAGAAAAGATAGTACTTTTGAACTCTTGTCATAAACATGCATCTCAGTATCTGGATCATTTGTGATCCCCCTATCCTCCCTACATCTCCAATATTTCCTCAACCTTGTGACAATATATGAGAGTTGGTGCACTGTTTAAAAGCCACACTCAAAGTATGACCCAGTGGTTCAAGTACTGGGTACTGGATTGAGAACAGGGTTCAAATCCAAGTTTCGCTGTTGACTCACCAACAAAATTGTTAGTGGACAAACTTATTGTAGCCCAACCACTGCCCTTGATCTGTATAAATGGAATAATCAGGGCTTAGCTCATATGCTCATGAGAGTGGGGGGAAAAATCTGCCATTTGCTGAAAGCCTTGGGAGTAAAACAAGCTGGACATTTTAACTGGTATAAGACTGCGATCCTATATGCACTTTCCTGGGCATAAGCTCCATTGAACATAACGGGACATGCTTCTGAGCAGACATGCACAGGATGGAACAGTAAGTCATTTAAGGCAAAATCCTGGTAAAGAAGGCGTAGAAGAGGTAAAGAAGGTAGAAGAGGGCAGGGTGGGTGAATAGGGTCCCTGTGATTTAGCAGGTGCAGGTCCAAGTAGACCCATTGCCATGGCTTCCCTGGGGCAAGGACACTTACCTTGAAGAGGCGTCCAGGCTGCAAAATCCACACACACACATACACCCCACTGGATACAGCACAGGGGAATATCAATAGGATTGGGCTGTTAACCTTTTTAGAAGGGCCAAATTATAAATGCAAAAATAAATACATCTAAATATTTATGTTCTAAACTGTATTGATATGTTATCTATACAAAAAGCTCTCAATTTATGCTGGGATTATGTTATCAGAAATTCACACGCATGTAGAAAATGTGTAAAATTAAAACAATTTTTCCCATAGGAACCAACGTAATTGGTATAGGTTAGGAGAAAAGTAATTGAATACTCAAATTGATGATTGGCAGCTTAAGGACAGAGGCTGCTGGGAGTGGGGCAGCAAAGTTGCTGATGTTGGTGGCTAAGATAATTCATTGTCAGATGTTGGATCTCAATATGTTTTGAAGAAGTCTGATAAGAGCAGATTTCCCTTACCAGACAGGAGGGCAGGAGGTCTAGAGGGTAGAGCCTCCGTCTGCCTGAAGATAACATCCACAAGGTCGCCAGTTCAAGGCCACTGGCACCGTGCGACCTTGAAGCAGCTGACAAGCTGAAGCCGAGCTATTCCATCCACTCTGAGTGTGGAGGATGGAGGCCAGAATGTGAAGCCAGATTGGAATGAAACACCTGAATGTAGTGGTTCTTGAAAGAACCTTCTTTCAAATTGTAAAAATCCTATTTAATAAGGGATTTAAATAAAGCCTGCCTATGTAAACTGCCTTGAATAAAGTCTTGAATAAAGACCAAGAAAGGCGGTATATAAATACCTGTTGTTGTTGTTGTTATTGTTGTTGTTGTTGTTGTTGTTATTGTTATTGTTATGATGATGATCATGATGATGATGATGATGATGATGATGATGATGATGATGATGATGATAACACTGTCTTTTGTGTGGTCTTTTTTCCCCCAAGATATCTTGACTACACTGCATAGCCAAGTACACATTTTTGCTCACTTTGGAGCTTCATTTGCTGTTTGGATAATGGGACCCTTCTTCAGACCTTGCCTCATATCTGAAACATTAATATTGTTGGATTACTCAGTCCATGACAATAGCATTAATATAGGTAGATAATAACAGGGCTGGCTAATGCATGAAGTCAACTGAGGTACATGCCTCAGGCAGTAGATTAGGAAGAGTCATCCATCTCTGTTTGTTTGCATAGGTTCACTGCTCCTTCTCTTCCTAATGCCCATGCCCTGGATTGGAAAAAAGGAGGGGGATGGGGTGTGAAGGAGGGACTGCTATAGCCCTCCCCCCATTCTCCTCTGCTTCATTCTCTTTCACACTGTCTCCCTGTTGCTGTTCCAATCTTCCTATTACACTGTGAGGTACAGGAAGCTGGACTAGATGGGCTATTGATCTGATCCAGCAGGGCTCTTCCTATGGTCTTATGCTCTTATGAAAGTCCTGCTCCTTCTAGCTGCTAGTCTAACTTTGGACAGCTGTAGCACTCCAAGCAGATTCTCAAAAGTGATCTAAGAACATGTGGGGAAAGGGGATTCCTATGAGTGAGAAAATAAGGGTAGGTTGCAGTGAAAGCTTCTATTCTCATAAAAAAGCAAAGCTTCCAGAATCAGTACTGTTTCATGACCAGATATCTTGTTTGCATGTGGGTCAAACAAACCTGTTACCACTTTCACTGTCACTGTTACACACAGTTTTCTTCAGGGGCCTCCGCTTCTCTCCCCCCTCCCATATGTCAACAAAGTGAGCACAGCAAAAAAAAAAAAGAGAAAGTTTGGCATCAAACAGCACCCCTTGCTCTGTATCTTTAAAAGACAGATGTTAAGGGATGCATAATAACCCAAAGCATATCAGAAAAATAAAAACAAACTGTTTTAGCGGACCCAAGTGCACAGTCACTGATTCTGGTTTAAAGACTTTGACCAGATTGTAGATTGCCAGATTTTTTTAAAAATTTTTGCCCTGATTTTAACAGCACTGGAGTCTCCTAGAGGTGCCAGCTGCAGAACTCTGCATGGATTTAATAAGCAGGCCAAAGTTCCTTTCTGTGGCATCAAACAAATACAAATCCCTCTTACATTACTTGTTAAAAAAATAAAGTCTCATTGACATTGAAAGTGCCTGCAGGGTGCTCTTTGAAGTAGGCATGATATATTCTGCACCTTAAGAAACTTCATTTCCATGTTCTGAGGAACCTCCTGCTTAGAGAGGCAGGAGGCATTTCCTTACAAGCATTTGATGTAGCACATGAGGCTATTTCACATTCCTTGTAAAGTATCCAGACTTCATCTGCAATCTTACATGAATTTATTTGGTTGTAAGGCTGAATGAACAGAGTGGTCCTTACTACCGCATCAACATACATAGGATCAGGTTGGGGCAATTTGTGTTTGAGATACCATATTTTCCCCCCAACTGAGCAAGCAACTCTTCCTTGTTTTCTAATGCAATGAATGGATTATCTTATTCTTCTGCAAGGCTAACCTCACCTCCATCCATTATGTGCAGGAAAGACAGCACGTTAGACAGGTTATAATGCCACTATATTGGGGTTTAAACTAGACATTGTAGTACCAAGAGGAAGTCTAAAATGAATGAGTGAATAAAGATAAAGCCTTGGACAAGGCATCCAGATCAATTAAAAAAAGACCCTCCCAATGCAAAAACTTTCTGATTACAGCTGCCAGAAGGCCTGCACAAGGTTTCCAAACACACAATGATGCACAGACTGGGCATACATTCAACACTTAAGATATTGCCAAATTTCTTACAGTTTATGAACTTATTTCCCCCTCTATTTAGCAGGTTTTCCACTCCTTTACACGTATCAAACTAACCATTAAAAGTAGCATCAGATTTTCATTAAATCAGGTATGTGGGTAGTAACTGGAACACATGAAGTTGCATTTGGTCCATCCAGATCAGTATTGTCTATATGCTGACTGGCAGGGGCAATCCAGGGTTTCAGAGAGGGGTATCTCTCAGCCTTACCTGGAGATGATGAGACTGAATCTTGGGATTTTGTCCATGTAAAGTATTTCCTTTATCACTGCACCACAGTCCAGGTAAGTTCTGTATAACATCTGAAAGGCACTGGGGTGTAGGGGGAGGGATGCCTAAGCTATAGATATGTGGAAAGCACCTGAATCTCCCTATCAGGGTGATACAGAAACTTTCACTTAGGATACTGTGCAGAAGTAAGCAGAAAACCAGGAAATACAGGCTGCCTTTCACCTCCCATTGACCCTGTTTGTGAAATGCTTGAAGAGGCTTGGACAGCAACAGATTACTGGGTGGCTGATCTGATCTTTCTCATGACCACTTGAGCATGTGATGGCTTCAGGAAAACAAAGACTTCTCCCAACCATCCTGTGGCAAACTGGTTGCCTGCACCTCCCACCAGCCTCAGGATTCAGCTTGTGGCATAGTATTTTGGGCCAACCTCCAGCTGGGAGTAGGCCCTTATTAGTACATTGGGTAAGTAAACATGCAAAGGATTGTGCTGTATATGTACACTGGCAATCACATGCCCAGGCCCAGGGATGTGGCAGCATGTTACAGGGATTGCCTTACTATAGAGCAGGGGTGTCCAAACATTTTGGCAGGAGGGCCATCTCTCTGACACTGTGTCAGGGGCCGGAGAAAAAAAGGATTAATTTACATTTAAAATTTGAATAAATTTACATAAATGAATTTACGCGTATTCCATTATTTATAAGATGGAACTTATATGAATGAATGAAGGTCTTGCAGTAGCTCAAGTCATATAGCTCAGCCTTTCCTTTGCTGCCACTGCTGCATCACAGACATGAAACAGTAAGTAGTGGAGGAAGCCCTCATCCCACAGCTCAGGTGAGAGGTTGAACAGTCATCCTTATGCTGAGAGCAGTTGCGTCGGGCCAGCATGGACTCCAGCAAGTCTCTGGAGGGCCAGAAGCTCATTGGAGACTGGGTGCTTCCCGAGGGCCTGATTGGGAGCCCCCGAGGGCCGCAAGTGGCCCCCGGGCCGGGATTTGGGCACCCCTGCTATAGAGTTAGGAAGCAGCCTGGAGTCAACTCCAGCAGGCATTATCCTCTGCTTTTTAACAACCCTGCAGTCAGATAGCACTGAGAATAGACTCTAGTTATTCACGCAGCGTTAGGGTGACCAGACATCTTCTTTTTCCAGGACATGTCCTCTTTTTTAGCCTGGAAAAGAACTTAAATCTCCTTTTTCCTGGGAGCAGCCCCTGCAGGCAGTGCAAAGCCTTCTTGCAATAATAAATTATATGTAACATAGTTTTAAATTTAATCATAAGTGATATAGTGTTTAAATTAACCACATGAAATCAATATATGAGTTTCTGGCTTTTATTTTGTCATGTCCTACACTGGTTGTCCAATGGACATGGACAAAATTGTGATGGTTTTAATGTTTTAATTTGTTTTAATTGTGATTTATGCTTTTGGGCTTAAGTTATGCTGTAAGCCGCCTTCAGGGTCCCTTCCAAGGAGGAAGGTGGGACAGAAATATAGTAAGTAAGTAAATAAAATGTCCTACATTTTGGAGTGCCTTGTCCTATTATGACATCTGGTCACGCTTCCCAGCATCCTGACTCTCAGTCTGTTAGCAGTCAATAACTGACGTCATCGAAGAAATGCATGATGACATCATTTTTCCCTGCTTTACTACAAACCTACTGCCTGAAGTCATTGTGAAGAAAGGCCATCTGTGATCTAGGGGGTAAAAAGTTAAACCTGCAAATACAGTACTCTCTCTCTCTCTCTCTCTCTCTCTCTCTCTCTCTCTCTGTCCAGTTGTTACTGTGTCCCTGCACAGGATGTTCTTGTTTGCAGCCACGACCCGTGTCCTGTGCTTTCCAAACGCATGTGGGTTTTGTGGGAGACACACACACACACACACACACACACACACACACACTTTCTGCCACAGAGCAGGCATCGCCCTTTTAAGGCCGAAGAAATTCTTCGCATAAACAAGCTTTGGGGCCTGGACTCTGCGCGCCCCGTTCCTGGGGAGATTCCAGAGGGCAGGGGAGGCGGAGGCGGAGATGTCAGTGGGCGCTGGGCGCGTGGGAGCCTCGATCTGCGCCTCCGCGACGGGAGCCGGGGATCCGGGGGAGCCGGGGCGGGGAGCAGCCCTGGGGAGCCCCCGGCACTTGCTTGGGGAGGAGTTGGGGGAGGAAGGGTGGACTTGAAACGGGCAAGGGAGCGTCTCTCAAGAGCGGTCCCAACCTGGGCCGAAGCTGGGCTTTTGGGTGGGGAGGGAAGGGAAGGAAGTCGCCTGAACTTGGGTGTCAGGCGCCCTCCCGCAGCCAGGCGACCCCTGTTCAACTTGGCTGCCGCCGGGGGTGACTTTGAGCGGCGCTTGGCTTGCGCGCCACTGCCAGTCTCCTGCTGCAAGCCTGCTTCTTGGTGTCTCCTGGTGACGCGCCAGCAGATCCCTCCCAAGTTGTCCAGCTCCAAAGCACCCAAATAACGCGATCGTGAGCCCAAGCCTATGCGTGTCTACTCAGAAGTAAATTCCAGTAGAGTCAATGGGGCTAACACCCAGGAAAGTGGATAGCATTGAAGCCTCCGAGCCCAAGCCTTTGCGTGTCTACTCAGAAGTCCCATTAGAATCAATGGGGCTTACTCCCAGGAAAGTGAGGATAGGATTGCACTCTGAATTAAGAGTCCTGGAAGGCTTCGTTCCTCTGCAGTCACAAAGGGACCCCAGGACCATGCTTTAGACAGGGGGCGCATGGGGGGATTCCTGGGAATCGTTATGCAGGTGAGGCTGCCACGGGGCCAGGGGTCTCCTACAGGCAGCCAGGTACCCCTTCTTTCTCCTGGGCTTCGGATTCCTCTTGGCACCACGTTGAGCTGTTTCCAGGGTAAGGGATCGCAGACAAGTTCCCTTCCTCCTCCGACAGCGCAAAGCGCTCAGTTGGTTCCCTGATCTACTCTCGTCGCCCCCCAGAGGGTGATAATATTTGTTTTTCCTGTTCGCGATCCTAATTTCCTTGGCTCACAGAGGGGATGAAGGAGTGTGTGGGCGAGAGCATGCGTCTATGTGCTTCAGTGCCTTTTGCATCAGCTCCTTTCACCCAAGCTCAATCAGTGGGAGATCCTCTTCTCTTTTTTTTATCAACAGCCTTGCCCAGAAATCCTAGGATCAAAGTGATCAGCAAAGACCTCCAACACTGGGTTCCTGGATGTCAGACTCCTGAGCCACGTGTGCCATTCTGCTCACTGTGACCCCAGGCGAAGGCACAGGCCCTTGGGTGTGACACTCTTATAATCATGGTTCTTGCTGATGTCCCCAAGGCCTTGGCTCTTTAATTACACATATGCTCAACTTCCACTGCCAATCTTCCTAAATTTCTCACATTAATTGTAGCAAGCTGTTCCGCAGGCTTAACTGTGCAGGGAGAGTATTTTAAATATTTTCTGTTAGCTGCAGTTCCGAGGGCATCGTTCTTTCGTGTCCCAAAATTATTCAGTCAGAAAGTGGCAGAGTAAATCTGAGCCAAATCTTCCAACAGCAATTTCCTGGGGTGCCATTCAGTGAGAACATCTGCATTAATTACTCAGGAACATTTATGTCTCTGGCATTCAGGCATAAAAATTACAATAAATCCTCTTAAAATTCAGTTCTTTTTTGGAAATTGAATTGGCACCTTTCCTGTGAATCTTGCCCCCACTCCACTTTGTATGACAGGTATGCCATCTCACCCTTTGTCTCAGGCAGTAAAGTGTCTTAGGCCTGCTCTGGGCTTTGAATACCATCTTCCAATCCCATCACGTAGACTAGCACTGCGAGGATTTTTGGACAGTCTGAAATTGACATTGCAGGGGGTTAAACTTAAAATCAACCAACTTCCACACATGCACATACATACCCTAACCACTCAGGCTCCTTCATAGGGAGCTTGTTCACTGCTTGATGACTGTAGCATCAAAAGACAGTTTACACATCTGATCAAACACTATAGAAGACACTTTCATTTGCCTATTGAGTTTATTCTGCAGTATTTTGCTGGAGCAAAATTTTTTTTTGCTTCAGTGAATGTGTCATCATGTTCTGACTCCTCATGTAAAAATAAATCTACACCAGACACAATCTTCCTTTTTTAAAAAAAATGGTGTTGCTAGTTGCTAGCTAAGTGCATCCATGTACTACAATATCAATAAAACAATTTAGAAATCTAGTTTTGACATTGGGTGGTAAACAATGTCCTGTTAACCTGCTCATAAAGTCATCATGTGATTGAACAAGATTCACAGGATCTCTCTCCTCTGCTGTACATTCGGCTGATGAAGCACCAGCAGATAGCAACATGTTGTTTACAGGACCTTGGAATGTGGCCTTATACTTTGTACTGTTGAATTCCATTCCATTTTGGTTACTCCTGTTGTTCATGAGGTCAGCTGGATCACTCTGCATAACTTCCTGATCTTTATATACACTAACAATGCCTCCCAACTTGTCATGATCAGCAGATTTTATCCACTACCTCTTATTTCACTTTCCAGGGCTAATAACAAAAATATTGACTAGAATGGCTCCCAAGACTGCACAGGGCCTCCTAGCAAATCTAGTCTTTATTCCTTTCTTTATCCGGTTCTGATCCTCTAACAGTAACAGGTATTGATATCTCTCAGTTTAAACAGTAGTGCTATTTGATACTGCATTCTTTATTAAATTCCAAATAATTAGATCATCAGCAGTTCCTATGTCTGGAAAATATAGGTCATTTTATATATTCTGCAGAATCAAGTGGTAAAGCTGGACCGTACCATTTTACTTCCTGGACTGTACCATTTCAGGCTGTAGGCTGGGAAATCTTTTTTTTTTTTAAAGTTTTTTTTTTAAACTTTCCAGCAAAAAGTTCACAGAGCAGTTTACAGAGAAAATCAAATAACGAATGGCTTTCAAACTACTTACAGTAAAATCTCTACCCATATCTTTGGTGTGGTAAAGTCCAGGAAAACTTTTATTTATTATACCAAAGTGTGTATTCTACTGAGCTTGATTCTACTGAGCAGCTTAATTAGTTCTCCATTAGCTTCTTGAAAGGGATCAGTCTCATTAGCACTAGTGTGACAACTGCTGCCTTACACAACATTGGTTATTTCCATCCATTTGTAGCATTGCTATCCTTCTGGCCTTCGGCAGCTGAAGGGCCAGTTCAGGCATCAAGTTTGGTTCCCTGAATAGAAAGATAGCAGAAAAAAGGAGAATTTTGCCTTAAGTTTTGAGAGGTCACTCAGATTCTGAAAGTGGAATATTCCATGAGCTTTGGAAGCTTTCCAGTATATATTTCAGTTGTACATTATACATTTTGGGACATTTCCAATCACTTGGAAATACTTTGTACTTTGATATTTTTCTGGTGCCATTTATTCTATAGAGAGGCATCCAGTTCTCCTGGAGCACCTGGAGACCCTCTCAGCCCCTTATGCCCCCTTCCCCTTCTCTCCTCATTACCTCTGTTTAACAAGACCTTTCTGTGTGATGGATTCTGTCATTCTACACATCTGGTCCAAGGTCACACGTGCATTTTAAAGCACTTGGGAATCTTTCCCCACTTTGAGGAGGGGGCTCAGAAATTTGACAGGGGGCACCTGTCAATGGTTTTAGAGAGGTCTTTCTAAGCTCCAGTCAAGTCACACAGCCATTGCTGGGGGAGTGGTAAGCTTACTCCTATGACACGTTTGTAGACCAGGGGTTTGGTGCTTACAATAGTCCCTGAGGGAGGCTTTGTTTCAGGCACTAATTGGAAGGCAAGCATCTCCAGGTGCTGCTAATTCACTTAGGTTTGAGCTGGAGTAGCTATGGTGAAGGTCAAGAGGGACTTCACAAATTGCATGTGGGAGCACACTTCAAAATTAGTGTCGTTCTTGCCAGGAAAGGCTCCTAAGTAAAGACTGTGGACAGAGAAAGAGGGTAATCTTTCTGGTGCTGTGGCAAATGGCAGGAGCATGTGTAGAAGCTGTTCCCAGTTACTAGCATGCTAGCCGTGCTGGAATGTGTACAAGTGAGCTCAAAGTTAGAAAAGTTCAGAGCTAGAAAAGATAGTTGCCACCATTCTTACCTCATTTCTGCCTCTTTTCTATCAAAATGAATGCAGGAACCTGTCAAGAACATGGTGGCCTCCATAGTGTATGGAGTTTATGGTGCCATCCTGGAGATCTCCATACAATTGATTTCAATGAGGGGACGCCCTTTTGTCATTTTTAAAATAACGGGAAGCATGCTAGTAGCATGCTGGGAATGTCACTTCTGTATATATATATATATTTTTTTTTGGTCAGCTGGCACCCTGAATTCTGATTCAGCCACAAAGAAGGGGTAGAAGGAAAGCAATAAGGCTAAAAGAGTAGTAGGAAGTACATACCTTATGTCAAAACTATCTTTGACAGCTGGTCCCGCCCCTTTTTACTGGAAATCCCGCCCCCTAAGGGGGTTCAAGTGACCCCTCAAACAACTCCCCCCACTGCCCCCCACCACTGGGGAGGGTTTTTGGGGCACCCCGACATTTGGTTTGGTGGGAAAAGGAACCCGCCAATAAAGTGTGGGAAAGGGGTTCATGTGACCACTCAAACAACTCGCCCCGTTCCCCTCGACCGCTAGGGAAGGGTTTTGTAGCACCCCGACATTTGGTTTGGCGGGAAAAGGAGCCCGCCAATAAAGTGTGGGAAAGGGGTTCATGTGACCACTCAAACAACTTGCCCCATCGTCGCCGACCAATAGGCGCAGGTTTCATAGCTCTCAGACCACCGTGTGGAGCCAATGGGAAAAAAGGGGGAGTGGGAACAGGTCCGGACATGTCCTTGTATTTAAGGCACAGGTCCTTTTGGGGGGGGGAGGGAGAAACCCGTTCAGCCTTTTGCTGTTGCTGCTGTTTCTGCCATGGCCTCCCCTCTGAAAAGCTCACCCGCTTCGCCTTCTGAGACCGAGACTCCCCAGTTGGAGTGCGAATCCCCTGCCGGGGAGGAGAGTGAAAATCACACTATGGTGGTGGTCAAGATGGAGAGCCCCGAAGAAGAGAAGGAGAACGTGCCGCCCTGGGAGACCCTGGACATCCCTGAATCGCCTAACACTAGAGCGGCTAGATCAGTGTTTGAGAATCTTCCCTACCGGGCTTCCGGCTCTGAGCGATTGATGGATTCTCCTCCGAGGAAGAAAAGCCGCTGCTGTGAAATCGATGTCAATGGTGAATTTCGTAGGCCGATACCTATGGAGCTTCTTTTTAAGTTGGCTTGGGATGAAGAGACTGTGCGTTTTCCACCAATTGGCTGTGACTGCGGGTTTGTGTTTTACCACTCGGTGTCCGAGTATCCTAAGGCTGCAGCAATTAAGATTGCGCAGGTAACATTTTTATATTTATGGTTGATCGTCATTGCATCTGTATTAATGGACTAGAAATTAAGATTGTTTTTTTGTTTTTTTAAAAAAAGGAGAAAGAATGTCCCGGATCTCCAAATACCTGGAAGGATCCACGAAATCAAGAAGAAAATGACTGTACAAGTTTCCGTGAAATTTTAGGCCTTCAGAAGACCCGGGTGGAGCATTTCACCCCTAATTGCCGCTCAGGCGCTATGAAATCATTGATCAGAGCCGCATTGTATGTGATTCTTAAGCATTGCTATAAGGGGTATTTACTTGACTGCTGCATAGGATGTAAAATTAAATCCAAGAAAGAGGAAGCCCACTGTTGCAGACAATGGAGTAATTTTGATAGAATAGGATTCTTTGAAGTTGTGTGTCAAAGAATCTACCTGAAGGAAATTCTGAACACTGTGATTAATATAGCTTACAGTTTTCGGTTTTTGCATCTTACTGCCACAACCGTTGATTATATTTTAAGCCTGTTTGCTAGCATGAATATCTTTCCTGACCCGTTGTCTTGGCTTAATACATTGGTGAATGGGGAGGATTACACTTACCTTGACTATGTTTATATTGTGGTTTCTAAAAAAAAGTATCAAAAGTTTCTTGCAAGAGGGCACTGCTGTCTAAGTGTTCATGACAAGTGAAGGAGAAGCAAGAAAACCTTTGTATGATTTTTAAAAAATAAAATAAAATGGAAGACCCACAATGTATGTTTTTTTGAGGGGGAGGAGGGTGGAATGAACCAATAGGAATAGGGTTTCAGGAACATGTCTGGGCATGCCCTGGCATGCCCCTGTATTTAAGGCCCTGGCCCGAGTGTAAAAAAAATAAAAAAATAAAAATGGAGACTATAGACGGGCAGTGCTTGGGTACAACTATCAATTTTTATAATGCTGTGGATCCGCGTAGTAATTCACTTGAATGGGGTACACACATGGATGATTTAATTGGAAAGGCCCCCTTGGAGAGTGAAGAACCAGAGCCCTGTATTGGACCTCCAGAGGGGGTTTTATACAGGGGTAGTTCTCTGCCTGACAGCCAGGAAAGTGAAGTGGATTCAGCACCCTATTGGACACAGTCCACGGTAAGCAAAAAAATAAAAAGTGCTGTTTTTTTGGGGGGAGGGGTTTTCGATATCGGGTACATGGGGTGGAGTGGTAATATTTTGCATTTTTCTTTTTTTAAAAAAATCAGATGCGGGAACTAGATGTTGCGCCACTAGATTGGTCGGCTGATGGGGATACCAGTGAAGATATCTGGAAAGTCCCGAAGAAGACACCGCAATGGTGTCCGTGCATGTCTGTATGTAAAATTTTACGGGGGGGGGGGTCTGAAATATAACTAGACACCTTGATCACTGAGGGGGGAAAAAAATGTGTGAGACATGATTTTGTTTGTCTTGTCTAGGAAATTGAAGAGGATTTTGGGCGCATGACTCTCAGTGAGCCGTTAGGCTGTTCGTGCCTCCCTAAAAACCCGGAGGAGGAATGAAAATAACTGTGAAGAAGAAAATAAAACAGAATTACGTTATCTGATTGTGCGCGTTTTTGTGCTAACTGGAGCCATGGAAAAGCATGAGGAAATTTTAAAAAATATATATTATACACCTGGGGCAGTCGGGAGCTTTGGAGGGGTAAACACGCTCTTTCGAGAGGCCAAAAAGCAAAGTAAATCTCTGACTCAAAAACATGTTCAGGACTGGCTTGCAGAGCAAGATGCTTACACACTGCACAAACAGCACCGAGTACGATTTAAGAGAAACAAAACGGTTGTTTCAGGAATGGATGCGCAGTGGCAGGCTGATTTAGTGGATATGCAACAGTTTTCTAAGTACAACGCGGGACACAAGTACATTTTAACAGTGGTGGATATACTTTCCAAATACGCATGGGCCAGAAGCTTGAAAGACAAATCAGGCAGGCAGGTGGCAACCGCTTTTCAACACATCTTTAAGCAGGGGAGAATACCTCGCAAATTGCAGACTGATTCTGGTAAAGAATTTCTAAACCGTACTGTGAGAGAACTATTAAAAAAACACGGCGTACATCACTTTGTTACAGGGAATGAGGTCAAAGCTGCGATCGTGGAACGTTTTAATAAAACTCTAAAATCGAGAATGTGGAGATTTTTCACAGCTAACAACACTTTTAGATACAAGGAAGTGCTACCGCAACTTATAAGCAGTTATAACCACACAGTGCACAGAACGATCAGGGTTCGACCTGTGGATGTGAGCCACTCCAATGCAGGGGCTGTCTGGAAAACAGTGTACGGAGACTGGGTTAGAGGGGGAAAAGAGGTTTCTGTGTTCAGAAAAGGAGATCATGTGAGGATCTCAAAGCTCAAGGGGGTATTTGAAAAAGGTTATGAACAAAGCTTTACCACTGAAATTTTCATAGTCAACCAAGCCAGCAGCAAGGGGAGAAGACCTGTGTACAGCTTAAAAGATTACGAGGGGGAGAGCATTGCAGGGACTTTCTATCCTGAAGAATTACAGAGAGTGAGGGCCAGAGAGGATAGGATTTACAGGGTTGAAAAAGTTCTAGCTACGAGGGGAAGAGGTAAGAAAAAGCAACACTTGGTGAAATGGTTAGGGTGGCCTGACAAATTTAATAGTTGGGTCGCAGACTCTGAACTGTGTGCAGCTAAGTAGAGAAGGGGGAAAATGGCGGAAAACGATTTTTACATCACCCTTCCTAGCAACGCATGCAATAAAATATTTGATCAGAACACCAGTGCTGCCTTCACGATCCGGCTGGCGCGCTCCTTGGATCTGCCGGGGGAGTGGGAAGTGGGGTTAGCAGAGATACAATACCCTCACACCTGGGACACACTCACAGACGATAGAAAGTTTCAAATTGACGATGGCAGGACAGATTGGCTATTCACTCTACGGAGGGGATATTACGCTTCAGTACCTGACATACTGGATAATATGAACAAGGTAATAAAGAGTCATATAAATCCACCACCTGATACATCTCTGACCTATGATTCTGTGGATAGGAAGGTCTATCTTATTGCCCCGTCGCTTCACAAAATTGAAGCAGAAGCAGAACTGTCTCATATATTAGGGCTGGACACGAGTTTAACCACCAGAAAATCAACCTTCACTGCGGATATTACAGGGGGGTTTAGCACCCTGTATGTTTACACAGACATTATAGAACACCAGGTCGTGGGGGACTTTTATGTGCCTTTGTTGCGATGTGTTCCTATTCGCGGTGAGAACGGTGAACGAGTTACGGTGACTTATGATAGACCGCACTATGTCGGCGTATGCAGAGACCATATAGACAGCATCACCGTGGAGATAAAGACAGACCAGAACAAAAACGTGTCATTTCGTTTCGGCAAAGTGGTTGTGAAGCTACACTTCCGTCCCAGGAAAAACAGGATATTTTAAAAAAAACATGGTCCTTCTAAAACGCTATGGGGACCCAGCCCTTTTTACCAACTACTACAGAGTGCAGGCTGGGCACGGACTTCAAGGATTTCATGGAGCGCCTGTTATGTATGGAGCGGGGGTCGGAGGCATATTCCGAAGTCTTTTTCGAAAGGCGGTTCCCCTTTTGAGGAGGGGGTTAGAGATTATTAAACCGCACATTAAATTAGCTGCCCGCAATATTACCCGGGACGTGGTTGGAAACGTTTCTCAGGCCGTATTGAATAAAGTTATACCACAGAAGGGGTCAGGTCTGATGTACGTGAAAAGAAGGAAAGCGGTTAAACGAAAAGCATCACGAACGCTGCTGACAGGACCACCCCGTCCCTTTAAAAGAAGGGCTAAAAGTCGAAGGACTACACAGAAGAGAAAAGCTCGGAAGCCGAGGTGCAGAAAGAGAGTCCTCTCTAGAGACATATTTTAAAAAAAACAGCCATGGCTTTTATTCACGGATGCTCAGAAGAGTGTACAAAATCCGAACTAGACCTGTTTCAAATACCCCCTACGCAGACCAGCATTGAAGGAAGCGTTTATGTGGAGGTGCCTCCGTTGACGGCTGTGACGGAGTCTTCATCATTGGAGTTTTTCATCGCGGGAAATGGGGAGGATTATTTGGATTTAAACAACACTCTACTTTACTTGAGGTGTAAAATTGTAAAAGAAGATGGGGGTAACATTGATCGACAGGCAGAAGTGGCGTTGGTGAACTACCCTATCGCTTCCATTTTTAGTCAGCTGGACGTAACCCTGGGAGACAGACTCATTAGTCAAAGCAACAACTGCTATCCCTATAGGGCTTTCATCGAGTCTGTGCTAAACTACAGCGAAGATGCACTTTCCAGTCAGTTCTCTGCAGGAATGTTTTACAAAGACACACCTGGTGAACACGACTCAGCGGACATGGATGGGCAAAACCAAGGGTTTATTAAAAGAGCTGGACTGACTGCTGAAAGCAGAAAAATAGAACTCATGGGTCATCTCCATGCGGACCTCTTTTTTCAAGAAAAACTGTTGTTAAACGGGGTGGATGTGAAAATTAAACTCACACGGAGCAAAGACAGATTCTGTATGATGACTGATGACGCAAATGTCAAATACCGGCTGAAGCTTTTGACGGCGTCGCTGTTTGTAAAGAAGGTGAGAGTTGCCCCGGGGGTACGGCTGGGGCATGCTGAAGCTTTGCTTACAGCCACTGCCAAGTACCCCGTGGACCGTGTCAGTATGAAAGTGTTTAGTCTCCCGGTGGGGAGTCGCGTTAGTAACCAGGAGAACCTGTTTCTGGGACAATTGCCAAAGATGGTCGTGATTGGCCTGGTGGACAACGATGCTTTCAGCGGAACCTTCAGCAAAAACCCGTTTAACTTTAAGCATTATGACATCAATTTTTTTGCTATTTACCTGTCGGGGTACCAAATCCCAGCAAAGCCGTTTCAGCCAGACTTTCAAGAAGGAAGCTGTGTGAGGGAGTACATGAGCCTGGTACACGCCTCTGGTAAGCACATGAAAGACAAGGGGCTGATAGTCAACAGAGAAGACTATGCGAGGGGGTACACGCTCTTTGCCTTCGACCTGTCCCCTGACCAGGAATGCGGCGAGCACTATTCCTTGATCAACACGGGGAACCTTAGGGCAGAAGTTCGGTTTGCCAGGCCCCTCCCACAGACCGTTAACATGATCGTCTACGGGGTTTTTGACAACATAATTGAAATAAATAACCAGAGGAATGTTCTGTTTGATTATATGTGACATGGACACTCTACAGTTAACGCGGCTGCTGTCCACTGACCCAGCCACCCGTAAGGTATTCAAGGGAGTGTTTCCTTGTGACCGGCTTCCTAAAGCGAACCAGCTACAGAGACCTGCAGGGCTGGTGGTCAACACGGACCCTCATGATCGACCGGGAGAGCACTGGTTAGCTTTGTACCTGTCAGAAGAAAACCGGGTAGAGTTTTTTGACTCCTACGGACATCCGCCAGACCATCCCCGATTCCCCGAGGCAATCATGGATTTTTTAAGAACATGTGCCCCTGTAACGACATATCAAGCAAAGCAAGTACAATACCCGGACTCTGCAACCTGTGGTTACCACTGTGTGTTTTTTCTGCGTCAGCGGTGTAAGGGGCTAACTTTCAACCAGATTCAAGAACTCTATTCCGATGATTTGCTAAGGAACGACCGCATGGTACTGCTATTTGTAAAAAAGAAGCAGAACATGTCGCGACTAGCCCCCCGGTTTTTTTATCACTCCCAAGCTTGTGTGTCATGTAGTAAATTTCATGGGCATGGTTTTCAATAAAAAAGATACCCCTCTCTGAGGGGGGGGTTTAAAAGAAAAAAAAAGTCGAAGCAGCGTATTTTTTTTAAAAAAGTGCTTTTATTTTTTTATAAGGTCAGCCATGGTACAGAACTAGATTGTCTCTGCTTTTTAGAAGATCTTCTGGAAGACTTGGGGGTATGTTTTATTTCCGTCATGGGGCTGGGGTTTTTCAAGTGGTCCAAAGAGGTCCTGTTTCCCGGGTTGCCGACAACCGTGGATGGGATATTTAGTTCAGCCATTGCCTTCAGAAAGACATCCCATCCCTTAGGGGTGCGCACAGCTGGCAGTGCATGGATTTGTGTGATTCCTTTCACCAAGTCCAGCATGTTGGAGCCAGGGATAGTTTCCCCTTTGTAAACAAAAGCCCCCTTTTCATTCCACGAAGAAACAGACTTGTTTTGCAGCATTTTGTTTAGTACTATCTTCGCAGGGTTTTTATATCTGACAGATAAACTGTCCAAGACTTCATGATATACCCTGTCTGGAGCTGGAGAGACATGTGTTTTGGTTGTTGTCTCAGCCGGATCTGCAGCCATTGCTGCTGGTAACGACAAGGTCAGATGTCCTTTTTCAGATTCCCCCTGTTTCACATGAGTTAGATATTTTTGAAGCAGAGCGGAATATTGTTTTGCCTTTTCATATTCCGTTAAGTCCCTTCTCTGTAAAACATTTCGCATGTCAGCATCTAAGGAACTGAGGGCTGTAGTTCTTATGTTTTCTTCTCCTGAGGAAGGATTTTTCAGTTGCTCTAACTGGTGGCTAGGTACAAGGAACATTTTTTCAGCGTGTTCCATCAACGGTTACGTAAAAGCTCTGCGACTAGGGGGAGAGCTATGCTTAACAAAGGAGCTAGAAACCCTCCAGATTGATTTACCAGCTGCTTCTTTTTTCTTAATGATAGCCGTTTATTACTCAGTTTTCTGATGAGTGAGCGGTTTTTTCTCAGTTGAGAAATCTGACTGCCAGATAAGGGAATGTTACCTTTTAAAGTGTTGAGTGCAATTTCTGAGATAGCCGAGACGAGATCGTGAGGAGCCGCGCACAGAATGGCTTTTCTCTGTCGCGGGGGGGCCTTGATAAGCAGCTGTAAAAGGGGTAGATTTCTTCTCACGCAGATAGACATGTTGCCGTGAGGAGGACGCACTTACATTTGAACGCCCTAAGGGTTAACTCATTTGCTTTTGTAAAGGGCTCCAAGTTTCTTTTTTTTCATAGTGTAGACGGCCGGCCAGTCTGGTGGGAAAAGCCCCGTCCTCAATCTGTAAGACTCAGGCGTGGAAGCGTTTAAGTCTACCATCAGATACCCATAAGGTTTTGCGGTAGCATCCTGAAAACTCTCTAGAAAGAACTGAACGTTTCCAGGGTACATCTGGCGTGCCAGTGTAACGATCTGTAGTTTGTCCCTGGGGTTTTTGAAGAGCACCATGTATTTTGCGTTTAAGGTAATGGTGCGATTGGATTTTCCCTGAAAGAAAATGTTCTGGGTGATGAAAAATATACTTAAATTACGGTGATGTACATACTTGGTAAAAACATCAGCTATCTCAGTGCTGGAAGAAGCAGAGGCCATGAGGTCATCCACGATAACAAGATTCACTTTATTTGGGGGTAGTATTTCATCATCATTAAACGTCACAGGGAGCCCCTCTATAAAACATATGTGGGGGTACTTCTGAAGGAGCTCCTTATACATAGGCTGCCAGCATGCATAACACCATACAATATTTTCAGGAACAACAGAGAGCACAGTACGCGCGTGATCCAACATGTTTTTTATAAAATACGTTTTCCCGCAGTTGCTAGGCCCTGCTAAAATGGCCGAAAAAGGGTGTTTCCACCGCACATCCATCTTAATACCCGTAAGGGAGAGTTCTGAAGTCTTTCAGAAGGACCCTCTTATCATATACGACCCTTAGTGTCTTTTTCAGACCGCCTGTTTCGATACGCCACATCTTTTTATTTCTCAGAATGCCCCTCTGCTGCAGAACAATTTCTTTAGGTCCCGTTCCATAGTCCAGAACCATCTGTTTCAGACTATTGAAATGGACCCTTTCAGAATTCTGAGCGTGGAGCGTAATGCCCTTCACTCTCATGTAAGACCTCGCGGAGGACAGTCTCAGGCCGTAGGTCTTTGGACCAGCTGACACAAACTCTGTGATGCGTTCATTTGGGGGAATCTCATTTGTCAGATCCCCTAAGTAGTCTCCTAGGGGGGGACGCCAGTCCCCCTCACGATGTACAAAGATCACAGAATCTGTGTCATGGTACAAGCACCTGTCACCCAACTGATCCAGCAAGTTGTAAAGTTCTAATCGCGCGTATGCGGTTGTAAAAGCCCCTATTAGTACATTTGTTCTACCGGACCGTGTGTACCTGTCTGATGAATTTCTCCAAGACACAGTGATTGCCTCGTCGTCAAGAATTTCAAACCCTGAAATCTCATAGGCAGGTGAAAAGGCATACTCCAGAAGCTGAGTAGGGTCCCTCACGATGGTGCTGTTCAGCAAGTTAGAGCGCTAAGCAAATTTTCCCCACAAAGAATTTAAAAACAACTTTGCTATCTGGCGCTTTGCGGGGTTCACCGCGATCTTTTGGGGGCGTAATTCAATGCCCTCTTTTTCACGATAATCAGAGATATATTGTTTCTTTTTCGCCTCATCCGTGCACCACGAGGGATAGCCCGTGGCTTCTTGTTTCTGACGTAGATGCATTTTAATGTAACCAGAAAACAACTCGTCAGATTCGCCAGGAAAATCCCATATCTCTGAAATTGCCAAGACCCTGTACCCCTTTTCCAGGGCTTTCATCACCTCAAAAGTGCACCATGTGCCTATGATGGCGCGTTCCTCATCAGAGTGACGGCAGGGTTCCTGCTGGCTCGTTTCTGCACATTTCTGGCACAAAGGGAACATGAGCTTCCCCCTCAGCCTAACCGGTAATACAGGGAAAAAGAGTCCTCTCGGGGGGAGCACTTTCATTTTCACGACACCAAAATAGCAAGACAGGGGCTTAAAGTTCTTGGTGATAATTTCAGGATGCCCCAAAGGATATTTCTTTGTTTTGTTTACATAAGGGTACAGGCTCGTGAAGTCATAATAACATATTTCCTCCCCCTCTTTGGGCTTGTAATAGAGGGTAATGGCATTTGTTCTCCCACCAAACAGCGCATCTCTAGGTTGCAGAGGTTGCGGAGGGTTTATTTCAGATAGAAACGCTTTAAGCGCTGCATCGCCGGCTAACATTGCCCTCCATTCGTGTTCCCAAATGGTAATGATCTCAAACCCCATATCTTTGATCTCATACTCCCTACGCTTGGTCTCATAATAAAGCATACGGTAGGTTGTGTTCCTGAGGGGGTTTATTTCCGTATCCTTGTAACAAATGGGACAGCCGTGATAAAAACACCCATAAAATTCAAAAGCTATCGGTTTGCCCCCAATCACTGCGTAGCCATCCAGATAATATTCTCCTGCTTGAAATTCTCCCCCTTTCAGAGCGTGTCTGATCTCGATGGATTTTTTATGCTCCAGATACATCAGCCATTGTATAGCCGCAGAGGAAAATCGCTTTTTTATCAAGTCGTAGTTGTCCCATGGTAGAATAGCAATGGCATTGCTTTCTAAAAACATGTATCTAAACATGGCCATTGCGACGCTAGCTATGGTTAAGTATTGAAACGGATCCAGCCCATCCCTCCCTTCCGATTTAGTCATCTGCAGGATTTCATCCCTGAACAACATACAGGCCTTCCTCAATATTTTTACATCCTGTTGGCAGTAATGCGCTAGCTCTTTCTGGAGATTAAAAATGCTGGTCTTATTTTCCTCATACCACGTGAGAAAATCTTTTTTCTCATCAGGCATCATGGTATCATACCCGAAAAATTTCGGGTGGGGGAGAGGGCCTTGGTAATCCCAGTTTTCAGCAGTGTTAAAAAAGTGGGGAAAATATCCTTTACAGCCCTCAAACCCCAAAGCCTTGGGAAGTTTCCCAAGCTTCATGGGGAGGAAGTTTAAGCTGTCGATAAATTTTATTCTCAATTTTTTAACCGTCACGCACATAAGTTTACCTCCCTGTACAATAAGTTTCACATCCATCCTTTCCTTCACCAGCTGGTTTAAGATAAAGTAGCTATCATACCCCTTTGCATTGTGTGCCAAAAAGGTGAATCCTTTGAACTTTGGGGAGATAAAAGTTGAAATGAAGTCTGAAAGACAGCCTTCGCCCTTAAACTCCCAAGTTTTCCCTTCCTTTGTCCCCATCGCGTATATATAATTGGGAAGGTGAATTCCTGTCTCCTGAGTACACTCAAAGTCAAAAAAGATATACTTGTCTGAAAGTTCAGGTTCCCTAAGAGGGGGAATGTAACAGAGATGGCCAGGTAAAGGAATACTGAGACACTCCAAGCACTTTCGTGGCTTGCATTTGTGTCTTTTAGCGACATAACCCCCACATTCTTCACACAGCCGTTTAGAGAAGCAGTCAATCTCTTTTTTGGCTGCTAACTTTTTATGGATATTTAAACAGGTCCGAGAAGGGCATATCAGTCTGCAGCTTTCACACTGCACCTCCACCTCCCTGGTACACTGCCTCCGTAAACAAAAACGACAGCGAAACCTACAAGTGTGTGTATGAGCATAAGGAGTTCCACAGATGGAGCAGTAATTTCTAGAACCAAAGAATCCTTTCATGTTTAGAATACCATAATAATGTTCATCGTGTAGCAGTAGAAAGTAGGACTTATCATGTATAAGTGGGCCCGATCTGAAAATTTCCCACCCTTTATCACCATATAGGACAACCCCTATATTCACTTGTAAATACCTTTCAAATCTCCTCAGGTCTGATAGTAGTATTTTTTTATCAGGGGCAATCCCAACTGCTGCATACAGCTGTCTTGCCATCTGTAATAAATGAAAATCAGTATACCCTTGGCCATTTATGATTGCTAAGAGACTCCCCCCAAAGCAAAGGTTGCTGTCCTCATTATTCAGGTCAACAAGGTGTTGTCTTTTCTTTTCTATGATCTTGCTATAAAGGACAGTGCTTAACAGTCTTCGACCCCTTCCACCCCTGTTTCTGATAACAGAAACAATGAGACGCAGCAGACCATGGAGATGAACTTCTGCATTGCTCTGAATGAGATTCCCTATGTTAGCAAAAAATGATGCGGCGTCCAGAGCATTGATGTGTCTCCTCAAGGAGAAGAGGGGGTTATTTAACCCTTCTCCTTCAAGACGCAGTTGTACTAAATCCGAAGGATGTATTTCGCTACGTAATTCTCCCAATAAGTCCTGAATGTTACTGATTATGGCGTGTTCAACCAGCAGGGGGTTACTTAAACGCTCCAGGTTTACAAAACGGAAGGAAAAAGTGTATCGGGAGACAGGTAGTCTCTGAGCATGCCATTCCCAGCGACCCTCCCTTTCAAGGTAGACTCTTGGTTCAGGCTCCTCCTCCTCCTCCCCCCCTGTAGTGTTCATGGTGGAATAACCGCTATCGGACACACGGGTTCGATTGGAGGAATACCCACTATCAGAATGGTCTTCAACCATATCAACACCAACATTTGGTGCAGGAACAGGTGACCCCTGGGGGATGGGAGAAAGTCCTATATCATCATCATCCTCTGAATCAGAGGAGTCCTGTGGGAAGCCTGCCCCAAACTGATTCACCCCTGCATCAAGTGGAGAGCTGTGTGGTGTCTGGCTCAGGTCCCCCTGCAGACTCTCAGGATAGATTTGGAAGTTTTTAATATTTTCTTGAAAAGAAACAAGCATCTGTTTGTCAAGCCCCTTGCCCTGAAACAACGAACACCAGTGCTTTTTTAGCTCTGAGTTCCAGTAGCTAAGCTGAGCTGAGAGTTTTCTCTCCTTCTCAATAACAGAATTCATACACTGATTCAATAACCCCCCCAATTCAAAACATTCATCTGGGTCAAGGTTTCTGGTTTTCTTCTGTTTTTTCTTCGGAGCAAAATCTTCAGATTCACTTTCAGACAAGGCAGCAGCAGGAGGACGTTTCCGGTCAAGGGATGGTCTCCCTGTAGGTGTGACAGTTCCTAGAAGGAAAAGGCATAATTTTCTTTTACTGAATGGGGAGACTACATAACTGAAATAGGCAATTTATTATCATAAGAACAGACCATAGGCCCCCACCTAGTCCTACACCCTGTATCTCACACTAGGTAAAAAAAGAGACTCCCTTGCATAGTCCACTTCTAAAATCCTGGCTTGTAACCCCCAGTGGATTTTTTCCCCTCTTAAAGGCATCCAGTCCCAAGGAGTAAAGAAATAATTTTTGGCAAATTTAGTGGATAAATTTATACAAGTGGTTACCTTTCTGGTTGGGAATAGATGCTGCATTAGAAGTGGAGGGCCCTCCATCAGCTTTTATTTGAAGAATATTTTGCACAGGCACAGTATTTCCTGAATGTAGAAAAACTATATTTTAAAATCATTTTCTTTTAAAAATCTGACATTCCTAGGAAAAAAGAGGCATCAGATTACCACACCCCAACCCAATATTAATTTTATTTTTTAGTTTATATAGGGTGGAAATGGAACAGCTGATACCTTTCTGATTCCCCGCTGTTGAGGTACTAGGTCTTGGTGACATGGGAATGTTTCTTTGGACCACATTACCAGGTGCTGGAGGCATTGGCCTTGGATTTCCTGAATGTAGACAAACCAAAATTTAAAAGCGCTAGAAAATAGTGACATAGGATTTTCCATCAAAAATATTCCTATTATGTAATTTATACAGGTAGTTACTTTTTTTGTGACTGTCCAGAGCATGTGGTTTGGACGTGCCAGGCTTTGGACTCAATGGAGATTTTCCTTGGGGTCCACTAACACCTGCTTGACTTTGCACAGACACAGTATTTCCTGAATGTGGAAAAACCAAAATTTTTTTTTTAAAAAAAAGGCCTAGGATTACCTCCCCCTGTGCTGGATTTTGGTGACCCTCTAGCAACTAAAAAAGGCCTAGGATTACCTCCCCCTGTGCTGGATTTTGGTGACCCTCTAGCAACTAAAAGGATAAAAGGAAAAAAAAAATGTATCGGCATATAATAAATAATAAATAATAAATAATAAAAAAAGATTTTCCTTGTTATTAATCATAAAAAATACCTCTTTTAAAAACGCCCGAACCACCACCACCACCACATCTGGCTGTGAGAGCTGAATCAATAATTCCTTTAGCTGAAATGATCAGAAATTTAATTTTATATTAAATATTTATAAATGGGCAATAAAAAAAAGGGGAGCAATAGCAGAATTTTTACCTCTTTTGAAAAGGGCGGGGGATGATTCTCCTTCAAAACAAAGAAATAAAACAGAAAAAATAATTATGATTATATATAGGATATCCACTTTCATGATTTTTAAATAAAATATGAGGTAACACATACCAGAACTGGAAGCTGAGTATAACCCATCAGAACTGGGTGGGGGGGTTAATCTGGTACTTGAAGGAAGTCCTACAGTTTTTTGTTTTTTTTAAAAAAATAAAAATGAGTAGGATCACTTTACTTATTTTAAAAAGAAACTTAATTAAAAAATATGCACAGTTTTACCTTTTCGAAATATGAAAGTCTTTTTCATACAGTCTGAATTGTCACCTGACTGGCTAGGGGGATCTGAAAAAAAAGAACCATTTTGAATTGCTCAATATTCAGAGGAAATAAAAAAATAAAAATGGAGACTGAACAAATACCTGGTTTAGCAGTTGATTCCTGCAGTGCCCCCAGAAACAGCACTAAATTTGAAACAGAAGAAGACATATAAATGTTTCTTGTAGTTTTAAAAATAATAGAATACTATTATTTAAGATGATTCTCACCATCAGATTCCTGTGAAATATTTGGTTCATCTTCCTCTGACATTCCACCAATCAAACAATTTTTTTTTTTTGCACTGTACACCTGGAAAAAAAAGACAACATTTTTTGCCCTATGGCCAAAATTCAAGACAGACCCTTCATCAAATTGACACAAGGGGGCAGTCAAATTCCATGGGAAAAAGCAAAAGTCATGCACCTCACACAAAATTCAACACCTGAAAGAGAGAGAGACAGCTAGGATTTTTTAACTCCTGTCAATATTAGCCCCTGAGCACATACAGAGTGAAAAATACAAACCTTGAATAAAAACAGTCTGACATACAGATTCTGATAGAGAGAAGCAATATTTAATTCTAACAGATTCACACAGGCCCTTGCAGTGTTGGAAAATGCTCAAAACATTCCACCCCCTCCCTCCCAAAAATCAAGATTTCAAACAATTTGCACTGACCACTTGTAAAGTGTAAAGGCACACAGGCCCACATTGAATAAGAGAGGCCCCTGCTGACAGCCCCACACCACCCACCCGCCCGCCCACCCCCCCCCCCCCACACACACACAGAGGCAAGTTTCACACAGACATGTTGGTTGGCATAGTACATTCATACAAAATTATGCAGCCAGCAATACAGATGTAAGATTTTCTCAGACCAAGAATGCCCCAGAGCACTTGCAGAGTGAAAAATACAAACCTTGAATAAAAGCAGTCTGACATACAGATTCTGACATAAAAGACATACAGATAGATAGAGAGAAGCAAAATTTAATTCTAACAGATTCACACAGACCCTTGCAGTGTTGGAAAATGCTCAAAACATTCCACCCCCTCCCTCCCAAAAAATCAAGATTTCAAACAATTTGCACTGACCACTTGTAAAGTGTAAAGGCACACAGGCCCACATTGAATAAGAGAGGCCCCTGCTGACAGCCCCACACCACCCACCCGCCCACCCCCCCCCCCACACACACACAGAGGCAAGTTTCACACAGACATGTTGGTTGGCATAGTACATTCATACAAAATTATGCAGCCAGCAATACAGATGTAAGATTTTCTCAGACCAAGAATGCCCCAGAGCACTTGCAGAGTGAAAAATACAAACCTTGAATAAAAGCAGTCTGACATACAGATTCTGACATAAAAGACATACAGATAGATAGAGAGAAGCAAAATTTAATTCTAACAGATTCACACAGACCCTTGCAGTGTTGGAAAATGCTCAAAACATTCCACCCCCTCCCTCCCAAAAAATCAAGATTTCAAACAATTTGCACTGACCACTTGTAAAGTGTAAAGGCCCACAGGCCCACATTGAATAAGAGAGGCCCCTGCTGACAGCCCCACACCACCCACCCGCCCACCCCACACACACACACACACACACACACACACACACACACAGAGGCAAGTTTCACACAGACATGTTGGTTGGCATAGTACATTCATACAAAATTATGCAGCCAGCAATACAGATGTAAGATTTTCTCAGACCAAGAATGCCCCAGAGCACTTGCAGAGTGAAAAATACAAACCTTGAATAAAAGCAGTCTGACATACAGATTCTGACATAAAAGACATACAGATAGATAGAGAGAAGCAATATTTAATTCTATCAGATTCACACAGACCCTTGCAGTGTTGGAAAATGCTCAAAACATTCCACCCCCTCCCTCCCAAAAAATCAAGATTTCAAACAATTTGCACTGACCACTTGTAAAGTGTAAAGGCACACAGGCCCACATTGAATAAGAGAGGCCCCTGCTGACAGCCCCACACCACCCACCCGCCCACCCCTCCACACACACACACACACACACACACACACACACACACACACAGAGGCAAGTTTCACACAGACATGTTGGTTGGCATAGTACATTCATACAAAATTATGCAGCCAGCAATACAGATGTAAGATTTTCTCAGACCAAGAATGCCCCAGAGCACTTGCAGAGTGAAAAATACAAACCTTGAATAAAAGCAGTCTGACATACAGATTCTGACATAAAAGACATACAGATAGATAGAGAGAAGCAATATTTAATTCTATCAGGTTCACATACAAATTCCAAGGCAAGGAGAGCAATATGCTTACCAAATGAAGTGCAGCCTTCTATTTTTGGAAGATCTACTGACACACACAATAAGGTGTCCCCTTTTATAGGAAAAATCTCTGTACCCTCACATCTGGACATTCCAATTAGTTTTTTCTTCCCAGGCCCATACAATAAACAAAAAATGATGGTAAGTTAGTATGTTTTTATTTTCACACCATAAATCTTAAAAGAAGTCACGTAAAAAACAGGCCCCAAATTCTGTTTCACATGTCAAAAAATTTCCAAGTTATTGGAATGCAATCATTCAGGATTAACCCATTGACCTGTATCTGGTTTTTGCACGTGTAAAAAACCAGACACAGGTCAAAAAATTGATATATTTCGAAGTTAATGGAATGCAATCATTCAGGATTAACCCATTGACCTGTATCTGTTTTTTGCACGTGTAAAAAACCAGACACAGGTCAAAAAATTGATATATTTCGAAGTTAATGGAATGCAATCATTCAGGATTAACCCATTGACCTGTATCTGTTTTTTGCACGTGTAAAAAACCAGACACAGGTCAAAAAATTGATATATTTCGAAGTTAATGGAATGCAATCATTCAGGATTAACCCATTGACCTGTATCTGGTTTTTACACGTGTAAAAAACCAGACACAGATTCTGATTCCCAGTCTCATGGAATATAAAATAGCTGAAATTGTTTTCCCATATAAAAATGTGTCTGATCAGCTTCTGATTTTCAGTCCTTTTTTTTTTTTAGTGTAACCCCTATGTGAGCAGGTTCTATTCTCCCATGCCCCCCAAGCCCATGTCTTCTAAAATTCAATTGAAATAAACCCCCCCCTTGTAAGCAACAAACACACAAGACCTTGTAAAAAAATTTGATTTTTTATTTCCATACATAGAACAATAAGCAATCCCCTCTCTCACTTGTCTTCTCTCTACTTCTAAAATTCCATTGAAAGCATCATTTCCCTAGTCATGCAAGATCTGCAATTTATTCCTAAACATGCACATTTTTTTTTTAAAATAAGCATTCTCTCTCTCTACTTTTTTTCCCTAGTCATGCAAGATCTGCAATTTATTCCTAAACATGCACTTTTTTTTTTTAAAATAAGCATTCTCTCTCTCTACTTTTTTTCCCTAGTCATGCAAGATCTGCAATTTATTCCTAAACATGCACATTTTTTTTAAAATAAGCATTCTCTCTCTCTACTTTTTTTCCCTAGTCATGCAAGATCCATATATTAATATTCCATTCCACTCCATTATTATTCCAATAATATTACATCAGATAAAACCAAAAAGATTTGGCTTTGACCACTCTTTCAACAGAAAAAAGAAAAACACGATCTTGCGGCTGAAGCAGATTAGCAGCTATTTTATGGGGTTCAGATTCAAATTTATATACATGATCCAATAAAGACATAACATATTCAGGAAATTCCTGCTTCATCTCCAGACAACCTAATGAAAATGCAATACAGATACACGTGTGCAACAGACTTCTAATGTCCAATTTCTTCATAACCCTGCGCAGCATGTCTCGAATAAACTCCTGAGTCCAGTCCAAGCAGACATGGGCGTCCTGGTTTGGGGCCTTTGTTTGACATCCGTCACAGGACACTTCGAGAAATTTTGATACACAATACTTCACTATGGTGAACAAACTTGCTCTCAGCACACTCTTTGTGATTCTCTGCCTTGTCTGTGATGTCAGATTTTTGTTCTGTCTGTCCAGCGGGAGAACCCCTAAAATGTTCCGTAGCGTTTTGAAAGCGTCTTGGTTCACATCCTTCTTTGGAATAGCCTACAAAAAAACACAAATAAGTATTTTTTGATTTTACATTTCAGGCAACACACTCACGTATGCACTCAAGCAAGTGATTTACCTCTGCTTCAGTTTCTCTAGGTACAGGTGGCTCTTCCATTGCAAATTGGTAAACCAGGTTCAAAGATGGAAACGGTAGCACATCATCCTCTTCATCTTCATAACGCCTACATTTTTGCTTCTTCTTCATAGGTGCCTGCGGTAGGCTTTGAGAATCAGTGGGCCTATCTGGGGTCTCTGATTCATCGCAGCTCTCCATCTTGAGCAGTTTGCGAACGTAGTTTTGAGAATCCACGGGTCTGACTGGTGTCTCCCCCCCCTCAGAAGGCGGCACGTTCTCCTTCTCTTCTTCGGGGCTCTCCATCTTGACCACCACCATAGTGTGATTTTCACTCTCCTCCCCGGCAGGGGATTCGCACTCCAACTGGGGAGTCTCGGTCTCAGAAGGCGAAGCGGGTGAGCTTTTCAGAGGGGAGGCCATGGCAGAAACAGCAGCAACAGCAAAAGGCTGAACGGGTTTCTCCCTCCCCCCCCCCAAAAGGACCTGTGCCTTAAATACAAGGACATGTCCGGACCTGTTCCCACTCCCCCTTTTTTCCCATTGGCTCCACACGGTGGTCTGAGAGCTATGAAACCTGCGCCTATTGGTCGGCGACGATGGGGCAAGTTGTTTGAGTGGTCACATGAACCCCTTTCCCACACTTTATTGGCGGGCTCCTTTTCCCGCCAAACCAAATGTCGGGGTGCTACAAAACCCTTCCCTAGCGGTCGAGGGGAACGGGGCGAGTTGTTTGAGTGGTCACATGAACCCCTTTCCCACACTTTATTGGTGGGTTCCTTTTCCCGCCAAACCAAATGTCGGGGTGCTACAAAACCCTTCCCTAGCGGTCGAGGGGAACGGGGCGAGTTGTTTGAGTGGTCACATGAACCCCTTTCCCACACTTTATTGGCGGGTTCCTTTTCCCACCAAACCAAATGTCGGGGTGCCCCAAAAACCCTCCCCAGTGGTGGGGGGCAGTGGGGGGAGTTGTTTGAGGGGTCACTTGAACCCCCTTAGGGGGCGGGATTTCCAGTAAAAAGGGGCGGGACCAGCTGTCAAAGATAGTTTTGACATAAGGTATGTACTTCCTACTACTTAAAAGTTTAATCAGCATCTCACTCCCTCTATTGAGACAGGATGAACAGAGTGAGAAACTGGTGGTTACGCAAGTGTGAATTTCCCCAGTATAGGAGGCAACATTTTTGAGTAGTCAGGATTCGTTTCTTATCAGTTGGTTCTCTTCCTTCATGCATAGTTAGGAGAAACAAAATGAGCCACAGTAACTGAGATGTTGTTCTTTATAGTGACATTTTATGACCATTATACCCCAAGAATCCTATATAAGGCTGAATAACTTTCCATTTGTATATTAGCTCTTTCTTCATATCTGCACTATTTCTCTGTAAAGGCATTCAGCTGCTTTTTTACTTATGTCCATTTATGTCCTTTTTTGTTTGGGTTTAAAACAGCAAAACAATCTCCCTGTGCATTATATCAATTTCTGCACTATGGGAATGGACTTTTCTGTATGTAGGAACATGAATTAAAAATATTGTTTAAAAAATCAACTCTTGTGCCATAGTGAACAGGACCTTGTAGTTGAGCATGAAAGACCCTATCATTAAGAGAGGAATTTTTTTTCCTCCCAGCAATTTCATCAACCCTGATCAATCAACATACACACTTGGTTCCAGAAAAGCATTTGATTGTCTTTTTCCCTGAACAACAAACTATTTGTCTGTGTACTTTAAGACTCTGATTTTTTTTTTTTTCTTCACTAAGTAACCACAAAATACAGATTATACGGAGATGGTCACATTTATTTCCATTACTTAACTGAATACAGAGCAAGATGTAATCAGTTCATATGCCCAGAGATAAACCAGAGGCTGAAGGAAACAATGAGATCAAGGCTGCACTCCTATATACACTTACTTGGGATAAGTCCTAGTAACATCATGGCTCAATTGTAACCAAGGCCTATGCTTGCAGAATGTGTGTTCCACTGGTGCAGGCTGCTGCAAAAGTGCTGTAAAGGGCATTGGGTCAAGTGCAGGCAGCTAGTGGCTTCCCACTAGCTTCCTATTGTGTGCTAGGGCCTCCCTTTGCGTGCTGGCAGAGCAACCTACACCTGCTGGAGCAGATACGCCTGTTGGGGGGGGGGGATGGAGAGGAGATGAAGGCAGGGGTGAGCAGATTGGACCAGGGAGGGGGCACGTTTGGCAGCAGTAGTGGTGCATGACAAATCCCACCCCCTCCCTTCCCAGGCCAGATCCACCTGCATGAATCAACACAGACTCGCTGGCACAGTTCTGACAAATATCCCCTTACCCTGGGGAGATCTCCAGCATCTGAAAACTCCCTATGGAATTCTGCATAGCCAGTACCGGCACCATTGCATTACTATGTAGGGGTTTAGTTAGATTGGGCTGTCAGTGGAGCGTATTTCTGAGTAGACATGCATAAGATTGCAGTTTAATTTCTTAGTATTTAAAGAGGCCTTTTATCGACAACTTTCCAGAAAGAAAAACATTCTTGTGCCTCTAACAGCAGCTTGATCTGTAGAGATCAGCAGAAGAAGTTCTTCACATCATAGAGGTAAGTAGCATCTGCTAATGTTTACATATCAAGCTGTTGTCAAGCACAGGAGCAGGAGTGAGTATAAAAGCTAGGTGGTGACAACTAGCCCTTTTGCATAAAGTGACTAAATGCAAAATGGGGATCTCGTACCTTTAACTGTACAGCTAAAGAGGTACAGAGAATGTTAGCACCTCAATTCTGGAATACGAATAGCATTTAACATCTTTGGGGACACTGGAACAACTATGAATTCCCTCTTCTATGCACCTAGTAACAGTAGTTACTGTGGCTACCTTTCTGTCTGGTCACTCTACCTTCAGGCCACAATTACATGTTAACATTCAAGCTGCAGCTTTTGTCCAATATGGCAACAATGTATTTCAATCACCTGTTCCTCTCTGCAACTTACCTGTGTCCTAATGATATGACACTGTGCATTTCCTTACCAGTAGCAACCAATGTAGGGCAGGACAGTGCACACTGTAATGGTTTCAGGAGAATGCGAGTAAATTGTTGTCAAGGAAGAAGGTGCTAGAACTTTTCCTCCAAGAAATGAAAAGGGAGAGCTCCAAACCAATTAAGAAGCAGCAGGAGGGGAGGGCAAGAAAACCCAAACCCTACAAGAAGTGATGTAAGTGCATATTCTCTAGTCTTGAATGCTCCTTCGGCCAGATCCTTCTTACTGCAGATAGCTTGGAGGGGTTGTGGAGGAGCAGCTGGAAGAACATCATAGTCCCACCTTTTCAGCAGAGTCTGCTGCATGTCAGATGTAAGCAGCCATCTTATGCTGAATCAGAACAATGGGCCATCAAGCCCAGAAACATCTTTGGTGTTTAGCTGGAGTTCTTCAGAGTCTCAAGATTCCTGAATTGCTAATCCCAAAAATTCACCTTGGGACTTTTATACATGCAAAGTACATACTCTACCACAGATCTATAGTACCAGTACATAAGATTCTGGCACCTTTTAGCCCAGACACAGATCCAGAGGGGCCATTGCTTCCAGTCATATTAGGGGAAGAATCCAGTGATTCAGCAGCATCCAGTGCATGTGATGGAATGTTCTGTCATTGCAACCCATAACCGAATCGAGTGTGGATCCCACGTGCCAGTGAAGGAACTCCATGTGAGATGAGACATGTCCAAACCTGGAATGGGGGTAGAACAAGACCAGAAACAAAACAAATGTTTTCACAAACATGCCAAACAGCCTTGAGTTTTTCCTGCTTCTTTCTGCAACAGTCCCTAGATTCTTTCACAGCTACCATATAGCTCTGTTATAACATTAGGTGGCAGCTACTCACTGTCCTGCACGTGAGTTTACCTAAGTAGATGTTGGCCTCCTGTCACTAACGGTGTGTATGTGTATCCATCAAGAATGATGGTGGATACCATGGCATTACAATGCTGTATGAATACCAGCCCTATCTTCATGTAGTGCCACCTCTCAGCATTTCAATAGGGAGCTGGAGGCGGTGCACATGGGGTAGCTGTGGTGCTCACAGTAACAAACTGGCATTGTAGTCTCAGACTATGGTGTTGGAAAATCCTCTTTGGAGACACAGGAACAAAGGAAAAAATACACATACCACAAGCACTTGGCGCAGCCTGATATTATTGGCCGAGGGATTGTCAACCCTAACTTGGAATGAGTCTGCATCCCAGCACTATAGGATAAGAACATAAGAACAGCCCCACTGGATCAGGCCATAGGCCCATCTAGTCCAGCTTCCTGTATCTCACAGTGGCCCACCAAATGCCCCAGGGAGCACACTAGATAACAAGAGACCTCATACTGGTGCCCTCCCTTGCATCTGGCATTCTGACACAGCCCATTTCTAAAATCAGGAGGTTGTACATGCACATCATGGCTTGTAACCCGTAATGGATTTTTCCTCCAGAAACTTGTCCAATCCCCTTTTAAAGGCGCCCAGGCCAGACGCCATCACCACATCCTGTGGCAAGGAGTTCCACAGACCAACCACACGCTGAGTAAAGAAATATTTTCTTTTGTCTGTTCTAACTCAGGGTTGTCTTATTCAACTACATGGTTCGTACCAGGTAGCAGACGAAGGCCACATAGGCAACTAGCACAAATCCTGTGACAATGTAGTATGCCAAATGGTCCAAAGCCATTAAAGCTGTCACCACAAAGTAGAGGTTGATTGCGCAGATCAGTCCGGTGATTAGGATCATCACAAACTTCCCGATGCTAAAGCAGAACAAAGAGGGGAGATAGTCAAAGACACGGGATCATGATTCTCAGGATGGAATAACCCCTTCTAGCACCACAAAATGGTTATTTTATACTGTTCTGCTTCAAAACAATGACAGCGTACAGAATTAAAAACAGCAACAGAACAGAGGCAGGAAAATAGACATCAGCTAAAACAGCAGATCATATCAAGATTGGCAGCTCAGATGTAAACATAAGCAGATGGAAATCCTGCCAAATGACATTTTAAACAATATCTGAAAACAAGAAGGAGCCAAGCGGATCTCCATGGGGGGAGAACATGTTACAGTCTTGAAACACCACCAAGAAGGTCCTTTGTCTCAGATATGTGGGGACTTATTATGGAGGACTTATTATCACCAAATCAGTGGCGTTGCTAGGGGTGTGCGGGCCGCACCGGGTGATGCGCAAGGGGGTTGACGCGCACTGGGGGGATGACGCACTAAAATCGTGGTTTTAGGAGCAACCCAATAATGCCATACACTGTTGGATGTGGAATGTCTGGCAGAATGCAATGCAAAGAACCAGAGTGAAGTAGTTCCTTTCTTTCAAAACTTATGGCCAAAAAACCAGAAAGAAAAATGCATGGAGCCCTATGGAAAGCGAAACAGAGCCGTATTGTGCGTTTACCCATGAGTAGGCATACTTGCCATAGTCCGTCGGAAAGGGCAGGCTGAGAGGAATCCAACAACACCAGAATGGTCCTGATCCAATGAAAGCAGCCCCCCAAAAACACCCAAAAAGGAGGCCCCTCCCTCCCAGCTGTGAGTGTATTGAGCCCTATGGAAAGTGAAACAGCCTCATGATTGCATTTACTCATGAGTATACAGACATATCTTGGCTTGTGATCAGGCCAGGCAGAGGGGAATGTAAGGACACCAGAAAGGTCCTGATCTGATGGAACTGGGAGGGCAACAAATGCTCCAGAAGGCAGCCTCCCCCCCCCCCCCCACTAAAAAGGACAAAAAAAGAGGCTTCATCTGATAAGGGGAATGTTTTCTCACTGATTCTTTGAGGGGGGGGGGGTGTTATTCCATGCAGACTACAGAGAAAATTCACTTGGTGGAACAGGACTAGCTCCCCCTTATTTAATTATTTCTTTTATTTCAGTTTAATTATTTATAATTATTTATTTTAATTTGCTTGATGATGTCACTTCTGGCCATGACATCACTTCCAGTGGGTCCTGAAAAGATTGTCATTCTAAAAAGTGGGTCCCGGTGCTAAAAGTTTGAGAATTGTTGCAATAAGGTGTTAGTAAGTTGACACAGGTGTGTGTGTGTGTGTGTGTGTGTGTGTGTGTGTGTGTGTGTGTGTGTGTGTGTGTGTGTGTGTGAGAGAGAGAGAGACTCTACAAGTTTTCAAAATCACTAAAATCAGAGTTTGGAGGAATAATCCCATCATGTTATATATCAATCAATGTGTAATTTCATGCAAAATGCAGTGAAGCAAACCAATTGAAATATCTGTGTTCTATCGAAAGGTACAGCCAAAAAACCAGTGGGGGCGGGGTGATGGTACATTACCACTCCCACCACTTGGGGTGTTGCCCCACCAACTAAATGGGGTGACATGCAGGCCTCCCACACCAGGTGACGCAAATCCTAGTGATGCCACTGACCAAATTGAAAGTTAGCTGTGTGGAGAAAGCAAAGACTACTGCACTGTGCTCTCATGAATGATAATGGGTATGGGCTGTTCAGTGTATTACACAGACCAAGCATTTTTCATATGATCAGAAATAACTCCATGTGTGTCCCTTCATATGGATAACTCCACAGAAGGGTGTCTTTGCAAACACAAGTCCACCGTATGATCGCCATCAGCTTGGAGTTACTTACATTCCATTGGCAAAATCCCGCATGAGAGGCTGTGAGCTCGTGAAGGTGAGAACAGGGATGACAGCAAAAGGTAGCTGGAAAGAGGAGGAAAAACTGAGTTGATTGTACATGCATCCTTTTCAAAAGACCTCTGTGCCCTCTTCTCCTCTGTCTTCTCACCTATCTCAGAAACAAACTGGACATGACATTAAGCCCAACATTAAGAGAGATTTGTAACCAGGAAGTGTCTTTTGTCAGAAAGTGGCCATGAGGTCCTCAATCCAGTTTGGGATCACAGGGTGAGGGGATTAACATCTCAATCGCTGCTGAAGCAGCTGTTTGCCATAAACAATTGTAGCGGAGCAAATAATGACTGGGGAGAGGGGTTTTAACAGGAAAACAGTGCACAGAGGTAAACGCTAACCCAATGTACTTGCCCCAGACAGGTCCAGCCTGCACAAAGCTCCCTCAGGGCTTCTGTAAAGGTACTCAATGATGACATCATTGCTGCACATCCATGCTGCCCAGCAGAAAGGCAGTAAGCCCCCTCATCGGTTTGTGCCCAACAAAGGGGCATAGAAAGGGGAGTCAGGTCCAGTGGGGAGAAGGATGAGGAGAGGAAACAGACAAGGGGAGTGAGGATGAGAAAGTTGGGCCAGAGCAAAGGTGGGAACAGAACCCAGAGAGAACTAAGATGGAGAGGGAGGAGAGTGACTGGATCTGGGCTGGGGAGGAAGAAACAAGCAGGGTTAGAGAACTATGAGGCCAAAATAATGCATCTCACTGATGGGAAACTGCTGTTTCCTCACCCTGCACCTCAACTTTTCTGGGCCTGGGGATCATCCACATGGAAAGGGGATTGGACAAGTTTCTGGAGGAAAAATCTATTACAGGGTACAAGCCATGATGTGTATGTGCAACCTCCTGATTTTAGAAATGGGCTATGTCAGAATGCCAGATGCAAGGAAGGGCACCAGGATGCGGTCTCTTGTTATCTAGTGTGCTCCCTGGGGCATTTGGTGGGCCACTGTGAGATACAGGAAGCTGGACTAGATGGGCCATGGCGTGATCCAGTGGGGCTGTTCTTATGTCCTTATGAACATTGTAACTGAGGGCCCTGGTCAGAGGTGAGGAAAGGTGACATAACCCAGTGCTTATGTTTACATTTTCCCCAGAGAGGCTGTATTTGAGTTTGTTTTAAAGGAAAGACAGCTCTGAGAACACAGGACAGTTCCTTTTGGTGACCCATGCCTTTCCCTTGTCCAAAGATATAGATCTCCTTCCCCTTGGATGAAGGGGTGGGCAGGACACATGCCAAACCTGCCTAATCTATGTGTTGCATTCCAAAAATGGATTCACTCCCCCCTGCCCTCGCAGTTACTTTTTGACCAAAAAGAGACTCTTCTTGCTTATTGCCTGTTTTAAAGCCCTTCTTCTGAGATCTTTTCATTCAGGGGCAGTCAAAATTCTTACTAAGGAACCACAGGCTACATGAGGTAATTCCTAGATTTTTCCCACCCCAAATGGTGATGGAAAAGACTAGCCCTGTTCTCGGATGGTCTCCAGCCTGCCCTGAGACTCTTCTGCCACTGCAGGTGCTCTTCTTAGCAAGCCAGTTGCAAAGCAGCCTATCTGAATTTTTTCCACCAGCCAGATGGAGTGTTTTGGTGCCATTGTTAATTCAGGCACATTTTTGTTCATGTGTGTTCAAATAAATTGCTGCAAACAAATGAAGCAAGTTCAGCTTTCATTTCCTATTCTACAGGAAGTGCTGATCCTGTCTGCCTCTCTGGTCTGCAGGATGAAAAGGAAGTCACTCTCTGTTTCAAGCTCACTGGAGCAAAGGAGTGGCAGCAAGAGGCCATATGAGGGTGGAGAAACTACAAGGGGCACTGCAGCTGCTCATGTGTCCCAAAACTGGCTTGTGGGCAGCAGGGCACCCTTACCAGGATACTCTGCAGCGCGTTGAGGAAGTCATTCAAGCCTGTCAGATCTGCAACATCCCTGAAAGCAGCAACAAAGACCGTGGGGAGGATGGCAAAGGCACGAGTGAAGACCACACGGGCAAAACGGGACCACCGTAAGTTCAGGAAGCCCTGAGAGAGAACAAAAATGCATTGACTTACAATAAAAGAAGAAAGCAGTGCCTCCATTTACAACAGAGTCAAGCAATCACTACCCATGGAACAATATGGATTGAGGCCATATGGATAGAGGCAGTCTCTCCTAGTCTGAACATTGCCACCTGCCACCATTTACTCAGGCTGGATGAAGGGTCCATTGAAAGGAATAGGATCGCAACCACAGCCCAACAGCAGGAGCTCCAATGGTCTTGAAAGAGACTACCACCTAGTGGCACATTCAGTCACTGCATGGTTTAAAATGAAGCAGTGAAATGGCAATGGCAAGTTGGTTCCAGTAGTTGCTTCCCTCTGCGGCAAACAGCATGGTGAAAACTTCCTATGCCCACAGTCCCAGTCAGGATCAGGTCCCCAAAGAATGAAAGTCTGGTAATAGCACCAGGCCAGGCAATGTTCCTTCTAATGTTTTGACAGGAGTGTGTGGAACCCTATGGGGGCTACATGGGGGAGGCTCTGGAACACTCAGAGACAACATCTTCATCATCATCACTGAGCTCTGGAGCACTGAGATGGAAGCTGCACAGGGTTGTGCAGCTGCACACCTTACAGGGAAGGATGGCAATTGGGCCAAGGGAAAATTAAAGGCAAATGTCGACGTAAAGAGTTCTGTCAATGGGATCAAGTGAAAGGGGTCATTGATTCCAACCCCAGCTATATAGGAATCCTGTCTTTTTCTCCTGAAGTGGAAAACCAGATCCACTTCAGCAACAACAATACCTGTTGCACACTCCAACAGAACACACCACAGAATCTCATACCCTCAAGTCTTGAAGTTATTTGTACATCAAAATGATCACACACATACACATTTGGAAAGCAAAGGTTAATATTTTTTTGAGAGTCTGATTCCACTGCTTTTGACTACAATGATTTTGACTGCAATGCCATTTCTTTTAGTGAGTTTTTGGGAGTCCACTTCTAAACAGTTTAGAACTTCCACTTCTAAGTCAGCCTTTTCAGCCACACTAGACACTGTTCCAGAACCACCATTCAGAGCGCGATACCATAGTCTTTCGAGACTGAAGGTTGCCAACTAAACTAATACTTCTAAACTTCAGGGAGGATCCCTTGCCTTTTTCCTTATAGTTATACCCATGGTGAGACTACTATTTTGTACTGGCCCTGTGCAACAAGTGGGAGATATATGGTGGATTGGACAAGTTACCATGGACAGGAACAGAATGGATTCTTGGAGGAGGACCACAAATTGAACTTTATACACAGCTGATGTTTACAAGTGTGGCACTGCAATTAGAGCAGCTAGCCTCTAGATGTCAGCAGCACAATATTAAAAATATATATCCCAGCAACTTCACACAGCGTTTCAGGTTATATGTCAATGTAACTTTTATCGCCATAATTGGATTTATTTTATTCTGCAGGCTAACAGTTTTGTGCCAAAATCCTATTCTGAAGTAGCAATCAGTAGTACATGTTATGGTAATGTGCTATTCAGCCCCTGTGTGCTTGTTTGTTCTGGATAAAAACCCACCATGTATTTATGTGTGACAATCTGGATTTGGGACTGTGGTGGTGAGTGGAAGGAGGCATTAAACCTTTTCTTCTCTCACATAAGTGACCCCTGATCATAAGTGATCAGGAGTGTGGTGTAGGAAGGGTTAAAGACCCCTCCCTCCTCCCCACAATTGCACCGATCTCCTGTCCCCCAGTGAATTTTTACTCAAAAACTCTTCCTAAGTATTCAATGGCCAAGTGTAACACATACATTGGCCCTAAGAAACATGGCTCTTAAAGCATAATCTAGATTCAGTGATGGCTCCGCCTTCAGGGGCGGGGGGTTGGGCAAAAGCCCTGAGAGTCACCCAAAGCCATGAGGCCCCCCCCCCACCCGTGCTTCAGGAAGTACATGCACATTCTACTAACCTTCATAGTGGCCAGGAACGAAGCCACAGAACTAAGCCATAAGTCCTCCTACATGGCGTCCCCCACAGCTACAGCAGAGGACCCTTGCCTGTCTGCTGGCTAGCTCTCAGTTGGTTTTTCTGGCTAGGCACAATCAGTGGTATCCAGAAAGGAAAGGTAATTGGGTAATGGGCAGATGACAATCTGCTGCTGCCTGCACCCCACAAGGAGCTGCCTCCTTTCTGTAAGTCTCCCCAGGCAGACTTATCCAGCAATGGTGATAAGCAACTGCAGCAACAGGTTGCTAAACAGCCCCATGGACCCTGGCTTGCTAGGCTTTAGCAGGGTGGGGTAGATCTGGGTTGGTCAGGTATGGGTGTGGGCCCTTATGTGGATACAAGGACCCAGGATGTGCTGTACCAGAACTGCCAGTGGAGCCAAACTTGTCTGCAACCCGTTCAACAACACAGGGCTACCCCCCCCCCCCAAAAAAAAACACCCACTTTTTTTTTTAGTTGCCAAGGTGTTTGAATGAGTTTAGGATATTTTGGGGGTGCTGAATCTGAAAATGGCAGTGGTTTCACCCAGTTGGATCTAGTTTTGGGGATATAGCATAGCCACCTTATACACCATTTCAAGCAGCTTCCTCGTGAGGAAGCCATGGCATTTGTTTCCTCAAAAGGAATCATCATATAAACTGGCTATGCTATATCCCTAAAACTACAGGCAACTGGGCAAAACTGATGCCATTTTTGGATTCAGCACTCCAAATATACCCAAGAATCGGTCTAACTTTTAAGACAGCAAAATGTGTAGGCCTGTGCAATACATGATATAACTATAGCAGATGATGGGTCAGGGCCTCCCTGCAAAAGTGCAGGGGCTGATCCTCCAAAATGTTTGCACACTGATGTCTGCAACAAAACCCACAGAATTGGGCTACTTAGCAATGAGGAAAATGTACTCCGCACATGCATAGAGGAGACTCTCCGATATTATTCCTTTTCATCTTCCAGGACTAAGCTGTTCTGCTACAAACCTGGCAAGTTGCTTACAAGCAGGCTCCAGGGCATTGATGAACCCTGGTTCAAATTAACCTCCTGGAGCCACTGCTGAAGCTCTTCTGTGGTAACACACAGCTGTTAAACTTCCTCTTGCTGGGCTGTTAATTTGTTTTTAGAATCAACACAGCAGCTCTAAGTGCAAGCTATTTGTGGAACAGGGGCACGTGTTTATTGCTTTAAACTGTAATCACCTCAAAGTGGAATTGTTATGATGGGAAAATCAGAATATAAATCATTTAACAAATAATTTACATGATTTACAGCTTAATCCCATTGAAATCCCCCCCAGCCAACGCAGCTGTGCCACTGGAACGTATACGGCATCTTGGAGGGGGTGCAAGACAGTCCTGGACATCTTATCCAGGTGAGGGAACATTTGTTTCCTTGCCCCGGGGTATGCCTTCACTACCCCAATGGTTCTACTCAGACCTGTGCCAGCAATTTTCTGGCAATTCCAAGGGGACCCAGGCAAGTGGATTGAGGCCAGAAAGGGGAAAGGAGGTCAGAAGATCTACTGCTGCTGCTAACCAGCCCTTCCCTCCCTCAGTTGCACCCCCATCCTCACTCCAGTCCCTATTCTGTTCCACTCTCACCACCACAGCAACTGCCTGTGCTGAGACTCCTGCAAAGGCAACTGTTGCCTGGCCACTGATGTGTATTTTGGTTGATGCATATTTTGATGGTATTTTGGCAAGGACTGTGCTGTGTGTGTGTGGTTGCATGAGTACATACCTGCATATACAAGGAGCAAGAAAAGTGGCTTGAGCCAAAAGGGGATTGGACAAGTTTCTGGAGGAAAAATCCATTATGGGTTACAAGCCATGATGTGTATGTGCAACCTCCTGATTTTAGAAATGGGTTATGTCAGAATGCCAGATGCAAGGGAGGGCACCAGGATGAGGTCTCTTGTTATCTGGTGTGTTCCCTGGGCATTTGGTGGGCCGCTGTGAGATACAGGAAGCTGGACTAGATGGGCCTATGGCCTGATCCAGGGGGCTGTTCTTATGTTCTCATGGAACAACTGGGACGAGTAACAGAAATTAGGAAATGTAACATGAGAACCCTGTCCTGTGCTCCTTAGCCTCCCCTAAGATCATGAAACATGTTATTTACAATTCTGCACAATGCACTCTACTCTGAAATTACTGCCCAAACGTATATTTACATAAAACAAATAGGACCACTTTTATGTTTTGCTTTACCTACATACCAATTCCATCAAGCCTAAAATGTACTAGACATCAAGCTCTTAAAACAGTGGTTTTCAACCTTTTTTGTCTCAGGGCACACTGACAAGGCACTAAGATTGTCAAGGCACACCATCAGTTTTTTGACAATTGACAAGGCACATCATGCTGTTGGTGGGAGGCTCGTATCCCCCAATAGTCCTATTAAAAAAATGACCCTCTACCAAACTCCCACGGCACACCTGGTGACTATTTGTGGCACGCCAGTGTGCCATGGCACAGTGGTTGAAAATGGCTGCCTTAAAATAATGGGATGGTAATATATTTTTAAAATTAACCACTTTTTTCTTTCTGAGCACAGTTGTGTCTTCAAACTTATCTGCAAGCTTCTCTAAGAATTGAGAAGACTGAGGTCACAGAAGGGTGGAAAAGCAGCGTAACCATCTTTTAAAGAAATAAAGACTGCATTAGAAAATGTCTCTTTTCCCACAGCATTCTTGCACATAGGTAGATGTAGGCAATGTCCCAGTTTCTCACCTCCATAACAAATTGCCCTGCATATGTTCCAGTCATGGTTGAACTCTGACCAGCTGCAAGAATCCCAATGGCCCAAATGTAGAGAGCAATGGGTCCAAAGTAGCACCCCAGGATGACTCCCTAGGCAGGAAATGAGAAAGAGAAAGGGTGAAGAGTGACAAAGCAAAGAGCCTCATTTGCTTAAAGTTTCAACCAAGTTACAAGAAGTGCTTCTGTTACCCTCTCGTGGCCTTATGCACTCTCTTATGGAAATAATAGAAATATCAGCACCATTTTATTAGGGAATCTAATACACTATCTCCACATACAGATGCCCTCCTCCTGCAACCAATTGCTCCCTGCTATTTGCCCCATAATTAAAACCCTGGATTTCTCTCTGCCAAATGCCCTTGAGGGCTTGCCACTTAACTGTCAAGAATGAGTCATTTAGGGGCAAGGAACTATTGACTGATTTTTATTTTTTTTGCTAAGTCTTTGCAAACTACTATTTGTCAAAAAGTGGTATATAAATACTCTCATTAATTATCATATCATATCCTGGTGAAACATTATGTTCAGGATGCCAAAGGTTCAGTGAGGTTAGCCAAGCACATGTGAGGGTGGGTTTGGCAGGGCTGATCCATTCATGAGGCCGAATTAGGTGGTCACTTGAAGCAGTAGATTGGTGGGAGGTGCCCACCTGCATCCACCCGCTCATCTCCATTGCTGCTTCTCCTTCTCCTTCCCCCATGCTCTAGCCATCTTTCTCCTCCCCTGCTGTGCATTTCCTCTTCTGCTCCATCCCTCTCTTGTCCTTTTCCAGCCCAGGCAGCAGAATAAGTAGAGGCTGTCGTATCACCTAGTAAGAGGGACAGCATTTGGCCCACCAACTCAGGCACTTGGAGGCCTTGGGCCAGCCCTGTGTTTAGGGATGGAGTGGGAGGGCTGTGCAAGGATTATAGCCAAAAATCTATTCTCCTGCATTTTTGTAACTTTTTCATTAATTTTTTTTAAAAGCGATTGATTAGAACTGCAAAAAAGGTGAAACAAAAACATGCCTAGATGCTACATCTTGTATATACATTCTTAGACAATTAACGCATTCTTCACTTGATAGACTCTGATGCTGTAATTCTACCTGCTGAAGTAGCATAAGTAAGAAAGTTGCAATTGAGGAACAAATGACTGATCACTGGGGATTAAATACACAAAGGAGTAATGGATTACGTAATGGACTACACAATGGAGCATGGGCTCTTATGTTCCTATGATTCTACGCAACTAGTCTAGGTTTGCACCAACAGCAGTGAGGCTGGGGACAGACTGAAGGAGCATCTTTCTGCTGGAAACTTACCCCTTTGTATATGTCCACAGAGATTGTGTTATTGTCATCAGGAAATACATTAGGGTAAATACTGGACAGATTGGTACAGGTTGCATTCTGGAATACATGAGCAAAAAATAAGGAACTTGGAAAGTCATCAAAGCAGAGTACCAGGAACTCTCGAAAGTGGCTCTAGGTGAGCAGTATGGTCTTAAAATGCAGAGTTTATTGCAGATTGCAGCACACAGACTGTTGTCCACTCCTTTTTAGGTTGCCCCTTTGGCCCAATGTAAGTCCTGAAATGGGCTCCTAGTTTGTAACCAGCCCAAGGCATTCCGAGTACCAGCTTGGGCCAAAGAAAGACTCGATCTTAAACACAACAGTCACACTCCTCAAAAGTACTGGAAGCAAAATATTCCCACATGCCCTGCTACTGATCTCTCTTCCAGTTGTTACACTTCTTACAACTTATCACTCCAGATCCATTCATCAACATCCAAAGCCATTGCCTTCTATCTACCCAGCTAATAAAATCCAGCTGATCCATAGTTAGGATGATGATGCCAAAGTTCAAAAGAGGGAACTCTGGACTGACACTGTACAAGAGTGTCCCTTGATGTTAAAAAGGCAGTTGTTAATTTTGAAATCCTGACTTCAGTTTCTTTAATCAAGCCAATGTGATACAGTCTATATCACATTGGCTTGATTAACAAACTGAAGTCAGGATTTTCCACTGTAGTATAATGAATTTGAAGGTCAGCCCTGCCTTCAGAAACTTGATTGGTCAGGTTGAGCAACGAGGTCTAGACTGAAATTGCTTTTCCCAAGTCAAAGGAAAATGTTACCCTCATTCTTCCTTCTAAGTCCCCACCCTCCATTCTCTCATTGTAGGAGGAAAAAGTGAAGAGCAGACAAAGAACCCATGTGTGGTGGAAGAGGAATCATTTGGCCTGGTCCCAAGGGTGTGACAGTCTGGCACTCACCACTTCCTGGCTATGTTTGTGATAAAAGGCCTGTCCAAACACTGCCATGACAAAGAGGTTTATGAGGAAGGAGACAAAGAGTGCAATGGTGGACTCTGTCAGGAAGTACATGTTGGCCTCTTTCACTGCCCGCTTGCTGGTGCGATCAATCTCTCGAGTCTGTGAAGAAAGAACATGGTATCTGACAGCTCCATCTATCACACAAAATGGGAGTACCACTCCTCCCCAAGGAAACACTACAGGGACATAGCCAAGTGCTATGCTACTGTGTCCTTGGGTAGGCTTGTCACATGAAGAAACATGGCTGGTATCTTACCCTGACAGTAGGAATAGATGGAGGTTCAGTGGGAGAGCACCTGCCTTTCATGCAGTTTCAGTCCATGGCATTACCAGGTCAGGCAGGGAAAGATCTCTATCTGAAATCCTGGAGCTCTCCCATCACTTAGCATAGACTGAGTTAGGACCAATATTATGGCTTGTATAAAGCAGTTCCATATTTTCATTTTTCTTTTCTGTTTCATTGTGTGGTGCTTTCCTTTGTATCATATTGCTATTACCACAGATACTCACCTGTAAGTCGATTTCACAGATAAACCAAGGGCAGGTTTTGAGCCAAAAATCATGGAATTTTCTATGACCCTCTGATAAGTCGGGGGTTAAACTTAGGGGGGTGTATATAGTTTTGTCTGATTTTACCTGAGGCCAGATCCTAAAAAATAACTTACCAGTAATTGTTACCTAAGAACTGTATAGTCTCTGATATATTAAAAATTTAGTAAAAGATCTTAAGTACATTTTATTCCTTAACTTTTTAAATTCTGGTCTCCAAAACCTTTGTGTAAACACTATCAGAGTATGTGCCTGTAAACATACCAGTAGAACCATTAATCAAATCCTTCTTTAAAGGTGTGTTAAGCAGAGGCTTTATTCAGTGTATTGACCCATGTATGTCGATCCAGGTTCTCAGTCTCAATTTTTAGGCATAATTTTTTGACTTATAGGTGAGTATATACTGTAGTTATAACCTCCACAGGTGACTTTAATAACATCATTGAAGACATGGAGGATATACTCCATTTTTGGAAAGGAGAGCTGATCTTATGTCCAAAAATGGGATTTCTCAGGGCCAGCTCCTTACCTTGACCAGGGAAGAATGCAAGTAGATGTTATGGGGCATGATGATGGCTCCAATGATCCCCACAGCTTGGAGGAGCTCCTCTTCTCCACAGCCCTTGCAGTAGGGAAGGAATGTTCCTTTCAGCACCTCTTTCTGATCAGGACTCACGACCACATACTGCAGAAAGAAGAATGCTGGAAGGTTAGCTTGCCCTCTGGGCAGTCTGCAGACCAGAAAAGAAGGAAACACTCAGTCCTGCCATGGCATGCTTAACTCATCCTGTTCATTTCAAACAGGGTTACATGGAGGAAGGAGGCAATGCAGAAGGTGAAGGCCAGAGGACAGAGATGGGGGCAAGTTTTGGACCATCATGCTCTACATCTCCTTGCTCAGTTGGCTGTTTTCCTAAGCACCTGGATGGACAAATTGAAAATGGCAGGTTGTTTTTTTTTCTTTTTCCTTCCTCCAGTGATGCTGCTGCAGTGAGCCAGGAAGAATATCAGAAAACTGATTGAAGGGGCTCGATGGGCAGCAAAACAGACAGGCAGTTGTGGGGGACCAGGGCACCCCTCATCGGCTTGTCACTCCTCCCCAACACACAACTCAAAGTGAGTGCTTCAGTTAGTCTCATTGCCAGGGTAGCTTTGATATAGGGAAGCCTAAACCCAGAAGTTCTGGAATGAAATGGGAAAATGCAGAGCAGAGGAAGTAAATTTGGGAGGAAACCGATTCTAGTGGTGCTGGGGGCTGAGGAATGGGTACAAGAGAAAAAAGGCAGAGGGAGCAAGGAGAGGAGCAGAGAATTTGTGGGGTCTTAATACAGCTCTGGTGGGAGTGCCCGTGGAAGCTGAAATAGCAACAAGAGGCCCTGGATATGAGAAGGACGAGGGATTGTGTAGTCCTGCTGCTGTGGGTCACAGTCTGCAAAGCTTGCCCAAGGTGAAAAACCTCCTACATTGTGTGTGTGTGTGTGTGCAGCAAGTCCTCCTACACATGGGCTCAGTCTGAAATTATCTCTATCATTTTAATGTTGCTTTGTGGTCCAACTTCTCACAGAGAGCATGTCCAGTTTCTGTAATCTGGGCACATCATTACGCTATGAAATTCAAAACCACAAGGAACCTAATTGGAACCTCCATATACCAGAGGCTGAAGACAAATACTGTGTTGTACCTCCAAGTCCTGTTAACTTTCCAGAAGCATCTACTGGGTTTCTGTTGGAAAAAGGAAGCTGGACTAGATCCTGTGGGATTCTTCTTATGTCCCTCTGCTTACCTCAAAGAGTCAGGGAGCATGGAGGAGAGTGAGAAGGGGGCACTCTGGGTGCTGGGGTGCTGTGTGGTCTCACCTCGTAGCCAAATGTTACTGCCATGATTGTAATGAGGAGACCAAAAAAGGCTTCTAGCTTCCTGAGACCTGGGAGGTAATGAGACAGATAAAAGCTTACTCACGGAAAGAGGATTCAAAAACTATTAACATTTAACTCTAGAGCTCTCTATTGTGATCTCCAGAGTAGAACTGAGAAGGATCATGTTCCCCTCTGGGAAATCTGATGCGTCACCCACCCTGAGATAATGTCAAAATCACATTTACAGTCATGTCTTGGCTGCACACAGGGGTAGGATTTCCACTACTACCAGAAAGGATGGGAGGGTGATCAGGATGTGACAGCTGTCACCTAAAATATATATATATATTTTAAAGGAAAAGTAAGGCGTTTTCTCAGGGGAGGGGACATGAACAAGTCACTTGGTCACACCCAGATTCCTTTACCAAATACATACCATATTTATCCAAGAACAGAAAGAAGAAAGTGTCCACAATTGTAATCAAGACTCCACCCCACAAAGGAATGCTGCAAAGGAGACATAAAGATTACCATTTTGGTAATGGTATAGTGCCCCTCCTCACAACTTTGACATCCTCTCAGGGTTCAATTAACACACAATGTTTTGGCACCATATACAAATACTCCAGTCAAAGTAAACTTTTTCCCCTTACCCTAGATAAAGCCCCAGCCTGCACAATGTGGCTACTTGGATCTGTGCCAGCAAAATTGCTGATGCAGGTTCAAGCAGCCCTTTGTCAGGTTTTCAGGCCCAGAAGGGGGAATAGGATTGGTATATGCCAGTGCCACTGATCCCACTTCCTCCCAGGTCTGATCTACCTCCCCCCCGCCTTCCCCTGTCCCATTACACCCCCAGATGTGTGCCCCCAGAAGAATGGGAATTTTACCGTCCTGCTGACAGAAGTTTGAAGGCGATTGCTGTCCCAATCACTTCCTGCATGTCAGAGCCAATTATGGCAATTTCTATCATGATCCAGAGCAGCACACGTGGGACCTGCCACAAACAGAACAGGAGCCATATTGTAATAAGCAGATGTGGTCCCATGAGAAAAGTTGGTGCCTGAGCACCTCTTCAGATTCCTCCCCAGTTGTGAAAAGCACATTCGATCATTTCTGCTGCATCCCATGCAGTAATCATGACTTCAAAATTCTAGGGCTGACTCACACATGTCATGCTATTGTTATGCGCTTAGCCCATATCCTTGAGTGGTGTAAAGTTCCAGGGGAAGCACCTTCTGGATTCTGTCTTCCCTGGGCAGAGAGAACACTGGAGGTTTATTGTGCCTTTGCAGTTACTGTTTTATTTAAAGGTGGGGTACTGGAAGGAGATAGATAGCAGATCACTCCTGGCAAACAGAAGTGATCAGTTCTCCAGACATTACTGCACCTTAAAGATGTTTCCAGCTTCCAACTCCTTCTTCTAGCTTCTGTTCCAGTCCATGCTTATTTAAATTAGGTGGGGCAGAAGTTGCAATTCAAAGCCAATTGAAGCTCTCCCCCCCCCCCCCAATTTTAATAGTATGGGTATATATGTGTGTTTGCATCATGGATCAGAACAGTAGTGGAGGCAAAGAGATAACGCTTCCTGCAGCAGTGTCACTGCAATTCAAAGCCATTCAAAACGAAACAATGACAAATTCTGAGCCAAAGTAACGTTTTAGCCTTCAGTGGTAAAGTTTGAATCCCTGCTTCCTCTCTGAGATCCAAACATGCCTGGGCTGCTGATACACCCTGAAAATGAGCCAAGCAGGGTTAGTTGCTTCACCAAGACTGCTTTCTGGGAGAGGCTATTTTACACATGCAAGTCACCACCTGATGTTGCATCCACTCATCTTCAGACAGATATCTGCAGTCATTGTGATGGAGCTGACCCCGACAATGAACTGACTAGATCGGTTCTGGTTCTGGTTTGCAGGAAAGGGAGGAGCTGCAGTCAACTGTGGTAATGTCTCATAGTTGCAAGGCACAGCCAATTGCTTCATACTTACCTTGGGATAGTAGTGATGGCATATCTCTCCCAAGTCCTTGCCTGTAGTTACACCCAGCCGAATGGCCAATCTTTGGCAGAGCAACCCAAGGACTGTGGCCCAGAGAAGGACCCAGAGCAGCTGTGGAGGGAGAAGGGACTCATGGTCACTTGGGAAGGGCAGTTTGGGGTTTCAATCCCAAGGCCTCACTTCACAGATTTCTTTGCATTCCTTCCTTCCTTCCTTCCTCCTCTTTCCCAAGGCTTTCTCTATCCCATTCCCTCCTTATGCTTTCTCCAGTCTCTCTTCCCTCTTTCTCCCTTACCTCTAGTCCTCTTCCCTGAGGTCACCCTAGATGTATGTGATACTAAATTCACAATTAAAGTTTCATTTTCCCCCTAAATTTCAATGCTAGTTGTGGGGTGGTCAAGACTGGAACTGCAATGCATGAGGAGAGGGTGTTTCTTTCCTATGCACTGCAGGCTGGATGAAAATAACTTCCCCCTGCAAGATGTTATTACACCAGAAAGGAGGCTTCCGTAGGTGTCCATCTTGCTCTCCCAGAAATTCAAGCCGTGAGATAATCTTAGAGTTGCAGGTGAGCCGTGCAGCATGGCTGTCTGGCTGCAGTAGGAGGAACGTTTGGTGCCAGTGTCACTACACTTCTCTAAATGGGAAGGGAAGAGTAACTATGTAGGTGCAGTGATACTGGCCTGTCTCCACTCCCACTTTTGATGGGCTTGGGTGGGCTGAGGAGATGTTCCTACAAAATGCGTGAAAGGTCTGCAAATCATGGATGTTTGGAATCCCCCCCCCCCCAGCAAAGGGCTGCAACTAGAGAGTGGGCCTTCAGTAGGGCAGGCCTGCCCTGCAGCAGATATCTGCCCTCCTACGCTCACTCACCTGAAAGCCGGCAGCAGCTCCGGACTGTAAGTCTGATTCAATATTTCCTGGATCCAGGTAGGCAATGCTCATGAGAAACCCAGGTCCAGTGAAAGCCCAGAGCTTCCTAAAACTGAAACCATACTGGAGAGGAAAAGTTACAGGACAGTCAATGAAAAGCAGTGGGAAGGTCATCACAGCACTACTACACTCCCAGCAGAATAGCTCTTTGTCCTGCATCCAGACTGTGTTCATACCTAGACAGCTGCCCTCGTGCCACTATTAGTGGCAGCCATCATGGTCACCAATCCTTGTAATGAATTAGAACATCCCTTAAAGCATAGTAAATAATAAACACAGAAGAAGAAATAAGCAGCCAGTGCACTTCAGTGCAATTTCATGCAACACAGTTACTTCTAATGCACTTTGGCAGTCATCAGAGATAGGGCATTCTTATGCAATATGATGTTAATACTCTGGGTTTCTAGCTGCAGTGTATGGCTTCTGTTGCCTGCATAATACCCTCTTGGTTGCTTCTCGCACTCCTACTAAGTCCTGCCATTCCACCTCCATACCTCCTCCCTTTCTCTGCCCTCCTCATTTCTTTTCCAAATATTCTAACAGCCCACTCCTAACCAACTTTACAGCATTGATAGAACCACAATGTAGCCCCAAGGTAAGGGAGTTAACCTTGAGGGGGCCTCTGTGACTGCCCCTCTACCACATAATTCAGTGCGCACCCCATTGGCACAGCCTCATTGATGCTGGAAAGTTGGTTGGGATTGGGCTGTAAATTCTTCAGAAACCCAGTTATCACAGAAAGGGAAACAAAACAAGCTCTCAGTCATATTGTACAACTGTATTCAATCTGAAAGTCATATTTTGATTATTTTCATGCAAAAGATGCTCTTTCCATTTAGTTTCTGTAAATAGGGGAGCTCTTCTGTTCCAGTAGCCCTCTATCTAGAGTAATTTGCTCTGGGACAGTGATTTACTGCTTAAAAAAAAATCAGGTGTTGGAGAATGAGAATGTTCTGCCTTCACAGGGCACCATAACAGAACATAAAAATTAAAGAACCAAGGGGTCCAACAAAAGGGCCTTAGAAAGTTGGCTTGCTGGTACTACTACTATAAATATATGAACATCATAAGGCATACAAAAAGGTCCATCTAGTCCAGCATGCTGCTTCCCATCATGGCCAGCAGATGTCTCCAGTGTTAGCACAACTAGTTTATGCAGCAGGATTTGGGGGGACTTCTATTAAGAAGATCACTTCAAGGCATGTGGTCCTAAATAAAGGGAATACAGTACTTTATTTACAAGAAATCTGTACTTGGGAGGGGGAGAGAGGGAGAAAGAGAGAGGTCCTACATGTCTGGTATTTAGCTGGGAAGAGGGGGTTCTGGGAAGAAGGAGAAAGGAAGGCTAGCCTGAGATTAGCAATCTGCATACCAAAGAGAGCATTACTGGAAAAAAAATAAGAGGGGAAATCCTCACATCTCATCTGGCTAGCTAGAAAACACAAAGGACATATAACAAAGTGGATTTCCTTAACTCAAAGCTGACCAATGAGTCTGAGTGATCTGAGAGCCAACGAGGTGTTGTTATGATACAGCATGGAACCAATAATATGTTATTTTGAGTCAGCTCCCTTTTCCATGTATCAGAGCTAATATTCAAACACTTATTCAGTTGTGTAAGGGTCTCAAGCTGGCCATTGTTACTTTGTTGGTTACTGATTGGTTGGGTGACCTGTACTAAAGTTAATTGAATGAATGAATGAATGAATGAATGAATGAATGAATGTTGACACCATGAGTTACCAGACAGGGTGACACCAACCCTAGTGATGCCACCGGTAGAAAGGTTGGAAGTTGTTGGTCACTGGCTTTGATGACTTTTATACTGGATTCTAAACATTTATGGTGGACTATACGCTATTAATGGTTATTAACCAAGATGGCTACATTGACTCTCCAGATGCAGGGGCAGTATATCACTACTATGTGCAGGAGAGTAATAGCAGGGGAGGGCACTAATGTTCAATCATTGCTTGTGGGGAATATTCATTGCATTTATTCTCTGGCCATTATTATTATTCATTTATTGTCGTGATTATTACTATCTCTCCGCCTAACCTACCTCACAGGGCTGTTGGGAGCACAAAAGAAGGGGAGGAACCATGCACATCGCCCTGAGCTCCTTAAAGGAAGGGTGGTGTAAAAATGTGAAAAATATAAATTACGGTAATTAAATAATTTTGTTGTATGGGGGGGTGTCAAAAATTTATGGGCACCGCGTATCAAATGACTTAGCTTATCAAATGCCACTGGAGGGCACTGCATCCTGCAGCGGTGGCGTTGGGGAGTCATGGAGGCCTCTTCAAGGTAAGGGAATGTTTGCTCCTTTATCTTGGGTTGGGATTGTGGTTGCATTGGTGCTGGAAAGTTGGATAGAGTTGGGCCCTCAATCTCATAGTACAAAATCAGTGAGAATCTTCCCTGTGCCCCCATAGGCCCAACTCAAGGGGAATTAATCATAGGCTAACCTTCGGCTAACCTTCGGGGCAAATACTTACTCCAGCAACTTCTGGAATGGCAATCTTCTCATCCAGGTAGGTTTGATCTTCGGCCTCACAGTCATTATTTGGCTCTGGAGTGTTGGTGGCACCATAGTTTGTTTTTCTTCTGATTTCACTGTCTGTGTACAATAAAAAAAGAAAATGCATGAAAGGAAGGAGGGGGTTACAAAAATACCCAGCCTCACTTAATGGCTAAGAATAGTCAAGGACCTATTAATATTAACTTATTATTATAACACATTTCAAGTGTTTTAAAATACTTCACATACATTATGTCAGTAATCTCTACACCAGCTACATGTGGAAGGCCATTATTATTTATCCCTGTTTTGCAGATGGTTGATGGGCAGCCCAATCCTATCCTTTCCAGGCAGCAGCAGTGCCGAAATGGCCACCATTGCATCTTATGGGCTAGTGCTGACAGTCTCCTCGAGATAAGGGAGCACTTGCTCCCTTACCCTGGGTAGTGCTGCTGTGGTGCCAATGGGTCTCCTTGGATCTACGCCAACTTGAGGAGGACAGGCTGCCCGGCCTGGGATGGAGCCAGGGAGGGAGTACAGGTAGCAAAGGATACAGCAGCAGAGCCTGCTATGGTCTCCGCCTCCCTCCCAATGCTCCCCCAGTTAAAGTGAATTTTAATGGATCTAGATGTATTACTTTGATAAGCTGGAACAAGTATAAACTTCTCATCCGGTTCTGCCAGTTCATCAAAAAATGTTTGACTTTTATCTACTTTCTCATCCTCAATAAAATGTAATACATGTCTTACTGTCACGCGACTTGTATTCAAATCCATGACAAGATAACCTTTAGAGTTTTCAGAATAACCAACAAAAATACCTTCTTCAGTCTTAGGATCTAGTTTAGAGCGCTTTTCCTTCGGAATATGCGAAAGAACCTTACACCCAAACACTCTAAGATGTTCTATACTTGGTGGTTTACCATACCACAACTCATATGGGGTTTTACCATCTGCTGCTCCTTTAGTGGGCAGACGATTCTGTATATATGTAGCTGTATTTACTACTTCTCCCCAAAATTGATATGGTAATTTTGCATCTATAAGCATACATCTTACCATATCTAACAAAGATCTATTCTTACGTTCTGCAATTCCATTCTGTTCAGGTGTATAGGCCACTGTATATCTATGTATAATTCCCTGCTCTTCTAAATAATTCTGTGTAAGGTGTGAGGAATACTCACCACCTTGATCTGTCTGCAAACTCTGAGGTTTCCTTCCAAATCTATTACTCACAACTGCCACATATTTCTTAATTGCCTCATGTGTCTCACTTTTCTCTTTAAGTAAGTAAAGCATACAATATCTAGAATAATCATCTATAAAGGTTAATAAGTACCTGTTTTTGCCTATAGATAGAACCTGAAATGGTCCACACAAATCACTATGTATTAGCTCTAATGGTCTTATAGTACGCTGCTCATGCCTTTGTGGGAAGGATGGTCGACTACCTTTCCCCTTTACACAATCTCTCATTATGATTATCACAAGGCTTTATCTTTATACCTGTTGCCAGGTTCCTTCTTTGAAGATCCTGAATAGCATTTACATCTCGATGTGCAAATCTTCTATGCCATAGGTGGAGGCATTCTTGATTACAACCTTCCTTTATATACATTACTTTCTCACAAGCCAAATCTAAAACATACACACCATCCTGCAAAAAGGCTTGCGCAATAAGCTTATCATCTTTAGTTATAGTGCATCTACCATTACGAAAATTGATGTAATGTCCTTTCTTATCCAATTGAGATACACTCAAAGTATTTCCTTGCAAGCCTGGTATGTACAGCACATTATGTGCTACTGTATTGACAATTTTATCATCAGCTATACATCTTAATCTTCCTTGTCCTTCACCTGTAACATCTAAAATTTGTCCACTTGCTGTAACAACCTTTCCTGTGCTTGTATTCAAATTATAGAAAAAACTCTTTATCTGCTGTACTATGGCTTGTAGCCCCACTATCCACTATCCAAACTTGTTTTACTGGGTTAAACTTAAAAATTTTCCTACAATTTTCTCTTCATCCTTCACTGATATTTCTCTCAACTGCATATTCCCCTCTACATTAAAATCTTTACACTGAGAAGAATTACTCTCTTCACTTAAGATTCTACTATTTACATTCCACTGGGGGTGAAAACTATCTCCTTTCCTATTATTCCTTCCTTTTATTCTAGGAGGACAAAAATTTGAGCTGGGGCATTGTCTTGCAAAATGGCCCTTACCCCCACAAGAAAAAACAAACAAATAAGTCTTTATCCTGAAATTTCCCTTGTAGTTTATAGTTAGAGCCAGTCTTCTCTTTATACTTGTAAGAGGTACAATATGTTCATAATTCAGCTAATACTTTGTTGAATTGATTGGTTTCACGTCCCAACACTATACTTGAGAAGGCACCAAACAAGTCTTCATCCAGTGATCCCAAGAATATCCAAACACGCTGATCGTCATCCAATTTAAAACCAGTCAATTCCAAATCTCTCAAAATTTGTGTAAACTCATGATATGCTTTTCACAATCTTGCTTAGATGTTAAATTCATACATCCCAAAGCCTTCAACAAATAAACCTAGTTTAGCAAAAACATCAGTAAGATTTTTCATCATTTCCTTTGCTGTTTTTGCCTCTTCAATGTATGTCAGCTGTTCCTCAGTAAGAGATCTCATTATAATTGACCTTGCCCTTATGTCTGCATTTTTCCATTCAACAACTGCTTCACCTCCACTACTTGGGCATTCATCATCTAAAGCAATTAAAGCTCCATGTAGTTCTAAGTCCATTCTGATTCTTGACTTCCACTTCTGGAAAGCATGAGGATTCAGTTTTTCCACTGCTTGATAAATTACGCCTCCTTGTGCCATAATTACTCAAAAATACAAGCAGAACAGCCTTCAAAAATGGGTAGAAAAAAAACCAAACAACTAATTCGAGGAGTATAAAAAAAAACTCACTTTACTCTTATATAAAGCACTGACCTGGGCCCATAACCTGTTGGTTCAGGCAAAAACTCTTAAAATCTTCTACCCAGGCTGCTTGCAAGCCAAGGCACAAAAACTCAGATCCAAAAGTTAAGAACAAAGGCAGTTTACTTACAATCTGATGCAGAATTATACAAACATTTCTCATATCAAGGTTCTTAAAACTAGAAGACCAGGAGCCCTAAAATGCTGCCCCTGGATGCATGCAAGTATGATAAAACAATCCTTAAAACAGAGATTAAAATACACTCTCCTGTTCTACTAAAGTCAGCAAACAAGAAGCTATATATACATAAGGAGGAATCAGCAAGGGGACACACCCTTTAAAAAGACCATTAAAGGGACCACATAGAATTTCAACATTAAAGAACCAGATGCTCAACTAATAACCACTACTCAGTGTTGTTATTCCCCAACAGGGCAGGCCCATCTGTGAGGCTGACTGAGGTGGTTGCCTCAGGCAGCAGATTGGGGGGGGGGGGTTGCTCACCTCCATCCACCCATTGGTCTCCATGACTCCTCTTTTTCCCTCTTCTGCTCTCTGGGTTGAAAAAGGTAGAGGGAGACAGAATAGAAATATGGAGGAGAGGGGAGTGGTCTCTGATGTTCTTGCCCATTGTTTGCAAAGTGCACTCCTGAGGCTCCCTGGGACCCCTTCAGGGGCTCCATGAGCAAACCATAAGTGACTTCCGGTTGCCTGACACTGCACCACTCCACCGGGGCTCCCTGAGACTCTGTTTAGGAGTGTAAAGGGCTCCGGAGACTTAAAAGCTTGAGAGCTGCTGAAGCCCATCACTGCCCACTTCCCCATACAGTTGGAAAGAATAAGGTGCAACAACCCTGCACAAGCATTCCACCAGTGATTTTGCTAGGGGGTGCAGACTGCACCAGGTGACACACTTGGGGGGAAGGCGCAACACCACTACTGGCAAAAATTGTGAAATCTTGGTAGTTTTAAATAATACCACTGTGTTATGTATCAATCAATGTACAGTTTGTACATTGTACAATGTTTGTACATTGTACAATGTACATTGTACAGAAGTTTGTACATTGTACAATGTACAGTTTGTACAATGTACAGAATGCAATGAAACAAACCACAGTAAAATATCTGTATTCGATCAAAAGCTATGGCCAAATAACCAGAAAAGGAAAACACAACTGCCTTAAGTAATAAAAAGTGGATTTCTTTAACTCAAAACTGACCAATCAGACTGGTTGTTCTGAGAACCAATGAGACATTATTATGACACGGAAAGGAACCAATAAGGTGTTAGTGTTAGTCAGTTCTCATTTCCATGTATGAGAGCTAATACTAGTACTTCTAGTCAGTTGTGTGACTGTCATCAAGTTGGCCACTGGTTTTTTGTTGGTTACCAATTTGGTGACCTGTACTATTAGATAGTAAAATAAATAAATAAAGTTAATGGGGGTTACACCAACCCTAGTGATGCCACTGCATTTAGGTTGTGCATGTGATATTGTAATTTATTCTGTATGGTATGGGAGGAGGTCCATCAAGGCAGTAACACAATGAGCTATTGCACTGGCTGATGCAAACCCTTGTAACCCCTCTGTATCCTGCACTTGAAGGGGGCAATATAGCTAGCTAGCTGGAGGGATTTCCTTTCTTGTTTTTTCTTTCAGAAGTCTCCTTTAGTAACCAGATCTCTCTCTCTCTCTCTCTCTCTCTCTCTCTCTCTCACACACACACACACACACACACACACACACTCACTCACTCACTCACTCACACTCACACAGAGTTCTCTGTCTCTCTTACTTTCCTATCCACTTATGTAGTTGCTTCAATAAAGCTTTTCCTTTCCTTATCAGCACAAGACTGGCAGTAATCTTCTTAACAATGATCTCCCAAGCACACTGCATAAACCAGCTGTGCGAACACACACTTCCTCTTCCTTCTTGAATCTAAGGGGAAAGAGAGAGAGAGAGGAACAGAGGTTGAGTTGGGCCATCCCTAAGTAAGGAAGGCAGCATTTAGCTGGACATCTCAGGTGCTGGGAAGTCATGGCCCAACCGTGAATGAACATACCACCTAGTTTGGCTCTGAACTTGGTGCAAGTCCTACAAAGCTTCAGACCACTGTGGGAAAACAGGATGTTGCACATATGAGTTCTGGTTATGATGCACATGCAGGGACTTGTCTTATGACTGAAGTTGAAAACAATTATATACCTTGGTTGCAGTGAATCAGGCTGGGACTAACTTATTTGAGCTCTTAATCTATGTGTTTTCATTGCACACAAAGTGTTTAAAACTAAGTTTTAACAAGGAGATAGTTAGCCAGGGAAAATATGAGAGCATTGAATAAGGGCTTTCCCAATGATTTTTAAACAGAACAATAAAAAACTTCAGGCAGCAAACGACACTTCAAGAAAATGAGTCTTCTACTGAACTGCCCTCTTTCACCTGTGGGGATGTGCCCTTACCTGACTTCCTTCCTCCCCCTCTTGTCTCTCTCTTTCCTCTCATTTTCTAAAGCAGCAATTTTCAACCACTGTGCCATGGCACTCTAGTGCATCACAGATGATCCATGGGTGTGTCACACAACTTTGGGGAAGGTCATTTATTAGTGAGGCCATTGGGGGATTTGAGTGCCCCCACTAGCAGCATGGTGTCCCTTGTCAATGGTCAAAGAACTGATGGTGTGCCTTGACAATTTCAGCACCTTGTCAGTGTGCCATGAGATGAAAAAGGTTGAAAGTCGCTGTTCTAGAGTAGGATCTCTCTCCATTAACTCTAACCAGATGGAGTCAGCCATGCCCTGAGGTCTCACACATCCATGCAAAGGGAATAGCTCTAGGAGTCCCTGTTCCAAGTTTAAGATCTGTACTGTCAACAGAGGTGTACAGTATGCAACAAATTTTTCTTTGAAACAATTTTACTGCCTCTGCCTTTATTGTTAGCAGCAAAGTAGTGGGGGTTGGTAGAAAGTAATCAGAAAAAGGGTCTTCCACTATATGGCTGTGTTTGATTTAGACCCTCTTTTCCAGTAGTTTCTGGGCCTAGTACCCCAATGCTGAGCCGCAGTTTCTTAAGGCCAATTTTTCAAACCTCTTTCTCCCTTCCCCATTCAAACTATGGTGTTTGCTTGCCATTTTTCCTTCTTAAAGTTGAGAAGACTAACTGCTTCTCAAGAACTATGGCACATGCAGCTAATGGGAGGGACAAGTACGAATAACCAAGGTTGTACTGTATTCTCATTCCTTTGACCATGGGAGAAATATTACACAAAAGCTAAGAATATTACTATAAAAAGCCCTGGCAGCTCACAGCTTGTGCATCCCCCCCCTCCCTCTCCCTCCCTCCCTCCCTCGATGAGAACTATCTATGGGCACAATTCTAGCCCCTTATGTCAGTGCTTTCCTGCACTGACATAGCGGTACCAATGGGACATGTGCTGCATCCTGCATAAGTTGGGTGTCACTCATGGAGGCCTCCTCAAGTAAGGGAATGTTTGGTCCCTTACCTCAGAGCTGCATTGCCCTTATGTCAGTGCTGGAAAGTACTGACATAAGGGGTTAGAATTGCACCCTAATATGTATAATGCCAGCCCAGAAAAACTGCACTGATAGACACACTGTCACAGCTCTAAGATGGAATGTACAGAGAGCAGAGGTCCCCAGCCACGTGAATCAGATTACATGGCTAAAAGCAGGCATTTGCAACTCCTCATTACAAAGATAAAAGGAAACAAATAGTGTGCTTTCTATGAGGAAATGAGGACCATATCAGCAAGGACTGTAACTACGGATCCTGCCACTCAGCCACAGGTTGCTCTTCCCTGACTAAGCAAACAAGGAAAGAAGGGGGAGGGGTCAGAACCCACTTAATTTTATATGCAGCAATGGTAGAGAGCACAGTTTCAAACTAAAAGAGCAAAGAAATGTGAAGCTTGATGGTGCCATTCCAGCAAACAGGACCTGGATTATGGATTCAGGCTGTACCCAGTCACTCCATATCATCCATAAGTTTTTCCAAAGAAGTAGTTACAAATGCCAATGGGAATACTTATGTGGCAAAAGGGGTTACTGTGGAAACTCATGGCAACGGCTGTGGAAAACTGAGATGCAATGCCAATGGACAGTATATTAATGTCACAGCCAATGATGTTCTGTATATGCCAGAACTGAATTGCAATACACTCCATGTATCTACTTTAAGCAACGGAGGCCATACAATAGAATTCTACAATGGGAAATGCTCTAGATTGAAAAACAATGCCTTAGTAGTGCAAGCATTTGAATGAGGAGGTGTCTGCGAGTTCAGTTTGGCAAGTGAACAAGCCAGAGTTGCTTGAGCATGCAGCAACATGGAGTACCTTGATTTATGACACAGAAGATTTGAGATTCCAGTGTGCCAACCTGGATCTACAGAAGATAAACTTCACAAGGGGTATGAAGATAAAACCTTGTGACAACAGTGCAGATAGCCCTGTAAGCTGTATCAAAGCAAAGGGTGTCAAGCTCTCTTTTCTAAAGCAAAGCGATAGGTGAACTAACAAATCACTAAAACTAGTTCACAGTGACTTATATTGGCCAAACCAAGTACCCTCTTTTGGAAAGAATAACTTTCCATTGACTTTTGTAGATGACTTCTCTAGATACTGTATGTTCTACCTACTGAAGCAGAACAACCAGACTAACAACATGACCAGAATAACTAACATGATCAAGCAATACTGTTATGTGACAACTGTCCAGAACAAGCTTAAGAGAAAGCCGTATGTTTTACAAACTGACAACTGGTGGTGAATACTTCTCACACAACATAATAGATTCTTAGAAAAGCAGGGCATTTCACACAGAATGTTCCTCACACACCAGAACAGAACCATGTCACAGACAGGAAGGACAGGCCTCTTCTTGAGATGGTCAGGTACACGCTAATAGATGCAAAATTACCCAAGCAAGTTTGGGGTGATGCAGATGTGGCAGCAAAATATCCCCAGAACAAACTGTCCACTAATGGTGTAACGAAAGCTCCATCTGAACTATGGCATGGGAGAGCACCAAATATGTAATGCAGCTGGTTTGGCAGCAAGGCCTATGCATATGTACCAAAGGAGCAAAGATCCAAGCTGAATGGTAGCGCCAAAGAAGAATTTTGATTGGATATGTTCCAGGGTTCAAAGTCTACAAAATAATGAACCTACACCCAGGAAAGGTGAAAGTAAGCCATGTGATGTACTTTGTTGAGAATGAGAAAACTGACAAGCACCTGACTGGCCAGAAGCAGATGACTAAGGGCCAAATCCTATCCAACTTTCCAGCACCGGTGCAGCCACAATGCAAGCTCGAGGTAAGAGAACAATGTTCCCTTATCATGAGAAGCCTTCTGTGACTACCTCCCCACCACAGGATAAAGCACATGCCTCACTGGCATGGTTGCACTGGCACTGGAAAACTGAACAGGATTGGTCCCTAAGACCATTCCCAGAGACAAGTCAAGATGGTGCAGAGACCAGTGCAGGAGAAGAAGCAGAAACTGATGGGAAAGACAATTCAGAAGAGCTGGACATTGCTGAGGAAGTGGACCAGGTTCCAGAACTTGAACTCAAACGTTCATCCAGACCAAATACAGGGGGTCCTCAACTTACAGACATTTGAGTTACAAATGGACTTGGCTGGGGCTTTGAAGCAAGTGCAGCTGTGAACATTGGCAAAACAAAAAAGGACACTGCTTGGAGATAAGGGAATCAGCTCAATAACTTTGAAAGTAGCACTCCCATGCTGTGGCAACAGGAAAAATAGCTCGATAAGATTGGATAACATTGAAAATTGGTGGATTCCTTGGGGCAGGAGGGAGAGGATTAAGGAAGCAATCAGGGTGCAGGCAAGTAAGCAGAGAGTGATGGACACCCCCCCCCAATCTGCTTCCTGAGATTTCACAGCCTGCCAAAGACCTACTCCTTGGTTGTAGCCCATGATTCAGGCTACAGAGAACCACAACTAAGCCATAGTTCCAGCCATAATCCCAACTGTGGGATTCTTCTCATTTCTTTCTCCTTTTCTCCCTCAGTGCTCCTCTCAGCATTGGAATCCCAGCAGTTTTCCAACCACAGTTCCCCCTAGTTTCCCTGATTTCCCTACTCCTTTTCTCCCTCCTTGCCTGCACCATCATGCCTTTCCCTTGTAGTACATTGCTCTTTATTTCCCATTCCTGCTATTGTATTGTAACCCCCATTATAAAGTTTTTGTTGTTGCAACTTCATCCTTGTCTCCCTTTTCCTAATACACCAAACCACTGAGCTGTGCAATTGGCCACTGCACTTGGTCCCTGCATGTTCAACAGATTTCCTCTGTATGCACATGTGATGCATGTGCTAAAACAAACAAACAAACAAAAACACACACCCAGAAACAGCTGAAACAGGAAAGAGTTGGCAAGGGCTTCTAATAGGATGAGGCAACCTTTGTGCTGAGATTATTCTTTTTTATTCCTCTTAACCTTTATGAGTGTAATTATCCTAAAAAGTTGCTATAATAAGGTGATTTTAAATGACACCGATCCTTTTGTCTTATTTTGCAATCTTTCCCCCCAATTGATGTTGGTGGTAGTTATTGGATATGTGAGGACAGTAGAATTTTAATAATTCAGTTGTTTATTATTTAGAAATCACTAGAAAAGCTCTGCATATCATAGGAAGCGGGGGACCCAATCCTATCCAATTTTCCAGCCCCAGTGCAACTACAATGCAGCCCCATGGTAAGGGAACAAATGTTCCCGTACCTTAAGGAGGCCTCTGCGACTTCCGCCCCACTACAAGAAGCAGTGCATGCCCATTAGCACAGTTGCACCGGCACTGGAAAATTGAATAGGATTGGGCTCTGAGTAATTGGCTCATTTAGGTCAGTATTATCAATGGAGACTGATAGCAGCTCTTTAAAATATCATGTAGGGATTTATCTGTCTTACCTGAAGATGCAAAGTGATTAAAACTGGGACTTCCTAATGCAAAGCATATGCTCTATCATAGCCATGGCCCTTCTGCTAGGATAGAACCATTAAATTGGTGGAAAAAACCCACAACTTTCTAGTTCATCTAGAAGCTTCCAGGTCCCCAAGAAGGATTGCCAGATCCATCAGATGGAGAAAAGTGATTACTTTTAACATCCCTTTGAAGCAGGAGAAAAGGCAGCAGATGCTCCAACTGTCCATTCCTTCCCTGTGCCTGTGCAACCTCTACCCTCTGACTGTATATACCGCTGTTTCCCAGACTGTGGGTCGGGACCCACCAGGTGGGTCCCCATTCATTTAAACATTTTATTTTTAGCCTATTAGACTTGTTGCCAATATGGTATGTGACTGCATTTGGGAACATCTGTACTTTTAACAGGCTGCAATGTACTGTATATGCTTTTAACAATAATAGTCAGTGGAACTTACTCCTGGGTAGCTGCAGATAGGATTGCAGCCTAAGATTGTTAAAAATTTTTCCAGTTTGATGATGTCACTTTCAGCCATGAAATCACTTCCAGGTTAGTGACATCACTTCCAGTGGGTCCCGGACAAATTGTCATTCTAAAAAGTGGGCCCTAGGCTAAAAAGTTTGAGAACTACTGGTATATACTGTTTTGGACAATACTTTGTCCACTGGCCTCGCTTTGCTCATGACATGCTGGGTTGTTTTGCCTTGTTGCATGGGGGCTAGGTCACATGAACAGCCAATCTATGTGGTGTGCTAAGTAATATCAGCAGCACATGTAGAGAGGCGATTCAGACAACTGCTGTTCCATGCAAATATGCAAAACAGCCTCACCTTGTGGGTCAGTAGGCCTGCACACACATCCCAAAAATGTGCAAAGAGGGGCTGATGAACACGTATCACTAAAACCAACAGCAGGATTGCTTGTCCATCTCTCTCGGGCACCTGAATGCATGTGTAGAGAGTCCTCACTCCCCGCAGTTTCCATGCTGCTATAGCCAGCAATTTAGCCACTGCAAGCACCAAGGATATAAAGTGGGGGGGGGGTAAGTGCCAGGAGCAGAGAAGCAACAGTTGTCTCTTTCCCTGCTGCCATGGGATGTTAAAGGCCATTTCCTTTCTTCAGCAGACAGCTACAGCCACTCTCCCTTCTGAGGAAACCATATAGACCCAACCACTCACACAGACTTCTGCTGCAGAGATGTAACTGGTCACCAGATTTTCTCACATGGTTTTTTTTTCAGGTGCCTAGATACCTCTCTCTCTCTCTCTTATATATATATATATATATATATATATATATATATATATATATATATATATATATATATATATATATATATATGGCATCAGAGGTCAGCAACCTCAAGTACCAGCCATGGAATCATGACCATCAGAGGGCCCACTGGACCAAGCCAAACCCTGAAACCTCAGTTGCCAGAACCAATGTTTGTTTTTTACTGATGTTCCCAACATGTTCAGTAAAATCTTTATCAAGGAAAGATTTAACTCCTGCCTCAACCAGCTCAGTCAAATTGCAATAATCTCGATGGCAAACTGAAGTAAACCCACTGGCTTCAGGAATTCAGAAAGGAACGTTCATAGCCCGTAATCCCCTTAACTCAGTGGGGGAACAAAGGAACAGCTTTGGTCTGGCAATCAAGAAAAATCTGAAGTGCACCAAAGAGCACCATCATCAATTATAATTTCTTAAGCACCTAAAAACAAAAGTGCTGTGTGATATACAACACAACAGTAATAATATCAACACCTTGCCTGTGGACCTAAAGCTTAAATGAACAGGCACATGAGGAAGAGGGAGTACTGAAATCCTCTTCTTGTTCCCGGGTTTGGAAAATATCCCTCTCAAGGCAACATAATTCATAATTAATTCCAAATAAACTCAAACTATCAATTATGCATTTACAACCACAAGTGCAGATTCAAATTACAATTGCAGGGAAAATGCTCAAGCTCAAATATTTCAGATCAATCAACTCAACAGTATTATTATTATTATTAGTGTTTATATACCACTTTTCAATAAAAAGTTCACAAAGCAGTTTTAAGAGGGAAAAAAAAATCAAATAACTAAATGGCTCCCTGTCCCAAAAGGGCTCACAATCTAAAAAGATACAAAAGAACACCAGCAGACAGCCACTAGAAAAGTCACTGCTGGGGTGAGGAGGGTCAGTTACTCTCCTCCTGCTAAATAAAAGAGAAGCAACCACTTGAAAAAGTGCCCCTTACCCAGTTAGCAGGGTATTACTGTATATTTATACGATCAATGTAGGTAAAATGTACTCATATACAGGATTTTACGACCAGTTTTCAAGGGCATTTGTACTCATCTGTGCCATTTAATCGTAGAGTAATGAGCCTGAAATCTTCATTCATTCAAATGATCTCCAAGTAGTATTAAATACCATACTGTTGCCACCTTTTTTTGCAGGCAGAGTGCCTGTGGCTTTAACTGGGTGGTATTCATAAATCTAGTGGCACAGACTTCCCAGCCACTGAGGGGCAGAGAGGTGCAGGGAAAGCTGGATCTCTATCCCTGCCGGTCACACAAGCAGCTGATTAAAGACACAAAAGGGAAAACGGGAGGCAGCCTTAATACAGGTACAATACTGAGCTAGTTCAAAGACAACCGGTGGAACCTATCCGGGAAATGGAAGTCTATTTTGGGGGGTCCCTTAGAAGACCACGTGGGTGTGCAAGGAAAAGGGGAGCATTGAAAAGTCACAGTGCATCAGTGGGAAGGTGGATTGCTGTTTTAGGGAATCAGGAGGGAAAGAGCTGAGCGAGGAAAAAAGAAGCCCCACCTGATTCGTGTGGTCCCATTCAGAAGGTCTTTCCAGCCAGAGTTTTCTTTAGAACAGATACCAAAACAGAGGGAGCCCCGGAGTGGGATGAACGCTGGAGCCAAGCAGCCCACACGAGCTCAAAGCTGCCGCCTCCGGAGATCAGATCTTGACAATGAATTCAGCCTGTTCTGTTCGAGATCGTATAAGGAAGCCAAAGAAGGAAGTGTTCGTCTTTTTCTTCTTGACCTCAGAAAATATCAGATGCTGCTGCTGCTGCAGATATTTTCCCTACCCCATATCCGGAGTAAATCTACCTGTCAAGGAGGAAGAAAAAAATATTTATTTGTCCCTTTAAAAAAGTTGGTAGGAGCGCAGATCAGCAAGATCCCAGGAGAACTTTCTTTGCATTGGGGTCTCTCTAACTTCTAGGGCAACCATGCAAAATGAATTTTCTTAAATGCGCTTCTAGAAAACCCATAATTTCCTGATTCATGCTTTAGAGAGGTGCCACTTTAAGATTTAGATTCATGATTTAGAAAGTGTTGCCACTTTTCCTCCCCAGCCCTGCTCCTGTGCCTTAAATAGCTTGACATACCAACATGAAGCCTATGAAGCTTGGACTGTGCCCTCCCCCTCAGTGGCCACAAAAATACCCATGTTTTGTTGGCATAAATAGATTCCTTTGGGGAGGAGGTGGAGAAGAAAAGAAGCAAGTCCAGCTTATCTTGATGTAGATACACACCCTATTGCACTGGTTTCCCCTGGTTTGATGTTATGTAAGCCCTTCTGGAAGTGTTTTAATAAGGAGTGGGGTACAGGTGATTTAAATAAATGGATGAGTTTTACCACCTCTTAACAACCATTGGGGGGGGGGGGAGCTTCATCTGCAGATTTTTGCAACTGTTACCCTGCACATTCCTGATCTTGTCTGATCTTGGAAGCTAAGCAGGGTCAGGCCTGGTTAGTACTTGGATGGGAGACCACCTTGGAATACTGGGTGCTGTAGGCTTATACCATAGTCTCTCGAGACTGAAGGTTGCCAACCAGCCAGGTTGTTAGAGGTACAAAAGAAGGCTGATTGAAAATATGGCAATCTTAAAGCAAGCACATCCTTGCAGGATGGAGAATTTGCAAAAACCTGAAGATGGGTTGTTAATGTAGAACTAGTCTGTGCTCTTCTTGATTAAATGTGCAGATTTGCAAATCCCCCCCCCCCCACACACACACACAGCAGGTTGCCAACATTTTTCTGGTAGGGGCCCTGGGCTTTTAACAGTTGCATGACAGGTAGATCTTCAAGTGAAGAGTTAACAGCTAGCCAATGAAGATTGCAATCTTATGTACAGCTACCTTAGAGGAAGTCCCCTTGAATTCAGTGGGGTTACTTCTGAGCAGACGTGCATAAGCTTGTGCTTTTAATGTTCTTAGAACCACAGCCTGAACTTATGCTGGGCTCTTCTTTCCTGTCGAAGCTTCAACACACACACACACACACACACACACACACACACACACACACAAGATTGAATCACTTGAATTGTACTGTACCCACTCCCGTACAGCTGAATGCTATATTCTGGGCTCAGTATAATCTGACCTGGCCATGGCTTAATAGCTTCAGTGGCTCCAGGGGAAAATCTTGCAGTAAATACAGCATCACATCTCAGAGAATCCTGCCAGCATTCCTGGTGACCCAAAGCAATCTAGACCTGTGCTAACCTGTCTGGAATGACTGTGACAATGCAGATGCACGCGTCCCATGTCCAGCCTACTCTGAGCTCCAAGAATAAGAAATTGAAATTCACATTATGAAACTGTTGTGCATACACATTGATCATATTTGATAGGTCCTCTTTATTACACCAAGGAGTCAGGGCAGTGTTCAAAGAGTAATCTTGTTTAATCCTCACAACAACCCCTATGATAAGCTCAGAGATTGTAGTTCCCTTCAGATAACATATCCATGGACAGAAACATGTCTGGATGCTGGAGTGGAATTGTAGGTGGCAAACTGTGCAATTCCAAGCCCCTGTTTTTGCATGTTCTTTTTGATCAGGGTGAATTTATCTGAAAAGTGCTGAATTTTGGTTCTCCACATCCAAACCCAACACTAGTCACTCCCATAAAGTGGCTTCTAACTGGCTGGCTGATATTTCACAAAATTATTCACTTTTTCTAACTGCAGTGCAGTGATTCTCTATGTCACTGCAGGAATTTCCCAGCATGCTGCAGGTTTTGAGTAACTCCTGCAATATGATGTAGCTCAGGATGGATGATGTTGGGTTGGGCTTGGGGACAACCGAAAGATGGTGGTGACAAACCATCTCCAAATTTGTCAGATTTGCAATTTCTAAAACAGTTTTGATTCTAGGACAATGCAAGCTGTGATTCTTACTGAGCTCAAGTTTATAACTGGATTGTCAACTCTGATTGAAGGTATTCCTGAACTCCCCCCCCCCCTCCATGTAAGGTTCTGTTAAAAACTCCAGAATTGCTTCCTGGAGATTCCAGGCCAGTCCTGGAGGGATGACAAGCCTAGTTTACAGTGTCATTTGGCATGCATTTCACAACATCCTTACAGTCGCCTGTCCCTGCAACTTTTGTTGAACATAACTTAGGATCTCTCTATTTAAACATGTAATCTCAAAGCAATGACTGGGTGTACAGCTATGCCTGATAGGTAAGGCTTGGATGAATTATATTTTTTTGAAAACTGTATATCTTTATTGGTTAATATTGGTTACCGGTAAATTGGAAGACCAGAGTAGAAGTTTTGTTTTTTGTTCTGGTCTTCGAATGTAACTACTTCCTTACAGTCAATAAAGTACAAAGGTCTGCTTGATCTTAGAGACTTATAAGGAAGTGTGCACATTCTATTTCCTTCACTGGGAGGTGAAGAAATTTTCTGTCTCATCAATCCTTTTTCCTACATGCTGTGTGATCACTTTTCTTTTTCTGGGCTTGAATTGTGCTTGATGTCTTTTTTCAGATCCATGGACAATATAAAGACTCTTGTATATATATATATATATATATATATATATATATATTAATTTATTGTTTTTACTAAATATTTTTAATTTTCCAGACCAAAACCAAAAAGCAAGCAGTAACAATTCAGAATAAAAAGAATTCAGAATGTATATTTGGACAGAGCCTGCCATATGACAGCTTTTGTAGCCATGGTAAACCGATACTAGCCCTCTTCAAATGTTATTATCAGGGGAAAAACCATCACATGAGGGAACAGGTAGAAGACCATCAGCTTGCCATGCTCATCACCCATTCTGATGCATTCCCTGGACTGTGCAGACAAAACACTGAACGTGGGGATGTCCTGGGCATGGTCAGAAAACACAACTGCATAGGTAAGTGGTTAACAGCACACTCCTGCCTGCCCTCTCACACAATAGCCCTTCCTCTGGTAACACCATCTGAAGAAAGTTACTGGTGTGGCTGTTTTGTGCACGGATTTAGATGAGTTTTTAAGTATGTTGCAGAGCCACACGTGCCATGGAAATCACATTGTTTGTCAGTCTGTTAAGGTGATGATCAGACCATCATTTCTGCCCAATGTTGCATATATGCAACAGGGACCAAATGTGTACACCTGTGGGCCAGGATGCCCATTCCTCATCTGCCTGAAAAGGATGAATTTAGTTCAGCTGTCATGTGACAGCTTTCTTTTGCTGCAGTACACGGGTAGGGCTCCTTGTGGTGGAACTACAGGGGGTGGAGCGACTGCTGTTGATGGTACCATTGCACAGTAGAATTGCAGCAGGCTGGTCTGGCCATTTGGAGGAAGTTGCTGTAGACTTCTGAGTCTAGTGCAATGTGTAAGTACAGTACAAGGTCACAACATATTCCACTGAGGAAGTCCCAAGTAAGAGATGGAACGGGTGACTCAATCTGTAACTCTTTCAGAATAGCACATTTACCGCACCTAAGAACCTTAAAGATGTGATTTCTAGAAAATTCAGTCAAAGTATGAAGTCTTCTATCTTGTGTAGAAACCTTATTTCTTTAATTTATAATTTCATTTCTCAGGCTGTTATGGATGGATGCTTATCCAGGGTATAGCCAGGCCTGGAGTAGCAATCTCAATAAGCCTACTGAGGATTTATAGCGGACTTGCGATCCTGTACACACTTACCCGGAAGTAAGTTCATTTGAACTCAATGGAGCTTTTTTCTGAGTAGGTATGCATTGGACTACATGGTTAGAAATGTAAGGATGGTCCAACATTCTATAATATTCTGGCCAGTTGGTATTTCACCCTGATGGAATGCGCTATATCACAGAAAATGGAACTGGTCAAGGTTGGTTGAATTGTTGGAACAGAATGCATTCTACGGTAAGTGCTGGAATTGTCCCCTTGCTGCTCTGTAAAACTTTTGATTTTCCTGCAAACATCCATGCTTGTGTGTGGATTGAAGACTACATAACAGCAAAGTCCTGCTTCGTATAATGCCATCAGTGATCATGTGCTCAAAACCATGCATTCAAGCTCTGTATTCTCTATAACAATGTCAATCTGGATGTTATCGTAATGAACACAGAAGTTCAGTACAATGTTTTGAGCCTATGATTGTTGCTGGTATTGTATAAAGCACTGAACTCTTAGCAAAAGAAGCAACCAAGTACAGTATTACTAACTTTACTGTTGAGTGTGTGGAATTAGGAAGCAAAGTTATAGATGTACACAACACAAGCATTACGCAATTGTCCGATGAGCTGATCCTGAGAAAATGCTGAGCAGTGGCAGGAAACTGTTAAGATATGCATTTTATTAAACATGACACTATGCATCTGAGTTTGATGCCCTTGCAATGGTGACATCTTTAATCACATGTGCACAATTGTTTGAGCATCTTGGAATAACAGCAAGTGGGAACTTGATAGTGAATGGAGCTGCAGTCTTTGAATAAGTTCATGGAACAGCTCCAAATATTTTAGGAAAAACTTGGCAGTCTAGCAAAACATGCATTCCCCTTCAGTGTGTTTATGTGATTGCATCTTATGGGACTGCATGAATATGCCTCAAAAATAGAAGCAGTGTTCCTTGTTACCATGAAAGATGGAAAAGTTTTGACCAAAGATTTCAGAGGCAATGCTAAGGTTTCTGACTTCACAGTAGAGATCTGTCAGAGTGCAAGATACTTAGACTTGATATTCCCTTGGTTGAGAGAGAACTGAGACTTGTTGTGAAACCTTTATATGTGCTTTATTTGGAATGTACAAGTGTTGTACCCTGTCCACTACCTTGTGGTACTGAGGTGCCAGTTCAGCCAAATGGCTGTGTAGTCCTGTCCTAGTGCCACTGAGTTCAATTAGCAACACCAAAGGTAGAAGGAATCAAGAGGATTTTATTAAGCAATGCATGCAAGCTGGCTCTTGGGAGCAAACTCAAGGGCCCAGAGCATTTTAAACTAGTACCTTTACAGTTTTACACCAAGTGTGATATCTTTCAGTACATCCTGTCACTAGTGTCACTCAAAGTTGTTTTCAAGCTTCTACTAGTTTGAGCTGTCTCTGTGGTTTTCACACCTGCTAAGTTATAGGTAGCTCATGCACGGTTACATCTAAGCCTCCCCTAAAAACATAGTGAGTCCCATGGCTCACTGCCTCCTTAACCATTGCCATTGATTGGGTTGGCCACTCTCTCAGGGCAGGTTTCTCTCAGGGCAGTGTCCATTTGGGTCAGCAGGTGACTCAAGCAGGGAATAAATACTATAGATGCAAACCTGCACTCCTACAAGGCAAAGGATTCCCCAGAGAGCAATTTGGGAAGCTCCCCAAGGCTGCAGCCCAGTTCTGCTAGAAACATCTCTCTTTTTCTCTGCAGTGGTCATCACAGGGGGTGCACTGGTGGGGGGTATTCCTCCATCTGTCTGCCCACCCCTACTCCTCTTTCTCCTCCCACTCCCTGGATTTAAAAAGGAAGGGGGAACTAAGTGGAAAAGGAAGTGTGGAGGACAGTATCAAGCTACAGCAGGCAGTGGGAAAGGGGTAAAGTATTGGGGTGTTGTCACAGATATTGGGAGGTCTTGGGCTGTCCCTTCATCTTGTGTCTTTCTTTGCCATTTGCGCTCTCTCTCTCTCTCTCTCTGTGCACGTGCAAGGATTTCACTTTCTCTTTAAGAAAAGTGTTCAGGGTTTTTTCTTAAGATAGGGCCTCTTAAATAAATTCAATCTAAATTGATACCGTGATTCTTGTGCCTGTTCCTTGTGAATTTTTTTGATGCACTTTACTAGGGAAGCGTTCTATAACACTGCAGTAGCATACATATTTTAAAGCCTGCTAGTTCAGTCAAGCCCCATCTCTGTTCAAAAAATGATGAGCAGCAGGAGAACTCAGAAATATCCCCCTTTGTCTGAAAACCCAGAGAGCAGTTGCCATCCACTGCAGCCAATATTTGGCAAGATGGCTCAATGGTTTGATACAGAATAAGAAAGCTTCATATCTTTGTATTTATTAGTAGTTGAGCAGTTTTGTAAAACTGACTTCTATTAGTGTACAGTTAGTACTGCATGAAAATGGAAGTATAATTAACACTGACCAGTTACCTACCTTTAACTAATTGATTGATTGATTGATCATTTCAATTTAATTGAATTTGCAAATTTCCAAAACCTCAGTGTGGGCGCTTTCCAGCACTGGCATAGCAGTGCCAATGGGACATGTGCTGCATCCTGCAGTTGGGTGTCACTCACGGAGGCCTCTTCAAAGTAAGGGAATGTTTGTTCCCTGATCTCAGAGCTGCATTGCCCTTATGTCAGTGCTGGAAAGCACTGACATAAGGGGTTACCTTATCAGGTAACTGGACTATCAGGTAACTGGATGCAGGTGCTGGACTATCGGCTTACGCTGAATGGGGTTGCACTCCCTCTGAAGGAGCAGGTCCGCAGCTTGGGGGTCCACCTGGACTCGCAGCTGCTCCTGGATTCCCAGGTGGCGGCTGGGGCAAGGGGGCCCTTCGCTCAGCTTCGGCTGGTGCACCAGCTGCGGCCGTACTTGGATCGTGCAGACCTGGCCACGGTGATCCATGCCTCGGTGACATCGAGATTAGATTACTGTAACGCGCTCTATGTGGGGCTGCCCTTGAAGACGGTTCGGAAACTGCAACTAGTGCAGAATGCGGCGGCCCGTGTGGTTACTGGAGGTAGGCGGTTCGACTCTGTCAGTCCGCTTCTCCAGTGGCTGCACTGGCTGCCCATTTGTTTCCGGGCCCAATTCAAGGTGCTGGTATTGACCTTTAAAGCCCTATACTGCTCTGGACCAGGGTATCTTAGAGATCGCCTGCTCCCGTACAATCCGGCTCGTCCTCTTAGGTCATCAGAGAAGGCCTTTTTACAAGTGTCGCTGCCCAGGGAGGTACGTGGGGCGGCTGCAAGAAATAGGGCCTTCTCAGTAGTGGCACCAACGCTATGGAACTCCCTTCCCCTTGACTTAAGAATGGCTCCCTCTCTTGAGACCTTTCGGCAAGGCCTGAAGACCCTTCTGTTTAAACAGGCCTTCTGAGTTCTCGGCCTTTTAACATCTTTTTAACATCTTTTAATATTTTTTACAGACCTGATTCTTTTATGACTTGCTGCTGCTCTATGCTCTTTTTACCTATTTTTTTTTACTCTGACTGCTGTTTTTTTATGATGTGTTAATATGTTTTTATTTGTTTTTAAATTATGTTTTTAATATGTTGTAAGCCGCCTTGAGTCCCTTCGGGGAGAAAGGCAGGGTAAAAATAAAGTTATTATTATTATTATTATTATTATTATTATTATTATTATTATTATTATTACCATTGCGCCCTGTGGGTAACTAGTACAGATTGAGAAAAGTGTAAGATAATATACAGATTAACAGAGGTCACAGTTCATCATCAGAAGCGCCATCTTTAATATTTTCATTTTTCACTCTCTGTTACAAGTACACACCCCAGAAGCACAATGACCTAACAAGTGTGTCCTTAGCTGGCAGTCCCAGCAATTGCAAGGGGGCTGAACTGATAAGCCAGTTAAAGGTTTTGTTGACTAAACCTTGCAGCCCTACTATGAACACTTTTTGGTCTAGACTAGAGTTTGTCACTTGTGAATGTTGTAATGGTACAGATGGAGTACCAGAGCAGTTTTTAAATAAAACTGACATTCCAGCCAATGTAGATTTTTTTAAAAATTTGAATAACAAAAATGCAAATACAAAACAAAACAAAATCTGAAGTTTAGGGGAGAAGGCTTTCCTACTCCTTTGATATCCAAGAGGGAATAGCAGTGGGTCAAAATAATTTTCATACATAAGGTTATTGGTTTCTTTCTTCTTTGCCTCTAGCAGTAGCTGGATGTGTAGATATTAACCGAGGATAATGCTTCTCTCTGTCATCAAAAGTTTCACTTTCTGATTTCTGCAGATTAATAATTGCACAACTCTATGCAGAAGTAAGTACTCAGAAGTCCCACTGAGTTCAATAGAACTTTCTCTCATGTAAGTCCAAATAGGACTGCAGCCTAAGCTGCTATTAAAGGCACAGAAGTAGATCAGGCAATTATTTCCCTTCTATATCACCTGACAACCTTACAAATACTGTACATTTATTTAAATGATTATTTTTACCCCACCTTCCTCTCCCTACAATGGAACCCACTACGTTTTGTAACACAGTAAGAACCATACAAGCAGCACAAACAACACTCAGTAAGTAGCAACAATATACAAACTGACATTCCAAATCGCACACTCAGACCATTCTATAACAAAAAGGTCAAACAAAAAAGAAAAGTTTTTCATCCATACTTGAAGGCTAGCAGAAAAGGGGGCAGATCTCAGTTCAAAAGGGAGGGAATGCCACATTCTCCTCACTCATTTCCTCTGGTGTGAAGATACTGCTTCTAGGAGGAAGTGTTGATGTATATTACTCAGGGACATTCTCCAGATTTCCTCACACTTAGAAATGTGATGACTGTATTAGTCATTTCTGAGAAGAACTCCAGATAAGCTGGAAGAGGCAGAAGGCAAAATGGGCACAATGCCTAGATGGCTCTTTCGCCCATACTCTTCCCCTTCCTCCTCTCCAAACTGGGATTTACTGGGGAACAAGATGGTTTTTGCTGACACCACCCAAGCCTGGGAAGCCTAGACAGAGAGCACCTTGGGAAAGCTCTGCTCCCTGGTTAGCTAAAGACCGTTAACAGGGTCGGCCCACCCATGAGGCCAAGACAGCCGATGGGTGAGGGATGCCCATTTCTGTTCACCTATTTGCCTCCATTGCTTCTCCTCCTTCTGCAGTTTGTTTGCCCATACGTTCCTATGTTAAGTGCCGTATTCCCTGATGGTATTATGTAAGTAAATGTAATATTATAGAATCATAGAGTTGGAAGGGACCCACAAGGTCATCTAGTCTAACCTCCTGTTTGTGGCAGCAAGGAGCATCTCCAGCAAGTGCCTGTCGAGTTTCTGCTTGAAAATCTCCAGGGCTGGAGAATCCACAACTTCCCTCAGCAATCTGTCCCACTGCCAAACCACCCTTACCGCCAGGAATTTCTTCCTGAATCTCCTCTTGCAGAGGAGAGAAGAATCTTCTCTCTTGCAGTTTGTACCCCTTGAATCTAGTTCTACTCTCAGAGGGAACTGAGAACAAATTTGTCTCCTTCTTCCATATGACAGACCTTCAGGTATTTATTTTACTAACATTATTGAACAAATCAGCCAATTCTTTGGATGCAGGCAGGCCTCTGGTTGTAGGATGGGTGTATAAATGTAGGCGAAGGCATTATTTTGTAGTCCACCAGACATTGAAAAGGCCCTAAAAGTCTTTTGCCAACTTGCTCATTCTCACATGCATACAACACAGTCAATGGCACAAACTTAAAGACTGAATTGAAGCCGGCTCCATTGAAATGAATTACTTTGTTCTGAGTAGCTATAAATGGGGTTGGGTTGTTAAAGTTATGCATACTTTGCCCATTACCCATCGGGTGCCCATTGCATCTTTTCAAAAGGGATGTATTTGCTCTGAAGGACCCTGTACACTCCTCAGAAAGAAAGTACAGAGTTGCAAAACTTCTTACTCATGTCCTGACTTGTGCAGGCACATGATGCTGAATTATCATCTGGTTTTGATGAGTTGTCTTTCACGAGGGAGTTGGGGCCAAAGCCCCACGCAAGGAGGCAGGCATGAGGGGAAGCATTTCTCCAGCAAGCCCAAGGTGCACTGAACTCATCCTGAACTGTGTATCCTAAATTGGGTCAGAGGAGAGATTCTGCACCCTTGTAAAGGTGGTTTCCTCAAGAAAATGCAGTGGGTTGCTTGATCAGCAAAGGGGGAGATTAAGGCAGTTTCAGTCCCCAGGTAATGAATGGAAAGGACTGGTTTGCCTTATTTGTCTGCAATGTACTGGTGTCTTTTTCTGAACTTGCACTCAAGTGCACTTGCAGCTAGGGAAGTATGGAAGCTCAGCTTGAAGTCAATGGCCTTCCTCCTTTGTTTGTCTCCAATGTCTGATATTCAGAGATGCACTGCTTCTGGACCCGGAGGTTCAGTTAGGCATCTTGCCTAGGAGCTACTGATAGACTTGTCCTGTATGAATTTGTCTAGCTTTTTCAAAACCATATGAGAGAGATGCCACCACCACACCCTGTGGGTGAATTGCATGTTAGCTCTATGCTGTGTGTGAAATAGTACTTCCTCTTGTCTGTTATGACTCTTCTGCTAATCCATTTTAGTGGATAATTTCAGAGTTTTAGTATTATGAGAAGACAGGAAAAAATCTAACTTGAGTCATTATCTCCTTGTTGGGAATATTCTTATAAATCTTACTTGTGTTCTTCCATGAAATCATCATTCATTATTTTTCAAATTTAGAAAGCCCCAAATGTTTTAGTGTGTGTTTTTTTCATAGGTTAGGTGCTCCAATTTATTTATTTATGCTGTTATGTTATACCCTTTTTGAGGTGGGGAAGCTGCCGTGTAAATGTGGTTTTCCTGATTTTCTTGTGGTCTAAAACAACTGTAACTCTTCGGTAAAGTGAATCCTATATACTAGTGCATTTAACGTAATATGTAGTCTTGCTCCTAAAGCAGCAGTGAATAAAACAATGTCATTGAATAAATCTCACTTAACCTGATGCTTAAAACTCAACAAAGTGGATGTCAGACAAACCCCCTAGGAAGGGAATTCTAGAGCTGGGGTGCCAACACAGAGAATGTTCACCAGCTGAAAAGCTAAGGGCAGAACCACTTGCAGAAAGGTCTCAAAGAGCAAGCAGGTTCCTAAGGGAGCAACCAATCATTTAGAATTGTATTCCCAATACAACCATACCACATTTTTTTTACAAAGGCATTTTTATATGAAATCATTGTGATAATCGACAGCTATATTTTCAATATACTGAGTTTCTAAACACTGGATTTACCCTTTTTGCTTAATCTGCATATTGAGCCACATTTACAGAGCTGTCTATCACAATCTCAGTATCTATTTCCTATAGCCACAGCCAATTCAGATCCCATCAGCACACATATGAATTTGGTTTCATTGCTCCAATAGGCATTATTTGCATGTATTGTACTTACAGTATATCTCATTTCCCATTTTGCTGTCTATTTGCCCAGCTTGGACAGATTTTTCTAGACTTCATCATAGTCTGCTTTGTAGTCTCTTCTTGAATAATTTGGTTCCACTGATCTTGCAGACTTGAGGTAATTTGAGATGGGTGTTTATTACCAGGAAGAAGAGGGAGCAATAAAGTGGGATATTTCCCAAATAATTCCTTCCAGTTCTTAAGCCATCACCCTCTCTAACCATATGAATCCAATGGTCAGTCCCAAAGGGGAAAGATTATGAATTTGAGGGATGAAGGCAGAGACTGTAGGTAAGCTCTTACCACTCACTTGAGGTATAAACACATTCAGAAAAGTTCCAACTACATCTTCATGAAAGGTCTCTGGTCAGCAACTGCTTTCACAGAAAGGCCACTTGGGTCAGAACCAGACAATAACTTTTTGCAGAGTTCCAAGAACTGACATGATAGAGACCATCACTGACTGCGATATGTGCCCTCATCCCACTGTTGTCCTGGTCAGATGAGTGTGAATCTCACAGGCAATGATGACTCAGTAATATCTCCAGTTAAGGGGAAAAAACACAACTATTTTATGTCTCCAGCCCCAGTCAAAGGGATATTGGTCCCCAGTCCACACAATGGACTAAAAGCAAGTTTCACTGCAACACAATAAGCACTGCTTACTCTACCTAGCCTCTTACCTTCAGACTGTCTGGAGTATGAGTATACAACTCATTACTCTTCAGAGGGCTGGGTTTGACTTTGGGGCATCCAGTTGCCAATTCCTAAAGTAGGAGTACTAGTGAAGGCTACGACATCTGCTATATTTGGTTTTGCTGTGCAACTTTGTGGTTTCCCTTTTCCTTACCCACAGCCCTTCCAGTGATGGCTGTGAATTATTTTAAAAGTAGTTGAACCACAATTACTATTACCTTAAAAAGTTGTTTTACGCAGCAATCCTACAAACACTGATTTGCGAGTATGAAGAGTTGACCTCAATGGGAATAGAAATGCCTAGGTCTGGGCTGTTAACTGCATCTGAGTACAAGTGTTTGGAGCCAGTATTTTCTTATTACAATTTCTTCTCCTCCACTAGACTGACAATTAAAATACTTAAAATATTATTAAATATGCAAAATAAAACGGTTTACTGGTGTTTTGGGACTTCTGTACAAGTTTTTCCTAATAGATGAAAATAATCGGTTAATTAAATACAGCAGTGAACTACCAACAACAAAACAGTCTTAACAATGAAGTTTGAACTACTTTTGATAAAGTATATTAATAGTAATTATATGTGCACGGCACACAAAGGGGTAACAATGATAAGACAGGTCTCTACTTCATGAAAATTTTCAGGCTCCACATGGTAAGAGCAATAAGATAGCAATTTCTTATCTGATCACTTTGAAATTTGGCTAAGATACAGAAGATTTTTCCTAGAAGTGCAGTTTTCACCATTTAGTGGTCATTTTTGTGCATCCATACCTCTAGTTTTTCAGGGCAATTGCAGTCATGGGTGTTGTCCTTTCTGGGCGGATTCCTAACTCCTTATGTCAGTGCTTTCCAGCACTGACTTAAGAGCAATGCAGCTCTGAGGTAAGGGAACAAACATTCCCTGACTGTGAGGAGACCTCCATGAGTGACACCCAACTGCAGGATGCAGCACATGACCCACTGGCACCACTATGCCAGTGCTGGAAAGTACAGACATAAGGGGTTAGGATTGTGCCCTTAGTCTGATAAAAATTTGTTGTATATTAATAGCAGGCTGTATCTTAAGAGTTTCTTTTGTTTCCCATTCCTTTATGCAATGGGAGAGGAGTGATTTTTCCCTTTCCTCTGCAGCCTCCTGAGTTTCAGAAAACTTGCTCCTGAGGGTTCGGTGAAATTGATTTCCATTTTTTGTTATTTAGCTGCTTAAAACCAAAACTAAAAATTAGAAAGAGTTATAAAGCTTGGTTTTTAAGAAGAAAAGGCCTCTCTTAAAAAAAAAAAATCTCTCAGCCAGAGGATTCCCTTGCTTCTCCACTTGCAGCCTCACAAGTTCAGCTGTGGTCTGCATGGAAAAAGCTTACAGGTCTTATCCATATCAAGACTCCAACATCCTTTGGAGGAACAACAGACCAAAAATTGATCCTCTGCCACCCATGATACAAGGACCAACAACTACCCCACTGTGCAAAAAGCCTCACAGCAGCTTGCATAAAAAATTCTCCAAGTCCCAGAGTCATTTCCTGGATCTTTATTATCCTGTTGGTCAATTATGTATGACCGCGAAAGGGGCTAGGCTTGTCAGATGACTGAAAGGATCTGCCTGGTGGGCGCTGGGCTGAAAAGGGAGCAAAGAACTCAGCGGCAAAGGTAACAACATCATCTGGTTTGCGCAGAAGCAGCAGCTGTAGAAAATCTGCCAGCAGGGCACTGAGCTCTGGATGGCGCCGCACATAGGTGGCATGGCTTGCTTGCAGCTCTTCCTGAGGGCAGGAAACCCAATCCTGATTAGAAAAGTGACTCCAACTGGGATACAATACTGGGGACAAGAATGTCCCCAGGTAATGGCCTACCCTTCCAGCACAGGCGCACCAACTTCCATCTCACAAAGTGCCAAAGCCTTAGCATGCCCAGCACACACACAACATGGCACCCAACTTTTGGCTGCTTTGCTCCATTATCCCTATCCCATCTCACTAGCATTCTTGGCTCAATCATGCCCTGTTATTACTATGCTTTCCCTCCAACCCTATACTATGCAACAAACCGTAGACATGTGAAGTTCTCGCTGCCATTCTCCACAAAGAGAGCAATTCTAAACATGCCTACAAGGGAACAGGTCCCAGGATAATCAGACACTTCACTTAAAAAAAAAAAAAGTCTCCTATGACATGGATACCTGTTTCCCCCACCCCGAGGGTAAAGAGCAACTTGGGATTTAGATGGGGAAAACACAAGTGGGAGGGAAGAGTTGACCTCCCCTCTTCCCCAGCCCCTCTGGTCTGATCCAATTTGGAGCCCTCTTTGGCTGTAAAAACACTGGGAGATCTGATCACAGACCTCCTGCATCATGTGTAGTTTGGCCTTTTGCACCATGTGCAACATGTGTGGGAAGCCTCCAGTTATTACTTTGTCCTTAATCTTCATAGCTCACTTTTTTGTCTAAGAATAGAGAATACAGCTCCACATCCTCTTCCCATTCCAGGGGCATTTTTTCAAAGGTTGGACGGGGATCTGGTTCATCTGGGAAGGAAAGAAATTGAACTGTTAGGAATATAGGAGTTATTGACCACTATGAATGCTCTTACAGAGGCCATGCCTTCTGAGTGTAATGAATGCATGTTCTCTGTTAGGATCGGGCATGTGTAATAGATGCCCACATGAAAGAGAAAATTATTCCTGTCATCTTGTTTGACTCAGCTGATTTACTTTCAGTTGCTGCCCAAAGCAAGTGCCAACAAATATTCCCTCAACCACCAAATGTCCCACTTCCCACTGATCTGATGACTATTCCTAAATGTCTGGAGAGGGAAGTACATGCAAGAACATGGCTGGGATAGTGCACAGATTCCTCTAATACCTGTCTCAATCAGAATGGGCATCTTCAGGATCACCATGATGGCTGGGGATCCAACCTGGATGCGACGAGATAAATGCCTGGATGAAGGAGACAATAGAACAAAACCAATTGGTTGGATTCTTCTGTATCTGTCTGGGAGAACTGAAAGAGTAAGGCAGGAGCAATGGTGTCACTAGGGGGGTGCAGTCTGCACCGGGTGACGTGCGCAGGGGGGTGATGCACACCAGTGGGTGACACCACTAGTGGCTAAAATTGCAGTTATTAGGAATAATACCATCATATACACCATTCAATGTGTAATTTACAGCAGAATGCAATTAAAAAACTGGAGTAACATATCTCCGTTCTATTAAAAGTTATGGCCTAAAAACCAGAAAACAAAAATGCAACTGTCTTATGTAACAAAAAGTACATTTGCTTAATTCAAAACAGACGAATAAGACTGATTGTTCGAAGAGTCAATAAGAAGTTATTATGACACAGCATGGAATCAATAAGGTGTTAGTAAGGTGATACCCGGGAGGGGTGACACCACTAGTAACCAAAATCGCTAAAATCACGGTATGTAGGAATTATACCATCATGTTATACACCATTCGATGTGCACCAGTGGGGGTGGAGTGATGTATGTCACCACACCCACCACCCGGTTTGTTGCCCCACCCACTGCATGGGAGGAGGTCCATCATGGGGGTGGTGCATTGGCCTCCCGTACCAGGTGACAAACTATTGACGCCACTGGGCAGAAGGCCTGTGGCTGCATAAAGATGTCTTCAGGAATGGACCATCATGAAGTAAGCCGCAGTCATGAATGAGAACTCCCCTCTGCTGTGACATATACCATTTCTACAAAATAATCAACTGGAAAGTGTGTGTTTGTAAGCATCAAAGATGCAAAATATTCTTCCTTATCCATCTGACCCCTCCCCCACTTTGAAAAGAAAACTAGCACTGTAGTAGGAGTCGTAACCTTCCCTTCCATCAGTGTGCAAATATTTTCCATTCCACCCCCTCTCACATCCAGGCCGAGTCGCCAACAACTCACCCAGAGACACTGCATAAATCTTTAAGAGCTCAAAGCAACCAAGAAAGGATGCAGCCACTGTGTCTCTTGCTTCCAGCAGTAACTTCTACCTGCTGAAATGACAGCCTTGCTTAGCACAGCAGGTGAGGGAAGATGTGGGTTGCGAGAAGCCATGGCAAAGGAATCAAAGGAAGAACTGGCCAGGAATAGAGAGGCTGCATCTTTTCTCAGGGCCTCAGGGCAGTTCTTTAAGTACTACAAGCACTGTCTGGGAAAGGACCTGTCAGTTCGGCTTCTAAACTGTTCAGCGGAGGCAGCAGTCATGGAAAGAATAATGAGAGCTACTATCCATTCAGAAGTTCTGTGGTATTAGAAATTAGCAGAAGGCGAAAACAGCTGACATTTTTTTTTAAGGGTCTAGAAAGACTCCCAAGAAACACCCGCATTCCATCTTTCCTCATTTTTTATGTGGGTTCGAATATATGGTACATTTTATTGTAACTGCCTTATGTAAGGTTGGGACAGGGTGTATAGAGAGGGAAGGCAGGTTGAAATCACATAGCCTATGCAAGTGGAAACTAGGTTATATTAATAGGCTAGTTTGTAGGAACTCAGGATATTTCTTCCAGTAAACAATTAACTTTAAATGCTTTGCTGTTCAAAGAAAACCAGGAAACTGCACAGAGGACCAAGGAACACACAAGTAGGAAAGCTACAGAATAGAGTTTTGTGGATATAATGGGGCAGACAAAGTTAATTACACTGTCTGCAGGGAACAGCTGGGCACAAGAGATTACACAGGCACTTGCTCCTCCTTACCCATCTGACAGGAAGCAGAACTGCCAGGCCATAGGGACATCTGTCACTGAGTGCACGGCTCTCTCGATCACAAACACATCCACTTCCTCTTTGCCCACCTGCTGCTTCTGGAACCCCAGGGCATTCTGAGAAGAGAGTGATGAAAAAGGTTTGGAGCAGGGGCATGGTGCTGAGCCTGAGGTTGCAATGTCCTGGTTTCCACAGGGAGCAGATAGATAACTTTAGTAGCTGAACTGTATATTTTGGTCCACTTTGGAAAAAGTTGGCTCATCTACCTTTGCTTGAATATTCTATCAACATAAGGCTACTGACCCTAGATCAGGGGTGTCCAAAGTTTTTGGCAGGAGGGCCACATCGTCTCTCTGACACTGTCGGGGGCCAGGGAAAAAAGAATTAACTTACATTTAAAATTTGAATAAATTTACATATGTTTACATAAATTAATATATTAAAGATGAACTTACATGAATTAATGAAGGTCTTGCAATAGCTCAAGGCCTATAAAAGGCCTTGCACAAAGCAAGGTTGGCCTTTCCTTTGCTGTTGCTATTGCATCACAGACGTGAAACCGTAAGCAGTGGAGGGAGCCCTCATCCCACAGCTCACGAAAGTGGTCAAACAGTCGCCCTCACACTAAGAGCAGTTGCGTCAGGCCAGCATGGCTCCAACAAATCTCTGGAGGGCCAGAGACTCATTGGAGACTGGGGGCTCCCTGAGGGACACATTGAGAGGCCTTGAGGGCCACAAGTGGCCCCAGGGCCGGGGTTTGGGCACCCCGGCCCTAGATGAATAGACACCTGGATACAATCTAGGCTCCATTTCTACCCACCATCACCATGCACAGTCTTGCTTCACAGCTCCTTGTCCTTCTACCCCATGGCTCATGGCACCCTTCCTAATCACTTTATTTTCCTACAACTGCCAACTGCATGGCTATTCATTGAGGAAGAGCTGAATAAGGGTCAGAGTCAAGTATGCCCAAATGGGGATATTTAGACAGGTGGAGCAAGAAAGTGCAGAGACAAGCTTTCTTGCAGATTGCCAAGTCGCCTGAGGTGCCTTAACTGCCCCATGGTCATGTGGTTCTTGGATCTACTAGCCACACTTACGTAGGCAGAGGTGCACATGTGATGGTCGTTGTCAAAGGACAGGAAGGTCGCATTCTGTGGCACAGACTGCCTCCTGGCCATCACCCGCAGAAGTAAGAGGTTGGCAGACTCTGAGACTAGGCCAGGTAGTTTGCTCCATTTATAAGAGAAACAGTCAACGTTGATCTCTTCCTGTGGGAGAGAGGAAGGGGAATAGATCCTTCACCAACTGCTTAGTCAATCGTTCTGGAGAAAAAGGAATGAGAAATATAGGTGTTCTCCTGGACCTTCAGATAGGTCAAACTATTCCTGACTCAGCAGATCAGAACGGGAGACCATGATCTTGCTGTCCTCTGAGAGCTGATAAGAGCAGATGCAGCACAGGGGCAAAGAACATGAGCTAAGAAATCCTTGGTTCAAATCCCATATCAAACACATTCACTAGGTGACTTTATGTCAGCATGACTGGGCATAGCTGCAGTATGGGAACAATAATACTGGCCTACTTAACAGAGCTGTTGTAAGGTTTACTGAGAAGCACTTTGTGATCTGCTGTATAAATGCTACATCCCAGGGCATGATTTGAAGGCGTGCTCAGCTTAGCAGTTGGGGTCTGGACGTTGGCTGGATAAGGGGCTTCCTAGGACCCCATCTACTCCACTTTGAGTTCCATTGGGAAGAAAAGGCAAGATATAATAATTTTTTTTTAATTTTTTTAATAGTATTTTAGTCTGGTTCTGGAAAGTCCCTGGATGTGTTAATTAATGCCTTCAAGGTGGACTAATTTCCTGAGCAGAAGAATGAACTAGATACATATTCAGGCTGGATGATGAAGACTTTTTTCTTCTTCCAAGAAAGCTGAAGTTGGCACAAATGAGACTGCCTGAGTAGCGTGAGAGTAAAACACAGATAGTGGTTTCTTCCTGAACAACAGGACCATTCAGAAAGTGGACGTTGATATCATGAGGCAAGGCAGTGACTAATAAAATGGTTCAGCTTCACAGAGAAAACCAAACATAGTTGAGACTTTTAAAGTGATACTGAAAGCAAAGGAGGGTTTTATTGAGGGGAAATGGTGCCCAACATGGGCTCCTTCCTGTAATTGATAGACCCTTGTACACAGTGTGGAATAAATAGATTCTAAATAGGAGAAGACACTCAACTTGCACAAAATGGAATGTGAAGTTGAGGAAAAGGAGTACAAGAATGGTGTATCCATAGAAGGAAAAGAGGTGCTTTTCCTTTTGTTTTTCCCTCCCATTCTGGATTTATTTTATTCATAGATTTCTTTTTCTGTCTTTTGCAATAGCTTTTTTCTCTCTTTTTCTATAAGAACCATTTCTCTCAAGAAGTCTGTGGGTTAACTTTCATTCTGCAGTTACTTTTGAGAGAACGCCTCCTTCCATATAATCTGGCCAGTCATCTGAGGGGGCCCCTCTTGGATGTGCAACCACTGAGAGAGGCTAGGGGGATGGCGATCAGAAATAGAGCCTTCTTGGTACTGGCATCTGTCCTATAGAATTCCCTCCCCATTGGGTTGAGAACTGCTCCTTCTTTAGAAGGCTTCCAGTGAGGCCTAAAGACTTTCCTCCTTCAAAAGGTCTTCTGATACCAAAAGGGTATCTTTATGGGTATGTTATCTGGTTGCAAATTGGTGTTCGGAGGTGTTTGTTTTTTTTTTAAGTACTGACTGATGGTTTTTATAGTTGCTGCTTGCTGTTAGTTTTATTATATATTTATTTTTATGTATTTTATAGTTTGTTATATGTATTTTGATGTTTTTGTAAGGGTGCCCTTTGGGGAGAAAGACAATGTATAATTCAAATAAAAAATCTTTTTTCCTAAAGGATCTTTCTGCATCTTCACCAATCAGTCTTGAGAGATTCAAGCAAGTGTGGTAGCTATGAATTTGATTTTTTTTCCTTTTAACTTCTTGGGGATGGCTTATTATGGATTAAATTAGGGAACCCCTAATACTATCCAACTTTCCAGCTCTGGTGTGATGGTGCCAATGGGGTGTGCGTTGCGTCCTGTGGTGGGAGGGTATTTATGGAGGCCTCCACAAGGTAAGGGAACACTTGTTCTCTCCCCTAGGGGCTGCACTGCAGCTGCACCTGGGCTGGAAAGTTGAATAGGATTGGGCCCACAATCCTGTACAATATAGGATTGCTCAAGGCCAAATCTCATTCTATTCAGTGGGGTTTGTTTTCTGTGGGAAGTGTTTGGGATTGCAACCTGAAAAACTCTAGGTACAGGGTAGGGGGAGTTTAGGGAGGTTTTTGCAGAATAGTGTTATTTGGTTATGCTGTATTGCATAGCTTGATTTACATTTATATATATATTACTTCGTTGATTTTGTGTTGGTTGCTTTGTCAATTTCATTTTTATTTAGCGTCTTTCTATGCTCCATTAATTACATATGCCTTTTTATCTCTTCCCTAAGTCAATAAACCATTTGATGCTGTACAGTGTGAGCAGCTGAAGGCCACTGTTGCTAGCTACTTGGCTGAGGACACTGCTGACAGCAAGGGAGAGGCGTCCAGGGTGGAGATTGAGGACCTTGCTCAGGAGTGCAAAGAGGAGCCCAAGCAGCCTCAGAAGTGGCCAAAAGAGGAAGTTAAACCACCCAGTTTCCTCCTCCTAGGAATCACAGGCAGCCACCCTCCCAGGGCGGATAGCTTCCCTTTATTGAGTTTCTCATCAGCTGCTGGGGAATCTTTATATATAAGCTTTGGTCTCCACCCTCCCCCTGCCTGCCCTTGCCCTGGTGTAAGTGTTGTTCCCTTCACAGGCTCCACAGGGAGCCTCCTCTCCCTATCTGGTTGTCCTGCCAGCTCTGCTGCAGCTGTGTGGCCTCATCATCAGCCCGTTATCTGGCAGGAGTGGGGACCTCCGCAACCCAGGTGTCTCAAAGTGAGCCTGGGAGTGGTTGCTGCATTGGGCAGTCTGCATTAGCTAGCTGGGCTCACTCAGCAGGCCCAGCAATGACTGTGTTGTTGTTCCAGGTGGGGGTGCTGTGCCCACGCTGCCTGCCAACGGGTCCAGTCAGGCTATCGCAAAGACCACCAACTATCAGAAGCTCCGCAGGACAGTCCATGAGGAACAGAGGTGAGGACGGCCCTAGACAGATTGCATTTCAGTGACAATTTGTGTCTGTGGTCTTTTTCTACTGCTTCAGCTTACCCAGTGGGGTGTTAAAAAAAATCCAGCTTTTAGTATTACCTGTCACTTAAGTCACCTTCTAGGGTACTAGTGCTCTGTAAATCTGAACCTTCCAAGCACTCTGCTAGATAAGTTAGGCTATGAAAGAGTGAGTTGTACAAAGCCATTTATTAATAACCTATATCAATACAACTGTCTTGATTATAACCAGTTGGGTGAGTTATGATCAATATCCTTATCTTTCTTGGGAAAAGATGGCAGCTATGGAATCTGGTAAGTTACATCAGATTCAGTACTGTGAATCACCAGTGGGATTCTGTACAAACTGGAGAGGGAGGGGATTGGAAGTGTTGTTTCTTCAGTACCTTCAGGTGTAGCTCATTTTACTCACATCTCTTTCCACCATGGCTTTGCGCACAAAAAGCTGCTCTTGGCGTTTCATCAAATGGGTCCTGTTTTCAATTGGATGATCCCTGAACTTCAGAATAAGCATAAAATGATGAGTCATTCCATATTCCTGCGCAGACCAAAGCTATAAACTTTCTATAGGAATCCTTTCCCTCTGGAGCAACAGAAACCTATGGATAAATACAAGCTACAGAGCCAATCTTATACTCTTCAGTGCTGGCACTCTTCGGCTGTCATTGGCTCTGGCTCTGGCCCTGGCCATCACAAAAGTATCATAAAGCACTTCTGCTTTGGTGGACAATCAGCACTGAGGCCACTGCCACTTAATGCTGGGCCTCAGCACCAAGAAGATTATGCTGAAGTGGCCCAGCGGTTAGTAAAGCTGCCATTCGGCGGGGAGGTTTTTGGGGGCAGAGGGGGAGGGAAGGCGGAATTAGGCAGAGCAGGGGCAGGGGAGGATTGGGCTGGGAGGGGGGCAGAGATGGTTGCAGCCTCTGCCACTGTACCCCGTGCTCCCTCCCTGGCCAGGAAGCCCTACATGGGCTTCCTTGGTTGTGCGCCTACTCAACAGCGGGCACAGATCTGAGGAGACCCTTTAAAGCTGTGGTGGTGTTACACAAGGTAAGAAAGGAGCAAATGCTTCCTTCTCCTAAGGAGATTCAGGTGGCTGCCTCAATGCCCACAGGATACAGCGGCGGCCATTATGGCGCCGCTGTTCCACTGGGTGCCGAGGCAGCATAGATTGGGGTGCCCAACAGTGTTCCCACCTTGAACCAATTCTGCCTCCTGGGATTTCCTGAATACTTTATTTACTTTGATATTGTGCCATACAGCAAGAGAAAGGTTCAGGAAATTATACAGAGGATTTATTCTGGACTGAGCCAGATTGATGGGCTTTCGGTTATCCTTGAGGCTTCAGAGTTAAATTTAGGCAAAGACACAAAGCAGTGACCAGGTAACCTACTGCCCCACAGCGACCCCCCATAAAATTCTGGGAGGTTTTTACCCATGTCGGTTTCACTGGCGAGCGGGAGAGGACAGTGATGGTAATAGTGATAGGTTAGGAACCATGGAATTTATCTAATTGCTGTCTAATTGGAATTTATCTAATTGCTGTAGATGTGGGCCAGCATAGGTGGGTGGAGGATTGTCTTCTCCCACATTGGTTGGAGGTTGTATGGTGAAATTCAGAATGGGAAAAGCATAACTTGAGAATCATAGTAATGCACATTATCAAAGTGAGGAAGATTCCAAAATTAGAATTAAGAACATGTTGTTTTTTGACCCGGGACTTCAGATTACATTTTTTCATCCCATCACATAGGTACTAGTAGAAAAGTGATTCTTTGCTTTAAGCCTGTTGCTTACATTTTATCCCTTGTATTATGGGATAAGCTAAATATCTTTAGATTTATTCTCCTTTTCAGTGAAACAGTTCTAATGTCTGAGATTCTCAAGTCTGATCTTACCTCTCTCTTTCACTTCCTACTCATGCCCTCCCTCCTGTGTGAATGATCTACAGCCCTATTCACTTGTTTCCCCTGTATGCATATAGCAAATGTGTGGAGGGGGAAGCAAGAATGTGCCTGTCAATCCACCCCCCCCCCCAAAGTCCACACATTCAGTGGGATATCTGAAAGGGAAGTCTATGAAAGTATAGCTGTACCCACGTAGGCTCTCCCAGACCGAAACCATGTACATTTGACTGTACAAGGCTCCATTTTCAAGCAACCTGCTGAAGACCTAGATATCATAGGTGGAGCCAGAAGGTATGATCCCAGTTTCCCCTCCACACATTCATGGAAAGGAAATCAGTGAGCTGCCCATATGTCTGCATGTGATGACTTTGTATCAGTAAGGAAGCCAAAGCAGATCTTATTCAGCCAGGGCTCTGATTTGAGTTGCAAACAGAAATACAAATGGGGAGGGGGAATGAAGCCTCTCCCTTCCCCCAACCCAAATATTTTTTGGGGGGAGGTATGTTTTGGATAGGGTTGGGTGTGGAACTGCAAGGAACAGAGCTTACATTCAGTAACATACATTAGAGACAAGGCCTGCATGAGTGGAGATAAAACAATGGCCAAAGAAAATAGGGTGGTATCTTCTAAAGGGGAGGGGACATTTCAGACTGAAAAGTCTGCAGTGTCAGGTGTACTTAATCAGTGTGCCCAACACCTTCAGACCACATGAGGGAACACACTAATCTATAGTGGAACTTACTACTAAAAGTTTGATCCTGCAATGGTGTGCCACACCTGATGCTGGGACACTTCTTTTATGAGGTACTTCCTGTTCCTATTTCGATGCCTCTAGCACTGCTACCTGGAAACACATTTATTTTTGCACTCAGGACGTGGCATTTGATTTATTGGGAGAGAGAAATCTTGGCAAGGTTGCAGATATTCTTGAGCTCTGCCTTCTTGCCCTCTAGAGGGAAAACTCTCAAGATACTTACCCTCAAACTTTCCTTTGTGTGCTGCTCCAGAGTCTCCAGTTGCTTTGTTACAAATCCTAACGCAGAAAAGGGTAAAGGATCAAAACAAACAACTATTAATGTCATCTGCTTACTTTTTCTTAGAGTATTCCAACACCAACATTGTCAGCAAATGCAGGTGGCCCCTTTATCCTTTATTACCCTGAGAGAATCATGATTTTTATTATGTATTCCTAAACCTGCTTTTTTTCTGAAGCTATGTCTGAGAGTTGCTAAAGGCCACATGACTGCCACATTTCATGCCTGTGAAAGAGCTTTCAAAGTCCCACATCACCAATTTTAAAAGTCAAGGTCTGAAAGCTGTGTTTGGACATAGAAATTCTTATCTTCTACCACTTTCAAGTTGTCACACAGTCCAAGCCTATGCAAGTCTACTCAGAAGTAAGACCCACTCTGTTCAATGGTGCTTACTCCCAGGTAAGTATGTACAGGTGGAGCCTATTCATAAGTGTTAATTCTGTGACCTGGCGAAATTAACAAAAAATGTGTTGTGCTAAATTCCAGAGTTAAGCAAATACGCTGCAGCCTGACACTTGGGGCAGGAAGGAAACTAAGGCAGCTGTTATCAATCCCCTCTGCTCTGCTCCTTTGCCTCCCCCTTTCACAGGTGGGATGCTGAGCTTTTAAGAGTCCAGTCCTATGCATTTCTACTCAGAAGTAAGTCCCATTGTAGCCTAAATCTCATGCTTTGGTTGCTGGGAAGGCTAGTTTGCTGGGCTGTTTTGTTTCTGTAGGCTGGAGCAAGGAGAACCTGTACCATCTCAGGGGGAGGGGGAATTGGGCAAACACTCCCTGGCAAACAATCCCCTCTGTTGCTACCGCATTTGCCCCTGTGTGTGTGTGTGTGTGAGTGAGAGAGAGTGACAGAGCTCCACCTTGCTGCACTTGCTCTGGCTACAGAGGTTTTCCACTGCCCCCTTCCCCTCTTCAGCCTCTTTGCTGCCTCAGGGCTCCAGGAGTCTTACTGTTCCAGCAAGGGGAACCTCTTCCATGGCTCCAGGGCTATTTCCTTGCCTGGGCGGGGCGGAGCCTTTTTGCAGTGTTTTGGGCTGCCTTGAAACTGAGCAAGAAGCCAGCACAGGGCAAAGGAGTGTGTGACTTTCAGTTCCCCCACCCCATTCGCATTGAGGCAAATCAATCAATAAATTTTATCAATCAGATAAAAAATCCATGGATAAATAGGTTGCACCTATATATGATTGCAGCCACAGTGAAGTTACATAAGAACAGTCCCGCTGGATCAGGCCATAGGACCCATAGTCCAGCTTCCTGTATCTCACAGTGGCCCACCATTACCTTTAATGGAGGTTGTACAGGGTATACCATCAATAGTCGCCTTGCTGTTTGCCTGGACCAGGTAGCAGTCTTCTTGGTCTTCCTCCCAGCCATCTGGTGAATAGCACACTGCCTGTACTGAGATGGTGAATGTTCCTATGGTCTGCCCAGTCTCTGAGATGGTAACCAATGACTCTTCAAAAATGCAGGGCTTGAGCTCATTTGTTCCTAAGAGACAAGACCACAGAATTTTATCACATAGGGGAGACAGAAGAGGTTTTACCTGATCTCACCCAGAAGAGAAATATGCCCTCAATATTAAATATTATTGATGGTGAATGCCAAAATTAAGATTTGGTACATTCAAAATATGAGCCTTTACCACAACAGTTTATTTACATAGAAGATCATCTCGGTAGCTGGGGTAAATTCCAGTCTAAAATTCATGAGGACCAGATGTTCATACCAGAATACTTTTGGAGGTCTTATTAAACCACCTGCAGTCCAAGGATACAAGAAAAGAGGCTCCAAAGTTTGAATCCACCCAAGCTACACATACGACCCACTCACCCCCACTGGCCAGCACCAGGCCTGCAAACTGGCTCACAAAACTGAGTGATATCATTCCACTATAAATTATTTTTCCAAGCACAGCCATAATCACAGCCTTTCAAAGGCAAAGTAAGAATAGGGATTGGAAGGGAGGAGAAAATGGAAGCATTCAGTTAAGCAGGAGCATATGCCAAAAGCAACCATGGAAGATTCAAGTTTCAGGACAATTAGAAGGTGCAATTTTGGGATGGGGAATGATTAAGCACTTATCTGGGGACTGGCTTGTTAGGAAAAGAAACCTGGTTTTCCTTTAGGAGTGAAGCAGGAAACCTGATGATTTTTCCTCCAAATGAACAGATTTCTGCTCACTCTGGCCTATTCTGGAACTGAGATAAATTTTGAACTAGAGAGTACATAAACAAGATTCTTACATTTGCAAAATTCTGTATGAAACGTGTGCTCCTGGTTGTCACTCTTCCCACTCTCATATGGGACAATTCTGAGGTGAACAGCAGATGAGCCCCATGCCCTATATATACACACTCACCAATGAGTGACAGGAAGTCTACTGCTTGTTTGCTGGCAGCTGGGATTTTCTCTCTTGGTGCATCTACTGGAACTGCTTCTGATTCCTTTTTGTGTATGGAGGAGAACTGAGAACTTAAAGCCATGGAATAGTCGTCTGTGGAAGTGAACACTTTCCAAACGTCTGCAATGAGTTCTGAAAGCAGAGCAGGGATTATGCAAGTGGCAGACATGATCATTGCCCACACCATAAAATAAATGAAACTGCAAATGTATGAATTTAACACGTAACATCATTCAACCAAGCAATTCACAAAGCAATAGCTAGTTATACATGCGCACGTACACAATTAACACTATATAGGCTAGGATTTCTAACAGAGAATGTTTACCAAGCCACAATTCCCAGGATTTTTCAGGGCTTGAAAACATCACAGTTAAACAGATGTCAAATTGACATGGGTCGTATTGTAGGTAGCTCTTATGTCTTTTACCCTAAAGACACCTCTTTCCTTCCCCACACACACATAGTGATGAGCTGTTCCAGAGCCCGACACAAAACTGGGATTTTTAGAATAAGAAAACAGTCCTGGAACATTTACAGAGTTAAATCAGACTCTCACCAACACCCAAAGATGGAAACCCTCCAGAGCAGAAAGGGGGGCTGCAATGGGGGGGGCTGCCGTTCCCAACCTGTGATACGCATAGCCTTAGGGGCATGTGCCAGGACCTTCAGGGGTATGCCAGGAAAAGTTGAGTAAAGGTGGAAAAAGGTAGTTAGTGCCCCAGACTGTCTTGTAGGGACAGCAAGGCAGGAAGGAAGTCAGCTAGCTAATAAATGGCCAAATAATGGGATTAAAAAGCAGTGGAATAATTTTTAATAAATTATTCCATTGCTTTTTAATCCCTTTATTTGGCCACTTATTTACAGTTACAACATATAAATTTGTAATAAAAGCAATTATATTAATTACAAACATTTTTCTAATATGAGGGGTTCAAAGGGGTATACAAGTGAAAAAGGTTGGGTATCACTGGAGTAGTGGATTGATGACAATATCCCTCTGACATGTGCAGATGAAAGTGTCTACAGTGTTTCTCAACCAGTTGTATGGGTACCACCAGTGGCACTTGAGATGGCGTGCGGTGATGCTCGCAGGACCCTTGGACACCTCTTCCCCAGCAGTGAGACCAGGAATGCAATGCAACAAACAGCAGTAGGAGGCTCCGCTTGGCAGGCAGAGCTCCAAAGCAGGCTTTTCTGCACTCAAAAAAGCCCTCCTGCCTGCCCTGAGCCTTTTACTGGTGTTTGCTGCGTCGTATCTGGCCTCCCAACCCAGATCAAACTGGCAATGATGTCATCACCAGTTATTACCAGAGGTACTTTGAACAGGCAGACCATGTGAAGTGGTATGGCAGAAGACAAACCTTGAGAAACGCTGGTCTACACAAACGACAGCCTCCTTCTCCATGCCATGCCTCAGGTGCTACCCCAAGAGCTACCACTCCAGTTGTTTGCACTGGAGGTTGTTTACACTGGTGTTGTTTACACCCCACCCATGAGGATCCTCCACAAAAGCATGAACCTAAAAAAAAAAGGAAGCAACCCCCAACCCCCATAAGTCCCATTGCTCTTTAGTCTTACTGTGTTTTCTTTCCTTCCACAGGGAGGCTGCAGTGTATCCACAGGTTTCCACAGCAACAGCCTCTTTCCATGCCTCTTAAAGAGACAGAACTTTGGTTGAGGCAACAGTATGGAGAACCGCTCTCATCTAGATTCCTAGGAAGGAAAGAAGACAACAGGAGGCTGTCAGCTGAGAATTAAGCAGAGGTCTTGGCTTCAAAGGTTGATCAGGAGGGAAAAGGTCTACTTGTTTTGTTTCCTTTCTGCACAAGCAAGCTCAAGATCTCTCCATGAAATTCTTATAAGTCTTTCTGCTGTGACAAGAGTGGGATATCCAGGTTACAGGTCTGGAGAGGAGGACAAGCGTGGTGGCAGAACAAACCTGGCCAGATAGGTGTTCAAGCACCAAAGAGTGGGAGCAAAGCTGTGGGGCAGGGGCTAGGAGAGGGGAGTAAAGGGGGTAATTTGTACCCAGACCCAGGACAAAAAGAGGGCCCAGGAACCAATGGAGGGGGCCCAGAAATTTCCTAGAATATGACATTTTCCTGTCTACTCCTACTTGTTGCCTGTATGGGATAAGCAATACCATGAGCTTGTGGCTGCAGCTTCTGCAGTTATTGGCAAGCCATATATGCTGGACCAAGGAATGCATACATGACACTCCTTAACACAGTGTCAGATCTTGAAGGAAACTGGCCTGCTACAATAACTCCTTGGCTTGTGGATCTGCTTACCATGAATGAGTGATTAAGAGCTCAGGGACACAGCTGCTGGGCTAGAGCTACTGCAGCAGCAAATTTTGGTACATACAGGACACTTTCCATTCTAGTGTGAATCTAAATATAATGATGCTAATTTTCTATATCTAAAAGATTTTAGAGAGACTTAGGAGTGTGTTTGGTTTTCCATATTTCTGTTTCTAGCTGCCAATGCCACATGGGTGGATAGACCTGGGCTCCAGAGACTTTCTAGCTGCAAATGCCACATGGGTGGGTAGACCTGGGCTTCAAAGACTTTCCAGACTTTCCTGTCTCACTCTCCCCTCACCCCATTTTGCCTCTCCCTGTCCCCATTTTGCTCACCCATCACCATCCTGCCCTGCTCTGTTTCACCACTCCCCTTTTGCCCAAAAAGAAACTTCATACTCCCTGGTAAAATTCCTCTCAAAGGACCTGCCCTATGCCACCTAGCCTTAGGGCCTTTTCCAGGCTTACAGGGCTCTGGCACTTCCATTCAGCTGGTCCCCAACACTTTCTTAGTCCTGTCCCTCTCCTTATCATTCCCTGGCCTTGGTTGGTCATCCTTCTTTCTGGTTCTACCTACCCAACCTCATCGCCTTCTAAGCCCCTACTTCTGAGAGATGAGAAGGCTCCTGAAGACATTTGCCATGCTTTGCTTCTCCTCTGCTGTTCCAACATATGCAGATGCACTCTGCTGAATGGGCTGACAGCTTGTGCCCTGTCCCACCAATGCCTTTCCAGGACTGGGTCCTGTGTCCACTGGGCAGGCCACTCCCTGGGTCTAGTAAGACCTGATAACATTTCTGTCTATGGATTCAGCCTACTTATGCATCTTAACTTGGAGGGGTGGGGCATAGTTCAGTAGCAGTTAATCTGTACTGAATGCAGAAAATCCTGGGATCAATTCAGTGGTGTTACTGGGGGTACAGGCTACATTAGTGACCAAAATAGCTAAAATCGTGGTTATTTAGGATAATACCATCATGCTACATATATACCATTCAATGCATAATTTACAGCTGAATGCAATGAATAAAAGGTGGAGTGAAATATCCCAATTCTATTAAAAGTCATGGCCAAAAAAAGTTCAAGTTTATTAGGTTGATCAGCACATAAGCCATACACCTATTAGCCAAAACAAAAACAAAAACCCAAAAATGCAAGTGACAAAAAAGTATGTTTCCTTAATTCAAAATGGACTAATGAGACTGATTGTTTGAAGAGTCAACGAGATGTCATTATGACACAGCATGGAACCAATAGGGTGTTAGTAAGGTGACACCACAAGTGACCAAAATTGCTAAAATTGCAGTTATTAGGAATAATACCATCATGATATATACCATTTGATGGGTAATTTACAGCAGAATGCTATGAAAAAAAAACCACGTTGAAATATCTGTGTTCTTTCAAAAGGTATAGCCTAAAAATCAGCAGGGAGGAGCAATAGTACATCACCACACCCACCACCTAGCTCTGTGCCCCACACACTGCATGGGAGGAAGTGCATCATGGTGGTGATGCACTGGTCTTCTGTACCGGGTGACACAAGCCCCAGTGACGCCACTGCCCTGAAGGCCTATATGCCTTTTAAAGTGGGTTGGACAGACAGGGGTGCTGGACAGGAAGGCTGGACAGGGACTGCCTGGCTCTGATTGGTCTGTGGAACTCCTTGCCACAGGAGGTGGTGGCACCTGACAGCCTAGATGTCTTTCAAAGGTGGTTGGACAGACAGGGGTGCTGGACACAGGGGCTGGCTGGCTGGTGGACTCTCTCCCTCTCTGCCCTTGGATCTCAGGGTCTGGGGGGGGGGAGCTTTTCATGGTGTGGCACAGGTTCTGTGAGCAGGTGGACCTTCTCTGGAGCTGTGAAGCAACCTGTATGGGTCTCCCATCGTGTCTGGAGCCCAGCCCAGGTGCCATCATTTCGGGGACTGGAAGCACCTGATAGGCTGTGAAGGGTGCAGAGCCTGTGTGTCCAGCTGGATGCTGCAGGAAGGGATGCCTCTCTGGGACTACTGTCCAGTGGCACCAGCTTGCACAGGGTGGACCAGTCCTGCTTGTGGGGTGGGGGGGTGGGAGAGTGGAGGGGCCTCTTAGCTCCCTCCCTCCCTCCTGGCGGCTGCTCTGCCAGGAGGAGGAGGAGAGTCACCCAGCTGGAGGGGGTCGGGAAAGGGTCTAGGTGGGGCTGCAGCAGCGCCCTGGAGGTGGGGGAGTCAAAGGAGCGTCTCCCTTCCTGTCTGCCTGCGATGAGGGGCTGGACAGGGGTAGGTGGGGGCCCCCTCCGCCCCTCCCCCTGACGTCACAGGCGCACCCACCAGCAGGGGGCGCCCCAAGAGACTGGGTAGGTGGAGAGAAGGTAGCTCACCTGGCGAGTGCGGGGGAGGGGCCGGGGCGGGGCTGCAGCGGTGACGTCAGGAGAACCCCGTGATGCCACAGCGGAGCTAGGGGGCGGCCCTGAGCAGCCCCTCTTTGGGGGGGCAGTGCGTGTCGCGGCGGGTGTGTCTACGGCGGGACGCGGGTTGGCTTTCGCCGCCAGGTGGGCTCCCAGACGGAGCGCGCGCGGCCGCCGAGCTCCGGGACCCCGACCCGCGGACTGGCGACCCGCGGAGGAAGGGAGGAAGAAGGGGCAGCACCGAGCAGACCCTGCAGGCGGCAGCGCACTCGGGCAGGGCGAGACCTGGTCCCCGGGAGCTCAACCATCACCCCTGCAGGAGAGGCTCAGCCTCCCATCTGCCTGCAAAGTAGGCACCACGGGGGCTCCTGGGGAGGGCGTTTGGGCTGCGATGCGGTTCAGCTATTGGCAGGACGCTGTCATCCATCCTTCCCTCCATCCATCCCTCCCCAGCCATCCCTCTCCCCATTCATCCTTCCCTCCATCCATCCCCTCCCCATCCTTCCCCCCTCCCCGATCCATCCCTCTCTCTCCCGATCCATCCTTCCCTCCATCCATCCTCTCCCCATCCCTCCCCCCCCCCCCCACCCAGGGAGTGGAAGGAGGAGTAGCAGCAGTGGAGGCAAGTAGGCAGAGATGAGCATTCCCCACCAACCTGCTCCCTGAGGCGACTGTTTCAGGGAGCAGGTTGGTGGGAAATGCTTATCTCTGCCTATCTGCCTCCACTGCTGCTACTCCTCCTTCCACTGGGGGGGGGGGAGGGATGGAGGGAAGGCCTCACAGATGGGTCAGCCCTGTCCCAGGAGCCGGCTAGGGCCAGACTTCTGTCATTTTAAATCATATTTATATTGTGATGCATGAAAACAAGTATCTTAGCAGTTGCAGCAATAAGACATCCACAGTTAAATTGCAGAGTAAATAACAACTGATCAATAACAGCCACTGCAGCAAAATCAATGCCAGGCGTAACATAATCATTTTCCCCTTCTGGATGTTTGCTGGAAGACAGGGCCTTCTCTGCATTGGCATCCAACAGGGATCTCACCAGGTCACCTTGGGCACCTACTTTAAGGGGCCTAGTCGGCATGCATGCACAAAACACTCTCTTGAGCATGGAAATGCCTTGTAGTTTTCTCCATGTACCTGAATGTGAGCGAGGCCTGTGGGCCTTCAACTGAATTGAAGGCTGTTTACACAACAGCCAGTTTTAGTCCTTGAGTCGCAAGGCATATTGGGCATCTTCACTTCAGTTTTCTGGGCCAGATTTAGGGCACAATCCTAACCAGATCTGCTCAGAAGTAAGTCCTATTTTGTTCAATGGGGCTTAGGAAAGTGTGGTTAGGATTGCAGCCGTAGCTCTTTAAAACCGAGCAAGCCAGAGATGTGGCAAGCCCTAGTCCTCCCTGACTTCTGAGTCCTCTGTAGCATTCTGGTGCCCTGCTGGGGATCACCCTTTACGTTCCTGATTGTTTTCTGTTCAATACCTTGCCCTGAAGTGTTCATTGTTACATATCCCAAGCCATGTGTTTTTCCATACACCTGCCATTGTGGTCAAAGTGAGTGAATCTGTTTAGGCTGTTAGCACCTCAGATTTCAAAAGAGGCCCAGAGATTTCCTGGGATCTTACATTTGTCAGTCTCACCCAGACTCACTACCTGTTAGGGATGCTGGGGGCACTTCTGTGGGCATGGTAGCGGCTGCTGCAGCAAGCTATATGTACTGGGCTGAGGAATGCATACATGACACTCCTTAACACAGTGTCAAATTTGAGAAGAAACTGGCCTACTATAGTAGCTCTTTGCTTGTGAATGTGCTTACCAGAAGGAGTGTATAGGAGCTCAGGGACACAGCTGCAGAACCACAACTGCTGCAGAAGCAAGTTTTGGTAAGCACAGGATGCTTTCCATTCTAGTGTGAGCCAAAATACAATGATGCTAATTTTTTTTGCAATGATTTTATATATTAAAATTTTTTTAGAGAGACACAGGAGTGTGTTTGGTTTTCCATATTACTGTTTCAAGCTGCTGATGCCACGCTGGGCAGATAGACCTGGGCTCTGCATCGGGAAGTCCAGTAGACCTGGACTTCAAAGACTATTCCAGCTGTCGCCACCCTCCCCATTTTGCCCTCCCCACCTTTGGGAAGGGGCCCAAAAGAAACTTTGTACCCCCTGATAAAATTCCTCTCAAAGCCCTGCTGTGGGAGCAGTTTTGGTGTGCTTTGTCTCCTTTTGAAAAACACTGTTGGCTGAGTGCTCCAGGATTTCAAATAAAAAATTTGAAAGGGAAGCCCACAACATAGTGTTGGCAGGAAGTGGACAATGAAGAGAGAGAGTGCGACTAATCTCTAACTGTATTGGAGGGAATGTGCAATGGGAAACCGGATACATGCAGCCACGTTCCATAATGCAATCTCATTAGCAATATCAGGGAGAAGTATCAAATATTCTAAGGCACAAAATATGGCATTTTGGGGAAATACAATATCTGTGCAGCAGAACTCACATGAAAAGATCATAGAAGGTTCTAAGTAGGAAAACAACTTATTCTAGTAGTTATGAACAAGATAGTTCTGTCCTGCAGCTGGAAACTCTCATTAAAAAAAATACTCAAATACTCTTTCATATTTGGATACCACACATCCACTAATTTTTTCACTACATTGTACAACTATAGCCTCCCCTCCAATATAGTATTCAGGATGTCAAAGTTCTACATTATATATGTAACCAGGAAATGTATGTATTAGCCATTTTGGTACAGCTAGAGAATATTGTCAGAATCACATAGATAATTTATATGGACAACTGTTACTTATAAATTATTATAACTATAGTTGGCAGATATAGTAGAAAGAGGATGAAGATGTCCTGAAAACATGGAAGGGGAATATCTCCCTCCAAATTATGTACATCCTTTCTCATATCTAACTACCCACTTGTCTAATTTCTTAAGTGTCAATCTATATTTATCTAATCATATATCTATCATATATTCTTGCTTCTCTCTGTCTTTTAATATTTATGCTTTGTTCATTAAAGCCCAAAGCAAATTTCTAAGTGCAATCATTTCAAAACTATTATGTGCCATTCTCTCATCTCTGGGCTAGATTGAATTACCAACATGGTGAGTGAAACACGCACCAGGGGCTCTTGGGCAAATGAAAAAGAAGAACCTTAAGTAAAACTGTAGCTAAATGGTTGACCTAACCTCTGCCCCATCAAGCTATGTGCTATCCACCAAGGTTAAGGAGGAGACAGGAGCAGAATTAATAGGAGGAGGGCTGTTCGGCCCAACAGAATAATAATCAGGGAGGACAGAAAGAGTCCTCCCACAGCTGGGATTGTAGAGGTCAGTGACTACACCAGAGGCCAGGAAGAATATGGGTCACTGCAGGATTGAAGAATTATTGGCTTGGAGTCTGTGTAATCAAGAGAGTGTTGCAGGAATTGAGTGGATGAGTCATGTGGTTTCCAGAAATTACATTTTGGATATATGTAAAATTAACTGTATATATCCAAATGTTCAAAATAAAAATATAGATAGGTAGATACAGATATATGCCCACACCACTTAAGACACAGTATGTATTATAGGCAGCTTTAGGGTACAAAGTTCTGCCCTTCAGAACTGTACTATTCCTTGTGGATGCCATACAGGCTCCAAAACCATCTTTATTACAACGATGTTGCCATAGTAACAAATGGGCTTCCCACAGGGGAAGAATACAAAATAGATTATACCAATAATAATACAAAATGGATTCAAACAAGATGAAGCTAAAACATGGGATGGGAGCCAGTAGCAAAGGTCAGGCTGGAAGGGTTTCTTCTGAGAAGCATAAGATCTTGCCCGTGTTACTTAGGGAAGGAAACCATTGATGGAACCTAAGTCTTTTTTTCCACTGTAGCTTGGTTGTTTGCAGTGGTGCTTCACTGCTGGGATATCAGTAAAATGCAGCACACAGGCAAACTCCACCCTCTCAGTGAGCCTAGACCAAATGTCAGTATTTGGTTTCCAGGAAACAAGTACATAAGAACATAAGAACATAAGAACAGCCCCACTGGATCAGGCCATAGGCCCATCTAGTCCAGCTTCCTGTATCTCACAGCGGCCCACCAAATGCCCCAGGGAGCACACCAGATAACAAGAGACCTCATCCTGGTGCTCTCCCCTACATCTGGCATTCTGACTTAACCCATTCCTAAAATCAGGAGGTTGCGCATACACATCATGGCTTGTACCCCATAATGGATTTTTCCTCCAGAAACTCGTCCAATCCCCTTTTAAAGGTGTCTAGGCTAGACGCCAGCACCACATCCTGTGGCAAGGAGTTCCACAGACCGACCACGCGCTGAGTAAAGAAATATTTTCTTTTGTCTGTCCTAACCCGCCCAACACTCAATTTTAGTGGATGTCCCCTGGTTCTGGTATTATGTGAGAGTGTAAAGAGCATCTCCCTATCCACTCTGTCCATCCCCTGCATAATTTTGTATGTCTCAATCATGTCCCCCCTCAAGCGTCTCTTTTCTAGGCTGAAGAGGCCCAAACGCCGTAGCCTTTCCTCATAAGGAAGGTGCCCCAGCCCCGTAATCATCTTAGTCGCTCTCTTTTGCACCTTTTCCATTTCCACTATGTCTTTTTTGAGATGCGGCGACCAGAACTGGACACAATACTCCAGGTGTGGCCTTACCATCGATTTGTACAACGGCATTATAATACTAACCGTTTTGTTCTCAATACCCTTCCTAATGATCCCAAGCATAGAATTGGCCTTCTTCACTGCCGCCGCACATTGGGTCGACACTTTCATCGACCTGTCCACCACCACCCCAAGATCTCTCTCCTGATCTGTCACAGACAGCTCAGAACCCATCAGCCTATATCTAAAGTTTTGATTTTTTGCCCCAATGTGCATGACTTTACACTTACTGACATTGAAGCGCATCTGCCATTTTGCTGCCCATTCTGCCAGTCTGGAGAGATCCTTCTGGAGCTCCTCACAATCACTTCTGGTCTTTACCACTCGGAAAAGTTTGGTGTCGTCTGCAAACTTAGCCACCTCACTGCTCAACCCTGTCTCCAGGTCATTTATGAAGAGGTTGAAAAGCACCGGTCCCAGGACAGATCCTTGGGGCACACCGCTTTTCACCTCTCTCCATTGTGAAAATTGCCCATTGACACCCACTCTTTGCTTCCTGGCCTCCAACCAGTTCTCAATCCACGAGAGGACCTGTCCTCTAATTCCCTGACTGTGGAGTTTTTTCAGTAGCCTTTGGTGAGGGACCGTGTCAAACGCCTTCTGAAAGTCCAGATATATAATGTCCACAGGTTCTCCTGCATCCACATGCCTGTTGACCTTTTCAAAGAATTCTATAAGGTTTGTGAGGCAAGACTTACCCTTACAGAAGCCATGCTGACTCTCCCTCAGCAAGGCCTGTTCGTCTATGTGTTTTGAGATCCTATCTTTGATGAGGCATTCCACCATCTTACCCGGTATGGATGTTAGGCTGACCGGCCTATAGTTTCCCGGGTCCCCCCTCTTTCCCTTTTTAAAAATAGGCGTGACATTTGCTATCCTCCAATCTTCTGGCACTGTGGCCGTTTTGAGGGACAAATTGCATACCTTAGTCAAGAGATCTGCAACTTCATTCTTCAATTCCTTAATAACCCTTGGGTGTATGCCATCAGGGCCCGGTGACTTATTGATCTTTAATTTATCAATGAGGTCTGAAACATCTTCTCTTTTAACCTCTATCTGACTTAACTCCTCGGTTAGGAGGGGCCGTTCGGGTAGCGGTATCTGCCCGAGGTCTTCTGCCGTGAAGACAGATGCAAAGAACTCATTTAATTTCTCTGCCATCTCTAAGTCTCCTTTTATCTCCCCTTTCTCTCCCTCACCATCCAGAGGGCCAACCGCTTCTCTGGCGGGTTTCCTGCTTCTAACATATTTGAAGAAGCTTTTATTATTCCCCTTAATGTTGCTGGCCATGCGTTCCTCATAGTCTCGCTTGGCCTCCCCTATCACCTTCTTACATTTCTTTTGCCACAGTTTATGTTCCTTTTTATTCTCTTCATTAGGGCAAGACTTCCATTTACGGAAGGAAGCTTCCTTGCCCTTCACAGCCTCTCTAACTTGGCTGGTTAGCCATGCGGGCACTCTCCTGGATTTAGTGGAACCCTTCTTTCTTTGCGGTATACACCTCTGCTGGGCCTCTATTACTGTTGTTTTAAGCAGCCTCCATGCACTCTGGAGAGACTGGACTCTTTTTACCCTCCCTTTCAACCTCCTTCTAACCAGCCTCCTCATTTGAGGGAAGTCCACCCATCGGAAGTCAAGGGTTTTTGTTAGAGATTTGCCTGGTATTCTTCCCCCAGCGTGCACGTCAAAACGGATCGCAGCATGATCACTGTTCCCCAATGGCTCAGTAACGTTTACATCTCTAACCAGGCCCTGCGTACCGCACAAAATTAAATCCAGAGTCACCTGTCCTCTGGTGGGCTCCGTGACTAGCTGATCTAAGCCACAGTCATTTAGCACGTCAAGAAATCCGGTTTCCTTATCGTGACCAGAACACAAATTGACCCAGTCAATATGAGGATAATTGAAGTCCCCCATGATTACAACCCTGTCCCTCCTTGTCACCTCCCTGATCTGTTTCCTCATTTCAAGGTCCCCATCAGATTTCTGGTCTGGAGGACGATAGCACGCCCCCAGTATTACATCGCTGCACAAGCCTGGTAATTTAACCCACAGAGATTCTACGGTGGAGTCGGACCCACCTTCAATCTCTACTTTGCTGGATTCTATCCCTTCCTTAACATAAAGGGCCACCCCACCTCCAACACGCCCCTGCCTGTCCCTCCTGTAGAGTTTATAGCCTGGGATTGCGGTATCCCACTGATTCTCCGCATTCCACCAGGTTTCCGTTATGCCCACTATGTCAATATTTTCCCTTGTCACCAGACATTCCAGTTCTCCCACCTTTGCTCGTAGACTTCGGGCATTCGCATAAAAGCATTTATACACGGAATGCCCCAGGATGGGCTGCTTATTCGCTCCTTTGTCCCCGCATCCTCTCATTGTGCCAAACCGTCTATCACATCCCATCACCCTGCCTTTCCCAATTTCTTCTCCTACCCTGCCTTTGTCTTGTTGTTCTCTAACCTCCCCATCCTCATCCCATAGGGATGAGGAGTCCCGAACCGGATGCCCCTCGGCTCCTGTCGGCCTTCCCCCAGGGATCAGTTTAAAAGCTGCTCTGCCACCTTTTTAATGTTATGCGCCAGCAGTCTGGTTCCATTCTGGTTCAAATGGAGCCCGTCCCTCTTGTACAGGCCCCGCTTGTCCCAAAACGTTCCCCAGTGCCTAACGAATCTAAACCCCTCCTCCCTACACCACCGTCTCATCCACGCATTGAGACCCCTGATCTCCGCCTGCCTAGCTGGCCCTGCGCGTGGAACAGGTAGCACTTCAGAGAACGCTACCTTTGAGGTCCTGGCTTTCAGCTTCCTGCCTAAAAGCCTAAATTTGGCCTCCAGGACCTCCCAGCTACACTTGCCCACATCGTTGGTGCCGACATGCACCACAGCCGCTACCTCTCCCCCAGCACTGTCTACCAGCCTGTCTAGACGAGAAGTGATGTCCGCAACCTTCGCACCAGGCAGGCAAGTCACCATGCGGTCCTCACATCCGTCGCAAACCCCCCTCTCTATGTTTCTAATAATCGAATCCCCCACTACAAGAAGCCCCCGACCCCCCTCCCGCCGAGGAGTATCCCGAGTGCGCTCGGATACAGGCCCATCCCCTGGAGAAGGGATCCCCCCTAGGGGATTGTTTCCCTCCTCTCCAGGATGACGTCCTCCAGTCCCGAGACTTCCCACCCGTAAACTCTGTTCCCAGTCTGTTCCCAGAGTTTACTGAAAGCAAACCTGGTCAGTTTCATATAAAAGAATGTGCAGCACAAAACAAAAATGAACAACCTGAAGAGCATTTATTCAAAAAACAAAGGTTGTACATTATGGTGGTTCACCAGCAAAAAAAAGAAATACATGTATACAGTACAGTACTTGCTCTGTATTGCTGCACCATCTGGTGGTCCTGGCCAAAACAGCATTCAAGGTTGTCTCCCAACTTGTCTCAAAGAGATTCTCTAATCATGCTTCTTTTACCCAACCCACTCGCTTGATAAGAATCTGAAAGGATTCACATTCCAAAACAGGTCTGCTGCCATCCTGTGTGGTTAGCCCTGAAGACAGTGAGCAGACAGCAGCAAGGGAAGAAGAAGGAAGAATAAATGGATATTTTCCACAGATAAGGGTATCAGTACTGTTAATAATACTATGAGTATAAGGTCAAAAGATAACCAAAAATGAAAGGATGAAGATAAAGCACAAAGGGTATGTAAGCCTGAATCCCGGTACATTTAAAAGAAGAAGAAAAAGATGATTAACAGAAACATGAAAGTAATACTATCAGAAAACTAAGAATAACAAAATGGCACCATGACAGCTAAGATCATACAATGATCAGCGCTTGAATTTCTATTCTTCTCTCCATCAGTTAAGTAGGGACAAGATAAAAAGCTGCAAGTACTGGAGCCAGGGCTAGCACAAAAAGCACATGCTAACAAAAAATGGAATTTTTAAGAAGGATCTGGAAAGGTTCCCAGCCTTAGTGAAGTTCCTTTCTCTGTAAAATAGGAATATTACTTACCCTAGTGACTGGTCATGAGAACATATAAGGATTAGAACAAACACTGAAAAGGTTATAGAGACAATGCAAACCACAGCAATCTTCAAAAATAATTGCTCTATAATTGGTTCCAATGTTTTTAAAAAAAAAAAAAATCCAAAGGCTGAAATTAAAGGATTGGAATAGTACTGAAATGACAAAAACCACATAAAATACTTGGACTTTTCCCAGACATTAAAAAGAAAAACAAGCCTGAATGTAAAATGGGCCCAATCCTATCCAACTTTCCAGCATCAGTGCAACCAAAATGCAACCCCAAGGTAAGGGAATGAATGTTCCCATACCTTGAGGTGGTCTCTGTGTCTGCTTCCCCACCTTAGGATGCAGCGCACACCCCATTGGCACAGCTACACCAGGCCTGGAAAACTGGATAGGATTGGGCCCTAAGGCTGCAATCCTTACCACACTTTCCTGAGAGTAAGCCCCATTGAACAAAATAGGACTTACTTCTGAGTAGACCTGGTTTGAATTGTGCCCTAAGAGCCCAAACCAATGCATATCTACTAAAAAGTAAATTCCATTATAGTCAATTGGAATTACTCCAAAATAAATGTGGATAGGTTTGCAGCCCAATACTAGTGGCCAGCCCAACATAGCATGATAACATTATACAGTATACATACCCATTGCATTGTATGCAGAGCATAGCATTGCCTGGAGAGCATGGGTGGAGCATGAATTGTGAGAGTTTGTATTTAAACAAAGACTAATATGTGCTCCAGTACAGCATTACATGGTGTGTGTTTCAGTGAGTGTATAGCACCTAGAACTAATATCTTTAAAGGAGACCAAAAATAGACTTCAAGCCTATACACGCACTTCCTTGAGAGGAAATCTCATTCAATTCAAATATTCTTACTTCTTACAGCTGGGAAGCATTTCCTAATAAGAACATAAGAACAGCCCCACTGGATCAGGCCGCAGGCCCATCTAGTCCAGCTTCCTGTATCTCACAGCAGCCCCACCAAATGCCCCAGGGAGCCCACCTGATAACAAGAGACCTGCATCCTGGTGCCCTCCCTTGCATCTGGCATTCTGACATAGCCCATTTCTAAAATCAGGAGGTTGCACATACACATCATGGCTTGTAACCCGTAATGGATTTTTCCTCCAGAAACTTGTCCAATCCCCTTTTAAAGGCATCCAGGCCAGATGCCGTCACCACATCATGTGGCAAGGAGTTTCACAGACCAACCACACGCTGAGTAAAGAAATATTTTATTTTGTCTGTCCTAACTCTCCCAACACTCAATTGTAGTGGATGTCCCCTGGTTCTGGTGTTATGTGAGAGTGTAAAGAGCATCTCTCTATCCACTTTATCCATCCCATGCATAATTTTGTACGTCTCAATCATGTTCCCCTCAGGCGTCTCTTTTCTAGGCTGAAGAGGCCCAAACACCGTAGCCTTTCCTCATAAGGAAGATGCCCCAGCCCAGCAATCATCTTAGTTGCCCTCTTTTGCACCTTTTCCATTTCCACTATATCCTTTTTGAGATGCGGCAACCAGAACTGGACACAATACTCCAGGTGTGGACTTACCATAGATTTGTACAACAGCATTATAATATTAGCTGTTTCATTCTCACTACCTTTTCTAATGATCCCAAGCATAGAATTTAAAGAAGGTGAATTCTATGCTTGGCCTGCCGCTGCACATTGGGTTGACACTTTCAGCGACTTGTCTACCACCACCCCAAGATCTCTCCTGATCTGTCACAGACAGCTCAGAACCCATTAGCCCATATTTGAAGTTTTGATTTTTTGCCCCAATGTGCATGACCTTACACTTACTTACATTGAAGCACATCTGCCATTTTGCTGCCCATTCTGCCACTTTGGAGAGATCCTTCTGGAACTCCTCACAATCACTTCTGGTCTTCACCACTCAGAAAAGTTTGGTGTCGTCTGCAAACTTAGCCACCTCACTGCTCAACCCTTTCTCTAGGTCATTTATGAAGAGGTTGAAGAGCACTGGTCCCAGGACAGATCCTTGGGGCACACCGCTTTTCACCTCTCTCCATTGTGAAAATTGCCCATTTGACACCCACTCTCTGTTTCCTGGTCTTTAACCAGGTCTCAATCCAGGAGAGGACCTGCCATCTAATTCCCTGACTGTGGAGTTTTTTCAGTAGCCTTTGGTGAGGCACCGTGTCGAATGCCTTCTGAAAGTCCAGATATATAATATCCACCGGTTCTCCCACATCCACATGCCTGTTGACCTTTTCAAAGAATTCTAAAAGGTTTGTGAGGCAAGACTTACCCTTACAGAAGCCATGCTGATTCTCCCTCAGCAAGGCTTGTTTGTCTATGTGTTTTGAGATTCTATCTTTGATGAGGCATTCCACCATCTTACCCGGTATAGATGTTAGCTGACTGGCCTATAGTTTCCGGGGTCCCCCGTCTTTCCCTTTTTAAAGATCAGCCTGACATTTGCTATCCTCCAATCCTCTGGCACTGTTGCCATTTTGAGGGACAAGTTGCATATTTTAGTCAAGAGATCAGCAACTTAATTCTTCAATTCCTTAATAACTCTTGGGTGGATGCCTTCAGGGCCCAGTGACTTATTGATCTTTAATTTATCAATGAGATCTGAAACATCTTCTCTTTTAACTTCTATCTGACTTAATTCCTTGGTCAGGAGGGGCCGTTTGGGCAGCGGTGTCTGCCCAAGGTCTTCTGCCATGAAGACAGATGCAAAGAACTCATTCAATTTCTCTGCCATCTCTAAGTCGTCTTTTATTTCCCCTTTCCCTCCCTCACCATCCAGAGGGCCAACTGCTTCTCTGGCGGGTTTCTTGCTTCTAACATATTTGAAGAAGCTTTTATTATTCCCCTTAATGCTGCTGGCCATGTGTTCCTCATAGTCTCTCCTCATAGCCATGTGTTCCTCATAGCCTCCCGTCTCAACTTCTTACATTTCTTTTGCCACCGTTTATGTTCCTTTTTATTCTCCTCATTAGGAGAATGAAACACTTCCATTTACGGAAAGAAGCTTCCTTGCCCTTTACGGCCTCTCTAACTTGGCTGGTTAGCCATGCGGGCACCCTCCTGGACTTAGTCGAGTCCTTCTTCCTTTGCGGTATACACTTCCGCTGGGCCTCTATTACTGTTGATTTGAGCAACCTCCATGCTCTCTGTAGAGACTGGACTCTTTTTACCTTCCCTTTCAACCTCCTTCTTACCAGCCTCCTCATTTGAGGGAAGTCCACTCATTGGAAGTCAAGGGTTTTTGTGAGAGATTTGCCCAGTATTCTTCCCCTGACGTGCATGTCGAAACGGATCGCAGCATGATCACTGTTCCCCAATGGCTCAGTAACATTGACATGTCTAACCAGGTCCTGAGTACCGCACAATATTAAATCCAGAGTCACCTGTCCTCGGGTGGGCTCCATGACTAGCTGCTCTAAGGCACAGTCATTTAGCATGTCAAGGAATCCGGTCTCCTTTTCATGCCCAGAACACAAATTGACCCAGTCAATATGAGGATAATTGAAGTCCCCCATGATTACAACCCTGACCCTCCTTGTCACCTCCCTGATCTGTTTCCTCATTTCAAGGTCCCCTTCCGGTTTCTGGTCTGGAGGATTATAGTATGCCCCCAGTATTACATCACTCCTCGGGCCTGGTAATTTAACCCATAGAGATTCTATGGAGTCAGACCCACCTTCAATCTCTACTTTGCTGGATTCTATCCCTTCCTTGACATAAAGGGCCACCCCACCTCCAACACACCCCTCCCTGACCCTCCTGTAGAGTTTATAGCCTGGGATTGTGGTATCCCATTGATTCTCCACATTCCACCAGGTTTCCGTTATGCCCACTATGTCAATGTTTTCCCTTGTCACCAGACATTCCAGTTCTCCCATCTTTGCTCGGAGACTTTGGGCATTTGCCTAAAAGCATTTGTACATGAAATGCCCCAGGATGGGCTGCGTATAGCTTCTTTATCCCTGAATCCTCTCATTGTGCCAAACCTTCTATCACATCCCATCATGCTACCATTCCCAATCTCTTCTGCTACTCTGCCTTTACTTTGTTGTTCTCTAACCTCCCCATCCTCGTCCCATAGGGATGAGGAGTCCCTAACCGGATGCCCCTCGGCTCCTGTTGGCTTTCCCCCAGGGATCAGTTTAAAAGCTGCTCTGCCACCTTTTTATCGTTATGTGCCAGCGGTCTGGTTCCATTCTGGTTCAAGTGAAGCCCGTCCCTCTTGTACAGGCCCCGCTTGTCCCAAAACGTTCCCCAGTGCCTAACGAATCTAAACTCTTCCTCCCTACGCCACCGTCTCATCCACGCATTGAGACCCCTGACCTCCGCCTGCCTAGCTGGCCCTGCGCGTGAAACAGGTAGCACTTCAGAGAACGCTACCTTTGAGGTTCTGGCTTTCAGCTTCCTACCTAATAATCTAAATTTGGCCTTCAGGACCTCCCAGCGACACTTGCCCAAGTCGTTGGTGCCGACATGCACCGCAACCGCTACCTCTCCCCAGCACTACCAGCCTCTCTGGACAAGAAGTGATGTCCGCAACCTTCGCACCTGGTAGATAAGTCGCCATGCGGTCCTCACATCTGTTGCAATATTTTTCACAATTTTGAAACTATGGTTCAGCATCTGGTATGATTTGGCATGAAGCAGTCTTACACAAAGCTAAAAATGGATTAAAATATTCAGAACTTTTTAAATGATCATCAAATGGTATGGGAGAGAGGAATGTTGCAGACATTATCCAATAGCTGCCCATGTGCATACATACAGCCATATTCCACACAGCACGCCAAATTGGAATCAACATGCCAGCAGTGGAGGAAAGGTGGTGTTCCAGTTTGGATTATATTGAGAAAATTCCATTTCTCTGCAGGGCCAGCCAAAGACCTGCTGACAAGGCATGTCAAATGCTGCCCCCTTACCCAATGATGTGCCAGCCTCTGCTCCTCCCACTCTTCAGTGTTCTAGCTCAGCACTCTCTTCCCCTCTTCCTTTTCCAATCCAGGGAGTGGAAGAAGTGCAGTGAAGCAAAGTGGGCAGACAAAGATGGAACCCCCCCCCCATTGTCTAAGACAGCTGCCTCAGTTGGCCTCATGGATGGGCCAACCCTGTTTCCCTGCCACAGATGTGCTAGTTCAAGAAACTTCCTTCAGTAAGGGATGGAGTTCAGCCACAATCGGAAGGATTGCTATTTTAGGGGGCATTCAAGGACAGGCGATAACCCATTGCCCCTATGCTCTGTCTGGCTCCATGTGCTTTTTATTGACCATGGTTTTATTAAATGGCTGCTTCATTTTATCGTGGTTTTTACTATGCCTGTTTCATCCTTAAGCCACTTTGTGGAGACTACTGAATGGAAAGGAGGGGTGTAAATGTAATAATAAAAAAAGAAACATTCAGATCTCCTACAACAGTGTTCTTCAACCTTGGGGATGGGACACAAATGAGGTCAGGAAGCCTCAGTTGTGGGGTAGCAGCAACTTCCAGGAATGGAAAAGGTTGAAGACCACTGGATTAGAGCAACACCAGGTAAAGGGGTAGGCATGTGGTGTACCCCTTCAAGAACCAAGGGATTGTGTCCCAGTCCTGCTCAGGTTCTTAGCAATTATGCTAAAATAGCATTCACCAGTGCCAGGCTTCATGGTAACCTTTTCTGCTCTCTCATTTGGTTACAGTGAACAGTGCTGGGAGGGCATCACAGGTGCAGGGAGTGGGCAGTGATGGGGTTGGGGGTGGGCAGATAGGGTCTTGATAGGGGGTGCAGGATTGATAGCGGGGTCCCAGTCTCCTACTGTAAAAATATAGAGATTAGGTATAAGGTTGGCAAATAGGATAATGTAGAATCTAAGGAAGATTGAAGAGCAGTAAGTTTCTAGGATTGGTGCCCTCTTTCTGTCCTGTTGTCTTTTAGGGAAGGTGATTGTTGAAGTATTAGCTGAGTCATGGGGTCAAGATAAGCTTTTCAGGAGAAAGAGAAGAGATATAAAAGGAAGTGCCTGGGAACCAGCATTTGTCTGTTCTGTTTGTTGCTTGGGTTTGCTTTCTACTCTTTTGAACTCTGGAATTGGTAGGTTGTTTTTTTTTAAAGTAATCTGGGTTTTGCAGTTCTCTGGTAGGAGGGTGTGTCTGTGTAAGTATATTTATTTACAGCCCAATCCTATTCATGCTTTCCTGGGAGTAAGCCCATTGACTCTAATTGGACTTAATTCTGCATAGACATGCATAGGATTGGGCTGTTTGTTTACTGGTTCTATGCCTTTCTTCATACTTAGTCATTGACAACCTTTAGTTCTCCTTTATGTAAAGTTATTTCTGGAATAAATATCTTTTTAATCAATTTTTTATGGCATGTATTCCCTGGGATTTTCAGATATACGCTCAGCCTATATTTAGTGGCCTTGAATATTCTCAGTCCTAAGAGTCCTGAGGTATGGCTACCTTTACACATACTTAAATACACATAAAAAATGCATGTGCGTACACACACACAGTGGGGTTGTGGCATGAAAAAGGGTTTAGACCACTGCCCTACAACAGCTGAATTGCAAGGTTATGATATGACAGTGTGTGTGGTTGGGAAAGGGCTTCACAGCCCAATCCTATCCGCCTTTTCCTAACAACATAAGAAGAGCCCTGCCAGATCAGGCCATAGGCCCATCTAATCCAGCTTCCTGTATCTCACAGTGGCCCACCAAATGCCTCAGGGAGCACACAAAAGACAGTAAGAGACCTGCTGTCTTGCATCTGACATAGCCCATTTCTAAAATCAGGAGGTTGCACATACGCATCACCCGTGGTGGTTTTTTCCTCCAGAAATTGGTCCAACCCCCTTTTAAAGGTATCCAGGCCAGATGCCAGATCCAGTGCACATCCAGTGGCAAGGAGTTCCACAGACCGACCACACGCTGAGTAAAGAAATATTTTCTTTTGTGTGTCCTCCCAACACTCAATTTTAGTGGAGTAAACGCTATTCACTCTAATGGGACTTCCATCTGAGTAGGATTGGGCTGCCAATGAATGCAGTTTCCCAATCCCTGAAACAGGACTGAGAAGGCTTTACTGCTCCCGCCACTTCCCATTTCCAAGAACGCTGCCTGCGTGCTCAGCGATGACGATCCCCTGACCAAGCCCCGCTCCGCTTTCGCTCTTGGTGCCCCAGCTGGGTGCGCGGCGGCTCGCGCCCCCCTGCAGGCCACTCGCATTCCGCCGGGCGGGAAGCGACCACAAGGGGCGGGAGCGGCTGCGGGTGGGAGGGGTGTTGTGCTGCAAGCCGGGGCCAGGTTGGCTGCTGGCTGCGCAGAGCATGGCTTGGCTGGGCTGGCGGCTGCTGCTGCGGATCCGGGCTGTGGTTGCAGCGCTCGCCGCCTCGTGTGGCCGGCTGGTTTCCCGGTGCCGGACGGGGCGCCGCTCTCCTTCAGTGCTCATGGCCTTGGCCGGCCCCCTGCTCTTCCGTATCGGGTGAGTCGCTGGCTCGGGAGCCTGGTCATGCCCGGGGAGGAGGAGGATCGCGGTGTCCCGGCTGGCACTGCAGAGTGGGGGCGCCTGGAGGAAGGGGGCAAGGGTGCTGGGGGACAGTGCCCTTGGTCCTGCCATTGCACCATGTCAGCAGAGCTATAGGAATCTGGGGGGGGGGGAGCTCCATGTTGCGGGGATCTGCGTGTGCAGGGCTGCTCCAGGGTCGCTTGAATGGGAAGAAGGGCTGTGGACTGGGGGGGGGGGCTACCTGTGCGCATGTGTATTGTACCAATATAGATTTTACAAGAGAGCTAGCTGTCAGTCATGGTTTGGTATGCGTGGAATAGGAATTCTGTCCAGGACAGTATACATCTTAGATATAAGGGTACTTGCTCGCAGTGGTACAAGAAGAAGCAGGGCCATATGGGTCTGGGGTGGCTCTGGAAGAGAAGTGGTCCATGGTTCTACGACCGTCTCTAGGACAGCGATTTTCAACCTTTTCCATCGCACGGCGCACTGACAAGGCGATAAAATTGTCAAGGCACACCAACCGTTTTTGGACAATTGACAAGGCACACCATGCTGCGGGGGGGGGCTCAAACCCCAATGGCCCCTACTAATAAATGACCCTCCTCAAACGCCTGTCGGCACACCTGCGGACCATTCGCAGCACACCAGTGTGCCACAGGTTGAAAATCGCTGGTCTAGGAGGAACATGCTGGGTGATTCCATGGGGAGACTTCCAGCACAATCTTATGCATGTCTACTCAGAAGTAAACTATACTGAGTTCAGTGGGACTTACTCCCAGGTAAGTGTGAATAGGATTGCAGCCTTGGGTGGCTTTGCAGGGCTAAGTAATGGCATGCATTTGCCTTCACAAGCAGGGATATAGGGAGCATGTAGTTCTGTGGGTTAGTGAAGTGGGCAGTTGCATGCATTTTATGTATCTGTGGAACCTATGCATGCTTCTGAGAAATGGTCCTGCGAAGGCAAAGCTTTGAATTTTTGAATGCATAAAAGCTATTGCATTTTATGAATGTTGTGAGTTACTTTGGAGACTCCAATCAAAAATCAAGATACAAACCTAATAATAATTACTAATACTAATAATTAATACTAACAATAGTTACCAATACTAATAATAATACTGATTATAAAAGTAGATATAATAGAGTGGCTCAAATGATCCATTGGAATTGATGCAGAAATTACAACATTGAAAAAGTTAATAATTTGTGGGAGCATAAACCAGAAATGGTGACAGAAAATGAGAAAGTCAAGATCTTGTGGGATTTTAGAATATAAACTGATAAAATTTTGGCGCGTAATACACTAGATATTACAGTAATAGAAAAAAGGAAAGTGACCATGATTGACATAGCAGTACCTGGCGATAGTAGGTATTGATGAAAATAGTAGGTATTGATGAAAAAGAGCATGAAAAAATTAGTAAGCATCAGAATTTAAAAATTGAAATCCAGAGATTATGGCACGAGCCAGCGGTTATCACCAATCACAACTGGAATGTGATTGGTACACTGGGTGCTGTCCCAAAAATGCTTGAACTGCATTTAAAACATCTGAATATTGACAGAATTACTATTGGTCAAATTCAAAAAGCTACCCTGCTTGGTTCAGCATGCATTATTCATAAACCTATTACAGCGTTCTAGGCCCTGGGTAGGACCTGACTAGTAATTACTGCTGAGTCCAGCTAAAGAACTGGCAGCTGTGATACGCAAGAAATAATAATAATAATATGAATGTGTAGGGATATAAAATACCTTGATGTAGGGTGGATCTAAGGGACTAGAAGGCTTTTGCTGCTGCTGCTGCTGCTGTAAGATTGAGGGCTGGTTTTCAGTCATAATCTCCACCTTTCTAATTTTGGAGTGAAGCAATCCCACTTGTGCATGTGTGAACCCAAAAGAGAGTCTGTTTTCAGCAGCTCTGATTGGTTAGCTTTGGCTTTCACAGTACTTACAGGTTGTTCCTCTTACACCACGGAGAACACATGTAATGTGGGCAGGTATTTTCTGTCCCTGCTGCCACAGTCACATTTCACTTTCCTTTCCCTGAAATGGTAAACTGCTGACCACATCTGACATCAGTGTGCATGTTCTCTGGAAAACTCTCAGTTATTCATGGGAAAAAAAGAACAAGAACAATGTTCCAATACAACACATTCATAGCAATACATGCATTTTCTCCCAGCTTCTGGGATATCATTCAGAAGTGGAGCTGTGCTGGCCTGTGTTGACCATGTAAAGCATCTTTTCATGCTGAATTGAGGGCCACGTGGTGTGTGGAATTGCAGAGAGGCAATGGGCCAAAACGGGAGCATGGCAAATCTCGAGGGGGAGGAAGGGAGTGAATGAGAAGAAGCAGCAGTTTTAAGGTCATATAAAAAAGGAAAGCACAGAGGCTTGCTTGAGGAAGAGAAATCTGTGCTATGAGCAGCATAAGGCAGGGAAAAAAACTTCCAAAGTGCAATTAATAACAGGTCTTTAAGTGTTTACTCCTGTCATTGTCTTTTCTTGCTGTAGGGGTGCTAAAGGGCTGTTATGTTGAGAAACTGGGAGCAGGCAGACAACTGCATGCTAGAAGCACTTATATTCCTCTTAAGAGATCTGCCATGATTATTGGCTGCTAGGGAAAATGATTGGCAGGGACTGTCTTGAAGCAGAACCAGATTCCTCATCCCTTGTGACATCCATAGCCAAAATGGGTGCTTTCTAAAGAGTAATGGGCAGACTGGTGAGAGGAGATGCCTGACCAAGTTATAGCTCAGTACTGGGACATGTAGGAGGTGGAGGAAGAATGATGGTGTCATGTACATGTATAGAGCAGAAATGGTGGCGCCTTTGATTTAATCCCAAGAAGAAATCATCTCTTTTGCTGCCAGCTCCTTCCACCCATGCAAATAAGTAGAAATAATGGAGCCTCTGATATAATCCCAAGAAGGAATTCTCTTTTGCTGCCAGCTCCTTCCACCCAATCAAATAATCTGTAATACAGAGAAGCTGAATGGTTAGAGGGGCTACTGTATTTGTGTTGTGCTAGCATATACGTGTCTAAATAGAGAGTCTCACATCACAACTGTTGTGTCACACAGACATCTACAGAGCTTTGATCTGAGACCCTAGCCCTGCAGGTGAATTGCTCTTTCAAGGAACACCCACAGTCATTAAAGAAACGTTAAGGAAATTCCTGAGATCCTTCCGGAGCCATAGCTATAGGCCCATTCATGTCAATGAAATGGTGAAACTCATAACAGCATTTGGCAAAATATCAAAACTAGAATATGGGATGAAAAGCTATTATACAAATATATAATAAAATGGAGAATTTTTCCCCAACAGTGCCCCCATTGAACTCTGGGGCACACAGCCAGAATAGGTTATTTTGACAAACTGCATGTTTTATTTCATGAGAGACAGAAACCATGATGCGTATTAGCTAAGGCCCAAAGCAAATGTCAGTTACTCTGTGGGAAAATGCATCCATGAGTCATATTTGTGTTCTTACCAATGTGGGATTTGCAGGCACACGTTCACTAGAGTCCAGGATTTTCTTTGATGCAAAAGCCGCCTAGTCTCTTCTCTGGTACTGTCAGTCATCTTTCAGCCAACTTCCTGGGTCTGCATATATCCCAGCAGCACTTGCCAATGGAAAGGAGTGCCCTTCTGTGCGCAGTGCACATCCTGCTCTGGCCAGTGACAGCAAGACACATGCTGTTTGTTTTCTGTGCCAGTATGCATGGAAGGCTGACCTTGCTCACATGGGAGCAAGCTGCTGGCCTCTCCTTTGTGGCTTCTGAGCAAGTGGGTATAGGATCCTGCCCCAAAAGAGACACCCTCCCATCCCCCCCCACACATTTTCACACCCACATTCAGACATGCAGACAAAAATATTTTCATTTTGTTCTCCTTCCATTCCTCACTCTTGTTCACGTGCCCTTGCTATGCGTCTTGGGATACAATTCTATACCCATTTCCTGAGATTAAACCCTATTGAACACAGTGGAACTTGCTTCTCAGTAGATATGCATTGAATGATCATGATAGGATTAACTCATTGATGAGGACCATCCTCCCCAGTTGAAAGTGGGGGAGGAGAGGAGAGGGAAGGGCAGTGAAGAACAAATGGAGAAGGGGGCAGCAAAGGTGCTATTGCCCGTCTGCCTTGGTGCCATCCTTTACACACTTGCCTGGGAATAAGATCCATTGAACATAGTGGAATTACTTCTGAGTAGGTATACCCAGCAGCCCCCACCCCTCTCTCCAGTGCCTTCCCCTCCCCCAATCCCAAGCAGATCCCAAGTGCCAGGCAAGGGAGCAAAGCATACCCACTCCTGGCTTTAGTCATGTTTTTGCAGATGGTTTCCCTGTGAAGGGCATTGAGTGGGGGGAAGGAAGCTCAATGGAAGGAAGCATGTTTAATGCAGGCACTCTCAGCAAGAAGACCAATACAAGTGGACAAGCAGTAGTTTTGCAAGACAAATTGTGAGCCTCCTTCCCTATGACTTGAACTGCAATCCTAGATAAATTTTCCTGGGAGTAATCGAGCCCCTTTAAACACAGTGGGGCTTTCTTCTATATAGCCATACTTAGGGCAATATAATCAGCAGAACTCCCCCCTCCCCAATATCTCTCCAGTGGGTTCTGTTGGCTGTCCTCTCTTTCCGCCAGCTACCAGTCAGATAGAGGAAAAGATCGAGCAAAAGCTGCTTTTGCTGCTGTCTCACCTACTCACCACAAGGAACAGAGAGAAGTTTAAAGCCAAGAACAATGAGAGGGTGAGCTGCAGCAAAGGTGGACACTGCCAGGCGCCAGACTAAGATGCCATCTTGCCTCCTTCGAAGACTGGAAATTCTCAAATATTAAAAATCCCATGTGTTTTGCAACCACACATTCAAAACCCCACGTCCAAACCCATGGATTAAGAGGTGAAAAGGTAGGGAAGATCTTTTTGGATATTCCATGGCAAAAAAAACAAAAACGAATGGATATCTTATTGATAAGGAAACCCGCATGGGTTTAGCCTCAAAATGTGTGGTTAATTCTGTAGGAAATGCCCATTTTCTCATGGGTTTCTGCATGTTATGGTTTGGGTCTGAGAAGGCTAGGGAAGTGGTGGCCCACTATTCTGACAAGTATACTTCAGGTGTGCTTCATTTGATTCTCACTCTTGTGTATACAGTAGCCTATATTTTTCACTGGTCTTTTTGCAGGCTCTCGAGCATGGTGGTCCAACATGCAGGCTGCATGCGGCCTGTGAGGCCCTTTTTGGCAGCTCCTGAGAGCCCCGCCACAGCCCCCCCATACCCCCTCCCACTTCAGTGGCTTTTTTATCTTTGGAGAAGGAGAAGCTGGAACGCTGGAGCAGGGCGATTGCAAAGCCTTGCCACACCCACCATCTCTTGCTGGCCGAGCCTGCTGAATGACTTCGGTGAATGTCTTCGGTGGCTCAGAATGCAGAAGTAATTGGCTGTAATGTTACCACCAATTACATTCAGGTCGGCACAGTCAGAGGGTCACACCAGGGTCATGTGGTCTCCTGGCGGCTAGAAGTCAGATCACCCTGCTCTAGAGGGAGAACAACAGTGCCACTATGTCATCCAGTTTGGGAGTGAGTTCTGGTTGACATTTTGTCCTCCCAGCTCATTGCTGCTGCCATTGCCACCAAGAGAATCTACAGCTGGGGCTGTGTGACGTCCGTGGCAGAGAGAAGCCAAGTCCCCTTGGTATCTGTAGCAACTGATTTCCAGGCTTCTTTTTTTCCACAGCTTGCCACCAGTTGTGGGTTGCCACAGAAAGGGTGATATCCAAGGGGTTTAGCTCTTTGGGTCTAAGAGTATGAGCAATATTCTCTGTTGGCTTTTGTTCCCACTCATTAAGTTGCACTGAGATGTGCTTCCTTAGGCATCAGGGAAATTTTTTCCAGCCAATTAGTAGCACCGTGCTAATGGATTTTCCTGTACTGTGCCTATACTGGTACTAGTCTGGTGGTTAATGTCAATTGTAGATTTTTACGATATTGTATTTTATTCAATTATTGTTTGTAACGCTTTGGTTTGTAAGTCACTTTGAAGATCTTATGGTTGAAAAGGGATGCAAAGATATCACAAATACATTGTCCCCTCTGCATGCTTTGGGGTGGTTTTGACTTTAGTAAATGAACCAGAAAAAGGTGCAGCACTAGAGAGGCAGGCAGCAGTGCAGGCCTGACCACCCATAGTCGGATCTATAGGTCCTCATATTCCTGTCCAGGAGTGCCATAACTCTCTGCTGCCTGTGCCACTTCTGGCAGGAGCTGTTTATGCAGCCGGTTGACTAACCACTGGTTAAGTCTTGAATACATGCTGATGGCTTCCTATTTCCTGAACGTTAGATTGCTGGAACAAGGAAGTAACTGATGCTAGGGACGGCACTATTTTTTTTATGCTTTGCATCATTGTATACTTTCAATGTGGTATTTGATGTTGGGCAAGATAAGGTGCTGGTCTGGCCCAGCAAAGTTGCTTTTATGGTAAATTCCAAAGTAGGTTTTCACATAGTTAAATTCCAAGTTCTGCTAACTCTGTTTATGTTGGGCCCAAACCCTAACCAGTTATCCAGCACTGGCATAGCTGTGCCAATGTGACGTATGTTGCATCCTGCATTTGGGTGGCAGTCATGGAGGCCTCCTCAAGGTAAAGGGATTTTGTTTCCTTACCTCGGAGCAGCATTGCCCTTATTCAGTGCTGGAAAGTGGGTTAGGATTGTGCCCTTGGAAACTCAAGTATGTTTCGGTTGTTACATTATTCCATGACAAAATAATACAGCTTTTTGGTGCAGACCTGTAACTAGGTACTCACCTTGTTCCCTATGATGACTAAACATTGTCAGTAGGCAATCAAGCAGGGAAGCTTTGCAAAAGTTGGTGTGTTTTTTCTTCTTCTTTTCTGCCACAAATGACAAGCATGAGTATGCACAGGTGGTCACTTCTATGAACTTGTTTTCAGAACTTCCTGGTCTTGGCACATCGCCATTTCTTTGTGGCAACTGTTCAAGTGTTCTTGAAGCAGCAGCGGTGCACAGTTCATTTGTTTGGCCCTGACTGTCCAGGCAAACTATCTTCTCTTGTAGCTAATATTTCTTCTGTAGAAGTTTGTGATTTGTAGTGCATGCTTTCACAATCCATTAATGCTCTGGCTTGCACATATCCCATTGTCTGCCACTACCATAATGAGGGCCAAATTACACATTGCAAATACACATAATGAAGCCCTGATGCTGCTTTAATGAAAAGCGAACTCAAGAGTTTGCAGTTTTAAGGAGAGGAGTTGCAGCAGGAAGGGGGGTCCTTAATTTTTTTACACTCCCCTTGCTACTCCCACCCTCACTAAGGTTCCAAGTCATATGTGCTTCTTCCACCTATAGGAAGAAAGCATTTAAAAACATACACACATGCACGCACAAACTCTTATTTCTGTGTATCTTATTTTGTTGCCAAGGTGCCCAGCTCCCTTCCTGTGAGTTGCCTGCCATTCTGCTGAGTGGATTGTTAAAGCTATTTGGGGTTTTTAATAAACCAAAAAGTCAGGGACTTTGCCCCTTCTGGCTCATTTTGCTCTAAGAAATCAATAAGAAAAGGGGTTGGTCATTCTTTGGTCATAATCAAACATTATATGTTTGGTACTTTAGAGGCACAATGCAAGTAGTTAATCTAGTGAAGTAATTATTACACCATGGAAGGAGGCTTGTTCCTGCCTGCTGGAAACATTTCTAGGGGGTTGATATTTTCACTGACTCCCATGCAGGACAGTAAGGTTGAAGAAAGTCATGAGCAAGCTGTTCACTGGATCAAGTCACAGGCTTGATTGAGCCAAGCTAGGAGACCATCAAAAAGACTGCAGTGTTAGCTGATCAAGATGCTGACTGGGTAGCTCTAGCCTGTTTAATTGCTGTCAGATGCCATTTCACTGCAAAGAACAGGCTCCTTGAGGGTACGCTGCACTGCCAGGTCTTGGGTATGCAGTATTCTTATCCTATGTGGGTGGCAACTCTGAGTTCTGCAGCAGGAGTCTGATTTTCTCACCACAAGGAGGACACTGAGTTCTCCCTATGTGTCCTATTTGCTGGGTTGGGGGAGCAGTTCCACAGAACCCAAGCAGCAGGGTTAGCTACAAGGCTAGGAAGCCTGGATCAGCTTGAACAAAGTAAGCAGGAGCAAGGGATTAGTCAGGAGGCCTGATACTGGACTATCCTTAGGAAACCATTGCAGCAGCAATTGTTGGGTAGTCACTGTGTGGCTTTATAGTGGGCCCTGCAGATCCATTCCTTCTTAGAGCCTCTACAGCAGTGGTTCTCACACATTTAGCACTAGGACCCACTTTTTATCTGTCAGGACCCACCGGAAGTGATGTCATAACCGGAAGTGACATCATCAAGCAGGAAACTTTTTAGCTATCATTACTATCATTGTTAAAATAATATATATAGTAGCTTGTTAAGAGTACAAGTCTGTAACATTTCCCCAAATGCAGTCATATACCATGGTAGCATCAAGTCTAAAATATTAAAAATAAAATATTGAAAAGAATGGGGACCCACCTGAAATTGGCTTGCAACCCACCTAGTGGGTCCCAACCCGCAGTTTGAGAAACACTGCTCTACAGGGCCTCCATTCAGAGCATTCATATTGTTGGCTCCCCCCCCCCCACCAGAGGCCTCTGATTGTCACACAAGGACTGTGTCTTTGACTCTGGGCTTTAGAACAGGCCTTTCATCTTTTGAAGGCCCAGGAGTGATGGTGGAGGATCCAGAGCTTGGGTGTGAGATCAGGTGTGTGGAGCCCCTGATACTTCACCCTTTTCTGTTGTGGCAGCCTCTGGCCTCCTCTTGGCCCCATCTGCTCCTGCAGTGAGTAGGTCTTCTCTGTTTCAGGTCTTGGCACAGGTGAGTCAGTGTTTTGCTGTTGATTTGCTTCACCTGTCTGATCAGCTGTTCCATCTCCCTTGTAGAAGATGCTTCCACATGATGCTTGGTATTGCTAAACATCTCCTCTTTTACGGTACTTGGACAAACCTTTCTGTGAACCCTACATCTTTCTCAGAAATATAATCTTTGCATTAAGAGTGTGAGTCAGATTAAGGCTGTAATCTTATGCATGCTTGTTTGGCAGTAAGCACTGTTGAATTCAAGACTTACCTCATAACATGCATAAGGCTACACTATACATTGTGCCCTTTCCTTCAAAAAGCAGCATATTTTTGAGAGTAGTTATGTATTCATTCATTTATATCCTGGTTTTCAACAGATGAGTGCTCTTAGGCTTACAGGTTGTGGTGGTTTGTGTATTACACCTTATAATAGTTATAGTAATCAGCACAGATGAAATAATTGTAATGATAATTATTTTATTTAATATTAATAATTAATCTGTAATGTTACTTTTCCCCAGCTTACCTCATGCAGGCATTAGGTGAACTTTCCTGTTATTTCCTGGTTTTCCCTTTTTAAAACAGGTTTTATATTGGCTGCTTTCCAGTCCTCTGGCCAGGAAGACAATTCTAGTGACAAGTAGTATCTTTTTGAGAGGAAATCAGCAATTTCATATTTGATTGCCTGAGAACTTGAGACCCAGTGATTTGTAGGTTTTTAATTTGTTAGTAAGCACTAAAACGGGTTATCAAACTATAGCCCACAGGCCACATAAGACCCACCAACACAATTGAACTGACCCAGTGGCATTATAATTTTGTGCTCCCCTTCCTCTTTTCTCCCCATCCTCACTTGCTGCCACCAGGATTAAAAAATTGTACAGCACAATCTTATGCATGTCTACTTACAGTGTGACTTACTTTTATTCATTGCGGCTTGCTCCTAGGAAAGTGTGTATAGGATTGTGGCCTCACTGAGGCTGCGAAGTTGTTGCAGACTCTTACAGACAGTTAAACCGTTAAACTATTGGGTGCTGCTGGCCTGGTAAAGGCTGTTCCCTAGCTGCACTTTCCTATTTTGCTGTTGAACATTTCTGCTCTAGTAGATTGCATGCATTTGAACGATCCTGGTCTGTACTTGGTCCAATAATTTATTTTTATTTGTTGCTGACATTCTTGGTTTCAGTGTGTGTGTGTGGGGGGGGGTCTGATTTGCATTGCTCATGTATTAAGCATTGTGGGTGCATGATCAAAATTGCTAACTCTAGGCAGAGCATAGGAGACAGTACAAGGTGCACATAACTGGTTGTCATCAAGGATGCCAAACAAAGTGATCCGGCAAGAATGACGCATCCCTTTGTGAATGTTAACCGTAGCTTGGGTTCTCTTGCTGGCCTAGCCTTTGCACCACTCTCCCCTTAATTTCTACCATCTGCTAATACCCCCAGGGCTCTTCATGGCAGAGAATCCTCATTGTATAAATAAGTCTACTATAATCTTGATGCTAAATCCAATTTGTGTAGTGAGCCCTCTGCTTTAATTATCGTCATGCCTTAAGCTTCTCCTTTCCACGTCATTCTGCCCTTTTTCACTGTTTCCTGTGTAGTGGAAAAGGACTTGGATGAGAACCAAGACCCTGGCTGGCTCAGGTCCATCTAGTTCCCAGTAGTGACTAGCCAGATGCTTCTGGGAAACCCGCTAGCTGGGCTTGACAGCAATAGTCGTCCGTTGCTGTTTGTTACCAGCATCTGCTCTTTAGAGCAGTGGTCCCCAGGCTTTTTAGAGGCCCCAGAGGCTGCTGCCTGATTGAATGCCAAGGTGTGTGGCTATTATGGTGACTGGCAGCAGTGCTCCTCCCTAGTAGCATCTTGTTAAACCCTTGATGCACATAGGTAATCTGCCTTGTCAGTTTTGCGACCCAACAAAAATTGGGTCATTACGTACTGGTGGGTCCTGGACCTGCAGTTTGGGAACCACTGCTTTAGAGGCATATTGTCTCTTAATATGGAGGTCCTATTTTAGCTATCATGGTTAGTAGTCATTGATAGTTCTACGCTCCCTAAACTTGTTTAATCCCCACTTAAAACTATGTAATGTAGTGATTAGATCCCCATATCTTGTGGCAGTTAATTGTAAAATACTCTTTTTTTCACCCTTTTTTCTACCCTTTCTGCTTGTCAATTTCACTGGATGACCATGAATTCTAGGATTGTATATATGAGAGAGATAAAGAGAAGTCTCTCCAGTTTCCCCCTCTGTGCATCATTTATAAGCTTTTAGTATGTTGCCCGTCATCATTTCCTCCCCCAGTAAACTACAAAGCCCTAAACTTGTTAGTCTTTCCATACAGATTTCTTATGATCCTATATATAGAACAACACAATGATGATTTGGGTTGTTGTTTTTTCTACCCCATCTAGTTCTCCAATACTCTTTTTGAGGAGGCCAGTGATGTACATGAGATTCCAGATCTGGCTATAGCCTAAATTTATGTAAAGGCAAGATGATGCTGGCCATGTTAACTCCAATCAGTTTAAGTCATTCTTAACAGGAATTTGTGTTTTTTTTTTCTCTGCCTGAGCATACTGTCTGGATTGAACTTGTGATGAGTGGGACCTCTTCTCCTTAATTGAATTCCTCTTATTTGTATGCAACATGATGCTTGCTTGAATAAGTCAATTGTGCTGCTTTTCCATTTTGACCTGCATGTTTAACTTGGATGTGAATTGGGCACACCAGGGAATCTAGAACTGGCCTAGGAGAAACAATGGCCAGGCATAAATCATTGGCACCTTGCTAGGTTTTACAAGATAGAACCTGTCTATTGGTCCACTTGACCATGGAGCTTCAAGGGGCTGACCTAGGGTTTCCTGACTCTGGATTAGCCAGTGGTTCTCAAACTTTACCATCAGGACCCACCTACAAAAAAAGTTTCCCTTTACCAGCCACTCAAGCCCCTGTGACTATAATCGTGATTGGACAGCAGTGCTCCCCCAAGTATCAGGTTGTTTGCCCCTTGATGCACATAGCCTAGACATTCTGAGGTGGGGGGAGGGTGGGCCTGTGGGTGGGAGAGCGGGGGGAGGGGCCAGGACCCGGCACTTGTGCCAGATCCTGACCCAGTTCCCGGGCAGCATGGTGCAGTTCTGGGCTGCTTGGCTCTGTACCACCTCTTTAGGTTGCACAGATCCAACTTGACCCATTGTGGCTGCAACAGCTCTCCCAGGGTAAGGGGAAGTGTTTCCCCTTGCCCTGGGCTGAGCTGCTTGCAGCCCGAAACTTGCGCTGGATATGGCACAGGCCTGCCAGCCACCCTGTTCCAGTGCAGGTTAGGATTGGTCTGTAAGAGTTGCATTTCCTCCTCCCCCTCCTCCTGGAACGAGTTGTCAGTCAAAGTGATCAAAGCGGGTTCTTAAACACCTATGGAAAACTGGATTGGAACAGAACCCAAGTAATTGGTATCAAGCAGATGTGCCTTGGGTTGAACCACCAACCTCTTGCTCAGCTACTTTGTCCAAGAAAGAGATGCTTATGGCTGTGAGTTGGAAAAATTGTTGGGCCTGATGAGGATTTCTTTAGTAGCTGCCTCTTAACCAACTGCCTCTTTCAGGGTGATCAGAACAGCTCCTTCACTCAAGGGGGTACTTTTAGCCTCTTGGACTCAACCTCCCACTTCTGCCTGGTTAGGTGTAATCACTCATCAAGAGTCAGGATTGAGAAGGGTTGAGGTAGTCAGCTGTACCTCTTCAAGTACTTTGTCCACATCTTCAGGCTTTAATCAAAGGAATAAGTGGGAATTGTGGGAACTTCTTGCAGTTGTACCATATCAACAGGGGCTTCCAGATCTGAATTATCCTCAAAGTGCTTCGTAAATGTGTCACTGTGAGCTGCTGAAAATTTAATACAGTTCTTGTTAGAGTATGCATGAATCTGAATTTTCACAACATGAGACAGCTCCATTATGCAAGTTTCTGAAGAAACAACAGTATCCATAAGGTCATTTTTCCTTGCTGCTTTCATTGGCAAAGCTCCTCAGTGAAGCTAGAATGAATCCTACTGAGATTTCCACTGCTGACATCCTTGCTGTTGTCGCTGCCACTTCACCCCAATATTAGAATGATGATTAACATTACATAGACAATACTGAACTCACTGAGACCTCAGCATTGCTTACATTTTTGGATACTACCAAAGCCTCCAATTGAACTGAGTGGCTCTTTCTATTCAGGGTCATCGAGGCGTTTAACATAAGGAAAACATTGAGAAAGATCATCTGATATTGTTTTATGCTCTCCACTTCCCCAGGTTGGGGAATTCAATGGACAGCATTGTTAGATTTTATTTTCTTTGGATGAGAGAGCAGCAAAGACCGTGTGATGCCTTTGCAAAATATGCCTTTTTTTTTGGTACAACTATACAAGCAGAACATGAAAGGAGAGAGTTAGGCAAAACACAGGACAAGTAGATTTGCTTTCCCACATCAGATCTCCTGAAAGAGAGTTACTGCACTCTAGGGTGCCTAACTTTCAGCCAGCTGACAACCCTCTCTGTTCTGACTCTGTCTCTCATCTCAAAACTACTGTTTCTGATGCTGCCAAATACTCATTTCAGACACTACCCCTCCAAGGGAATTGTTCATTTAGGGAGGCTATCTATAAATACCACATCCGGTCAAAAGACTGAAATTTGTCAAATCCCGAGCACTACTTATGCAACACCTTTAGCAAGACTATCACAATAAGCCTCATTCATGGGGCAAACAGAGGCAGGATTCCATGGTTCCCCCATAAGAAGATGATCTAGATAAGATGGCCTGTGATTCTTCCTGGAAAGACAGGGTAAGATAGAAAGATCTTAAAGTACAAAGAAGAAAAGAGAGAGAAGATAGAAATTAGTATTACACTGTCTTTCCTCATAATTAGCTATGCCTTTTACTCCTCTTCCTGCTTTTTAACGTGTAATCCTTCCTGAAACCACACACAGCTGCCTTTCAACAAAAATCCCCTAAGATGAGGAAAGTCCATGAAAACTGTCTTTGAAAAAGAAACCAGGCTACTGCTTGTGCTGCTCCCTTTCTGCTGTTCTCGGAAGACAAATGGCTTTGAAACAGATTTGATTTCTCAAAAAGGGTGGTACCTGTTGAGCTGGCTATTATATATAGATTTTCTGATAACCTGATAAAATGTAAACATGGAACAGTTCTTGGACGTGAATGTACTGCCTACTTATTTCTGCCACTTATTAGTGTAGACCAGTGTCTCAGGCTGAGCTATTAAAGTTCCTGATTCAATTACTGTTGTTAAGAATATTTATACACTGCTTTTTAACACAAAGTAGTTCACAAAGCAATTTACATAGCAAAATAATAAATGGCTCCCTGTCTCCAAAAGACTTGCTGTCATTAATAAAAGATAAATGTAATCTCTGCCATAAGCTTTCATAGAGTGGCAAACCACTATTTCTTAGTCCCAGTCAACCATCTGCCTCATGTGGGGATAATATAGTGCTCTGCTGTACAAGATTGTTGTAAGGGTTCTTGAGATCATGTATTCTTCATCCTTGGGGTCAATATTCTTCAACCTTGGAGTCGGGACCCCAATGGAGTTGCGAAGCCTCAGTTGTGGGGTTGTGGCAACTTTTAACTAGAACGAAAAACATTGAAGACCAATGGACTGGAGTGAACAGGCACCACCAGGTAAAAAGGGAGGCATCTGATGTATCCCTTCAGGTACCAGGAAATTGTGTCCCAGTCCAGCGCAGGTTCTTCGCAATCACACTAAAATAGCTTTCACTGGTTCCAGGTTTCATGGCAACTTTTTCTGCTCTCTCTAATAAGAATATTTGGTTACAGTGAACAGTGCTTGGAGGTCGTTATGGGGGCAGGGAGTGGGCAGATAGGGTCCCAGGAGGGGGGCAGGACCAACAGTTGATTGATTGATTGATTGATTGATTGATTGATTGATTGATTGATTGATTGGGATCGTGGCACAGAAAATATCACACGTATATGAAGATCACATGTATATGAAGTGCTTTGAACACTCAAAAAGCATTGTATAGTTTAGAGGACTTTTAAAAACAGACACATTCATGGAAGACAAATCTATATGTGACTATTAGCTATGATAGCTTAGTACAGGTCTCTCTATATGCTGGGCTGTGGGCCGGATCTGAACCGTGGGTGAACATTGCTTACTGTTCTGCTGGGGAGCTGCTGTTCCACACCACCAGTCTCCCCAAAACTGTGCCCCAACTAGCCACTTCTGAGTTCTGTCACCCCAGCAGCCATTGCTCCCGGATTTCTGGGCAGATGTGGCTGGCCAGGGTGCAGTTCTGGGGAGTGTCTCCCTGGCAAAATGGTAGACCCCGTTCACCCGGGGAAGCCTTTCCTGGCTTGCAGAGGTCTCAGGTTTGGAGTCAGCTGGTTTAGTTGACCCTCCAAGTCGAGAGGCAGTATACCTCTGGATGTTGGGGATAAATTGGGAGGACTGCTGCTATACTACTCTCCCTGTGGATCTGCCAGAGGCGTCTCACTCACCATTGTTGCAGGTAGGATGCTTGTCTAGAGGAGTGCAGATTCAGCAGGGTGATGCTTAAGGATGCTTAAGTTCTTATCTAAATGCTAAATATTAGTAGTACTGTATTTCTCAGACACCTGTCTCTTGAGCCATATGTAGGTGAAGCTACCTAAATATTTACTGGGTAAGAATGATCTATGAGGATAGATCTCTGAGGACTTGGGTTTGTATGGTCGGTGTTAGCTACTCCTTGCTGCTTTCTTAGGGTTTGTCACTGTCAGAATTGTTTTGAAGATGCGAATGGTCACTAGGCTGCAATCCTACATGCTTACTTGGAAGAGTAAGTCCCCTTGAGTTTCATGAGAGTTACTTCTGAGTAGGCATGGATAGGATTGTGCTGTTCGCCTTCTTTCTGCATGATCTGAAGATATGTGAGTCTTTGGTTGGTGTTAACTCAGAGCAATAGCTGTAGGTACATGAAGACTCGTGTGTCTCCAGATTCTGGCAGTCCATTGCTGGAGGAAGTGACTGTGGTTGTTGTTGGCATCCTTCAGTCTCGGAAGACTATGGTATCACGCTCTGAATGGTGGTTCTGGAACAGAGTGTCCTCTCCAGCCTGGGTAAAGTAGGTATGGAGGATAGACTGTTTCCCATGCAGCAAATCCCCCCTCTCCATGTCACTGAAATGGTCCAATGGAAAGGCAGAAGCCAATACGGTTGGTTCCAGCAGCGCCGCAAGAGTTGCCAGAACGTGACTGTGTTCAGCCATGAACTGCCTCAGGGACTCCGGCTCCGGATTTTGCCTCGAGGTTGATTCCTGAAGCCTTTTCCATAACTGGATGTAGCCACAAGGCAGTGGAGGTTTGGGATCAGAGTTTTCCTTCTCTCAGATGAGCTGCCTTCCCAGGCTGATGAGTCCCATCTACCCAGTGGCTGTTTAGTCGCCTCTTACGACAAGTACAGCCAGACTGAGGGCCTGTTCTTATCCCCCAGCCCCCAGGTGACTGTGGACACAGCTGTATTGAGGTTGTTCTGTCTTCCAAGGTACAGCTATGGGGGAGGTGGCTTGATTTCTCTCAGCTGTGAATGTAAAATTCCTCAAGGTTAGATTTTTTTTTTTGGTGAGATGAGCAGCCAGATACTGTTCAGTGCGTGGGTGGATGTGACACCATGTATGCAGTTCTCTGGCTGACTGACATTTGCTGGTACACCCAGCTGCCTTGTCAATGCAATGTATTGACTCTGCAATGTATGGTGCTTGTCTCTTCTCTCTTGGGTGTCTTGAGGCAGCCAGGACCTGCTTTCTTATTGCAGAGGTGGTTTTCAGCCATAGGGACTTGAGCTTTATTTTAAAGAGAGATCCTTCTCTCATGTCAGCAACTGATTGTGGCTGGACCAGTTTGCATATGTCTGTCAATGCTTTTCCTTACCACACAATGCTCCTCTGACCTTGGCTTTCCTCCCCAAGTCTGCTCATTGGCCACAAGCATGATTTTTGTCTGCCTCTTACTATTTCAACTCTACCCACCACAAATCATTAAAACAAAAGCTAGCATGATCCTGGCTTTAGCCGTTTCCCTTGCAATTGGTACATTGACAAGGCGTCCCCAGGCATTATGAGACAAATGTAGATGGATTGCCAGGAATTGGAGATCTTGGGGCAGTGCAGTATAAAGAAAATCTTGTTTTCACTTCTGTCTCAAAGATCCTCTACAAAAGATAAATGGTATTGCTGGATCTCTTTTCTTGGAGGACTTACAAGCCACTGTACTAGATGCCAAACAGTTCCAGATTTAATATAATAATACAAGGCATTCAAACTGTAATGTGTTCTTGAAAGAAAAAATATCTTCCTGTCTACCTTGCCCCCTCACTAGCATTTCTCTTATGACAATGAGAGTTATATAGACTGTGGTTACATGGATATAATAAACACCTATTGGATAGTATCTGTGTCATCGCCAGTGATGAAGAATACACTTCACCCAATATCTATGCCATTTTGTGTACACTTTTAAATGTTTTGGTTTTTATCTTCAGAGACTGAGCAATCTCACACACAGCCCAATCCTATCAAATTTTCCAGCACCGATGCAGCCACAATGCAGCCCCAAAGTAAGGGAACAAATGTTCCCTTACCTTGAAGAGGCTTCCATGTTTGCCCCCACATTGCATGATGCAATGCGCACCCAATTGGCACAGCTGCATCAGGTCTGGAAAGTTGGATAGGATTGGGCCCACAATTGTTTTTGCAGAAGTCCTTTAAAAGAAGGAAAGCTAAAGAAGTGAATAGCAACAAGGTGCCCTCCTATTGCAGCATCCCCACCCCTTCTTGAATTGCTTTTCTCTCTTTCTCTCTCTTTTTCTAAATTGGTTTTTAGAAGTGCATTTCTCTCCAGTGCTTCAGTGTACATCTCCCTTCACTGTTGAGTTTCACTACATTCACTTGTTATAAAAGAGCTGAACTAAAATGGACATAGAATGACAATTCAACTTTCCTGCTTTGGATAGTAAGTGAAATTTGACAAAACGTTGCATCAATGCACATACACCATCAACATCCCTGCTGATGTGAGAATTACACAGAGAAAAATGCCCTTCACGAGATTGTGTAGGTACGCCCTCAGCTGTATTAAGTGAATCACTTCTGGGTGATCTACTCCACAATCTACTCCACTTGGCTACTCTGAACTCTTTGAAGTGCAATGCTAAAGGTTTTAGGGTCTCATTCTCCTTGTATCACTCTCCCTTCCCAGTATGGTTGGAGGTCTCCTTGTGACCACATTACAGTGACATCCAGTTGGCAACTGTGACATTTGTTTAGTTTGAATTAATAATCAGCTGGAATTCCTCTCTTTTAATAACTCTTGGCTTTCAGCCTGGTTGGCCTGAAAAACAGCTTATCAGGACTGTTATGTTTTCTTCCTTGAAGCTGCGTAGTGCATGTATTCCCCCTTGAGAGCAGTTTATTACCAAGTGTGATTCCCACTGACTCATAAAAAATTTCATATCTTCTTTGTTAGAAAGGCATGACATCCAAGTGCTAAGGGTTGGTGTACAATTCTTCTTGGTTTCTAATCAAAGGTGCTGCAGTAGCTTTATAGGGTTTGCAGCTGTGCCGCAGAGGCTTTCTATTGCAAAATTAAAGGTTTATCAGAACCTTTGTTATTTTTTTCCCCTTTTTTTGGTCATAAGGTTCTACTTGTAAGCTTCAGAGCAAAGCTTGAAAAATATACAGTATAGATAGTTCTCATCAAGGATCAGAAATGTTGGGCTCTTGGGTCTCTTTTCTTGGAGGAAGTTAAGCATAATTGCTCTCTGTGCCTCTTCATGGCCATCCAGTTCTTGCACCTGCCCCTTCCTTAAGAGAGATGCACTCATCTTTTAAAACAAAAACAAGCCTAAGAAGAAAATCTTACAGTAAGTAGTTTGACATAATTGGTTTGTTTGTTTGCACTTTTCTATTGCGTACTTGTTTCTACCCAAGAACTGAACTTTGGGGTGGGAATGGGACTGTATGGATTATTCTTCCTTGATACTTCTGCCTTTTGAGAGATCAGGGGTGTCAAACTCACTTCCTACAGTGGGCTGAATAGCATTCATGATGCCTACTGAGGGCTGGAAGTGATTAAGCAGGAAGTGATGCCATTATGCTGTCATGACCAGAAATAAGCACTTTTTTCTCACTTAAGAACACATTAACTGCAAATGACAGAAGAGAAAAACATGCAAATCTTGATCATATTTTCAAGATATGGGAGAGCCCGATTATCATGTAAGCCACCATTTCAGCAGTGGCACCTTAGCACAGCTCAGCAGCTGAAAGCAGCTGATGGTGACGCTTGGAGACCCCAAAGACCAGATAAAGATAGAGCTTCCAGGGGCCACATCCAGCCCACAGGCCTTATGTTTGATATCCTTGCATGATTAGACTGTAGGAGAGCTAAACAGAATCCACTATGCTAGCCTTTGAGGATCCCAAAGCTTCTGCCACAGAATCCTAATGTGTTCAGGTGCATGGCTTCCTGAAAACTGTGCTCTCTAATATTCACTTAACCCAGCTGGATGGAGGCTAGCTTCTTCAATAGAGACGAAAGGACACTTTGTACCTGCTCAGAGGCATTTATCCTTGCTGCCAGATTGGGCAATGAAAACAGCATTGGTGCTGAGCATTGGCTGAAATGAAGTCTTGTTCACACCCATTAGCAGTATCCAGGAATCCCTGGCGGGTCAGGTAACTAGTGCAATCTTATGCATGTCTGCTCCAAAGTCTCATTGTGTTGGGTGGGGCTTATTCCCAGGAAAGTTAGCCTAGGATTGAAGCTTTAGAGAGTCTTCTTGGGAAAGCAGATTTAACAGATTAACTACTCTGGGCCAAGTTGGTGGCTTGTGCAGCTTGTGAAATGTGTCTGATAAAGCAGAGAGAGGGGGGGGGCTTGGCATAGTCCCAAGCAAGTGCTATTAAACTAAAGCAGTGTTACTTCTTGGGCTTGCGCTGTGCTACGCTCCTGATGGTGTGGTCCGTGTCGCAGCCCTCTCTAATTTTATCTTCTGTTCTTGTGAAATGTTGGCAGCAGTAATGAACTACTCTCTCTTTTGTTGAGAGATCTTGCTGAAAGGAATGGCATAAGCAACTGCACAGAAGAGTTTTCACGTAAGCGTGTTCTAACTCGACCCACAATGGGTCTTTCTTTGCTCTCCTTCAGGTATAATCTCTATGCCCACACACGGCTGGGCTACCTGTTCTACAAGCGTCAGGTGAAGAAAGCGCGTGAGCGTTTCCCCCAGGGACACTCCATTCCCCAGACGGTAGCTTTCAGTGGTAAGTGCCCCACCTTTTCTCCATCACATTTCCAACAAATGTACACACTGTGAATTTTTGTGATGAAACTTGAAGGCACTGAATGGGCCAAGGCTAAACCTGCTGGGTTACATATCATGCCAAATCTGAACTCTGACATGACAGTTGACTTCCAGAGATGCTTAACAAAAAAAAAATTGATTTAATACTATAATGAATTATACACCCCATCTGAATTTGGCAGAATTAGACTTTTTTTTTCTATTTTACGTTTAGATTCTTTTTTAACACCTGCAGGAGTCTAGAACTCCCCATGACTGAGTCTTAGCAAGTATCAGTCTTTACAGTGTTCTGAGCTTGCAACTGTCAGTTGTATGTGTGGCTGGTTGGTTATAGTTTTTCATTTCAGCCTTTTGTTTTGCTGTGATATGAGAGAAACACACCTTGGTTACACAGTGGTTTAAATAAACTTCTTTATCAACCCTCCAAATAATCAAGAATGTGTGCTGCTTTGAATTTTATTTGGGATTAACTTGCTCAACTTTTGTTTGGTTTATGTACAAGTTGTTTGTTTTTTCATGGTCATTTCTTCATAGATACTGTATAAAAGCCATTGTGTATTTTGGATTCCTCTCTGCTTTCCCTCTCCCCTTTTGGCCCATTTTAAAAGAGCCTTTCAGTCCTTTCACAACTCTCCCACACAGCAGTAATCAGCACAGTGTGTAGGCCTAGATCTCACTGAGGTGGTAAACCTCCATCTCACTGTATAGGAAACAAGTGTGTGGAGAAGGCTAAGTAAGAATCTTTCTCCTTGATAGGCTAGTTTTCCATGTGGCAAGTTTGGGGGACTTTTGTGTGCAAGAGCTGTCAATCCTATGACTGACACACAAACACCCAGTGGCAGTCTCAAGTGGTACGGCCTAGACACGGGCCTATCATCTCCCTAAGAACTCTGTGAACTCTGAGAATTAGACCTTAACCTTGTGCTGGTTACCACTGTGTGGGAGGGATGTGAAGAGGCTGAAGGACTGCTCTCAAAACAGGGAGGGGGAAGAGTAAATAGAGAGCAAAGTGAGCTCCAGAATATTCAGCAGAGATGAAGAAACAATTGTGTAAAATAAATGAGTTGTGCAGAAACAAAAGTTGAGCGAGTTAATAAAGAGTAATATCTGCAGTAAATCATCTGACCTCAGGATATGGTCGTGAGTCTGGGCTGACTCGCCCACGAAGCTGGGTGAACTGGCTGTTTTAGATGGTGGGCTAGGAGAAGTGGCAAACCGGCGGCGGTGCTCTGTGCCTGCCCACCAACCTCCCCTGGCTTTGCTGCCCATCCAGTCACTTTGACTAGTACTCCAATCGTCTTCTTCCTTGGTTAGATTGAGTAAGAAGAGGATTGAAGCAGTTGTGACTCTCCTCTTCTTCCAGCGCCATTACCAAAAGCAAAAAAATGTGGGGGGGGGGGCTGAAGAAGAAAGCAGAAGGCTACTACATCCTCTCCCCATTGAAACAGGATGTTCTCTATGAATGGCCAGGCAGTGGCTGGACCTCCAGGCTGAACACTCAGCTTGCCATGTTTCTCAGCAGCCACCCAGGCTCAGCAATAACAGCCACCACCATTTCCACCTCTTCCTGTTTCTTTAAGAAGCTACTTCCTCTTTCTGCTTCCTCCTGGAAATCATTTAGGCCAGTGATTCTCAAACTTTTAGCTCCGGGATCCACTTTTTAGAATGAGAATCTGTCAGGACCCACCAGAAGTGATGACATGACCAAAAGTGACATCATCAAGCAGGACAATTTTTAACAATCCTAGGCTGCAATCCTATCCGTACCTACCCAGGAGTAAGCTCCACTGACTATTATTGTTAAGAGCATACACATAGTAGCTTGCTGAAAGTGCAGAGCTGTAATTTCCCCCAGATGCAGTTACATACCATGGGAGCATCAAGTCTAATATATTAAAAATAAAATATTGAAATGAATGGGGACCTACCTGAAATTGGCTTGTGATCCACCTAGTGGGTCCCGACCCCCCTGATCTAGGCCAGTATTTCTCCAAGTGTGCTCCTAGGGCTCCTTGAGACACTCCCTTCAGGGGCTCTAAGAGCACACCGTAAGTGGTCACCATCTGTCCACAGTCCTGTTTGCACTGGTACTCTTCCGCAAGACTCTGCAAAACTCTGCACATGTGCCAGCTGGGCTCCCTGAGACTCCTTGTAGAGTGTAAAAGGCTCCAGAGACTGAAAAGTTTGCAAACCACTATGGCCAATACTTCCCCTTCACCACCCATTCTTTTTGCCTGCTTCAAGAAGGTGGAGTAGGACACCTGAAGTGGGACAAAGAAGATGATTAGAGGAGAAGGAGGATGGATGGTTTGTGCATGCAGAAAGAAGAGAAGAGGCAGCAAATCATATTCATATTTTATATGCACAGAAGGCTCAGGCTAGCGTTGTCAAGGGAGGCTCAGGCTCAATGGCATAGCTAATTATCGTGTAGCCCGGTGCCAAGCTCAAAATGCTGCCCCAGAAGTTATGTCGCAACCAGAAGGGATGTCACATCCGGGCTTTTTAAAAAGTAAAAATTGGGGGAACCCACCTCCTCGCCCCAGCAGCTTGCCTCCTAATTGCTGTGCTGCACCCCCCAGTCAGTGGCATAGCTAAGGCATCTATCTGCTATCTGGGGTCAAAGAAGATTTGTAGCCCCCCCCCCCCAGACAAAATCAGATTAATTAAGTAAATAAATAAAAAGTGTACCCCTGATAGGTTTGATAGCTTCACACTGTGCTAGGGTGAAGAGGGATGGTTATTCTCCCCTTGCTAAATATAAGAAAGACACGACTTGAAAAAGTACCTTTTAGCCAGTTAGCAGGGGTAACTATATTATGATATACATAGAAATGAGAGCTGACTCATATTATCACTTTATTGGTTTCATGCTGTATCATGATAACATGTCATTGCAACATGTCAGTAACATAATTTGTCACTGGCTCTCAGAACAATCCGTCTCATAGGACAGTTTTGAGTTAAGAAAATCCACTTTTTGTTCCATAAGGCAATTGTTTTTTTTCATTTTCTGGTTAATTGGCCATAACTTTTGATAGAATACAGATATTCCAATGCAGTTTGTTTAATTGCATTCTGTATTAAATTACCTTTCCAATGATGTATAACATGATGGTATTACTCATACATACCAAGTTTTTCACAATTTTGGTCACTAGTGTCAAGCTCAGCTTGTTGCCCCCCTAAAGCTTGATACCCAGTGCAACTGCTACACCGCTACCCCCTTAGCTATGCCACTGTTCATGCTAGCACTGTCAAGGGTAGAGGGTACCCTTACATTTTTACAAATGAGATACCAGGAGTCAGGGCTGTGTGAACACCCTGCCACCTATTCTGGGAGCAGGCCCTGCACCTTATATAAAGAAAGACTGCAGTTGCTCAGTGGTGAGGGACAAACCCTCCATATTTATTTATATGTGTGCTAAAATATCTTTCTTCATAGTATACCATTACTTCATCTCTGTTTGCATAAAAAGGGGGCATGGCCAGAACAGGGAATGGAGTGGCGCCAGATTGATGTAATTAAAAGAGGAAAGGAGAGGCTGTCTTGCAAAATAGCTTTCAAACTTCTGCCACTGTTCCCACACCTCTGATGATTCCTGACTTTTCAGAGTGGCTGTTGCAAAAATCTGAGCGTTAGTGAGCACCTCTGAGTCTCTCCAGTTTCTTGCCTGCCCTGCAGTTCCCAGATGTAGATCTGTCACTTGCACCATAACATAAATGCATTCTCAAATGTTGTGTGCTACTTTTTTGCCATAGCCAACTGTCAGTGTAGTTAATATAACAGGATATAATAAAAACACCAATATAAATACTGCAGTATCTGCTGGGATTTCTTGTGCTGACTTTCCTGCTTCCTTCCTTGTGCTGTGTGCCAGGAGTGAAGATTGTGCCCATTCCTGTCCTGTCCAATAACTACAGCTACCTCATTATTGACACGGGCTCAAACTGTGCTGCAGTTGTGGACCCCTCTGACCCGTTGGCTGTGCAGGTGAGAGAAACACAAATGGGACATTCCTACCTCCAAAGACGGAGCCCTCTCTTCCCTTCCAAAAAAGAGTAGCATTTCCTGCCTCATTTCATTCTCAACATATCCCTAGAAATTAGAAATGTCTGTCTGAAAAAAAAATCACCAATGACCTCAATGTTAGAACTGAAGGTCCAAAGGGCATATGTCGCCACAGAGGCAAGAGTCAAAGTATGCTTATGAAACTATCCCACATGAGAGAAGAACTATCCCACATGAGAGTTCTCTCTCTATGGTTAGAGAGAACTACCTCCCACATGGTAGTACGAGCAGACGTATAACTTGAGCAGAAAGACGTATAACTTGAGGTAGTACGTATAACTTGAGCAGAGAGCAGACAAGAATGGTGCGAGACTGCTTCAGATGAAATGGAGCACAAAGGCACAAGGAACAGGCCGGAAAATTGTGCCGTGAGCTATAGAAAGAAACCAGTCATGCTCCAGCACTGGCCGCCAATCTAGGGGGGCAAGGAGAGGAACACTTTACCCTGCATATGGTTGGCATTTAGATTGTGATTATGATTTCTTGGGAAAAGCCAAAGGTGGTTTCAAAGTCAGCCTTTTTGGGCAGCTACCAAGGGCCTGAAAGCTTTCTGAAAGCCTTCTTTCAGAAAGACTCACTGCTGATTCTGAGACCACCTCTGTGCCCACAGCTTTTGTGTGTTGGTGACAGAGAGATTATCAGGGTCCGCTCAGGGAGGAGGAGCCCATGAAGAGCAGTTCACCCTGAAATCTGGAAGAAGATTTTTGGGAATGAATTTGGTGGCATAGGATGTGGTCTATAAGCCTTATGTGGCTAACCCTGCTGTAAGTGGTGTTTATGGCTGATTCATCTCTAAGCAGAGGGCCAGTCTTCCTTTGAGCAGAGATAGTCCCCTGAGGCAGCAGATTCTTTCTGAGCTTATCTACATTGTAGACTTTGTATAAGGCACTAGCTGAGGACAGGTCACACAGTTCTCGTTATACATTTACTGATTTAGAAAACGGAATCCTATTTGCATTCATTTTAGCTCGCCTACTACTGAGAAAATGTTTGCTTGACATTCTTCAGCTCCATAGCCTGCAGCTTTCAGAAATCTTTCATAAGAGGATTTTAAATCTGTGATTGACTTCTTTTTTTTTTGCCTCCCCCACTCTTCCCACCCATGCACTTTCCTTTCCATTCTCTTTGGAAAACTGGCTCCTCTCTAGAGTCTACAGCTCCCTGTCTCTTCCCCCTGAGGCCTTTGGCTCTGTCTCCCTGCAGATGGACTGGGAAACCAATCAGCTAAGTTGGGAGCTGCCTGCAGTCAAGGTCATTCTATGGTTAGAGCAGACTTGCCTGAGGAGTACCACTCGTCCTGCTTGGGGCATGTTTCTCTTTCCTCTTCAAAGGCTCCTATCCGACTGGCTCTTCCTGTTACACTCAAGAAGCAGTCGTGTGTTTTGTTCAGCTGCAGCCCAAAGGAGAGAAGTTGGATATCCAGATTCAGATGGGAGAGTGAAGGGCTGCTGTAAACAATTTGTATTTCCCCCTTGGGCCAGTGGCTTCTTTTCAGGGGCTTAGAGTGGTGCCATAATCATTTAGTGTGGTAGCATATGCTAAAAATATGTTCACATCTGCAAGAAAATGCCACAGAAGCAAAACAGCATTTAAATGACACACTCGCCAAGGAGCCAGCTTGACTTGATGTGCTACAGGAGGCATATGTAATGGATGAATATGTTACATGGAGTAGCATTAAATGTCCTGGTAATGCTTAGCTTTGGTGGGGAAGGTAAGCTGAAGGCTTGGTACATTTTTACACACTAAAGCAGGGGTGTCAAACTCGTTTCATACTGAGGGCCGAATGGCGTTCATAATGCCTGCTGAGGGCTGGAAGTGATGTCGTTAGGCAGGAAGTGATGTCATTAAATAGGTCATAACCAAAAATAAGCACTTTTTCTCACTTAGAAATTCATTAACTTCAAATGACAGAAGAGAAAACATGCAAATCTTTATCATATTTCAAGATATGGGAGAGCCCAATTTTCATGGGGGCTGCCCTTTTAGCAGTATCACCTCAGCACTGCTCAGCAGCTGAGAGCCTGAGGGCTGAATAAAAAGCTTCCATGGGCCGCATTTGGCCCCTGGGCCTTATGTTTGACACCCCTGCACTAAAGCTTGAACATAAGTTGTTTGGGAAAAGTGTCACATGGGCAAGTTAAGGGCAATGGCGCAGTGGAAAAGTCCTTTAGGAGCAATATGTATCAATTGGCTATGCAGCTGGGCACAATCCCCAGTGCTATTACCAGTACTACCAAACTCCCATCAATAAGCCCTGCTCTGCCCTTCTCTTTTGCCCGCAGCCCAGCTACTTCATTCTCGTGTGTTTCCTGCAGTCTGTGTAGTCTGAAAGCCAAACTACAAGTGATGGCAGGAGATCTGTGATCTGTTTTTAAGTAGATGTGGGATCAGGGGTTCTGAATTTGATCACAGCAGCAGTGCTTGGGGAGGGCGTGCTTAATCCTTCTCTGTGGGCCATTTTTATGATCAAAACCATCACTTCCTAAGCTGCTTTCCCTGTGGGTAGGAAAGGAGCTGGAGGGAGCAACTTTTATCATAAAAAATGGTTCACAGGGAAAGGGTTGAGCACAGTCATGCTCTACTGTTATCAAACTTGCAACTTCCCCCCAGACTTCGCTAATTAAAAAAAATGAAATAAATGATCGGAGACTAATCAAGAAATGTCATAGGCACTTTGGCCCTTATAATGTCTTCTGGACTTATTCTTATCACATTTGCAAGGGTACCTTATGCATATCTTTGTTGGTGTCTATTCCATTCTTCCTTACATCTGGAGCTCTGACTGGTACATAAAGTGTCTCCACCTGTTTTGCTCTGCTATCTGCATGGATGCCTCTGTGCCCATGCTGTCTTGCCCTCCCTCCCAGTACATGTTCCCACCTCCATTGGTGACTGCTTCAGTATGGTACAGGCTTTCCTCTAGAGCCCTGTCTGCATTCAGAGATTTATGCCAAGTCCCTCAGCTTCTCTCCTTCCAGCAGCATCAGATAGCACACTCTTAGATGTGGTCCCTTCTAGTTTGACATGCACCTGATCCCTAATGTATTGGGGGTGGGGGTGTGCTGGGTACATGGAATATTGCAAATCTTTGAAGTTTCTTCAAAATATATGCATTGGATCTCAGAAAATCTTTAAGTATAGACAGAGCTTTAAGTTAAGAGAAATGCACTTCTCAACTTTTGACTGAGTTTAGAACAATCTGTGCATATTGAACTAAGAGACAGATTTTTGTCACTTCTTCGGGAAGTACTTTGGGTAGGGAAGCAGCACTCAGTCCTAGTGCCAGGAGGCAGGCGGGTGGGTGAGTGGGGCTGTTGCTTCTCTGTCACTGGATCTCTGTTACCGCACCTGCTCAAGAATATTGAATGGCATTTCATGTGTAGCCAAATGAGCATATTAAAGAATCATTGATGTTGGCTGTGTTTCACCTAGGGAGAATTAGTATTTTCGAGGAGACAAGAAGAGAGAGAGAGTCCAAAGGTTCAAATCTCAATGCACACTTTATTTGGGGATTGTTTATAATAATAGGCAAAGGAATCAAATAAATGCAATGGAAGGCTAAAGCAGCAATTTTCAATTAGTGTGCCATGGCACATTGGTGTGCCGCAAATGGTCTGGAGGTGTGCCGCAGGAGTTTGGGGGAAGGTCATTTGTTAGTAGGGCCAATAGAGGTGTGAGTCCCCCACCAGTAGCATGGTGTGCCAGGTTGTCAATTGTCAAAAATCTGATGGTGTGCCCTAAAAATTTTAGCACCTTGTCATTGTGCCATGTGATGAAAAAGGTTGAAAATCACTGGGCTAAATAATAAAATGAGAGGCTAAACAATAATACAGATGAGAGGCAAATAAATGAGCTCTTAGAATGAACTGTACGCCTGTGTGTTTTTCAGTCCAAAAAGTATCTGGAGGCAGCTTGATACTTAGGGCAGAGAGGAGGAGGAGAGGATGGGTGTGAGTTTGATTTCTAAAAAGGAAGATAAAAGTCTGAGATCACATGATTAGCATGTCATGGCTATTGGGGCTTTACTCAGGACAAGCAAGATTTTAGAAAAAGCAGGTTTTGAGACGAGAGAGAAAAACTGCGTGCAGAGTACAAAGGAATTGAGAATGTGGCAAAGGCACTAGGTCAGTTGCTCACTACATGCACTGAACAAGAAAGTAGAGACAAATACGGAAGTTTCAGGCTGGGTCTAGGTTGCCTCGCTGTTCACTCGTAATGAGGAACCTTGTTTTCTACTAGGAGAACACTTAGCCTGTGTCTCAGTGCTTCTGAGGAAGTGGGATGGATGGATTTTTGCTTCTCTAGAGACAAAAAACAATTTGTTCAATCTAAGCAAACTATATTTGTTGGGTGTGTCTTGGGTGTCTTGCTAGGTTGGTTAAGGGAGCCATGTTTTAGAATGCCTGAAGGCTGATTCTCCAGGTTCTTGACTATGTAATAAAAATAGACGGAGCTGGCTGGAGAGCAGTCTTGCTCGCGGTTATGCAGGAGAGCATGTTTCCAGGTCACTGACCAATAACTTCCAAGGAAAGAAGAGAAGCATAGAGGCCAGGAAAAGAGAACCAGTCAAGTGTGTTTGAGTTATAACTTGGTGTTTCTGCTTATAGTGATTTCAGCTTTATTCTTTTTTCCACTGCAGTGGCTTATTGGAGGAAAGGGGTGATGCTTCATGAGAGGGTTCCAGAAAGAGAATAGAGATGGGATGAGGATTGTGGGTGGTTCCATAGCTGGACAGCTGCTGCTTTGAGGAAGAAGAAAAGCGAATAGGAGAGAAGGTATCAGAAAAAAAAGGAAGAAGTGAGAGAGAGGAGGCAGAGGAGGAGGTAGGATTAGTGAACAAACCAAACTTGGAGTGCTATCTTTGATTAAGAATATAGGGTGCTGTAACATAGCACTGGGGGGGGGGCACTGCATCTGGAAGCTGTGAGATAGAATTCCAGATTATGATTCTCTGAGCAGATCTTTTACCAGAGGCTGGTAAAGGCATTTACCAGAGATTGGCACATAGTCCTCTGTTTTCTTGAGGCTTGTTCTGGTTTTCTATTGTCATCCTAGTTGGATCTCGCGTTGAGTCTCTGGTTTACACCCAGTTCCTTAGGACTGGGTTTACTGTCCTTTCTGGAGATAATCGGCTTGAGGCCAGAGCAAAATTATTTCCTTATTTAACAAAAGGGCCTGGGCTTTGATCTTGTCCTTGGCAAACAGGGCAAATTCAATCTGATTTGAGTTCCATTGCTCTGTTGTGGTGACAAATGACCTTGTGTTTGACTTGCAGAGCGTTTCTCAATATCTTAAGAGTGAATCAGGCACTCTGAGTATGATCTGGAAGTTACAACCACTTTGGGGAAGTTAGAGTACCAACTCCTTTTCAGACTTTGCTCATAAAAATGAAAGGGAGAGGAGACATTGGAAGCAACCAGGCGAAAGGCACTCTGAATCTGCTCATTTTGGCCTGACTTTAATCCAAGTTTCAAAAATGCAACTAGGGCCACCCCAGTGCCATGGGTATTGGGTGCCAATTCATATCACCCCAGTTCCGAGCTAGGGATGATCAGTGGCTGCCTAGCTAGCAGGACTTTGGTAACAAAATGCTCCAGATCTCTCTGTTCTTGCTATTAAGCACTTGTCCCTCTGCTGTGGAGGAGAGAAACTGGAAAGTTCTTGTAAGAGGGTCTCCTATATTTCAGACTACCATTCTTAACTTGTTTTATTAGGATGTGGGGCAGCAGCTCCTGCCCTAAGAATTTTTCTTCCTTATTCTGCAGTCTGTCATCGAGGAAGAAGGAGTCACGCTGGAAGCCATCCTGTGTACTCACAAACATTGGTAAGAGGTCTCCTTGCGTCCCTTTTTTTTAGTGATCTGCAAACCAAAAGGGTTAGTAAGCTCCAAAATATGTGTGTCCTGAGCTGTTGGCAGCATTCTTGCACACTGTCAGTGTAAGAGGCACTGGCAGAAGTTTGGAGGGGGCAAGATGGGTGTGGCACCTAGCATTCAGCAACTACCTCTCACCTTCCTGCTCCTCCTTCACCCTTAGATTGAATATGGAACTGGGATTATCTGGGATGCTACTTCTTGTTGCCTTCACCCAAAGCTAGGGAGCACAGACAGAAAGAAGCCACAGAAATTCTCTCTCCCAGGTTAGCAGAGATCCCCCAAATTCAGAGGTCCCCCTAAAATCAGACAATAAAGAAAACAAACGATCTGAGAAGATAGGGCAAATCAACTGTCTCCCAAGTGAACTGAGCCCAGGCAGGTAAACTGTAAACAGATTGTATTAAAAGGGATTAAAATTACACAGAATGATGGGAAGAGAATAAAAAGGAGAGAACCGGGTGAGTGTAAGAATTAAGCAGCTTCATGGATAACAAGGTGAAAGGTCATTTGGGTAAAGGGTAGGCTTGAAGGTTAAAAGATAAACTGAAAATAAAACAAAACACTAACTTGGGTCAAGGGGTACTTTATTGGGTACTCATGCTAGGACTTGTCCCTTACACCTAGCTAGACAGATGAGCAACACCTGATGATGCATCTGCAGCTTGGATGAGCAGCCAGGACAAATGCCCAAATTTGGGGCATGTTTGTGTGTGATCCCACATTATAACCTGTGGATGCCAACCAGCTTTCACCTGTTGGATTGGTTACTTGGGATCACCTAAGACACTTGAGTTTCCCTCTCCTGGGAACAGAGTAGGCTTCATGATCCAGTGAGCTGGCTCAAAACCCAAGTTCTGGGTTTACTGGTTAATTGGGGAAGAAAAAGAAGGGCAAACAATAAACAAAAGGGCAACCATGGCTACCACTTCTGAATGATTCAGCAGGCCTTTTAGGATTCTGAGACATCTTAGAAGCCTCTGAGATGACAGAAAGGTCCAAACCAGGTTTTTATAAAAGGGTGAAATCAAGGGCTTTCATCACAGCACTTCATCCCACAGGGATCATAGTGGTGGGAATGCAGCACTACGGCGGCGGCACAGCTCCTGCAGGGTCTATGGCAGCAGCCACGATGACATCCCTGAACTGACAGAGTGAGTGACTTTTCCTCCCCTGCTGGCCATGAGTTTGGCTAACATTTTCCCCTGCCAAGTTCAGAACAGAAAGACAAATCTCCCATTAGCTGTTATCTCTCTGGGAGCCACGCTTAAAAGCTGATGGGAGAAGCAACCAACCGTTGCTATAGTTCCTGATTCTTAGAAGCAAGTGCTCTGTCACTTGTACGCAGGAAATATGTGGCAGGTTTTTGCAGGGGCATTAATCTAAATGGTATGCTGTGAACTTAAGAGCATAAGAACAGCCCCGCTGGATCAGGCCGTAGGCCCATCTAGTCCGGCTTCCTGTATCTCACAGTGGCCCACCAAATGCCTCAGGTAACACACAAGACAACAAGAGACCTACATCCTGGTGCCCTCCCTTGCATCTGGCATTCTGAGGTAACCCACTTCTAAAATCAGGAGGTTGCAGATTACATATCATGGCTTGTAACCCATGATAGACTTTTCCCCCAGAAATTTGTCCAATCCCCTTTTAAAGGCATCTAAGCCAGATGCCATCACTACATCCTGTGGCAAGGGGTTCCACAGACTAACTACACGCTGAGTAAAGAAATATTTTCTTTTGTCTGTCCTAACTCTCCCAACATTCAATTGTAGTGGATGTCCCCTGGTTCTGGTGTTGTGTGAGAGGGAAAAGAGCGTCCCCCTATCCACTCTATTGATCTCCTGCATAATTTTGTATGTCTCAATCATGTGCCCCTTCCGACACCATTTTTCTGGACTGTAGCCTTTCCTCATAAGGGAGGTGCCCCAGCACACTAATATTTTAGATGCTCTCTTTTGCACCTTTTCCATTTCCATTATATCCTTTCTGAGATGTGGTGACCAGAACTAGACGCAGTACTCCAGGTGTGGCCTTACCATCTATTTGTACAACAGCATTATAATGTTAGCTGTTTTATTCTCAATACCTTGTTGTAATGATCCCAAGCATAGAATTGGCCTTTGCCGCCACCGCTACACATTTGGTTGACACTTTCATCGAGCTGTCCACCAGCACCCCAAGATCCTTCTCCTAATCATCACAGACAGCTCCGATCCCATTAGCCTATAAGTGAAGTTTTGATTTTTGCCCCAATGTGCATGACTTTACGCTTACTTACATTGAAATGCACCTGCCATTTTGCTGTCTATTCTCCCACAGTGTGGGCTTCCACATGCTTTCTAGGCTGATTATAAGCTGCTGCTTCTTCCCTGTAACCCTGCACCTAATGTTGTGTTCCAGTCCCCTCTCAGACAAGGAGACAGTCATGGTAGGCCGTTTGAACTTCAAGGCCCTCTTCACCCCAGGACACACTGTGGGACACATGGTCTATGTGCTGGATGGGAAACCTTTCGAAAGTCCAGCTTCTCTGTTCTCTGGAGACCTTCTCTTCCTCTCTGGCTGCGGTAAGTCAGCAGTTGAGGGCAGGGCCAGTGCCAGGCTATTTTGCACCTTAGGCAAGGCTGACAACTTGACCCTCCCCAGAAGAGTGAACTATAAGATTAAAAATTAAGTACATTTTCACTTAAATACCACAATATGTTGTGGTATTTAAAATAAAAAATATAAATTATCAGTTGCATTTTTACATGGGTTTAAAAAAAACTAATTTATATCAAAACGGTCCCATCCCCCCCAAAGGTCATTACTGTGCCTCTCTGAGGTCTGTTCCCTACACAGATGTCTAATTGGCCTAATGATAGCACTAGCCCTGGTTAAGGGATGTGGAAGATAGGACACCTGCTCCATTCACCATACTTTCCTTTTTCCCTGGAGCCATCCTGATTCCCATCAATCAATGGGGAAAATTCTAAACTTGCCTCTGTTAGCCAGTAAGGGACAGCAACTGTATCTTGGGCCTTGTGCTCTCATGTTTAGGCATCTGGAACAACTTCTAAGAAGGGTGTGAGGAAAAAAGAGAGGTCTTAGATTTATCTGCTGGGGAGATATGCACGGATCGTGTCTGTGGATGAGGGGAAATTTAAGAGAATGGAAAACATCTCTGAAGGTGGAAGAAAGATGGTTATTTTCTGATTAGATGGGGGCAGCAGATTGGTCTTCAAATCCCTCTTTCCCTGTTGAATTAACGTTTTTGTTCTTTAATCTTGTAGGCCGGATATTTGAAGGGACTCCAGAAACAATGCTGGCATCGCTAGACATGGCAGCTGACCTTGCTGAAGATACACTGCTTTGGCCAGGTGGATACTGGAAGAGCCCTTCTTTCTGCTTTTGGTTTTTTTCCAACTTCATCTCTATATACTATATATTTAAAATTGAACTAGAACAGTGATTCTCAAACTGTGCTCCTAGCAGTCCTGAGGCTCCCTGAAACCTCTCCAGGGGCTCCAGGCCCTACGTGGTTACCTTCTGCTTGGTGTTGTACCACTCTGCACATGCACCAGTGCTCTGGGGCTCTCCGAGACTCAGGGCTCAATTCTATCCAACTTTCCAGCACTGATGCAGCCTCACGAATGGCGCATGCACTGCATCCTGTGGTGAGGAGAACAGTCATGGAGGCCTCCTCAAGTAAGGAAATGTTTGTTCCTTTATCTCAGGGTTGCATTATGACTGCATCAGCACTGGAAAGTTGACTTGGATTTGGCCCTCAGTTTAGGAGTGCGAAAGGCTCCAGAGACTGAAAAGTTTGACAACTGCTGAGCCAGAATTAGCATATCCCTAAGGCTTCCATGGAGAAGGAAAAGGGGTATTCATAAGTGGAGTGGCTTATACATTCATAGAGTATGTAATCTGCAAGAAGATCATGGACGACTGTCTGAAGTGACACTTTTCCCCATCCTGGGGATCCTAAGTTTGGATGTGCTCATATGTGGTTAGGCATGTGGTCTGCATGTATAAATGTGGCCTAGGTGTCTCTACCCAAGGTCAGGGTGACTCCCTCTCTGTGGAACACATAATCCCAGCTCGACTGGGGAGCCAGCAGGACTGTAAGGGTCAACAATGCTGTAGTGGTTTTATTATCAACTGTTATGGAGACTGTTTAGTGCCTTCAGCCATCATTGAGACTTCAGCCATCATTGCGGTTACATGGAGAGCACAGCTGTTTCCTTCTATATGGAACCCAAAGAGGGGCAATTGTTTCTTGAGAATTTGAGGAAATACAGTTAGGTGTGGGAGTACCAGTGGGATAAGAGAGGACTTGCTGATAAGGCTTGTTGTCTAAGGACAGCCCCTGTACCCTTTTTCTCTTTCCAGGACATGAGTATTCCTTAGAGTGTCTTATGTTTGCCAGTCTTCTGGAGGTAGAAAACCCATTCTTGGAGCAGAAGCTACAGTGGGTGAATCAACAGCGGGTGGAGAAGAGAAGCACGGTGAGGAAGGGACGGGGTAGGCGTTTAAATGTTTGGTGATTGTTAAAGACCAAAAATTGCCGCCTGACACTCAAAAGGGAACTGGAACAAGATGTGGGAAGCTGATATAGCTTAGACATAATTCTTTTAGTGAAAGATTCAATCGGCTATGGAATATCTTTCTCTCTCTCCCCCCCCCCATTTGCTGTGCAATCTCTTAGCTTCCTAAATATCCCCCTTTGTCCATCACCTTCCATCCACTGCAGGTGCTATGGCATTCACCCAAAAGCAACTTCCTGGCTCTTCCTCCAAACTGGAAACATCTGCCCAGGGTTTTTCCTGTCTGTGTCTTGTTCCAGCTGGCTGTTTCTGGTTTTGATATTTGTGCCCCACCCTTCTGGAAGCTAAACCTCTGTCTGGTGCCCGGGAGAACAGAACTTGTCCTTTGGACTAGTGAAATGCTGTAGTTGGTTCCTTACCATCCTGGACCTGCTCATCACCTAGTCTTGCACATTGTAGCACTTGCTGGGATGTTGTGCAAGCCCTTGTTGTCTGAGTTGCCTGCTGTGCAGTTTCTCTTCCATTCTGCTTCCATTCCTGCCCTTTATTTTCTACAGTGTGTCTCTGTATGTCTACAACAGCCTCCCCATCTTCTTATTTCATTTCCTCAGTCCCCTTTTCACCCATTTCTACTGCCTAGTGCCCCAAACCCTCTGCAACCATTTGAACCTTCCCTTCTTTCCCACAATTCACTGTCTGACACCCACCCATTCCCAAAGCCTTCAGTTTACACTAACACAGACTGCAGACCTTCTCTGCAGGGAATGATGGTGGTCTTCATAGTACCTTCGCTTAGCATCAGATGAAACTAAACATTAAGCAGTAATAGTGTCAGTAGCTCATTTGGGGTGTGTGCAGAACATTAAAGACAGCATGGAACATGACAGCATTATTTTACTGAACTTTTCTGATTGTAGCTGCCTCCTTTTTAGGCAGGAAACTGCAGGACATAAAGTACAATAAATTACGATCTCTGTTTCACTTTGGTGTCCTTCGAGCAAGGCCAAGATCAAAAGCAGTTGGGGTCAAATTCATAAGGGCTGAAAGGGCCTGATGAAAAAATGAAGGAGTCCTGATCTGATTCATAGGTCAAAGTCCTGGCCTTCTCATTGTTCCCTAGTTCTTTGTACTTTCCAAATACAAATTAAAACAGCAAGCCCATTATTATTATGAGATCAGCAACAGGCATGTGGTGACCATTGCCTGTACTCACCATATGCACCCACCTTGTCCTCCACAGTGTCCTTCCTCCATTGGCGAGGAGAAGCAATACAATCCCTTCCTCCGGACTCACTGCCAGGAACTTCAAGAAGCTGTGGGCCTGCAGCGCCAACAGGATGAGGACTGGGACAGCTTCCGGGCCCGGGTGCTGAAGGAAGTGCGGCGGCGGAAGGATGTTTACAAAGCCAATTAGCAGTCGGGGTGGTGCCAGGCTGGAGCAGGGTGTACTCATTTTCAGGGGTTGAGCAGTGACCTCTGTGAGGAGGAGTCTGGTCACCAAGTAGGCTCTACCCTACTAAGGAGAGGTCATTTTGAATGCTGACCTCTTCCACAATGTGAATGGCAACCTTGAGGTTGAGGTTCTTTTCCTGAGCCCCCTGCCACAGGAGTTCTGGACACCAGCACTTCTTATCTGTGAAGAGTGGAACCTTTCAGTAAAGGTGTTGTCTCATGGAGGACTTAATGGATTTATGTAAACCCAGCATGATTTGGTGGCTCATTGTGCCCTGTAGTTTCCCAGCCTGCCTGATACAGAGGTATGGAGCAGCGCAGGGCAATGTTTGCAAGAGATGCTGAACTTGGTGATTTCATTTTCAAAAGGTGTATATTTGAGTGTGCCTATGGCTAGCTCAAGGGAGTCGCCTGGGTTTGTTATAAGCACAATTCCAACACTTCATCCACTCATCTGGAGAGATATTTGCACACAGGAGGCCCTGTTTGGTCTTCCAGCTTCCATCTAGCAGATCAGAAAGAGCCTTCCACTTCCTAGTCCACTTGGATGGTTAAGCATCTGAGTCTGCTTGTGCTCAAGAAGACCTAATGTTCTGCATTTTAAGCTTCTTCCTTCTGATGTCTGCTGACTCAAAAATTAAAAGTTCTGTTTTTGAAATTGAGCAAGCCGGCACAGTCAGTGCAACTAGGCTGAGCGTGAGATTGTGGGTCAATGTACTTGAAATATAAGTTTCCAGACTTGTGAAACATCCAGCATGTCTCAGACTGTTTTATAAAGCACAGACTCTTCCAGCAGTATATGGTGTTCAGGCCAACAGTGGCTCTACATCCCACAGATGCAGGAGAATGGAACCAGGGAGGCATGCTTCCTCTTACCAGTTCCCAAAGATGGGACCTGTGGGGTGCCTGGTTTCCTTCCACTGGCAAGATATGCTAATGTTTAACAGGAGAGATTGTAAATGAACATTGCAGGGGCATTTCAACTGAACCTCAATTGTCAACAGTATGGCCACATGGATGCTGTTGGTTTGGCTCCCTAGTGTCTCAGTAGCTAAGTGTAACACAGGCTTGTTTGGTAGAAGACCTGAAAAACTTAGCATTATCCATCTGAGATGAAACAAAATAGTAACTAGGGAATTTTTTTGGGGGGGAGGAGGTTTGTAACCTTTAAATCTCAGTATGTCCTTCCTCTTGGACACTACACAGGTTTGACTTTGTTTTGCAAAGACTTGAAACACTTTTTAAATTTTGGTTGCTGTTAAGTTTTTTAAGAGGCTGCTGACTTGATTTGCACCTTCAGTTCTTTGTACAAAACTTCAATGCTTGAGAAAAACAAAACATCTGAGAACTGAGGTTTCTAATTCTATATGCTATTTGTTTTACCTCTAGTAGGGAAGAAACTTGTTAACCTTTTGAAGGGCTGTAAAATGTTAATAACAATTTTAAAAACAATCCTATTTACACTGTGAAATGGGTACCTACACACATGTTTACTCAGCAGTAATAATAATAATAAAACTTTATTTTTATCCCGCCCTTCTCCCTAACGGGACCCAGGGCGGCTCCTAATGGGACCCAGGGCGGCTAAAGAGGATATAGTGTTGCAGACTGGGAGTACTGAACTCGTAGCATTAAAATTTTCGTTTTGGTGAAAGAAACTGCTGCCTGCAGGTCAGGCACAGCAACAGAAGGTCTTGGAAGACTGATGTCTCCAATATCCCATTTGAAGGTGGAATGAAAACCAGATCTGTAGGCCCCAGGCAAGACCTGCCCAACCATCCCTAGTGGAATGCCCCTTTAGAGGGAATGGGAAGCAAATAAGCACAGAATAACTCTTTTGGAATATGATTAAGGCTGTTGTCCCTGTATGAGTATGTTGTCTTCTGACTGGCAAGGTGTACAGTCCAATTCTGTGCATGGGTACTCAGAAGTGAATCCCACTGAAAGTGGGCCCCAGTCTTAGGCTTTATCTTAAGACAACACACTTCTCATAGGAGCAAATCTCACTGAACACAGTGGGTCTAACTTCTGAGTAAACTTGCTTAGAATTAAGTAAGTGTGTAGTCTAAATCTTGCTCCCATAAGTGGCTAGGGAAGAGGGAAATGCTGATGAGCAACGTAGGGCCTTGGTCATACAAGCATAGTTTTTACAAGGTGAGAAAACAGAACTTGCTTGTGGATCAGGGAAAATTTCTTGCTGCTTTTCTGAGAATGGATCTGTAAACTAGTTCTCTCCACCCCTTTGCACAAGGAGAAGCAGCGTGAGACCTGTGAGTTTTGCTTTGTTTGTAAGTTTTTCTCTTCTCTGAAGTGATGGCCATGACCAAGGTCACTTTCATCCGACACCTCTGTTACCTTGCCTACCGCATGGAAGCCTACTTAAGGGATGATTGTAAGCTGTTTTAGCTGACCTGCACTAATGCAGGAGGTGATTCCACACTCTGTATTCCTTATCCATGTTCTCTTGTTCTGAAAATCAGTAAATTGTGAACAACTAATAGAACCAGGCAGGGAGCGTATTTAGTCATGATGTTAGCCAATGTGAAACGGTTCCCAGCTTATGAGTTAGGATGCAGTGCTTTTGCAGCACACATTGTATTTGTTTTGGATTTTAAATCCTAATAAATTGATTGTGGATTTTTTTCTTGAGCTTTAAATGGTCTGCCTTTTTTCTTGAAAGAAAGGTTTTAAAAATAACTTTAAAAATATGACAATGGTAAGAACTTGATAACATCAGTCTTGTAGGAATTGGTCGGGAGCCCTATTCACTTCTCTGCCAATGTGCCTTTAATCCCTTTGCTACCAAAGGGTTTAGCACTATTTCCATTTTTAGACTATTCCTCCAAGGAATTCAGGGCACTGTACTAGGTATTGTGACCACATTTTATCCTCACCACAGCCCTATGAGGTAGGTTAGGCTGAGAATGGCTAGACCAGGGTCACCTAGCAGAATTAGAGACTGAGAGGGATCTGAACCTGAGTCATCCCGTTTCCCTGTCTAAATCAAACACTTCAAGCACTTAGGCATTTATTCATCCTATCCTGAAAAATACTCCCCAGCTTTTTCCTTTTTTTTTTTTTAAAAAAAAAAAGCTTGCACAATCTTTCCACAAATTCCTCTTCATCATGCTCTTCCATTCCACATGTGGCAGGATATTTTCAGGGAACAGTGGGAATATCTTGCCATAGAACTGCTAACTTCCCATTTTAAAAAATATTTTAGAGTGATGAGTGCTGAAGTGAGTCTGAAGTATGCCTGGCCTTCTCAAATAGACGCAAAAATCCATGGGAAATGGTGGGGTATTGCAGCAGGCAGAAAGGGGAGGGTGTTTCTTAAGAACTAGATGAGGATCTCCTCTATGGAGAACTCGTGCAAGGAAAGTGCCCTACAGGTAGACCACAGCTGCGCTACAAGGACATCTGCAAGAGGGATCTGAAGGCCTTAGGAGTGGACCTCAACAGGTGGGAAACCCTGGCCTCTGAGCGGCCCGCTTGGAGGCAGGCTGTGCAGCATGGCCTTTCCCAGTTTGAAGACACACTTGGCCAACAGTCTGAGGCAAAGAGGCAAAGAAGGAAGGCCCATAGCCAGGGAGACAGACCAGGGACAGACTGCACTTGCTCCCGTTGTGGAAGGGATTGTCACTCCCGGATTGGCCTTTTCAGCCACACTAGTCGCTGTTCCAGAACCGTCATTCAGAGCGTGATACCATAGTCTTTTGAGACTGAAGGTTGCCAACACACAGATGAGTGCGTTAGGTGTGTGTAAAGATGTGGGAAAAGAAAGGGAAAGATGTGTGTGTACACACAGAGTCCAAGATGCCTATGACATTTCCAGTGCAATTTAGAATGCTGTGTTTATTATGTGTGCATGTCAGCATTACACAAAACTGCAAACACTCTGTGCATGCATAGTGCTATCTCCCATGGCAACCGAATAATGACTGCATTCCTTTTGAGAACGGGCACTTGGATTCTTTGCAATAGAACAGATCTTGCATGTGCAGAAATATCAGGTAGTCCTGTTCCTTGTAGATTCATTTCACAATGGGAGCGAGGGTTTTGCAAGTTCAAATGTTAAATGTCCCTCTGTGTCGAAGGTTAACGCATATGGGGAAAAGCCAGGCTCAGTTACTTTTGATGTGCTAGGCTTCCACATGAAAATATATTTATTACCATGATGACACATCCAGGAGTGTGCTCTGCTTCAGTTTTACATAGTGCAGAGCTGTACTATATGCTATTTTAGCATTTAAACCAGCTTCAAGTGATGGTTGTAATGTGTAAGATAATTCCTAGAGAAGCTTGCCATGATAATCTTTTCCAGTTCTGCAAAGGCCTCTCAATGTTTACTTCTCCCGTCAGTTATGGAGCCCTGAGCTGCAGCTTCTCATCCGTTTCCTGGCTTCAGTGTCTCCTGCCCACTTTGTCTGCATCCCATGTTCTTTCTCCAGAATGAAAGAGGATATAAAGCTAGTATTTTTTTTTTCTTTTCAGTATCCGATGTCAGGTCCTGCTGGACAGATCAATGATTTATCTGCAGGTTCAAGGCATATCTACCATGGTCATCATAACAGCTGCCATTTCTCTCCATTGGTTAATTTCTCTTCTCCTGCTGTGTCCAGGGCTGCTGATAGCTGTGAGCTAATGAGCTCATTCCATGGAGCTTTCATAAAAAGGTTGATGAACTGAAAGACACAATCAGTCTTGTATAAGTATACAGTACGTATAAGACCAGCCAAGATGTTGCATCCTAGCTCCTAAGATTCAAAAATGTTTTGGCTATATACTTGGAATTCAGTAGTATCTACGTATCTACTCAGAAGTAAGCCCCATTTTGTTCAAAGCCGCTTATTTCCAGGTAGTGTTTTTTGGGGATTGCAGCCTTAGATTTTTATAGATTACCCTGCTTTCAATTTTTTTGAAATTGTATTGGTCCAATAGGAAAAATCCTAAAGTTGCAGTAGGGTAATACTTTTATTAAGACCAATAAAATTCTACAAATTAATGAGCAAGCTTTTGAGTTCTTTAGAACTCTTCAGGTTTGATGTTGAAGAAAACAAGAAAAAGAGGAGGGAGAAGAACAGGTTGAACATGATGTTGTAGCTCCAAAGTCTGTACTTTGTATTAAGATCAATGCCAGAAGATTAGGAAGAATCAATTAGATTTGGTTCTGCCAGGTGTACAAACAGATTCCAAGTTGCATTCATGGCTGCTGGGGGAAAATAACAATCATGGATGTTCAGTTTTTTTTAATGCACATTTATCTTCATAACAACCCTTCAAGGTAGGGTTAATGCTTTTTTTCTGGCTCCTGTACCTTCAGATAGCTGTGTGACAAGAAAATTGAAGCACTCATAAGAGAAAAGACAGTTTGACTGAAATTTATCTCTGGGCAGGCAGCTGTAATACACAACAGCCTTGTTAGTATAAAAGTTGGCAACCTTAAAAGTAGGTCACTATGCAGTACCTTCAGTTTATTGGGTGAGGAACTGAGATTGAAAGACCCTACATAGCAAAACCACTCTGTGTAAAGATGGTAGAGTTTGCATTGAGCTGCATACCCACTCCCTCACCCCCACTCGCTCAAAGGAAAAAACTGGGGACACAAGCCTCTTGAGAAAGCTCTTAGCAGCATGGGAGTGACAGTTCTATTGGGTGCAACTTCTCCTATCCCTAAGGCTACCATCCTATACACACATTTGGGAGTGAGCCCCACAGAAAACAGTGAGACTTACTTCCAAGAAAACATGCATAGGATTATACTTCAAGTATTTTGGGAAAAATAACCCCTGGCCTAGACCTATAGGTATTACAACAGGATTTTTGCAGTCTGGTAATTCTGGCAATCTTGGAATTGATGACCAAAGTAGGAGTTCCGGATATCCGAAAGAGCAGCTAGTCTTCCTTTATTCTCTACTAGAACATTTATAGCCTCTCAAGGGATCAATTGACTCAAATTGAGCTGAAACAATACCAAGGCTTTTCTTCAGTAAGTCATTATCAAGGCAAGGTTGCCACCCTGTGGACATTCTGTCATCTTGGAAATGAATCAAGCGGAATGAGTCAGCTCTCCTTTGAGGAAGCAGAGGGGAAACTCTTTCCTGTCCAGGAGCTTGAAGTGCCTTTTGAAACTCTTAAACAGCCCCTAGGCTGCACCTCCTCACCGGAGTACTTTTTGGTAAACTTAGAGCTTCTCAAGATGTCTGTATCCTGCTGTCCCTTGCCCAAGTTGACTTCATCCCTTGGCCCATCCTGTAAATGAAGTCAAGAAAATGAGGTTAGGAGGTACTTTAATACTGGAATTAATGCAGACTGCTTTCTTTCACATGTGTGTGTATATATATACATAATAATAACACATAATATACATTAATGTTTCCTTTGAATTTGGTAAATTCAAATTCATCTTTGGTAGAGTTGAATTTACTATTACAAGTATACTTGTAATAGTATACTTTACTATTAGTAATAGTAGTAGTAGTGGGTAAGTAGTAGTAGTAGTGGGTAAGTAAGTAGTAGTAGTAATTTACTATTACAAGTATAAATAGTAGTAAAATAGTACTAGTAGTAATAGTATAAATAGTAGGTGGATATGCCTTGTTTTATTAACTTTCAGCTGAATTCGTGTAGGGCTTAGCTCACACACAAACAGTTGCTTAAAGGTTTTGGCTGTTAATAATGAATATTGATTAACAGGAAAACAAGGTCATCTAAGAACACATGTCAAACCTACCTGCCAGGCTCAAGGGTGAGACTAGTAGTCTCCTGAAGTAGGACAGGAAAAAAGAAGCACTTTTGAATTTGAAAGCCAGAAAGAAACAAAGTTTTGCAAAGATTGCAAGAAGCAACCTTGGGGAAACTGCAGGGGTATCCTATTACTTTTGGGGGTAGTGATGCTGTGGTAAGAGAAACATCACCTTATTCCTCCTCCTCAGAGCTGTAGGACTCCACAACAGGTTAAAAGGTTTTAAAATCACAGGGGAGATAATTGCAGGTGATAAGGGAAAAGGCACAGAACTGTTGGCAGAACAGAAAATCGGGAGAGATGCTCAAGATGGCAAGAAGATTTACCAAGCAAGTTGAAAATAAGCAAATGCTAAGGTGGTTAAACTAGATACATTGCCTGATTCAGTTCACTCACGTTTTTCTCAGGTTTCTTGTTCATCAGTACAACCACAAACAGAGAAGTGACTGACAGGCCACCTGAGGGTCCCTCCAGTTGCTCCTGGGGATTCATTGGACAACCTGTAACAGTTGACGCATGGAAGCTGTGCCCTCTGGTCCGTGTTTGGACATGGTGGTGACCACTGTCTAAAGATTCTCCCCTTTGCAAACACGACACAGAAGGGAGGTGCTGTGGCTTAGTAGGGAGGGCACTAGACATGTATACCAAAGAATCCCAAGTCAATCCCATGCAGCATCCTCAGGCAGAACATGGACACATTCCCATTCAAGCCCATGTGGATTTTTTTTCTGTACCAGACCCCATGTCCCTCAAACCATGTATTGTCTGCAATGCCACTGGGGGCCCCATCTCCACAGCTGGATACCAGCTAGGAGGCATGACTGCAGTTACGAGTCATGCAATCTCTGCCAGCTACTGTGGAGGCACCACTGAAAAATGGTAAGCTCCTCAGATGGACTTTCTGTCTGTTCCGCCACAGTGTCAACTCAAGTCATAGTTCCACAGAAACTCACTGTGCTCCAGTTGGCAGCCAGGGCCCTAGAGGCCTGGTTGGTAGGCCTATCGGGTCCCTGGAGCAGCAACCATCACTAGAGCAGTCACTAGCTTAAATGACTGTTGAGCAAGCACCTGGGCTTGAGTCTGCTGCTACACATGCACGAGTCTTGTTGTCCCTCCCCTTGTCTTGTTGTCACATGTCTCTGTGGCTGCTCAGTCGGGCTGCACAAACCAGGCACAAGTGAGAGGAGAGCAGCTGTGGCAACTGCATGGCGTTGAACTTGCTTAAAGTTTCTTGGAGTTGCTTAACTGTTCTCCCAGTGCAACACTGGGGCATAGAATTATATGCCTTTCGTGTTTCTCTTATATGTATTGATTAATTTTTTATCTCTGTCATGTATTTTTATTAAAAAATTACACATTAAAATAGGTTTTAGTTATGTAAGCCTCTTTGAACATTTTAATTTTTGAAACCAAAGGGATCCCGTAACGAATAAACAAATAGATCACAATGTCTGAATAGGATCTGTGTCCTGAGCCTGATAGTTATATCTCTTTCTAGAGCCCAAATAGCTTCCTCTGGAAAAGTAAAGAGGTTGATACAGATCAGTGTTTTTCAAACTGTGGGTCGGGGCCCACTTAGGCGAATTGCGAGCCAATTGCAGGTGGGACCCCATTCATTTCAATGTGTATTTCTTTTTAATATATTACATTTGATGCAACCATGGCAAGTGACTGTATTTGGGGAAATGCTGCAGATCAGTATTTTTAACAGGCTTTCACATTGATAGTCAATGGGACTTACTCCTCAGTAAGTGTTTTTGCAGCTTTGGGATGTTTGGTTAGGGTTGCCAAATACAAAGGGGAACAGAGTGCCTCTGTCTTTAACCATTGTGTAGAAGAGGAAATGTTGGCAGGTGCAGCTCAACATGGAAGGGTTTTTAAAAAATGGGAGGGGCTTTTTTATAAACTGCTGCTGTCTGCTCTTTTTACATCTTTTTTATCTGATTGCTGTTTTTAAGAATGTTCTTATTATTAATGTGTTTTTATCTTGTTTTTCATGTTTTTAATTGTGTTTTTAATGATTATTGTAAGCCGCCTTGGGTTCCGTCGGGGAGAAAGGTGAAGTACAAGTGAAGTAAATAAATAAAAAATAAAATAAAAAGCTGCTTGTGCCAAAATTCCTACTTCAATGCAATGGTTAAAGGTAGAGGCACTCTGTCCCCCTTTGTATCTGGCAATCCTATGTTTGGGGAATTTTTTTTTAAGCAGGTGAGCAACTACTTGGGAGGGTTCTTTTAAGTAAATTGTCAAACCTATACTTCCTATAAAATTTTAATTTAATTAATTAGATTGGATTTTGTTGCATGGGAGTGTTAAAAATTTTCCTGCTTGATGATGTCACTTTTTGGCCATGACATCACTTCTGGCTTAGTGACATCATCACTTTGGGGAGGTGTCCTGGATTATTGTCATTCTAAAAAGGAGATCCTGGCGCTAAAATGTTTGAGAACCACTAATTTAAATAGAATTTTTTCATATCCTCCGAAATGAGACTACAGTTCTGTTCACACTGTCCTGGGAGTAAGCCCCACTGACCATAATGGGACTTAGTTCTGAGTAGACGTGCCCTAGCATCGGGCCGCGGAGATGCTGGTGCTGACCTTGGGCTGCCACGTCCCGACACTTTGTTTCGCCTCTAGCAACATTCAGGTTACAAGGCGCGCAGGCCACTTTCCTTGGGCAGCGCCTCCTCACGCCTCTCGGGGGCGCCCTCCGCTCATCGGGCGCCACGGGGTGGCCGGAGGGGGAGGCTCCGCGGAGCCTCCTCCCAGCTTTCTCGCGGCTCCCCGTCCACAGTTGCCTGGGACTGGCTCAGAAGAAGTGTTGTGAACTTCCTCGAAGGGGCTGGAGCGAGGCGCTCGGAGGGAAAGTTGCTGTTTGCCGGGCTCGCAGGCAGCGGACGAGGTAAGCTCCCTGTGGCTTCGGTTCAGGGTGCCTGAGACTCCTGGTTCTTGCAGGTGGCTTCGAGCTGGGCAGGAGTCTGGAGTGCTAGTAGATCCTACAAGTAGGAGTATCATCTGGAATCCAGGCTTAGGCTGCAATCCTGTCCACACTTTCCTGGGAGTAAGCTCCATTGACTATAATGGGACTTACTTCTGAGTAGACATGCATAGGATTGGGCTCTCAGGCTGCAGTCCTGTCCACACTTTCCTAGGACTAAGCTCCATTGACTATAATGGGACTCAATTCTGGTGTAGACAGGCAGATTGGGATTTCAGTCCCCTGGGCAGGTTTCTGGGCAACTTGGGGGGTTTTGCCTTGAGTTGGATCTGGTTAGTTCTTGTCAATTGTTGGATCTTGGATCTTAATTGGGTTGGATTTGGTTAAATCCAGAGTCAAACCTCGCCCTCAATTGTGTTGGAGAGATGCCCAATGCTGTCCTTGCCCTGCCTGGTATTAATAGCTTGGTAGCTGAGTGCTTAATTTCTAAGAGAGAAGTTTGAGAGCTCAAGCCTGCTTGCCGTTCATGCCATTGAACCCAGAATATAGGGGAGCAGACTGGTTACTAGTGGGAAGCACAAGGCACCCTTCAGAGGCAGGTGCTCAGAGGCTCAGAGGCAGAGGCAGGTGCTCAGAGGCACCCACTTCTTCACATATTCTAGGATTCAGTCAAAGTATTGAATGGCTCTGAGGCTGACCTGGAGGCCTTTGTCACTCCCACAGTGAGTGCAGAATCAGTTTGATCGTTATATGGCTTTTCTTCAGGGAGCAACTTGGCTAAAAGATCTACAGGTGTTAATGTGGGTGGAAGACAATGGTGTGGCTTGCTGACCACTGTCTAGAAATGGTAGTCTTGGACACAGGCCAATGCCTGTGAGCTAGCCAGGATCTCCTCACTGACTGTCTTGGTTCTCCAGGCTTTGTTGATGATGGGTGTGATGGATAGATGCCTATCCATGAGAATTTTAAATGGCAAAGGGAGTTTCTGGGTGATGCAGAGCAATAAGGGACTGGGTCAATTTGGTTCTACAATATGAGGTAGGGAAGGAAAGTGGAGTTAAAATATTCCCTGACTATGCCTGTGTTCCTTAGGGACAAGAGATGAGTTGGCAGAAAGTGTAACTAGCAGCCAGAACTTCATGAGGAACTCATGCTGCTAAAAACAAAACTAGTAGGTGTGGCAAGGCCTGGGTGAGGTGTGGCAAGGCCTGGGTGATGCTGCTCTGCTGATGTGATCATGCTTTGGCCTTGCCACATGTCTGCAGTAACTTGGGCCCCGCCCATGTCCATCCAGGCCTAGGCTCTGTGTTAGTTGCTATTTCCTTGTTACCACCACATTCCCTTCACTTGCTCTCCTTGCCCCCCTAGTCCTGTTGATCCTTGCTCCTCATTCTCAGAACCTCCTGCCCTCCCCCTACTCTGCCACTACCTTGCTCTGGCTAAAGCCCCTGCACTCTTCTGCATTTGACCTGCTTTGGGCTGACTTTTTTTCCTACTGGCTTTTTACTGGACTTTGCTGTAGAACTTGGTTTGATATATAATCAGTCATTACCATGCTAAACCTAGAGAATAACATAAAAAAACCCTGCTGGATCAGGCCAAAAGCCTGTCTGTTCCAGCCTCCTGTATCTCATGGTGGCCCACCAGATGCTTCTGGGAGCACACATGACAACAAGATACTTGTATCTTGTGGCCACTCCCTTGCTTCTACCATTCAGAATGGGTGACCTCTAAAACCCAGTCAGTCATCATGACTTGTAACCGGTTATGGACCTTAGCTCCATAAATCTTTCCAATCCCCGTTTAAAAGCATCTAAGTCAGGTGCCATCTCCACATCCTGTGGCAAGAAGTTCCACAGATTACACAATACTAAATAGGTTACTGTATATGAAGATGTCTGCTTGTCAGACTGTCCAACCAAAGCAGAAAAAATTAATCACTATTTTTAACGGATTAAACTGGTTATTCAGTTCACATGTGTAGATTAGCCAAACCTCAGTCTGGATCCTTTTTCAGTCCATCACATACTAGAATATTTTCATAAATTTTGACCCGCTGCTGTGGGCCACAGTGATTGGCATGTACCTTTCAGGAGTTTAGAATCCAAGTCCAATACAACTCTGAAGCAGCTTCAAACCAAAAAAGCTTCATCTTGGTTTTAGCTGCTGTCATGCTTGGCAGTGCTGGGAACAGGACTGTCAACAACTGGGGGGGGGGGGAATCCTGACCTGGGCTGCCCTTGTGCCTTTAACAGCAGTTTGATCTGGAAGAATCAGCAGGTGAAGCTTTTCAAGCAGAGTTGATGGTTATCACCTGCTGATGCAGGGGAGAGGGTGCCCAAGAATGCTAAAGGCACAGAAGCCAATATAAAAATTGGCAACCCAATAAGTGTGTGGAGCCTGGCTAGCAGATTAAAAGAATTAAATGCTATCAGATTAAGAGAACAAGTAAAATTTAATTAGTATTCACTGTCGGTTTGAAGCAAGAGTAGCAGTGAAGGGCTGGGGAACAGGTGGGAGATAATCAGTCAGAGCAACCCAGGGCCCAATCCTATCCAACTTTAAAGCTCCGGTGTAGCCACAACGCAGCCCCTTGGTAAGAGAACACCTGTTCTCATACCTTGAGCTGACCTCAGTGACTGCCTGTCCACCACTGGTTGCAACGCACACCCCACTGGCACAACTGCACCAGTACTGGCAAATTGGATAGGATTGGGCCCCCAGTCTCCCCAAACTGCATCTAAGGACTGGGGAGATTTCTGTGGCATGAAGTTTTTTGAAAGCATTTCATTGGTGGCTTCCCTGGTATTCGATCTGCCCTCCCCACACACAGCAGCTTCAGTAGCTGGAGAAAGGAGAGAAACAAGTGAGAAAACATGACTTGACTTTTCCATTCTGATTTGCTCCAACTTGGCTGGGTGCTGGGAATTCCTTCTCTTCAATTGAATCTTTGTTCATTGAAGTCAGATGAGTGTTAGTAGCTCACATCGTAGGGATGTGCTGAGATGAGTTTGCTCACCCACTTCCCACTCTGGAGAGCTTTGAAATGGATAGTTAAACCCTCTCCACTGTTCCAAGTTTCAGGGCAGCCACACTGCATTCAGTGTGTGTGTGTAGCTTCTAAAGTCTGTTTTGAAGGGACCTTATGTAAGTCATGCCCTGATTCACAACCTTTTCCTCGGGCTCAGCCAGGCATCCTGGCCTGCTTGAGGACTAGGGTGTGTGCTTTAAATAAACCTCCCTCTCCTAAATGGGGAGAGATCAAACCATCAGTCCCAGGACTGGAAAAAGAAACAAGACCTTTCGCGTCTTACTTTGAACAGAGTCTGATGTTTTGGTTTGAGTGATATGTGTTTAATATCTGCTGTGGTCTGTGGTTAATTCAGTTGTTATATTAAACCTCACCCTTATTGCTTCAAACTCTCTTCCTTTTCAACTATGGGGATTCATCTGCAAAGGTGGGTTCGTGAGGCAAACTGCATTGAGCTTCTGCAGTTGGGGTTCTTTCATTTCAAGATATGTTTTCAGAGCTATAATCTGGGGTGTTTGATGACTGAGAATTTGTGTGTGAGTGAGAAGCAAAGTGTCTGTGATAATAATAATAATAATAATATACAGTATTATATACCGCCTTTCTTGGTCTTTATTCAAGACTTTATTCAAGGCGGTTTACATAGGCAGGCTTATTAAATCCACGCAGGGATTTTTACAAATTGAAAGAAGGTTCTCTCTTTCAAGAACCACCACATTTAAGCTGTTACACTCCGATCTGGTTTAACATTCTGGCCTCCATCCTCCGAGCAGATGGAACAGCTCAGCTGCAGCTTGCCAGCTGCTTCAAGGTCGCACGGTGCCGGTGGCCTCGAACTGGCGACCTTGTGGATGTTCATCTTCAGGCAAATGGAGGCTCTACCCTCTAGACCAGACCTCCTGCCCCAAGTGCTGCAAGTGGCATCTTCCCCATTCTAACATGAGAGGGTTATCCCTGTCCTTTCTTTTGTTTGCCTGGGAAAGTACAACATTATTAGAAACGTATGGGTTTTCTACATGTCATGCCACTGGAAACTGTTTCCCCCATGGTGTTATCTCACATGGCTATGAGAGGAGTGTCAGTATCAGAACTGGGTGGGTGGGGTAGATTGTGTGAGTCTTGCTCACCTGATTAGCTTCCTCTATGCTCAGTGCCAGTTAGATGGGAAAGACCCATTTATTGGACCAATCCACATCACTGGAACTCTGTAGCGTTCTTTAGGCATTCACATAGACATAGAGGGGAAGGAGCCAGAGTGGTATCTTCTGCATGCATTAAAGCATCCCATTTTTACACTGAGCTTAAGGACCAAACTTCATGTTACATTAAACATGTTATTGGCCCTAATGTGCTTAGTGCATTTAGTCTTTGCTAAATAACAGCTGCTTGGGGGAAGGGGAGAATCTAGAGTCAGTGGTGGATGTGGCCATCAACACACCTACTCCACTTTCCACAGCTGCCATTTAGCAAAGAAAAACTAAGTGCATTGGAGCCAATGATGTTTTTATTGTCATGTGGGGTTCTGTCTTCAAGTGCATACAGTACAATCAAAGATGCATTTTTTTCAGATAGGGATTGTCTGTACAGGAGTTTGTGTGTTCTGCTATACATGTGTGAGCTCTGCAGACAGGACAGGGAGGCAGCTTTGATTTCTCTCTCCCTCCCATCCTGCAACATTCATTTCTACTTAGGGCCCAGTCCTATCCAACTTTCTAGCACCAGTGCAGCCGCAATGCAGCCCCGAGGTAAGGGAACAAATATTCCCATACCTTGAGGAGGCCTTGGTAACTGCCTCCCCACCACAGGATGCAGTGCCTGCCCCATTGGCACAGCTGCACTGGTGCTGGAAAATTGGATAGGATTGGGCCCTTAATGAGCTCATGAGCCATGCTTGGATAAAAGTAAGCAAAGCAAGGTGGGAGTGAAGTGCACGGCTTCTTGAGAGAGGTGAGAGTCATGTAGCCAGTAGTTAGTGCATGGGTAGTCATGTAGCACAAGGAGCCAAGGGAAAGTGGACTGCACTGAAACTCTGGGGCAGCATTTCCCAAATGTAAAATGAAGGCATATGGATTTTTTTCCTCCAAATTAAAATTGGAGGCACCTACTATTCTTGCAGATCCAAAGGTTTGGTTTTAAAATATGCAATAATAATCCAGCCCCAGAGACCACCTTCTGTGTTCCTGCATGAGTGATATGGTTGTATTTGTCTGTTGAGATGAAGGAGACAGGCCTTGGAGCTGTGATTCATGAAGAGGTGTGACTTCTCTGAAGGCAGGTAATTCTACTGCCTCTTTGTAGAGGAAGGGGTTACAGATTAGTGGCAGAGTACATACTTTGCATGCAGAGGCCCTGAGCCCAATCCCTAGCATCTCCAGGTAGTGCTGAGACCCCACTTGAGACCCTGGGGAGACACTGACAGTACTGAGCTAGGTGGAGCAACCATCTGGCTTGGGATAAATTCGTAAGAGTCTCATAGGAGTCTCTGTTAATATTTTGGGAATGACTGCTGGGAATGAGGATGTAGGCATTGAGTACAGCTGCTAACGGATAGCATATATTTTTCCTGCCTCTGAATTCGGGTCTGCTGGCTAATATTAAACCCAATCTTATATGTTTTTTCCATAGCAAATGAAGAAATGGATTGTTTGCTAGTTCATCATTTGTGGATAGAAGTATGTATGCGTGTGTGTGTGTTTGCCCATTAGGTGTACTGTTTGTACAGTAAACAGTCTTAAGGCTACAGACACATGCACACCCCTCTGTGAGTTTATTAAACATTAAGTTCGCATCAGCACTTGCTGGTTTGTGGTGACTTTGAAGCAGTGAACTGGAAGCATTCATTGTGAATGTTGTATGCGTAAATAAATCCTTATATGGTTTAAAGGAGCTGCATCCTGTCCTTGTAGATAGGTGTGCTATCAACTCTTTGCAAAAAAGAGTTTGGTTCCTGGAAGATTTGCATCTGTTCTATAGAGCAAGGTGGCGGCCCTGGATAATAAGAAGCAAAATGTCAGCACCCCTGCTGAGCCCTATAAGAGCAAGTCTGGCAATTTCATTAGGGAAAAATATTTTACTGCTTGCTGCTTGCAAATATTGTTGGAGTTCAGTAGCTGAAGATTATTTCCCCTCCCCTGAATCTTGTTCTATAGTTAAAAAAAAAAAAAACCCCTTTGTAAAAATAAGATTACTAAAATATACTACTTGAAAAACTGTTTTGCACTTAGACATTGTGCTTCCCGATGTATCTGGTTTGATATGGCATTGTTTGGGGTTGACGGCCTCTGGACCAGTGTACAGATCATGGCTGCTACAAGTAGGTCATTTCTGTTACCTCTCTAGGATGGCTGGCTCCATGCAAAAGGATGGCTCTAGGATGCTCTCTAGGATGGCTGGCTCCATGCAAAAAGTTGCTAGTATGCCCTGGCTCCCCACACATATTAGGTGACTTTCTGTATGCCACCTTAGATTGGATCCTCCTGGACCAAAAAGGATTGGATTTGATACTCCCAAGAAAGAGAACCAGCATAATCAGGATGAAGCCTCTCGGTGAACATACAAAATGGCAGGGGAAGCTGGAAAAGATGTGTGATAAGATAACACAAGTCCAACCAGAGTAGTAAAGTTTCTCTCTTGAGCATGCACATACATCCCTGTCAAGGGGTTCTTGCTGCAGTGTGCTACTGTTCAGGCAACACCCTCACACAAATTGCCTACAGCCACTTGGATGAGTGATTTAATTTGTTCCAGAGCTGAGTCCACATAAGAAGAGGAAAGAGTTGGCATTTCTTTCCTCTTCTACGAAGTAACTTTCACCCCTCTTAGCAGGCTGGGCTTCCAGACTAGAAAGTTTAGCATCCGAGCAGCTTTGGACCATGCTTCCTTTTTTAGAAATGGAACTTGTGATGGACTCACTTCATTGGAACCTTTTGCTAAAAACAGAAGGCTGTCACTCTGAGGCCCATCTTGGCCTGCTCTTTACATAATATGAGACATCATGTGTTCCCAGGAGTGGATTTGGCTCTAATGGGAAACTTTTTCTTCCTAAAAGGGCTTGGAGTCTGGGAGTGGAGCTGAAACCTCGTCTCAGAACTCAAAAAACATACAAGATCGGTTATGTGAAAAGAGTATAAAAGAATGCTTCTCTGGGTACTAGAGGAGAGTCTGTTTGCTTTACGTTTTGAGTTGGGAGCAATCCATGTATTTTGCAAGGGATCTGTGACTTGGCCTCCTCCAAGTCACAGATCTCTGGCATAATACAGTATTGCACATGCTTGATGGGTGGTATAGCACTGAGGAGGAGGGGAAGAGGCAGGGATAACAAAGCAGATTAATAAGTGCATGCTGTGAATTCCACAGTATCTAGATGCAGACATGTCACTAAGCAAATTAGCATTATTCATGCTTAAGGCTGTATGCTCACTACTACTAATTGTGTATAAAGGCACCTGTGATGTCTGGTGCTGTAGTTTTCTTGGTGCACATAATTTAAAGAAGATTATTAAAAAAAATTCCAGGGCAATCAACAAAAGGGTGAAGTTTGCAGAGAAGGAAGATTGGAGGTTTTGCTTGACACCCTAGAGGCTCATGACCTAGAAAGGATCATAGCTTGCAGTTAATGAAAGGTTATGGAATTGTAGAGAAGCAAGCCTAACTCCTTAACCAGAAGCCTCAATATATTTTCTAAATGGTAAAAATGCAGACAGGTAATGGATTTATCACACCCTCTACACACTGGACGAATTGATTCATTGACTTCTAAGAGCTGAGACAGGTTATCTATTCATAGCAAGGATGGACTCCCTAGTCTCATTCTTCCTGCAGCAAATCAAAGAACATCTTTAGAGGGAATGCTTTGGCTGAGCACAAAATAGGTTATATGTTCCTATTATCACTTACTTAATCAGAACCTTTATTAGCATAATATATACATATACAAACAGTTCACAAACCTAAATTATCATCAGTTTAAAAGCAGGATAGATATTGTTTTTAAGTAGTGTTTATAAGAGATTAGCATGAGATTATCAGTGATTTTCAACTGTTTTCATTTCATGGCACACTGTCAAGGAGCTAAAATTGTCAAGGCACACCATCAGGTTTCTGACAATTGACAAGGCACACCTGTTGACAGCAAGGGCTCGCATCCCCCAGTGGCCCTACTGACAAATGACCATCCCCCAAACTCTTGCAGCAAACCAGTGTGTCACAGTGCAGTGGTTGAAAATGGCTATGCTGTATGGTAAAGTGAACAAATTAGGTACAAATCCAACTGAATTTGAGTTCTGAAAACCTGGGTTCAAAATGTAACGTAATTCAGTGTGTAGCCTTGGCAAAGCCATACTCTTACTAGCTCAATTGCCCACCTAAAATAATAGCCTACCACACAAGACTGTTGTTAGAACTGCTAGAATATGGGTGGTTAAACTGTGCACTGTAAATGTTTTGCAAGTTGTTAGTGGTAACACATGGAAGTCAATAAAAGTTCACTGAAAGTTTGCTCGATGTGCTAGATTTTTCTGCCTAGTTAATATAGGACTATTTTTGCTATGTTATGCTTACCCAGTAGGGAGTCTGTGAGCTCTGTGTGTTTGATGGTTTTGCAGCAGTGCGAGGTTGTGCAACTGAGAAAAGGAGAACTCTTCTCCAAACCTGTCACATGTTTCATACTGAGATCTCAGTCAGGTCTATCCCTGGCAATTATTAAGTTTCTTATTATTGGTTTATAGATAATTATTCCAGTTATAACATGTCATACTTGGAGAGTAAAAAACACCAAGGATGTAAGTTGTCCAAGGGGTGTATTTTGAAAAACAATCCAGATGGATCAAGCGAATGAATCATCTCTCACATCATGAAGCAAGGAATATTGGGCCAAATGTAGAGAACTGACCTTTGTTTAAATGCTGTAGGGATCATGGTGGTCTGTGCCCTGAAAGTCATGCAACCCACTACAATGAAGGTCCATGTTTTACATAGCATCCAGTCAGGGCTGGCTCATCCATGAGGCCAACTAAAGCAGTTGCCTCAGGCAGCAGATGGGGGACGACGACTGATTCTCTCTGCCTGCTTGCATCCACTGCCCCTCCATCTCCTTCCACTACCTGGATTGGAAAGTAAAAGGATATGAGGAGGAGAGGTGAGTGCAGAGCTAGAATATTGGAAAGTGGGATGATCAAAGGCTGGCACATCATTGGGTAAGGGGGCAGCATTTGGCATGTCATTTCAGCTATCAGGAGGCCTTGGATTGGCTCTGTCTCCAGTCCTCTCCATTTTCTGCTCCCCCCCCCCCATCCCTACCTAAGGAAGAGGAATACTTCTTTAAGTGTTGTAATGTACTGGAAAAATTTTTTACTGAGAATAAATGTGAATGAGCTTGAGTTGCAGGTATTCTTTAGGACGTACAACCAGATTAAACTTTCTAACATTTCCTTTAGAAACCTAACCCCTTGAGGGTCCAAACATGAAGTTTAAATATAAAGAGAAAACTGCTGTGGTCAGTTTACGTAGATGTCTATTAAATAAGTTGGTGCAGGACAGGCTGCTGTAAGTAAATTTTAGTATCCCTTCAATAACGTGTAATGATGATCCTTGGATAGTGATACTTTTTTCTGGTTTGAATTGGGTGCTCCAAGCACCTAAGAGTGTCCCTGTGTTCACACGTACAATGTAGGAGGAGATATATGGTTTTACATTGAATTTGGGGAGGAATTAGGACTGGCATCACAATTCCTGGAAAGCCAAAATAGGAAGTGATGATTTCTCATAAATGGAGGCAGTGAGGGGCAGGGCCAAAACAGAAAGAGGCTTGGCAGTCTATCCACATCTTTGCATAATGGTGGGGGAGAGACTGAGACTCCCTGTTTCTCCATGGGTTTCTTTTGCCTGATACAAGATGCTTATCTGGGCTGGGTCTCTATCTAGGAGAAGTGTTTGTATTTTGAGAACAATGGTAATCCTGAGAGGATGAATAGGGGGAGTTTGTAGTATACTGTAGTACTTTTGAATTGGAGGTGATGGTATGGCAGAAGTATGTGGCCGTGAGAACTGACAGATGAAAGACAGAGACAGCTAGCTCTTGCTCATGCCAATCTAGGTGGAGAACTGCCTACCTTCTGCTGTGATCTTTGTAGTGTGGGAACCTCTGTAGCATTGCCCAAGGCAGTGTCCAACTTCCACTGCCATCACCGTCCATTTCCAGCAGTTGGACCAATTTCCTGCTCCCTGGATTTGAAAGGGGGGCGGCTGGAGTGTGACAGAATGTGTGGAGGACAGGAGAGTAGTGGGTTAGAGTGCTGTAGCCCACCCCTCCCTTCGCACTTCCTCTTCTGCTCAGTTCTTCTCTTCCATTTTTAACTGGACGATCCGATGGAGGCAAGCAGTAGGAGCCCTGCTAATCTACAGCCACCTCGATAGGTGCCATGAATGCGGCAGCCCTGCACATTGCTCCTTCCTGCATCATGAAGTACTAAAGAGAGTAGCTTCAAATCATGTGGAAGAACCCTGTGATATGGAGCCTTCCCACACTAGGCTCTCCTCAGTTTGGGAGGGCCAATGCTATATTGCTGATCTCCTCCCACATGACTACAGATCTCTCTCATGACGTGATCCTTGTGGTGTGACAGTTTAATCCTCTCATGTCAAAGAAGTTGAATGAAGGGTTTTTCAGATTGGTCATAGAGCACAGAGAGGCATAATACGTATGTTGAGAGGCTATCTATCATTCATGGGACTAGTTTGGTGACACCATGTTTATTGTGTTGTGTGGGGGGCAGCAAGTTGGGTCAGAGGCAGCACATCTTCCTCTCTGGTGCCCTGCTGCCTTACAGGAGGTCACTCCCTGGAGCCCTTTGCACCAGCATGGAGGAAAATACTATAAAGTTGCATGCTGATACTTTGAACAGAATATCAAATGTAGAAGCAGATTAGTCTAGTGTTTTTAAGGGCTGCAGCACTGCACACATTTATCTGGGAGTAAGTCTGATTGAATTCACTGGGGCTTACTTCTGAGTAGACATGCAGAGGGTTGTGCTGTAAGTCATCTAGCAGTTGGATCTGCATGCAAGAAATGTGTGGACTAACCTGAAATACTAATTCTGGTCATTTGACATCTTGAAAAGAAGTTTCCCCTCAGAGGATGCTCATGAGTATATGGTACACAATACCTGTTCCCACAAACAGTCAAAGCCACAGGGTAGAAGAGGAAGAATCAATGCTGTCTTGATTTAGGTGCCAAATTCATTATTTTGCTTTTTGAATGGAGAAGTTGCTTTTTTAACTTTCCCCTTTCTCGTCTTGCCTTCCTGCCCTAGTGAGATTTTTGCTGTCCCCTGCCATTCAAGACCCATCGGATCTGCTGATTATGTAATAGTTTTCTAGGGAGAGCTGCTCTTCAGACGATTACGTTGGGCAGGATGCTGGATCCACCCAGATCATTTGAACACAGCTACTATAGCATAGTGGCTAGAAATTGAGCTGTGCACTAGGTCTTCCTGGTTTGAGTGTTGCCTTTAACATGCACTGGCTGGGTACGTGGCCAACCCAGCCATGAAGTGACATGGTGTAGCTTGTGTCAGTGGTGGATAGTGGGGGGGGGCGCAAATGGGCAGTGAATCTAGGATGTCCTTTACACCAAGTCTGCTGCCACGTCCCTTCAGCCCACTGTGGATATGGATCCACTCCCCTCTCTATATTGCAACTCCCCAGCTGCAATATGGGGGGGGGGATGGAGAAAATAATGCTTGCTTACCTTTATAGAGTTGTTGTAAAGACTACATCAAGATTATGCATGCACGTTCAGATACAAATGCTAAGTTGTTGTTGTGTAATGCAGTGAGAACTCACAGCACATACCCCAGTTGCTCCTGGTTTCACAGCTGAAATGACAAATGAATATATCATTGAAATAAATTTAAGCACAATCATTGGTCTAGCTCCCCCACATACTTCAGATGAACTTTCTACCACTTTAAAAATGAGTTTTAAAATTGCTGTGTGCACTTCATATGTCTGCCCCTTCATTTGCTGCTTTATTTATGTGGGTTTAAATAAATGTGTTGTTTTTTTTCAGTGAAAAAGAACTCACCGAATTGGGGTGAGGCTTTTTGGTGACATTCACAGAGTGCAGCCAATCAGTTGGCTTGTGCAGCCCTGATGGTTGGTTGTGTAACCCTGCATGGTTGGCTTCTGCTTTAAATTTACAGAGTCCTTTTATTTTTCTCCCAAAGCTTTATCCTGAAGATGAAAGGTACATTTGAGTGGCATGTAATGAGGGCACTTGCAGAGCAGCCCTGCTGCTCTAAAAAACATCATCATCATGCCTGTCTTCACCTCTGGAGTTGCAGATGCAGAGACCAAGTGCTGTCAGATTAAAATGTGTCACAGGAGTCTGGATTTGCGTTTCCTGCTGGCAACTTGTTTGTTTGTCCTGGGGATTTCCCACATTGTTTTCTTAACAATAGCACTGCATGAGCTCCCTGGCACATAGCTGTACACATATACTTTCATGGTCTATATTCTAATGCCTCAAGAACTGTCCATAGATGACCCTAAGCCTGGGACGCTGAAGGTGTTTTCCAAATGCTGGAATGCTTGAATTTCCCTCCCAGATCTTGGCAGCTACTAGATAACAGGGCAGGAGGTCTGGTCTAGAGGGTAGAGGGTTAGCCAGATGATAACATCTGAAGATCGCCAGTTGGAGGCCACCGGCAACTCCATGAATGGGGAGACCTTGAAGCAGCTGACAAGCTGAACTGAGTTATTCCACCAGCTCTTTGATGTAGCATCTTGGCTGCCCTTCAAGTGAGAGATGAAGGAGCTGCTTGTCAGCCAGCGTGGGAGGCAACTGGGGGCCAGAAGTGATACCAGTCCGTGAAAGATCCATCTGAAACATGTGGTTCTTGAAAGATAGAACCTTTCTATTATTGTAAAAATCCCCTCGGGGGTTTAGAGATAGCCTGCCTATGAGAACTGCCTTGAATAAAGTCAGAGGAGTAATCCGATGACCAGAAAGGTGGTATATAAATACCAGTATTATTATTGTTGTTATTATTACATTGTTTTACATTATGTGACCATGGACAGAATACACAAGCTTTGGCATTCAGCTCCTCTAAAACGTTCCCTAACCTAGGCTCAGCACAGAAGATCTTCAAGGAGCGTTTTGGTCCACCGTTTAATGTTAAATGCTGGCAGGTGGTCTGAAGTGCACATCCTGAAACCATGCAACTGAAACCATGTAGAGACAACCCCAGCCCCTTTTCCTCACATAGACCATGGGGCACCTCCCTTCATTCACTGTTCACGGTAAACGAATGTAGCTAAGACGACAAGTGGTGGTGTTCTGCTGCTGATACAATGGCTGTGGACAAGGCTTGTTGGAGGAAAAGCTCTGGACACAGAGGCCTTTCAGGCACATCAACTCTCTGGTTCCTGGTACAGCCCTGTTTCACAGTTGCTGTCTCATGAGCATTTTCTTTGTGCAGAGCTTGTTCAGAGGAGGAGTTCTGAGCCTCTCCCTGGGCTTCCAGCTGCCAAATGCTTGAGGCCTGACTCAGAGGGTGGGGAGCTCAGAGGGGTGGGGAAGAGCCGAGAATAGAGCACAGACTGCACGAAGAGACAACACAATAGCATGTGGCACCAGCGTACATTGCAACTGTAACTACAGTACTTAATAGTTATGGCACCTATTTTCTGCCTCTTTGTGAGCGAGTTGATATTTCTGCATATTGAATCACGGAGCATATTTTCCAAGATCATCTGTTTAGTTGCTTGAATCCTGGATTTTTGGCTCAGCTTCTAGATTAAATAAGTGCTCCAGAATGCCAGGGATTGAACCTGGCACTTTCTGCATGCTTAGCAGATGCTGTTCCACTAAGCTACAGCCTTTCTCCTAAAACCTTTTAGATCTCTAAAATTCTGACATGAGGTGTGACGTTCAGTGGACACCTTGTGGGTTTCCCACAAGCAGAAGGCATGTCTCTACAGGTGTGCGTAGATCCGCAGGAGATACATTCTCCTATTCCTGTTGTTGTGTAATTAGGTCATTAAGTGAACATTCAGCCCAATCTAGTGCCTTCGTTGTGTAAACAGACACTCCCTGCCATAAACTAGCTGGCTGCACAGGCTATTGGAGGTAGATTGTGTCTTCTTTGCATCAAGAGCCTCTTTGTTGTGGAAACAGGCCTGATGGCCTCATTAAGGGTCTCTTTGTTGTGCTTTGACCACCTTCAAGTTGTTAAGTGTTGCACACTTCATCATTCATCCGATGAATGTTGAAGGGCTCAGTCAGGAAAGCAGACAAAATAAAGTAGAGTCACCCAGCTCTGGGCACATACAAGGTATTTTAGAAGGAAGAGTGTGTCGGGTGCACAGTTATTCTCAGACTTCCTTTTTCCTGGGTCAGGAGGCTAGAACTGGAGTCCAGCCTTTTGCACAATTTGAAATCATTAATTAGTGATGGTTATTGGGAAATAATTACTGGAGAGAGGAATGCCCTGACATTCCTGTGTAAATAGCCCCACAGTATCCCACTGATCTGGGGCAATAATTGGTTAGAGTTCTTGCACAATGATTTGCCCCAAAGGGTGGTACATTTCAGACATTTCTAGACAGTGGTACACACAGCAATCTCTTTTGTAGGCTTTGGTGATATGGGGGTGTGTCTCCCAGCCTCACCCCCTATCAGGCTGTTATGTCCTGGTAACCTGATCTCAAACACATTGATTTTTGTGCCCCCTTCAAAGTCGGTAATTGTATCTGTCCCCAGTGCAGGTAGAGATTTTTCCAGTCTGTACTGACTTATTTCTGATCCTCTTTGCATTCACATTTCCTTGTGGCACTTTGGGCATCTGCTCCTTTGGGGTTCATGACTATTGGAGCTTAGTGCTCTCCTCACTGTCACCTAGAACAAACAGTTTGCTTGGAAAACTATGGGGGGGGGGAAGGAAGTGTATGGGTACAGAATGTGGTTTATATCCCTTTGCTTTCTGCAGGAGACTCTAGAGCAGGGGTGTCCAAACATTTTGGCAGGAGGGCCATATCATCTCTCTGACACTGTGTTGGGGACCAGGAAAAAAAGAATTAATTTTCATTTAAAATTTTAATAAATTTACATAAACGAATATATCAGAGATGGAACTTATATGAATTAATGAAGGTCTTGCAATAGTTCAAGGTCTGTAAAAGGCCTTGCACAAAGCAAGGCTGGCCTTTCCTTTGCTGCTGCTGCTGAATCACAGGCGTGAAATACCAAGCAGTGGAAGGAACCTTTGTGCCACAGCTCATGCAAGAGGTCAGACAGTCGCCCTCACGCTGAGAGCAGATGCATTGGGCCATCATGGGCTCCAGCTAGTCTCTGGAGGGCCAGAGGCTCATTGGAGACTGGGGGCTCCCTGCAGGCTGGATTGGGGGTCCCCGAGGACTGCAAATGGCCCCAGGACCAGGGTTTGGGCACCCCTGCTCTAGAGCAGTGGTTCTCACACATTTAGCACTGGGACCCACTTTTATAATGAAAATCTGTCAGGACCCACCAGAAGTGATGTCATGACCTGAAGTGACAGAAGTGATGTCATGACCTGAAGTGACATCATCAAGCAGGAAAATTAACAATCCTAGGCTGCAGTCCTACCCGCACTTACCCAGGAGTAAGTCCCGTTTACTATTATTGTTAAAAGAATCTACATAGTAGCTTGTTAAGAGTACAGGTCTGTAACATTTCCCCAGATGCAGTCACATATCATGATAGCATCAAGTCTAATATATTAAAAATAAAATATTGAAATAAATGGGGACCTACCTGAAATTGGCTCGCAACCCACCTAGTGGGTCCCAACCCACAGTTTGAGAGACAGGGTGCTTGTAGGTTTCTTGGAGTTCTTGCCCTGCTTAGAAAGTTACGCATCATCTACCTTCTAAACACTTGGTGATATGTTCTGAGCACAGCACCTGCACTGACTGGTATGACTTTCCTTAACGTATTCTTATATGTTTATTTTGTTGTGACCTTAGGATTGCTAGACACTTGCTTTTGAAATAAAACACCATTCTTTGTATACGATGTTCACTTTTCTATAGGAAATAATGTGGCCCCTCTCCTGTAGGCTGGATGGACCCTACTATTGTTTTGGTGTTTTGATTGGCTGTTTTAAGTACTCTTACACTCATTAACTCAACATGCTTGCAACCCCTTTGTAGTGTCTCTGACCCTACAAGATTCAGATCTTTGAATCTTCTCTCCATTTATGATCCCCTTTGACTTACTTTCCATTATTCCTTCTTCCTCAGGCCTATGGATTTAATTTGGTGTGAACTTTGAGATGCTCCCTTTATAGTCCTAAGACCTGTTGATTCTAGCTTAAGAGAGCTCCCTTGATCATTCTACTGTACCTATAGCAAATTAATGTGAATTCTTCGCATTTCTCATGTACCCATAAAGATACCATGTGTTGAAAGAATGATTTGAATTATCTCTGACGTTGGGAAAAGTCACTTTTGTGCAAGTTCCTAAAACTGATTACTGTGAGGTCTTACTTCTATTAACTTTATGAATCATCATAGTACCCGTTGATGGGAAAGTACTTTGACCTCTTCTGTGTGTAATGGATAAATAATACAATGTAAACGAACACTTACTCAATGTGAAGGCTGGGGATTGACAATCACACTTTGGATGCGTCCATTTGCTCTAAAACCTTCTCATTACATTACATGATGGAAATGTCTCTTGCTCTTTGGACCCTGATTCCTTTTTCGGACACTTAGTCACAGAAAACAAGGAAGACTGCCCCAGTTTGGTGTTTTTGGGGCATAACTAATAAAATCTGAGTTGAAGAAGGACTGGTTGCTTTTCTTTAAGGCTTCTGTTATGTGCTGCTTCTTTAAGAGGTCTGCCCATAAGAACATAAGAACAGCCCCACTGGATCAGGCCATAGGCCCATCTAGTCCAGCTTCCTGTATCTCACAGCGGCCCACCAAATGCCCCAGGGAACACACCAGATAACAAGAGACCTCATCCTGGTGCCCTCCCTTGCATCTGGCATTCTGACATAACCCATTTCTAAAATCAGGAGGTTGCGCATACACATCATGGCTTGTACCCCATAATGGATTTTTCCTCCAGAAACTTGTCCAATCCCCTTTTAAAGGCGTCTAGGCTAGACGTCAGCACCACATCCTGTGGCAAGGAGTTCCACAGACCAACCACACGCTGAGTAAAGAAATATTTTCTTTTGTCTGTCCTAACCCTCCCAACTCTCAATTTTAGTGGATGTCCCCTGGTTCTGGTATTATGTGAGAGTGTAAAGAGCATCTCCCTATCCACTCTGTCCATCCCCTGCATAATTCTGTATGTCTCAATCATGTCCCCACTCAGGCGTCTCTTTTCTAGGCTGAAGAGGCCCAAACGCCGTAGCCTTTCCTCATAAGGAAGGTGCCCCAGCCCTGAAATCATCTTAGTCGCTCTCTTTTGCACCTTTTCCATTTCCACTATGTCTTTTTTGAGATGCGGCGACCAGAACTGGACACAATGCTCCAGGTGTGGCCTTACCATAAATTTGTACAATGGCATTATAATACTAGCCGTTTTGTTCTCAATACCCTTCCTAATGATCCCAAGCATAGAATTGGCCTTCTTCACTGCCGCCGCACATTGGGTCGACACTTTCATCGACCTGTCCACCACCACCCCAAGATCTCTCTCCTGATCTGTCACAGACAGCTCAGAACCCATCAGCCTATATCTAAAGTTTTGATTTTTTGCCCCAATGTGCATGACTTTACACTTACTGACATTGAAGCGCATCTGCCATTTTGCTGCCCATTCTGCCAGTCTGGAGAGATCCTTCTGGAGCTCCTCACAATCACTTCTGGTCTTTACCACTCGGAAAAGTTTGGTGTCATCTGCAAACTAGCCACCTCACTGCTCAACCCTGTCTCCAGGTCATTTATGAAGAGGTTGGAAAGCACCAGTCCCAGGACAGATCCTTGGGGCACACCGCTTTTCACCTCTCTCCATTGTGAAAATTGCCCATTGACACCCACTCTCTGCTTCCTGGCCTCCAACCAGTTCTCAATCCATGAGAGGACCTGTCCTCTAATTCCCTGACTGTGGAGTTTTTTCAGTAGCCTTTGGTGAGCCTTTGCCCAGAAGGTCATGTGAGTGAAGTAGAAGAATTGGTTTCACTTTGCTGCAGAATGTTGTGTGAATTGTAGGGTGTGTGTGATCTCTGCAGGGACCTGAAAAGCCTTAGGCATAGAAGAGCTAGCAACTAGAGACAATTTTCGATGTTTTGCTTGTGTTTCATTCACCCATCTAAGTTCTTTTGCACAGAATTTTTCCCACGAATTGTTAGCAATAAACAGTTGTTTAGAAGAAGTCTGCTGTGTTTTTCAGTTCTCATACATCCTGTAGGTTCTGTGGCTGAAATGTCAAGGTGTCATTATTCAAAAAGACTGCTGGCTGTCTGTGTGGTCAATTGGAAGCTGTAAGGCAGGGGTGCTCACACTTTTTTGGCTCGAGAGCTACTTTGAAACCCAGCAAGGCCCGGAGATCTACCAGAGTTTTTTTTTACAATGTTTGCGCCATCATAACATATAACATTTATGTGTACAATGTATGTTGGTGTACCTTGAGCCCCACTGAGTATAACAGGACTTACTCCTGAGTAGACATGCCTAGGATTAGGCTGTGAGGCTGCAATCCTAACCACACTTACCTGGGAGTAAGCCCCATTGAGTACAATGGACCTTACTCCCGGCGTTTCCTCCCAGAGGCACCTGAAGGGGGGGTCGGCACTCCGCGATCTACTCATTTTGCCTCGCGATCTACCGGTAGATCACGATCCACCTATTGAGCACCCCTGCTGTAAGGCTTACAGCTTACCGGCTCTGAATTATCTGATTCTAGTCAATTTGCAGTAGCTGACCCAAAATGTACTTGCCTTATTTGCTCTGCTCCCACCTCCAGTTTTAAACAATTGAAAATGTTTTACTGTGTTAGGCTGTAGGCACAGAGGAATTGGAAACATCCAATTCTACCTAGGTCTGTTGCCTTCACTAAGCCTCCCTGCAAGCTGATGCATTTTATTTTTTTAAGAGATTTATACCTCGCCTTTCCAGCCCACTTAAGGACCCCCAAGGTGGCTTACAAAAATATTTTGATACAATAAGAACAGTGCTAAAAACATTAAAACAATTAAAACCACCAAAACAATAAAACACAATTGGATAACAGATTAAAAAATGTTTCATAAAAAGTGCTAGCCACCCAATGTCAGCATTTAAAAGCTTCCCTAAATAAAAAGGTCTCAAGACCCCACCGAAAGGACTCCAAAGAGGGAGGGAATTCCAGAGGGAGGGAATTCCATAGACAGAGTGCCACTACCAAGGAGGGACTATTTCTTGCCACCATCCCCCTCATGGCGGCAGTTAGAAAGGCCCCCTCTGATGACCTGAGAGGATGGGGTAGGATTATATGGAAGGAGGCAGCTCGGGCTTTAGAAGTCAAAACTAGCACTTTGAATTCAGCCTGGAAACGAACCAGAAGCCAGTGTAGTCACTGAAGCAACAGCCTGACAGTCGAACTCGCGAGCCCCAGCAACCACACGGGCAGCTGCGTCTCCACTAGTTGCAGTTCATCTATTGCAGTTGCAGTTCAACTATTTCATCATCTTCATCTGCCACCTTGAAAATATGTATAAAAACGTTTTCTTTTCCACGAATCAATTCCCTCAGACATTTCAGGCCTCTCCTCGCTGCATTTTCAGCTTTTATTAAGAAAAAGGGCAAGAGCTCTCTTTATTCTCTGGAGCTACAAGGAGAAGCATGCAGGCAATGCACTATCTCGCTGTTCATAAAACATACACTTCCACCCCTGCCTCACTTTGCTTCCAGAGCCTTGGCCAGCTGCCACATCCCTTGTGTTGAAAGCACAAGGGTAATGCTTCCATCCCACTCTGCATTAAAAACTCAGATTACACTGAAGAGTAGCTCTGCTGGATCAGACCAAAGGTCTGTCTAGTCAAGCATTCTGTTTCTATCAATGGCCAGCCGGATGTCTTTGGAAAACCCACAAACAGGGTTTTGCAGGCAGTAGCTCCCAGCAGCTTGTACTTGATAGCATGCTTCCTCTGAATCTGACAGGTACTTGGTGCATATATATGAATTTAATGAATTAAAGTTAACAGTATTAGACTACTATATTCATAGTTGTAGGATTTCGATGTTTTGCATTAACATGTGCTAACCTCCGAGTCTATCCATAGATCTCCCATCTTGAAATTTGTGGCTTTTAGCCTGGTTACATGTGTAATAAATAGGCTTCTCTCATACATAGACCAGTGGTTCTCAAATTTTTAGCATTCTAAAAAGCATTTAGATCCTTTTTAGAATGACAATCTGTCCAGGACCCATCAGAAGTCATGGCCAGGAGTGACATCAGGCAAGTTAAAATAAATAATTATAAATGGAGAAAAAAACTAATAATCAAGGGGAAGCCAGCCCTGTTCCACCAAGTGAATTTTCTCTGTAACTTGCTTGCAATAACACCCCCCCACACACAGAAATTTTTCAGTAAGATTTTCAGCCCTACCCAGTTCCCAGTCCAATTTAAGTTCTTATATTTAAACCATATCACTGTCAAGACCCACCTAGCTTTTCATCTTAACAGCTCAAGCCTCTGTTTTATTCTTTTTATTTGGGGGGGGGGGCTGCCTTCTGGAGCATTTGTTGAGCTCCACTTTCATCAGATTGGGACTATTCTGGTGGCCTTGCATTCCTCTTTGGGACCATTCTTGACCACAGGCCAAGGCGTGTTTGCTTACTCATGAGTTAAATGCGAACATGTAGCTTAGTTTTGCTTTCCATAGGACTCAATGCATTTATCAGTTTGGAGGGAGGGACTTCCTTCTTGGGTGTTTTGGGGGGGGGGCTGCGTTCATAGGATTGGGACCATTCTGGTGTCTTTGGATTCCTCTCAGCCTGCCCTTTCCTAAGGCAAGTTCACCTGCTTTTTAGTAAATACACAAGATGGCTCAGTTTCTCTTTCCATAAAGCTCCATGCATTTGCATTCTCAACTATCAGCTTATCGGCTAAAGCTAACCGACCCACCAAGTGCGTTGTGACCCACAGTTTGGGAAACCCTGACATAAACTCTTGAGCTGTGAAATGACAAGAACAGTTAGTAAAATTTAGGTTTCTGAATAGGTTTGACCTAGATATCGCCACGAAGTTGCATTTCATTGGCCTTCTAGAATAACCGTAGAGCTGTTCTTTTTAAGCATGTCTTCAGGTGACAGAATTGACACATGCTTACGTGAAATGTAAAACCCATTTGCCTAAGCTTTCCTCAGTATTTCTGGTTCTCACCCACTTGGTGCTTTTCCCCACTCTCATTCAGAACACAGGGTGGGGACTAGAACTTCTCTCCATCTTCTAGAAAGCACAGGGAGTTAGGAGAGAAGATCTGCTGCCTTTAGCCCTGTGCTGTTCTTCCAGCACCATGCAATAGCACCTGTTCTTTTTCTCCTTCCTTTAAGTCAGGGGTGTCCAAACCTTTTGGCAGGAGGGCCACATCATCTCTCTGACACTATGTTGGAGGCAGGAAAAAAAGAATTAATTTTCATTTCAAATTTGAATAAATTTACATAAATGTATATAAATGACTATATTAGAGATGAAACTTGTATGAATTAATGAAGGTTTTGCAATAGCTCAGGGCCTCTAAAAGGCCTTGCACAAAACAAGGCTAGCCTTTCCTTTGCTGCTGTTGCTACAACACAGACATGAAACAGCAAGCAGTGGGGGGAGCCTTCCTCCCACAGCTTATGCAAGAGGTCATAAGAACAGCCCCACTGGATCAGGCCACAGGCTCATCTAGTCCAGCTTCCTGTATCTCACAGTGGCCCACCAAATGCCCCAGGGAGCACCCAAGACAGCAAGAGACCTGCATCCTGGTGCCTCCCTTGCATCTGGTATTCTGACATAGCCCATTTCTAAAATCAGGAGGTTGCACATACACATCATGGCTTGTAACCCGTAATGGATTTTTCCTCAAACAGTCACACAGTCAAAAAGGTCAGTCACCCTCATGCTGAGAACAGTTGTGTCGGGCCAGCAAGGGATCCAGCAAGCCTCCAGGGCCAGGGGCCAGGGGCTCATTGGAGGTTGGAGGCTCCCTACAGGCCGGATTGGGAGTCCCCAAGGGCTGCAAGTGGCCCCCAGGCCAGGGGCACCCCTACTTTAAGTCCTTGTCTACACGGACTTCAGCATAGAGTGGGCTGTTCTGCTTCAAACTGCAGGTGGTATGTGACACTTTTGGATACTCCTCCGCATAAAAACTCACCGCAAGTCTAGCAACCACAGTGTACAAGGGAGTTTTCTAGCTTTCTGTATAGCAGATTTGTGCTATTTAAAAATAAACAATAAAAAATTAAAGGAAGCATTCAATAAAAGTGATCCCCTGCCCCCGTGGACTTAAGTGGCACATAAGTCTCTTCCACTTTGCTCTGCTGCATGTCCCATGTCCGAGACTGAGAAAGAGAAACTGGACTCATGAGCAATCTCTGAAGTATTACTATGGCAACTGTGCACAGTCTCAGGGAAAGTAAGCAAGAGTCACTGGAACTGTTCAACTGAGCAAACAGTGGGGTTGACGGAACTTGCAGCTGAGGGGATAGCAGTGAAGAAAGAGAAGTCAGTATAGCAGGCAGCTCTACTACATTGGTAAGTGTGCTAGCGGGGCTCATGTTTTCTTTTCCTTTTTGTTGTCCCCTTCTTTCTTCCAGAGATAGAAGAACCAACAGAGAAGGCAGCTGGCATGCTGTGTTTGGAACAAGAGGTCCTTTTAGGACCAAGCTCTGTTCTGGGTGACAGCATGTGGGAATCTCCACCCTCTGGGTGAGGGTGTGTGGCATGGAGCCTTCAGAATGGAGGGATTCCGCAACGGGAGCATGCCTAGCAATTGCTCCTACATTTCCAAGAAGGTCAAAGGGAAGGGGGAAAAAACCTGCACCCTCACACTCCCTTCTCTACCTAGTGTGGGAGCTCTGCCACTTGGGCTGTTTCCCCCTTTCTGCAAGGGGAAGGTGACTCTCAGGTGAATCCTCTTGCAAGAAGGGTGCTCTTACTTTGTTGCCTGGTTTCAGCTCTTACTCATCCACAGTGGATGAAGATTTGCAAGTGTGTGCTACAAAGTTTGGATTTTCTATACCCGAAGAGTTTTGTTGTGGTGAAGCTGAAGAACTTGTACTCTGGAGAGAAGGCAGAAAATCTGTAACACACTTTGAGTTACAAGTCACGGGACATGGACATAAAGTAGTGTGTCCAGCCCAGTACTAAGCTATAGAACATCCAAATATCTTTACTCTGTGCTTTTGCCATGACCTACACAATCCAGCTAAGAGGATCACTTGACTTGGGGCAAGGGAGTGGGGGTAGCAATTATTTCTCCTTGTTACTTTTCCTTCTGTGACTGAGGTTTGTTGATTAAACCTAAACTCCTTTACCTGGGGGAAAGGGCTCCTTGGACTTGGTAAGACTTCTGAGCAAACATGCTTCAGAATACACTATAAGCCAATGGGGGGGGGGAGTTCTACCCATGAATGTAAAGCTTTCCCATTCTTGAGTGAGATATCCAGCTGTAATCCTGCATGTGGGAACTAAAGGCTTTTTTATCCTGGGAGGAGAGAGGTCCTACTCCAGCTACTGTCCTTGAGCTAAAGGCAGTGAGATTGCTCTGTTGGCAGCGCTAGTACTAGACTCTTATCCTCTCTTTGGAACGCTTGCCATGCCTCTGTTCAATCAGGCTATTTTCCTCTATGGCTTCTTTTTGGTTCCTCCTGCTGGCTGTTTGTGGAACAGCGTTTCTAGCCATATACAAATAGGGTGCAAAGGACGTGCACTTGTGCAAAGATCTGGTTGTACTCAGGATGCTGGATATTTGGGCAGGGGCAATAATATCATTTTACTTCTTTGTTCTTCTAGGTGCTGTGAGCCTTGCTGAAACATGTCGCATCCCACTGCTCCCCCAGGCTATGATGACCGAAACCCACTCTATCCTCCACCATCCGGCGGATACCCTGGAGTTTATCCCCAGCCTCCACCATATGGTAGTGGGTATCCCCAGCCTGGAGGTTATGGTCAACCAGGGGGGTATCCTCAGCCAGTCCCTCCGATGCCTACCGTCCCAATGAACTTTGGTAAACTGAGTTTTTTCCCCCTGCTTGATAGGATACTTTCTGGGATTGCAAAGGGAGCTTATAGTCATTTTAAAGAGAATTAAAAGGACCAGATGCTATCACAAGAAGCTTAAAAGAACAGGGATGCTGTAAGGCAGATAGAAAGCTTGCCTGAAAAAGGCATGTCTTGAAATTTAAAATGCTTTCTAGAAATGCAAGTCTCTGTTCTGCAGAACAGGAAGGGGCAGGGCGACCAGGCATCCTCTTTTTCCAGGACATCTCTCTATTTTAGGTTTGTGTACTGGAAAAGAACCCTAAATGTTCTTTTCCCTGTGAGCGGCCCCTGCAGGCAGTGCATAGCCTTCTTGTAACTGATAAATTATATTACTAAATTATATGTAATATAGTTTTAAATTTAAGAAGTAATCTAGTGTTTAACCGCATGAAATCAATATACAAGTGTTTTCAGCATTTATTTTGTCATGCCCTACATTTTGCGGTGCCTTGTCCTCTTTTGCGGTTATGGTATCTGGTCACCCTGGGTAGGGGGGATGTACTGGTTGAGCATATTTCCAGTGACTGATCTAGATTGTGGTTGGAGCAATTAAGTGGAAGATTGACTGGAGAGGGAAGAGGATCCTAGGTAGATTAGATTCTGGTCTAGTTCACCTTTAACAGGAAGTCATTATTCTGTGCATAACAGGTATGAACTTTGTGTTCTCACGCTCCCTTCTTTGGCTGCAATTACAATCAGCCATTTGTGATTTGTAACAATTTCCCATTGTATCCAAATATGGGAAACTATGGTTTTTACAGACATAGTTAACTAACCAGGATATCATAATTTCCCATACTTGGACAAAATGGGGGGAAAGCTGTCTGTTACAAACTGTGCTGAATCATCCACCTGTGCATGAAGGAGGCAGAGGAGGAGAAGTACTTATTGTGACAAGCTGCACAGCATTAGCAGAAATTTTTTTGAAAAAAAAAGGAAATTGGTTTTAGTGGCAACCAGTCACTAATATCTTGGTACTGAGGCATAATTTAATCTGGTTGATCAACATGAGTAAGTATAAAAAGAGTGGATTCAGTGGAAGACACTAGGAGCAGACAAAAACCAGGGCTTGGTAGCAGGAGGTAGGGTTGGGAAAAGGTTAGGGAAATCATCAGTAACTTGGCTAAATTTTTTTTCTCGGTAGCTTCTAAGTGATGGGAAGATTCTGAAAGAAATTCTCTCCATCCTATCTCAGGCCAGGCCATCTCCTCTAGTTATTGTATTGCTAGGTGGAGACAGCTACTACTATAGCATAAGTGCCATGGGGAGCAACAACATTGTGTCTTCTCTTACCAGTTGACAGCTATGACAGTGGCGGTACAGAAGGTGGTGGGAATTTCCATGTAGCAGACTGGGATGACAAAAAAGTTCGGCACACGTTCATTCGCAAGGTAACTTTGGGGAATCGGTGCTGTGTGGTTTGTCTTGTGAGAGTTGCTTCTCTGGATGATTTTCCTTGCAGAAATTGGGCTGCTAGCTTATGTAATAGCACCATACACTGATGTCAAAGGAAGAGATCTTGCAGTGAGTGGTCTTTGGTGCCTTTGCAGTGGTGCAGGAGGAGGGCTCCCCTCTCCCATGGAAAGGAATGAGCTTTGCTTGCCGGGAGAAAAAATGCCATCTACACTTGTTGGAGTCAGATGCCCACAGGGGAGTAAAAATTAATAATGGGAATATAGTAATGATAGTGGACTGAGGTCCCAATCCTATCCAGCTTTTCAGTGCGGGTGCAGCTGCAATGCAGCCCCGAGGCAAGGGGAAAACATTCCCTTCCCTTGTGGAGGCCTCCATAACTACCCTCCCACCACAGGGTGCAGTGCACATCCCATTGGCATGACTATACCAGGGCTGGAAAGTTGGATAGGATTTGGCCCTGTGTCATGATAGTGGCTCTGAGTTAGACCACTAATTAATCTAGCTCAGTATTGTCTACAGCAGTGGACTTCAACCTTTTTTGTGCCACAACACCCAGAAGTAAGTATGAGAGTGGGACCCACTGCCAATCCTTCCCCCTCCCTAATCAGCCCACCCCGCCTGCCTAATTTCCTCCTATGTCCTCACAACAACCCTGCAATGTAGCAGCCTAAGCAGAGCTGGCTTTGCCTTGTGTCAAGACAATGAGAAGAGGCTGTGCAGGATTATATCAAGAGTTCAGTTTCAATAAGGCAGCGCCATTATTGGATCCAAGCCCTCTCTTGTACAGGCTTTGAAAGGTTGTACTGACCCCCCCCCCCGCGCAAATAAGCCTTTGTGACCCCATTGGGTTCATGATGCACAGGTTGAAAAACACTAGTCTGTGCTGAGTGGCAGTGGCTCTCCAGCATTTCAGAGGAGGGACACTTTTTTCCCAACTCTATGTGGTAACACCAGGGATTGAACCTGAGACCTTCTGCAAATGTAATTGCTCTGCTCTTGAGCTGTGATCTCATCCAGGCTCCAAAGGTACAAACAAATATCAACAAATAATGCTGCAGTATTAGCTAGTTTGTTGACATTCCCCTCCTGCTGTGCCCATACTGTTTTCAGTGGCACAGAGCTACAGGAAAGGGCAGTTCTATGCAGAGTGCCCACACCCTAATGCCTAGCAGTTCTGTATTAGGCATCTGTTGCTCTTTCAACTGAAAATCTTGGGGCACCAGTTTCACTCTGCATTTTTGGGGAATGAGAGCAGAAAGCAAGCTCTGGACCCCAGCCAGGCAGAGGGTTCTGTAATGTAATTGAATGGATGTTTCAGAGTTTGGAAGCATTGCCCATTCGCTTCTGTGATGCTGGTGTTCACTTTCAAATGTTCTGCAGTCCAGAATATAGTAGCTACTCTCTCATTGCAAGACAGGAGAAGGGTTGTCATGCTCTCTAGTCAGCAATATGTGTGAGCAACTGTGTTCTATAGCAGTGGCCCCCAAACTGGACACTGCTGTGCACCGGGAATTCCTTCCCTGGCGCAACCAGTGCTTAGTGTTCCGGAGCGTTCCCAGGACTTCATGTTCCCAGATCGGGATGTCATGACACTCTGGCAAGTTGCGTTTATGGTGCAGTGCCCCGTGGGTATTGTGCCTGGATTTCCAGGTAGATGTGAATGCCAGAAGCATCACATTATCCCAATTTGGGGACATGAAGTCCTAGTGCTCTGAACACTAAGCACCAGTCATAGGTGGGAAGGATTCAATCAAACCCTGGATCTGGCCCCTGGGCTGGAATTTGGCCAGGACTGTTTTCAAGGAATCCTTGCAGAAAATGGTCCTGTTGGGTGGGCCCTGGGAACATAGCTTGGGATATGGCCATCATGACCTCTAATCCAGTCCTGATATTTGGGTGGCTGTGCAAACGCCCATTGATAAACAGACTCACAGGTCTACTGTGCCTTGATTTTCAGGTCTACAGTATTATCTCGGTGCAGTTGCTTCTGACTGTGGGCATCATTGCAATCTTCACTTTTGTGTAAGTATTTCTTGTGGCATTTAAAGACCAGTTCTGTTTCCACTATAGAGGGATGTCTGTCAAATTATGGTGCTAATGTTGCATTTTCCTTTATTAACATAGAAAAAAGTAATAGTTCTCTTCAGCTTCCACCAGTGGTATTGACTACTCTGAAGTTAGCATGGTTATTACAGTACTACTGTTGCAATTCAACTGGTGGTAATTCAGTTCTATGAAGTGTTAATGCAGCTGCTGGTGGTAAGGAAATAGAACCAATAGTGTTTGGGTTACCTTGATCATAAAAGCTTTCTTTCCCTCCCCTGTGACAGTTAAGTGTGTCTGCTAATATAACCTGTCATCCTTCACCATGGAAGGAGTTAGTCTTGGCTAACACCAGTCTTGGCTGGAGTTAGTACAAACAGTGGATAGAAACACTGTTGTTTACACATGCAATCTTTTAAAAAGATTGTATGCCCTCATTTCATGCACATTCTAACCTGCAACTGGAACAAGTCCTCCAACTGTACTGGCTGATGCCTGTATTAGATTGATGCCTGTATAAAGGCGTATTCATTACATGGGAATGATATTTTGCAGAATCGGGAGAAAACAGAATCAGAATGTGAGAGAATTATCACGAAATCGGCCTCCTGCATGGAGACATGTGATAAACAAAATGCTTTTAGGATGATGTTAATTGCATTTTTATTATGTTGGTTGCCTTGGGTCCTTTCTGTAAAAGGGAACGGCAGCATTCTAACATAGTAAATAAAAGTAATGCAGCTTTCTCATTTGTAATCTGCAGTTGAATAACTGCAGGTAATAGCTGCACCATGAGGCAACTGATGCTTTGTACAGCTGGGTTTGAGTTCAAGCTGCTAAAGGCTTTAGGCTTGTGTCATGAGGAAATAACGCCAGTATATAACTCCATTCGCGACATTTAGTCACGTGAAGGGTGTGTACAAATGCACATTAATTGTGTGGTGGTGTGGAAGCACAGTCATCACATTCTAATCAGTTTCCTCTGCAGGGTTGGGTTCAGGGCAAACAGTTCTGCAGGCTTGTAGGAAAAGGTGGCTGTGTATTATACGGATTGGCCAGCCTCTGTGATATCATGAATCTACCTCCACCCTGTCTGCTTTTGGTACTTTAAAATAGTGTTAATTTTTAACAGTGTTAATTATTTGACTATTTAAATATGCAAATGGCCCTAGAAAATAGGGCCATTTGAAGAAAGGCAGGTAGTTCAGCTACGGCATGTAGGAAAGAACAAGACTAGGAATTGAATTAGCACTGGAATTTCTGGCGCATACATATATGGTGAAGTCGGGAGGAAGCCAGGCTTACCCAGTGGAGTTGAAATTCCTGTTTCAACTATACATTAGTATGCAGCCCAGTGGTGTCGCTACGGGAGTGCGGGGGGTGCGGGCCGCACTGGGTTACACGCAGGGGGGTGACGTGCACTGGGTGGATGATGCACTAAAAACGCAGTTTTAGGAGCAACCCCATCATGCTATATACTGTTGGATGTGGAATTTCCAGCGGAATGCAATGAAGAAAACCAGAGTGAAATAGCTCCTTTCCTTCAAACGTTATGGCCAAAAAACTGGAAACCAAAAAATGCATGGAGCCCTATGGAAAGTGAAACCAAGCCGTATTGTGCATTTACTCATGAGTAGGTGAACTTGTCTTAGTGCGTCGGAAAGGGCAGGCTGAGAGGAATCCAACAACACCAGAAAGGTCCCTATCCAATGAATGCAGCCCCCAAAGAACACCCAAGAAGGAAGTCCCTCCCTCCCAGCTACGAGTGTATTGAGCCCTATGGAAAGTGAAACTAATAATAATAATAACAACAACTCCGTATTTATATACTGCCTTTCTGTTCATCGGATTACTCCTCTGACTTTATTCAAGGCAGTTTACATAGGCAGGCGTTTCTAAATCCCTCAAGGGGATTTTTACAATCATAAACGGTTCTCTTTCAAGAACCACTCAATATTTCAGATGGATCTTCCGGTCTGATCTCACTTCTGGCCTCCAGTGCCTCCCACGCAGGCTGACAAGCAGCTCCCTCATCTCTCACATGGAGGGCAGCCAAGACGCTTCTTCACCCACCCGAAGAGCAGATGGAATAACTCGGCTTGGCTTGTCAGCTGCTTCAAGGTCTCGCTGTTCAGGGAGCTGCCGGTGTTCTCAAATTGGCGACCTTCTGATGTAATCTTAGGACTAATGAAGGCTCTGCCCTCTAGACCAGACCTCCTGCCCCAAACTAAGCCACAAAGCCGCATTTACTCGTTAGTGGGTAGACTTGCCTTAGTCCATCGGAAAAGGCAGGCTGAGAGGAATCCAACAACGTCAGAATGGTCCTGATCCAATGAACGCAGCCCCCCAAAAACACCTGAGAGGGAGGTCCCTCCCTCCCAGCTGCTTGAAATAAAAGAACTTTAAATGGGCTCTGGGTAGGGCTAAAAATCTCACTGATTCTTTTCGGGGCGGGGTGTTATTGCAGGCAGGCTACAGAGAAAATTCACTTGGTGGAACAGGACTGGCTCCCCCTTATTTAATTTCTTTTATTTTAATTTAATTATTTATAATTATTTATTTTAATTTGCTTGATGATGCCACTTCTAGCCATGACATAACTTCCAATGGGTCCTGGACAGATTGTCATTCTAAAAAGTGCGTCCTGGTGCTGAAAGTTTGAGAACTGCTGTAATAAGGTGTTAGTAAGTTGACACTGGTGTGTGTGTGTGTGTGTGTGTGTGTGTGTTAGAGAGACTCTACAAGTTTTCAAAATCACTAAATCAGAGTTTGGAGGAATAATACCATCATGTTTTATATCAATCAATGCATAATTTCATGCAGAATACAATGAAACAAACCACATTGAAATATCTGTGTTTTTTCAAAAGGTACAGCCAAAAAACTAGTAGGGGCGGGGCGATGGTACATCACCACGCCCACCACCTGGGGTATTGCCTTGCTCACTGCATGGGGTGATGTGCAGGCCTCCCACACCGGGTGACGTGAATCCTAGTGACGATACTGATACAGCCAAATAATCTGATCATAGTTATCACTAGGGCAGTTGTCCATTTTTAAAAATCTTGATTTATATGTTTTAATCGGCTGATGAAATCTGCACATGGGCACAACAATAATACTGAAAAAGACCATCCTCTTTGCATTCTTAAGTGACGCATGTATGCGTATCTTCTATGATTGAAGAGGCTTTCCCTGCTGTAGAACAGAAAGAGGGAATACTTAGTAATTGCCACCTTCAGTATTTTTTAAGTACTTGGACTAAAAATGTGCTCATCCCATTAACTGAAGCAGTAAATTTTAAAATGTACTTTCTTAGTTTTAACAATATATGTGTAATCTAACTGATTGAATCCACTAAGTTGTAGTTCCATTTATCACAGTTGGTATGTTGGTAACTCTGTGTTGAAGCTGCCAGTGGTTTTAGTTAACTCACTGATGGTGGTTGCTCTGACAAAGTGCAAGGAGGGAATTTCTTGCTGTATAATCATAGCTTCTTTCTTCCATCTTCTATAAATGGCTTCAGATGGGAGTGATGGGCATCTTCCTAATCTCTCTCCTGTTTTCAACAGACTGGAGGTGATGTACATTGCCACCTCTGCCTTAACTTGCAGAGCATCTCTCCCCCATCTCAACAAACCCCCCCCCCCCACTTTCCACTGCATTGCTTTAACGGGGAAGACAGAGTGAGAATAGTGCACTGGAAGTCCTTGTCTATGTGGTATTGGGGGAGAGGTATTGATACATGTAAGGCTTCTGTTGAGTATTCTATCTCTAGGGCAGTTGTGTCCAAAAGTGCGTTATCTTATACATATTCTGAAATTGTTTCCGTAATTGGAATAATTGCTCAACTGTAGAGAACAAGGGATTAAAAGCCTGTAGTGACTTCTATTGAATGAGCTCATGTTGGAAAGCAGAGCTGTATTTTGTTTTTCCTTGTTAGCTAATGTGTAATAGGGTACTTATCTTACATTATCTTCTCTCTCTCTTCCTCTTCCAACAGTGACCCTGTGAGTAATTTTGTGCGGAGGAATGTTGCTGTGTACTATTCATCTTAGTAAGTATCTCCTTTTCTTGATCTGCTTGCAGTGTTGCCAGATTGGGCTGTGGACCCAGTTCTGAACTGGTTGCCCTTCTGGCTGATGATGCAGCATGTGACAGCTATCTCTACATACCTTTTTGTGCTACAACTTGGGCTGTAACCATGCCCTCCAGTGCCTCAGCCCTAGCATTTACCCTATGATGTTCATTTGACCCATGTGGGAAACTTGATCGCTATGAGTCTTGTTTAGCCTTAGCTCCTTGGCAAGGTCAGGCACCTGTGGCACCTATGGATGTCTGAAGGGCTCACCAAGCCATATCCAAGTCCTGAAGCTTGCCCCTAAACCAGTCATGTCATTGCCCTCCTAGAACTGGGAAATCCAGCAAGGAGGGGGGATTAAGAATCATACAAGTGACTCAAACAATGTACTGCTCTTGAAGGGAGGAGCAGGTCTGTTGCCTAGGGGCACCTAGAAAGCTGATGCCCTCACTGCCTGTAATGTCTTGTCACATTCCTATCTCCATGGGTGTGGATGTATTGTAAAAATCATTCCATTGCACTGTTAGGCATTACAGACTTGGGCTGCAATCTTTTATGCACTGTACTCGGGCGGGGGGGGGGAAGCCTCTTGCAATTCACTAGGATTTGGGGGGAAAAAATGCATAGAATTGTGAAGTACCTTCCCTTATGGTTACATGTGTGCCATAGCAGTAGTAGTAATGAAACATAGGTAGAGGTGGGTGTCAGTGATAATAACGAAATAAAAATACATAACACTTTCTGCACTTCTCATTTTTGTGTTTAAAAAAAAAACCCAAAATCTGCAAAAATATCTATTATTTATTATGGAATGGAGGGGTACATTAGTAATGACTGGCTGCAACTACTGACACTATCACCTGTCTAATACACTTTTAAAGTGATATTTTATAATTTTTTGAATAAAAACACATGACCGCTTTCTGCATTTCTAACACTAGAAAACACCAAAATCCATGAAAAAATAAAACCGTTTTGACCCATCTCTGTACGTAAGACTTGTATAGCACTTTCTAACTATACAAAGTGTTTCATATGAGTATTGTCATCCCCATATTGTAGCTGGGGGGCTGAGGCTGTATGAAAGTAGCTTGCCTAAAGCTGCATAGTGCAGTGTTTCCTCAAACTATGGGTCAGGACCCACTTGGTGGGTCATGAGCCCATTTCATTTGGGTCCCCATTCATTTCAATATTTTATTTTTAATATGTTAGACTTGATGTTACTGTGGTATGTAACTGCATTTGGGGAAATGTTACAGACCTGCACTTTTAAAAATGATAGTCAATGGGACTTACTCCTGTAAGTGTGGGTAAGTGTGGGTAGGATTGCAGCCTAGGATGGTTAAAATTTTTCCTGCTTGATGACGTCACTTCTGGTCATGACATCATTTCCGGTAGGTCCTAACAGATTCTCATTCTTAAAAAGTGGGTCCCGGTGCTAAATATATGAGAACCACTGGCCTAGTGAGTTTCTGCCTGGGTGAGATTTGGACTGGGACAGTTCTGATTCACAGCCTGATTTTTAGCCACTAGTCTTAGTAGCAGCAGCACTCTTACTCAATGACAGATTCCTATGTTCTGTGACTGCTATGGTGGATACTGCAGAACCTCTGCAAAGAGCAGGAGGGTGACAGAGAATATTAAAGCTTCACACTTACCTGGAGTTACTCCCACTGAATGTCATGGCACTTCTTTCTGAATAAGCAAGCACAGAATTGGGGTTACGAATTGCCCACAGCCCAAAAGATGCAACAGGGCTAAAGATCACTACTTCTCTACACATGTGCATTCGCATGGGATGGAGATGAAAGCAGAAGCATTGGTAGCCAGGCTCTTCCCTGCACTGCTAAGATGTTATGTAAGTGAAAAAGCAAGAGAATGCAGCTCTTCTGTGGGACAGGGAACAGAGCTAGGAAGTGGTCTATTAAAGTGCCTTGAAGTCTCCTAATAAAGGTCAGGTGGTCCCTTTATAAAGGTTCCTTTATCTATATCACAGCCAAATTATGCACTGTAGGGCCTGGAGTTTGTCATATCCTATATTTTGTGCATCTGAAATCTCAAGACTTTGTCTTCAGAGAGGCATGCTAAGGTCTTCATGGAGATGAAATCCTGCCACAGTTTAAACGTTGTTCTTGTTTATTTTCTCCTGCTAGTGCTGTATTCCTGGTCACTTACCTGGTGCTGGTCTGTTGCGAAGGCCCACGGTGAGTATATGTTGGGTATACTTTTCATCTCCAGAACTGTGGATGAGCCCTGCACAGGGCTCCTCAGCTGGTTCGAAGTGAAAGTAGAGCGATTGCACTCCACTTCCGGGTTTGCGGAAGTGGAGCATGATCGCTCTATTTTCACTTCGAACCAGCCTCGGGAGCCCTGCAGGCGCTTGCACAGGGCTCCCCGCACCCCCAGGACAATGCTGCAGGGACTAGTGAGTGCATCCCAGTCCCTGCAGCCCCCCGAAGTGGCGCGATCCTGGGGATCACGTCACTGCCTCCCCCCTGTCCCCGCCCCTTAAGGGGGCAGAGGCCAGGGCCTTCAGGCTGGGGCATCACAATGCCCCAGTCTGAAAACCTCTGGTATAATGGAAGGATTGGTGGTTTAATGGAGAAGTAAACTCTAAAGAATTCATTTTTTAGCCTGGGAGAGAGCCAACAGAATTACAACCAGCTTCACTATGAAGCAACACAACTACAGTCACTTCAGGTAGCAGCTGGAAGGCACACCATTTTTCTGCTTACAGTTTCAATATTTGTCTTTTTCTTTAAAGCTGCTTTTTTCTGGTTTGGAGTTGAGCGGTATCTGATAGCTTGCTTCAAGTGTAGAATGTCTGAGGCAAGCAGTGGGAGGATTTGCTGTAAGTCTGGACCAAGATGTCATCACTTCTTGAAGTGCAGCTACTTACCTGTATTTTGCCTTTTCCATCTTTTCCAGGAGACGCTTTCCATGGAACCTTATTCTTCTCACTATCTTTGTAAGTCAACATTTCACTGTGGGGCTTGGACTGGGAGCAACAATACATTGCCCACAATACGTTGTGGGGGGGAGACAAGTTTAGGATGGACACCCAGCATGGAGGCTGTGTGTTTTGAGTTGCTAAAACTCTTCTTAAAATGAAAATGGAAGAAAATCACCACCACTCCAAAGGGTCCAAAATCCTACAAGGCCATCTGTTGTGTTTGGGGTCTTGCTGTACTCTCCCACTGCTGCCCAGAGTTATTTTTATGGCAAATCCTCTTGCTCATGTTGAACTAATAATCTCTTTTTTAAAAAAATTAGTGTCCAGTGTAGATCTCAAGGCAATAGGCAATTATGGAGAACACTTTCCCCCCCCCCCCCCCAGGTTCTCCCTGTTCAGTTGTGGAGGGCTTTACTATTAGTGTGACATGGAAACTCTGGACAGTTCAATTAATGTACCTTGATTGCTTTAAGTTTATGCTGTGTGAACGTAGCAGATCAGCTTTCTTTGTGGATCATGTTGTATGGGTTGGCAAAGCATCCTGAAATAAAGCATAATTTAACATGTTGCTTGAGTCCTTAAGCTATGGATTAAAACACATTATATTATAAGATCTAGTTCCATCCTGAGATATTTTTCCCCCTTGCTGTACTAGTTGCATTATTTCCTGTGATTACACAAATAAGACTACAATACAAGGGCAGCTGAAAGAAGGTGTAAGAGACCAAAGCTCCATCAGGTCTACAGACTTGATGCATATTTGCCTGAAGATGGTGAAGAGTTGAAGCTGCTTGCCTAGATGAAGCTGCTTGCCTAGATCTACAGGATATCATAGAGAGCTGATAGTGGACTACATGGATGATTTTCTGTTGTACGTGGATGATTTTCTGTTCTTTTCCATTCCATTCTAGACCCTGGCCATGGGATTCATGACTGGCACCATTGCTAGGTAATATTTGAAAGTGATGACCCCCCCCCTTTAATGTTTGCTTGCTTGCTGTTTAGTAATTAAGCCATTTTGCTTATATGCAATGGGGACCAAATGTGTGCACCTGTGGACCAGGCAGAAACTAGGTTAAGCTTGAGCTTCTGGTTAAAAGTGATATTCTGAATGCCTGCTCCATTGGAAAGTTTTGCTGGGGCTGTATTGAGTAAGAGTCTCTAATCTTAAAAAAAAACTTGAGTGCCCACTAATTACAATGCAACAATAATTAACTAGCACAGATCTGGAAAAAGTATGGCAGACCTGAATTTTATTTGCCAAACCATTTGCCAAACCATTTTCCTTAAATTTCTAACAATATAAGCAGTGCATAATATTCCATGCAATCATTTCTTAATGGAAGAGTCCTTAGCAGGGCACCTGCACTCAGCTACATCCTTAGATCTGTCATGGCTATTCGTTTCACAATCTTAGAAAAACCCAGTGACGCACATTTCTGTTTAGTGGAGAGCTGTGGTGTAAGGACACCACCACAGTCTACAGTGGTTGGGCTACAGTCATGAGCATAATTATTTGGAAGTAAATTCAGATGAAATTCAGTGAGACTTAGTTCTAAATAAATGAATTACAATCAAGGTATTGAATGGGTGGGTGGATTTTTTTTTTTTTTTTTTGGTCTTAATGGCAATTCTGTTCTTTTTGTGATGTACTTGATTTCTTTGTTGTTGTTTTTTGGTCTATAACTTGCCCTGACTTCAGGCCTTAGGTATGCACTTATCTCTCTTGCTGCTCTGCCTTGTTGCTAAATACTTAAATTTTGTTTGCAGCTTCCACAGCACAAAGGCTGTTCTCATTTCCATGATCATCACAGCTATTGTGGCCATAATAGTCACAGTCTTCTGCTTCCAGACAAAGGTGAGGTGTGGTTTCTTCTCGAAAATATTCTACTTTTTACAACAACAACAACAAAAAATCACAAAGCAGTTTACATAGCAAAGTACATGAAAATATGGTTTCTTGTCCCAAATAGGCTCACTTTCCTCTCTCCCTATGATAGAAACAAGGAAGACACTAGCATACAGCCACTGAGAGGGTGCTGTGCTGTGCTGAATAGGGACTGTTGCTGCCTCCCTGCAAAATCTAAGAGAAGCAGCACTCAATAGGTGACGCTTAGCCCATTTAGTAGGGGTAACTTGCCTTGAAACAGCATTAATGTGGCGAACAGACACTTGGACATTACCAGCATGCTCTCTGAAGTGTGCCAGTACCTTGATGGCTCTTTTTATAATCCCTCAAATTTGCTGAGGGAAAGGTGGGCTTTTCATATATTTCAGTGCAACCTCTAGTCACCATCATGTTCCTGCAGAAATTGATATTGAGAGTAGAAATCACTACCCTGGGGGAGAAAAAGCTAGTTTTCATTTCACACATTTCTAGTGCTAATGACTGATTGCAAGCTTTTTATATTTTTTTGATAATTTTACAAACAAAAAAGGAGGGTTGGGGAGAGGGAAGGGAGGCGCAGGCCCTTCTCCTGTAGGAAGAGCCTATACTTACACTATGCCACTTACACTTATCTAAGGGCGCAATCCTAACCCCTTATGACCATGCTTTCCAGCACTGACATAAGAACAATGCAGCTGTGAGGTAAGGGAACAAACATTCCCTTACTTTGAGGAGGCCTCCCTGAGTGCCACCCAACTGCAGGATGCAGCACACATCCCATTGGCACTGCTATGCCAGTGCTGGAAAGTACTGACTTAAGGGGATAGGACTGCATCCTATGTGTATGAAATGGGAAGATCCTTGTGCCGTAGATGGATAGATTGAAAGAGACCTGTGATTCCTTTGATAATGCTAAGATGATACATAGAAGGAAATGGGGGGTTAAAAGTGGCTGTATAGATAAGCTTGAAAGTTCATGGGTGAGTATCTCTAGAAGCTTTGTGAGACCATTGGGTGGAGGGAAAGGTTCAGTTCCATGCATGGTTAGCTCTCTGCCATTCCTCATGATTAGCAGAATTGGCCATAATCTATACAAGTTTCAGAATTTAAGTGCAGAGTTAAACTGCATCAAATTGAAGTCTACACAGGATCACAAAATCCAGTTAGTCCATTTCCTTATCATGGTGGAAGAGTTAATCTAAACTCTGTATTCTCAGAGGGGCTGTACCCCTCCAGGTGAAAATTGAGCAATGATGCTTAGGAGTAGGACTTTCACAATTGAGAAGGATGTGTATCTGGGGAAATAAAAGTTTGTTAGTGATTAACAATGAACGTAATTTTCCAAAAATCATCTTAAAAAACTGATTGACTATGGTACTTTTGTATCTTCAGAATGCACTTTAGATAACAGAATAGTAAAAATGTATATGAAATGGAAGCAGAGTTTCATTGCTTCTCTATATTGTTATTGTATTGCATATTGTAGTTAAAGGAAGAGAACACTGAAGTGCAGGATTCTCCTACGCACCCCCTCTATTTTCCTTTTCCCTTCCTTTCCTATTTGGAAAATAATATATTTTCTTTGCAAATAAGTTTGCATAGTTCTCCATTTCATGCAGTTGGCAGAGCGAAAAGAGATCCTGCAAAGCATATTGAGCTGTTGTGCAAAATGGCCAGCTTGCTTTTTCGCATCTTCCCATACAACATGTTTCTCTCTCTCTCTCCAAAGGTGGATTTCACATCATGTGCCGGCTTGTTCTGTGTTCTGGGCATTGTCGTTATGGTGACAGGCATTATCACAGCTATTGTCCTGGCCTTCAAATATGTAAGCAGCCAATAATCAAAGCATTGACAGGGGGTGGGTTTCAGTGGTACAGTGGCTCCTTTGATATTGACACTTGAGCATCTCCTTATGACTGACCACATTGTGCATGTCATTCAGTCTGGCATATTTATATGCATCCCCTCCTACTATTGTTAAATCAGCCTTCTCACTGTATCTGACAGTGTCTTGAGGCACAACTATAATCTAGAGGTCTTAGATCATCAGCACCCTGCCAACTTTTCCTTCTGAAACATCTAACCTCCCATCTCTTTAAACTGGTCTTGATTCGTTGATTTTCACCTTGAATTGCCACCTACTGCTTATTTGTGCCATGTGAAAGAACCAGACAAATACGTATTCTCCTGGCAAAGGTACAGCTCACAGGTTCTTTTTTCTTGCAGGTGTACTGGCTTCACATGCTGTATGCGGGCATTGGTGCAGTTGCCTTCACCCTGGTTAGTAGAGAGCACTAGGCATATGATTGTTCAAAAAGATTTGCACTTGAGCTGCTCATTTAAATGTATTGATTGTCCTAGCACAAGGACTCAGTTCAGGTAACAGTGCTGTAAAATAGGTGGAAAACCCTACCTGGAGCCATATTTTGTTTTCCTTGTGCAGTGTTGCAAATGATAACCCAGAGGATTTGTCTATGTGATATTTATTGAGTTGAAAGTTTTAACTTGAGATGTATTTAATATCTGCTTAAAAGCAAAGATGAGGGGTTCCAAGGTGGAAAATGAGAGTTCCAGGAGGGTGTGTGTGTGTGGGGGGGGGGGGGGTTGACAGGAAAGATATCTTGCCTGAAAAATATTGAATGGATTTAAGAGTGGTGAGAGACAAGGTGGAACTCAGGAAGTCATAATGGAAATACCTTGGTTCTTTAGACTGAAAACTTTCTTCTTGCCTTAGGAAGGTAGCTGGTTATGCCTGACAACGCCATCATATAGCATTCAGGGAGTTGAGATGGACTTTAGTTTCTAGTGGCCTTATACATGCTATGGGTGTATGTTCAGAAAAGTGTGCCTTTTTCCTCTTGCAGATTACAGTTTTATAATATACAAAGTAGCTCTTGGACACTGGCATACCTGAGGGGGGTTAGTGGGGGAGTGCCCTCAGGTGGCACACTGGGGGATACTGTGGGGGATCCACTCCCACTGTGCTCCCCCCATGGTGCACACTTGGCTGCTGCTTTTTTGTTTTATTTCCAAAAAAAGTGGCAGCTGTAGCTACCCATAGCACCACCCACCTTTTTAGCTTTTTTTAAAGGGATAGAAGCAGGTGGCTGCTTTTTTAAAAAGCAAAGAAATCATGGCTGCAGCTGCCTCTTTTTTTTAAAGGCGAAGAAGGGCGCAGGTCTCAGAGCAGTGCAGAATAGTGGCTGCGAGCTCACCGGCACTCTTGGCACAGTTTGGATTGTGCCACTCTGACAGCCTCTTCCTTCTTCCCTTTTAAAAAAGGGGGGAAGGTCGGATATCAGAGTGGCATGATTATACTGGAATAATTGTGGTGATGTAATGACGTCATCGCAGCTACTTCCTGTTGGGAAGCAGCACAGCCCTGGGACAACAGGGAGGCCAGGACTGCTGATGCTCTCAGAACCAAAGAAAACAATTCTTTGCACACTTACCTGGGAGTACAGCCCTTGAACTCAGTGGGACTTCTGAGAAAATATGTGTGCAGAATTGTACAGTAAATCTCTTGTGTTTGTACACCCAGGAAAGGCAGGAAGATTGCTTTGTTATTGGAAAAGCTCTCAAAACAAGTGACAAACTGCTTCCTTTGTCTTTTTAGTTTCTGGCATATGATACCCAGTTGGTGCTCGGAAATAGAAAACACACCATCAGCCCTGAGGAATACGTCTATGGTGCCCTCAAGATCTACACAGACATAGTCTACATTTTCACCTTTCTCTTGCAGATTGTGGGCAGCAGAGACTAGGAGACTTCTGTTTTGGAACTTTGGGTAATTTTCCCCAGAGTTTCAGGGGAACATATTTTTTTCTGAATTGAATGTGCTGCTTTGCTGTTGCCACCTAGCACATGTATAGCAGTTACTAGGCGATTGTCGTAGTGGATAGAACTACAAATGGGAGGCCTCATGTTGTATACAATGTAGATATTAACTGTAATCTGTAAAATTGCTTTGTTTCTCCATTTCCGTGGGTGAGTCCCATGTTGTCTCTAAAAACGTTGGATACATGAATGCAATTTGTGTTACCATCTTGATGTGATGTATCATCGTCCTTTAGACTTAGTTTTTTTTCCACATACTTATCCAAGAAGTAGATGGCTCTTCCAATTAAAAAAATCCAAAGCTCCAGGGCTCTATCATATAAGTGCAAATAAAATGTATATTTTTGAATAAGATGATCTCCTCAGTCTATGTGATCAAGTAATAGGGATTATACTGTTTTGTCCTGGAACATTAAGACTAAAATTCTGTGTGTCTACTTGGAAGTAAGTTCCACTAAAAACACAAGAGTCCTGCTGGATCATAAGAATTTAAGAAGAGTTCTGCCAGATTAGGCCAGTGGCCCATCTAGTCCAGCTTACTGCTTCTCCCAGTGGCCCACCCAGATGCCTCTGGGAGCACAGGCCGCAAGATATGTATATCCTTTTGCTACTCTCTTGCACCTGGCATTCAGAGAGACTACCTATAAAACAAAGAGGTTGCATACAGTCATGACTCGTATCCTATGATGAACTTTTCCCTCCATAATTCCTCCAGATTTTTTAACTCCATAAATCTGTCCAATCCGCTTTTAAAGACATCTAAGCCAGGGCCATCACACATCATGTGGCAAGGAGTTCCACAGTTTTACTTACAGGTCAAGTAATTAAATTCTTTTGTCTGTTTTGACTCTCTCACCAGTCAATTTTAGTGGATGTTCTCTGGTTCTAGTGCTGTGCAAGAGCTTCCCTCTATCCACTCTACCTCATGCATAATTTTGTACATCGCAATCATATCACCCTCTCAGGCACCTTTTTCTAGGCTGAAGAGCTCCAAGCGCTATAGCCTTTCCTCATAAGGGAGATACCCCAGCCCACTGATTCTTGTCTCTCTTGTCTACACCTGTTCCAGTTCCACTATATCCTTTTTGAGATGTGATGACCTGAACTGCACACAATACTCCAGGTGTGGCCTTGCCATTGATTTGTACAATGGTATAATAATATTGGTGATTTAATCCCTTTTTAAATTATCCTGAGCATGGAATTGGCCTACTTCACAACCACCGTACACTGGGTGGACACTTTCATTGAGCTGCCCATCACCACCCCAAGATCTGATCTGTCACAGACAGCTCAGGACTCAAAGTAATCAAATGCTTAGCTAGTTCAGCATTCTGTTTCTCTAGTGGTCAAGTCTGGGATATCAATGGAACATGCATCCATGGAGTAAGTGTATACAGTACATAGGATTGCAGTTTCAGAAAACCACAGTCCTCTGCACATAAAGTTGTCATTGACTTTAGGGTAAACATAACTAGAATTAGGTTTTAAGAATAGTTGTGTCTGGGTACATGAATACTGAATGGTTGGCAATCTTCAGTCTCGAAAGACTATGGTATAAGTCTACAGCACCCGGTATTCCCAGGCAGTTCTATGTCTCTACATAGCCTTTAGTTCTGCTATAAATCTGATTTCATTCTTGTTTCAGTGAGTCCGTCTGCATGGATAAAGCTCTTGAACCTAATTCAGGGCCTGTACTAGTGATGTAAGTACAGACCCCAAATCAGCAACTCAGTGTGGGGTTGTGAGCCAGCAGAGGGAAGGGGGACAGGGAGGCAGCGGCATAGCTGAGGGGGTGCAGTGGGTAGCAGTTGCACCAGGCAACAAGCTTTAGGGGGGGGGGCAACAAGCTGAACTTGATAGAAGTGGCCAAAATTGTGAAAACCTTGGTATGTACTAATAACACCATCATGTTATACATCATTGGAAAAGAAATTTAATGCAGAATGCAATGAAACAAACCTCATTGGAATATCTGGATTCTATCAAACATTATGGCTAATTAACCAGAAAATGAAAACACAACTGCCTTCTGGAAAAAAATGAATTGGTTTAACTCAAAACTGACCTATGAGACTGAGAGCCAATGAGATGTTGTTATAATAAAGCATGGAATCAGTTAAGTGTTAATATGAGTCAGCTCTCATTTCCATGCTAATTGGGTAAAGAGGCACTTTTTCAAAGTGGAGCTCCTCTTATATTTAGCAGGGGGAGAATAACCATCCCTCTGCACCCCAGCACAGTGTCTCTAACCAATAAGGGGCACACTTTTTATTTATTTACTTAGGCCCAAATCCTAACCAACTTTTCAGCACTGGCATAGCTGTGCCCATGGGGCAAGTGCTGCATCCTGCAGTTGGGTGGCACTCACAGAGGCCTTACAGAGGTAAGGGAATGTTTGTTCCCTTACTTTGGAGCTGCATTGCCCTTATGTCGGTGCTGGAAAGTTGGTTAGGATTGCATCCTCAATTAATTGAATTTGATTTGGTCTTGGAGGGAGTGGACTACAAAATCTTCTTTCACCCCAGGTGGCAGATAGATGCCTTAGAAGCTATACCACTGGCTGGCAGAGCAAGTGCTTGGTGAGCTGCTGGAGGCAGGAGGTAGGTTTTCTCTGATTTTTCACTTTTTTAAAAGCCCAGATGTGATGCCAATTGTGGTTGTGACATAACCTCTGGGGCAACATTTGGAGCGCAGAACCGGGCTATACTATCATTAGCTATTTCACTGCAAGGAAGGAGGGGATTGTAGGGAAATGTGACTGCTGTTTATGGATGATGGGAGGCTTGATCCAAAGCTTGGGGTCGTGTTCCTTTCGACCTTCTGGTTTTGGCAGCTGTAACATAGAAGTCTCTTGTTGCTTGGGCCAAACATCGGCTGTGCTACTTACAGAAGAGGGTGCTTTCCTGTTGCCTGCGCCCTGGAAGACATCTATTGTCTTCCACCGCAAAAGCCACTTTCTCTTCACTCTTGCTCAAATGGGAACCTGCAGTAGCTCGAGCTCGCCTCTTGGGAACACTCACACTTGGTTTGAGACAATGGGAGGGAGACAGGCTCTTCCCTCCCTCCCCCGCGCCTCTCTCCGCCCCCGCCTCTTCGCTCATTTCTCGGAACGCTTCGCCCGCCATCCTCGGAATTTGGGTTTCAGATCTCCAAAGGAAAGCCAACTTTGTCAGCTGAAAAAAGGTCAGAGCCAGGACACACAGGTAAGGATTCTGAGGACTGGTGGTTGGGAGCTGTACATGCCCTACGCCCAGAGATGCGCTGCTTTCATACTGCATACTGTCGTTGGAACTCATTGCCACCAGACCCGGTGATGGCCGTTAGCTTAGAAAGGAGATTGGATCCGTTCTTGGAGGACATGTTGGTAGGTGGCTACTAGTCCTGATGGCTATATGCTTCCTCCAGGGTACCTGTTGCTGGAAAGCAACAGTAGGCTAGAAGTATGCCTTTCCCTGCCGCCTATGGGCTGCTCAAAGGGGACGGGATGCTGGATGAGATGGGCCTTTTGGGCTGACCCAGCAAGGTTTTCTTGTGATTTTAAAGTGCTGTGCTGGGGAGGAAACCATCACCTCAGCCTGGATGGACATGTTTGGGCAGGGATAACGCTCCACCGAGCATGCGAAGTTTGGGATGTCTTTAACTCAGACTTCCTTCTCCTGCTAGGATTCAAGGATTAGGTGGAGTAATGATCCCGAGGGCAGCAATTTAGAGCAGTGTTTCTCAAACTGTGGGTCAGGACCCACTAGGTGGGTCGCGAGCCAATTTCAGGTGGGTCCCCATTCATTTCAATATTTTATTTTTGATATAGTAGACTTGATACTACCATGGTATGTGACTGCATTTGGGGAAACGTTACAGACCTGTGCTTTTAACAGGCTACTCTATATGCTTTTAATAATGATAGTAAATGGGACTGACTCCTGGGTAAGTGTGGTAGGATTGCAACCTGGGATGGTTAAAAATTTTCCTGCTTGATGATGTTACTTTTTGTCATGAGATCACTTCCGGTGGGTCCTGGCAGATTCTCATTCTAAAAAGTGGGTCCTGGTGCTAAAAGTTCTCAAACGACTGATTTAGAGTTCATCTCCAGGTGCCAAGTCTGGGCCATTTGAGGGCACGGAGTCCTGCAGGGAGACCTGCCCAGATCCTGGTGGTGCTCTAGTCTAACCCTACAGCGCACAAGGGAGCTCTGCTAATTAGTTTCTGCCCCCATCCCCTAGTAGCCCTGAAGTCGGGCGGTATTGGAGTGGCTAGAGTGGAAAGGAGTTTAGAGCCCAATTCTTACTCACTCCTTTAGGACGAAGCTTACTGGGCAGCTTTTCCACCTAAGGTTGTGTGGTTTAAACAAAAAAACCTGACCTCCTTGGAGGAAAAGCAGGACAGAAAGAAATGACACTTAAATCCTTGGGCCTCTGGCTTGATTTCGTCCTGGTGGGCCACCGGCTGTGGAATCGGCGTGGGGAGCAGTGGCGTAGCTAGAGGGGGTGCTAAGCACTAAGTATTATAGGGAGCCTCACCGCAGCCCCTCCCCCTCGCCTTCGGAGTCATTCCGGGTGGAGTTTGCTCCCCCCGCCCGGAATGGCTCCGATGGGGAGGGGAGCGCTTGCACGCTGCGGTTGCGGTGAGGCTCCCTGCAAAACTTAGTGCTTTGCACCCCCTCTAGCTACGCCACTGGTGGGGCAAGAAGGAACCAGCATCTCGGACAGGCAAAAGACTCCCCGGCAAAAGACTTGTTGGGTTTGGTGCTTTCCCTTTTTGGCAAATCATGGGAATGTCCCAGGCTCCAGAGCGGGGCGGGGGGGCGGTCCTTCCAGCGTGCCCCCCTCCACACCGCCACCCCCACGCTGTGCAGAGAGGAAGGGGGGACTTCTGTGGCCCACACAGTGCCCATCACTGGGACCGCCGCAGCATCGGCTCCGTTCTCCCTCCCCGGCTCCAGCAACGCAGGCGAGGACGTCTTGCTTTCCTTCCCTGGCGCTCGCACGCAGCGCTCTCCGGAGACCCGACGGACTTCTCAGTCAAGGCCGAGGCGGGAAGGGGAGGAGCGCGGTGGCCCTGGCCGAGGCCAGCCGGATTGCGAAACCCCTTTGCCGCTCGCCAGTCCCGCTGGACAGATGAGGGAGGGAATCCTGGAGGGGAGGGCAAGGCTGGGGGCAGAGCGAGGCTCCCTCAACACATTGCGCTTTCCAGAAGTAATGCTCACTTTTGGGGAGGAGGTCGAGGCGCCCCCCCCTCAGTTTTTATGCCAGCCTCAGTAGCCTCAGACCAGCTTAATGCCAGCCTCAACCCAGGTTTACATAAGCACAGCCCCTCTGGATCAGGCCACAGGCCCATCTAGTCCAGCTTCTTGTATCTCACAGCGGCCCACCAAATGCCCCAAGGAGCACACCAGATAACAAGAGATCTGCATCCTGGTGCCCTCCCTTGCATCTGGCATTCTGACATAGCCCATAGGTTGCACATACACATCATGGCTTGTAACCCGTAATGGATTTTTCCTCCAGAAATTTGTCCAATCCCCTTTTCAAGGCGTCCAGGCCAGATGTCATCACCATATCCTGTGGCAGGGAGTTCCACAGACCAACCACACGCTGAGTAAAGAAATATTTTCTTTTGTCTGTTCTAACTCTCCCAACACTCAATTTTAGTGGATGTCCCCTGGTTCTGGTGTTATGTGAGAGTGTAAAAAACATCTCTCTATCCACTCTGTCCATCCCCTGCATAATTTTGTATGTCTCAATCCTGTCCCCCCTCAGGTGTCTCTTTTCTAGGCTGAAGAGGCCCAAACGCCGTAGCCTTTCCTCATAAGGAAGGTGCCCCAGCCCAGTAATCATCTTAGTTGCTCTCTTTTGCACCTTTTCCATTTCCACTATGTCTTTTTTGAGATGCGGCGACTGGAACTGGACACAGTACTCCAGGTGTGGCCTTACCATAGATTTGTACAATGGCATTATAATATTAGCTGTTTTGTTCTCAATACCTTTTCTGATGATCCCAAGCATAGAATTGGCCTTCTTTACTGCCACCACGCATTGGGTTGACACTTTCATCGGCCTGTCCACCACCACCCCAAGATCTCTCTCCTGTTCTGTCACAGACAGGTCAGAACCCATCAGCCTATATGTAAAGTTTTGATTTTTTGCCCCAATGTGCATGACTTTACACTTACTGACATTGAAGCGCATCTCCCATTTTGCTGCCCATTCTGCCAGTCTGGAGAGATCCTTCTGGAGTTCCTCACAATCACTTTTGGTCTTCACCACTTGGAAAAGTTTGGTGTCATCTGCAAACTTAGCCACCTCACTGCTCACCCCTGTCTCCAGGTCATTTATGAAGAGGTTGAAAAGCACCAGTCCCAGGACAGATCCTTGGGGCACACCGCTTTTCACCTCTCTCCATTGTGAAAATTGCCCATGTAATAATAATAATAATAATAAACTTTATTTCTATCCCGCCCTTCTCCCCAAAGGGACCCAGGGCGGCTTACCCATTGATATCCACTCTCTGTTTCCTGGTCTTCAACCAGTTCTCAATCCATGAGAGGACCTGTCCTCTAATTCCCTGACTGTGGAGTTTATGCCAGCCTCAGTAGCCTCAGACCAGCTTAATGCCAGCCTCAACCCAGGTTTATGCCAGTCTCAGTAGCCTCAAGCCACCTTAATGCCAGCCCAGGATTATGCTAGCCTCAGACCAGTTTAATCCCAGTCTCAGCCCAGGTTTATGCCAGCCTCAGTAGCCTCTGGCCAGCTTAATGCCAGCCCATTATTATGCCAGCCTCAGTAGTCTCAGACCAGCTTAATGCCAGTCTCAACTCAGGATTATACCAGCCTCAATAGCCTCTGGCCAGCATAATGCCAATCTCAGCCCAGGTTTATGCCCGCCTCAGTAGCCTCAGACCAGTTTTATGCCAGTAGCTTTATGCCAGCTACTGTTTTTGGAAGGCTGTGAGGAGCATTATCGGCCCAGAATCAACAGTCAGAGACTTGTGAACTTAATTAAGCCCCTGCCCCTCATTTTGCCCACTGTTAGAACACTTCTGTGGTTCACATATTGAGGGAGATGAAGTGCTGCAGGCACAATATGGGAAACTCCCTCCTACAGGAAATATGGGAAAGTCCCTCCTACAGTTCCGCACAATCCTTTAGCTAAAGGAAACATTCACTTCACTCTTTTAGTGCAGTGGTTCTCAAACTTTTTAACACCAGGACCCACTTTTTAGAATGACAATCAGCAGAAGTGATGCCATTAACCTGGAAGTGATGTCATCCAATTTAGACTTCAAACCTAAACTGTGATCCGCCAAAGGTCCCATTGTGCAGCACACTTATGCTGTTATTTTGCATGGCTCTGAATTCAAACATTGCAGCTCGGAAGTCAAAGCAGTACAGAAACTTGAATCCTTCTCCAACCACACAGACCTCCTCTTCCCACCTATTCAGGGCAAAGCACCATGCCTCTCTCCCAACAGGAGCCTACCCTGCCCAGTAGCTCGGTACTCTGTATTTTCAATGGTGGCTGAGCTAGGTGTTACACAACTCACTTGAAATTGGCTTGCGACCCACCTAATGGGTCCCAACCCACAAACACTGGTCTAGTGGAGTCAGGCGCTCAACAAGGCAGAGAGCAAATTTAGGGGCTCAGAGCCTCCACCCTCTTCTAGGGGCCAGCCTCAGTGGGAGATAAGCTAAACCCACTCCCTTTTGCCTTCTGGTTTCTCTCTGGCACATCTTGAAGGACATCTTTGGAGGTGCAATTTTGGCTTTGTCTGTTCAAGACAAGTGGGACATGGAGTGTGTTGTCTCAGGCTTGAACATCTTATGCTCTGTATCTGATATGTTTTTGTTTGTTTGTTGCAGCTTCCAGCAAGAAGCTGGAATGAGCTTATATGAGCAAAAGCTATAAAAAGATTCTATTCTTTTTGTTTTTCCAGGCGCTATAAGCATCACTGAGACAACATGTTGGAAATCAGTCCTCCCCCTAGTGACAAGGAATCTGCAGTCAAAGGTGAGGCAGCATCTTCCAACACATCTAGCATAACAGTCTATTGGAGAAGTGAAAGTTTACTTTGGCTGAGGAAAACTTTGCATGGAGTTGAGGAACGGAAGAAGCTGCATTATGCAACAGGAGGGCTGAGGATTTTTAAGTGAGAAGAGAAAGGCAGAGAGAGCAGGCCCAAGGCCAAGATGTTTGAACAAGGAAGGCTTGGTGGAGAGTGTTGTGGGAAAGAACTGTAGAGCATACTCAGGCTTTAAAAGTGAGGTCCAGTTAGCAAGTGAAAAAGGGAGGGAAAACCTTTTGTACAGGGCCTAGATTGGAGGAAGGAGGGAATGCTTGTTATGATAGGAAATGTGATTGGGAAGAGGTCTGAGAGTCAGGGTAGGTCCGTAAAGCAAGGTGATTAGACTGAAGATTGGGATTCTGAGAGAATGGTGATGGACAGAGGCAGGGAGCAAAGAGGGGACCAAACAGAAAGAGGTGCATAGGGAATGAGGAAATGTGTGCTGATGGTCCAAAGAGAGAGGCAAGGTGCTCTAGAAGCTGCAGCAGGGTCAATGCTAGCATTTGGAGGACGCTTGGCCACAAGTCCTGTTAGCCTCATTATATGTCTGTTGACCCACCCCTACTTTCCAGAATCTGAGAAGAAGAGAGAGGAAAGTTTTCCTTACACTGTCCCTGAAGCTGCTGCACCTCTCTCCCCCTTGCCTGGTAAGTGTCCGTTGTTGCCACCACTGCTCATTCACATATGCACCGCCATGTGCACACACACAAATAATTAAAATTGGGGAAATTAGCAAGCAAGGTTTCAGCAGTGTGCAGTTTTTGAGATCATTGACATGGGTGAGTGGTGCAAACAATCTCAAAGTGCCTCAGAATTAGGCTAATAGTAAACACAAGGCTGAGCTTTTTCAAAGAAGTTTATTAAAGAAATATAGAGTCCAGTAAAAGGTACACTTAATTTCAGATACTTTGCTTAAGAAATCAGTTGCCGAGTTTAAAAATGGTAAGAGAGAGATACTTGCAAATGGCTGTGTTTGAACATTAGATTAAGCTTGGGAGAACTGCTCTGAATATTAAAAAAAAAGTGAGTGGAGATAACACAGGCCTACAAAATTGAGGGTCAGAAAAGGGTCAAATTGAGGGTCATGATGAAGCCATGGTGTAGGTTTCCTCACCCCTCCCCTTTTGAAGACCAGAGGGCCTGCTTGACTCTGAAACCAAAATGGAGTTAGTTTGAACCGCACATGTGTTTGGGAAAGATGGTGTACATAACGCCATGGGCTTACTGAGCAATGGGGGAGCAGAATAATAATAATAATAATAATAATAATAATAATAATACAGGTATTTCTATACCGCCTTTCTTGGTCCTCAGATTTCTCCTTAGACTTTATTCAAGGCGGTTTACATAGGCAGGCAATTTAAATCCCCTTAGGGATTTTTGCAATTTGAAAGAAGGTTTCTATCTTTCAAGAAACCACAACATTCAGATGTTTCTTTCTTGATCTGGTCGCACATTCTGGCCTCCATCCTCCCACGCTCAGAGCAGATGGAATAGCTCAGTTCAGCTTGTTAGCTGCTTGAAGGTCGCACGGTGCCGGTGGCCTCGAACTGGTGACCTTCGGATGTTATCTTCAGGCAAATGGAGGCTCAACCCTCTAGACCAGACCTCCTGCCCTGAGCAGAGCAGCAGCTACAGCAGTATACTTCCTCCTTAAAATTCCTAGGTGCCCTGCCTTCAAAACTGCACTGTGGGCAGCCATCTGTGAATTTTAGAATGGCACTCAGGATGAAGGAGGAAGGATTGCTGCAGCTACTGCCCCATCACCCAATAAGCCATGAAGGCACTTACTCAGCAATGCAGGAGAGCAAAGGGCCTGTCACTTTAGACAGGTGGTAAGTGGCTGAACATGCATGTGGGCCCTTGGCACAGTGCCTAGGCAGGCCCCACCTATTACTCCACCTTTGAACTGGAGGCTAGTTTGCTAACAAAATCTGGAGAAATAGGCTGAAAATGTTCAGGATTCAAAGCACCAAATATTCCATTCAGTCTTATAGCAACACACAAGGGAAGATAAGCAGGTGGCTGTTGGCGGTAGAGAATTTCACATATAGAGTTTAACTAACCATCCAGCTCTTGGGCTGCAGGTGTTTATTACTGCATAAGTATAGGGTTACCAGACACAAAGGGAGACAGGGTGCCTATACCTTTAACTATTGTATAGAAGAGGGACTTTTGGCAGGTGCAGCTCAACATGGAAGGGTTTAAAAAACTGCATCTGCAAAAATTCCCTCTTCTATACAATGGTTAAAGATATAGGTACTCTGTATCTGGTCAACCTATATAAGTGTTGTACCTTTCAGACCTTCTCTCATATTTTTAGCCCTTTCTAATTTTCTCTTGATAGTTGACAGCCATGATATAGAAGAAGGTGGGGATTTTCGCATTGCTCACTGGGTTGAAAAGAATGTCCGGCAGACGTTCATCCGTAAGGTAAATCTGAAGAAAAAAACTACAGGACCCCCATCCAAATAGGATGCTGATGGGGTGTCATGATTTCTGTGCTTAAGGATATGATTTATGTGCCCACTTTTAGCATTTTCTTCATGTAGTAGAGGTTGTATCATGGAATTACAGGGGGAAAAAGGGGAAGCCAATGACAAAAAAAGAAAATGAAAAATTATGGAAGTGCTTTAGAGCTGTATAATGACTTCTCTTTCTCACAAGATAACTGCACTTGGCTTAATCCTGTGCAACCTATTTATATACATTATTAGCTTCTGTATTCTTACTGTATTTTTACAAATATTGTTTGGTTTCTTTCCTGTGTCAATTTTTTTCTTGTCCTTTTAATGTGATTTTTATGTTTTCTTGTAAAAAAAGAATTATTTAATATGCATTGTGTGTGTGAGTGTAAATTTATATATTTGTGTGAGTACACACACACACACACACACACACACACACACAAATATTATATACATATTTTCATAACAGTTTCTTGCTTGTTCAGGGATATCTTTGGGTGACACCTATTCTTTCATCACTATACAAAATGTTGGAGTAGTAGCAATGACTCTAGCCTGATAGAAATGTAACATTGTGGCATGTAACATAGTGATTGACCTTCATGAACTGATGCCATTGAAGATGTCACCATTAGAACAGGGTTTGGCAAATGGGAAGGGGTGTGTGTGAATGTAAATGCTGACTAGAGAGAGAGAGCACATGTGACAGGATGATGGGGCTCCAGTATATGATTCAACAAAGAGCTTCTATCTTTGATCTGATTTTGCTAGCCTAGATATTTGGGCATCTATAAGTGGCTGCACATTAGTGTGCATTTCTGGCATGCTGATCTCCTCCTTTATCTTTTCACTTCCAGGTCTACAGCATCATCTCCCTCCAGTTACTGGTAACTGTGGGCATTGTGGCTGTCTTCACCTTTGTGTAAGTCTTCCTATGCTGCCACCATTACAGCCTTAAAGAGCCAGGATAGGTACCTGGGCTTATGCTGTGGAGTCAGCAGGAGGGCTATATAATGCACTGTTTATATATATAATATATAGCAGGAGGGCTATATAATGCACTATATAATGCACTGGGAAACTGGCCTTTCCCAGTTTGAAGGGCACTGTTGTCTTTGATGGCTCCACATCAGACCCCTTTGACATCCAAAGCGGCGTGAAGCAGGGCTGTGTTCTTGCACCAACCTTTTTTGGGATCTTCTTCGCTGTCCTGCTGAAGCAGGCCTTTGGAACTACAACAGAAGGCATCTATCTCCGGACCAGATCAGATGGAAAGCTCTTCAACCTCTCCAGACTGAGAGCAAAGTCCAAAGTCCAGCTGAAATGTCTGCGTGACTTCCTCTTTGCCGACGATGCAGCTATCACTACCCACTCTGCCAAAGATCTCCAGCAGCTCATGGATCGTTTTAGCAAGGCCTGCCAAGATTTTGGACTGACAATCAGCCTGAAGAAAACACAGGTCATGGTTCAGGATGTGGACTCACCTCCCTGCATTACAATCTCTGAGCATGAACTGGAGGTTGTCCATGACTTTGTGTACCTTGGCTCAACGATCTCCGACACTCTTTCTCTCGATACCGAGCTAAACAAACGCATCGGTAAAGCAGCTACCACGTTTTCCAGACTCACAAAGAGAGTCTGGTCCAACAAGAAGCTGACGGAACATACCAAGATCCAGGTCTACAGAGCTTGCGTCCTGAGTACACTTCTGTACTGCAGCGAGTCATGGACTCTTCACTCACAACAGGAGAGGAAACTGAATGCTTTCCACATGCGCTGCCTCCGACGTATTCTCGGCATCACCTGGCAGGACAAAGTTCCAAACAACACAGTTCTGGAACGTGCTGGAATCCCTAGCATGTATGCAGTACTGAAACAGAGACGCCTGCGTTGGCTCGGTCATGTTGTGAGAATGGATGATGGCCAGATCCCAAAGGATCTCCTCTATGGAGAACTCGTGCAAGGAAAGCGCCCTACAGGTAGACCACAGCTGCGATACAAGGACATCTGCAAGAGGGATCTGAAGGCCTTAGGAGTGGACCTCAACAAGTGGGAAACCCTGGCCTCTGAGCGGCCCGCTTGGAGGCAGGCTGTGCAACATGGCCTTTCCCAGTTTGAAGAGACACTTGGCCAACAGTCTGAGGCTAAGAGGCAAAGAAGGAAGGCCCATAGCCAGGGAGACAGGCCAGGGACAGACTGCACTTGCTCCCAGTGTGGAAGGGATTGTCACTCCCGAATCGGCCTTTTCAGCCACACTAGACGCTGTTCCAGAACCACCTTTCAGAGCGCGATACCATAGTCTTTCGAGACTGAAGGTTGCCAACTAGGCAGCAGGAGGGTGATGGAGATAGACAGTAGGCTGGAATGAAGAAGGATGAAGAACACTAGTGGGAGCAATTGGAGCGAAGTGTTGGTGTTTGTGTCACTAACTGCCCCTGAATATCCTTTGGCTAGGCTGGGGTAGTCAAGCAGCATCAGCGGTTGAGCAAACACTTCAGCTGTTGTAGTTATTCTTGAGAAATCAACTACAGTAATAGAGATGGGGCAGTAAGAATAAACCCCACCAATAGTATGCTTGCCTGAATTACTAGAGACTTCCAGGTCAAAGGGAAATGAGTGGAGACTGTCTCTTTCAAGTAAGAGATTTCCAGCGTGTCTTCTCTTCTCCCTGTAGCATTCCCACTGGGCAGCACTGCAGAGTACACATTATCCTGTCCACTGGGCAGTTGAACTGATGTGTATGTTGCAGTGTTTCAAAAGTGCACAGATATGATGTTCCTATGTCCCCATTTTTTGTTGAATGTGTTGGAAACTACAATGAATCTAACACTGCTGGAAAATGGGAAAACTCACTGTAGATCCTAGATATGAGATTCTCTGGGAAACCCCTTCTCTGTCTTTTGTGCATTTGAGTAACAGTGTATTAAAAGTATATGGTTGTGAGAAAGATCAAATAGAAGCTGGAGCCCTATGTGCTGGCCATGTTGTTCAGGACCAAGACAAGTTGTGAGTGCATGCATGTGTCCATGAACCACAGCCTCCTGCAGATAGGCCAGTGTCTTACTTCCTGTGCTGTTGGAGAACCTCTCAGGCAAAGGGAGTTATTGGCCTTATCTATTGTCACTAGGAGAAGGTATTACTGCTTATCAGGCCCAGCCAGGCCATCCAGGGAATCTGTAGGGCTAGCCTTACTTTCCCTTTGCCTCAAGCTTGTTGCCTCCATGTGTGAAACTCCCATTCTTGAATAGCCACACCAGCTGCCCAAGCCTGCTTCCTCCCACTCCCCTAGACTGCCTTGGGGAGCCTGACTATTCATCTGACTCTAACTCAGTAATCTGCCTCTGGCCTCTCCAGTTCCCCAAAGCAGAGCCAGGCAAATGTGAGATAATTATGCAAATCAAGTGGTAGGTTGAGAGAGGGTTAAGTACCATTCCCATTGCACATTTCCATTCCAAGTTGGTCCCTCCCAATGCTTCAACAAAAGGATCCATTAGGCTTTACTTACACACTGTTGTGAGTAACACACATGTATTTATTATAACATTTCTGCTCCACTTTTTGCTATAAAATGATCTCAAGGCAGTTTTATAGCAGCAGTGTGTAGCTGAATCTTCAAAGGCTAAATAAAAGTAAAGGAAGTTGTCTGAGAGCCTGGTACTGTGCACTTCATTCAATGGAACTTACTCCCAAGGAAGAAGGTTCCCTATGGGATTGCAGTCTGAGCATTGTGAGTTAACCTTGAACTTGCTGCATAGGCTGCAGTATCCTTTGTAAACTCTTCTTCTTGTACCAGGAAATTGCAAAGTGTATTTGCAAAATGTCATTTTGATGCTTTCTCTTTTTTGTCACTTTTAATGCTTTGAGGTGGCACTTTTATTACTGACATACTCTCTCAATAGTTCACAGATGAGAACAGGGACATGCTTGTAACATTCCTGGTCTTATACAAATGGTTCCCAAACTTCTACATGGGTAGTTGGGAACCAGGTAAGTGATTGCATAGGAAGGGGGGCATGAAGGGGGCAATGATAGCACTGCAGGGGTGCTGCCACTTCCAAGAGGCTTTTTTACTTACCTGGGGGGGCAGCACTGGCCTCCTGTAGGGTCCTGGAGGCTCTTGACCCCCTCTGATCTCCTTCATGGCTGCTGTAAACAACCCTTATCTCCAATCTAAAGCTACTTCCTGTTTTTGCAGAAAACAGAAAGTAATTTTAGATTGGAGATCAGGGCTTTATATAGCATCTGCAGAGGAGATCAGAGGGGGTCAAGAGCCTCCAGGACCCTACAGGAGGCCAGTGCCGCCCCCCCCCCAGGTAACTGAAAAAGCCCCTTGGAAGTGGCAGCACTGTGATCCCTGCAGCGCTGTTGCTGCCATCAGAGCAGGACCCCCTTAAGGGGGAATGCCCTGCTTCTGGTTCCCATGGTGGGTCATGACCCACCAGTTTGGGAACCACTGTCTTATACCAAAGTTCACTGTGCATATCCTCCTCTGTTATATGTTGTCGAAGGCTCATTTACTCCACAGTAGCCTGCCCTCTACCAGTTTAAGATCCAAGGGCAATGGTTCTCAAACTCTCTGGGAGAGTTTGAGAGCCACTAAGTCTTTGTGGAGGAGGGAATGAGGGAGGCAGTGGGGGCGGGGGGAAAGCACCAACGCAATCCCCAGGATCGCGCCACTCAGGGGGGCTGCAGGGACTGGGATGTACTCACCAGTCGCTGCAGCAGCCTTGCCGGGGTGCGGGGAGCCCTGCGCGAGTGCCTGCAGGGCTCCCCAGCTGCTTTGAAGTGAAAAATATAGCAATCGCGCTCCCGGTTTTGCGGAAGTGGAGCACAATCGCTCTACTTTCACTTCAAAGCGGCTGTGGAGCCCTGCAGGTGCTCGCGCAGAGCACCCCACACTCTGGGAAGGGTGCTGCAGGGACTGGTGAGTACATCCCAGTCCCTCCAGCCCCGTTAGCGACACTATCCTGGGGATTGCGTTGCTGCCTTGCCCCCGCCCCCGCCCCTTAAGGGGCAGAGGCCAGGGCCCTCAGGCTGGGGCGTTGCGATGCCCCAGTCTGAATACCACTGCCCAAGGGTATAATTATTTTTTTTCAGTTAGAGAAATACTAGAAAAACATCATTGTCCTAAAAGCAATATGTTATCAAATGTTCATATACCACAGGAGCTGCAGTGTGTGAAATAATAGAATGTGCACTGCATGGTTGGTGCCCAGATGTTTCGTGTTTCATAGAAGAGCTGCCCACAAAATACAATGGAGAAGTCAGGATTTTAGCACAGCTGTGATGGGCCAGAAGTATCTCTTTCTCTCAGCACCCTTCCCCCTCTTGGACAAGTAAGCAGGAAACTCATGCTCTTTCCAGTTCATGCCCTGTTTCAACTTTTGAACATTATGGTTTACTTTTTGTTGACAAACGTTTAAAAGGGCAATATGTCTGCATGCAAGTCAAAGGAGCACAAGGCTTCTTCCATGCAATTGATTGCTAGGTTTGGCCTACCCATCAACTGCATGCAGAAACCTTCTTTTCCACTGGCCTGCATGTAGCCGTTTTAAATGTTTACAAACTAAAAAAAATTAAGTCAAATTAAAAAAATGAAATATCGAATTAGAAAAAGCATGATGTCCTGTCTTTGGTGCAAGGGGAGGGGAAAGACAGACATTGGTGCCCAGTTACAACTGTGCTAAAATAATGGATTTCACCTTTGCATTCTATGGGCAATTCTCACTTCTTCCTCGGGGAAGGAACAAAAAAACCCCTAGTTTCTTAGAGGAACCTAGAAGTTTCATCCTTAGAATTGTGGCTATAATCTTTTCCTACCTCTCTGGGCTCTGTGTGTGAGAGGAAATGGAAGAAGCACAATCTCACTGCTTCACTATGCCAGTGGAGTGCCAGTCTTAGTTCTGCTCTACCTCATTGGCTAACAGAATGGAAGGTGGAAACGGTCTCCTTCCTCAGATTCTGGAACTGAATACTACCTGTACATGTTGGATCATGTCTCATCCTCCAGAAACGTACTTGTATGTATTTATTTTTTTAATGAAAGCTGGAAATCTGACCCAGCTAATAGGCAAAACTGGCAGAGGGAAGAAGAACTGAAAACTGGGTAAAACCAAGTGGTCCATGTAATATGGCAAGTCTATTTTTAGATCCCTAACTGCACATCCAGAATCTGACATGAAACCTGCTGCTAATTTCTAAGCCTAGCTCAAGTCTTGCTGAATGAAATGTTTATGTCTTGTCTTCACTGAATTCCAGTGGGAAAGTAGAGCTAGATCTTATCTGTCCGCTATGATGGTGAAGATTTAAGAACACTAACAGTGTCCCCCGGTGACTTTACAAAAACAGATTGGTTTGTGGGGTGGGGTGGGGTGGGTGAGGCATAAGAGTGGCAGAGTGGCTGGAAGTCCTGTTGCCACATACTATAGGGGTACTGCCAGTCTGGTGCTCCTCAGGGTGGGGCTCTGACCCAAGACAATTGGAATATTGATAATATATGATGGTATCCAATGTCACACTCTCTTCCTTCCCCACAGGCATCCTGTGAGCATGTATGTGAGAAGGAATATTGCACTGTACTATACATCTTAGTAAGTATTGCTGTCTATACAATGCCACTCTTGACCTATTGCTGTGACAGATTGCTCTACTCACTAAGAGCCCAATCCTGTCCAACTTTCTAGCACCAATGCATCTGCAATACAGTCCCAAGGTAAGGGAACAAACGTTTCCTTACTTTGAGGAGGCCTCTGTGACTGCCCCCCACTTCAGGATGCAGTGCATACTCCATGGGCACAGCTGCATCAACACTGGAAATTTGGATAGGATTGGGCCCTGAGTTGATGTCCATGTAAGGGTCTCTGTCTTGTCCCTACTATAACTGTCATTACTATTCCATATAAGTTGTGGCACCATCTTTGGGCAGTAGCATACAGCCATTTTTCCTAGAGAAAACTGTTTTGTCTTCTCAAGCCATAGTCTGTGGATGCTGATGAAACTCTGATATGAATGTTCAGTTGATGGGAACTGCATATTTTAGAAACAAAATTACCTGTCTTAATATTCATGGTACAAATGGGTTTCAGAGGCACTTGTGAGAGGTCTCTCAAAGTTAGAAAGCAGTTTATCATTGGGAATTGTCTATTGGCCGTTTTCATATGGGCAAAATATCTCTCTTATTTGTCTCTCCAGTTTTGTGTTCCTGATAAGCTACCTTGTGCTGGTCTTTTGGAATAAAATTCAGTGAGTATCTTTTGGCTAAGTTTTGTGATCTCACAAAACATATGACTCAAAATTTGTTGAGAATCCTTGGAGGGATGGAGAGAGGAAGTAGTGGTCTGATAATAGAGAAGCATGGCCTCACACAACAATTTCCAGTGACAACCACCTGCACCACCACTACCACCCATCTAGTTATTTCCTCTCCTATAGGTAGCTCATGAAACATAATGGATCATAGAGACTCTTAAGTATCCCTATGCCTCCCTATGGCCCCCCTCTTCATTCAACATGGCATCTGTGGAATTGAACTGGGGAAGCCAAAATTGTGTTTGTGTGGTCTGAAGTGGATGGTTAGATTTGAGTACAAGGCAGAGTTACATAACGATGTATTCATGGAGCTGAGTGTAATATGGAAAGAAACAGGCTGGAATATGTTTAGTGGATTTACTGTGGTGATAGCAAGAACTGGAGGATCTTCTGTGACATTTATACCAAAACTGGTCCTCTTCTTGTAGTGATGACTTGTATCTACCCTGACTCACTCTCTGTCTCTCCCTGGTCCCTTTCAGGAGATGCTTCCCTTGGAACCTAATCCTTATGACTGTCTTTGTAAGTACAGTTTAGTTGTGAGCTTGGACTGAATACACTGGAAGAATGATGGGGATGTTGTTCCTAATAGAAGGAGGTGGGTGGTGGTGGGTCTGGGGTGAACATTTTGTATTTGGCTGGCCACAAATACATGTCTTTAGACAAAACAAATGGTTCGAGCTAGTTTCCTGTATAATGGTAGCACGTGCAGGAAAATAATCACATCCTCCAAAAGTCAAAAAGTATGCGTCGGGTAATTTGCTTGGTTTATTGCATCCCCCCCCCATAATTTCTTTCTTCCAGTGTAGAAGCAGTTTGCATGAAATGCAGGAATATAGAAATGAGGCATAGTTTTATTTACAGAATCAAGGCACTGTGGCTTTCTATACTTTTCTTTATAGAAAGATTGGGGAAAGAGGTTCTCTAAATCCTGAGGGCTATTTTCACTACGTCTTTTTTTTAACAGCAAAGTAAATTTGCACTCACACAACAGTCAGCCAATCTCAGAGTTCATACTGTATTCAATTGATCACTCTTGACATTTGCTGAATTTATTTCAGCTAATGCTTAATTGCACAAGAGTGTCTTAATTGATGCAGGATTTCTAACAGTTCAGTAAGTTCAGTTCTTTTAGAATTTTCTATCCTTGTACTCACTGGAAACACAACAGCTTTGAATTATATTTTTTAAAAAGAAAATTCTGTCAGCACTCTTTACTCAGAAGTAAGCAGATTGCAACCTGTGTCAACTTTCATATAGCACCACAAACACGATGTTCTTCATAGAGGTAGATCACATGTTCAGTGAGTCATCCAGTGAGTGTTCAGATGATGAGATATCAGATGAAATGCATGCATACATGAATCAGCCCTTATTTAATAACTCCAATATAGTACTGACCACACCTGGCAGTTCCACTAGTATGACATTTACAGCCCAATCCTATTGGACACTACAGCTGCTGGAACTAGTGTTCTGGCAGTGGTAGTGCCTTTATGGCATCACATGAAACCATATTCCTCTGGAATGCCACCAGAGAAGCCGAAGTAACCCACTGCATGCTGGTGGGTGAGGAAGGTCCACTGATTCAGGCAGGTCAGCAGGGAGAGTGGAACAGGGCAGAATGGGGAAAGTTGGCGGCAGGTGAGGGGGTACTCAGTGTGGGTAACTTTCACTGGATACTGTCCCCTTCCTAGCCTCCCACTTATATCTTTGGACTTGAGCCAGCTAAAGAGCTGGTGCAAGTCCAAGGAGACTTGCTGGCAATCAGGAGGCTTACAGAGGGTTGGGGAAAATACTATCCCATTTCCTTGCCAAGTCTCTCAATCTGCCCTCTCTCCTCCACCGTGGCATACAGCGCCGCCCATTTTGGTACGACTGCATGCTACGGCAGGGGAAAGGATAGGATTGGGCTTTTATTGCGTTAAGTTAGTGAGGATAACTACATTTCTCTGTCCAACCATGAATCATGTTGTAGCAACAAAGTAGTGAGGAACTTCTGGATGTGTAATTCTCCCTGTGCCTTGCTTATTCCTGTACTAATTTCTAATAGTAGTGAGCAACAAGAACAAAGAGAACTGCAGCTGAATAAGAGCTATTAAGGTATCCTTATCAGGCTTGTAATATGTTTTTATCTGTTAAATTATGTTTTAATCTGTTTTTAATATGTTGTAAGCCGCCCTGGGTCCCTTCAGGGAGAAGGGTGGGATATAAAGTTTATTGTTGTTGTTGTAATGTAGATCAGCCATCAGGTGAACAGTGCAAGGATCTGAAGGTGATTGGCTTGATGGGTGCATCCAGGATACAAGAAGTTTAAGGACACTGGGTAGATGATGCTCTGTTAATCTCTTCATTTCCTGTTTTCTTTTTCCTCCTAGACTATGGCCATGGGATACATGACGGGCACCATTGCAAGGTACTGTACAAAAGTAATTGGAGATGGGTAACTGGGGAATGCTAGATCTGGCTTTAGAAAACATCTCCATCTTCCTTGTAAAAGTTGCGTGTTTCCAAATATTCCAAATATATTCAATATTTATAAACATTCAGTTTATTGTTTGGCAGTTGGCACAGACTTGGAAGACCTGGTACCAGTATTTGTTTGGGAACCACATGCTCCATTATCATGAAGCTTTTCACACACATCCTTTAGCATTTCTCTATCAATTCTGTATCATCCATGGTTGAGCATTTTCTAGGCAACAACTTTGTTCCCAGGCCTACTGGGGTAGTTAAGAGTGATTTAATACATTGCATACAACATATGAAACGTCCAGTCCAATTGAACAGCTGAACTATGTGCATGTAAACTTTTTCTTTATTTAAAGAAAGCTGAAATTCCACTGGGTTCATACTTAGAGAGGAAACATAAAAATGTTTTAGAACATGCAGACATGGGTAGAAGAAGCAGCAGCAGGTCCTGATACTTCATTGAAAGCTACCCCATATGTGTCTTATGATGGTCATGCAGTCGCACTCTTAAAATACACACAGAACTACAGTTGATGCAGCAAGTGGGAAAAGCAGAGCATTTTCCTATATCACACGCAATAAACTCTCAACATGATCTTCACACAAATGGACCATATCTTCAGATACTAGAGTACATCACTAACTGTCTCACCCTGTGCATTTACAGTAATCTCTGTACTTGTGGTTGCAAAAATTTGTATAGCAAAAGGTTTGACTCTACCAACTATGAAGACTCAGCTGCTTAGAGTACAGGAGGCAGCAGTGATGGAGGGGAAAAAATGACAAATTATGCAAGGTTAACATTGACATTCATTTATTAGTTTTTTTCTGAAAAATTATGGACATGGTTTGACAATGCAGCAATGGAAGGAGAAAAAATAGAATAATTTGCTAGAATTGTACCTGAAAAGTATATTGTCTTTTTCCCTGTTGATCTTCATTATAGTGAAATTTAAAAAGTAATCCTAAACAATCTTTTTTAACCCTTGTATGCAGCATGTATAATACCAAGGCAGTAATCCTTGCCATGGTCATCACAGCTGTTGTTACCATAATTGTCACCATCTTCTCCTTCCAGACAAAGGTGAGATGCCTTGTGATCTGTGCTGCATTGATATAGAGAGGGAGTGCATATCCTAGGATGGGTAGGTGGAATGATACATAAAGTGGTAGGGATATTCTGTGATGGAATAGGTAACTTTTATTAAATCCACCAGGTTGTTTTTTTTATTTAGTGACATATGACAAGGTCACAATAAACGATCTTGACTGTAGAGGACCACTTTGCTTAAGAGGAAACAAAAAAGGTCCACTGTTCAGAAATATTTTTAAAGGAATTCAAAATGATGGTGTATATATGGGTGGGAGGAGGTGTGTGTCCTGATCATCAGTGAGATCACCACCAGTAGCTAAAAAGTATCTAATGCTCATAAGACTGCTTTTCAGAGCATAGTCTAGACCAGCCATTTTCAACCACTGTGCTGTGGCACACTGGTGTGCCATGAATGGTCTGCAGGTGTGCCGCTGGAGTTTGGGGGAGGATCATTTGTTAGTAGGGCTACTGGGAGATCTGAGCCCCTGCTGTCAGTGTAGTGTGCCTTGTCAGCTGCTAAAAAAAGATTAGTTTGGTGTGCTGTGAGATGAAAAAGGTTGAAAATCACTGGCCTAGACCAGGGGCATGTGACTTGTTTCATGTAGCTGGCCAAATAGCATTCATAGGGCCTACTGAGGGCCGAAAGTGATGTCATTAAACAGGAAGTAACATCAATAAGCAGGTGATGAGTAGTTTTTTCTTTCTTAGGAACACATTGGCTGCTAATGGCAGAAGAGAAAATATGCAAATCTTGCTCATATTTTCAAGATATGGGAGAGCCCAATTATCATGTGGGTCACTCTTTCGGCAGAGCTACTTCTGCTGAGGCATCACTTTGCAGCTTAGTAGTTGGAATGTGTTCTATAAAGTGACCCCTCATCAGAAGTGTTGCTGCTGAAATCAGAAGGGGCTTCTGAAAGGGCAGCCCCAGTGACAACTGGACTCTCCCAGTGCCTTGGCAGCTTCTGCTTTCCCACCCC